>NC_133765.1:13438953-14653037 GCF_036562045.2 Rhinolophus sinicus | reverse complement strand
ATATAAATGTCAGGGCTTATTTCTCGATTCTCAGCTCTAGTCCATTGATCTCCGTGTCTCTCACTATGCCATTAGCACACTGTAACGGTAGCGTTAGAGTAAGCTTTGAAATTGCGAAGAGCAAGTTTTCCAACTTTATTCTTATTCAAGATTGTTTTGGCTATGCTGGGTCCCTTGTATTTCCAAATGAATGTATTAAATCTTCCAAACAATGAACATACAATATCTTTCCATTTATTGAGGTCTTTTTAAATTTCTTTCAACAATTTTTGTGGTTTTCAGAATATAGGTTTTACCCTTCGTTTGTTAAATATATTCCTAGGTATTTTATTCTTTTTGATGTTGTTCTGAATGGAATTGTGTGTGTTTTTTCCTTGGCTTAATGCAGTTTAAATCTTTTTTTAAATTAAATTTATTGAGGTGAACATTGGTTAGTAAAATTATGTGGGTTTCACGTGTACATTTCTATAATCCATCATATATACGTTGCATTGTGTATTCACCATCCAGAGTCAGTTCTCCGGAATTGTTTTCTTAATTTCATTTTCAGATTGTTCATTGCTAGTATCTAGAAATACTACGGATATATATAACTGATCTTATAGCACGCAACCTTGTTGAACTTGTTTATTAGTCCTGATAATTTTTTAGGGAATTCCTTATGATTTTTGGTATACGAGAGCAGGTCATTTAAAATAGAGACATTTTTACTTCTTCCTTTCCAGTCTGGATGACTTTCACTTCACTTTCTTCCCTAAGGACCCTGGCTAGAGCCTCCAGTACAATGTGGAATAGAAGTGGCAAGAAAGTATATCCTTGTCTTATTTCGGATCTTAGGGGCAAAGCATTCAGTCTTTCACCATGAAGGATGATGCTAGCTGTGAGTGTTTTGTAGATGTCCTTTATCAGGTTGAGGAAATCCTCTACAATTCCTAGTTTGTTGAGTATTTTTATTGTGAAGGGATATTGGAGTGCTGGATTTTGTCAAATGCTTTTTCAGCGTCTATTGATATGATCATGTGATTGTTGTCCTTTTATTGATACAGAGTTAGACTAATTGACTTTCAGATTTATTTAAACAACTTTGCATATTTGGGATAAATTCCACATTGTTATGATGTATAATCCCTTCTAACTGTTGCTGAATTCAGTTTGTTAGTTTTTTGGGGTTTTTTTATTTTTTATTTTTACATCTATATTCATACTCAACTTAGTCTCCACTAATTGCTAGCTGATTGCTCTATTGTTTTCTACAATGACATGGGGCACAAATTATTCCACAGTCTGAACCAGTTAAATCCGGTCCTCTGTGTAGGGTAATTTTTGAGGTCAATCTATGAGGATGGTCCTGCCCCTAGTAGGGCTGTTCCTAGCTGTCTCTTTCCCTGGTTCTCTCTGGTAAACGTGGTGGCCTTATAGTTCAGCTTACTATCCTCATGGAGCCACCAGCCTCCTTTTCATTGCTCACCACAAAAATCTCCAGTGTTTTCAAGAGTGCCTTTAGGCTCAAACTTCCCCACATTCTGTTTCAAATAAAGTCAGTTACCTTGGGGAAAGCCTTGACATTCTCTGTTCTTCTGGCCTACCTCTCCCCCTGGATAAAATCTCTGCACTATTGCTTCAGAGCTGGTGACAGGGACAGTAGTTCCTGTGTCTCAGACTGACCTGCCTCTGCAGGACCCTGCGTGGGGGTGGCAAGTCTCTGGTCTTTGAGGCTTGCCTCTTGCCATGTGGAACCTCTGCCCTATGAGTGAACTGGGCTGAGGGTGATTGGGCCCCATTAGTCTAGACGGTCCTGCCTGGATAGAGCCTCTGACCTATGAACGGGGACTTGATGAAGAAAAGAGAGCTCCCTACCCCTGGGCAGCACTTCTCTGGAATTTGGCCTTTGCCGCAGAGTTTGGACGCATGAGAAATGCTGGTGGCCTGCCCTACACAGGGAGATAACATAGGCCTTGACTGGGCACTGGGGAAGGAAGTGCTGGTTTCGTGACCAGTGCTGCCCAGTGCAGAGTGTCTGTCATGTCTGTCATGCTGAGTTAGGGGAATGGGCCGGAGATTTGGTAGATTCCTGAATAAATATTTCTTCATTTGCTGTGTGCCCTTAGGACAATTTACAGGGACTTAAAAGTTGTCTTTTTTAAAAAAATAATTTTCGCCAGTAAGGCTTGTTACACTGGAGAGAGTCTGCAGAGTTCCTCACACTGCCATCCCAGAAGCAACCCTCTTTCCCTTCCCTCTTGAGCAAAACTTCTCAAAAGTGTTGTCAGCACTTCATGTTGCAGTCCTGTCTTCTTCCTCCTACTCCCTGCTGAAATCTTTCTTGAGCCACCTCCAGTCAGGCTGTGATCCCACAAACCCACTGAAACTGCTCTTGTCTAAGTCACCAGTGCCTTCCATGTCGCCACATTCGAGAGTCAACGTCTCATTTTCCTCTTACCTGCCCTGGCAGCTGTATTTCACACAACTGAGCTCACTTTCCTCCTTCAAATGCTTTCAACGCTTAGATTCCAGGACCCTACACTCTCTTGGTCCCTAATTTTCTTCTGACCACATTTATTTCTCCTTCTCAGTCTCCCTTGCTGGTGCCTCAGAACCAGTCCTTAGAGCTCATATCCGTTTTATCTACACTTACGTCCTTGGTGATCTCATCCAGTCTCATCAGTAATCATCCACATGCTGATGGCTTTCAGATTTGTACCTCCAGGTGAGGCCTCTCTTCCAAACTGCTCACTCATTCAATACACCGCCTATGTGACCTCTGCACACTGTTTCCTAACAGGCTTCTCAAACTGTACGTACAAAGCAGCTCTTGATCCTCCCGTCCAAGCTTATTTCTTCGTCTTCTGCATCATTCCAGTTGCTTGGCCCAAAAGCCACTGTATTTCCGCATTCTATGTCCAAGCTGTCAGCCACTCCTGTTGGGTCTACCTTCAAAATGTATTCAAAGTCTGACTTCTTACAGCGTCCACTGCTGTAAGAAGCCACCAAGATCTCTTGCCTAGATTATTCCAAGAACTGCTTCTTCAGAGGTCTTCCTGCTTCCATCCAGCTACCTCTCTGACCTCGTCTCCTGTTGCTGCCCCCCAGCTCTTGTCACACTGACCTTCTTGCTCTTTCTTGAATATACACGGTTCATGGATGAGCTTCTTAGGTTGGCAATACCCTGCATATTACCATACAGCGATGCCAGGACGGAACTACATTCTTGAGGACACAAAAGTTTGCATTTGGTACCCTCTCAGTTCTAGATTCTGCCATAGATGTCTCTTCCTTTAGCTGCTTCCAATTTGTATCCTTTCATGATAGTAAAACTATAATCAGAAGTTCCGAGTCCTGTGAGTCATTTTAGCAAATTGTTGAACCTGAAGGTGGTCATGGGAGCCCCCTAATTTGTAGCCAGCTGGTCTGAAGTGAGGGTGGCCTGAGGGATCCCTGACTTGCAGCCGGTGCCTGAAGTCTTGGGCACACATGGCAGGCTGTGCCCTTGACCTCATGTTTGAGTACTCATGGTAGCATTACAAGGGGTTAGGTGGGAACACCTAGTATCTCAGGTTGAGAGACATAGTGGTATCCTGCGGGCAATGATGTTTTAGAACCACTGAGTTTGCACAACCTGCATTAGATCCTGGATGGTATCCAGTGCCTTTACGTGAACATCAGAGCACCAAATATTCGTACAATATAGCTTTGCAAATTGCTTTCACATTTGAGCTTCACAACAGGTGCTATCACCCTCCTTTTACAGACGAATAAACTGAAGTGAAGAGGAGGACACTTGTCCAAGGTCACCAGACTTCAACGCAGAGCTCTTTACACTAGGGCCCACAAACGGCAGATACCAATGACAACACATATGCAGGGGCTTCTTCATGGTCAGCTCTCTCTTAGCCTGTTTTAGGAAACTGAAGCAACTCCAGACTTGGGACTCGGGATTCTCCACTCCCCTGTGTGATTTTTCTCCTTTTGGAGCAGTGAGATGTACAGGGAAACCTGTAGAAACACAGGTCTTCTCAAAATGTAGAACCACATATTCCCTTGGAGCTCATCATAGGCTCCTCATACCAATGGCCCTTCCCAAGGGAGAAGAGAACGTGTTACCTGCAGCAAAACCAAAACTGGGTAAGCAAGGAAACTTTTAATTCAAAGACTCAAGAGAACCTACCCCAAAATTGGTAACCAAGTCTCCCTTTACTTATACCTATAAGTTCTGGACTGCACTGAAAGATGGTGAGCCAAGCCTACAAACCAAATGGAAAAATAGCAAACATACAAATAGCCAGTTTCAAGAAAAGAAAATACAATTGGCTCTTAAGTAAATAAAATATGCCCCATTCCACTTATAATATGCACAATACAAATTAAAACTATGAAAAGATGTCATTTTTACCTATCAGATTAGCAGAGAAAGAAATCGGATAACACATTGTGTTGTGAGATCTGGGGAAAGCTCATCTGGCACCCTCATATGTTGCTGGTGAGATTCAAAATTGCTGTAACCTCTCTTAAGGTGACTTGGCAACATTTCACAAGCACACGTTTGCATTTGACTCAGCAAATTCACTTTTAGGAATTTATTGTAAAGATGGATCCACATGTTAGTGTAAAGATATCTGCTGTAGATTGAAAAACATTGTCACCATCTTTTACAACTCTTTCCATTAAGAGGTAAGTCTGTTTCCCCACTCGGTGAGTCTGGACTGACCCTGTGGCTTTGCTCTGACTGATAAAATGTAGCAGAAGTGATGCTATTCCATAGCCTAACCTCAAGAGTCTTGTAGCTTCCACTCTCATGCACTTGGAATCTGCCCCCGGACCAGCTGGTGGTTAGAAGCTGAAAAAAAAAACAAAAAACCTATGAGACTGTTAGCAAAGATTGGAGGGATGGTGAACAAACAGTTGTCGGAGGCTGGGAATGCAGAGAGAGAACGGTTATTAGAAGCTGGAGAAAGGACGCCTGGTGTTAGATAGTGATGGGCTAATCAGCAAATGTTGCCTGTGGAAACTTGAAAGATAGAAAATGTACTTAATAAACCTTTTAAAAATATGATAAGAAGGTCTTCAGACAGGATGTTGAGTATGGTTGGGCTTCTTCTAACTGAATGTCCAGGAAGAGAGAGATGAGCAGAAGGAACTGTTCAATTTACAGGCAGAATCTAGAGGAGATATGGAAGCCCAAGGATTTTCCGTTTTGGCGACTATAACTATCTCTTATCCTCAGATTTTCCAGCTGGTAAAAATTTCTCAAAGTTAAAAGAGTCGGAGGCCAAAGTCAAATCAAGAGAACCCTTGTTAAGACCCCTGAATGACTTAAGGTAATGCCCAGAGGACTTTCTCTAGGGCTTCTGGGAATCTTGAGGATGTTTTCCCACAGCAGCCTCAAAGTATCACCCAAAAGATATTGATTATCTTGGTACATATAACACGGAACACCACAAGATTCCCCTGTTTTGATGGCATTATGTTAATTGGCTCACTTGAATACAGAGGGGAGGAAATAAACCCTAAAATGATTCAAGGGCCCGCCATATCAGTGATGTATTTAGGGGCCAGTTGTCTGGGGCAGGCCAAGACATCCACTCTGGGTTTGAGGACAATTGTTGTGCTTTGCTCCTCCTACCACTCAGAGGCATCATGCATATTAGTAGGCCCCTTCAGAAGTTGGAGACAGCATATCTGACCTTTGGGAATATTGCTCTAATTGATATATTGGATGACTTTGAAGGCTACAGGTTTTTTTCTGGGGGGGGGGGGGGGCGGCAGAGCAAGAACAGACTGCCGCAGGTTCTGGATGCAGTTTCCGTAGCCATATGACCAGTAGATTCCATGGTGCTAGTGATTGATGTTTGTTGTAGATGTGTACACCGCATAGAGTCTCTGCTGTGTGGCCGTGCCTACAGTTAATGTTCCCAGAAGCAGAGCTTAACCAATGATGGAGGGAGAGTTGGTAGATAAATATCCTAACTTCCTTGCTCTTCACATGGGATAACTCTGAGGTATGTCCTACACCAGCTCCCAGGATTCCCGGATGAGATTAAATCCCAGTTAGTCACAATTCACCCTTTATTGGCTTTCTTCCTTTTTCTCCCACGCTTCTATTTTCCGAGTGGTGATACTTTTCCCCAAATAAACTCCTTGCACTCTAATCCTTGTCTCAGTGTCTATATCTGGAAGGACCCAAACTAACCAACCGATGTTTAGAAGGGAAAGAGTGTTCTACGCAAAACCGAGCTTTTCCCCAGAATGGAAAGTTCCTATGGTGTAGTGCCCTGGTTTACTGACAGCTCAATGAGCTTTCTGCAGTATCGCAAGTGCATGAAACTCTGTCGATCACAGTAAAGGTCTGCCAGAAGCTGCCCAAAGCATTAGAGGTGAAGTAGGCTTCTAGTCTCACAGGACTTTGGGTCTGGTGGTTACCAAGCACTTCCACTCACTGATGCTTTCTAGTAGTCGCCATACTGAGCATTTTACATGCATTATCTTATTTAAGCATCACTTCACAAGTGGTTAGCCTTAGCTCAGAGAAGTTGTTAAGTTCTCCAAATCACATCACTGGTAAATGATAGATCTGAACTTTGTTTCTGGGACTGTCTGACCCCAGCTTACGCTCTAAATCTAGTACCACTTTCCTATGTCAGTCACCACAGTTCTACCATTTAATAGAAAGTATATCCTTTTAAGAGTAAGACCTGCTCAACTCTACTCTTTCTCTCTCATCCTGCCCTAAGAAGGTAGGAAATACAGCAAAGAATTTTGAATTGGACAGTGATTGCAGAGAAGATTCCGGACTAGAAGCATGAAACAGGGATATATAACAGATATAGTAGTGGAGATCCTACTATAACTGGGAACCATTAACAAGACTCAACAACTCCCTCAAACTGCACCTCTCTGCTAGATAACTTGGGCTTTTCAACATGTGGGGGGAAAGTTCTATTTCATGCCTTATTAGGTAATAAAAATTCCTTGTTAAACAAATAATTGAAAGAAAACAGAACCAACTGTGTATATATACACATACTAATAAAGGTTGTTAAAGTTAGCAGTGGAAAAAAACAATAAACAAACATGAAATCTCCTCATGTTTGTAAGTGAATTTCAAAGACCAATTGTTGGTTTGAATGATTCTGGCTATTTGCCTTGATCAAAAGTATCTCAATAAAACATGGTGGGTTTTGTTTTTTTCAGTTTTTTTTTGTTTGTTTGTGTTTTTTTTTTTTTTTGCTAGTTGCTTGGTATGAGAGTCAGGAGGATAAACCTTACAGGTGTGAACACAATTTTATTTATTGATGGTCATTAATGGCCTATAACCAGGGCACAACCTTCTAGGTAAACATTTAACTTTGGAGCATTAGTAAAAGATGACTCACAAAATGATTTTTTTCTTCCCTTATGTGAACACTATCCCATTAGGTTTGTAGCTTTTAAGTTCATATACTCAGACACAGGTACAAATAAATTCACATACGTGTATTATTTGCAGTGTGTGATGGTTTACATAAGGGCTTCCTAGTACAAATGGTGCTGTTAGTTTTGCATCTCAAATTAGTTCCTGCTAACCCAGCAATTAAAGCAAATTCCTTTGTGAAAAAAGTTTCCAAGCATGACCTGGTAATTGCTTTAATGGATTTTCAATGAAGGGTGAAGTACCATACTATGTGCCCTGCAGGCATGACATAAATACATTTTGACTGACTCTGTTAACAGCTCACATAGAAAAAAAACAAATATGTACTATTTCAATTGTCTTATTTTTTTTCTCATAGTCTCTGTCTTTAGTGCAAATATCTGTAAACACTTAGTGAACAAGGGGTATGCTGCAGTACAAGAGAATGACCCAATGAAGCAGTTTGGGCTGAGAAGTTTTCCCTAGTCTAAACTGATCAGCGTGTACCTGGGATCTGCCCACCACCAAATGAGGGAGGAGGCCTCATGCTGATCGACTGAGAGAAGTAACAACCCAGCAGGCTAAAAGGGTAATGTCCCACCTATGTTAGAGAACCTGGTATTGGTACAGACAATCTGCTCTGACCTTGGCATTGCAGTGGATAGTTATATTGACAGTATCTGTTGTATACGCACCTAAGAAAGGTGTGTAAAACACACATCTTCACCTGTTCTTTTCCCAAAACAGTCATTGAGTCTTCTTATAAGAAATATACACATATAGATATAGATATACTACTGTACCTGTGTAACTCTTGCAACAGGTAGTGTATGTATGATTTAGGTTTTGTTGTACGTTGAATATCATCTGAGGGTCGCAGTCATTTGGGGCATAAGAAAGACCATCCAGTGCCATTAGATCACAAACTGGTATTTAGGAAGATGGCCCCTGAGTGGATTCTAGAGCTAGAATAAAGCTTTTGTTTCTTACTTTGAGGAAACTTCCATATGGGCAACAGAACAAAGAACTCTTGGGTAGTTGGAAACAAGAGGGTGCCTGCAGACACGTCCTGAAGAAACAAGCCAGGTGACGTGTGCATACAATGGCTCAGGGCTGCTACGTGTTCACATGGAACCAGACACCTCCGTTTCGAAGTTAACATTCTTTGCATTTTTCTAGGTAAGTAACCCATTTTCTTAAGCAGAAAACCCACATTGTGTCTATCAAATTAAAAAGCATGAATAATCATCAAGCCAGATAATCAAAATAATCATTAACAGAAGAGCATTTGCAGATTAGGTTTAGATATTTTGAATTAAGCGCACATACACCCAAATCAAGAAGGCTGACAACTCTCGCACTGAGGAAAAACACTGACGCACTGTAAACACACGACTTCTGGGAAAGTGGAGCTGACATTTCACAGGACAGTAAACCAAACAGACAAGTTGTCATTAGGTTAGAAAACAAATTTGCGCTTTGAGAGGGGTCACAGGGAAATGCCATTATAACTCAACAATTTCTCCAGAGATCTGTTCATCCTAAAAACCAAGAATATATAAAAATCAGTAGTACAAATTCTCATAAAACTAGCAAAGCCTTCTCAGCTCTGACACCGTGAATAAAAGTTTCATGAAATGGAGTTAAACACACACTAACCCCGGGGAGAATCTTCTAGGTGCATTGCTCCTTTGAAAGTTTTAAACAGGAAATCTTCTGTTTCAAGAATGACACTATGGGCAGCCAGATGGCTCAGTGGGTTAGAGCACGGGCTCCAACAACAAGGTTGCCAGTTCAATTCCCACATGGGATGGTGGGCTGCGCCCCCTGCAACTAAAGATTGAAAACAGCAACTGGACTTGGAGCTGAGCTGCTCCCTCCACAACTAGACTGAAGGACAATGACTTGGAGCTGATGGGCCCTGGAGAAACACACTCTTCCCCAATGTTCCCCAATAAAATAAAATAAAAAAGAATGACACTATGCTTCCTGGAATAGCTTGCTTATCGCCAAGGAAATAAGGACTATCCATGACATAAAAGAACTTTCTCCCTTTTGGAAATGTTTCACTAATCAAATTAGGGATTCCCTGAAGCATACAGATAATGACATTCATTTTGGCAAGAATTGTGCAATTTGTTAAAAGAAAGACATGCTTTGGCATTTATAAACAATTGTAATTATAATATGTCTCAACAGATACAGGAAGCAGATTTTTCTTCATAGCTGAAATATGGCTTCATGGTTTCCCGACATCTGGGTCTTGCAAACTTCACATCGGCAAATGAGACTGGGTCAGTTATATATGGAAAGGGATGATAACTTATGACCAGACCACATTCCCATGTTAAAAGAAGTCTCCATTACTGGGTTCTCCTTTTGAGACACCAAATGGACAAGGGAGTTACTAAAAATGGAGGGGAATAGAGAGAAGGCAATTCATACCTCTGCCTTGTGAATTGTGTTTCTGGCAAAATTAATTGCAGCAAGAAAACATTCTGTCTGTTAAATGAAAAATAATAAATGAAATCCATCAGGTAGATACAGCTGCCTCCCAAGATCCTGTAACTCAGCATAGTACAAATGAGACATATGCCCTCTGTCTATACAGTGTGCAACTACCACCAGGACCCAATGAGTGCCCATTTCCTGTTTCAGCATCAGAGCACCAAAAGCAAAGATTCCAGGTGGGAGCAAACAAAAGCAAAGATTCCAGGTGGGAGCAAACACATTGTTTTATCTATTTACGAGAATGGAGAGCTCAAACAAAAGAAAGGTACCAAAAATGCCCTTTTGAATTTCTTGATCAATCCCTACGGGTACATGAAAACACAAGTTCGCATGAACAGGATTATTTCAGTTTTTAAATACAAGGAGGCAAGATAATTGAAGTAATATTTACCTAAAATAACTGTTGAGGATTGAATTAGACAATGCATATAATGCCCCTAGCACGAAGGACCAATAAACAGTAACTACTAAGAATGCCTTTACTGTAACACACTTGGAAATTGGTGGTCTATGATTTGAGCAAAGACACCCCCCACCCCTGCCAGCAGGCTGGTAAATTGTTTAAACAAACAGCTAAAGTCAAATATTGAACTCAGTTTCCAGTGAACTACATGTTATAAAAGCTCTATTTACAGGTTTGTACAGGCATCTTTCTATCTGACATTATCAAGTCTCAACAACATTTTAAGTGGCAGGTAAAGCCATGGAATCACCTCTCTCACCCATGGCTATTCTTATCTTTTCCCTTCCCTACCGAAGAGGAGGGCGTACTCTGGGTGAAGCTGGAGCTCATCTGAGCTTCGCTGCTGGAGGGTGATGGGGAGTGACCCTGGGGAAGAGGGATAACACAGAAAACCAATCTCCCCCGGTTCTGCCAGAATTGGGCATGACAAGCAGAGCCACCACATCAGACGGCAGGCAACGCTGTGAATTTGGCATTCAGAGTCATAATAATGTGTAATGTAACACAGGGAGATCGTATAAAGTCAAGAGTTACCCTGTGTTAGGTGCTCAATTCATGTGCTAGAACCTTAGGAAGAATCAGTTTATTATCAGGGTCTTGTGTGGGGGTGGGAGCAAGGGAGTGATTTGTTCTGATCACAGGAAAGAAAAGTGAGTAGTTATCTGGCTAGCTCCCAGGAGCCCAGACCTATGTGTGAGCACCACGGATGAGGGTAGTTCAAGGGTAAAGGTCCCTCTGAGGGCACAAAAACATGGACCCCAAAGGGTAGGTGAGGAACATGAGGAACAAAGGGTAGGTGAGGAACATAACCTCCACAGATTAGCCCAGACCCAAGGCAACCTACTTTGACAGCCTTTCATTTTATTTATAAGCAAGTAGTTACAGCGGAGGAGCAAGGGCTCAGACTTTCCTTTAGCAGCTTCCTTTGCTTAAGCAAAGGGGAAAAAAAGAACAGTCTCATACAAAGCTGAATGTCACCATAAGGAAGGAACTCTGCTGTTTTTTAACGTGAGGCCATTCATAAATACAAGCCACACCAAGCAGGCTCGCGCCCTGGTTTGCCTGGGACAGGACACCAATGGTTAACCTCCAGGAGCGAACTCAGGCTGCAGAGCCGGGAAAGGCTGCATGTGAGTCTTGGTTACACTGTTCATTGACAGCAGGAGCCTGAGCACGATGCTTCACATCTCTGATCTTGTCTTCTCTCTTTATACATGTGGGATCATGCCTGTCTCATGGGATGCTTGAAAGATGCAATGAGATGTTTGTGAAGGTCCTAAACTGCACACATCACTCAGTAGGCCTTCGATAAATGGTACCTATTTTATGTTTGCCTTAGTGTTAAAAGGTATTAAACACAGCAACGTTTTCAAGTCCTAAGTTAAGTGGGAAGCCTGTCAGGAGAATGGAAAGCAAAATGAATTCAGAGCCGGTTAGATCACAGATTGTGAGGACAGGTAGGGGTCTTAGAGACCATCCAAACTACTCTTTCTGTGTAAGAGGGAAGGAACCGCACGTGTGTGGCAGTAAAAGGAAAACCAAGTAAAAGCTGTCCGTTGAATTTTACTTATGTCAAAATATTTCCAAGAAAACTTTATTTTGCTTTTTACAAAATCATAGAAGGAAATATTAGAGTTTGTTAAAGAAAATCAAATCGATTTTTTTTTTTTTTAGGCCACTGGACATGAAACAATCATCGTCTCTCAAAGACCACAGTAAAGATCCTTATTGGTGTCACCTAAGAAAGGCCCCTTAGTTGCTGGGCAATCTCAGAAACAGCAAACATGGTTGAGACATACTGAGTGACCCCGACGCTGGCTGTAACTGTCTATTTTGCTGGAAGAGAGAACGGAGGGAAGAATGGAGGAGGAGAGTACGGAATCAGGCATCAGACCGTTTCCCACTTCCTATACCTCTCCCCAAAACTCCAAAAGGTGGTGATGACACTGCAGTCACACACAGGAATAGTAAAGGACCCTCTCTGGGGAACATGCATGAAGAGGGATATTTATTTTTAAGGCAACAGGAATAAATTTCATTGTCCTTCCCACTGGAGATCAAGAATTAAACAAGGTGGCTACCAAGTCTGGAAACTAAGCAAGTCCTTAATCAATGGTTCATTGATATTACATTACAATGAATGACAGAATAGTATAATCCATATTTCTAGACTTAATGGCCACCCTATAGAAAGACTGTTTGGAATAGAAAAAAAATTAGATTTTATTTTCTCATAATTGTAAAGCTGTTGTTCTTAGTCCAGGCACAGCTAGTGCAACATGTTCCCTCAACCTCCCAGGATCCATTGCCTTCACCAACCATTTATAATATGCTTGGGTCACTCACAGGAGAAAAACACTGTCAGCTTTAACATTTAGCAGCATTCTCAAAATACAATTTTTTTGTCTTGAATAAAAAGCTAAACTATTCTTTTAGTCCAGTAATTCCATCTGGTCTTATTAGAGCTATACATAAGATATTATCTTTTAACATTTATGTAGGTGAATATTTCTTATTTTTTAAAGGATTTCTGAAAGACTCTGAGAATTTTATTTGTCCACAATAAAAGAAAGGAGTGGTGTCCACTCATGGGAATCTGACTAGCAGCTTACGTAGACCCTCCACATAGCTCGGTTCCTGGTGTGTGAAGTGATCCAACATCGTCCCCTAGCTCTCAGCTCTTAGAAAGGCATTTCAGAGGGATAAAAGCAATAACTATCTGTATTCCTTAATAGCAGGAAGGGAGAAGACAGATGGAAAAAATAGTCTAATAAAAATAGCAGATGCCGAGTTCGTTCATTCCAGGATGTCTGAAAAGGAGAGATTGTATAGAGCATGGATGCAGAAAAGGTGTCAACTCCTAACAGAAAAGATGAATTGTGAACACAGTCACTCAACATCAGAAAGTGACCAGTGAGAGCAATTGGCTTCAATCCCATTGTCACCAAGGGGACACATCCCAGAGAACCTGGGACCAAGCCTGGGCTACAGCCCTTGGCATTCTCAAGCCTATTGGTGCTGTGGTTCAATAGCCTTTAGGGGATGGAGAGAACCAGAGACCACCCCCATCACGTGTAAGAAGGCTACTATGGCAGCATCACGACTGCCAAAAATCAGCTAGAGCTGGGGTTATGCACTGTTTGAAATCCAGCCTGTGCTTGCTTTCTTTTGAAGGGCTTGAGACAGGTGCAGAGACATCTTAAACATGTAAGTCACCCTTCTTTTGAAAGGCAGACAAGAGTCTCTTCATGAACTCTTTCTACTCATCAGTTTTCATAGTGCTTCACCATTTAAACGAGCAAAGATGCTGCAAGCTATCTCAGCTCACTTCTAATTGGGATACGGCACCAACACTAGATATACAATTCAAAGAATGAGCACATCTTACCGGTTCTTCCACTGAATAGGTGTGATCTTGTTCAAGAAAAGCGTGTAAACATAGGGCCAGATTTTGTTAGTCTCTGTCCCAGAAAGGGGGTGGAGCCGCCTCAGCTCCTGTGCAGTTCAATGACTAACTTTGCCACATGCATGTGCTGTATCAGCCTGGCAGCAACTGCTTCAGGAGTATCATCCTCCTGCTGGACTGACGGTTCACCAGTGATGTCATCAATCTCATATGTATGTCAGGTACTTACATGAGGTGGATTGGAGTCCAGGTTATACACCCTCCGGTTATACACCCAACGTCAGCAGAGACGATCTTTGGGTATTTCAAATGAAATGTTCAAAGTGATCAGGAGATGCAGGGCACAGATTCTGTCCAGAGCTTCAGCCTGAACTAATGTCCTAAGAAAACTGTCTTGTACCCAGTGCGGATCGCACCTATTCTCCAGCTCCGACATCATTCATCGTGTGATGATCACACCATCTGGAACAAAAGACCTTTCTCTATGTTCTGCTTTGCCCCATCACCAACTTCCGCGTTGGCCTTGATGTTCCCCTGCAAGAAGTGGATGCTGCAGGCCAAAGTTCTAGGCAATCCTCTGCCACAGGCTGCCCGCGCCGGAGCTGGGCAGCCCGAGAAAGATCGCACGCAGGAGTCTGGAAGCCATTGCCTTCGCAAGGAGTGGGGGGGCCAAATGGGCAACTGGGACAAATGGGCAAGCAGCCTCAGAGAAGCCCCAGGAACTTTGTTTCTTCTGCCCTTGCCTCTGACACCCTCTGCTTGCGCGGGGACTGCCCAAGTAACCCATTTTACATCTGCAAGAGGGTGTATCTCTTTTTCATAATGACAAACTAGAATGTTTCAGTGAGCTCTTTGTCACTAAGGAGGAAGGTCAAGGGAAGTCGCATAAGTACATCAAAGGATGCTGCAAAGGTATTTTCAAGCAGCTGTTCTCCTGCCTCCACTTCCGAGTCACCTAAACAGAGAATCAGCCCTATTGGTCATGGCTCAGATTTGAAAAGAGCAGAGTTTAGGCCATGCTTCAAGTGCAGGGTTAATTCTCATTAACGAGGCAAGGTCTGCCACCTAGTGGTAAGAAATAAAATGCCACTTGCTTTTCTCATCTAAACTGGCCCCTCCGCCTCCACCCCCCCTGATTTTTTGCAAACCCGTCCTCAGACTCTGATTTGGGGCTTGCTTGCTTGCCGCCAGCCAAAGGCTCCTACCTGATGGTAATGGAACTGACACCTTGAAGAGCATTTTCCAGCAAATATCTGGAACTCAAGCATCTCAAATCACCTTTGAAATATTTTAGAACAACTGGGAGAAGGAAAGATGAGGAGGAGGGACTGCTAGGTAAGGGTTCTCCTAAAGAAGAAATAAAGCATTCATTCATTCATACACAGTCATTCACTGAGTCACTACTGAGTACCAGAATCTGTGCTAATCAAGTTGCAAACAGAAATGTGTAAGACAACCCCCCTTCTCCTTCAGTGAAGAGCTGAGTAGATGACCAAATTAGGTTGGGAAGATAAATCAGGTACTTGTTTCCATTTGAAAGGCCTAGCAGAGCGCAGAATCTTTAGAGTCCATTAGGGGGAGTGCTCGTCTCCAGAAAGAAAACACACACTGGGCTAATTCCGGAATACGCCCACAATTCTTTAGGGATTTAGCCTATTATCCCTCACAGAGGGTGAAGATACCCCAGTACCTTGGACTTCCAATAACCTCCTCCAGTACTGCACGAACTTCTGTTCCTTTTCTTTCACCAACCCTTACTTTTCCTTTCCATCTAGACTCTTAAGCGTGGTCCCAGCATCAGTGCTATCATCACCTGGGAAACTTTTAGAAATGCAAATTCTCAGGCCCTGCCCCAGACCCAAGGAATCAGAAACTCTGGGAATGTTTTAACAAGCCCTCCAGGTGATTTTGATACATGCTAAAGTTTGAGAACCACTAGTCTACAAACCATGTGGGTATAAATGAGGGAGACTGGTGGGCGTGGCAGGTAAGGAAAGGAGCAATGGAACCTACGAGCCAATCTCGTTAACCTCATAGAGTGTGAGAGGAAGCAAAGGAACAGCTACAAAAAGAGACCACAGTCATTGCAGAGGCTTTTGCCAACTCAGAGTCGCACTGGTGTCTGGACAGTAACCCCAAATTCACCCTCACTCAGATTGGTTATGGAATCAAGATCTTCAGATTGGAGACATGGACTCCGCCTTCAATTCAAACTACTCTAAAGAGGGAGCCCTACAGCCTCCAGGGCTGTGATCACCCCTCTCATGCTCAGCTCCAATGCTCTCCACTTTCTTCCAGATCCGTGGCAGTCCCATCTCACCTCCCTGGCAGTGTGGGTAGCCCCGCCCAGCTGTGGAGATACCTGGAATGAACACTAACTCCATCAACCCTCTGCTGATGGAGCGACTACTACTTACTAAAGGGAAATGCTATTTAAAAGCACAGTGGTGCAGCACACATACTACCACAAAGCAGACATTATTCCTTAATATTTTTCTGCCACCCTTTCTTACCCTCCCTGCATCCTGTCTGTCTGTGCCTCCCTCCCTGGCATTTCTAGCACAAAATGGGTGCTTAACAAACAATATGGAATGAATGACGGAAGCATGTTTCTGCTATCTTCCATATTTTTATCTAACTGCTACCAAAAAAGGCCAGTTCAGAGCCAGGGGCGCAGACTTGTCAGTCTGTTCTGAAGAAACCCCTCTTTTTAAGGGGAACGTACTAAGCTAACTCAGGCAGCAGCCTGCCCTCCATTCCCCCTCCCCACATGTGGTCACACAAAGAGCGGAAGCGGGGGTGGGGACCCAGGCTTTGTATTTCCAAAGTCCGAGTCACCTCGGGCCTGCAGTCCATCTAACTCAGCAGCAGACTAGAGGATGGGCCTGGGCGGGAGCAGAGCCCTCCCCCCACCTCCCCCGGCCGGGTGACTGTCAGGCCGCATCTGCTCCAAATTTATAGCTCCTCCTCCGGCCGCCGCCGGCCTCTCCACGGCCTCTTTACCAAGTGCAGCCCCAGCTGAGACCCCTCCCGCGGGGAGGGAGAGGATACACCGTGCGGGCCCCGGGCTGGGGGCGGGAGCAGGTGTGAAGCGGGGGTCGCAGCCGCGCGCGCGGTCACCCTCCAGAGCACCGCGGAGACCCGGCTTCACCCCCGCGTGCAGACAATGGCGCGGGGGCCAGGCCGGGGCGGCTCATTACCCCGACCTGCCGGGAGCGGATGATGGAGGAGGCGGGAGCGGGGAGGGCCGGCCGCCCGAGCGCCGAGCGCAGACTCCAGGGCTGAGCGCACGAGGGTGAGGGGGCGCGACCGGACCCAGGACACTGGCCCCGTCTGCGGCCAAGAACCCACCCCCGCCGATCCCCTAAGGCCGGCGCGGACCTGGGCTCCCACGGCCGGGGGTGGGGGGGGAGGAGCAGGAAACAAAGAGAGGCCCGCGGGGCTGCGGAGGGACGAGTGGCGCCCGGGAGCGCGCTCCCTGCTGCTCCACTGATGGCCTATTGTCCGACTGCGCCCCGCGCCCCGGCAGACAAGTGGAAGGGTCGCTCACTGCGGAGGGAGACCCGGGTGGGGTGGGCTGAAAGGGCGCGGGTGCACTAAAAAGAGACTGCACAGAAACTGCACTACGTACGCCTGCCTTCACCACTCCATCCGCTTGCCTGTGGATGAGGCGACTTCCACTCGCTCTCCTCCCCCGCCCCAAATGCTCTGTCTCCCCAGATTGACGATCCTCTTCTCTAACCCGAACTTTCTGGGGGACATTCCCACCTTTATTCCATCCCCCCGCAGCCCCCGGCAGTGGATGCCTTTGTTTGAGCTCTGGGGTACTGAGGTAGAAGGTGGGAGGGGGGTCTGGACAGAAGTGCGTACCGCTGGCGTTGAGGTAAAAGAATGGGCGGGAAGAGGGGCGCAGCCAGGTTGTGGCTGCTCCTAACCCCTGCTTCATGCACCCCAATCCTGTGGTGTCTTCTGTCCTAGGATCTTGTGCTGGTGGTCATGGTTCCGTCTAATGTTCCTCTCAGCCTCAATGTCACGTTCCCTGGGAGATGACCTCCAGGAAAGGACCTGAAAAGGGATCAGAAAAAGGTTTGGGAAAGTGAGGTTTACTAAGAAAGGGTCCCACCACTGATGGTTTGGATTCCGGGGCGATTTAGAGTTGAATGCAAGCTGAAGTGTCATCAGAGCCAGAGGCCACAATCTGGCAGCCCTGTGGACCAACTCTAGGTGACAAACACATTTTGGGCCATGAAGTATTTTTTTAAACATTCTGTTATGGATAATAATAGCATATTACGGATAATAAACATGTAAAATTAGAGAATAATAGAACGGACCCCCGTGTACCCATCTCCCAGCTTCAGCACTTATCCGTTCAAAGGCAACCTTCATCTATTTCCCCACACTCCCCTCATGGTTTTGAAACAAATCTCAAAAATCATATTTCTTCTGTAAATATTTCAGTGTAGTCCTAAAAGGTAAGGACTTAGTAACATAACAATACCACTATCACCCCTAAAATGTATAGTCAATGTTCAAACTTCTCCAGTTGTCTCCATTATTTTTCTTTATTGTTATTGTTGTTCAAATTAGTATCCAAATGAGTCTATAGAGTGGAATGATACTTTTAACCCGATGGTCCCCCCTTAATCTCTTTTTTCCTTGCAATTTATTTGTTGAAGAAACTGGGTCATTTATTCTGTAGAATTTTCCACAGTCTGGATTTTGTTGAATGTATCCCCACGGTATCGTTTCATATGTTCTTCTGCCCCTATATTTCCTGTAATTGGTTGTTAGGTATAGAGGCTTGATCAATTAATGCTTGGTTTTTCTTTTGGCAAGAATACTTCCCAGGCATTATTGTTTAATTGTCCCAGGAGTGGTGTCTGCTTGTCTGTTTTGTTGTTGTTGTATTAGCACCCAACAATGATTACTGCCCAGATCCATTGGTTCGTTAGAAATTGCCAAATTGTGATATTCTATTTCTGTGATTCCATCTTCATGTACTAGTTGGAATACTTCTCTAAAGAAAACTGGACAGCAACCATTTATCCTGAGGTACATTTTGAATAGCAAAGGTAGGGTAAATGCTGGATCCTTTTTCTTTCCTCATTATTTTTCAAAATAACGAGTTGATTTCTTACCATCTTCTAAAGGTGAACAAAGATTTACAAAAGAACATCATTATGAACTCATGGATTTAAATATGTTTGATGTGTTTCACATTAAATGTGTTTTGATTGCATGGATATTTTAAGATTAGGAGATACCGTACTAACAATACTGAGAGCTCTGGCTTCTCCTGCAGATGAACTGGCAATCTTGATCCCCTTCCAGCATGGCTAGAGCAGGTTGTGGTTGAAGGGGACTGGCCTCTTTAGTGAGCATTTATTCTTGCTCTGGTCTGCTCTGATCTTTCCTAGCTCTCTGGACCCTACAGATGTGAGTTTGTAAACCAAAATCAATCTGTATTTCATCTCACAGATGAAACAACTGGTGAAGTAACGTAACCGACCTGGGACTAGAAGACAAGTCTCATTGCCTCCCCAGAGGCGAGAACTAGCTGGACTCTGCCTCACCTTCAATTTGGGCTGAGTCAGAGACCTTGGAACACCTCAAGATTACCTTCCTCCTAGTTCCCAAAACACCCTTTGCAGAGGAAACTTGGGAATATTCCAAACTCCTCTCTCTCTCTTGCCTCCCACATCCAGTCAGTCACCTAGCCTGCTAATTAGCCTCTCTGCCTCAATTCCTGTCTCCCTCTAATTCATCCTCCTCACTTGCAAAGAGGTTTTCCAAAACAGAAGTCTAATCATGTCACTCTCTGGCTTTAAAATCAGTCAGTAACTCCTCATTGCACTTAGGTTAGATCTAAGTCAACCTTTTTTGCCTGGCATTACAAGGCCCCCCATGACCTGGGTCTTTACCACATCTGTCTCCTTACTGCGTGCTGTCCTCTTGTCAAGACCCCATCCTCCAGCCAGACTGAAGAACCCTCGGGCTCTGCACACACAGTGCTGTCTATATTTTGTCCTCTGTATTTGCTCTTTGCTTCTTTAAGCACCCACTCCTTCACCAGCTAACTCTCACTTACAGTTGAAGTCCCACTTCAAGCTTGGATTTTCTTAGGAAAACCTTTGTTGGCATGTCCTGGCTGCATCCGATGTCCTGCTCTGCACTCCTCTAGCATCCTGTGATTTCTTTAAGTACAGCACCTTGCATGGTGGGTTTTTTGTTTTTGTGTTTGCTTTTTCACATCTGGTTCATTTTTTCACTTATCTTCCTCTTGGAAGAGGTGGGAGTTTCCTGAAGCCTGCCAGGCGCTGAGTCTCTATCTCCAGCACCTAGAACCACAGCACACAGTAGGTGCTGTGAGGGCTTGGTTAGTAAGTGAAATTCGACCAAAGAGCTGAAGGTCAAAGAGCTGAAGGACTTTTTGGACAGGAGGTAGTTTCCCCTTCCCTTGTAGGGAGGAGACTTGATGCAAGTGACAGTACCATCCATAGTAAGCTCATTTGACAGATGCCAAATAGAGATTAGGGCTGCTTGGGGCCGATGTAGCTGCCTGGAAACTGAGTCCAGCTCTGCTGCCCTGGCTGGGTCATGACTCAGGCCCTGCTTCCACTGGGCCATTCAAGGACTGGGGTGTGTGTGAGTGTATGTGAGGGTCTGTGTGTATGTGTCTGTGTGTGTATGCATATATATGTGTGTGTGTGTGTGTGTGTGTGTGTGTGTGTGGCACCCTCCTCCTCCCGCTGGGAGGATAATTAAAGCGCCAAGCTGCAGAGCTGGCCGGCAGTGTTCCCCGGGGCGTGTTTCATGGGGCTGATTAATGAGGCCGGGGAGTTAATGAAGAGAAAGCTAAACGGAGGGAGCGGGGAGCTGAGCAGCAGAGCCTCTCACGGCCCCTGGGGGGGCCTCCGAAGGCATCTCCGCCCTCTCTTTTCAGAAAGGCTGAGTGCGGCCACATGGTGCGCGGGCTCTGCATGGCCCTGGCCCAGCAGAGAAGGGCCGCTGCCTCACACTGGTCACAGTGGGAACTCACCTCTTTTTCCTCTGTGAGCATCTAACCCAGCTAAACAGAGAAAGAACATGCTCTCGTCTCCTCTAAGACACAACAAAGGACCTCAAGAGACTGTCTTCTTCTTTTCGTCTGGAGGAACGTTGGGTAGGGGACCCAGGCCACCTGCAGATTTCATTCACCACCTGAATTAAGAATCAGCTCTGTTGTTACCCCATAACCTTAGACGAGTTACTTAGTCCTTTGAGCCTCAGTTTCTGCACCTGTCTAATGGGAACATACTCCTTACCCCCACTTCAAAATGATTAACATTAACTTAGTGTATACCAGACACTACTCAGTGTTTGGCATGTATAAGCTCATTTATTGTTCCCAGCAAGTCTAGGAGGTAGGCTCTATTATTATCATCTTTATTTCACAGATACGGGTATTGAGGTAGGGAACGTGAGATAACCTGCCTGAGGTCACCCAGCTCTGTACCTGGGGTGACCCAGTTACTAAGCAGTGGAGCTGGGAAGTGACCCCAGAACCTGTGTCCTTAAGCATTAAGTCACAGTGCTAGTTTGCAAAGAGAGTGTCAGAATCTAATCATATAACACATGAAAAAGACTTTGTAAACTGTAAAATGCTAAGTAAATGTGAGAAGCCATTATTATTGTTATTATTATTATTATTTTTATTACTATAGTTTTCATTTCCAGTTTTGAACCCAGGGTAGAGACAAGGCAGTGAGGGATGGAGCCCCCGAACAGAGAGAGAGAGAACAGGCAGTGTGATGGCCTCTCCGACAGTCTGTGGCCTGTGTCCTAACCTTAGTAGTGGAGCAGAGCAGGAAAGGACCTCTGCCTGAGCCACCCATACCCACCCATCAATGCACACACCTCTGTGGTCAGTTTATGGATACACCAAATGGTCTCCATGTCCCCATGGGAGTAATAGCTTCAATTTTAAAGGCTAGAGCCAGGTGCCAAGGGATGAGGCTGAGTTTGATCCCAGATCCATGTTCCAACAGGAATCTGCCATTGACCAGCTCTGCGGACCTGGTGAGTTGCTTGATGACTCTGAGCCTCATTTGGCAGTTGGGAATAACTGCCACCCCTCCTTCACACACTGCTGTAAAAGGATAGGCATGAGCTCTGCATGTGAAAAGCATGCTGTAACTTCATGTTGTGCTTTGTATCTAGAAATAGTTGGAACGACAGTCCTGGCCGCTTCCCTTGGTTGTGCAAGGGGTTTCCAGCAATGGGCAAGAAGGCAAGGTGCCTGAGCTTCCCCAGTGAACACCTGGTCTCCCCCAGGACTCTGACTTTGGGATCTGCAACTCCTTTTTATTGATCTCCAGTCAAGAGCAATTTGAGGCCAGAAGCCAATCAGCTCCAACAAAGTCTTGATGAGTTTGAAATGAGCCAGTTTCCTCTGGCTGAGCTTCGGCTGAATCAGGGAAATTGAGGCTTCGTGGGCCAACTCACCAGTCTGCCCTGTATCAGACAGCACCACCTTCCCCACCACCCAGACTCTTAAGCCCCCAGCCCTCACCAGTGTGCTTGCTGTGGAAGCCAGTCAGCACTGGCAAAAGAGGGAGCATCCATAATTTTCTCCAAAGGAGCTCGTGTCGAGAGAAACCAATATTTAACATCCCCATTTACATCGAAAGCGTGATTCTGATTATGAGATGGTAATGAGGGGATTAGCCAGAGGAGAGAGCCCCCTGCCTGGCACCCCCTCCCATTCTCCCCTCCATCACCCTGCATGTGGGCTTATTCCTAGAGGAGGTGCTGTGGGGGAGGGTGCGGGCACTCCCACTGGGAGAGCATCAGAGATGCCAGAGGAGGGCAGGGGTCCTCCGAGACACCATCAGAGAGCCCCTTATTCATATGTGGAATCAATTAGCCCCAGAAGGGGTGATGAGTGAGATCCGAGACCCCTGACTCTGAGAGTCCTCCCATTGTTTTCCCCTAGGCTGGGCTGAGGCCTCTGCTGTCTGAGTCTCTCCAGATAGGTCAGTTTCATGACTGCTTTGCCTCTGAAGTAGAGGACTGAGGGAAAAAGAAAAAGAAAAAGAAAAAAGTCCGTTGGAAGGACGTGTTCTTGGCTCCTGGCTCCTCTGACTTTACCTCAAACCCAGTCCCCTCACCTAAATCCCTTGCCTCCCTGGAATGGCATCCTGGTCCTTATCCCAGACCTGGCCTCTTAACCAGGCAGCAGATTATCTCTGGCTCTTTCTGCGGGGCCAGGGATGGAGAATGGAGAGAACCCAAGGGGGTCACCCATCCTGAGGCCCATTTGTTGGTGGACAATTGCGCTCAGACGGGATAATTCAGTGTGTGATTGTGGTCACACCCCCCTTTTGTGCCCCTTTCAGAGCCAATCTCCCAGGCCCAGATGGGTTAATCCATAATGCAGACGAGCAAGTAATTGGCTGTCAGCCCAGCCCCCTGTACCCCCTCCCCTATTAGTGCCACTGCCCTAATGAAGCCCAGCTTGGAGATCCCCCTTCTCAATGAGGCGCCAGTCCCAACCCAGCCAGGCACACATGTGTCTCGGCTGCTCTGCCTGAAGCCTGGCTCCCTTTAGGGACCCCCAGCCCAGCCTCCCCGGGGTGACCCAGCTGCCAGGGCTGCAGCGGCCCTGGGGGGAGGCTGTGATGGATGGGAGGGAGTTAGTTAATAGAGCCCAAAACACATGGGCCCTGTCCCCACACCGACCATCCCCCCCACACACAAACACTTTTGCAGCTTCCTCTGACAGCAGCCCTGGCCTTTTGAAATAGCGCCATAGAATATTCCCCACTCCTACCTCCAACCTAAGCTGTACCGAAATAGGACCTAAATGGGGGCTGTGAAGCTGCTTCTTTGGACAATGGCCCAAGTCATTGCTGGCCACCCCACCCCCAGCCTCTGCCAATCTAAGTCCCCTTGAGGGTTTTGGGCAGAGATGGTTCAAGTGTTAAAAGATGAGCTTGGCCCTCAGTCTCCAATGTCTCAACTAATATTGGAACCTTACCAAGAGATTTTCTTTTCCTTAATTCTTGGCCCCCATCTGTTTCTTTATCCTACTTCTCTTCCTACCCACTTCCCAACCAATTCTTAGAAGCAGAACTAGAACGAAGCCCAAAAGATGAGACAGGTCTCTCCGGACAGGAGCCGTTCTCCTTGTTGGAGCTGCCTTGTCTCGTACCAGGCTTCTCCACCAGGTTTTGATCCCTGGCTCTGGAGGATTCAGAACTCCCTGGCTCTGGAAGGAGCCAAGTCTGGATAAAACCTATTTAAAATATCATAGAAGAGAGGTTTGGGGAGGATGTTTGCAAAGGGACCTACCATTCTCTGATTCCCTGCACTTACTTTCTACTCCCACTCTCTGTTCTCTCCTTCCTTCAATACAAAGAGCTTTACTGACCCTTCTTTGGAAGGAGCAAAGGTGGGATTGGTTGAAGGAGGAAAGGAAGGACTGGCCACTGCCTGGCCTTAAGCTACTCAGCCTGCTCTGGGGTGCCCATTGCGGCAGGAACTCTGTCCTGAGGAGATCCCTGGGCCCATAAGCTGCCTGCCCTCCTTCCTCTGCTTAACCCTTTCAAACAAATACTTTCATATTTTTCCAGTGTTAATTAACAATATGTTTTTAAATGGGGGAAAGATGGAAAAATTGTATATATATATATCTTCACACCTAATTCAACCATTGATTATATTTTGGTTTGGTTCCCCCCCCCCATTTTTTATATACCTATAGGAAATCGTTCATCACAACCAAAGTATTTACTGACTGCCTTCTGTGTGCCAGGTACAGTGCTTATAATTTTTTTTTTACCTGGATCATAACTCCAGATTCATTCCTAGCTTTCCTTCTCTTCTAATGCCAGAGCTATTGCCCGGAATAGGGAAACCCTCTCTTCGAGTCACAGCATATTTGGAATTCTCACATTTAGAGATAGGGGTCTCCTGGCCCATCAAGGTTGGAATCCATCAGAGGCTCCAAAGTCACAGTGGGAGTCCCTTCATGATTAAGACCCCATGCTGGTAAGTGCAGGCTCAGGGGGTGGAGGTAAGTGACCCTGAGAAAAGTCTAGCCCCATTTCTGATTAGACGGGGGAACAACACTGAGTAGTGAAATATCATTCAGAGGTTGCTTTTAGGAAATGTGAATATTTATGAGCGATGCAATCAGGACCTCAGAGGTAAGGTTTGAAACATAAACAGGCAGCAGGATGGGGGTAGGGAAGATGGAAAGAGAGAGAGACAGGAAAGGAAAGCCATGGGAAAAGGAGTGGGACACAGGAAAGGAAGGAAGGAAAGGAAGCATGTGGTCCCATGACTTGTCAGGGTAGCGACTTCTCTACATGATCCTAAAGTCTCATGGCATCCTGCTCCTTGTGTAGAGGGGAGTGACGTCACCATGAGGCTTTTCCAGGTCAGACTGCGCTTCTCTGGGGGAACCCAGAGACATCTTGGAGTCACCTTCACTCCAAGGAATTGAGCTCCAGCCAATGTCAGTGAAATGGAGCCCCTCCTGATGTAGAAAACCAAAGATCACTGTGAGTGGGAGGGATGGACTCCAGGACAGAGGAATCCCTGCAGACACCAGAGATAGGTCGGTCCAGTGTTCTAGGTGAGTACAGATAATTCTACGCACACACACAAGCAACCTGAGAAACACAGAGAATAAAGACTTGCTGATGTAAGGTGAAAAACCTTTCACATACGTATTTAACCCCAAAGCACTTCCTTCTGAATATATGAGTAAATCATTAGAGGCAAGGGAATATTCTCTTTAATTGAAAAACAGGACATCTTCTGTTGGATGCAGGGGATTTGAAGATCTTCCTTGGATTCTTCCTTTGTGAATTCGGTGCTGACCTACAGAGAGAGAGGGCGGAAGGAGGGGTGGATATGTGCTGGATGTTGAGACAGAGAAGTTGAGACAGAGAGTGATAAAGAACAGAGTCCACTTCTGACTTCCCCGAAACAGAAAACGTATAGTGCTGTAAATCTAATGCTGTCAGGTACCAGGGACTAAGGGATTTAGGAACTAAAAACAGAATGGTAGAAAAAGTTCTGGAGGTCTTAGTGGATTACACTCAGCGATGTGATTGTAGAAGTCATTCTGTTACTAGAATGATACATAAAAGCAGAATGTTGGGGAGGATGGGAACAGGGTGAGTCTTCCTTCCGCTATCCTCAGAGGCAGGTCTTTCACAGAGATGTGGTACCAAGTGTACAGATCAGCCTCAGTTTAAATCCCCGACCCTCCATTTTCTAGCCAAGTAACTTTGGAGAAATTACTTGACCACTCCTGTGCCTAAGTCTCCTTACCTATCAAATGAGGGTAATAAGAATGGCTAGTCAGAATTATTAGGAGAATTAAATGAGTAAAGCACTTAGAACAGCCCTGGCAATAGTAAGTCCACAGTAAATGGTATCTACTGCAATTTATATCTTCATTAACACTAAATGAGTACCAACTATATGCTGCACATTATGTTAGGTACCAGGGGTACACAGATGAATAAGATATAGTTCCTGCTCTCTAAGGGGAACGTACAGCTTATGAGGAAGATCGACATGTAAGCAAATAAGTAAAACATCGTATGTTAAGTTGCACAGTAGGGGAATAGACCAAGTGATCTGGGAGGACCCTACAGTCTGGGAGAGTCAGGGAAGATTCATTAATCAGGTGACTGTATTGGATTGCCAGGATGTAAGTAGGAATCCAGCAGGTGGAGAATAGAGGGGAGAGAGCATTTCAGGAAGAGGGGATGGCCAGAGCAAAAGCATAGAAGTAGAGAGAGCACCAGACATTAATGGGAAAAAAAAGCAGCATGGTGGTGGGATACAGATGGCCAAAGGAGACGGAGTGAAGAGGGCAGGTAATGGAGATCTTGGAAAGGCAGACGGCATCCAGACTGTGGTAAGTCTTGCGTGCCACATTTGTGAGGTTTATCTTGTGGGAGTTGAGGAGCCATTATATTTTTAAGTAGGCAAGTGACACGATCAGGTTTGAACATTAGAGACAAGCATGTAGCTCAGTGTCTGGCACTTAGTAGGTGCTTACTAAATGGGGGTTGAACAACTCCCCAAAGCAGCAGAAGATGGATCTCAGTGGGAGACTGAATGCAGGGAGTCAGTTTGCAATAGTCAGAGTGAAAGGCGAGAATCTAGACTAAGGCAGTGGCAATGGAGGTGGGTGGGCAGGAGGTACAGAGCTGATGGAAAACCTCTCAGAAACTGACTGGAGTGGCAGAGAGAGAGAGAGAGAGAGAGAGAGAGAGAGAGAGAGAAGTGTCGAGAGTCAGGAAAGTTTACTGGGCTGTGAGGCGGCAGTTAATCAGACGCATTCACTAAACCAATATTTATGGAGGGCTTGCTCTGTACCAAGTTTTTCATAAGGAACCAAGAACACTCTTGCTCCCCTAGCTGTTGTTCCATTTGTACCAGGATGTGGACACTTTGCCTAGTTGCCTCCAGATTTCCAGACTTGGTGGAGTGGAGTACAAAGTGTCTCCCTACAGGCTCCTCTACTGGAACCCTGTGGGGGGAGAGGTAGTCTTGGGCAGGCGGCCCTGGCTTATTATCTCAGCAGCTCCCAGGGTTGAGCCAACAAACCCTGGCTCCTGCCGGGGGCAGGCCCCTGCTGTCTGCTTTCCATCGGGTGCCTGCTCTTTGCTCTCTGATTCCCCCTCCTGTTTGGCCCTCTGGCCCCTGCTGGCTGGGTCACTGCCCCCTGGCATCAGCCCTCTGAAGCCAGCAACCCTGCTGGGCCATTCACAGGCATAGCCTAGTGGGGGTGGGGGACAGATGTTAGTTCCTTGTCTCACTCCCCTCCCCAAAACACACACAGATGCACAGTGTGTATCAGTGCCCTGGGAAGGGGTCCAGGCAGAGAGAGTGATGGGAGGCTGCAGGCTCTAGGGGGATGTAAATGGACTGGGCAGTGTATGAGTGTGCGTGCGTGTGTGTTGGGGAGAGGTAGTGACAGTAATCAGTAAGAGATTGGGTGGGAGGTTGTCCTCAGACTGCCCTCCTGGGCAATTACATGCCAGCAGCTTCATCCACTACCAGCTGGCATGCAGGCTTTGGACCACCAAGGAGCCTCCCATACAGCCCCCAACTTGGTTACTGAAAACTCCCAGCTACATTCTCTGGCCAATGTGCTGGCACTAGGCCAAGGAAGCCTGCCTGCCAGGGTAGCTATTCTCTCTTCTCTCCCTCAACACACACACACACACACACACACACACACACACTAACACACACACACACACACACACACACACACACACACATACACTCAAAACCGGTGTTGAGGGGAGGAATGGAGAGTTCCTTCAGAGGCTCCTGGTTCCTAACACCACTTTTGTGTAGGGCCCTTGTGTTATGCATTTTCATTTCCCTTTCCCATTTTCCAGGCAAACTAAGCCACTGAAAATACCACTCTGAGAAAGAAATATTCCTGTTCCACGTCTACCTCATCCACCCCTGGCCCTAGGTTATTTTCTCTCCACATGACTTGTTCCCTAAACACAGACACACACACACACTCACACAACTTCCCACCACTTGCCATAACCCCGTCAGAAAGAACTTACCCTCTGCTTCCGCAGACTCAACTCTCCTCAGCCTCTCTGCCTCCTGCTACTCTCTTCTTTCTGGCAATTCCCCTTCAAAACTTCCTTTTATCTTTTCTACCCTTTAGAAAGTGCAGACTGTTATTGATAAAACCCTTGAAAAGAAGCAATCTAATGAGGCAGCAGAAGGGAGGGGCCCTGAACTCAACTCGGATTCTTTCTTCAGCCTAAGGAGGAAACCTCTAAATCGATTGAATGAACCCCCGGACGAGGGCCCTCCTGTTACAGTGCATGTATTCAGAGTGTTTTAGATGCTGTACAAGCACCTATAGTCTACAGGGCAGGAATGGAGACAGATGCAGTGAGTTACCTGTCCTCTCTCAGCAAGAGGCAGGTAATTTGGGGTGGGGGGCAGGCAGTGAGGACATGGAGGCAAACTCCTTCCAGAACTGCCTGTGGGTACAGCCCAGAGAGAAGCTAGATTTGGAAAGGTGCAGAGACAGAAGGGAGGAGAGGGTTGCCGCTGAGCTGTGGGGTGGGTGTGACCCCTACTGGGCCCTCTGTCCACTTTGCCCCACCCTCTACTGGGCCCAGGGTTCTAGGAACTAAGCTAAGGTGGGACGTATTTATTCTCCAGTACACCCCAGGTGAGTACTCCACCCTCGTTTGCATTATGTCTGAGTTAGTTTAAAGGGAGAGCATTCTAGAGATACACAGAAGTACAAAAAAGGAAAGAGCAGAGGGAAAGAAGAAAAATGGGGAGAAGAAAAAGTATGGAGAAGGGCGGAGCTGTAGAAGAGAGACAGGAGATTTGGGCCTGGAATAGAGAGTGGCCCCACTGTTTGTGCAGCCTCCAAACCCAGATGATGGCGATCAGGAAGCAGCCTTGCCCAGGGGCTGAGTCGCAGCCTCCGCTTAGGGAACTCTGAGCAAATAAGCCCTGATCCCTACATAAAGGGCCAATTAACTGTGCCGTCTCCGAGAACAAATCCGCTAACAGGGTGACAAGCCCCTAGACACTGGCAGGCCCAGTGTTTGCTGAGAGGCTGACTGGGAGCAAATCAGGGGATTAGAACGGGGCAGGAGCCACATGGCAGGGTAGTTTCCTGTGTGCTGCAGCTCTCCCGCCCTGCGTGTCCCCAGATTTCTGTCCTCGTTCAGCCTCTGGTGTGATGGAACCCAGGTGCCCCAGGTCAGCAAGAGGCAGAGCAGAGGGCTTCGGAACTGAGAATCTGAAGCCAGTGAGTAGAGCAAGAAGTCCAATTTTTCCTTAACAGTTGGGGAAACTGAGGTCCAGAATGATGATGTCTTCTAATTGGCAAATATAGGATTGGAACACACTTCTGGGTTGTTCATTCCAAACCTATCCCTTACCATCTTTCTTACCTGGCCCTGGAGCAAGGGACAGATGTCAAATTCCATCTCAGTATACTGGTGCTTTAGAAAGAAGAGGGATACCACTAGCCACCTCTCCCACCTACCCCAACTTTTAGCCTCAAGGTGTGCTGGGATTGGAGTCCTCTGTGAAGCGCCAGACTCCTAGTCCAGCAGACGAGGTGCTGAAAGAACCACTCCCAGGGTGCTGCCTCCCTCGGGTGGGGCCGTCCTGTGCCCACTGCCCCCCACCCCAGCGCTTCGTGTTTCAAGCCCTGCCAAGCAGAGCTGAGGCAATGGAGCAGGAAGACACCTGAACATCGGGTAGTTTTAAGCCCTAAGAGAGGGAGTGTGGATTGAGGGAGGAATTTTGGGACAAGGCCCCCACCTACACCTTCCCCAGCCCTTGACAAAGTATGGGCTTCTCTTGAGCGCCATCTGCCTGAGCTACTCCAACCTTTGACTCCGCTTACTCTGGGGTTTACGACTGTGTACCAGCCCCCTCTCTGGATCTGGACCTGTTCACCTGTCCCATTCCTAGTCAGAAGCAGCCACCCCATGAAGGTGGTCTTGTCACACAGAGCCTGCCCGCTGAGCTACAACCCTTCACTCACCTATCAACAGGACCCCAGATAGGAAGGTCGGCCTCTCTCTCCCCGACACCCCAGTGCTATCTCCAGCCTACGAAAGTGTGCGCGCGTGGGTAGGGTGTAGGACTGGGAGAGCTTTAGGTGAAAAGAACTCCAGAAAAGTCAGAAGCAGGTGGGGACTAGGGGAGGGGTCACGCCCCCCCCATGACGTTATCAGGTTTAAACAGATTTGCGCGAGTTTTGCCTCAAGCCCATCTCTTCTCTTGCATTTACAGAAACAGTATTGCCCTCTTTGTCTTTGTCCCACACTCCATGGTTCCCCTTCAGTCTCCTCCAAAAGGTGAAACAACTTAATAAAACACATAATAAAAATTACTCAGAATAATGGAAAAGTATGCAAATCGATGCGATTTGTCTGGGTTTCCCTGGGCTTTCTCCTTGCAGTTTTATCCCTGTTCTTGCAGGAACTACCAGATGAGGGTTAAGACGCGGCACCGGTGTTCACCCCCTAGGCTCTCGGCTGCAAACCAAGGGGCTGCGGGCAAAGGGGTAGACGCGCTGTGGAATTGTTCTCCACCCATCCCCAACTCCCGCCCCAAACCGTTCAGCCTCCCGCACTTCCGCGGATAAATCCCAGGACCTGGGTAGAAATGGAAATCAGGGTTCTGCGAGCTAGAGGAGCGATCTTGCGCTTTGCCTCAGTTTCCCCAATGGCCGGGAAAAGGGACGAAGAATTCCTGTTCTAAAGTCAGGCTAGACAGCATCGGAAAGAGCCTCCTCCCTCATCTTGAGTACTTTAAGAAAGGAGGGAAACTCTCCCGCGGTGTCCAGAACTCCACGCGGGACGCGGGGCGGGGTCTCCAACTTGCGCTAAGCGACTATAGTCCCTGGCCCTGCTAGTGGCCGTCGGGGCGGGGGTGGGAGGGTAGAGGGAGGCGGATTAAACCCTTAATTACGCTGTGATCGGCGTGGCACCTGCTTTCCGCCGCCCAGCTCCCGGGGGACCGCGGCACTGGGGGGGTGGAGAGAAGGCCGAGCGAAGGAGGAGGGCACGCGGAGGCACGCGCTGCACCCTGGCGCCGGCCGGCCGGACAGCGGCACCGTGGCTGTGGCAGCGCGCAGAGGCTGTGGAGGGGCTTGCGGCTCCCGGCCCGCGGGTCTCAGACCCAGGGGCTGGGCCCGGAGCCCCCCGCCCTGGTCCCGCTCGGGTTGCGCCATGCTGCGCTACCTGCTCAAAACGCTGCTACAGATGAACTTGTTCGCGGACTCCTTGGCCGGGGACATGTCCAACTCCAGCGACCTGCTCCTAGGCTTCAACTCCTCGGTGGCGGCGCTCAACCAGAGCCTGCTGCCCCCCGGCGAGCCCTCTTTCAACGGTAAGCCCCTGCCCCGTGGGGACGTCGGATCCCGGATGGGGTGAGGTGGAAGGGCGGCGTGGTGGGGTAGACCGAGCGCTCCGGCCCCAGGTCCCGATGGAGAGGGACCGCCCAGCGCCTCCCTGGGCGGTGGGGACCAAGGGATAATTTGGGGCTTTGAGCACCTGAGTGGGGGTACCGGCGGAGGTCGAGGGATTGAGAGGAGATGGCTGCTGAGTCCCTTGCTCCCCACCACCCCAGCCGACCCTCAGCCAACCCAGGAGAGGAGAATCGTGGCTGGGGTGGGCAAGTACGAGCTAGGAGGGGCCGTGACCCGCTGCGGGGAAGGTAGCGGAGGGGCGCGGTCGCCGGCTGGCCTTGGCGGAGCTGGGGTACTCAGTGACCCACCAGGTGGCAGGTTTTCCTCCAGGGCCCTAAGTTTTCCAAGAACTTACTTAGGACGAGGGCGAGGAAACCAAAATTTTGGACGTATTTGCTACACAGCGCGACAGAGGCGGCAACCATTTCAGGGAAACTTAGGAGTTTGTCCCTCCGTAGTGGACTCGCAGCCGGCCCACCCTGAAGTGCTGCGGCGGGCGGGCAGCGCCAGCGGCTAGGTCGTCACCGCTAATTAAGGTGATTAATAAATGGCTGAGACCGCGCGCTCCTCCCGCGCTGCGGGAGCCAGGGAGGGGCCCGAGCTCGCCCCCTACCGGCCGCGTCGCGGACTCCCGCGTTCCCCCGCGCCCTGGCGTTGGTTCCCTACGGTTCTTCCCCAGCCCCGTTCCTTGGCCTCCGCCCCCTCGAATCTAGGGCGACCACGGTGCTGGAGACGAGAAGGCGGAGAGAAAGGGGACCTGGGCAATGTGTGTGCGTGTGTGTGTGTGTGTGTGTGTGTGTGTGTACTCCAGGTGCTGGGGTGGAGCCCCAGAGCCCTATTAGCATGGCCGTTAGCTATTCATTAGCTGCTGTCGAAGCCTCTCCCGAGACCTGGAATGACAGGGAGGAAATTCCTGGGAAAGGAAGCCTGCATCTGTGTCTACAGGAATTAAGGGGAAAGTGCCGACCAGCAGGGTGTGGTATACACGGAGGGAGAGGTGAGGAAGATGGGGAATGAGCTGGGATTCTCCAATCTCCTGTCTTCCTAGATTCCCGGGAGTTTAAGCACAGACCCCTTCTCACAGACGCCTTTGCTCACTTAGTGTTCTTACTGAGTGTTTTCACCATACATTGTCTCATTTAAGTTTGAAAATTCCATGAGGTTTCTAGGGAAGGAGCTGAAGGTCACATTTGCGGCTGAGGAAACAAATTCAGAGAGGACAGACAGTACCCCAATGGTCACAAAAGCAGCACAAAGCTTGGCAATAACAGTCCTGTCTATTTCCATTACACCTGATGGTTACGATGTGAAGGGGGAAAGAGGGAATATTGGGGCCTAGTGGAATCTGATTCAGGTGAAGACTTTAGGAGCCAAGATAAGGTCAGGTAGGTGGGGAGAACCCTCAGGTAATCTTAGAATAGCCATATTTATGGAAACTTCCCCCAAGTGCTTTCTATACATTATGGTCATATGACAACCCTATCACCACTCCCACATTACAGATAAAGAAGCTGAGACTCAGTGACGTTCAGTAATTTGACTAAGTTCTTACAGTAGAAAGTGTCAAACTCTGAGATTCCAGCCCTACGCCTCCCCTCCCCCCCCAACCCCGCAGCTCTTAACCACTCCACTGCTGCTCACCATGGGTTTTTCCAAACTGGGCTTGGGGTGGGATGGAAGAGAAGAGTCGGGTGAGAATCAGGAGTTTTCATATGGAAGGGAGGAAATCCAGAAAAATTTCTCTCTTCCCTAAGTGGGAGGGAAACGGATCTTCTTGTCCCTAACCCGTTAAATACACTCTCCCCAGGATAGTACCACCAGGGGCAGCCCGTTCAGCTTTGTTTCCATCGGAACTTCTAAGAGTAGGGGCGAGAAGTTCAAGTCAACTGAATACCGAGGCTGGAAGCAGCGGATTCTGGAACAGGGTGGGAGGGGCGCAGGGCGGAGGGGCTAGACCCTGATTAGTGGACACAAAATTCCGCGGGGCCGCAGCGGCGCCTACTGGCCGCCCGGGGTCACAAAGCCACTTTCGATGATGCTGGGGTATCTGATCATAACCAGCTCCAGAATCCTGGATCCCAAACCACTGCAGGAGAGGAGGCGAGCAGAAGTCTGTAGGCCGAGTGAGGGGCAGGAGTAGAACATGCCGTGAACCGATCCGAGAAAACCAGGAAAGGAGAGGAATTCCTTTCTCAATGGTTCTTAGCCTTTTTTGGCTACAACAACCTGGAGAACAGTGTGCCCTCTCAGAAGAGAGCGTTCCATTTCCACCACATATTGCGTTCGTTCAATTCCTTTGACTTCACAGGCCCCCAAAACGTGATTGTCTGGGGTGTCAGTAGAAGAGCTCTGTGCCTGTTCATGGGCTCCCAGGCCCCGCTCATGACTAACGCCTTTTCTGTCCTGAGGGACCCCAGGCGGGGTCACGTTCTCCATGTCGCTACCCGGGACCGCGCTGAGGCGAGGAACCCATGTTGGCCCTGATGCCCCACTTATGGTTGTTCAAGGAACAGGGACATCTGTGAACCAGTGCGGGCAGAGCTGAAACGGCTAGAGGCGCGGGTGGGAGTGGCCCTTTACTACCCACTTAGACCTGGCAGGAAAGAAGGAGGGTGCCCTGATTCCTTGTTTTATCTGCCCGTCTGTAGGCATCTCCTTTGGGGCCCAAGAACGTGGACGTCTTCCGAGGAGATACCGGACCTTATAGAGAGGGGGGTGGTGTGGGCAAGGCTGGCAGACAGGGCCCTTTTTCTCTCTGGAGCCTCCATCTCTCCCCAGTTTCCAAGTTTGAATGCTCTGCGCCCCCAGGGTCAAGGGTCGGGCCGGAGGACGCGATGCCGCGCATCGTGGAGCAGCCGCCAGATCTGCTGGTGTCTCGAGGCGAATCGGCCACGCTGCCCTGCCGTGCGGAGGGGCGGCCCCGGCCCAACATCGAGTGGTACAAGAATGGGGCGCGCGTGGCTACCGCGCGCGAGGACCCGCGCGCACACCGCCTGCTGCTGCCCAGCGGCGCCCTCTTCTTCCCGCGCATCGTGCACGGGCGCCGTGCACGGCCAGACGAAGGTGTCTACACTTGTGTCGCGCGCAACTACCTGGGGACCGCGGCCAGCAGGAACGCCTCACTGGAAGTGGCAGGTGAGAGAGAGAGCCCGGTTGTCAGCTAGTTGCTTCCAGAGCCCGGGTGGTGGTGATAGTGGTGGGCTGGTGGGAAAGGCGGGACAATCTTATCCCCAACCAGCGCCAATCTCAGCCTGTTCAGCATCTTCCTTTGGGACTGAGCCTTTGGCCTCTAATGCCCGTGCCTGTTATGCCACCTCACATCCTTTGGTCTTGTTCATATTCTCTCTCTCTGTCTCTCTTCAGTCCTTCGCGATGATTTCCGGCAGTCTCCCGGGAACGTGGTGGTGGCAGTAGGGGAGCCAGCAGTAATGGAATGTATTCCCCCTAGAGGCCACCCGGAGCCTTTGGTGTCCTGGAAGAAGGGCAGTGCGCGAGTCAAGGAGGAGGAGGGAAGGATCACGGTGAGGGCCCGTCATGGCTGGGGATCCAATACCCTGGCCAGGCCGCCCCCCCCCCATGTCATCAGGGGTGTGGCCGTATGTTAGGGGTCTGGGACGTGCCTCAAAGGAGGAAGGCCTGAATCTAAGGGTCTTGGAGGGCAGGGAATAAGGTCTTGGGGGGATAAGGCGGGAGATTTGAGATCAGGGAATTAGTTGACTAGAGGCTGAGTCAGCTGTTGAGTGAGGGATAAATGAGGATAGGTAGGATGAACTTGGTATAAGATAGAGGGGAGCATGATGCCCCAGGGAACCGTAGGAGGAAAGACAGACCTGAACTCCATCTTGGGCAAATCACTTAAAGATTCCTTATCTAAGTGGATCAACTTAACTGGTCTTCTTCATGGGCTTGTTATGAGGATGAAATAAATAAATAGGCTTCGATGGCTATGAAGGACCAACGTCACTGTGATTACTCTGCAGATCCGTGGAGGGAAGCTGATGATGTCACATACACACAAGAGTGATGCAGGGACCTATGTGTGTGTGGCCTCCAACATGGCAGGAGAACGGGAGAGTGGGGCAGCCGAACTTGTGGTACTGGGTAGGCACATGATGGAGTCTTGGCATTATGGGAGCGTGGGGCCTTGGGAGTCCACGGCTGTGCAGACCTCCTGACTGTTCACTCACTCCCACTCCGCAGAGCGTCCCTCATTCCTGCGGAGACCAGTGAGTCAGGTGGTCCTGGCTGATGCCCCTGTGGATTTCGCATGTGAAGTGCAGGGGGATCCCCCACCTCATCAATACTGGCGCAAGGAGGATGGGGAACTGCCCACAGGCAGGTGAGGAGCCCCTTCTTCCTGCCTTTGAGCAGACCCAACCAGCTCAAGAGCATACCCTGCCCCAGAAAAATGGAAGGCAGACACCCTTTCACTGAAGGCACAGAGAAGTGTTTTCCCCAGAGCCCACAGCCCTGCCCTATCCCCACCTCCATTCATAGAGCTTCTGTCTCTGCTGAGGCCTGCCTTGTCCACGTGCCCTGCCCTGGTGTCTGTCCTGGGGGAGACAGAAGGGGTCTATAGCTATGGCCAACCCAGCCTGGGGGTGGGGAGTGGAGCAGGTATGAGATCCGGAGTGACCACAGCCTTTGGATTGGGCGTGTGAGTGCTGACGATGAGGGGACATACACCTGTGTGGCGGAGAACAGCGTGGGCCGAGCAGAAGCGTCTGGCTCCCTCAGTGTTCACGGTAAGGTCCCATCTGGGACTGCCTGCAGCAGGGGTGAGATGAGGGAAAATGGAGGGTGGGTCAAAGTGGAGAATGAGGGAGAAAGGAAGAGTGGGAGATGTGGGGTCACCTGAGACTTGTAGGAGAGAGAGAAGGGAAAAGCTAAACAGGCTTGAGCAAGAGATGGATGGATACCTGTTTCTACTTAAGCCAAGGTTGGGCATCTCTTTCCTGTTCCTTCAAACTCCCTTCTTAGTACCCCTGACTCCCAGTTCCTTTATCTCCCTTCCCTTTCCCAGTCCCACCCCAGCTGGTGACTCAGCCCCAGGACCAGATGGCAGCTCCTGGAGAGAGTGTGACTTTCCAATGCGAGACCAAAGGAAACCCCCCACCTGCCATCTTTTGGCAGAAGGAGGGAAGTCAAGTAGGTGCCAGCTCCTAGAACCTTCCCAACAGCTTCTCCTCTGGGTCTTAGCCTCCCTCCTTCTATGTTCTGCAAACTTCTCTCGGGTTCTGCTTTACCTTTGGTCCTCCCAGAAACCCTTGCAGGTTATTTGGGAGGATTAAATAAGACAATGAATATAAAAGGCCAGGAACATACTGAACACTTTAAAAATAAATGATAATATGTTTAGGTGATAGGGAACAGTCTGTATAGTAATTCTTTGGAGAATCTTCCTCTTTGGGGCAAGGCTGTCCTGAGGATCAGGACAAATCTAAATAGATCCCTCTTTTCCCCAGACCCCTGGGGCCTGGGCTTTAACACACCCGTGGAAAGCAAGTATCATGCACTGTGTCAAAGCTGCTTCCGGGTAGAACATGACTTTCTCTTCTATTTACAAGAGGCTTCCACCAGGGGGCCCTCACAGTCACCCCTCTTCAACCTTAGCAAACAAATCCCAGAATATACAACTGGAATGAACATTATTAACTGAAGTTACAACATAAGTAACTCCCTCTAAGGGAAGGGTGAGAATTTTGCTAGTAGGAAACAGGATCAGGATAGTAAAATAAGTCTGACTAACCCCACCCCAGTAGGAAACCAGGACATCCACTACCTCATTCCAAATCCACCAGCCACAATTTTCGCAGTATCTTCTCTAGCATCAGAGACAGCTGCATTTTCATTAGATTCTTAAATGAATAAGAATGCTGGTGGTAGCAAAGGGTGGGACTAGGTGTCAGTCAGGTGCTCAGCAGGGTGCCATTTACCCTGAGACCTAAACCTGCTTTGCTACCTTCCGTATGTACATCTTATGTAAAATGCTAGAGCTAGAAATAAGGGGGAAGCATTTAACATTTATCATGCAATATATCAAAAGAGTTTCATATGATTACGTCATTTAATCTTCATAACTATCCTCTAAGAGTCAAATTTGGGGGAACCGGGGCTCAGTAAGTTTAAATCGCTTGCACAGAGCTGGGAAGTACACCAACAAATCATTTAATAAAATTGCTCATTTTTGTAAATAGGTTTAACTAATTTGCCTAAGGTCACATAACTGGTTGAGACAGAGAATGACCTAGAACCTTAGGAATGCTCTGGATTCTGGCAGTGATGGGAATGGGGAGCTCTCTCTGCCAGCTGCCTCCTCATCCCCTACCTTGGTTCCTTGCTCTGTCCCCAGGTCCTGCTTTTTCCCAGTCAGTCCCTTCAGCCCACAGGGCGCTTCTTAGTTTCTCCCAAAGGCCAGCTCAACATCACTGAAGTGCAGAGCGGGGATGCTGGCCACTATGTGTGTCAGGCTGTCAGTGTGGCTGGCAGCATCCTGGCCAAGGCCCTGTTGGAGGTGAAAGAAGGTATGTGCTCATGGAGAGAAGACTGGATCCACAGCATGGAAGGAAATAATGGTTTAAAGACATTTGTTTTTCATGGAGTCTATACAATATGTCTGCAAGGGTAGGGACATGTTCCTGAGACATGTCATTGAAGTTTGGAAATCAGCCTCAGAAACCACTAATAGCTGGTTGGTTCCAGGCAGAGACTACTGCTTCTCATGGAAGCCCCTCCAGTATCTGGGGCAGGGCAATATGTGAAGGAGCAGAGAATGAGGACAAAGGGTTGGTTGCCTGAAGGCAGGATCCTCCCCTGAGGTGCCTACATTCTTCCTCTCTCAGCCTCCATGGATGGGTTGCCTCCCATCATCCTCCAGGGACCAGCCAATCAGACGCTGGCACTTGGCTCGGCTGTGTGGCTGCCATGCAGAGTGACCGGGAACCCTCAACCTAGTGTCCAATGGAAGAAGGATGGGCAGTGGCTGCAGGGGGATGATCTCCAGCTCAACTTAATGGCCAACGGTACCCTGTACATTGCGAACGTGCAGGTGAGTCTCTCCCTGAGGCCCAAGTAACTGAGAAGGTCCATGTGCTCAACCCCCAGTAAGTACCCACTGGGACTCTAGCTCCACGCTGCCCACCCCTCTGCTCTCCCAGCCCACCTAGCATGCACAACCTCCTCCCCATCCTTCTGAATACCCAGTCCCACCCTGTCACCCTACCTTGCTCCACTCCCAGTTTACCAGTCCTCTGTCCTCTCTTACAGGAGACAGACATGGGCTTCTACAGCTGTGTGGCCAAGAGTTCCACAGGGGAGGCCGCATGGAGTGGCTGGCTTAGGAGGCAGGGTGAGTTTTTCCTTTGTTCCCTTCTCTGCCAGCGCCTTTCTCCAAACCTTCTTTAAAGACGGTCAGAACTTCGCCAAACACCAGGACTGATTTTGTGTTTGCACAATGCCGTGGCCATGGTGGTGGCAGGAGGAAAGAATGGTGCCCTTGGGAGGTAGATGTGAATAGGGTTAGTGCACTGTGTCTCCCTCGCCACCATCACTACTGTCACAGTTCCACAGCGCCCTGGGAAGGAGGCAGGCTACATCCTTTTCCTATCCTTCTACTTAAAGATTATCTCCTCACTGCAGAAGATGGGGGAGAATTACCAGACCCCCCTAAAGAGCCCAGTACCCCTCCGGGGCCTCCCTCTCAGCCAGTGGTCACTGAGATCACCAAGAACAGCATTACCCTGACCTGGAAGCCCAACCCACAGGCTGGGGCCACAGTCACCTCTTATGTGATAGAGGCCTTCAGGTATGGAGAACGTTTTGAATGCAAACCTGGAAAGTTAAAAGAAGGGGATCCTATGTCCTTAGGGTCTTTGCTGTTGTGGGGGAAAGGTTTGCCAGTTCCCTTCCCCAGGATGAGGAGGCAGTAGGGGGCGATAGAGAATGGATAAGATGGGATAGGCAGTTTGGGGGTCCCTGGCTCAGACAACTCTGTCACCTCATTCCTGTTGCAGCCAAGCAGCTGGCAACACGTGGCGGACAGTAGCAGATGGCGTGCAGCTGGAGACACATACCATCAGCGGTCTGCAGCCCAATACCATCTACTTGTTCCTGGTACGAGCTGTGGGAGTCTGGGGCCTCAGTGAGCCCAGCCCTGTCTCTGAACCTGTTCGCACCCAGGGTGAGTAAGGTCAGGGTCCCTGGCTCACGGGTATGACATGTAACACTGCAGAGCACCCCTCACCCCCAAACCATGGCACCATGGCAGCTCTTTCCTGCTGTGCCAGGTCTACTCTGGCGGCCAGCCTGGAATAGGAGGTCATGCTTCCCTCTCACTGAGGGAACAAGAGAAGAGGAGAGAGAGAGGGAGCGAGACTGATTCAGTCACCTTGGTAGCTCCTCACTTCTGAGTCCCTAACCCACAGCATATGTAGATGATCAGGACTAGAAGGGACCTTGGAGGGGTCATCTTCATGTGAGAGATGAAGCAAGAGGCCTTTAAAGGGTGCATGTATAGTTATGCAGAAAGACACTCATGTTAACTGGACACCCTGGCCCACCTCTGGAAATTATCCTCCTGACCCTGGGGTGTACTCTGGAGCACAAAGTAGTACAGTCTGTGTGGCAGAGCAGAGGCAGGACACAAGACACTGTCAGTTCTGATGCCCTGTCCCGGCTGGCCCCTGCTAAGTGGGCCCTTTGGTCAATAGACAGCAACCCATCCAGGCCAGTGGAGGACCCATGGAAAGGCCAGCGGGGACTGGCTGAAGTGGCTGTGCGTATGCAGGAGCCTGTAGTCCTTGGGCCCCGGACCCTGCAGTTGTCTTGGACTGTGAGTGCGGCAAAGGGATGAGGTGAAGGGCAGAGATGATGATGGGGGACTTAGGGGCCTCCAAGAATGGGTACGGGAGAGTGGGAGGTGGGAGGTGAGTGGCTGGAGAAGATGGGTGAGTGGAGGAGGGGGCTGAGCCTGGGGGATTTATGTGGCTTTAGCCTCTCCCTCTGGTATGCTTCCTCCTGCCTTCTACAGGCAGATGGCCCAGTCCAGCTGGTGCAAGGTTTCCGGGTGTCTTGGAGGGTAGCAGGTCCTGATGGAGGAAGCTGGACAGTACTGGACCTACATTCCCCAAGCCAGCAAAGTACTGTGTTAAGAGGACTCCCCCCAGGGACCCAAATTCAGATCAAGGTGCAAGCCCAAGGCCAAGAGGGGCTAGGGGCTGACAGCCCCTTGGTGACCAAGAGCATTCCTGAGGAAGGTAAGGGGGCAGGGCACAGAGCTACTGGATGGACAAGAGGCACGTGGGAGTGGGGGAGGGTGAAAGTTTGCAGGGGGAGAGCAAGGTGAGCAGGTAGGAAGGTGGGTACCTCTCAGTTGCCTGATGTTAGGGTTCGGAGGAGGGAATTTGGCATGAGGGGCAGCTTGCAATGACCGTCTGTGTCCTTCTCATCATGCTCCACCCTGGCCAGCCCCCAGTGGTCCCCCCCAAGGAGTGGCAGTTGTCTTGGGGGGTGAAGGCAACAGCAGTATCACTGTGTCCTGGGAGCCTCCACTCCCCTCCCAGCAAAATGGGGTCATCAAGGAATACCAGGTACAGGGTGTGAGAAGGGCCTGGGTGGGAGGGAGAGGACCTAGCGCTAGGATTAGGGAGGGAACTGGCTTTGTGGCTGGGGGTGAGGTTGGGGGAGAGGAGAGAGGTTTCAGAGTGTTCTCTCCAGGCTGAATTATGCCTGGCTAAAGCCCCTCTGCTCTTCAGAGCCTCAAGTTTCTACGTGAGGCTAGAATCCCATTTCTGACTCTAAACATGGGTCTTGGCCCCCCCAGATCTGGTGCCTGGGCAATGAGAGCCGCTTCCACCTCAATCGGTCTGCGGCAGGTTGGGCGCGCTCCTTGGTGCTCCGGGGACTGCTGCCCGGTGTCCCCTACCGGACCCAGGTCGCGGCGGCCACCAGCGCTGGCATGGGCATTGCCAGTGCCCCGGTGTTGGTGCAGCTGCGTGAGTCCCGAGGGGGGTTAAGGGTGGGAGTGTGTGTGGGGGGGGCTGGGAAGTTAAGGGGGTCTCGGAATGGCTCCTTGGTTTCCAGGCCCCTACCGCTCACCTCTCTGACCCCCACAGCATCCCTGTCGGAACTGGAGCCAGCGCTTGAGGTGGGCCCGGGGCTGGTGGAGCGGATGGCCAGGGTGCTGCGGGAGCCGGCCTTCCTGGCGGGCGGCGGCGCGGCATGCGGGGCGCTGCTCCTCGGGCTCGGCGGCGCCTTCTGCCGGCGCCGCAGGCAGCGCAAGGAACTGAGTCACTACGCGGGTGAGAGCCCACCGGGGGCAGCGGGCCAGGGGCGTCCCCGGGTGCGGGAAGACACAATGGAAGGCTTGGGAGCAGACGGAGCCTACAGCAGCCCTCCAGGAGCGAGGCGGGAGGGATGCAGAGAGGGTGGGGAGGGCTCCACCGCTACGGAGTAGGGTCGGGATCCAGGGTGTGGTGGAGCTGGAGCTCAGCTCCTTGGGGCGAGGCCAGATGGGCACCGCAGATCTTGGAGCCCGCCCCGACTAGGGGCCAGGGGGGCCGGGCCCTCAGGGGCGGGACTTGAGTCTGGGTAGGGGTACGACTTGCCCCCAGACACCTCCGGAAGACAGCAGGCTCTGCGGTCAGTGTTAGTAAAAGGGGGCTATTCTGGAGGGGAAAAACAAACTTGTGGGGGCGGGGCCTGGTAGGAGGGGTGCGGCCCGGAGCCCAGGCAATAAATTGTGAGGCTGGGTCGGCTAGCGCCTGGTCAGGGGCGCATCTGGAGAGATTAGAAGGCACCTGGATCGGTGGTTCCCAATCTTGGCCACACATGGGAATCACTTGAGGAGGTTTAGAAAAATACCGACGGCTGAGTCCCACCCCCAGAAATTCTGATGAAACTGGCCCAGAGTGCAGGCTGAATGGTGGAACTGGGATGGGGCCAAGGAATGGAAAAGACTATGGATATTTCTGACCCTTCTCCCATTTCCCCTCTGCTTTCTCCCACGGGTTCTTTCCGGAAGCTTCCTTTGCCTACACACCTGCAGGTAAGCCATCTCTGCCCTGTGGGGCTCAGACCCCCAGTACTGGCTCTTCTCTCATTGGGTCTCCCCTCATCTTCCCCAGTGTCCTTCCCGCACTCAGAGGGCCTCTCTGGAGACAGTTCCAGGTAATTCTCTCAACTCATCTCCCAAGGATAATCCCCTCCACTGAGAGACCACGCCCCTTCCTCCCCAGGCCTCACTGCCTACGCATGCTGACTGGCTCCCACCTCCTACCGCAAACACTACCTTTACTATCCTACAGCCCCTCATTGCCTTTGTCTCCTTTACCTTCCCTGGCCTCTTCAGGCTCTCTACCCTAACATTCACATGCTCTCCCTCAGGCCAGCCGTAGGCCTTGGCCCTGCTCCTTACCCATGGCTGGCAGACTCATGGCCCCACCCATCTCGAAGCCCCTCGGCCCAGGAACCCAGGGGAAGCTGCTGCCCCAGCAATCCCGACCCAGATGACAGATACTACAATGGTGAGGAGTTCTAATTCCCTCAGGGGCACACCTGGCCCCAGCGTCCTTCTTTCCTTTCAACCCACTGGGTCACACTGAAAGGAGCTGAGGAGCCCCAGTCTTCCTGAGGTTGGTCAGGCCTTGGGAAGATGTGAGTTGGGGGTGCCTCCCTCATGCCTCGCCTGTACTCCAGTTTGGGAAGTAAGGTTTGGGGTGGGAAGGAGTGATCTATCTGGTGGGATCTCCTTTTGCCCTCCATTCTCCTGTTGTCCTCTGTTTTTCTGTGTCTGCCCCTGCCTCCTCCCCTGGGCCTCCCTCTTTCTCCTCCTCAGAAGCAGGAATCTCCCTTTACCTGGCTCAGACGGCCCGGGGCACTGCTGAGGGTCCTGTCTACAGCACCATTGACCCAGCCGGGGAGGAGCTGCAGACCTTCCATGGGGGCTTCCCCCCAAACACCTCAGGGGATGCGGGCACCTGGAACCACTATGCCCCTCCAGAATGGAGCCAGGGAGACAGTGGTACAACTCCCATTCCTCACACCCCACTCTTCTCCTCTGGGACCTAGCCTATCGCTTCCTTCTGACTTGTCTCATTTCTGCCTCTTTCTTGCCTGTGACTTGGTGTGCCCCCTCCTTCTTTCCTCAGGAGCCAGGGGAGGCAAAGTGAAGCTGCTGGGGAAACCTGTGCACATGCCCTCCCTCAACTGGCCAGAAGCCCTGCCACCACCTCCCCCTTCCTGTGAACTGAGCTGTCTGGAGGGGCCTGAGGAGGAGCTGGAGGGCAGGTCAGTATGCACCCTGCTGCAGATGCCGTACACGTGGCACCAGCCCAGGCCTCCTGTGGGGTCGGCGGAGAGCTGGTTGAGGAAGGGAAGGGGCAACAGGAAGGCCAAGGGGAAGATATGGAGGCTACTCAGTCATCCTCACCCTCCTGCCTTTTTCCCCCAGCTCAGAGCCAGGAGACTGGTGCCCACCAGTGCCTGAGAGGAGCCACCTAGCAGAGTCCAGATCCAGTGGAGGGTGCTTGGTCCCTGCGTCCCGAGGGGACACCCCCTCTCCCACACCTTCCTATGGACAGCAGTCCACAGCCACTCTCACCCCCTCACCTCCTGACCCTCCCCAGCCCCCCACTGACATTCCCCATCTCCATCAGATGCCCAGGTAGGGAGGTGTGTAGTACCTTGCACATTATAGGCCCTCTGTACATATCTATTCAGTGGATGGATGGATGGATGGATGGATGGATGGATGGGATACAGAGGTCTCATGGCTGTATCAGGGTGAAAGTGCTGAGTATTAGGATGTTTAATACAGTGCCTGGCACATAGTAAGCACTTAGAGTTTGTTGAGTGAACAAATGCCAAGGCTTCGTATCATTGCAGGAGGGTACCCCCTGGGCCAAGTTCCCCTCTCAGTGTGTCCCAGCCCACTCTGAGTAGCCATGAAGGGAGGCCTGCTGGCCTGGGTGTTGGCCCCACAGCCTCGCATCACCTCAGTGCCAGCCCTGTCCCTAGCACAACCAGCAGTGCCCCAGGTGAGTCAATGGAATCCTCAATTCTTCTCCACCTCCCCATGCCCCACCCCCAAGCTTGTTTCCTCTTCCCCCTCAAGCCCCTCTCCAGACCTTCTCTCTTACTTGCTCCTCTCCCCACCTCCTAATGCTATAGGGAGGACCCGGCAGGTGCCTGGGGCGATGACTCCTCCACTTCAAGGACCTCGTGCTCGAATCCGGAAGAAACCCAAGGCTGTTCCCTACAGGCAGGAGCACAGTCCTGGGGGTGAGGAGGCCTGGAGGATGGTGACAATCAGTAGGGGGGATGGGCAGGAAACCAAGGGTGAGCTCTGGGCTAGAGGGGAGAGCAGGCAAACCCAAATCTTGGCCTGTTCATTCACAGCCTCCTGCTGCCAGGAATGGGAGGGGGAGAGGGCCTGGTATCAGGGAAGCAGGAGCCTCTGCTGAAACAGGTCTCTCCCCAGACTTGCCCCCACCACCCTTGCCACCACCAGAGGAAGAGGCAAGCTGGGCCTTAGGGCTGAGAGCAGCAGGCAGCATGTCCTCCTTGGAACGGGAGCACAATGGGGAAAGAAGAATGGTGCAGGCGGGGCCCCTGGGGATCCAGCGGGGCCCTTGCCCAGATGGTAAGGAGGGCCAGGGCAGGCTGGAGGGCCACTGCTATATACGAAGGTGGGCTTTAGGACTGCAGGCTGATAGTACACTACAGATAGTGCCATCGATGGACTAATTTCAATCCAGCTCACCCCTCACCTTCATCTGGATTCATGTGTTGGATCAACATTAAAGACACTTATCTTGCTAGCTCTCTCTGAATAAAATACCCTGAAGTTTCCAAGATTTTTCCTTTCCCAGGACTGAAAACCCAATGACAGAAGAGTAGGGTCTCGGTATTCTGCCCCTCCTTTCCCAAGGCCCTCTCTACTTGGGAGTTCCCAGTGGGTTTCTGAGCATGTGTTATGTCAAGGCCATACGCAGGGCACTCGGCTTCTCCTCAACCCCCAGGATGACCTAAGCCGTGTGCCAGACCCTAACTCTTCTTCCAGAGCTGGGATTGTCGTCAGGGTGACATGGTCTTCTGCCCCCTGCCTGGGCCCAGCTACCCTTCTTTCTTGTGCTGCAGAAGATGCCTGGCTCCCTTACAGCCGACCAAGCTTCCTGTCCCGGGGCCAGGGCACCAGCACCTGTTCCACTGCTGGCAGCAATTCTTCCAGAGGCTCCAGCAGCTCTCGGGGCTCCCGGGGTCCTGGACGGAGCCGGAGCAGGAGCAGGAGCCAGAGCCAAAGGCCAGGACGGAAACGCCGAGAGGTAGGGACTAGGGGTAGCAAAACTGAGAACGGAAGGCTGGGGAGGCTGAGCCAAGGGATGACTGGAAACAGGAAGACAGAGAACTGCTTTTAGGGCCCAGTGAGTGAGGGGACAGGGAGAATCCTGGAGAACAAGGGACAAAGGATGAAGGCAGGATGACACATCACAGAGGAGGCTGGGCTCCCACAGCAGAACTGGATCTGGACAGAGCCTGCTGAGAAGAGAGGCACACCCTCTCCTGTGGCGTTTGCCCTTGGCCGGGCCTTGCAAACCAGCCTCTCTCCCTTTCTCTCTCTCTAGGAACCAAGATGACCCTTGATCACGAGTTCCATGGGGAAGGGCTCATCCCTGGGCCAGGAGCCTGGATGGGAGCCCCTCTCCTGGTAAATGATGGGTCGCAGAGAGGAGTAGGGACGGGGTCTCTTTCGTCCCAGCAATAATCACAGGGCTCCCTGAGGAATTGGCTTAGAAACCAGAGAGCCAGCTCTTCCCTTTCCATCTCTTTCTACCTAAGGCCCATTTGTAAAAACGACAATAAAGACTCTGATCAGAGCCCTGGGCCATTTGTCTGGTTTGTGTAGGTCGCTGGGAAGAAGGGGGTTGTGAGGGGGTATATATCAGTGCAGTTCCTTTTGAACTTTTCTTGCAAAAGCTTTAGGTGAGGACAGGGACTAAAAGACCCACTGTGTTCTGCTTCCCAAAAGAGCTGAAGCCACTGTTCCCTCCCCCATCCCCAGCCCCGCAGTTATAGCCAGGGGACTTTCCAAATAACCTACCATGAGAAAGTGTCCTGCCCTTGCAGAATCAAGCCAGGCCCTCCCTTAATGTCTCCTCTGGGGTGTATCTTCTCTCTTGCAAAGAAATAAGCCCTTGCAATAATAATTTTTAAAACTCAAAGAAAGGAGGAGCTATGGGAAACCTCAGTCAAGGAGGAAAAACAGGCTTTTTCCCAGCGGGATGTGCAAACAGGCACCTTCTGGCCACTTTAGGCCCAGATGTAATCGATCTAGTTGGTACAGAATTTTAAAAAATTTTGACCATTAATGCTATCATCTTTATTACTCCCTCACCCATGGCCCATGACACTCGCTGATTAACTGAGGTCTGTTCCTTCTTGCTTGTTCCACCCCTCAGCTCAGTAACCTCCCTGGGCTTTCAGGAGATGGCTGCTGCATGCCAAGCCCTGGCTCTGACCATTACTACCACTAAGTGTGTATTTTGACCTAAGTATGTACAAATCCTGTTTTCTCCTTTGGTCTAGCAAACAGAGTTGGAATGTTTTCAAAAGAAATTTTACCAGGAAGCTGAAAGAAAAACAAAATCCAGAAAAGGAAAAGCAATCAGAGAGCAAGAAGGATGTGTATTCACAGTACTGGTTCCCCCTCCCGGGTCAAGCCGCTCCAGCCTGGACTGGCCAGATTAGGGCAGTCCAGGCAGTCCAGGGCCCCCAGTCCCCTCCTTGCTTAGCCTCCCAAAGCAGGGTGGCCTCTAGTAGAGCTTCTAGCATTTGGGGGATTATCAATCACCCCTTTTCGGGGCCCTTTCCAATTGGTCCTCCCTGAAAGTGTCTTGCTGTGGTGCTGGTCATGTATTTAGTACATCCCCTCAACTTGGGGATTCTGCCCCTGACCTTTCCCGCCAAGTGAGAAAGATGCCGTCACTTACTCTCAGTAGTTTTCTGTGGCTTAGGCCCTGGATGTCCAACTCCACCATTCGTTTCTCTGTTCTGCTGTTTTAGCGGAAGGGTATTCATTAGCCAACTATGGCAGGTGGGTCTACCTTTTGTGGAATTAGTTACTTTGTCTATTTTAAGAAACCATTTGGGATTGGTCTTTGGGGAGGGGGCTGGGACCCCTGAAAGCAGGAATTGTCTTCTCAGGAAAAGTTGCTAAGACCAGCAGACCCCCAAAAATCCCCCAGCCCTCCGTTTCCTAGATTCTGCTTAAAATTTGATGGCGGCACATAATTATCCCCTCAGTTACAGAACAGAGATGGTGACACTCCCGAGTGTCAATGAATACTTGCTCCCTTTCTAGCTCAGGTAATTCTTCCCACATCTCCAGGTGCCCTCCCCAAAACGGTGCTCGGGGGAAAGATCGGACAACTCAACTCATTGCCATTTTATAGTAGCAATTCCTTAAGCTCACAGTGACAGCAGTGTGAGGAGGGTGTTTTTGTCCCACGTTCTGTGCCTCCCTCCCTTCTGCTCCCACCCTGGGTCCATCTGGAACCTTGGCCTTGGTGCTGGGGTGGGCCTTGTGGCCTGACGGGCCACTGCTCTGTATCTCCTTTACATGCTGTGGCGGGAGTTGAGTGGTCTCTTTGGAACAGTCCTGTGAGGCTGAGGGGAGGCTTGAGGAGCTCCTTCCTCCATGGCCCTCCCCCACAAGCTGCCGTTGTCTCCAAAAAAAACCCCTGGCTCCCCCACTTCCCATGCTCTGCGTGGGTGGGAGATCAGGAGATGGGCTGCTCCTTAAGCCAAACAGCCTGGTGGTGGGATTGGGTGGAGCACGGGAAAAGCAAGGGTGTCAGGTGGAGATGACTCTGCTCCCGAGGCTCCAGGTCTGCTTTGCTCTGATTTTGTGTTTCATTTGCTTTCACAATCCCAGAGGGAGAACTCTGGAGGCCTGGCAAGGTGGACCCAACCACGAGACTCACAGGCCAAGTCCAGGGCTGGGGCCACTGGCTGACAGGAGAAGGGGTTCTGAGTCTTTTCTTGGAGAGCAGGGACGTGCCTCAGAAGGAGTCTGTAGGAGAATTGGGGGAGAGTGGAATTATCCCCCTGCTCCTCATCTTTCCTGCCAGACCCCAGGCTCCCTCATGGCTCCTCCCCAAAACCACACCAGCCAGGCAGATGGACACTTACTGCCAGCCTTGGATGCAGGACAGCTGAGCTGACTTCCCTGGGAAGAGATCTGAGAGTCGGGGGGCCAGGGAGGCAGCCCCCTTTCCAGTCGCTGGGTGCGGCTGTTCTCCATGTCCTCTAGCCAGTCTGACCTCCACTCCCACAGGGGTAGGGGGAGGGTGGGGGGCAGGAAGAGGTCCTCCCGGGGTGAGGGAGGTGATGAGGCATCTGTGGGGAAGGGTAGAGAGATCTGTGGAGGGTTGGCCTTTACCCCTGGTAATGAGTTTAGGGCAGAAAGCTTGGGGCCAACTTAAGGCATATGCCCAACCCTAGCCCCAATTTGGCCCATCAATCTTGGTGACCCCAGCCCCAAAGATATGAAGACAGTCTGTTGGTTTCTTTAGTGAGAAGAGCTCAAACTGGGCTTCTGCCCATACTCTTCCTTCACTTTTCCACTCCCTGGCAGCCTCTTTTTCCCTCCATTATGGGCACTTCTGCCCTGGATATTCCTTGCTCTCCCATTCACCATAAGCCTGGTTATTTTTCTTGGGGGCAAAGAGTAGAGTTAGGGTTCATAAGATGGGTTAGGGGGTCTGATAGAGTGGGTGAGGAAGGGAACACCAAAGGAGCCCAGGGAGCTTGACTGCCTCTGCTGACATGGAGCTAACTCTGCTAGACATGTGAAGGGTGAGCTCAGTTGCTCCTCCCTCAACCAAGACAAGGCAAGCGGAAGGGCTTGGAAGCACAGCAGAGGTAAGAGAGAAAACAGAACTTGCCACAGTGAGGAGAAATCTGGGTTGGAGTAAATAGAAGAGGCTGGGGAGCCATCTTTCCTGGAGACTCGTGTGGGTGAGAGGGGCCCCCTGGAAGTAGGGGAATGGACCATGCAATTGACTGTCTCCAGGCTTCAGACTTGAACAAGTTGTTCTCAGAGGTGACCTTGGGCAAGTTAAGAAACCTGTTTGACTTATGGTTTCCCCATTTAAAAAGAAATACAGAGAATATTCCTCAGAGAGGCGCTGTTATTGAATGTATGTTAAAGTGCTTATCGTAGAGCCTGGGCTGTAGTAATCATTTAATAAAATCTAGCTGTTTTAAGGACAATGACAACAAAGCCCATGATTAGGAATTTTGCCTCTTGGTTGGGAAGAAAGGGTCTCATAGAAGCTGTTTCCTCTCCAAGGGGTGAGGGTGATCTAACGTACCTGTAAAGACACCGTCTGCCTCTCTGGGCTCCAGACCAAAGCCAAAGCTGTCTACAGCCATTGCCAGGGCCCGTGCGAAGTGGGCATCTGCGAGGAAGGAGCCGTCGGAGGAGCTGACGAGGCTGGCTCTGGCGCTGGGGGCATTGTCCTCAGAGGCTGAGCCCCAGCCATTGGCTAAGGAGCCCTCGCTGGGGGTGGGGGTGAGGCAGGGCCGAGGTGGGCACAACAAGCCCCTCATCTCGGACCCCACCCCTCCTCCAGTCCTGCCCATGTCTGCTAGCTCTGAGGCTGTCGGGACGCTGATGTACCCATAGGTGATGGGGGGTGAAGGAGCCCTTGGCATAGGAGAAACACTGTTCCTGGGAAGAGAGAGAGTAGGAGACAGTACGATAATTGAGGTGAGATAGGGCAGAAACATTCCAGTTGAGAAAGGGTGGATCGGGGCTCTGATAGGCATACTCTAGTTCTTCCATTTTCCCTTGGGCTACTCACCTGGGTGTCTCCTCACCGTCACTGAGCTCCAGGCACAGGGCTACCTCTTCAGGAGTCAGTACACTGTCCTGATCCTCCTCCAGAGATGACAGTGAAGAGCTGGACAGGCGACTGGAGGCTGGGCTGGGACCAGAGAGGGAGGAGGCCTGGGGGCTGAAGAGGCTGGGGGGACTGGAGGGGTTGAGGATGGGGAGGGGCGCTGCTGGCAGTGGGAGGGAGGAGGGAACTTGCAGCTCCCCCGAGCACCTGATTGGGGTAAGACAGAGATGGCAGGATGATTAGTTCAATTCTTTGAGTCGCTGTCCACTCCTCTCCAGCTCCATCCAAGCTCAACTAACACCCCTACCCTCTCCACCCCCCAACCCTGCTTCTTGAATCCCTTGCCCTCTTACTGGGTCTGTTGATTCTGACCGGGGGGTCCATGAGCAGAGAGGGGTGCTGGAGGTAGAGGGTGAGTCAGCTCATTGGAGGAGCTGAGCAGCTGCGGTCCCAGGGCCCGCCAGGCAACCAGAGCTCGGGGCACAGCTCCTGGGGAACAACAGCTTGAGTGTGAGAATGGCAGAGCCCCTATCAGCCCAAGACCCCCAACTGCATTCCAACCTACCGTACCCCTTAGTTTCCTGTCCCCATACGCCACCCACCCGGCCTCCTCAAGGACAGGAGAAGCCAGTTGTAGGCACTGGTGGGCCCCTCTACCCTGCCTCACCACCTCACTTCTTCTCACCTGGGCTTTGGGAAAGGTTCTTGGAGCCTTTATTCCCCAACTCCCAGGCCCAGAGGTCCACAGGGTGGCTGGTCCGGAGCAGTGGGGAGCTATTGGCCTGGTGTAGCTCTGCAAAGAAAGAGTTAGTAATTGGGGGACAAGCCAGCGTGGGTCTTTCAGGCTCCAATCACAGGCGCCATCTTCAGCCTTGTCATTCAGTTACACTTTAGGGCTCCTGAACCCAGAGAGAAGAGAAAAGAACCTCTCTCCATCCTCCCCACCTTCCCCCTCCATCCAGGCAGCTTGGAGTCAAAACACGGGCATTCGTAGCCTGGCTCAGCCATGTAGTAGCTATGTGACCTTTCTGAGCCTCCATTTCATTTGTAAACACCCACTTCAAATGATGGTTTTGCCAATCAAATCAAAACAGATTGGAAAGTTCCTGGCACCTAATAGCTTTCTTTTCTTTTCCTTTATATTCCACTCTTTCTGATCGCTATACCCCCACATCGCTACTCTTCTCATGAATTTTGGCTCTGTGAAGACATATATTGCTTTTCTTGGAGAGAACCTATTAATTTTCATTTCTCACATTGCAAATATCTCACACGGTTCTAGCTAGCCCTATCCTGAGAAACCTGAGTGTCTCTCACCTTGGGAGATGGGTTGGGCTGCCAAATTGAGCTGAATAGGTAAGAGAAAAACAAATAACCCCAGACAAGGCCAGGTGTGACAGGAAGAGGAACTTTAGAGTAGGAAGATGTGTTGGTCTCATCCAAGGAGACAATGCCCTGCCCATAGATAGTCAATATTTGTTGGCTAAATGAGGGAATGATGGATGCTCTCAGAGATGTAGGTGCAAACACGGGGTGAAAAGAATCACATATTAGATGGCAGCTATCACCTGGCCCACAGGGCCACTTAAGAGACAGCGCTGAATGAACGACGCTGAGGTAACAGACCCAGCTGTGTGCAATGACCCATGAGCATGCTTCCTGGTCAGGCCAAAACCAAAATGGATCTAAGTTTAAACAAGAGAGGAACTGGGTAACAGAAATAGAAAATACTAGACTTTCCCAAGACCAGGAACCAGGAGAACATCAAACAAAGGAGGAAAGAAATAGCCTTCAGATTAGTAGCACACGATCAGAAGCCCAGACCAAAGACCAGGCAGGACCTTCGAGGCAGAGCTTCAGACTGTCTGAAGAGCTATCTAGTCAGTCTTATCTCAAAGACGTAGGGGCCACCATGGGCAGATCAGAGCAGGGACAAGACCAAGACCATATCTGAGCCCCGGGAATCCATGGACAGTGGCCAGAACATCTGAGTCACTGGGATGAAAACCCACACAGTGGTTACACTTCTTCCATCAAAGTTTGGTTTTGTACTTTGGCTGTTTGGTTTTTGTGTCTTTCCTTTAGTTGTTGGATCACCTAGGGAGTCCTAGAGACCAACTTCAGGTGCTCCAACTCTGCTATCATCCGCTTTGTCTTGTTTAGTGCCTGGCTTCTTAACTAAGCTCAGAAATGGGGACAGATGTTGGTTGATTGGTTTGTGTGGAAAAAGAAGGGAAAAGGTTATATCTTTCTCAACCCTTTTCATTTCCTCTAAAGGGTTCTGGTATCAAAAATCCTCTTCCCACCTTGCTTGGAATTACTTGGATTTTAGTTTCAACACTATCTGAATAAACTATACAATAAAAATGTTAGTAAGGTTAGGCCAAATCTCATTGGCCATACCTGAATCTCAATAAATATTTGTTTGAAAGAATGAATTAATGAGGATATTCAGTGTAAGTATCTGGCGAAGTAAGCAAAACTAAGAGCCTGATGTAATAGGTGATACATGGCAGAATGCAGTTATGAGAATATTGGTCATGGAGAAAAATCCCAACTAAGGTCATATAATAAGAAAAAGGAATAAGCTGGTCAAGGGGAGTAGGGACACTGAGAGAGCCTGCCAGTTTTAAAAGATGAAGCAACATCACGCTTGGGCTAGGTGACAGCAGTAGAGCCAATGCCATGGCTCTGGCAAGCTCAGAGCATGATCTTGCTGGAGCTGCTGAGGTCCCAGGAGCCAGAGGTGGGCCAAGTGTCCACCAGCCCACAGATGTCACTGTGGTTGACCCATCGGAGGCAGTGGTAGGGTGAGACTGGGGTGAGGAGAAACACGGGTGAATGAGGACCTAACCCCCTGAGGGAGGTTAGGAAGCCTCATCTGAGGACTGAAACCTTTGTTAAGAATCGACTGCAGAAAACTACTCACCGTGTCCAGTAGTATTAATGGTCTAAGATGGGCCATACGTTATATTCAAGGCCAGGTAGTTCTTCATAAGAAAGCTGGTTTTTAAATGAGACTTATGCAACCTCTGTGTGGCTGGTATTTTATCACCACCGAGGATGTCTAATGCAATACCTCTGAGGCAAAGCTGGAAAGAATGCCGGCTTTGCTAATATTTAGAGGCATAAAATTCTGCATATTGGACGATCTCCGAATTACTCTGAATCCATCTTTGTCATAATAAAAGTTAGATTATAAACTTTTAAAAACTCGGCTATCCAACATTTGTAAATCTTACTAATCAGTAGAGAAGTCTCATGAAGTCAGCACAGAGTGCAGACCAGTATTCAGAGATGGGAGAAAAGAATCAGCGGGAGGATAGGCTTTCCCGAGGGCGTTCCCAGAGTCAGAGTAGCCTTTGGGAGCAGACCACTCTGGCTTCAGACTTGAGTTCTGCAGCTTACTGAGGAGGGGTGTTGAACAAGTTACCAATTCTGATCCTCTTTCCCTATCTGTAAAATTAGAGAACTCATACCTCATTAACATGTGAGGATTAAATCAAATAACAAATACAAGTAAAGCACCTAACATACAGTGGTTGCTAAAGAAACAGAGAGTATAATTATTTCTCTCTGGAAAGTCAAAGCAGGTTGCTAGAAGTCAGGAGAGAAATGTGGGCAGAAGGTACATACTCCTCTGGGAAGCGATCTGGGAGTCGGGCCTGGGAAGACCCGTAGGTAGAGCACAAAGACCGGAGTTCATGGGAGCTGGAGGCTTACACACCAGCATTGGTCACATTCTGTTAGGTTCTAGAATGACTTGGGTGCCAGTCAGTCACTTTCATGAGACTTTGAGCTCTTAGAGGACACGGACTGTATCTGGTATCTCTTGAATCACCATGTCTGGCATACAATGGTGCTTATTAAATGTTTGTAGAGTTGAGCTGACTGCGGAAACAGAGCTCACTATCGGTGTGGCCACACCGAGACAAGAGCACAATGTAAAGAACAGCTGAGGCCAGCATACTCCTAGCTGAGTGCTTTGGTGATGGGTGTCCACGAGGACAGGAGAATCGATGCTGTGGGTGGGGTGTCACCTGTACCCGGCTTCATGGCTCCAGACCATGTTCCCACCACATTCCCACTCCTGGCCCCTCCTACCCGCTCCAGGCTGGGTCTGCCCTCCCTGTCCTTACCCTGCTTCTTCTTGGCCTTCCAAGCCTCCGCAGGAGCCACAGACAAACGCGGGGAGGAGAGACCCCTGCGGCTGCAGAGGCTGTCTGCACTGGGCCAGGGGCTGGAGAGCCGGGCCAGCTGGGGTGGGAGACGCCTGACACCTGGGGCCTGCGGGCTTGGCCGGGCTGGAGGGCTGGAAGGCAGCTCAGCAATCAGAGAGCCATAGAAAGTGCTGGTGTCAGGAAGCAGGGGCACACCGGGGCTGCGGGGATCCCAGGAGATTACTGCGACAAAAAAGACAGGAGGAATTATGGTGACCACATCTTGCTCTACGCCCCCCTCCTCCAGTCCTGGGATCCCTGATCCACTGCTAGGCCCTGGCCCCCACTGAGCATGCTCACAGGAGCGACGACAGTCTAGTGAGTCCCGGGGGTCCATTCCCAGCCGGCTGCTAAGGCTGCTGCTGCTGCTCAGGTCCCGAGAGCCAGAGGTGGACCGCCAAGTGTCTGCCAGCCAGGGGGAGTCACTGTGATCCATCCTGGGGCAATGGGACACGGTGAAGTGAGACATGGTGAAGTGAGAACTTAATTGGCCAAGACCTCCAGCTCAGAGGGTAGCTGAAGGGGTGAGAAGACAGTGGTACCAGTTTTATTGTGCCTACTTTTCAGCCCTTCAGACTCCTTAAAATCTCTGACCTGGTGCCTCAAACTCAGTGCCTTTTCTTATCCTGGGATCAGGGGAAGTCCAAGTTGCCCAGAGCTAGGAGGTATTAGAGAGACAGCTGTGTGCTAAGATGAAAAGAACACAGATCTGGAGCCAGATAAACCCAGTTTGAAAATCTCCATCTGCCACAGCTCAGCGGTGCAACCCTGGGAGTAAGTCTGTCAGCCTCTCTAAGCCCCGGTTTCTTCATCTGCAAAGTGGTAACAACAAGCCCTCCGTATAAGGACGATGCTGTGAGCTGAAACGAGGAACCGTGAGATCATGCAATTGGCAGAGCAGGAGCTTGCTGCATCGGGCTTGCCTCTCTACCTCTAGTCTGGTTCCCTTTGAACTGGGGGCCATGCTGGCTGCCTGAGTGATATTTTGATAATAGGGATCAGACCAAAGCACTTCTCTCTTAAAACCTTCAATGGCTCCCCATTTACCAAGAGAGAGCCCAGCTGCCTAGCATGGCTAACAGGGGCCTAGTTGGTCTGGCTTCCAGCTCCCTAACCTTACCCTTTGCTCTGACCCATCTCACACCCTATGCCCTGGCCAGACCAAACGGCTTGTCTTGCCCTGTGAACATAGCAGGCTGTTTCTTGCTGCTCCCTTTGCCCTTCTTCTTCTTACTATCAAGGTAAACGTGAAATCTTCCTCTCATATTTCCCCACCCTAATCCCGTCCATGTTTTCTGGTACATGTTTCTGCACTTCAAACTCAAGATTGCATTCATAAGCTAGCGTGGTTGCCTCCATCTAGACTGACCTCCTGGCAAACGGAGACTGTTCTAAAGGAATGAATGGATCTCCCTCAAGGACAGGGATGAAGTCCCGGCGGGGCAGAGAAAGGTCAGGGCAGAGAAGACAAAGCCCAGGAGATAACTAAAGGGAAAGGCCAGTGAGCACAGAACGACGCAGGAACATGGCGCCAGCTTGGAACCTTGCTTTGGGCTGAGAAACTGACAGCAAAATGGTCTAGCTGGATGTGTCTGGCACATAGTAAGTGCTCAAAAATCTTCTGTTGAAAGATGCAGACCTGGGATGTGAAGCCTCCCAGAGGACATCTAATAAAATACAGAGCAGGGAAAAGTGGGCAGAGATGAAATGGTTGTTTAGTGTAAAGCTTTGCCAGTAGGAGAAAAACGGATGTTTTCTTGCTTAGTATCTTGTCTCATAACCGCAGACTTGCTGTGGCAGCCAAACACTTGGAGCAGAGGTACCGGCAACCAACCGCCCCGTTGCAGTACTAAGGAGTACACATCTATGGTGTGGGGGCAGAGCGCCCTCTGCTGGAACTGCAGGTGGATTATTGTGAAGGAAAGATTGCGCAATACGTGAGTGATTTACTGAATGCAAAGGCACTGCTAGGTGAACACTGAGGGTACAGAGAAAATTAGAAATTAGGCTGGTCTTCCCATGCTAGTTATTCTGCACCAATGCAGGATGAGTCAGCAGGAAAATGTAGTCAGTATTAGCGAGCGGTCGGCAACAAGAGCACTGGATTAGGAGTTCAGAAGGCCAGCTGTGTTGCCTTGGGCAAAGCCACCTGTTTATGATTCTTGCTTTACTCACCTGTCAAGTGGTGTGATAGTAACATTATTGAAAGAGAAATTAATTCTCACTTGGAGTTGAGGAGAGATTCAGGTACTAGGATCCCAAACTGCCTGGAGTAGGGGTAACTCCATCTAATTCTGTCCCAGCTCCACTGTCCCTTGGCCCTGCTGCTCCCTTTGCCCTTCCCCTTCTTACGATCAAGGTAAATGTGAAATCTTCCTCGCACATTTCCCCACCTTAATCCCCTCCATGTTATCTGGTACCTGTTTCTGCACTTCTAACTCAGGATTGCACTCATATGCCTCCGTCTAGACTGACTTCCTGGCAGATGGAGACTGTTCTAAAGAAATGAATGGATCTCCCTCAAGGACCCTTCCCCTCCCTTACGTGAGGTCCCTCCCCTTCCATCTCTCACCTGTGTTTTAGGATGGCGTCCTCACTGGTATATCTGTATAGACCTGAGAGAGAGCAGGAAAAAGGCTAAATCTAGACTCACCAGCACCGGATTAGAGAGCTAACCTCCCTAGCATTCTGACTGGACCCAAGGAGGCTTGACCACCCAGAGTCCACCTCATTCTCTCACCTGGGCCCAGATGCATCCCAGTTTGTCGCCGGCGGTGGACACACACGGCTGTGCCCAGCAGCAGTAGCCAGAGCACAATACCCCCGCTGGCAATGACCTCTGGACGCCTCAAGGTGGATTTTAGCTGCTCCAGGGTCCATGGACCCTGGTCATTGGGTTCTCGGGCAGCTCGCTCCATGGCCCGCTCTGTAAGGGATTGGGAGCTCAGGGGTTGGGGGCGGTGAGGCGATGAGGGTTGGACAGAGAAGGGGGAGAAGCTGAAAGTGTGAGGTGGGAGCAGGGAGAGAGGAAGGTGGGAATTGGGGCTGAGGGTTATGGGTGGGACCCGTGGGTACTGCCCTCACCTAAAATGAGGCAGACGGGGCTACTGGGCTCCCCAGCCCCAGCGCCAGTGACTGCAGCCACTTGTACACAGTAGGAACCTGGCATTTGGGTGGCAATCTCCAGCTGTGTCTGCTCCCCCAGCACAGTCCAGTTGGTTAGTGACAATGAGGTGTTTCCCAGGCTCCACACCTGAGGACAAGCAGGGGTGAGCAGCGCCCCCAGGCACCATCCCAGCAGCTGAGTCCTTCATTTGCAGATTAGACTCTGGGCCTGTGGTCATCTTGCCCTGCCATTTTCCTGGGGACACTCCCTCTGCACCTGCACCCACACTTCTTATTCCTGTCTTGTGTCCTACATCTGTGACCTTAGCCTCACTCCCCATGTCTGTAAATTGGAGATTAGAACCCAGGGTGGGCGGTGAGATGAAATGACATCATGTAGATACGTGCTCGCCAGGGTCTGGCAGACCCTCACTCAACAGCAGTAAGTGTCCCTTGCTTGTCGGCACAGGTACATTTCAGGATGCCGGGGAAGAGGGAGGTCCTGGTTCCACTAGGAAGGGGTATGTCAGCTTTCGGGGGGTACCTGGTAGCCACGGATGATGCCATTCTGGTTTTCCACAGGTGGTGGGACCCAGTTCACAAGGACACTGCCATTGCCAGGTTTTAGGGTCACCTCCTGGGGAGGGGCACTGGGCACTGGGGAGAGGGAGAGAGGCTGTGAGGAATGCTGAGGGAGAGGACTTTAGGGAAAGAACTGGGATCAGGACACAGGGTCGGAGGCCACATTGATGGGAACAGGAGCTCTGCTTGCCTGAGCAGGGCAGGAGTCCAGGAGTGGGATCCATGATCCCCCCAGAACGGAGTGGGACAGTCCAGGGACCCCCAGGCAAGAAGGGACCAGAGGGTCTGTGGTTGGGTTCTGGGGATGTCTGTCCCTGACCTTGTTCAGGCAACCTCAGGAGCAGCACGTTGCTGTCAGGGCCTCGAGCCCGTCCAGTGGATGGTCTCACTTTGAACTCGTAGTCTTGTCCCCAGTGGAGGCCCCCAAGCTCTGCACTCTGCCTGCCAGCCAGCAGGGCCTCTGCCCATGGAGCCCCCTGGCCTCCTGGGGCTGTCTGGGCCCTGAACAGCACTGTGTAGGACTGGGCAGGTGCAGCAGGGCCACTCACCTGGGAAAGAGACAAGAGAAAGGCCGAAGGGTCAGGAAGCTCATGACCAGTCCTTTCGTGAGCAGTGGCCCTGGGCTGGCTCCCACCCCTGGGTTCTGGGTTTCACCTTCCAGCTGAGCCACACAGCAGGCCCAAGCTTGGTGCCCTTTGCCGGGTCTGGGTTCAGCAGGGTCACGTTTTCCAGCTGAATACGCACTGCCAGCAGCTCCAGAGGCTCCTTGTAGTCCCGGGGCTCTGTGGGAGCATAGGTCTGGGATGGGGCCTACAGGCCAGAGTGAAGGCATTGAGGAGCGGAACGTCCCTTAGCTGCTGAGAAACCGAAACTCCCAGATTTCCCAGGTCTAGAGCACTTCTATTTTCACTCTAGGATGGGGAACTGCCCCTTAAATGCGGTCCCCATCACTCTGACCCTGATCCCAGGTTGAGCCCCACATACCCTAACTCCAGCCAAAACCAGACCATACCACCCTAATGGGAGGCCCCCACAGTGATCCTGACTTTAACTGACTATCCTCTCCTTACCCTGGACAGACACCCTGGCTGCCCGGCTCTCCCGTTGTCCTGCGCTGTTGGTGGCCACACACATATAGGTCCCTGCGTCACTCTTCTCCACTCTTACCATCAGCAAGGAGCCCCTGGATACCTGTCAAGGCCAGGTGCATGGTGAAGTCTCCCATGCGGGGAGAGGCTCTAAGTGGGGAGGGAAGCTTAAGGCCTTACTGCCTTCCCTTCTTTAAATTCTGCAGGGGACATGGGGCTGTAGGGCGGGTTAGTCTCTCAGGGTGTGCCCAGCCATGCCCAGGACAGGATGGAGTATGGGGAAGAGAGCTACACTCACCATGTGCCGCCCGGGCTGGAAGGCCAGGGATTTCCCATCCTTCCACCATGAGACTGTGGGCTCTGGGTGGCCCCAGGGCGGCGCACACTCCAGGGTCACCTGCTCACCCACCGTGGCCACTGTGTCCTGAGGCTGGATCTGAAAATCCTCCTGAAGAACTGTAGGGAGCAGGGAGGGTGTGCAAGGAGCAGTGTCTAGTCCTCCCCTCCCCAGATGTGCCCCCTTGGTGTCTCCTGCCACACCTGCCCCATTCTTCTCTACCTGCTTTGTGTTCACTGACTGGCGTCAGTGGACTCTTTAGGGCCCCACCTCCTATGTCTCCCATCTAGGTTCACTCCTAACCCTACTTTCCTGTTCTATCTCCCCACCCAAGCGTCCCCTCACAGATATCCCCTCAAACCTCCCTCACCTCAGGCATCTCACCCAACGTGTACCCCCACCAGACTTCCCCTCCCAGGCCTCACCAGCCACAGACAGGCGAGCCCCTCGGCTGACAGCTGTGCCCAGCTGGTTGCTGGCCTCACATGTATAGACACCCAGGTCTGTGGATGGGGCCTGGTCATTGTGGGCACGTCCTTGGGTTGGGGGCCGCAGCAGCAGCAGGGTTCCATCAGGTAGGAGGTGGTGTACATCTGGGGGCACCATGCTCAGGGGCTGTCCATTTAGCAGCCAGCGGATGGTGGGAGGCGGCTGGCCTGAGGCTCGGCAGCTCATCTTGGCGGGGCCGGGGCCCTGGAGCAGCTGGTCCTGGGGGTGGACTAGGATCTGGGGTGGGGAGTCCTGAGCCGTGCCTCCTGGGAGGGAAAGGGAGGCGGAGCCAGGTCGGAGTACCAATAGTACCCCCCAAAACCCTGCACACCTTGTCTGCCTTCTCTCATCTGAAGATCAACTGCCGAATAACAAACTAACTGGAAGGGGAGAAGAGGGCCTGCAGAGCTCTCAGTCTGTCTGTCTTACACACACATAATCATTATCACCACCACCATCACCATCACCATCACCATCACCATCACCATCACCATCTACCATCACCATCACCATCACCATGTCTGGTGCTCCTACTGCAAAAAGGAGGGAAAGGAGCAGGAGGGCCTCTTTTCCCCTGGCCAGGCTTTGGATCAAGGGAGCATGCGCTAGGAGAGGGGGGTGGCCACACTCACCTGTGCCAAGCAGAAATAGGAGAGGCAGGGGCCATCGGGCCCCCAGGAGGCAGGCTCCTCCAGAACCCATGGCTGCTCTCAGGCCTCTGTCCTGGTCCCTAGCACTTTGTCCTGCGGCTCTGAGCTCATAGCAAGGGAAGGAGGGGTGGGGCCGGCTGGTGGTGGTTGTTTGTGGCTGAGACTGCCCCAGAGGGAAGCAGCTTTGAGGAAACCGATGCTTCCTGCCTGGCCCTCAGTGCCTTGAAGAACTGGGAGGAGCCCAGAGGAGTGAAATTCTCTGACCTTGACCCTCTAGCCATAACCCCTGACTCCAACCCCTGCCCTCGGGTTTACCTTGTGATTTTCAAGGTTTACCTGGAAATCCTAGCCTGGGGTTTCTTAAAGGTAATCCTTACACTAACGAGAACTCCAACCACAACCTCGATATTTTAACCCTAAGCCTCTATTTAAAACTTGAACCCTCATCCTTATCCCTTTGCTTCCAAGTGACTCTCTGCTAAAGTGGAATAGAAACCCAGAGGTGGGATCTCAGGGCACAGCATGAGGGAGTTGAGGACAGAGGAAAGTGGGCTAAGGAAGCTAAGTGGAGGGGAGCAGAAGTGTATCGTCATTCCTCATTCCATATCCCAAGGATAGATGGGGCTGAGGGGTGTAGGACAGAAGATGGGAAGGATTCAGGAGCTCTGGGACAAGCGGGAGATGCCCACCGTGTGTTCCTGTTCAGCTCAGAAACAGATGAAATAAGCTGGGAGGCCTTGGACAGCAAGTTCCTTAACCCCTGCAAGCCACTCTTATCTGTAATGGAATAATAATAATTGCACCTATCCTGAGGGCTGGAGTAAGAAGGAGATGAGATAAAGCATAAAATCACTTAGTACAGTAACCTAATGCATTATAAAATTGATCAGTAAGTTTAGCCAATATTGTTATTTTTATGCACCTCCCATCACTGAAACTACTCAAGCATCCTTGGCAGATATACTTTTCAGGCCCTGGAAAGATGGTCCGCGTCAATGATCTCTAAGAGTCTTCCCAGCCCTGAAACCCTGTGTCTGCAGCAGACAGGCCTGTAGCTTCTGAGCCTGCACTCTGCTGCTCCCCACCCCCTCCCGAAAGAGAGGCTGCTCTTCCCTCTCAGAGCTCAGCTCCTGTTTACAGGTCTCTTCCTTCCAAATTTGGAATCTCAGCCATTTCCTGGAGCTGTTCCCGGAAGGCCGAGGCCTGGCTCTGAGGGCTCAGCGGAAGAGTGTCCAGCCTTTGTTCCCAATTGTTCCTGGCCAGCTCCTCTGTGGGGCCCCCAACCCAGCTGCCTCCCCCTCCCTTCCTCCCCAGTCCCAGCCTGGCCTCAGTGCCAGCCACAGCCACAACTGTAGCAGCCTACCAAGCGAAGGGAAGACCGGCTTCACGGCTCCTTCTCTTTCCTCTCAAACACAGACCAAGGCTGATGAAGACAACCAACACAAGAGAACACCATGGTCTCTACAACCCTGGGCACGTCGAAAGAATGGAGGATAAACAGTGAAAGTAACAGAGTGACCGAGCTGGAAGGATAGGAGTTGGGTCAGAGAACAGCTTGGTATTTCAGAAGTGGAGGAGCTAAGGGCAGTGACAAAGCCCACGGCATGTGTGCCAGGCAGAGTGGAGTTTATGGGGTCAAGGGTCTGTGGGACCAGAGGGATGAAGGCGGTATTCATATGGACACTGAAGTCAGCCGAGGATGAGACAAGAAAGGATGTGGTGAGACAAATGGATGTACTGCACACATAGCCAACCAGAGATATGCCAGGTAGAGAGCCCTGAAGCCTGTCTGGCCTCCTGACGCCTGCTCCCCAAGAACATTGTCAGCAGTTCTTCGTTAGTCTCTTCTGCTTACAAGTTGGACTTAGGGAGATGAACCAAGTTCTCTGCTAATGATTTAATGCCAACTTGATTTTACTCAAAGCTGTATAATCCAGAGAGAAGGTGTAAATCCCTCAGGGCAAAGATGGCAAGTCCCAAAGGAATTCACATTCATGACTCGCCCTGTCCTCAGCTGAGTGAGACTGGACAGGTGACACAGAGAGGAGAGGGGCCAGTGGTGTACTGCAGAAACAGAACCCCAGAGGCTATGGTAGCCCAAAGAATGCCACCTGACCCACAATCATGCGCCTCATCCTTGGAGACCGCCATCATTCCATTCCATTCCATTCCGTTCCGTTCCGTTCCGTTCCGTTCCGTTCCGTTCCGTTCCGTTCCATCCCGTTCCATCCCGTTCCATCTCCATTCCCAGACTCTGGAGAGCCAAGTGCTAAGAACTGGTGGGGATAGGCAGGGCCAATTACTCTGAGCTATTCCTGTAGGAAAATAGAGCCCCTTCCCCTTACTTGGTTCAAGCATCCAGGGCACTCAGGGATTCACAGAGTGATGGCTAAGGGGACTTCCCACCAGTGAGGTGCATCTGGATGGCTCCCAGAGACCAAAGTGCTCATTTCCAGCAGCATCCTGATGGTCTCATTTCCACACACTAAGGAAGAGCTGACGGCATGAGTCACAGGGATGATGTTAGGCAATGGGAGCCACCTTCAATTTTAAGGAAGCTTTGCTCTGGGCCCTGGTGATATGCAGACCCAGTGACCAGTTTAGAAATATCTTACTTCACCGCTGGTTTTGGAATTTTGTGTTTTGTGATTAATCATAGTTGCTTGTAAGAGGCAAGAGAGAGGGCAGGGACTGAGTGCCCTTCTAAAGGACCTTCCAGAGGAAATTTTTTCACTTCCGGCTTCTGGTTTCTTTGGCTTCGTATTCCATGTTCTCTGAAGATGCAGTCAGGGACTCCTGCTGGCCAATCTGGTGGGATTAAAAGTATGAATTCAGGTGGGATTGAAGTCAGTTACACTAGGTTGAGATCCTGGTTCCACCGCTTACTGGCAGAGAGCTCTCGAATAAGTCACATAACCTCTCTGAACCCCACTTTCCTCGTCTGTGAAATGTCTGTATGAGGTTTATGCGTAGTGGATATGGAAGTGGATATGGAACATGTATTAATTATCCCTTGAGTGTTCTGGAAATGGCACACCTCCTCCCTTACCAGCACAGCCACTGCCAGCTCCAACCACCTCTAGGTACTCTTTTTGGCTTTGAGACTCTGTCCTTTTTACTTACGTTTTTCTTTTTTGATTGTTTGCTCGGTCCCAATCTCCAAATTATCATCTTTGTTCTAAGATGCCAGTAGCTGGAAGGAAATTGAGTCAAGAGAGGAGACAGTGCTGACCTCCTCTCTGCTGAAAGGAGAAATTTCCCTGATGCCACTTCCCCGGCACTCCTCCCGGTTCCATCAGCATTGTGGGCCACTTCAAGGTCCATGGGGAAATCACGTCTAACACTCTCAACTCCCATTTCTTGACTTTCTCAACACCAATGACTATGGTTCACACCTACAGCAAGTGTTGCCCAAATGGACATTTCAAAGGCTGCTAGCATCAATATTTAACCATCTGCTCACATGTCCAAGGAGAAAGGGAGATCAGTTACTGTATTTTGTGTTCAGCCTCTCAATGTCCTCCAGCCAAAGATCGCCAGGACTGCACCTGTTGTTGAAAACATTGGGTTTATTACTTCTCACAGCTGGGGAGAGTGCACACCACAAGGAACGGTGGGGTGTCTCAGTAAGAGGGTGTTAGAAAAAACCTATTACAGGATTTGGGCTTTGACTAGGTAACATTGAGGAAGGTCCCAGGAAGTAAGCCTTTGCTTTGAACTGGATGGTGTCAGGAATCACGGAAAATTCCATGATTCTTTGCAGAAGAGTTCTTTGATAATTTCCTTGCTGTGTAGTATATCAAATGGCTATTGTTCTTCTCCTTCTCCTTATTCTATTATGAACAGTGTTGCCCTGAACCTTCATTTTGTATGTGTCCTAGTATAACAATAAGTGTTTAAGAGTTTCTCTAGAGAAAAACCTAGAAAGTAGAATGTCTTGGGGGCATAAAAATATCCAGATTTAGATGATAATGATAAATCGTTTTCTAAATCAATTGGTTGTACCAATGTCTTTAGCCACATCCTCACAATGGTTGGTGGACGTCTTAACGTTTGCCAACCTAGTATGTCCAATTGTATTTTGCTGTTGTCTTCATTTGAATCTGCCTGGTTAAATAATGAAGCTGAGATCTTTTTAAGTGTTTATCACTATTTGAGTTTCCTTTTCTGCAAAATATATATCTATATCGTTTGCTCACTTTTCTATCTCTTCGTCTTTTTCTCAATAACTTTCAGGAGTTTTTACATATCCTGGATAGTAATTCTCTGTGGATGAGATATGTTACAAAAACAAGTTGGACCTTATATTTTCTCTTTGTTAATGATGTAACAAAAGTTCTTAATTTTGCTCTAGATAAATTTATTAACACTTATTTTTATGGTTAGTGCCTTATTTCTATTTTTGAAGAAAATCTCTACACTGAGTCAAAAATGATTTTTCCATATTTTCTTGTAAAAGCTTAAATAAAATTTTTACATTTAAGTCTTTGATCTATCACTAATTATTTTATATAGCTTGATGTAGGGATACAATTTTTTTTCAGATAGTAACCAATTATCCCAGCACTACTTATTAGTTAGTACCAGTCATATATCAAATGTTCATATATGTGTAGCTTGTTTCATTGTCTTATTTGTCTATTCCTGCATAAACACCACACAATCTCAATTACTAGAGTTGTATAATAAGTTTTGATAGCATAGTGTCAGCCCTAGCAGCTTTTCTCTCTTTTTTTGAAATGCAAATACATGATGTAAGCTTTGATTTTGGAGGCATCCGCTTCAATGAAGGCTACCTTGAATAAACAAACACATTGCCAGCCACACAACTAGGTAAAGAACCAGGCTGGCTCTCCCTACTGAGTTTCCTTTGTTTTAGAGCTCTTGATTGGTTTTAATTAACTGACCATTTAGGCCACTTATTGTTTTTCTCTTCCTTGCTTTAAATTTCCGTTCTTATATTTTAAACACTCCAATAAAGAGTAAGCCTGGGAAACCCTAGACCCACGACATTGCTGTGTGGCCCCAGGTGTGCTGTGTAATTTCTAGGTCCTGTGAGTAATAAACCTTTATTTTTTCAAAACTTCCTGATGTGTTTTGCTGACGGGCGTCTTGCAATCATAATAAGAACCACAGGGTCGGTCCAGCCTCAACATTGGTTATTAATAGGCTGAGGGCAGCACAAAAGAGGTATCTGCTAGGATGATCCCTGCCCCTTTCTTTTTCAGAAGTGTCTTGGCTATCCTTGTGTCTTTCAGCTTGTCAAGTTCCTTGAAAACCTTGTAGAATTGATTGAATAGATAGAAAGAACTGACATTGTATAACATTAAGTCTTTCTTCTGATGAACATACATATACCTCCTTCTTTATTTAGGCCTTCTTTAATGTCTTTCGCTAAAGTTTTATAATTTGCTTTATAGAGATTTTACACACATTTTGTTAAATGTATTCTGAGCTAACTTGTTAAACCTCATGTTGAGATTATTCAAAGAGAGTTGCAGTAATCCCTACCATCCTGTATGCTTGTCACTCTTCCCATAAATAAGTGGAATCTTTTTCCCAATCCCTTGAAGCTAGGCTGTCTGTGTGAATTGCTTTGACCAACAGATACAGTGGAAATGACATTGTGGAATTTCCAAGTCTAGGTCTCAAGAGGTTGTGAGCTTCTGCTCTTGGTTCTGTGAGTACCATGTGAAGAAGCTCCATTTAGCCACATAGGAGGTCAGATAATTAAGTTCGCGAACTCATCCTAGAAAAAGTGCTACATACCTCATTGCTGAATATCACCTTCAAAGTACTCCCTTTGGGAAGCTATGTAGCGACACCAGCGCCTACTCCACCCCTCAAAGCAATTTTGGAACTCTTTTTCTGGAATGGCCATCAGAGCTGTCGTCGTATTACCCTTGATGTCCTGAATGTCATCAAAATGTCTTCTTTTCAATATTTCCTTTATCTTTGGGTAAAGAAAGATGTCACTGGGGACCAGATCAGGTGAGTAAGGCGGGTGTTGCGATACCAATTCACACAGACAGCCTAGCTTCAAGGGATTGGGAAAAAGATTCCACTTATTTATGGGAAGAGTAACAAGCATACAGGATGGTAGGGATTACTGCAACTCTCTTTGAATAATCTCAACATTTGTTTACTGGCTAAAAACTCCCTCACAGACAGTGTCGTGTGAGCTGGTGCATTGTCATGATGCAAGAGCCATGAGTTGTTGGCAAAAAGTTCAGGTCTTCTGACTTTTTCATGCAGCCTTTTCAGCACTTCCAAATAGTCAACTTAGTTAACTGTTTGTCCATTTGGTACAAATTCATAATGAATAATCCCTCTGATATCAAAAAAGTTAGCAACAGCATTGCAACAAGTTCGCGAACTTAATTGTCAGACCTCACATCGCAGACATGAACTTCTCTAGCTGAGAATTCCTAAACCTATTAGCCCACAGTCAGTGCCAATCACCAGACATGTGTGTGAGGCCATCTTAGGCATCCAGCTCCAGTTCAAGATGCCAGATGATATAATGACGTAAGTGACCTCACATAGCACCAGCAAATGAGTTGCCAGGCTGAGTCCAGCCCAAATTGCTGATACAAAGAATTGAGATTAAATAAAATGGTTATTCTTTTAAGCTACTCAAATTTGGGGTGGTTCATCACAGAGCAATACAAAACTGAAAACCCTGATATCATGTCTAATAGTTTATAGATTTTTCTGAGTCTTCTATGTACAAAAATCATATAATCTAAATATAATCGCATTTTTTAATCTTTATTTCCCATGTTTATACCTTTTTGTTTCTTTTTCTTGCTTTGCCAATGCAACATTGAATACAAGGTGTTGTTGTGGATGTATCTTTGTTTACTTCTTCATTTTAAAAAGAATACTTCTAATGTTCACCGTTTAGGATGAGGTTTGCTGATGATTTTTGTAGATGCTGTTGATCAGGTTTTTCAGTTTCCTCTAATTTCTATTTTATTAAGAGCTTTGAGCACGATTAAGTATTAAATTTTATAATTTTGGGGGCATCTATTGAGGTAGTTTTTCTCCTTTATTTTGTTTATGTAGTGAATAACATTTATGAACTTCCTGATTTTAAGTTATTCTTATACCTCTGGCATAAATACAGTTGGGTCATGATATATAGCACTTTACGCATTCCTGGGTTCATTTGCTTATATTTTGTCTAGAATATTTTGCATATGTTCATGGGATTGACCGATAAGTTTTTTTCCCCTCATACTTTCCTGGTCTCATTTTGATATAAGGTTTCAAAGGCCTCATAGGATGAGTTCCAGATACTCACTCTGTTTTCTGAAACAGTTTGTGTAAGATGGAAATTATTAGTTTCTTGAATCTCTGGTAGAACTTGCCTATAAAAGCATTTAAGCTGGTGTTTTCTTTGGAAGATTTTAATTTCTTTTTTGATTCAGTTTCTTTAAAGGTTATGAGACTATTCAAGCTTTGTAATTTGTTTTGGGTCAGTTTTCGTAAGATAAACTTTTCTATGAATTTTTCCATTTTGCATGTTTTCAGATTAATTTTGGTCATATTGTTCTCTTATCTTTTCTATCTATATTGGATCAGTAGTTATTTTCTCCTTTTTTATTCATAATATCATGTATGTCTTTTCTCTTTTTCCTTGATCAAGCTCACTAGAGATTTACTTTTTAAATATCTTTTCAGAGAACTAAATTTTGGTTTAGTTGATCCTCTGTACTATATTTTTCTTTCTCTATTGCACTAATTTCTGCTGTCTCTCTCTTATTTCACATATTCTACTTTCTTTGGCTTTGTTTGGTTGTTCCTTTTTTAATGCTTTAGGTTGGATGCTTTCCTCTTTAATGTGCGGCTTTCTGCTTTTTTAAATATAAGCAATTTACTATTCACAATACCCAAGACATGGAAACAAGCAAAATGCCCATCAGTAGATGACTAGGTTAAAAAACCGTGGTACATTTATACTGTGGAGTATTACTCGGCCGTAAAAAAGAATGAAATCTTACCATTTGCAACGATATGGATGGACCTAGAGAACATTATGCTAAGTGAAATAAGTCAGATGGAGAACGACAAATACCATATGATCTCACTTCTATGCGGAATCTAAAGAATAGAATAAATGAACAAACTAATCAGAAACAGTCTCAGAGATATAAAGGAAAAACTGAGGGTTGCTAGATGGGAGGGGGGTGGGGATGAGGGAGAAGGTGAGGGGATTAGAAAGCACAATCTGTAACCACAAGATTGCCATGGGGATACAAAAGTCAGTTTGGGGAATATAATCAATAATGTTGTAAAGATTTTGTAGGGTATCTGATGGACACCTGTTTTATTAGAGAGACCACTTCAGGGATGGTGTAGATGCCTGATAATTGCACTGTACACCTGAAGCTGAAGCTGAATAATAATGAATGTCAACTATAATTTTACATATATATAGTCATAAGAAGTGGAGTACAACATAAGGAATAGAGACAGTGGAAATGTAATGGCTGTGTGCGATGTCAGAAGGATAGTAGATGGGGGGAGGGGGATTGTCACTGTGTGAGGGGTGTAAATGATAAATGTCTAACTATTGCATTGTTTTGTACACCTGAAACTAATAAAATAAATAACTAAATATAAGCAATTTAAAGCCATAAATTTCCTCTTAGTGACATTTTTGCTGCATCTTACAAGTTTTGATATATATTTTTTTACTATTTAGATTTTTTAAAAAACTTTATTTCTTCAAGAAAAGTTTTAGATTTATAGCAACATTGAGAAGAAGTACAGAGATTTCCCACATACCCACTTCCCCTTCATATGCATAACCTCTCCCACTATCAGTGTCCCCCACCAGATGGTACGTTTGTTACAATGGCCCTACATTGACACATTAGAGTCACCCCACATCTAAAGTTTATCATAGGGTTCACTCTTGGTGTTATACATCCTACGGGTTTGGACAAATGTATAATGACAGGTATCCCATCATTTATAGTATCATACGGAGTATTTTCAACGTCCTGAAAATCTTTGTACTCTTCCTATTCATCTCTCCTCGCCTCCAAACTGCTGGCAACCACTCACTCATTCTTTTACTGCCTCCATAGCTTTGCCTTTTCACAGTACCTGCTTACTTCAGTGATAGTTGAAATCATACAGTATGTAGCCTTTTTCAGATTGGCTCCTTTCACTTAGTAATATACATTTAAGCATCCTTCAAAGCCTTTTCATGTCTTAATAGTTAATTTCTTTTCACTGCTGAATAATATCCCGTTGTCTGAATGGGCCACAGTTTATTTATCCATTCACCTACTGAAGGACATCTTGGGTGCTTCCAAGTTTTGGCAGTTATGAATAAAGCTGCTGTAAACGTCTGTGTGTGGGTTTTTGTGTGGACATAAGTTTCCAATTCCTTTGGGTAAACACCAAAGAGTGTGACTGCTGGATTTTATGGTAAGAGTATGTTTACTTTTGTAAGAAACTGCTGAACTGTCTTCCAAAGTGGCTGTAGTATTTTGCACTCCCACCTCAATGAATGAGAGTTCCTGTTGTTCCACGTCCTCACCAGCATCTGGTGTCAGTGTTCCAGATTTTGGCCATTCTAATTAGGTGTTTAGTGGTATCTTTTGTTTTAATTTGCATTCCCCTGATAACATAATGATGTGGAGCATCTTTTCATGTTCTTATTTGGCATCTGTCTATCTTCTTTGGTGAAATGTCTGCTCATGCCTTTTGTCCATTATTTAATTGGGTTGCTTGTTTTCTTATTGTTGAGTTTTAAGAGTTATTTGTATATTTTGGATAATAGGACTTTATTAGATACGTCTTTTGCAAATATTTTTTCCCAATCTGTGGCTTGTCTTTTCATTCTCTTGACATTATCTTTTAGAGAGAAGTTTCTGATTTGAATGAAGTCCAGATTATAATAATTTCTTTCATTTGATGTTGTATCTTAAAACTCTTCATCAGGTCTCATTGAACACGGGGGCAGCTGTCTGGATCTATCTTCTTCTCAAGAAGCATTTACACTGAAGCAACCATGTCTAAGGGACCTGCAGTTAGCATTGATCTTGGCACCACCTATTCTTGTGTGGGTGTCTTCCAACATGGAAAAGTGGAAATAATTGCCAATGATCAGGGAAACCGAACCACCCCAAGTTATGTCACCTTTACTGATACCGAATGATTGATCAGTGATGCCAAAAAGAATCAAGCTGAAATGAACCCCACCAACATGGTTTTTGATGCCAAATGCCTGATTGGATGTAGAATTGATGATGCTATTATTCAGTCTGATATGAAGCATTAGACCTTCATGGTGGTGAATGATGCTGGCAGGCCCAAGGTCCAAATAGAATACAAGGGAGAGACAGAGTTTCTATCCAGAAGAAGTGTCATCTATGGTTTTGACAAAGATGAAGGAAATTGCAGAAGCCTACCTTGGGAAGACTGTTACCAATGCTGTTGTCACAGTACCTGCTTACTTCAGTGACTCTCCGTGTCAGGCTGCCAAAGATGCTGGAACCACTGCTGGTCTCATTGTGCTTAGAATCATCAATGAACCAACTGCTGCTGCTATTGCTTGTGGCTTAGACAACAAAGTTGGAGCTGAAAGAAATGTGCTGATCTTTGACCTGGGAGGTGACACTTTTGATGTGTCAATTCTCACAATTGAAGATGGAATCTTTGAGGTCAAATCTACAGCTGGGGACACCCACTTAGATGGAGAAGACTTTGACAACCAAACAGTCAACCATTTTATTGCAGAGTTCAAGTGCAAGCATAAGAAGGACATCAGTGAGAATAAGAGGGCTGTCCATCGCCTCCGTACTGCTTGTGTATGTGCTAAGTGTACTCTTTCTTTCAGCATCAAGGCCGCTATTGAGATTGATTCATTCTATGAAGGAATCGAGTTCTATACCTGTATCACTTGTGCCCGATTTGAAGCATTAAATGCTGACTTCTTTTATGGCACCCTGGACCCTGCAGAGAAAGCCCTTTGAGATGCCAAGCTCGACAAGTCCTAGATCCATGATATTGTCCTGATGGTGGTTCTACCCATATCCCCAGGATTCAGAAACTCCTACAGGACTTCTTCGATGGAAAAGAGTAGAATAAGAGTATTAATCCTGATGAGGTTGTTACTTATGGTGCAGCTGTCCTGGCAGTCATCCTATCTTGAGACAAATCTGAAAAAGTACGAGATTTGCTGCTGTTGGACGTCACTCCTCTTTCCCTTGGCATTGAAACTGCGGGTGGAGTCATGACTGTCCTCATCAAGTGCAATACTACCATTCTCACCAAGCAGACACAGACCTTCACTACCTTCTCTGGCAACCAGCCTGGTGCGCTCATTCAGGTTTATATAGGTGAGCGGGCCATGACCAAGGGTAACAATTTACTTGGCAAGTTTGAACCCACAGGCATCCCTCCTGCACCATGTGATGCTCCTCAGACTGAAGTCACTTTTGATATTGATGCCAATGGCATCCTCAGTGTCTCTGCTGTTGATAAGAGTGCAGAAAAAGAGAACAATATTACTGTCACTAATGACAGGGTCCTCTGAGGAAGGAAGACATCGAGCTCATGGTCCAGGAAGTTGAGAGGTACACAGCTGAAGATGAGAAGCAGAGGGACAAGGTGTCTTCCAAGAATTCACTCGAATCCTATGCATTCAACATGAAAGCAACTGTTGAAGATGAAAAACTCCAAGGCAAGATCAATGATGCGGACAAACAGAAGATTCTTGACAAGTGCAATGAAATCATCAACTGGCTTGATAAGAATCAGACTGCAGAGAAGGAAGAATTTGAACATCAGCAGAACGAGCTGGAAAAAGGCTGCAATCCCATCATTACCATGCTGTACCAGAGTGCAGGAGGCACGCCAGGAGGGATGCCTGGGGGCTTCCCTGTGGTGGAGCCCCTCCTTCTGGTGGTGCCTCTTCACTAGAAAAGAGGTTGATTAAGCCAACCTTGTGTTCCACACAAAATATGGAAGGACCCACATTTGTAGCAAATTCACAGCAGTTTTAAAGTTGAGCTTCTATACAGTAAAAAACTGGGCATTCTTGATACTTGAATATGGAATATGTGCACAAGGAAAGGAAATAACGATGCACTTTATAAGCACTGCATTGTAAAGTGGAAAATGCAATGTCTTAAATAAAACTATTTGAAATTGGCACCATAGGAAAAGAAAAGTCTTCACCATATCCCAGGTCATCTAGGTTTTCTCCTGTTATCTCCTAGGAGTTTTATAGTTTTGTGTAGATTTAAGTTTTAAAATTCCTATCATAATTTCTTCTTTGACACGTGTTATTAAGAAGTATGTTCTTAAATATATAAATTAATGGAATTTTATATAACTTTTTACTGTTGACTTCTAATTTAATCTGTGGTCCGGGAATGTAGTCAATATGATACTAATTCTTTAAAATTTTATTGAGCCTTACTTTCTAGTATATGGTCAATTTTTGGAAAATAGTTCATGGGTTCTTTAGCATAGGTCTTCTTTAATTGGTGTAGACTTTTATGTATTTTCTTTTTTTTTCAATTTTATTTTATTAAATTTATTGGGGTGACAATTGTTAGTAAAATTACATAGATTTCAGGTGTACAATTCTGTATTACATCATCTATAAATCCCATTGTGTGTTCATCACCCAGAGTCAGTTCTCCTTCTATCACCATATATTCGATCCCCCTTACCCTCATCTCCCACCCCCCACCCCCCCCCTTACCCTCTGGCAACCACTAAACTATTGTCTGTGTCTATGAGTTTCTGTTATGTATTTTCAAAAAAACAAGCGTGTATATTAAACTATTAAAATATTATAGTTATTTTACTATCTTTTAGTGCCTGTTTGACCAATTAGTATTCGAGAGAAGTAAGTTGAGATCTTCTACTGCAAAAGTAAAGTAGATTTTAAAATTTCTTCCTATAACACTATCAATTTTACTTCCTATATTTTGAGGTTAGATAATTAGATACACACAATTTAGTTTATATATATCTATATCTATATCTATATCTATATCTATATCTATATCTATATCTATATCTATATCTAAAAGATTTAGTTCCATATACATATGTATATATATATATATGGAACTAAATCTTTTAATATTATGTAGCTATCTCAGTAGCAGACCATGTTGAGGCTCTGTTTGTAACTCCTCAGAGTTTACCTTTACACTGAGGGCTGCTTTCTGTGAGTACCTGCAGCTCTGTTTGGGGAACATATTTGGACCACAGGCAGGGTAAGCTTAAGTACTGGGAGCTAAGGCCCCAGAAGTAGTCTTAAACCAATGATGGATGGGGATTTGGTGGTTAAATACCCACCCCTTCTTTGCCTCCCAGGTGGGATTATCCTAAAATCTGTTTGTCTCCTAGGAATCCCCATGGGATTGAGCTCCAGTTTCCCAGTGTGAATGGATTTGATAACAACACAAAGAAAGCCTTTATTGGCTTTAATCTCTTTCCTGATCCACTTCCTTACTACCCTATTGGTGTTTCCTAAAATAAATTATTTGCACTCAAACTCAAGGCACCTTGTTTATTTCCAATAATAAGGGAGGCCATCTATTTAATTGGCATCCTTTTAGAAGGCAAAGGGCATGCTAGTAATAATAATGCTGGAATAGCAGGAGTCAGCCAGAACTGTCTGAGGCAAACAGGATGTATGGTCAACCTACCAATTAGGCTTTTTGTCCTAAAGTTTATTTGTTTTATGTCAATAGTTGCCCCAGCTTCTTTTTGCTCATGATTTGCCTGGTATATCTTTTTCCATTGCTTTACTTTCAATTTTTCCAAATCCTTATTTTGGGTGTATTTCATTTAAATAAACTGTAGTTGGATTTTTAAAAATACAGCCCAGCAGATTGTACTTTAACTGATGAATGTAGGCCATTCATAATTTATTTATCATCTATAATTTAGCCTTGTTTCTAAGATCTTATTTTTGGCTTTCTATTGTCCCACTTTTTCTCTTTTTTTCTCTTTTCTTGGCTTATAAAGAAAAATGAGTTTGTGTTTGTTTATTTCCTTATTCTATTTTCCCCTTTATTGGTTTGGAACTTACACCAATTCTCTCATTCTGTTCTTTCAGAAGTTACCCTAATAATGTTCCCTTGAATACTTAATAAAATCTGATTACCATCTTAATCACTTTCCCCTCCCCAAAGAATTCAAGAACAATGGAGTAGTTTTATTCTGATACCCCTCCTTCCCAATTTACATGCTATTATTTTCCTGTGTTTTATTTGTGAGGATTTGTAAATCACAGATTCAGTATTATTATTATTGAGACAGGTTAGTTAGTATGTTGCTAGGTAGACAAAGGGGGTCCCTGGTGGAATAAACAAAAAGCAGCCATATCCCGAAACTCTAAGTTCTGGAATGTCTCCTTCACTCCAGGACAAAGATATGAGAAAGTACCCTGAGGTTAATAAATTATCTCAAATCCCTTTTGGCCGGACAAACGAGCAGATCTGATAGATAGGAATGGGTTATTTTGTTAATCCCTTCAGGATGGGCAAACAGGACAAATCTGATAGATGAATTCCATTCAAAGGCTGCAGCCCCCTTCCCCAGGTGAGGGAAGGTATAAAAGTGAGAACTTTTGCCTCAGTCACAGGGCACCCCCATTCGGTGCCCCCTCCTGCTCGGGAGCTCTGACCCTTTGCTTTCAATGAACTACCTTCTTTTTAAAACTCTTTGCCTCTTCTGGGTCCCTGTTTCCATTCTTCTACCTCACGAGACAGGATCCTGGCACTCACTCAAAAGCCCCCTACATTATTTGGGGACTCACAGAGACATACTCAAACCTTTCTTTTGGAATAATTTTCCCTCTTCCTAAAATATTTCTTTTAAAGTTGATGGTAAACTCTAGCATTTGTTCATATGATAATATCTTTATTTTGCCCTCAGATATGGAAGATTGTTTTTGCTAGGTACAGTATTCTAGGTTAACAGTTATTTTTACCTGTCATTTAAATGATATTATTTCACTTTCTAATGATTTTCATTATTGTTGTCTAAATGTATATGATCCATCTTTTTCTGATTACTTTTAAGATCTCTCTTTGTCTTTGGGATACTCTAATTTTACTACATTTATGTCGGTGTGGAAGTCTTTTAATATATACTGTGTGTTGACCTTCCTTTATCTGTATATTTATGTTTGTCACAAGTTCTATAAAAATTTCAGTCATTACTCTTAAAATATTGCCTCTCCTCCATCTCTCTATTCTCACCTTTGAGTTCTTCATGAAATATGTATTAGACCTTTTCATTCTGCATACCATAGCCTTTAATCCCTCTTTTTCATATTTTTCATCTTCTTGTCTGTCTGTGCCTTATTCTGAATAATTTCTTCAGATACATCTTCCGATTAAATAACTCTCTAAAGCTGTATGTAATATGCTGTTTAACTCTTTTATTTACATTTTTATTTCAATACATTATATTTTTATTTATAAATATTCTATTTTGTTCCTTTTCAAATTAGATCAATTTTGATAGTCTCTTGCTGCATGTTCATTTTTGTAATTTTGTCTTTTATTTCTTTAAGTATTTCATAATTATTTGAAATTGTATATCTGATAAATTCAATATCTGAAGGCCTTGGGAGTCTAAATCTAAATGATGCTTCTTAATCTGTTGACTTTCATTCATAGTGATTCCTTTCCTTCTATGTTTAATGACCTGTCGTTATCAACTCATCTTTGGTTGGTCTTAATCTCTGAAAAATTTAGGAGATGATTTTCTCTGGAGAGAATTTGCATTTTTATTTTAGAACCTTGGGATACTACCAACTGGGGAGCCCCTTCTAGGATACCAACTTAATCCAGGAGTCCAGGTTCAGCTCCTCCACCTTGCCACTGGTCCAAGTCTAGCCTTCCATCACATTATATAAATGTTTATATTTGTCATAATGTGGGGACAGAGTCCCAGAGAGCAGTTTCCAGGCTCTCAGCCTGGCGTGGGGAGGTGCTGGCTTGGGTAGTGAATGACCATCTACTGTGATTGGTTGGCCATTAGCTGTAACCGGTTGGCCAATTGGCTACTGATGTAACTGCGGGGCTGCATTGATTGGTTGGTTGGCAGGCAGAAAAATGGATGGCGGACTGCGGATTGTTTGGCTACTACTGCGTGTGTCTCGCCCGGCCGCCAGAGAGAATATAGTGGTATGACTCCCCTGTCTATGGCTCCTTAGGTGTTCTTTTTTGGCCTCACCATGTCCTGTGTTCTTATGTGGGGAGCGGGACCAGAGGCCCCACAGGCCGCCCAGCACGACACATGAGTTCTACAAATATCATATAGATATTTGTCCTTGGGTAATCCACATTTTATGAGTGCTAAGTAGTCTGGACTCACTTTACACTTCCAAGCTTTTATCCATGCTACTCCTTCTGCCTGGAATATGTGTCTTTTCTTTTTTTTTTCTTCACCTCATTAACTAGCCCTTCTAAAACTAAGTTCAGGCCTGTTCTCCTCCATGATACCTTTGCTGACAACCCCTAATCTGGGTTAGATGACGCTCCTAGAGCACCTTGTATCTTCCTCTGTCATTGCATTTTCCATGCTGTATTGTAATAATCTGCTTACTCATCTATCTTCCTCCATGAGACTTCTTCTGGGTAGGGTCATGGCATAGTTACACTGTTATCCCCATGTCTAGCACAGGGCTGGGTCCAAGGTAGATTAACAAATGTTTCTTTATATTTTTTATTATAATTTTTTTATTGGGGAATATTGGGGAATGGTGTGTTTTTCCAGGGCTCATCAGCTCCAAGTCATTGTCCTTCAATCTAGTTGTGGAGGGCACAGCTCAGCTCCAAGTCCAGTCACCATTCTCAATCTTAGTTGCAGGAGGCACAGCCCACCATCCCATGTGGGAACTGAACTGGCAAACTTGTTAAGAGCTTGTGCTATAACCCACTGAGCCATCTGGCCGCCCCAACAAATGTTTTTAAATAAATGAAAGAACACCTGAATGAATGAAAGGGTGAGTGATGATTTTGGAATGGGCAATTTGGGGTTTGCAAAGAGGGCAAAGGCTGATGAAGGAAGATGAGAAGAAAAGAGAAAAGGGAGGGCTGGCCCAGTGGCTCAGGCCATTGGAGCTCCATGCTCCTAACTCTGAAGGCTGCCGGTTCGATTCCCACATGGGCCAGTGGGCTCTCAACCACAAGGTTGCCAGTTCAATTCCTTGACTCCCACAAGGGATGGTGGGCAGCGCTCCCTGCAACTAGCAACGCCAACTGGACCTGGAGCTGAGCCGTGCCCTCCACAACTAAGATTGAAAGGACAACTTGACTTGGAAAAAAGTCCTGGAAGTACACACTGTTCCCCAATAAAGTCCTGTTCCCCTTCCCCAATAAAATCTTTAAAAAAAAAAAAGAGAGAGAGAAAAGGGAAATGACTGGTGTTTTAAAGCTTTTTGTTTTGTTTTCCTTGCTTAAGTGGAAGAAAGTTGTCATTTCATTTCAGCAAAAGTTTATTGAGCATCCAGTATGTGCGAGGCACTCTGCTAGATGCTAAATACAAAGATGAAGATAAAAACAAAACAGAAACAAAACCCACTTCCTTACTTACCCTCCCACCCTCCCTTTAAGGCAGATTTGGCTTGAGCCAGGAAGCCAGGCCCTCAGGGATTGAGCACCAGGGAATGGAGTATGGGCACGGTCTCATCTCACCCTCACTTTCACCCCTGCCTCTCAAGGTTGACCAGCATATATCTGTTCTCCAAGTCCTGCATCTCCCATGTGCCTGAGCAACTTAGGCACGTGCTTTATCTCATTCTGGATGAGGTACCTGGGACGGTTAGGGGAGCAGTTCTGGCTAATTAAGGGGAGCTGCAAAGGCACACCTGCACAAATGAGCCCCGAGAAGTGCACAGGGACAGGGAGCTGGGAGAGGCGTGCTGTTAGGTAAGAGTGGAAGTGACAACTAGAGATGTTGCTCTGGGGGCTGGGACCAAACTTCCTCTGGGGAATTGCTCTGTGGGACAGTAGAGAGTTAGAGCTGGAGTTTAAGAGGTTGTGGAGGGGTCAGGGGTGCAAGGACCCCTAGAGACATCAGGGAAGAGAGGTCAGAACACACACAGGGCCTCCTCTGTCAGCTTTTTAATTGTCCTCTCTCTTCACACAGTAGATTATTGTCTCTCCTACGAACTGTTCCAGACGTGGGGGCATGGGCCTGGGCCTGGCCTTGCTACACAGTGGCCCAACCTCTCCGTTTTCTGACATTTGTGCGATTAGGGAGTCGCTGCTCTCCTGTCTCTTGGGATCCGAGCACCTGGGAGCAGGGCAGTTTCCTGGAGGTGGGAGGCCAAGGGTTGGATCATGTCTCAGGGACATGCTGGGGAGCAATAAGCCTCCTCTTTCCCCACCAATTACCCGAAAAGTCAAACCTTATTCTCGCACAGCTGGAGGAAGACCAACAGCCTTTCCCAGGGATAATGATTGTTTCAAAGGCTTATTTTTTAAGGAAGGAAGCCAGGGAGAAGGCAGAGGTGTGAGGGGTTAAAATCAGTGCTTCACTTGATCTAGCTTTCTGGGCTAGGGGAGTGAGCGAGACTCCCCTTGTCTGCAGGCACAAAGACAGAAAGAACGCTCGGCATGCCACCGAGGGAGGCTTTGGGAGGAGGCTAAGCACTGGGGCTTGAATCTTGCGTCCTTGCTAGGGCCCAGGTCGGGGGGCAAAGGAATGTGCTTGAGCTCCTCCCTCACCAACGGGTAGGTACCCAGGTACCAGGTACCCAGAGAAGGGTGCCCCATGGCACTGCCTTCACAATGCTTTCAGGATGCTCAGAACAGCGCCCGCTATACCCGGGAACCGGCATCCGACATCCCCTTAGTTTAAGGACAGTTGTGCGTTTTGGCTAAGTGGCCTCTCTAAGCTGGTCTTGCCAAAAAAAAGTGCCCCAGGAACCAGTCGTTCGTTCGGAGGGAAGAGAGGTGGGTGGGAAGCAGCGGAGCTCCCTAGGAAGGGCAAGGAATAGTCACGGGGGTTAGGTTACTGATGTTAGCTTCCGTAAGACCCTTGGGGGACTGGGCCAGAAATTTAATAATCTATACGGTCCTAAGAGGGCACAACCCATACCCACCCAGAACACAGCCACTGAACGGAGAGCTAACGCGACCCGGTTTCACTCCCAGATCAACCTCCCGCGCTCCGCTGCGTCCCCCATCTGCACATGCTCATACTCGTCGGTAGGCGAGACTCGGGCGCCCCGTGCGCCCGGGCGGGGAACCTCCCCTCACCCCGTTTCGCGGCGACTCGGACCTCCCCACCTCCCCCACCGCACCGCGCGGGCGCCCCCGGGAAGGCCGGGTCCCGGGGCGGCTCAGGCGCTGATCCCCACTGGGCTGGCCTCGTCCTGCTCGCGGATCAGGCGCGCGCCCGCAGTCCTCAGTGTGCGCGAGCGGCCGGGCGAGCCGGGGGTTCGGGGCGGCGACGAGTGGGTCCGGCCAGGTGCAGGGGAGCGCGCGGGCGAGCGCGGGTAGCGGCGGGCAGAGCGCACCGGCAGCCCGGGTGAGCGGCCGGGAACTGCTGGCGATACGGAGTAGCCGGGCGGGCCCGGCTCCGTTGCGCTCCGGGGCTCCGGGGCGGGGTCCTCCTCGGCCTCCGGGGCGTCCTGCAAGGACACGCGCCAGGGTCAGCGGCCAGCGGCCCGGTCTCGGGGCGCGCCTGGTGTTCCACGGTTCTGGGAAGACCGCGGTGAAGGAGACAGTTCCCTCCACACTTCCACCTCCTGAAGGTGGCAGACATATAGGTCTGGTTTTTCTTGCAACACTCGACACTTAACATGGTTCCTGGCAGATAATAGGTGCTCAGTGAATGTTGAAATGCATTCACTTGACTGCTTTGTCCCCTTACTCTCCTCTTTCACCTGTCTTGGTGGGAAGCACCACAAGAACAGAGTTAGTTGTGGAATAGAGGGGAAATCACCAGGGTTGGTATCCAAAGACTTGGTTGGAAGCCTAAACCTGCCGTTTACTTCCTTGTTTGACGCGGGTTGATTCATTTCCCTCTTTTCACCTTCGTCAGCCTAGTTTTCCAACCTCTAAAGTGGGGCTGACACAAATATTTCTCAGGTTATTCTGGGTACTATAAAGGGTTATCAGTACCGTATGGCAACCTAGCACCAGGAGGTGGTCGGGGCTCATTGGTGCTTGTGAGGCACCCGGCCCAGAGCTGCTCACCTTGTCCTTCAGGAGATACAGTGCCATGGGATTCTTCCGCTCCTGCTCTCCACTTCGCGGGAGGGTGTCTGCTGCACAGGGCAAAGAATGGGTGGCTGGCCGAGGTTCAGAACCCATCCCACCAGCCAGCACCTACACTCTGCTCCCCAAGTGGCCAGTCAAGGCCCCGCCACAACCTCAACCAAAGGACTGCAACACCTGGGGTCCTACCTTGGCCGCACTTCTCCCTGCTCTGCAGTCTTCGTGCAGTTGGTGGAGGAAGGGGCCCTGCAGAGCCGGCTTCCTTGTTGCCCAGTTCTGCCTTTTCCCAGCAGCCCACTGATCTGAGTGACGATGGGGTGGGTGAGTGGGCAGCTGGGAGCTCACCTTCTGGTTTCAGGCTGTCATCATTTTGATCCATATATTCTAGGGAGTTTTGCTTTTCCAGCTTCCTCTTCTTCCTGCAAATCAACCCAGGGCCCAGTGAATAGAGCTACTACTGAGTGTGAGCAGGAGGTGGTTGGGGGTGGGGATACAGGAGGGATTTGATGGCTGTAAGAGAGAACTTGTTACTGAAGGATGGGCTGGAATGAGTCACAAGTCATCCCTGAGTCTGTCGCTAATATTGTGGGCAAGTCATTTAACCAGTCTGAGTCCCAGTGTCCTTATCTGTAAACTGCAGGTACTCATGCTTAAAAGGTAGCACACTAACCACAACCACAGTGCCTGGCCCATGAATGGTGCCCTGCAAGTGAACCCGTTATTAACAGTGCAGCGTCGTCAGGGGTTGTGAGTACTGGCGGTGGTTCCACACACAGTGGTGAGATGGATCTCCTGGGAAGAGGTGTAGGGCCCTGGGAGGAAAGGCATTTAAAGAGGCTAAGAAAAGAGAGTTTGGGGTTGGGATGGATTGAAGGATTAGGATGCCTAGGGTGTGGAACTTGGGGAGTTACCCAGACTTTTTGGAGGGTTTCCAGCAGGCACAGACTGTCACCAAGGTCACAAGAAGGAAGATGCCTCCTGTGGACAAGATGATGTAGAGGGAGCTTCTTCCTAGGGAGAGAGAGAGGCAGAGAAGCATGAGAGACTTCAGCGCAGGCACAAGTGTGGTGAGGAGAGCTTCCTATAGTGGATGGGAGAGAAAAGGAGCCCCGGGCAGTATGGCTGGCCCACGGCAGAGCATGCCCAGAGCCCACATCCCACATGTTGCTGTCTTCTGCAGAGAGCTGGCTCAGCTCTGCCTCTCTCTTCCTCTGTCTGAGATGTCCATAGTCACTCATGGGCACCTGCCTGTCAGGGTTTTGAGTCCTAAGGGAGGGCAGCAGGGACACTCACTGTACACGGTGATCTTAATGGGCAGGCTGCGACCCTGGCTGATGGGGTTCTCCACCACACAGCTGTACAGGTCATCGTCCTCCATGAGCACACGGGTGATGGTGAGAACCTTTTGGTCGGGAGACAGGAGCATTCGCGAGTCATTGAGGAGGGGCTTGCCATCCTTCAGCCAGGTGTAGCTGGGCTTGGTGCCATTTTCATGCGAGCAGTTCAGGGTGAAGGCCTCGCTGAGCTCCAGTACAGTGGTCGAAGCCACTAACACCTGCGGCCTTGAAATGGGCACTGAGCCCAGGGATGGATGGGGAGCCTGTGAGCCATGGGCCAACAAGCTTCTCCCTCCCCCTGCTTTCCAACACAGTCCAACTCAATTCATGGTTTGAGAAGCCCTTGAAAGGAGCTCATCAGTCCAATCCTTCACCATCATCCATCCATCCATCCATTCATTTATTCTTTTATTCATTCATTTATTTACCAGCTATTTATCGAGCACCTACTAAACACAGGGCGTACAATTCTGAACAAGACAACCATAGTCCCTGCCCTCATGGACCTTCCCTTTCCTTCTTCCCAATCCCCTTCTAAGATGTCTTAAACTGAGCCAGCCTGGAAAAACTAAGCCTAAGTGCAACTGTTCAAATATCAGCTCTGTCACTTACTAGCTGTGTGACTTATTTAACCTCTTTGTGCCTCGGTTTCCTCTTCTACAAAATGAGGATAATGATAATAACATCCCTAGATTATTATAAGCACTAAACGAGTCAATATATGCAAAGCACTTAAAATAGTTTCTGGCGTATAGTAAGTACTCTACACGTGTTAACTGTAGCTGATCTGGCAACTTCTAATGTCCAGTTGGCTCATTCCCAGCTCCCAAGTGGCTTTTGTGTTGGTTTCCCCAGGGTCTAGCCCCAGTCCCAGTCCCGGCCCCGCCTCCTCCCTTGCCATAGAGCTTTACCATCTACAGTGAGGTTGATGGTCTTCTCCCCAGTGAAGGTGTCATCGGTGATGGAGATCTCGACCTCATAAGTGCCTTCATCAGCCAGCTGCAGGTCGCTGAGAAGCAGGGAGCCATTTTCGAAGAGGCGTATGCGGTCCCGATAGTCAGGCCTCAGGGTGCCAATGACCTCTGTGCCAATGGACTGTACCACAGTCACTGGCTTGTCCCGCTTCAGCTGCCACTTCACCACAGGCTTGTCGCTGCTGGTGCTGCTGTACTGCACGGAAAGCAGTGCTGCCTTCCCCACCGTGCCACGGAGCAGGCGCACCGGGCTGGTAATGTTCACTCCCTGCAGGGGTTCTGTGAATAGAGGCCCGTGGGGAGCAGGCAGCCTCAGGCCCTTCGCTCCTTATCGCATTCCCACCCTGAAGTCCTCCGATCTCTTCATGCCTCTCCCTTCTGGGCCCTTCACACCCAGTCAGTCCTTCCTTCTTACCCTCTGGTGCCCTCGCCTCTCCCACTGTAACTCTGGGCCCCTCTGCTCCTCCATCGTCCCTCACACCCATCCCATTGCCTTCAATTCTTCTCTCGGGCAGTTTTCCTCGTTGCCTTCCTCTTGAGGAAGATTCCAGCTCACCCACACCCTGTGTGCTCTGTTCACAGAAATCTTTACTGAGCCCTTCCCATGTGCCAGGCACCGTTCTTTGTCCTTGGGATATATCGATGAGAGAAGCAGAAAAACATCCGTATCTTCTGTAACTTACGTCGTTAGACCTTAGGGTGAATTTGTCAGATTTTCTTCTTGATTGGGAATGGGAAAGTGCGATGGGGTGGGCTGGTGGAGAAAACATGGGGGCATAGATTCACAAAGAAAGGAGTGTAGCCCAAGACAGTGTCAATAAAGGGGACGTTTAGGCCTGAAGACAACTGGGCCACCCTCCAGTCAGACCAAGAGCCTCTCCTCTCCTCGCCCCAGCTGCACTTAGCTTCTTCCTAGGCCTGCCCAGTGCACAACAGCCCTGCAACTGGGGTAGATGGTTTTGGAAATTCACCCAAACCTCAACCCAATTTACATCCCCTATAGAGGAGGGATTTGGGGTGGGTAGAACCAAGAGTTTGGGATCAGAAGGGCTTGTAAGCTTGGGCTCCACCACTTACTGGCTGTGTGGATTTGAGCAAGTCGTCTTTCTAGGCCTCACTTTTCTCATTTAGAAAGTGAGGATGATAACAATGATAAGAGCAATGGCCGTATCAAGTCACGGTGGAAAAATCACAATATGCGTGTCAGTTATTGTGCAGCGGAGAGAACACAAGATTGAGCATCAGAGATTTGGGTCCCACTGTTGACTTAGGACCTCGGAGAAATCACTTATCGGCCCAGGGCTCAGATTTCCCACAGATATAGTGACTGGTAATCTAGAGGGCCTCATCGGCTTGTTCCCACCCTATGATTCTGGGGTATTTCCCTCTTGTCCAATGGCTGCCCCATCCAGAGACACAGCTCACATTTCAGGGATCTCTTAGGAACTTTGGGGCCTGAACAGATACTGTTTGTTGGTGTCACGTGGCCTTGTAGAGCAGTATAACCACATGAAGGAGGGGTCACCTGGAGAGGATATCAGTTGGGAACAGGGCTGAATTTAGCTGAAGAGACACATACATGGTCAGGTTCTCAGTCCCTCTGCGCCCCCAGCCGCTTCCTTTGACTGCCATTGCTCTGAAGTGCCCTCTTTCTTTCTCATCCCTATTTCCCACTCTGCTACTGCTGCAGTTTAGATGAGAGCAAGCTGAGCTGTAGCTTTCCATTTCATATGTCTCTTCTTGTGTCTAGAAGACTCAGACCAAACCAAGAGGCAATTAAACTAAAAAGTTAGTTGTGGAGATCAGAGCAAATTTAAGTTAATAAACATATTCAATCTACGTTTAGAACAAGTGCTTTGTTAAATAGTGAGCTCATCATTTTGGGAAGTAGTCAGGGAAAGACCAATTGACTATTCTTTCATCTCTATGTGCCTCAGTTTCCTCCCCTGTATAATGAGATGATGGGACCAGATGTTGTCTAGGGGCCTCCTCAACTCTGATATTAATTATCTGCTGGGTATACTAGAATCATAAATATAGAAGAGACTACTGTAATGATTAAAGCTGCCATATATATGAATATTATATGCTTGTAATTGAGAGGTGTCTTAATTTGGGGGAGGTAGAATGGACAAAATCAATTATTTAAATTTTTTTATTAAACTTTTTTTGTTCTTACAAACCTTATCTAAAAATGAAAAGAGATGAAATCTAGTTCCAGTTCATCGGACTTGGTAGGAGAAGTGTGGGTACCAGAGTCCTGTCCTCCCCAATAATGTGGGATGCCAGTAGCAATCCCTACGTTTTCGTGACTCAGACTGAAATCCATTTGACAACATGATCCTTAAGATTTCTTCCAGCTCTAGTTTCTCTGATTATTTAAATGGGATTTCCTGCCAAGCAACTGCTAGGTCCCATACTTGACTTGATTTAGAAAAGCTAGCTTTCAAATTTCCCTGAATTGGCAAATAGACTTTGGTTTGTGTGACTTGAGGTGGCCCTAAAAAAAATCACTGTGCTTCATAAGGCCATGATGGTGATGATCAGATAGTTGGGGAATATCTACCCCCCCCTTCCTCAGGACCCAGTCTGAAGCAGTGGGGTATGCATATCAGGGTTATATATACAGAGCCATCCTGGAGCTTAGGAATCCCAAGCACCAGAGTTTGAGGTTCTCATTTCCTCCTTCCAGGAAGGTGGACATGACAGTCCCATCCCCAAGGAAAAGTGGAAGGGATTCCCCCTCCACCTTGTATCTTCTCTGGCTCTCCCTTCAGCTTTCCTGCGTCTACCCTCTCCTACCTTATACAAGGTCCTAGTGGTCCTTTTGTGATGTCTTTCCCCACTCAAGTCTGCTCTTTCTACCAATTTAAACTTGATTCTTCTGGATACAAATGCTGGAGAAGCTACAGCATATGGCTTGTCCTAAGCCTCACCTTCCTCTAGGTGGGTGCTTTCCTCCTGCCCGTGACGTACAGGGATGTATGTATGTGTGTTCAGAAGTGAATGGAGCAGTCTTTCTCAGGAGCCGACAAAGAGAGCATTTTGCTGACCAAACACTGTTTCCCAAAACTTTTGCCAAAATTGCAGTCTGTATTAAGTTCAGGGTTCCATGGCTTTCAAGGGACACAGAGAGCTGGGACAGTTGCCAAAGCAGGACACAGAAATGAGGAAATGGCTAACAATTGTGATGTACAGTGGAAATAAAAGGGACTAGGACTATTCAACCTTGAGAAGCGATTAACTTAATTATTGTTCTCGAGTCTCTGAGGCATCATTATGTAGAAAGTCTCTGTTCCCACCAAAGGCTGAATGAACGGAAATTGACATTGCAGCAAGATGTACCTATCAACTTAAGCATGCGATACTGGGTCAGGTACGTGGCCTTCGTCAAACAGGATTTTGATATGCTGCGACACCAAGCAATGTCAAGCTTTAAAGTATAAAAATGTACCTGGCAATAGCCTTGGGTTCCTTTAATAGCATCTTCCTTTAAAGAAACCACCATCTACTCATTTATGGCTCCTTTTTGCTTGGCAAAGGTTTCCATTTACCAATATTTGCCTTAAATTTACCTTTTAAAAGTGTCAGTGAGATGGTGTCAAACATGGATTCTAAGATTTGGTCTATATACGCCTAGTCCATACTCTCTAACAATATAGACTTACAGTGATTTCCCTTTTTTATGTAAAGGATTTTTTTGTTTGTTTGTTTGGGTGTGTCTCCACAAGGAGGTCCTTCCATCCTTTTGGCCATCAGATATACCCTTCTCTGGGCTTTCTCCAACTCTTTAATTTCTTTTTTGATCAGAATTGTATACACTAATCCAAGGGCAGCACACAGCATGGTTTTCTAAAAGAAAAAAAATTGCTTCCTGCTTTTGTTTTTTAAATATCCTTTGTAAATAGTGATGCTCAGAGGAAACACCCCCCTCCTGGGTCCTATAGGGGCATCACTGAGTGTCAACATGTCAGGGGTATTGTGTTGTATTTTTATATTGTTATCCTGTTGAGACCTCCAAGGGCCTACAAGAGTGTGAAATCATTTAATTGCCCATCACTCAGGAATGTAGGAGAAAATCAGGGAACAGAAATTGTGAAGAAGGCCCTTGGGATCCAGGATGAAAGGGGTCTTGGTAGCTTTTTATTTACACCCTAAAGAGTGCAGCTGTTCAGTAATCTATGCCTAGCTAACGGTATTAAGATAGCACACAGAGATTACCATGTTTTGGATTGAAACAATCGTTGTTGTTAAGCTGTCGATTCTCCCAAACTTGCTTATAAATTTAATTCAATACCAATCAAAATTCCAGGAGGTTTTTACTTTGTGATATTGGCACAAGGATAGACAAGTAGGTCAAGGAAACAGAATAGAGAGTCCTAAAACATATATACGATCATTCAACTTGTGACAAAGGTGGCACTGCCATGTAGTGGGGAAAGGATTTTTTTCCCAATAAATAGTGCTGGACTATATAGAGAGAAAAATGAATCTTAACCCTTACTTCACACCTTACACAAATATTGGTTCTAGATGGATTGTAGATCTAAATGTGAAAGGTAACACAATAATGTTTTAAAAAGAAAACATAGGAGAATATCTCCACAACTTGAGGGCAGACACAGATTTCTTATCTCCACAACTTGAGGGCAGACACAGATTTCTTAGGACACAACAGTGTGGCACCCATAAAAGAAGAAAATTGTACATTGCACACAATAAAATTAAGAGCTTCTTTTCATCAAAAGACATCATTAAGAGAGTGAAAAGATAAGCCATAGAGTGGGAGATAATTGTAATACATACTTATATATCCTATAAATGACTCGTATCCAAAAAAATATTTTTTAAACTGCTACAAATCAATATTTAAAAAAATCCAGAAAACTCATTAGAAAATGCACAAAGGACTTGGAACAGGTACTTCACAAAAAGGTTATCTAAATGGCTCATAAAGATATGAAAAAGATACAACTTCATTAATAACCATGAAAATGCAATTTTAAACCATAATTTGATACCACCTCATACTCGCTGGGATGGCTAAACTGAAAAAGAGATAATTGTTGGTGAAGAACTCTCATATGCTACTGATTGGAATATAGATTGATATAAGCACTTTTGAAAACTGTTTGGCCTTATCTACTAACGTGTAACACACATATAACTCAGCAATTCTACTCCTAGGTATATTCCCCTAAAGAAATGTGTATATCTCTTCACCCTAAGACACATACTGGAACGCTTTCACAACTCTATTCATAAAGCCCCAAACTGGAAACAACCAAACTGTCTATCAAAGTTGAATAGATAAAAAAATTGTGATATATTTATACAATGGAATACTGAGACAGCACTGAGACCAAACAAATTACAATTTCAACAACATGACTGAATTTTGCAAATTTGGTTTTCAGCGAAAGAAGCCAGACACAAAAGAATGCATACACATGATGCCACTTATATAAAGTTCAGACATAAAAAATTAATCTGTATTAGAAGTTAGGATAACACTGGGCAGGGCAATCAATTGTAACAAAGATAGGGGTGCTTCTGAAGTGCTGAAGTGTTCTATTCCTTGATCTTCGGGGCTTTTTCATTGTTTAAAGTTTCATTAAACTGTATCCTTATGCTAGATGCATTTTTCTGTATGTAACTTTTAATTGCAATAGAGGAAAAAAATGACAGCACTACAATGTGGAGGTGATCTTAGGACTAAAAGATGGAACCCAGGCAAGGGGCTTTTTCCTATTGGGTCCCTAGAGGATGGAATAGTTTTTAGTATTTAGTATAATCTAAAATCTTGCATATTAGATTGTTTAGATTTATAGCATGTCTGTAAAATAGTGTCCTAGCATCTAGAAAAGCCTTATTTGAATGTTCCATGAATTGGGCTGTAATAAATTTAGAAAAGCCTCATTAGTCCATATTAAGGATAGAGCATTAAAGATTGTTACTTGCCTGAGGCTAGCTTTTGATACATTTATTAGGTTACCTTCTCCCACATGATAGACCCTTTGTCACCTTTTGTTTTTGCCTAGTCACACTAACAGTGTCTTTCTATAATTTTTTCCTTACCATTTGATGACCTGAGGGACTTTAGGGACATCTCTGATTTGAATATTTTGTGTGTACTTTCTGTTTCCAATTCGCTGTCTCCATACCTGCAGCTCTCATTATTTTCTCAATTCATTATAATTTCCACCGAGGCTGCTCTCACTAAGGCTAATTAGTAACCTTTCAATTGTCATATCTAACAGACTCTTTTAGGTTCTTATTATACTGGACCTCTTTGATGTAGTTGATGTTGATTCTTCAGAAAACTCCCAACTCTCTTGACTTTCTGGACACCACAGTCTTCTAATTCTACCTCTGTCTCTGTGACTGTTCTGTTTCAGTTTCCTTAATGGGATTTTTTCTTCTGCCTTTCTCTACAAATCTTAGGGTTACTCAGTGTTCCCTGTTCAGCCCATTTTCTCCTTTTAGGTGCTATTATCCATGCTCATCACTTTAAATCTCACCCATGGGAAGACAGCTTCAAAATACCTCTCTTCAGCTCTGATCTCCCTGCCCCCCAGCTTCAGGCTATTCAACATTTTCCTACAAATGTCTCATCGGCATTTCAACCTCAACGTGGACAATATTAACTACCATATCCCCAGCCCTATACCATTTTTTGTTTAAGGTTTCATACAGAAGCCCTACCTCCCTCTCTGGTCCCTCACACTCTTATCAATCACTAGGTCCTGATATTCCCTCCAAAATATTATGTCAACATGCTTCATTCCCTTTATCTTTATTCTAATTCCAGCCCATGTTCTTTTTCTCCTGAACTATTGCAATAGCCTGTTATGGGTTGAATCGTGTCCCCTAAAGTGCATATGTTGAAATTCTAACTCCCAGTACCTGAGAATGTGACTTTATTTGGCAATGGGGTCATTGCAAAAGTAATAAGCTAAAGTAGGGTCATACTGGAGTAGGGTGGGCTAATCCCATATGACTGGGATCCTTATAAATGGGAAATTTGGGCAGATGTACAAGCACAGGGAGACCCTCATGTAAAAATTGATGTTATGCTGCCACAAGTCAAGGAAGTACTAGAAGCCAGCAGAGAGGCCTGGAAGAGTTCCTTCCCTAGTGCCATCAGAGGGAGTATGGCCTTACCAACACCTTGATCTCAAGCTGTTAGCTTCCAGAACTGTGAGACAATAAATTTCTCTTGTTTAAGCCACCCACTTTGTGATTCTTTGTTACATCAGCCCTAGGAAATGAATACAGGATTCCTTTTCTATCTTGTTTGCCTCCAGTTTCCCCTTCAATGCCTCTCTGCAGAGTGAGCTATACAAAATGCAAGCCCGGCCCTGCCAGTCCCTCGATTAAAACCATTTAATACCCTCCCTACCCCATTGTTTACAGACTATATTCCAGTTTCCTTCGTGTGGTTTACAAGGCTCCTGCCTAACTCAGTTCACACTTTCCTTTCAGTGATGGTGAATGGCTGGGCTGCTCCCAAACACAGGATACCATTCAAGCTGTTGACCTTTGCCTGTTTTCTCAGCTATAATGCCCACTCCCACACCTACCTATTTTCTCATCCTTTAAAATTTAGTGCAGACATTTCCAGGAAACCTCCCCTGGTATTCTCCCACCTCTGCACCACCAGCACCAGCTTCCTGATGGGGTAGGTGACCTCTTTCTCATCCTGGGTATCCTTTGCATATGTGACTCATAGTAGCTTCCGCGTTTTATTAAAATGATCTCTGCATCTGTTTGCCCAACTAAATCGTGAATTCTTAGGCTCTCTGGATCTCTCTCTCTCTCTCTCCACAAACAAATATACTTAAAATAAGATCAATTCTCCAAAGAGTTGATAGGAATTGGTATAGGAGGCAGGCGTCTATGGCGTGGGGTGAGTTACAGGTAGGTTGGTGTTACTATCCAAAAGCAGGAGGCCCATTATCTCCAAAGCTTCTTAAATCTTTTGCGGTTTTACAGTCAGAGAAGGCAGGGTGGGGGACTGAGGGAGCATGAAACCAAGATTTCCCCACCCCTCCAAGCCCCGCCATAATCCTTGGAAAGAATGCTGAACTGGGCCACGCCAACAAAACATCCCATAAGAAATGGCTCATTGCCCTTCATCTAAAGTCCTGAATGCCGTGGGAGCTCCAAAGTCATGCAGCCTTTTGGGGGAGGGGGCAGGGGCTGGGCAGCAGACAACAGAATGAAGAAATACATTCAACACTAATGCCTGAATTCACTGTGATGCTTCCCACGGCAGCTGAGCTCTCTCCCCTCCTCCAGTCCCAAAAGCATTCTGGCCCTCCACTCTCCCCTCCCTTTGAAAGCCCTGGTCCCTTCTCCAGACCCTTTCTGACCCTTCTGGTCTCCTACCTGTCTGGATCAGAAGAAGATAGACAAAAGGAATGAGGCGCAGGACACTGAAGGCTCTGGAGAGGGCTCCCTTTTCTCTCTTCATTTTGGGTGGTGTTCTCCAGCTCTGGTGCAGACAATTAGCATGATTTCTCCACTCTGGGCACGTCTCTTTGTACCACTCGGAGTTTCTCTGCTCGAGCACAACCCTGCCAAGTTCCCTCTGAATACACAGAGCTCTGTGTGTTGTGGGACTTGTTCTTTCCTCGCTTTTAGACCTGTCATTTTCTAGTTTCAAAGCCCTACATCCCCAGTTCAGAAGGGGGTATCTGCTTAGGAGATAATCTCCAGTGGGGGTGGCAACCTGAATGGTCCCAGTGGCCCAGAAGCTTTCCCCTGTCTGCACTGAACCCCACTACTAAGGGACGATGAGGACTTGGGCTTAATGGGGACTGGGCTGGAACGCACTAAATTGGACCTTGTATTCCAACCTATCTTGTCTCCACTTCACGTTCCTTGTTCCTGCGAAAGAGGGTATGTGCCAGGGACAGACCTCCAATAAGCTCTGAAGAGGGAGGGAGAGGAGCTTTTAAAAGGTTGGGGAATGGGAGACTCCAGAGAACTGCTGAAGAAATGGAAAACCCCTGTTCCATCCCAAAGGAAGAAGATTGGAACATAGTCTGAATTCTATCATTTTCATACCTGCCTGGTCCTACTTGGGGATCTCTTTCCTATCATAGAATCACATAGATTCTAGGGACCTCTTTCCAGAAACCACTCTGTTCATTCCCCTGCCTCAAGCCAATTTCCTAGAACATGCCAGAGCAAGGATGAAGGTGGCATCCTAACAGATGGCATCCTGGGCTCTGTCACTAACTTCTCAGCCTGGTCACCTCCTCTTGTCTCTAGACTATGATGAGGAGAATCACCCTAGCTCTGCTCTGCCCCCTCATTACTATGTCCACTCCTTCTCAGTGAAATGTGTACTTACTAACTGCGTGATCTCAGGATGGGCTCACACCTAGTTAGCCTTCAATTTCACATCTGTGAAATGGGGAAACAGTCGTCTCCTTGTAGGGATTTTTGGGAGGATTGAAGATTTGGTACAGTAGAGTGCCTCGGAAATTCTTTGTTACAAAGATAACATTTTAAACTTAAAAAAACAACACACACACAAAAAACAAAACAAAAAAACCAACCCTGCCTTTCTTTTTCATTCTAGCAGAAATCTTTATATTGTGGTGAGATTAAAGTTTACAACTCCTTTCTTGGTTGTACCTAACCCTGGTCTTAGTTTTGTAAATGGAGTAATTACCACTGAAATATTTTTTTTTACATCTTGAAGAAAGCCAGAGTAGCAGGTTTCTAGAACTAAAGACCCACTGCATAGGCCAGTGAGCAGAAGGATGGAAAGAAGATTTGGGAAGCATGGGTTTTGAACTTCATGGAGGAACTCCAAAAAAGATTCTGAATTATATAAATGAGATTGTTTTTTCCTTTTGCATTTCTGTGTCTATGACTTTCTCTAGACTGCTCAAGTCACCTGTGTGTGTTTGGAAAAGTTAATGTTGTTTCAGCACGTATACAATGAAAAACAGAAAGTCAATATTCATCTTCCAACATCTAAAATAGTATTTTAGAGTCAGTTGCAAGACGAAAGGCTTGAAAACTAGACTCTGACTCTATAGGGGACGAAAGGGTATTTTAATTTCTTTTATCTACCCCTTTGACGTCTCACGGAACAGCCTGTGGACCGGATCAGGACTAAAGACAAATGGCCTCTTTTGTCTGCGATGGCCAGGCCTTGAGGCTTATTGTCTGAGGGGACAAGGAGGATATGATGTTCAGGAAATAGCCTGCAGTGTGCTTTTTTTAGTCTGAAGACTGTGGAAAGAAAAATGTGGTAGAGGGAGACCTGAGAAAGATATAAATAAGTTCTCAACATCCCCCTGAACCTTAGGCTCTTTGTACCCATGTAGAATATGCAAGTGCCCCCAAATGCCCCAAGCTCCCTTGAGGGAACCCAGAGATGCTGAGAGGGTAAAGAACTGACAGAGGGCTGATGGGGGGCCAAGGGGCCACCCTGTGCAGGCAAAGGCCGGGGCCACCAGCTGCTCTGCGGGGTCAGGTATGCATCTCATCAGACCAGGGAACAACCTAGACTTGTGTAGAGACCAATGGGAATCCTCAGAAGGCCACATAGGTCTGTGGACACTGTCTCCCTCTGTTGCCACAGGTCACCCAAGCTACATTCACCCCAACCTTTCTTCAAGAGGAACTGGGTTGGGGGAGGAAACTGACTGAGCAATTGCCAGAATTGTCCAAGCAGAGACTGGTTGGTCAGATTGAGCTTCTCAGGATGGATTAACATTTGGTGTTTCTCTGCTGCCCCGAGAGTGGGAGGCTCACGGTAAGATCACAGCAACTGCAAAGGCACAAAGACACTATAGTTCCTTTGCACCTCTGAGTGTAAAAGGAACAATTTTGCAATCCTGTTTCAGGTGTTTTTAAGATGAGTAGACCTATAGAAGCTTCTAGCATCTAGCTCGTGTACCTTTCTCTCGTAATGAGCAGAGAGCTCTTTGATTGAAAGACTGTCTTACTGGCAGTCCTTATACTGTAGCCCCACTGCCTAATACAGGGCTGGGCACACAGTAGGTGCTTAACAGTTACTGAATATTGAATGGATGCGAACTTGAGAGGGCTTCTCAAGAATAAAGAACATAGATAGATGTCCTTTACAGATGTAAATAGAATGAAGAACAACTGTGAGAGGAAGCTGGACAGAGAAGTGAGAGCAGGGAGGGCGCCAAATAACGACTGCTGATGACAGACCAGTTTTTGAACACACATGAGACACCCCTTTGTGAATTTCCAGAAATAATGGGGATTCACTTTGAGGGGTCCACTGATCCAATAGGCAATTGGGTTACAGAGACATAAGGTAACCGTCAAGCCAGCTTGTTCCCGCACATAACACATAACGTTCATCTCAACCGTTCTAGCTTACCTTGTTTTATCCTTCCATGTGTTCTTCGGTTTTTTTCCCTGTGGGCATATCTGTCCCATATAATTGTTGATGCTGACTGCGTGGTTTTCCTTTTAGTGACACCTGCTTATAAACATTACATTTCTTTCACTTCAAAAGTATATTTGTTGGTCTGCACGTCTGACTTCTGGATCAGAAAGTGTGGCTACTATAGCCTGGGAAATTCTCTGGGGCAGAAACTGTTACTCTTCATTCTTATAAGTCTCCTCACAGGGCCCAGTTCTGAGCGCTGCATAACGTGGCTGCTCAAACAATGGTGTATACAGACTGCTTGACTGGCGGCATAAACGCCCTTGCTTAGCCAAGGCCTGTGCCTCTTCCTCTTCTGAGCACTTCTACAGATGCATTTCCAAGGGCATTGCCCTCTTCTGAGTAGCGCGGGCCAGTCCCCGGGGCCCTTCTGCTGCACACACTTGCTTCAGGGCACTCCGCATCTGGCTCCCCCTCTGGGGCTCTGGGATCCTCACTCCTCACTTCTGCACCTATGGCAGCCCTGACCTGCTGAACTCAGACCTCTGTGCTGAGTACCTAGATGTGCCCTTGCAGCTCAGCATGGAGCCCCCACCACAACACACACACACACACACACACACACACACACACACACACACCTGCCAGCTTAAACTCAGATTCGGAAGTGTTCCGTCCTGAGAACATGAAGAGATAGTGATTCTGACTGAGCCACTGTAGGACTCTATGCAGACCTCTGTGGGAATTAGGGTGGGACACGGGGAGGGGGGAGCTGGCTGGGGAAGTGTAAAAATGAGCTCTGTCTTCAATGAACTGAAGGTCTAGTAGGCAGAACAATCACAGAACAACAGATAAACCCCATTGCAAGAGACATTTGAGATTACCTTGTCCCATTTCTTCATTTCTCAGATGAGGGAATTGAGGGACACAGAGGTTAAGTAATTTTCCCAGAGTTAAACTGTTATTTAATGATAGACCTAAGACTCCTAAAGTTGCTTAATAGTAGAGGCAAGAAGAGATAACACACACACACACACACACACACACACACACGAAGCACACACCCCAATGATATGTAAATAAGTACCAATTTTAACAACTCTACCATTAGATTTCAGAATGTCCCCACCCATTCGGCCTGTTCCTTTGTTTCCAGGCTCCAGGGAGCATGCTCAGGCACTGACAATACTACTAGAGAGATACTGGCCTGACTACTACATTAACATCAGTGGTAATTTTTGTATTTAGCATTCCCCCCTCCCTCTCTTCATTCACTTCCAAGTATGAATTGAGTCATATCTATTTCCTTCACTAAATTGTAAATAATCATTGGTAGCAGAATGAAAAAAAAAAATCTTCCAACAGATGGCACCCAAATTTCTCTTACAGAGGGAATTATCTTTAGCAAGAAAAATATCTAGATAAGCCACATGGAGTGGAAGGTAAGGCCTTAAGCATAGGGAACAAAAGGTCAGCTGCTGCGCATTAGAAATAAACAGGAGTGTGGGTGTTGGGAAAGAGCAGAGAGGAGAGAAATGAAGGAGAGAGGTGATAAGAGCAACATGGTTGAGGAGCTGAAGAAAACTGAAGAACAGCTTGTATCATTGCACTGTGAAACCCATCCTCTGACTTCTGCAAAACTTTCAGAAAAGTTTATCGCACAGCAATGCAGGTTGTATGTGTGCTTCCAGCGGATAGACTATAGTAAAGGTGACAGGCTAGCCACTGCCTTCGTTAGGTTATATGATGGAATGTACGATCCAGACTTAGCAGAGCAGAGAGAGAGATTGTCCAGTTGATGAAATCAACTGCCGTGTAGTGAAAGGGCCACGTAGTAGGGAACTGCTGATGGATTCTAGCTACTGAGAGCAACCCTTGGCCAATAGCTCACGAGATAATAGGGACCTCAGTCCCATAATCACAAGGAACTGAATTCTTGTAATAACCACATGGAAGTCGGAAGGAGAGACCCCCAAGCTCCAGAAAGGAATACCCACCAGCCGACACCCTAATTGAAGTCTGGTGAAACTCTGAGCAGAAGACCCACTAAGCTATGCCTGCACTCCTGACTCACAGAGACTGTAAGATAATAAATGTATGTGCTTTCAAGCTGCTAAATTTGTGACAATTTGTTATGCAACATAGAAAACTAATATAGATGAAAGACAGACAGAGAGAGAGAGAGAGAGAGAGAGAGAGAGGTTATATGCTGAGAAAAGAGGAGTTAGGAGTCAGTGATGGTCCTGAGAACCTAGACTTTTGGAAATTCAGAGAAATATTGGTATCTCAGTTTGTGTTCCCCGAAAAAGCAGATCCTGAAACAAGCAGTTAAATGGTTTACTTGAAAGATGATCCCAGTTAGCCATGTAGTATGATGGGAGAATAAGACATGGAAGGAAGCCAAAAAGGCGGCATATCAAGCAAATTACTATCATGGGAAGCTAGAGCTGAATCCTTTTGGAGAACTCTGGGCGGTAATGAAGACTATGCCTCGGAGTTATCCCAGCCAAGGGGCCTCCATCTGCTATCAGATGTCGCTGAGGGCTGCTTCTGAGGGGTGAGGGGATGCTAATTCCCTAGCTTGCTGGTCTGACGCACAAGGAGGCATCTTGCTCAGATCTTTCCTCCTCTAATTTCTTTCAGTGTGACACACACACTGTTTGTGTGTGTGTGTGTGTGTGTGTGTGTGTAAGCTACACCTCACTTTACTTTGTCCAGCACTTTATATCTATTTGTTCATTTAATTCTTCCAGTATGCCTTTTAGGTAGATATTAGAATCCCACTTTACAAACAAGAAAACCTACAATTTCAAGAAGTGAACCACTTGCTAAGGGCATGTAGCTATTAAGTGGCAGAACTTGGATTAGAAACCCAGGTTGATCTCCAACAGAGCTCAGGCTTCTGATCACGTCCCGAACTCCTCAGTGGGAAATGCCCCTCCTGTGTTCTTGAGTCTCAGGCCTGCTCTAACCTTCTGCGCCCAGCACCTACTCTCTGACTAAGCTCCACGATGGAAGGTGACCTCTCTGCCAACTTCTTGGGCTCCCTATCATTGCTGAAATTTATTTTTGATTCTTTGTTCCATAAACCCATATGTGAGTGGTCCTAGAGTTGTCCCTCCTGTAAGTTCAGTTTGTCAGGATGGAGAGAGAGCGAGGACCCGGGAGGCCAATGCTGGTCGGAGTGTTTGGAGCGCTGCAGCACTGCCTGGGAAACAGGAATGTGTGAGGCTTTGTGCTGCTCCAGCAGCCAAAGAACAAAAGATAGATTAACTAGCTCTCTTTGGAACGAAACAAGCTTTTGTGGGCCTGGACAGTGAGGAATGGCCCTCTCTAAAGACATTTTTTTCTTTTTGAAGTTCTCCTAGGTAGCCCTACTTGGGCTCGCTGTGAGAAACATCAGATAGAAAGTGGAGATGGAGTCCAAGCCTCCTCCTGCCTTCCCAGGACCTTCACCCTGAACGCTGGTTTTGCTGCCGGCAGATTTCTGTACACGGGAGGAGTCACTCAGAGGAACAGTTCTGCAGGGATATGGTGTCTCTAAAAGGTGTGCGTTAGTTGGTAGGAATATGTGATCAGGGGTGGCAGGGGTCCTGGATTAATAAGGCAGAGAGGAGGTGCTACCGTTTCCATCCTGGAAAACTGAAAAACATCAAGGCTTTTTATGCCGCGAGTTAATATCTGATTTCTGAATAGAATTCCCGCCCCCTCAGAAACTAAGAGGGACTCAGGCTTGTGTCCATGGTTGCGGAACGTGCCCTATTCAGCAGCTCTCCAGAGGAACAAAGAGGAGAAATTAATTGGCCTTAAAGTGTTGGAAAGATCCAGCTCGCTGACCTATTTAAGATGTAGCGGGGACATTCTAGAGAACATCTCCCGAGTTCTGTTCTTGTAAAGCTTCAGGGCTCAACTAAAAACAGGTTGAAAAATCATGGGGAAGGCACAAATTACCCCCAACTCGTGAAAGGCTTCATTGTCTCCCTTCTCTTGGGTCCTCAGATGGTGTCCTCCCACCAACCATGTCCCGGGAAGGATTTGCTCCCATCCTCCCTCTTTCGCCCTCCTCCCAAAGAGGGAGGCGCAGAAAGGGAAATCAGCTAGCCAGCATCGCATCTAATAATTGCCTGCTGTGTGAGGAGCCGGCCATGTTCCAGCCTTTATACGAGGAGTGGGATGTGGGAAAGGGGTAAGGGGGCACATTCAACAGTAATAGAAGACACATCCCTACCTAGGTGCTTAAATGTAGTTGGGGAAACTGCATCTAAATCTATAAGTAAGTATAATTAATCGGTAATACATCTGCATTGCTTCTTACAAATTGTCTTTTAAAATATTATTTTATTTAATCTTTTAACAACTCCGTGTGGTAGGACTTTTTTTTCAAGGAGAACCGTGGAGCTCGGAGAGGTTAAGTAACCTGCGCAAAGCCACACATTTTGTTAAGTCAGCATAATTCAGATTCAGCCTGTGCTTCTTTGTCATGTTCATACTACACTCCTGAAACAGTTGCTTTCATGAAGTCAGAAGTGAAAGTCAGTACACAGAAGGAAGACTCCAAAATGTGAAGCAAAGGCTAAGGTCGGTGTGGGGGCAGAGCCCCAGAAAGTAGTTTCCAGGCTCTCGGCCTCACATAGACAGGTGCTGGCTCAGGTAGTAAATGGCCATCAACTGTGATTACATGGCCATCAGCTGTGGCTAGTTGGCCATCAGCTGTAACCAGTGAGCCATTGGCCACTAATATAACTGCTGTGGCTGTGCTATCAAAGAGAAGAGAAAGAATGGGGGCTAGCAAGAAGATGGCGGCTGGGCTGGCAAGCGTGGATGGCGGTTTGCAGACAGTGTGGATCCAGCCTCCAGTGAGAGTATAGTGCCGCCAGAGAGAATATAGTGGTATGACTCCCCTACCTATGGCTCCGTGGGTGTTCCTTTTTGGCCTCACCATGTCCTGCGTTCTTATGTGGGGAGCGGGACCGGAGACCTCGCCTGGCACCCCTCACGACAAATGGCGCAGCAAGCAGGGTCTCCCACACGACAAATGGCGCAGCGAGCAGGGCCTCCCTGCATGACAGTGGGCGAAAGGCCCATAAAAAACAAAGCTTAATCAGCAAGAGAAAAATTGGGCCCCCAGTGGTGAATCCAGGGACACTAAGAAGATGGATTGTCACACACAGGATTCGTCATAGGGAGAAATAATGTTTCTTAAAACAACGCCCCAGCTAAGTTGCTGGGGAAGGAGGCCTTGAAGACAGGCCAACATTTTCATTCTTTGTCGCAGTGCTTACAGGGCCCAGCTTTGTCTAGTTTACAGATCCCTGCCAGAGTTAGCCCTCCAGGATTTCACTTCTGGTTTGCTGCCCAACAAGCTAAGGAATGTGATTTGTCAAGAAGTTTTGGTTGTAAGTGACAGAAGTTTAACATGAATGATTTGAAGTGAAAGCAGAGGCATTTCTTACATCAAGTAACAAAATCTTGGAGGGAGCTGGAATAATTGGAAATTAGATAGTGAAAAGCCATCATGGTTATCACTCATCTCTCTTGCTTAGCTCTCAGTGTCAGCTTCATTTTCTCAACCCTTCTCACACATTTTTTTTCTTTAAGATTTTTATTGGGGGAGGGGAACAGGACTTTATTGGGGAACAGTGTGTACTTCCAGGACTTTTTTTTCCAAGTCAAGTTGTTGTCCTTTCAGTCTTAGTTGTGGAGGGCGCAGCTCAGCTCCAGGTCCAGTTGCCAGTTGCTAGTTGCAGGGGGCGGAGCCCACCATCCCTTGCGGGACTCCAGGAGTTGAACTGGCAACCTTGTGGTTGAGAGCCCACTGGCCCATGTGGGAATCGAACCGGCAGCCTTCGGAGTTAGGCGCATGGAGCTCTAACCGCCTGAGCCACTGGGCCTGCCCGCCTTCTCACACTTTTTGATGGGACCTATGGCTGCCAGACAGAGTATAGGTGCTGTTCAATATAACTTGCTGCGATGATGAAAATGTTCTCTATCTGTGCTGTCAGGTACAGTAGCTGTTAGCTACATGTGGCTGTTGAGCACTTTAAGTGTGGGAGTGGGAATGAGGAAAGGAATTGTAAATTTTAATTAATTTAAATAGCAACATGAAGCTAGTGGTTAAAATATTGAACAATGTGGCTTGTCATCTAGGGAGGGGAAGACTTTTGATGGAGCTAGTTCAAAAGAAATCTTGGTGAAGGACTGTGGGTGGCCTAGCGTAGGTCCCATGCACAGCTCTGGATCAATCACTATAGCCAGGAGAATAGAATACGATCCCAGGCTGGACCATCGACCTAGCTCCACAGTCATTCGTGGGGTGGTCTATTACCAGAAGGAATGGGAGAACAGATGCTGCGCAGACAAATCAAAATCTTCTAAAGGTGGAAGAGATGATTTCTATCTTGATTCCTAAGAAAAAATATTAGCAAGCATTTATTGAAAATCTATTATGTGTCATGCATTTTACATATATTACCTTAAATCTCTCTCTCTCTCTCTCTCTCTCTCTCTCTCTCTCTCTCTCTCTCTCACACACACACACACACACACACTCACACACACCCTGAAAGGTCAGTTTTTCCCACTATGTTACAGATGAAGAAACAAAGACTCAGATTGTGTGACTTGACCAGAGACAGTACATTGCACAGCCACAATATAGATCCAAGTCTATTTCTAAAGTCTCTGTTCTCTTCATTATAATATGCTGTTCTTAGAGATTTGGGATATAGAAAAAATGATGATTAATAGTGGATAATTGTAACAGTCATAGCAAAACACAAAAATGATGGGTTTTCTTCAAATAGCTACCTCGATGCCCTGCTTTTATTCTATACAACATTTTTGAAAATTTCTCTTTAGAAATTGCTTTTAGAGCCTGTAACACATTTTAAAAGTAACTTTAATGATTGCAATTTTTATACTTTAGGAGTCATTTTCTAAAAAAAAAGTCAAAAGTATGATGAATAATATAAGTAACAATTTATAGGTATCTAATATCATTTTTGCCCAAATTAGCTTTATGCAAAGGCAAAATGTCTTATCTGAGTTGATCTTCTTTAGTTTCAAAGAACAAATATCCCAGGGAACTTACCATCAGAAGAGAGGCACATTGTATGGATCTGGAATTGGCGAGTTCAAACACTGAGGCAACTCCTGGAACCAATTTTCATAGGTAGCTCTGAATCTTTCTGCTTATTTGCTTCATTTTCCAATCTTTACCAATTGACTCCTTCTATTTTGATCATCTCAGGGCTCTCAATATTTCCAACAATTTAAAAACCTAATGCAAATTGGCATTAACCATAAAGAACTTTATTGGCTCACATATTTTGAAAGTCTAGAGGTGGGGGAGCCTTGAGAGCTAGCGTAACACAGAGGCTCAAAAGTGTCAACAGGGAATAGGAAGAAGGACTTTCAATTGTCATTAGACCATATCCTTGAAATGCTGCAGGTCACTTAGATGGAAAGAAAACGAATAATGATAAGGAGACTATGGATTTTGACACTAGGCATTACAAGCTCTGAGGCCTAGCAACATTAAGGAGGTGTCATAGTTTGGGTTCTCCAGGAAGCAGAGCCTGAGACAGTTTCATGTTCAGGATGCTTATCATGGAGTGTGCTTGAAACTGATGCCTGTGGAGAAAGGAGGAGGAAGATAGAGTAGGCAGAGGGAGAAGTTGAACTGTGATGCTGGCCGGACAGCCTCAACCAACCCCACAGGGAACTCTGCAGCTGCAATGAAGGCCCATTAGAGTTGTTCCAAGTTAGGTAGAAATAGCGGCCTTTATATCCCTGTCCTTCAGTCACTGGATGTGGCTGCTCCTCAAAGGGAGGGTGAGGCAGCTCTCTGAAGCTGAGGCAGTCCCTTCAGGAGCTGACAGCCCAAGGGACCACAACACTCCCAGTAGCTAGACCAACAAGTCCTTCCTTGAAGAGGAATCTGGGCAGTGTATCTCAGTGTTTATCCTCGGTATTTGGTAATGTGGAGAAGCACTGAGACTCCTATGTTATTATTTTTTTATCACCCACCAAGGCAAAGGAGAAAAGACTTCTATATCCATGATACAATTAGAGAATCTTTTGCAAAGATCAGGATAGCAGATGTTGAGACAACTGGGCTTACCTGGAGTAATTTGCTATTGGTGCCATTTACAATGAAATGCTGCTGCAAATACTCGGTCTGCTTAGATGAGCAGAAGAATCCTCAGCAATGACTCTAGTTATAAAGCTTATTTTGAGAGGTGAATAAGGAGGAGGAAGAACAAAGGACAGCGCTATGGGCTGCTTTCAGGAAATAGCCGAGGATGTTAGTTAGCCCTGGAAATCCTGCTCATACTTGAAAGGAAGAGAATAAAAGTGGGCGTGACTCAGCTGCCTGAAGTTGGGTTCCCAACATTCAGATCCCATGAGAGTGGGAATAGGAAGATTTCAACCTCTGTAGAGGTTCTCCTTAGGATAGGCCCTCAGGACTGACATGTTGTTTTCTAATTTGTTGCAGGTGTGGGTCAGTCAGCCACAAAAGATAGTGGTGACCAAACAGCAAATTGCCCTGTGGTGCCCATTAGACAGTCAGGAGTGGACTGCTGCCAAGGGCCCATGACTTGGGTCTTTGTGCAGAGGTGGCCAGGGATCCCCCAGTCACATATATCAGAGAATACCCTGCTCTGATGAGGAGTGCCCTGGAGCAGGGCCTCAGGACTCCTGCCAGCAACACCCATTCTTCTATATTTCTGAAGAAGATAGACATTTTCTTAAATAATTGTTTTCGGGGGGGGGAGGGTTAATAGTGTGTGTTTTTCCTGGGGCCCATCAGCTCCAAGTCGTCTTTCAATCTAGTTGCCGTTTTCAATCTTAGATGCAGGGGGCGCAGCCCACCATCCCATGCGGGAATTGAACCCGCAACCTTGCTGTTGAGAGCTCGCGCTCTAACCAACTGAGCCATCCGGCCTCCCCCCCAAGACAGACATTTCCAAGCAAACAGTTCCCTTGCTAAGAAACTAACTGTGGCCACATAGAAGATAAGCCTTGTGAAAAGGTCAGAAAAGAGAAACTGGGCCTAAGATGTGGCTCTCTGGACATAACGAGAGTATAGATTCATCTGAAACTACTGCCACAGCTGCTAGTGGAAGGCATAGACCTTGAGGTAGAAGGTTAGAGAGAGCAAGGAGCTACCTAATAACAGTTCGTCCTAGTGTTGGTGTGTGTGTGTGTGTGTAAGTATACAAATCAATTTCCCTCTGGTCCTCTCAAGTGGAGGCAGTTTTCTGTTCCTTACCACTTTGGGTGGAGGTGGGATGGGTTTCCTTCTTGCTATTTGGTTACTCAATGCTATTTATAAACCATTCTCCCTCCTTTTTCTGAGCTTCACCCCTCACTTGGAATCTAATGTTGTTAGACTATACCACTCACTGCTTTCCAAGTTATACTCATCTACCAACCTCCAGAACTTTTCCTGAAATTCCCTGAAGATTTCTGTTCCTGGCTCTTTCCAACACTATTCTTCTCATATATTTTGTTGATCTCAGTAACCTCAGGAATAATCCATCCAATGCTCTGACCCTTCATTTCTATGCCCTTTTCTTCTCCAGCGATCTTGCTCTTTAACTTGCCTCAGCACTCCCTCCTTTGGTTGAACCATAGACTTGGACAGTACCAATATTTGCAGCCCCTCCATACTCTCAGTTTCAAGCATCCCACTCTGGGATCACCACCTCTTATCTTTTCAGTGCATTCTTTCTAGTATCCTGTTCTAACAAACCTTCAACCTCCCCCCACCCCCACCCCCCACCCCACTGGAACCTACAATCTCTTGATCCTACCAGCTTTAACTTTACAGTGTTCCTTACCTCCTATTTGCCCTCCTTTCCCACATTACCTATCTTAAATTCCTCGGTCAGTTATTTAATTATTCCCTTGCATTGATCTTCAACTCTCTTGCCCCTTTCTTGATAGCAATATTTTGGCAAAACCTCAACCTTGGTTAAAATTAAATACTCCACTTACTTCATGCCTGTAACTATGCAACTAAAGAAAAAAACACTAACCCATGCCTACTGGTCTCACTTTAAATTCATAATCATGAACCTTACATGGCAGTCTTCTTGCCAGGCTGAACCCACTTTGGAGTGACCGTACTCACTGTGCCCGCTGCTCGGAACACTCTATAAAACTCTCCCTTGAAGATTACAGTAGCTTGTTCCATACCTCATGAAACTGCATTGGAGTCTGCTGGAAAGGACCTCAGGGACGCCTTCTCTGGTTATCCTTTCTAAAATTTTATGTCCCCTCCCTCCAACACACTCTTTAGCCTCTTTTTCTGCTTTTACTCTACAGTACTCATCAGCATCAGACATTTATTTACGTATTCATGTGTTTGTTTGGTTATTCCTTGTTATATTGTGAATTCCATGAGCAAGGTGTATTTGTCTGTTTTGTTCACTGTTTATACTTCCAGCGCCTAGAACAGCACTGGGATATAAAAATGTCTCAATTATAAGTTAAATGAACGAATGAATGGATATTTCATAGGGATAATGAAATGCCCAGGATTATAACAGAACTTACAGCAGGGAGGGAGACCACTCACGAAGCTGCGATGCTCAAATATAGGAATATGTATGAAATAGCACTGTAAATGTAATGAGATGTACAAACGATCAGTATGATTTATTACTGCTCTAGGAAGCCCTGCTAGGAAGCCCTTCTCCCGTGCTTCCCTCGGTTGGGAATCCTGCCTCGCAGTCAGCAATCCAGGCTGGCGCTGATCTTTTCCTGGAGGATTTGGTACGGTTTCAGGGCTGGGACTACGGTTGCACATCAGCCGGCCCCTCAGCCCGCCCTGCCTAGGTCGGGATATTACCCAGCGGTCCTTCGCACCCACCAGTTTCCGCCCGGTTCCTCGCGCCTTCACAAGGCCCGCCCCCTCAGCCGGACAGGAAGCGGAAGTGACGAATCCCGGCGCCCTAAACCCGCCCCTCACGCCTTCCCCGCTCTCAGAAAGTGCTGCCCGCGGGGAAGGGGCGAATACCGGGAGGCAGAGGGGAGGGGACGGGAGGGGCGGGGCGGCCCACCCAAAAGTGGCGGTTTGCAGGAGGCGGTTACCTTAGTATCCCGAGTAGTTTGAGTCTAGCGAGCTGCCGGCGGGTACCGGACCAGTGCTACCTCAGGAGTGGGACCACGAAGCCCCAAACAGGCTCTGCCCCAGGACACCCTCCTCGTTCAGCGCTTCCCCCATAATCGGATACTGAGTATTTGGACTGCCTCAGACCCAGGTCCCCACCCCCGCCCTCCCAGCCCGCTTTCTCTCTGGCTGCTGCCGTCAGCCCTGCCTGTCCCACCTCGCTGTGTCACCACTGGGTACAGTCCTCGTACTGTCAATCAGATCCTTTTGTCTCTCCCTTCCCATCCGTTCCTTCCAGAAGGCAGTCTTTAAGCCTTTTCTTCCCTCTTTATTTCTTCCCACTTCTCTTCCATGCTTTTCTCTTTCCCTTTCCTCCAGAATCCTCGTTCTTCCGCGCCCTGGAAGGCCACTGCCTCCTCCAAGCCTTCTCTCCTTTTCAGGGGACTGCGGCTCATGTGTTAGGAGGTTCAGCTTTTAACGCGGTCGTTTGAAGATTGTAAGCTTTTCCTTTCTCCTAACCAGGAGGCACAGGTGCCAGGAAGCATGGCCCCCATCAAGAAGTCTCGAAATACCACAAAGTTGCCCCTGGCATTAAACCCCCTGAAGAGCAAGGACGTGTTGGCAGTGCTGGCTGAGAGGAACCAGGCTATAGTCCCAGTTGGGGCATGGGTGGAACCTGCCTCACCACATAGTTCGGAAATACCAGCGTATGTGAGTGTCAGATTGAACCAAAATGGGGGGGTTCCTACCCCATCTTTTTTTGAAATTAGCCTTCTCTGGTGCTTAGATAAAGAGAACAGTCTGGAGCTGCAATTTCTGTTCTGTCATAAGTAGATATATTCTCTCATTAAGGATTTTGGAACAAACACATACGTATTTGCCAAAACTTACATATGTATATATGTATATATTTCAGTTTACTTCACAAATGCTTGATTGCTTGCTATGCACAAGAAATAGGCTCTGTCTGTACCTTCCAGACATTCTGCGGTGTAGTCAGGATGACAGTTGGCCACATTTCATGTAACATTAATGGAATGCTTAAAGTTTTTGATAAGTTGGGTAAAGGAGATTCAGGCAAAATAGAGTAAGAGAATAAAGGAAAAAGAGATGAATTCTGATTGGGATTCTGAGAAAGTTTAACTATAAATTCTATGACAGATCTTTATGTCCTGGTCATTCCTGCCCTAGTGTATAATAGGTCTTCAGGATATTTGTTGAATGAATGAATGAGGAAATATAGCTTGTATTGGTGCTTGAAGAATGTTTATGATATAAGTATAGATGATAGGGAGGAACATTTCAGCTGAAAGAAAACTTTGGCAAAGTTTACATGTGTGCCTGTTTACATGATAACACTCAAACATACTAATAAACTCGAGGACAATTTTGAAAGATTTTTTTTTATAGTCTTTCACCAACCTGTTCCAATGAGCTATTTGTTCAAATTTTATTGTGGCACTTACCACATTATATTCATGGTAAGTTGTTTACATATCTAGTTTTTCTGATGGAGTATGAGCTCCTAGAGCACAGGGGGAAAAAGTCTTACCATCACATCTCCACCTTTATCTTAGTGCCTAATAAACATGGGCATTCGGTAAATATTTATGGAATGCGCAAAATGCGTGAAGGTCTACTGAATGTACAGACAGGGTGCTGAACATGAGGTAAAAGTATGAGGTACATTTACTTAGTGAAAGTATGAGGTACATTTACTTAGTTGTCCTGATCTCAGAGAAGAAATGAGATGTGTTTAAAGTAAATGTTAAATAGCAATGCAATGTTGTATATTCACTCATTTATGTTTGCATATATGTATGCACATATTCATTCATTTATTCCTCCTCTGCCTATTTCCGGAAAGGATTTTAAGAGTTTGGGTAGTACATGATTAAGTGCTAAGATGATGGTATTTCAAGAAGAATGGTACAACTCGGTGAATACTGATCAGGGACTCAAATGGGATAAAATGTTGCAAGTTGTTTAGAATATGTTTTGAAATAGACCATTACATAACTATTGAGTACCTTTATATTTAAGGCTCTGTGTTATACACTATAGAGGAAACAAAGGAGAATTGAATACATTAGTTCATAATCTAATGGAGGAATCAAGGAATACTGTACTCAGTTAATGTTAATCTGAGGTACTGTAGCATAAGCGAGCTCAGAGGAAGAAAGGATTGTGAAGGGCACTAACTAGGAGGTGAGTTTTAGATGGTCTTGAAGACTGAGTAGGCCTTTACTAGATGGAGATAACAGGAAAGGCCCACTGAGTTAAAAATGATGTGTAATTCTGAGTATGAAGGACATATTTGGTGAGTGGTGAACAATCTGGTGTATTTGGGTTGTTTAACCCATTTTAGAAAATGTGTAACATAAGATAGATTTGAATTGGTTCATTAAAAATTAGTGAAGATGCCATTTGTTCTCAGTTCAATGACAAATTAAGATTTGAGTTGAGTACTCACAAATTCCAATTTTTAGTTTGTGATTTGCTTTAAGTTCTTGATACTCACTAGCTATGTGCTAGATCATCATTTCTGAACTCCTGTGATTTCCTTACTCTCCTGGGAATTTTGGATTATAGAACTGAACTATTTTGGGGGGATTACTTGAGCCCTACTGGGCAAAACTGCTGACATTTAAATTCATTTTCTATCTTTCATCTTTAAAGACTTCAGCATATATGATTGAAGAAGAACTAAAGGAGCAGCTGAGAAAAAAACAAGAAGCTTTGAAGCATTTTCAGAGACAAGTCAAACATCGAGTAAATCAACAAATTAGGCTGAGAAAAAAGCAACAACTCCAAAAGTCTTACGAAGCAGTAAGTTCAAAGTGAGACGGAGTAAGGAGTGAATAGAAAGTGTCTGTGTGTTATGAGATAAACATTAGGCTGTAATAGTATCACTTTCTTTGGATTCCATGCTTTGTATAATTTGATTTGCTGGTGAGGGCAGTAGATTTGTATATCGAGAAACCATGTTTTATTCCTGTGTTGTTCTGACTAATTTTTTTGCTTTCACTAGTTAAAAACAATGTCAGAATTTGGGATTCAGATTTGGGTTTGAATTCAGGCTTATGCTATTTAAAAAAATTAAATTTATTGAGGTAACATTGGTTAATAATGTATAAATTTCTGGTGTACATTGTAATTCATTACCTGTATTCTCTATTGCATGCTCACCACCCAAAATCTAGTTTCCTTCTGTTACCATATATTTGACCCTCTTTACTCATTTTCGCCCTTTCCCTCTTGGTAACCACCGTTCTGTTGTCTGTTATTTATGAGTTTGTTTTGTTAGTCCATTTGTTACTTTTTTGCTTGACATTCTACACATGAGTGAAATCATATGGTTTTTGTCTTTTTCCATCTGACTTATTTCACTTACCATACTACCCTCAAGATGCATCCATGTTTCTGAAAATGGCAATATTTCTTTTTTTTTAATGGCTAAGTAGTATTCCATTGTTTATATCTACCACATATTCTTTATCCATTCATCCACTGATGGACACTTAGGTTGTTTCCATGTCTTGGCTATTGTAAATAATGCTGCAATAATCATAGGGGTATATCCATCTTTATAAATTAGTGTTTTCATATTTTTCAGGTAAATACCCAGAAGAGGAATTTCTGGGTCATATGGTAATTCTAGTCTTAATTTTTTAAGGAACCTCCATACTGTTTTCCATAGTGGCTGCACCAATTTACATTCCCACCAACAGTATATTAGGGTTCCCTTTTCTCCACGTCTTCTGTAACACTTGTTATTTCTTGTCGTTTTAATAATAGCCAATCTAATAGGTGTGAACCAAATTCACAAAAACATCTCTGAGACCAATGTCCAGAAGCTTAGTGCCTATATTTTCTTCTATGTATTTTATTCTTTCAGGTCTTACATTCAAGTCTTTAATCAATTTTGAGTTAATTTTTGTGTATGGTGTAAGACAGTGGTCTAGTTTCGTTCTTTTGCATACGGCTGTTCAGTTTTCCCAACACCATCTATTGGAGAGACTCTCCTTTCTATGTGGTATATTCTTGGCTCCTTTGTCATAAATTAGTTGCCCGTGTATATGTGAGTTTATTTTGGGATTCTCAATTCTGTTCCATTGGTCTGTGTCTGTTTTTTGCCAGTACATGTTGTTTTGATTACTATAGCTTTGTAATATAGTTTGAAGTTGGGGTGTATGATACCTCCAGCTTTGTTGTTTTTTCCTCAGGATTGCTTTGGCTATTTGGGGTCTTTCCTCATTGACTTTTATGTTTGGATGATTTATGTATTGCTCAATGGGGTGTTTAGATTCTATACTATAATTGTATTTTTGTCAGTTTCTCCCTTTTGATGTATTGGTAATTGCTTTATATATTTTGGTGCTTCTAGGTTGGGTGCATATATATTAATAAATGTATGTCTTTTTGATAGATATTTTGCTTTATCATTAAAAAATGTCGATCTTTGTCTCTTATTACCTTTTTTGTCTTGAAATCTATTTTGTCTGATGTGAGTACGACTATACCTGCTCTTCTCTGGATACGATTTGCTTGGAGTATCATCTTTTATCCCTTCACTTTGAGCCTATGTTTGTCTTTGCTCCTGATGCAAGCATGTAGTCAGTTCTTGGTTTTTAATCCATCCAGCTACTCTGTGCCTTTTGATTGGTGAGTTCAATCCATTTACTTTTGATTGGTGAGTTCAATCCATTTTGGGTGATTATTGATATATGAGGACTTATATAGCCAGTTTTTTATTTTATTTTTTTATTGGGGAAGGGGAATGGGACTTTATTGGGGACCAGTGTGTACTTCCAGGACTTTTTCCAAGTCAAGTTGTTGTCCTTTGAATCTTAGTTGTGGAGGGCCAGCTCAGCTCCAGGTCCAGTTACCGTTATTAGTTGCAGGGGGCACAGCCCACCATCCCTTGTGGGAGTTGAACCAGCAACCTTGTGGTTGAGAGGATGCGCTCCAACCAACTGAGCCATCCGGGAGCTGAGCGGCAGCTCAGCTCAAGGTGCCGTGTTCAATCTTAGTTGCAGGGGGCAGAGCCCACCATCCCTTGGGGGAGTCGAGGAATTGAACCGGCAACCTTGTGGTTGAGAGCCCACTGGCCCATGTGGGAATCAAACCGGCAGCCTTTGGGTTCAGGAGCATGGAGCTCCAACTGCCTGAGCCACTGGGCTGGCCCACAAATTATTTTTTTATGTTGTGTATTCATTACCAAATTGCAGTAGCTATAGTTATTTTTAATGCTTTCCCCCATTTTTATCTTTATGCTATAATTGTTTAATACCTTTCCTGAAATAGCATTGGAATTTCTTCCTTCTGTCTGTCTCAAAATGTTGAATACTTTTGTCTTTTTTGTTTCAGCTGGAAGAGCTCCTCTTAATCTGTAATGCAGGTCTCAAAGTGACAAATTCCCTCAGTTTTGTTTGTCTGGGAAAGCCTATATTTCTTCTTCATATCTAAAAGATAACTTTGCTGGATATATTATTCTTGGCGGGTGGTTTATCTCTTTCAGTATTTTTAATACATCATTCCACTCTCACCTGGCCTTTAAGGTTTCTACTGAGAAATCTGATGGACTTTCCTTTGTAGGTTACTGTCTTTTTTTTTTTTCTTGGCTGCCTTGACAATTCTTTTTTTATCATTAACTTTCGACAATTTTAATAGGATGTGTCTTAGAGAAGGTTCTTTTTGCGTTGAAATAATTAAGTGTTCTGTTAACTTCTTGTACTTGAATGTCTAATTCCTTCCCTAGGTTTGAGAAGTTCTCATCAATTATTTCTTTGAATATGCTTTCTGTTCTCTTCTCCCTCTCTTCTCCTGGAATACCCTTTGTTGCTCTTTCTAATGGTGTCAGATAGTTCTCATAGAGTTCTTTCACTTTTTTTTTTTAAACTCTTAGTTCTCTTCTTCCACCTAAATGATTTCTAGACTTCTATCTTAAAGCTTGCTGATTCTCTCTTCCATCTGGTCTGCTCTATTTCCAGTGCTTTCTAATGCATTCTTCATCTCATTTATTGAGTTCTTCAGCTCCAGAATTTCTGTTTGGTTGTTTGGTAAAGTACTCCTTTTGTTAATTTTATCCCTGGGCTCATTGAATTACCTTTCTGAGTTCTCTTATATCTCATTGAGTATTTTTATAATTGCAATCTTGCATTCTCTGTCATTTAAATCACAGTCTTTCATGTCTTTGAGATTAGAGACTTTTCATTCTCTTTCTGAGCTACCTTCTTACCTTGATGATACTTGATGGATTCTTTCTCTGCCTTTGCATTTAAAATAGTGGACTTTTTGTTTCCTGTTTTGATTTTAACAATTCAGTGGTTGCTAATTGGAAGTGTTTCTTTTGTTTCCAAGTAGATGGTGCTATAGTGCAAGTTTTTGTTTTATCTATGTGGGTTGGTGGGTGACCCTGCTGTTTCTCGGTTGCCTTGGTCTTGGGCCACCATTACCGTGGGGTGGGGAGGGATGTGACAGGTAAGAGGGAGCTGGATTCTTGAGCCCCAGTGCTGCCTCTTTATTCCTAATGTTCACTGGCACCGCTGTGCTGTTAAACACATTTCTGCTGCTGCTTCTGGATTTCGCTGCAGTGGGGGTCTGGGGAGTATAGGGAGCCAGATTCTTGGGCGCTGGTGCTGCTTCTGCCCCTCTTAACTTCCACCCACCATATTGTGGGGGCTGCACTCAACTCTACCACTACTACGTTAGCTGGGGCTACTGCGGCTATAGAACTGTGTCTGTGAACCCGTTCCCTGTCCTTCCCTTTTTCCTTTTTTTTAGAGAGAACTCATTTCCTTTACTGTTATTGAAAACTCACAATTTTTAACACCATGTGGGTAGAATAGCTTAAATAGTATTTAAAGACATTATAGCTTCTAACCTTCTAAAAATTTAGGTCTCCTAAAAACTTCAGATACAATTAAAGAAAAGTCTATTGACTATCTAATGAGATTATCCCTGATATTTCTCATGTACTGGGTTGGTAAGAGGTATATTTCTTTTTTTCATTTCATCCCATTGATCTTGATTGATGGAAACTGTAAAGGATGCTCCTTTTTTCTGGAAGTGGAGTTACTCGCAGTACTTCAGTAATCTCAGTGAATCCCATTTCCCCTGAAAAATCCATACTTCTTTTCAAAATGTCATACCTCCTTTATCTCAGGGCAGCCAATCCAAGTATTTGTGCCTGGGCTCCAGCGGAGGGACAGTGGCTTGAGGGTGTTGGAGGCATACAGGGACAGGGGTGACGGGGAGACTGATATGTGTGGCTTTGTGGCGAGGGCTGGAGGACAGTTGCCATTTTCCCTGTGTGGGGTCCTCCTGTACAGCAGGCAGGCAGGTGCCGTCTTTCCTGTATTGAGTCCTCCCCCACACCCCTGTCCTTCCCTTTGTCCTACCTCCCCTACATGTTCTAATACTCCCACCTTCAGATGTACTGATGCCTGGATCTCTCAGGTGTTTGTGTGTTGAGCAGAGGAATCTTTGTTGGATTATAGATGTTTGAGTTGTAAATTTAGTGGGAGATACCAAGGGGTCTTCTCACCCAGCCATGATGCTAACCGGGCTGTTGCTATTTTACTAGCTATGTAACCTTGGGCTAATTACTTTTCTGGACAGTTTTTTCACCTATAAAATGAGGGTATGATACTTGTCTCATAAGATTATTGTGAGAATTAGATGAGATAATGTAAATTATTAGCACATAGTAGGTGCCCGGTAAATGTTGGGTATTTTTGCCAGCTAAAGCTTTCCCCTACTTCCCCCCAACCCCAATTTTAAATTTTTGGGGCTGCTTATAGGTATTATGTGATTGGAGTGGAATCTCACTAGAATCATCTCACTCTTTTTTCCTTTGTGAAGGCAGAAAAAGAAGGCGCTATAGCCATGCAATCTTCAGATCCAGCACATTTAACTCCCAAAAGAACAAGTGTTTTTCCAAACAATTTGAATGCTGCTATTGGAAGTGCTAGGTCACTGCCTTCCCAGATGCTTGGGGATGGAATTGAAGATAGAGAGAATCAGAATCAATCATTCCAACAACAAGCCCAGGCTGTAAGTACATATTCATTTTATTTTATGTCTGTGAACTTTTTAGATGTGTGACATACCTAGGATATGAAGTAGAGATTAGGAGGTATCACATTCAACTTTACTTTTTTATCACCTTGTTTTCTTACCTTTGTAAAGTGGGGAATAGTAAGATGATGTTTATTTATATGCATGTATTTTAAATTTGTATTTATTTTTGGTAAGACATTTTAGAGTCGTTTAAAGTAAGGTGCCAAAGTGTTAGAGTTCAAAACTTATTAGAGGGGCGGCGGGTTAGCTCAGTTGGTTAAAGCGCGGTGCTCTTAACAACAAGGTTGCTGGTTCAATCCCCACGTGGGCCACTGTGAGCTGCGCCCTCCACAACTAGATTGAAACAACTACTTGACTTGGAGCTGATGGGTCCTGGAAAGGCACACTTAAAATAAGTAAAAGTTAAAAACAACAACAATAATAATTACTAGAAAGAGCTTTGGGTCAAAGAACATAGATTTTTCCCAGTTATACTGGAATTGTGTTATAGATAAGTTACTCTCAACTTTGTAGCATAGGAACAGAAGTGATTCCAAACCTCTTACAAAAAGGGTTAATACATACTGGGGCATTTCATTTTCTATTTTTTTTCTGTCCTTTTATCTGATTAGCACAATAAATAGATCTATAGGTCAAGTAATAATATGGTAAAATCTAAATTAACATATTCAGATATTTTTTAAAAATGTAACTTTTATTTAATGATTCATTTTGTATACCTGACATTTAAAAATTAACCACCATGAGTAGATTCATCTGCTCGAATCACTTGATGCCATCCAGTCAACCATCCCTATAGTGTGCCTGAGCTTTTGTCCAATTGATACCATTCTTCAGCTCTGCTTTGGGAATCTTATCACTTCAAAATGTATTCCTAGGGATAGCGAGAGGAGAGAAAAATGTAGGAAATGATGATTATGTGAAAATAAAAGTTGTGTAACTGCTAACATGCTTGGTCATAAGTATGAAGCAAATCTGATGGTGTAACAGCATAATAATATAAATAGGGAAAGCTTTACAAGCACATGTTATATTGAAAAACTTAAAAATTTTTTCCTTTGTCCCAGACTATGACTTAATCTTGTTATTGTTTGCTTTGTAATCATTATTTTTATAATCATATTTGTTTTCTTGATAATGAACAATTTGTTGAGCAAATGTTTAATGAAGCAGGCACTGCATAAAGTACAAGGGATAGGACATTGACTGAAATGGGTGCAGTCCTTACCTTTATGGCGTTTGTAGCTATAAATCCCATGGTATTGAGGATTTTACTTCATCTGCATAATGCATAAATAGAACACATCGGTGGATAGACATTTGAATATACTGTGTTTGTTAAACATTGTAGGGCTAATGAAATGTGAAATGGGGCCCCATGGGTTTATATTTACCAGGACAGATACAAAGCAAATAGAACTGCAATGTAGCAGAGATTAATCTAGAGATATTTGCTATATTTGGTGATAAAGTTGTGCTGTGGGAGTTCAAAAAATTTTAAATTCCGAGGAAATAGTTGGGAAAGAATTCCTGGGAGAGATGGAATTGAGTTGTATATTTTGAATTGGTAAGCTGAATTGGATTGGTAGATTCAAGAGAACTTTGACATAGGAGGAACATTTAAAAGTCTAGAATATGGAATGAGCTAGGTAAGTTTGGGAATTAGTGATGGGACCTTTCCAACTCTTAGTTTATAGAGGAGAATAACAGAAAATGAAGTTAGATAGGTACGTAGGAGGAAATCAGGTTATGGAAAGCCTTAAATGTTACAAAAATTTAAAAAGTTTTTATACCCTGTTTTTTTCTTAAAAGAAGAGGAACTATTGAAGAATGTTCAGTGACTTAAACTATAATACTTTAAGCCTATAAACTTTTGCCCATACAATACCATGACAATAGATGGCTTTGTGAGCTTACCATTTGTGTTGCAATTTTTATCCACTAGATGTCGCTAAGAACTAGACAATGACACTGTTGAAGCCCTCATTCCCTCAGTTTATCTACAACTGGTTGAGTACATGGTGAACATAGTTCACTTTCTGAATGTTAGTGGATTTTTCAATTTTCTTCTGTCTTGGAGTGATAGAAACATAGAATCTTGGGTTTGGAAGGGTTTTAAAAGTTCACCAGACATATTGAAATATTTCAGGATGAAATGATCTGGGCTATACTTTTAAATAATTTAAGGATGAGGTGAAGTAGGGGGTTATGGATAAAGCAAGATTGGCTAGGAGTTGATATATTCAAGCTGGTCTATATGTATGTGGGTGTTCATTATTGTATTTTGTCTACTTCTATATATGTTCGAAGTTTCCAGTGTCTTTGAATTTATTTATATTTTAAGTTAAATGTTAGAAAAGACATTATCTAGCCTACCCTTTCTCTAAGGAATTCTTTTTATAACGTTTCTGCTAGAACACTGCCACTGTTAAGCAACTCACTACTTTTTAGACTATTTATTTCATTTTTAGAAGACTTGAAATTATAACAAGTATTTATTCAATATATTGAGTGAGAATCTCCCTCCCTATAACTTTCCTCCATTGGGCCTCGTTTTGTGCTTACAAATAATAGAGAATAAAATACCATGGTGATCTCTAAAACATTTCAAGTATTTGATTATAGCTATCATTTTTCTCTTTTTGGGTTTCTACATTTCTAATGCCTGCTTGTTCTAAGATCAGATAAGATTGAGCACCTAAAGTTAGGAACCAGAATCAAAGGACTGGAAGAAATTTCAAGTGTTCTCATAAAATAGAACTAGCCCAGCCCCCTGCTTTTTGTTAGTACTGATATTTATCTCTAAGGATTGAGTGCCTGTGGTATCCTTTGATATCTTCATTTTGGTGGAGAATTGAAGAACAACTGAGCATTATTTCATTCTCACAATATAACAACTTTTTATTTATCTATGGACTGTAAAGTTCACCACTATTTCTTTCTACCGTGGTATATCCCAGCTTTTTATTTGTTTCTCACTGAATCTTGTATTATCTTGTTTTTTATTTTTTTTCTCTCTTTATATGAATGCAAGTTTTCCAGGTTTTTCAAAGTGGGAAATAACAATTAATTTTGGTAGTTAAGTGATGTGAAATAACCTGCTAAGTTTTCTACAATCTCTCATGGAAAAAAACCAGTGTTTCAGTTAGGCTCTTTTGGCTGCAAGAATTCAGGCTAACCCAGACAAGGAGAAGGTGTATTTTAAGAATATACATGGGGTAATAAAGGGAGAGTCACAAACTCATACATAGTTGTATCCTAATTTCCTTAAGGAGTCAGCAGATAGAGAGTTTTTCTGGATCTGAGGTAGCTCCAGTGATCCCAGCAGCATGGGATCTTTGATCTTCACCCTAGTATTTGATCATTAACTTGACTGATTCACTTGTTCTCATAGGGTGACCAGCTTTCCCCGTTTGCCTGAGATTGAGGGGTTTCCCAGGACATGAGACTTGCAGTGCTAAACCTGGGACAGTTCCTGGCAAACCGGAAGAGTTGGTTGCCCTGCTTCTCTCTTCTTCACTGATATTTTTTTTTATTACCAACTGGTATTCTCATCATCACAGCTCCGAAACTTTGGAATACTTGAAGCTTCTTTAGCTTCTTTTCTCCAGCTTAGGACCTTTTAAGTCCAGTTCCCATCTCTGACTTTTCTCTGATCACTTCCTAGTTCATTGTGTAAGATAAGGAATCTTTATTGGCCCAGCCTGCCTTTTTGCATGAGATCTAGGTTACTGGCCACCCTATAGCTTGGTATGCTGACTTAATGATAAAAGAAAGTTAATGCAATTGATGTATTGCATTGGGGTTCATGGACTATAATTAGGGGCTCATGTGAGTTGAGTTTTAATTGTATACTATTTTTGTGGCCATTGAAAAGTCATACACATTTAAAGATCAGTATGTCATTATTTGCAAATAAACTACATTGTACTTGAATAGAATTTGACTTTGGGTAGATTTTCATGGCATTAACATACATTTAAAATTGGTATTAAGCTTGCATGGCAATGGAGTAAGTAAAATTCTATAAATGTTAGATCTCATTTATACTCTTTTCCCATGACCTGCATATATGCTACATTGTTTCATTTATACAGTTACATATAAGTTCTTTCTTTCTAATCCCTAATTGTCTAAAAAAATTACACGAATAAATTAAAAAACTGAAGAAAATATGAGCCATGAATGGGAACAGTGCCATAGTAGATATCTGTATATTTGTCAAATTTTATCCTTTATATTTGAAGTTTCATATTTTGTTTTAATATGTGATCATTGTTTGCTTTCAATTTTAAGATTTGTCTCCAAATTTGTTTATATAGTAAATTTTTATTTCATCAGTCAGAAATCCTTTTGCTTATTGATAGTTAACATTTGCTAGGTTTCCTACATAATTATGAATAACTCATTTCTATCAGGGAGTTTTTAAGTCTTGGTTAGAGATTCAGTGTCAGTCTTTGTTAATAACAGTGGCCACAAAAGAATGAAAACTGTGCCTCAGCTTTCAATATACAAAAGACTTTGGTCAAATTTTAGTTTTGAGTAGTCACACACATACAACATATGTACACATGCATATGTATGTTTAAGCTTACTTGTGTAAATATATGTATATATACACCCATACAAATTTATATATATACACTCACAGATATATTGAGTGATCACCATTATCTTGCAATAAGAGAAATGTGTACTTACATACCTATTCATTTTACATATTTTGATTTGTAACGTCCCCCTATTTTCTATGTTTTTGTTTAATGCTTATTAACATTGACTTTGGTCCTTGTATTATTAGTTTCCTGTGGCTGCTGTAAGAAGTTACCTAAAAGTTGGTGGCTTCAAATGACAGAAATTTATTCTCGCAGTTCTAAAGGCTGGAAGTCCACAATCAGTGTCACTGAGCCAAAATCAAGACGTCAGCAGGGCTGTGCTCTTTCCACAGATTCTAGGGGGAAATTTCTTCCTTGACTCGTCAAACTTTTGATGTTTGCTGGCATTCCTTTGCTGTGGACACACCAATGAGCCTTTGCCTCTGTCTTCACATCACCTTCACTTCTTCTGTATGTCAAATATTCCTCTATCTCTTAGATATTTGTGATGGCATTTAGGGCCTATCTGGATCATCCAGGATTATCCTCATCTCATCTCATCATCCTTAACTTAATCACATCTACAAAGTCCCCTTTTCCTGATAAAGTGATATTTAAAAGTTTCAGGGATTGGGACTGGATATCTTTGGGTGCCATTATTCAGCCCACTAGAGTCCTCATGGCAGGTCATTAAAAGGGCCTTTGGGAAAAAAAAAAAAAAAAGGGCCTTTGGGTGAGGTTTGGTGAAGGGTTTGGTAATGACAGAGAAAAAGAATGGATACAATGTGTAGTCCAGTTGCTGGGCCAGTTGAAATATCCTGCTTATAGGACTAATCAATCTGTGACTCTAATAACAAAGGCTGGGGCTTGATGGGAAATGACGATTATGTTCCCTGATTTAAATCTGTTATATTGTGCAGGGCAGTAACATGTATCATACTTGGCAATGAGTAGGAGGCATATTCATGGCTCGGTATTTTTTCATAACCTCACCTGCACATACCTCTTTTTGCATTGTGAGTAACTAACTCTGTCTTGACCCCTACAGCCACTCTGTGCTAATCACATTTAGAAATCTTCCTCTTAGTAGAATAAACAGTAATATTTCAAGCTGGTTTCTCTGGCTAGAGGTGTACACCTTCTAGAAGCAAGGGCAAAACAGAGTTGACATGCTGTAAGGAAACTGCTGGTAGTGAGAGTGTTTTTATCCCTAGCTCACTATTAGTAAAAATCATAAAGTATTATTTATATCAGTAAATCATAGTCATGATTTCCCTTCAAGGGAGAGTTGATATCGTTAAACTTTTACTGGATGGGTTAGAACTGGTCTTGTCTTTGCCATAATTTCACTGAGTAGTGTAGGATATGATTTTCTTCCATACGATGTAGTGTTCAGCCTAAAAAATGGTACTTTGTTCATTTCTGTATTTTTCTTAAAGGAACATTCTGTACAGATTTGTGGAATATAAAGTAGGCTGTGTTTCTCTGAAAAAGAAATCAACATAGAGATAAGGAATGAACACAAAGTCAACCTCTTAATACTGATTATCAGCTGTTAGAGTACTTGAAACATTGGTTCTGTTTAAATGCTTGTGTTTGCGTCTAAGTTAACCGAGGAGGGCTTCCTTGTAGAAGGGAGATTTGAGAAAAGACTTTAAATAGCTATAGTCTTTAAATGTAGGGGTGAAAAAGGGGTCCATGTAAACAGGAAAAAGGACTTTAGGAGGATTAGGCATAGTCTTCTAGCAAGTGTGATAAAAAGTAACTAGGTAGACAAGGACCAGTTGGAGAAATAATTCCTTATTGAGAAGATGGATAGAAGGTAAGGAATGTGTCTGCTCAATAATTTCTAAGTGTATTAATTAAAACTTTTAGTTCTGATATTTTTCTGTACATACTTAATATAAAGCATACGTTATTAAAAACAATTTGAGTAACAGCACTTAAAATCAAGTTATGAAATGCGGTCTCTTAGAATAATAAAAATAATGTTGTAAAAACATTATCAGCAGATCACAGTCAGTCTCCTTTGCAAATAATCCTCTTGTCTTAGGTCTGGCATTTTTTAATAATAGGGTCCTATTTTCCTGTTGGAAGACTTTAGTGAATTTGGTATTAAGACTAGCCTGCTCACTTATATGTGGAATCTAAAGAACAGAATAAACGAACAAAAAAAACTCAGAGATATAGGGGAAAAAACAACAACTGGTGGTTGCTAAATGGATGGGGGAGAAGGTGAAGGGATTATAAAGTACAAATTAGTGGTCACAATATAGCCACGGGGATATGAAATACAGTTTGGGGATTATAATCAACAATGCTGTAAAGATTATGTAAGGTGCCAGATGGGCACTGGACTTATCAGGGGGATCACTTCATAGACTGTGTAGATGCCTGACCACTGCGCTGTCCAACTGAAGCTGAAGTTGAATAATACATATATTTTTTTTTATTGGGGAAGGGGAACAGGACTTTATTTGGGAGCAGTGTGTACTTCCAGGCTTTTTTTCCAAGTCAAGTTGTTGTCCTTTCAATCTTAGTTGTGGAGGGCACAGCTCAACTCCAGGTCCAGTTGCCGTTTTCTAGTTGCAGGGGGCACAGCCCACCATCCCTTGCGGGAGTCGAGGAATCGAACTGGCAACCTTGTGGTTGAGAGCCCGCGCTCCAACCAACTGAGCCATTCAGGAGGCAGCTCAGCTCAAGGTGCCGTGTTCAATCTTAGTTGCAGGGGGCAGAGCCCACCATCCCTTGCGGGACTCGAGGAATTGAACTGGCAACCCTGTGGTTGAGAGCCCACTGGCCCATGTGGGAATCGAACGGCAGTGTTCGGAGTTAGGAGCATGGAGCTCTAACCACCTGAGCCACCGGGCCAGCCCCTGAAGTTGAATAATATTGAATGTCAGCTATAATTAAATATATACAGAGGGTACCAAAAAATGTATATACATTTTAAGAAAGGAAAAACTGTATTAAAATTGTAATACTCAATATATACCGATAACGAAAGATGAATACAAGTCATATTTGACTTCTACAATTACAAGAGGTGCTCAAAGTGGTTACCATCAGCATAAATTTAATACAGCTTTTTCCTTTTTAAAAATGTGTATACATTTTTTTGGCACCCTCTGTGTGTGTGTGTGTGTGTGTGTGTGTGTGTGTGTGTATGGTCACGAGATGTGGAATACAACATAAGGAATATGGTCTCTGGATTTGTAACAACTATATTCGATGTCAGAGGGGTAGGAGATTGGGGTGAGTTATCACTTTGTGAGGGGTGTAAATGTCTAACTGTTACATTGTTTTTTATACCTAAAAGTAAAAAAAAAAAATTTTTTAAACCCATAAAACTTAAGCCTGTTTTTTTTTTGCTTTTTCCTCCCCTTTGCTTGGCAGCTTAGTCAAACCATGAAACAAGCACGTCATCGGCTGGCATCCTTTAAAATTGTGAGTAAAAAAAATACATCAGTGTTTCCAGATGGTACAAGGAAAAGCTTTCCCACCCAAGAGGTAAATTAATTTCAAATACATTATGTTTTAAAATAGAGATAAAAAATACAGGTAAAGATTTATTTATAATCTCAGCATTATTTAGAACTATAAAATAATTGGAAATAACCTTAAATATTCAATAGTAGGGAATGGTTAAAAAATTATAATATATCCATAGATAGCCACTCTAAAAAAAAGTATGCTTTCAAAGAATATCTGAAGACAAGGGTAAGTGTCTGTGATATAAAGTTCATTGGAAAAAATAGTGTACAAAATTATATACACTATAATCTCAATTAAAAAAAATAATTCAACAAATATTTATGGAACATCTATAATTGCCAGGCATTGGTCTAGGACCAGGACTTACAGTGGTGAAAATATACACAAAGATCCCTCAAGGAGCGCCTGTCCTAGTGGGGAAGCATATAATAAATAAGCAAACAGATACAGAATATAGTTTCAAATGATAAGTGCTATGAAAAAAATAAAGCAAAATAAAGAGATGGGGAGAGAATGCTATGTGCATAGATAAAAGCCTGGAAAGAATACTGTTTCTGGGTAGTGTTATTACAAGTGATTTTTATAAAATTGTCTTCTGTTGGCTTTCTTTACTTTAAAATTTTTCTGTAATGTATGTATTTTGCTTTGTAATTAGGAAAAACTCAATACCATTGTTTTTTTTTTAAATAAAGAAATTCTTTTGATTAATTTTTTAAAATTAAAAATGGGAATTGAAATGTGGGAATTGAAAAATGGGAATCCAAATGTGGAATTAGACTTAAAAGGATACTTAAGACTGTACTTGTAAAATAACATTGTTTTGGTGCCTACTTATTTCAGTGTTCAGAGATTTGGATGCTAAACTCATGTACTTTTCCTGTATTTACTTAATTTTGGGATTAATTTCAAGTTTTGATAGGCGTCTAGAAAAATGAACCATTAATCTTTTTTACTCTATTTGTTTTTTTGCCATCATCAACTCTGTCTTATTTAGTTCTTTCTCAGTTTCACTTCCTAATTAATATTCTTTGACATTTTCCTAGATTTTACATATATTTTTGTATTTTTTCCTGAAGTATCTCAACACAGCAATCAAAAATGGGAATCCAAATGTGGAATTAGACTTAAAAGGGTACTTAAGACTATACTTGTAAAATAACATTGTTTAAAATATTTGTCTTGTATGTTTGTAGTTGGTAGAATACTAAACTATAATGTCTCTCTCTTCAGTGATAACTAAGAAATGTATAGTTAAATATAAAAATACAAGTGGGCATGGGTGTGTGTTTATATATGGCATTCCATCTTAGATGCATTCAGTATGATTACCTTTTTTTAGCATTGTCTTGTTGTGACTCAAGATAGAGTTTCTTTTGTACCTAAGTTCTCCTCAATGGCTTGGTATCTTGATAATTTTTATACCTACCTTGGATTTGGCCATACTATAATTTGGGCTATTAGACTGACTCCAGGGTACTGTTAGAATGAGGCGATTGGACACATTCTAAGAAACCAGAAGCAAAAGGGTTATCAGATCCTAGAGATTGATATTTTATATTTGTGTGGAACGTTTCAGGCCTTTCAATCGTTTTTCCAGAAAAAGTACTGTTCATAAGTCTAACTAAAACAATTATCTAGTAGAAGGGAGGAGGATTAAGTCTAAGATAACATCCTTGTATAAACCAGTTTTATATGTCAAAGGTGCCATTTAAGTGTAATACATTATTATTGACTATGGTGTGATGATGAATTCAGACTGCCTGCTTGCTTCCAAAGAATGCATGTGTATTTTTCAGGTATAACATCGGAAACAAATCTCCATAAAATTGAGAAGGATCTAAGAAATTAGTGAACTTTTTCTTATCACTTAGATCAGGTCAAGTGTGTAGTCTTTCCTTCAAATCTGAACAGTTTTCTACCTCCTTGGTTGAATGAAATGGGAATCTTCCAATAAGGAAGGAGAACAATCTATAACCCAGTTGAACTCTGGTTTCATTTCCTTGTTAGACTTATTTTTACTGACATCAGAAGCTGTCTGGTTATTGTTTTTCTAGATCTGGAGATACAACCGTTTCCCCAAAAATAAAATCTAGCCGGACAGTCAGCTCTAATGTGTCTTTTGGAGCAAAAATTAATATAAGACCTGGTCTTATTTTACTATAAGACTGGGACTAATATAATAATATAATATAATATAATATAATATAATATAATATAATATAATATAATATAACATAATATAATACCGGGTCTTATTTTACTATAATGTAAGACCGGGTCTTAAATAAGATAATACAAGACTGGGTCTTATTATTAATTTTTGCTCCAAAAGGTGCATTAGAGCTGATTGTCTGGCTAGGTCTTATTTTCGGGGAAACAGGGAAATAGAAGATATACTTGCTTGCCTGTTGTCAGGTCGTCAAGACAAAAATCATAAGCCTTTTAAAGTTGTTACTAGCTAGAATAGGGGCAAATTGTCACTTATGAAGTTAATATATCTCCTACCAGCCTATTTCACTCCATATGTTTGGTTTGTGAGTGACTTGTTCGTACATTTGAAATAGAACTATTTGTTTTCCTTTATTCTGTATTAGACTACCATAGCCTGCTAAGACCACTCCAGCTCTTTCACAAAAACTCAACTTTGTGTCATGAGCATATTTCTCTAGACCATTTATATTTGTATTGATTTTTCCCCCAGAAAGCACTTTATAGGAAACTAGCATTCATCAGGATAAATATAGAAATAAGAGGAGAATTACCCTTTAAATTCTATCAAGGGCTTTTAAATACTGTATATTACCAGAAATTTGTGGAAAATCAGGTAGGGAAATGTAAAGAGTAGAAGGGGGAAAATACTGGCTTGTTACAACGGTCCACAGCTAATAAATGATGGGTTTCACAGTGAAGATGATAAGATCTAGTATTTTTTAAACAGTTTTATTGAGATAGGATTCACATACCACAAAATTTACCCATTAAAGTGTACAATTCAGTGGTTTTTAGTGTATTCTAGGGTTGTGCAACTGTCGCCATCATCTAATTTAAAGCATTTTCTTCCCCTGTAAAAGAAACCCTGTATCCATTGGCTGTCACTCCCAATTCCCTCTCTGTTTCTACCCACAATGCTAAGCAACTACTGATCTACTTTCTGTCTCTGTAGATTTGCTTATTCTAGGTATTTCATGTAAATGGAATCATAATATGGGGTCTTTTGTGACTGGCTTATTTTTCAAGGTTTATCCATGTTGTAGCATGTGTCAGTGCTTTATTTTTATTGCTGGGTGATGTTCCATTGTATGGCTATATCACATTTGGTATATCCATTCATCAGTTGATGGACATTTGGGTTTCCACTTACTGGCTTTTATGAATAATTGTGCTCTGAGCAGTTGTGTACATGTTCTTGTGTAGACATTCATTTCTCTAGTAGTGGAATTTCTGGGTTATATGATAAGTTCATATTTAATATTTTATGGAACTGCCAAGCTGTTTTCCATCAGCAATATATGAGGATTTCAGTGTCTTCACATCCTCTGCAATAGTACTTGTTATTGTTCGTCTTTTTGATTATGGCCATCCGAGTGGGTGTGAAGTGGTATTTCACTGTACTTTTGGTTTGTAGTTTCCTAATGACTCATGATCTTGAGTATCTTTTTTCATGTGCTTATTGTCCATTTCTATGTTTCTTGTGGAGAAACTGTCTATTCAAATGCGGTGCCCATTTTTAAATTGGGTTGCCTTTTTATTTTCAAGTTGTAAGAGTTCTTTATGAATTCTCCCTATCAGATACATGATTTGCAAATATTTCCTCCCATTCAGTCGGTTGTGATTTCACTTTCTTAATGCTATCATTTGTAGCAGAAAATTTTTAATTTTGGTGCAATCCAATTTTTCTATTTTTTTCTTTTGTTGCTTGTGCTTTTGGTGTAGTATCTAATAAACCACTGCTTAATCTGAGGTCATGAAGATTTCCTCCTGTTATTCTTCTAATTTATAGTTTTAGCTATTACATTTAGGTCTATGATCCATTTAGGTCTATGAGTTAATTTTTATAAATGGTGTGAGGAAGTGTTCTAACTTAATTCTTTTGCTTGTGGATATTCACTTGTACCAATACCATTTGTTGAAAAACTATTTTTTCTCCATTTAATTGTCCTGATACCCTTGCTGAAAATCAGTTGACTGTTAATATAAGGGTTTATTGCTGTCTTTACAATATTGTCTTCTGAGATACATGAACATGGGATGTCTTTCTATTTAGTTATATCTTCTTTAATTTCTTTCAAGAATGTTTTATAGTTTCAATGTACAGCCTTATACTTCTTTTGTAATGTTCTGTTTTTTATAATATTTGACTATACTGACCTACTAAAATTATATTAGTAATGTGCTGAAGTCTAGGATTTTATTGCAATCACATTTCTACCTGTAATAGATACATTTGTCTTTTTTTTCCATTTGTTTGTATATTCTTTAGGAACCTGACTCTGAGGAATCTTCATCTATTATGCCAGACAAGAAAGGGAGAGAAAATTTGTTTTGGTGGGACCAGCAGGATCTCCTTTCTGAAGAGAAGGACATACCTTACAGCAGAGCTCGGGTAAAGCAGAGTGAAAGGAAATAGTGTAATAGAAATTAAACTAATTATGATTTAACGAGGGATGCCGTTTGTACTGGTTTGGATTGTAGATTTGGATAAGTTGAGCAAAGAGTATAATGTCACATTTTATTCTAATAATTTGTTTGACTACCATATTCTTTTAAGATTGTTTTAGGAATCTCGTGGAAAACCTAGAGTGTTGCTGCTACCTAGCATTCTATATTTGATTTTTATGTTCACTTTTAGAAAGTACAATTCAAAAGTCCATTATTTGCTGTGATGGAAGAGGAAGAGCTGAAGCAGTTACATCATCAGGGCCTTCAGGATATTCTGCCAGAAACCCAAGATTATCTTCCAGAAGCCCAAGGTGGTCTGCTGGAAACCCAGGGTGATTTGACAGGAGTCCAAAGTATTGAGCTGGAAGCCCAGAGTACTGAGCCGGATACCCAGGCTCCTGCGCTGGAAGGCCAAGCTGTTGAGCCCAAAGCTCAGGCCATTGAGCCTGAAGTCCTGGTTGTTAAGACAGAAACTCAGGGTATTATACTGGAAGCTATGAGTACTGAACTAGAAGATGGGAGTATTATGTTGGAAGTCCCGGATTTTCTACCCCCAAGTCAGGCTTTTCTACCCAAAGACCAGAATATTCTACCCAAATGTCAAGACCAGGATTCTCTACCCAGATACCAGGTAAAAGAGAGTGGAAAGGAGATACAAGAAGAAGAAATAAGCTACTTAAGGTTTGGAGTGGGATTTGTAAGGACTGATTTGGTGATTCATAGTTGGAAAAAATAGTTTCCTGATTGATTTCTAAAAACTCCAGGTTTCCTGATTGACTTCTAAAATCTCCAGGTTTCTCATTAAGCGTTAAAGTTTATCAGCAGCATATTGCCCCTGTCTGGACAATTTACTTTTTTGTTTTTAATCTTCATTAGGAAAACTGTATCTGGCAGCTAGCATCTGCTTTGACATCTGAAAGATGGAAAAAGGAGTGGCCCACAAGTGCCCGTCAGTATCTTTTACCCAGGTTCCCAGGCCAGCCCTCCACTAGAGATCATTTAGACCAAAAGGAAGAAGAAAGGGATCAACAGGAAGTAAATTACTTAGGGTTTTGGGTGGGCTCATGTGGAATAGAGTATAGTGTTTTGTTTTATTCCATAAAATGTCTAGTTATACTCTGACCTCAGTTAACTCTAGAATTCTCGCTATAGCCTGAAGTGTTATTAGTTGTATTTCTTAACTGAACAATTGATATTTTGTGTTTATTCTTTTTTAGAAAGGAAGTTTGAAGCAGTCAACATCAGTTTTGATAGGTAGGAGAGGGAGAGAGGTATTTCCTCTGGAAGTCCGTCAGGATCTTCTTCACTGGCGTCAGGATCAGGTCTCCATCCAGGGCAAGGTAGAACAGGAAAAAGAGAGACAGCAGCAGGAACTGATTTGTTTAGGGTTGCGTTTGGAAAGCTGGCAAAACTTGTTCTCAGCTAGGCTTCAGAACCAACAAAAAGTATGGTTTTCCATTTTATTCCATAATATTTCAAATTATCCTGAGTTTTAAAAACTACTAGAAAGTTCTTAATAAAGACTAAAATGTTATTGCTATCACATTACTCCTACTGGACAATTTACATGTGTTTTTTTTTTTTTTTGTCTTTTAGAAAGTACGCTTCAAGGAGCCATATTCTAATATGGTACATGAGAAAGGGAGAGATGACTTTTCTCTGGTGGGTTATCAGTACCTGCCTTCTAACCTCCAGGACCAGGCCTTCGTCAGAAACCAGGTAGAGCAGAATAAGAGAGAGATAAACAGAAAATAAAATGACTGGATTTTAGACATTCTTGACAACTGGTAATGTGAATGAAGTGTAGAGTCAAGTGTAAAAGTTCCTGGTCTAGTGAACTATGTCAGTCAAATCACTTCTGTCATTCAGAAGGCTGATAAATCATCTTTATATTGTTATTGTAGCGTCAGTTAGACTATTTTAATTTACTAAAGATGATGTTACAACTTAAACTGAAGCCCACAGTGTTACCCCAAGCATATTGACCTTACACGAATAATGTAGGAAGAAGTAGGAGAGCCTAAATTACTTAAAATGTGAGACTATTCTGTACATGGTTTGGGGTTAAAAATTAAAGTCTACAGAGTTGGGCTAAAAGTGTAACATCCTCATTCAAATCAAAATGTATCAGGATATCTTCACTTGGTACTGTTTCCCTGGGGTTTTCACTTAAGCCTACAGTTTTTAAAATTTTTTTATTAAACTTATTGGGGTGACATTGGTTAATATAATTATATAGGTTTCAAGTGTACAGTTCTATAATGCATCATCTATATATTGCATTGTGTTCACCACCTAAAGTCAAATCTCCTTCATTCACTATATATTTAATCCCCTTTACCCTCTTCTATCTCCTCCTCCCCCCTTACTCTGGTAACCACTAAACTGTTGTCTCTATGAGTTTTTGTTTGTTGCTTTCAGTTTTATATCCCATATATAAGTGAAATCATGGTTCTCGACTTTCTGTCTGACTTATTTAACTTCGCATGATGCTCTCAGGATCCATCCATGTTGTCGCAAATGGCAGTATTTCATCTTTTCTCTGGCTGAGTAATATTCCATTGCATATATATACCACATCTTTATCCAATCATCCATTGAAGGACACTTCGGTTGTTTCCATGTCTTGGCCACTGTGAATAATGAGAAGTATGATTAGCATGTTACCCTGGTTAGACAATTTCTTTTCTGTTTGTGTTGTTGAACATGTTTTTCTAGCAGCCGTCATCTTTTATGAGAGAAGAGAGAGTGAGAGATGAATTGCCTCTGGAGTATCATCAGTGTGGTAACCCTCAAATCCAGGACCAAGCCTCCGCTGGAGACCAGGTAGTGCAGAATACAGTGGGAGGACTGGCACTTTCCAAAAGAGTAACAGAGATGCAATTGCTTAAGATTTGGGCTGGAGCTTGTCAAGCTAGCTTGTATATAGGATACATGGAATTAAGGCTTCTAGAGTTAGGCAGAGAATATAATCTCTTCCATTATTTCAAAATATGTCCGTTCTAAAGAGTCCAGATGAGAAAGCATACAAGTAGGAGTACTTGTGGAAATGACGTAAGCTTGTTTCCTGGCTTTACCTTGGGAAAATGCTGGCAACATTATAAAAATATTACCTTGTAGCCTTCTTTCAAATGTGTTGCTGAATAAAGAGTTGTCCTGTGCAAAAAAAACAAGAAAAAGAAAAAAAGCCAGGATAATCTGAGATTTGCTTTGAAATACTCCAGGAAAAAAAGTGGGAGAAGAAAGATGAAAAAAACAACATTGCTAATCGTTGAAGCTGGGTGATGGGTATCTTGGGATTCATTATACTATTTTTTTCCCCTACTTTGATGTGTATTTGGAAATTTTATATTACACACACACACACACACACACACACACACACGCACCCCTGTGTTATATTATCCTCCCCTAGTATCATTGTTCTGGGGTTGTCACTGAAGTCTACATTATTGTCACTAACCCATCATTTCTGCTTAGACAATTAGTTTTGTCTTTTATACAACTGTCATCTTTTGAGAGATGGGCGTTTGAAAGAAGAATTGCTTCTAGAGTGCCATTGGCATGTTTCAGCCAGTATTGAAGACCTAGCCTCTCCCAGAGAATAAATAGAGTGTACTGTCATGAGGAGTAAGTAGCAGAGAGTAAATTGCTTAGGTTTTGGCTTAAGATTGACAGGGCGACATAGTAACTGCTCCAGGGGCTTAGTGTTAAGGTCAGTAACAACAGGCAAGGATATAATATCATCCTGTTCTGTGATGTATCACCATTCTGACGTATTGACACTACTTCGGGCCAATTCACTGAAGCTTTTTCTATTGCCCTGGCATGATGCTCCTGCCTGGACACTTGATGTTCCAATGTTTATGTTGTCTGTTAGCACAGGAACTCTGGGCAGGCCTCACATAACATGCCAGATGAGAGATGCAGAAAGGAGTTATTTCAGGAGTTGCCATGAATATCCAGGATCTAGGCTCTGCCAGAGAGCAGGCAGAGTGGAGGTAGTAAAAACTGAGCAGCAGAAAGTAAATTAGTTAGAGTTTGATGTGGGCTTGCCAGAGCTATGCTACAGCAACAGTGATGATGAGGATGATAGTGCTATCTCTTATTAATACTATCAGTAATATTAATATTATTATGAATAACAGCTTACATTCTTAAGCACTTACCATAGCCAAAATTGTTCTAGAACTTTGTATCATTGTCTTGTTTAATTCTCACAATAATCCTGGGAGATAGAATCTATTACCCTTGTTTTATAGATGAAAAAACTTACAATAGCTTTGTGGATACTGTTAAAATCCATAGTCGTGGCGAGCAGTATAATGTCTACTTTCATGCCATAATATATCTGACTCTCCTGACCTGTTTAGATGACCTGAGGGCTCTCACTGCAGCCTGCAGTATTTTCACGACCATTATCTCACTGCTCATCCAATTTGGTGGGTGCGTTTGTATCTTTTAGAGCTTATACTCCAGGCAGCAGCCGTCTGTTGGGACAGCTGAAAAATGGCGAGATTTGCTTCTGGATGGCGACCAGCATCCTCTACCCAAGCATCGGAGAGAGGCTTCCGGCAGAAGACAGGTAGTGCAGACCCTAGAGTTTAAATAGGATTACAGGCACTTACTGAGCTGGGAGTGGTAAGGCGGAGCAAAAAGCAGATTCTTGTTTTATTTCATGGTGTGTAAAACGTGTCCTGACATAAGATTACTCTTGGGCTCTCACTGAAACCTACGGTATTGTCAGGAGCACTTGTAGTCTATTGGAAAAACTATATTTTATATGTATATTCTTTAGAAAAGGTGAATTTCTGGTGGCCATTGTCTTTTATGGTGTGAGAGGAGAAGAAACGCGTGGTTTCTGAGGGGGAGGGGTCAGGAGGATGGTCCCCCCAATGGCCCAGACCTGACCTCCATCAGTAGCTGGTAGAGTATAAGGCAGATCACCAAGAAATAAACTATTCAGAGCTCGGGCTGGAACTTGTTAGGGTTATGTTACATTGCCTAAGTTTTGGTGTATTGAGTCAAGGTCAGTAGGTTTTCAAGAAAATGTGAAAATACCCTGGCCTACTAAGATTTTTCCATTCCTTAGCTGAAGTCTAGTTTATTGCCATTAGAATTTTACCACTGTCTGGATAATTTCCATCTTGTGGTTTTATGTTATTTTTAAAAACAGCCTTCAGGCAGCCAGCAGTATTACGATATATGAACGAGATTAAGAGAGATTTCCTCTTGGCTCTTTTAAGACAGCAGAAAGAAAAGGAGGCATACAGGCAGAAAGTAGGGTTTGGGCTGAGGTTTTCAGAACTAAACTGCAGCTCTATTGTGATGTTTAGCTTGGGTCTGTAACGTTGGCCTAAGGGTATACTGTCATGTTTTATTCTTCGTGGTCATTTATATATTCTGAAATGTGCCATGGTCTTTCCTGCCTCAGGTCTTTTGCATGTGTTTTTTTCTCTATCTGGACATTCTTCCCTTTTTTCTTCACAACACTCGTCCTTTCTCATCCTTCAGGTTTCATCTACAGTGTCAACTCCTTAGAAAAGACTGCCCTGAGCACCTTATCAAAAAAGCACCCCCTCTGCTGTTTCTCTTTATCCCTGCATTCTGCTTCCTTCTCAGTACACAAAACACTTTGTAATTGTTTACTTATTTACCTGTTTTCCACTGGTCTGTAAGCTTCATGAGGAAAGGCACACCTGCTTTGTTTACCAGTGTATGGGCAGCTGTTAGCACAGTGCTGGTACCTGGTATTCTCTTGCTAAATGCGTTCTGAATGAATTAGTCAATCAATCAAACACTTAATTCAGTACCTGTTAGGTGTTAGCAATTATTTAGGTACTAACTCTCAAAGATACAGCTGTGAACAAGACACAGCACTCAAATTTCTAAAGAAGAGAGACTGACACATAAGCAGATGGTTATGAAGCAACATAACTCGTGCTATTGGATACATAGGGAATTAACTGAGCACAAAAGAGAGTCCCTAACCCTGGCTGTTCAGCAGAGAGTGCAGCTTTGTGGACACAACCTCTTCTTGTCCTTCTGCCATGCCAGCCCTGAAAATCCTCAGCCCTGGATCAGCCCTTTCCCCTTGGAGACTCCCAAACAATCAAGCTTTATGGGAGAAAACACTTTATTTGTGTAGATTTGACCCACGTCTGTACTAGTGCTCACAATCCCCGCTGGGTCCCCAGTGCTGCCGAGCATTTTCTTACCTGCCCCGTGTGGCCCACACTGATAATTCAAACCTTAAACACCCTGTAAAGTTCTTGCCCTTCCCCCATCCTCTCCGGTTTTCATATAGAAAATAAAAGCCATCACGCAATAACTGCTTTAGCCATTTACTTTGTTGCCATTCTTCCTATTCCTACTATCTTAGAGGAGGAGTTTTCTCTCTCTGGACACATTTTCTGGATTTTCTTGCCACCTTTTCTGCTGGGTCTAACTTTGAATATTATAGTGTAAGACTCTGGTTCTTGTTAAAATCCTCTGAAGAAGGTTGCATCTTTTTTGTTTGTTTTTCTCTTCTAGCAGGCAGTCAACCTGGTCAAGTTCAGACTATCAGTTGTTTCTCACCTCCTGTGAACAGTGGCTCGTGTGTTAGTTTGGTTCCCCAAGGCTTGTTGTGCCCCGTTAGGTCCATGCCATGCCCGTACAGCTCAGGAGTGAGTCTGGGACATGTGCCAGTGCATACACAGAATTAAGGGAGCTACTTCTCTAGCTCGCTTCTCTTCAGAATACCCAGCCGCCACACTCTCCAGACCCCATGGGCTGTGTTTCTCGGAATTTTTAGTTCCAGTCAGTGAGAGAGATAGGCCCGTAGTGGACTTACTCCTTCGCTGGTGCTGGCAGTCCACTTTGTCTTACTTTTTGGAAAGCGGAAAATAATTTCATTTTTATTGTAGTAAAAGTAAACACAAACAGAAAGAAAAAAAAACCCACAAAAATTCCAGCGAGAACCACCAATTAGCCTTTCATTATGTATCATTTTCTGATTTTATCTATAACAAACAAATAAATAAATAACTTTAAAAAATAATAGCCTTATTGAGATATGCAGTCAATTCTTGTTACTTATGGTCCTTAATTCTATAAAATTGCCACAAACACTGAATTAGCAAATACTGAAGTACGTGGCTCCTAGGGGAGGTACAGGGTTAGGTGCCTACGAGCCTCTGATTATAACATTTTGGTCAACTGACCTATACATAACCTTGTTTTATGTGTATTTCTATTTAAAGACACCTTATTTAATATATATTGTTGGTTCATTAACATTGAACTCAGCCAGTAACACTATGGCACGTACCTGAATGAAGCTTATTAAATACAAGTATTTTCTCCATAAGACACATCACAGCCTTCTTATGCTTAGGAATACTAGATAGTCCTATAGCACTGTGGCTGGGGGCCATTTTAAACAGCAAAATCACCAACAAAATGCAAAAAATGTAAAAAATTTGGCATTAAATATATCTTCATACTTGTTTACAGTATGAAGGCTGAAAACAAAATCGTGTTCAACCTCAGCTGGTAATGCGCACAATTGGCGACTCAAGTTTTTCACAATACTCTGCTTGTCTACAAATGACCACAAAAGCACCAGGAGTAGTGATTTTGGGATTACAAATAAATTTTAGCAAATAGGTCAATTCACAAATAAGGAATATGCAAATGATGAGGACTGGGTGTAATTTACATGCCATACAATTAACCCTTTTAAAATGTACAGTTCAGTGTTTTTAGTATATTCAAAGGGTTGTACAAACATTGTTCCGATCAATTTCAGAACATTTTCATCACCCCAAAAAGTCCTGTACCCATTAGCAACCCCCTTTCCCCTTACCCACATCCCAGCCTCAGGCAACTACTAATCTACTTTCTGTCACTATAGATTTGCCTTTTCTGGGCATTTCATATAAATGGGATTATGCACTACATCTGGCTTTTGTGACTGGCTTATTTCAGTGAGCGTCATGTTTTCAAAGCTCATTGACCTTGTGGCATGTAGCAGAACTTCATTCCTATCCATTGGATAATATTCCATTCTCTGCATTTAGCACATTTTATTTATCCATTTATTAGTTGGTGGATATTTGGATTGTTTCCACTTCTTGGCTGTTATGAATAATGCTGCTATGACTATTCGTGCAGTTTTTTGTTGATACATGTTCTCATTTCTCTTGGATATATACATAGGAGTAGAATTGCTGGGCCATATGCTCTCTATGCTTAACCTTTTGAGGGACTGCCAGACTGGTTTCCAGAGTGCCTGCACTATTGTTCATTCCCACTAGTAGCGTATGAGGGTTCCAGTTTGTCTGCATCCTCACCAGCACTTGTTATTACCTGTCTTTTTAATTATAGCTATCTTAGTGGGTGTGAAGTAATATTTCACTGTGGTTTTGATTCACATTTTCCTGATGGTTAATGATGAGCACCTTTCTTTTTTTTCTTTCTTTTTTTTTTAAGATTTTATTGGGGAAGGGGAACAGGACTTTATTGGGGAACAATGGTCAAATTGTTGTCCTTTCAATCTTAGTTGTGGAGGGTTCTGTTCAACTTCAAGTTGTTGTTCTTTCAGTCTTAGTTGTGGAGGGCGCAGCTCAGCTCCAGGTCCAGTTGCCGTTGCTAGTTGCAGGGGGCACGGTCCACCATCCCTTGCGGGAGTCGAACCAGCAACCTTGTGGTTGAGAGGACAAGCTCCAACCAACTGAGCCATCTGGGAGCTCAGCGGCAGCTCAGCTCAAGGTGCCGTGTTCAATTTTAGTTTCAGGGGGCGCTACCCACCATCCCTTGCGGGACTCAAGGAATTGAACTGGCAACCTTGTGGTTGAGAGCCCGCGCTCCAACCAACAACTGAGCCATCCGGGAGGCAGCTCAGCTCAGCTCAAGGTGCCATGTTCAATCTTAGTTGCAGGGGGCAGAGCCCACCATCCCTTGCGGGACTTGAGGAATTGAACTGGCAACCTTGTGATTGAGAGCCCACTGGCCCATGTGGGAATCGAACCGGCAGCCTTCGGAGTTAGGAGCACGGAGCTCTAACCGCCTGAGCCACCGGGCCGGCCCGATGAGCACCTTTCATGTGCTTATTGGCCATTTGTATATCTTCTTTGGAAAACTGTGTAATAGATCCTCTGCCTAATTTGTAATTGGATTGTCTTTTGATTATTGAGTTATGTGAGTTCTTAATATAGTCAATGTACAGGTTCCTTATTAGTTATATAATTTGCAAATGTTTTTTCCCAGTCTGTGGGTTGTCTTTTCACTTTCTTTATTGTTTCCTTTGCAGCACTAAAGTTTTTAATTTTGAGGAAGACCAATTTATCTACTTTTTCTTTTGTGGCTTGTGTCTTTGGTGTCATATCTAAGAAACCTTCTCCTAATCCAGGGTCATGAAGATTTACTCTTACGTGTTTCTATAAGAATTTTATGTTTTTTACATTTAGGTATGTGTTCTACTTTGAGTTAATATTTGTATAAGAGTCAATTTTTCCTGTTATTTAGGTAGGGATCCAACTTCATTCTTTTTCATGTGGATATCCAGTTATCTTACCACCATTTGTTGAAAAGACTATTCTTACCCATTGAATTTCTTGGCACTCTTGTCAAAAATCATTTGATTATAAATATAAGGGTTTGTTTCTGAACTATCAATTCTATTTTGTTGATCTATACGTCTATCCTTATGCTGCTACCACACTGACTTGATTACTCTAGCTTTGTAGTAAGTTTTGAAATTGGGAGGAGTGAATCCTCCAACTTGTTCTTCTGTTTCAAGATCATCTCTGTTATTCTAGGTCCCTTGCATTTTCATATGAATTTAAGAATCACCTTGTCAACTTCTACAAAGAAGTCAACTGAAATTTTAATAGAGATTGCATTAAATCTGTTGATCAGTTTGGGGAGTAGTGCCATCTTAACAATATTAAGTCTTCTGATCCGTGTACATGAAATATCTTTCCATTCATTTAGATCTTCTTTAATTTCTTTCAATGTTTTGTAAGTTTCTGAGTTTAAAATTTATACTTTGTTAATAATTTATTCCATAGTGTTTTTGATAGTATTATAAATGGGTTTTCCCCTTAATTTCACTTTCAGATTGTTTATTGCAAGTCTATAGAAATATAATTGATTTTTGTCTACTGATCTTACATCCTGCAACTTCCCTGAAAGATAAATGACTTTTATGCTAAAAAGATAAAAGTAATTTTAAGCTTTCATTTATAAATGGTACAGATCATAATTTGATCTATAAGATGTCCAAATTATGGACATACCAAGTTATGTCCTAAGGTTTTCTTAGTGATGGGGGAGGAATTAGCTCCAGTTTCCTCCCTGCTGTGTCAGTTGATTGTTATAATATTTCCAGGTTCTTATTCTCAGGACTCTCACCCGTCAAGAGAGTTGTGTAAACTGAAAATGCTTATAGATCTGAGATATTAAGGGAACTGGCTTTATATCTTGGATTGAATCCCAAGCACACTCATGATAGAATGATTTCAAGTAAGCACTTTAGAAGAACTTTCAGTCTCAACATTTTGATTTATCAGTTCATCCATGTTTTGATCTGAATATTTTTCTTTGGTTTATTGTTTTTCCCCCCCTTTTTTCAGTTAATTTCTTCTGAAACTGCTTCCTTTCATTCTTTTTAATATATATGTAGTGTGTTTTTTTTATCCAGTTGAGCTCAAAGTTGCAGGAGGAGAGAATCAATAGATGAAAATATCAAAAGCATGCACAGGGCTAGCTTTTGGCAATTTTGTCACTTTGTGCGACTGGACTTTCTAACAGGTTTGTGATGAATATCAATCAGGATTGAACACTGAATTCCTAACTCCACTGGCTTTTCAGTCTGGAGTAGATCAAGAAGAAGACAAGAAAGAGGTATGGAATGGTAATCACTTTTGGATGTCAGTGTTTCTACCATAATAGTATATGTGAAATTGGAAACAATTTCTGTGTCCTAACATCTTAATAGCTAATACTACAAATTCCATAGATAAAGGCAAATTACTTGAATCATTATAACATGTTGACCTTCTCTTCTAAGTTCCTAGGATTTAGGGTACTTTGATGTAAAGTCAGAGATATGATCCTAGTGAATTTCTCTAGTTAGTGATATTTGCCACAATAACTTCTTTGAAGGAAGAGTTTTAATTTATGGCTTCCTTTTTTTTCTTTTCAATCTAAAGTTAGTTTAAATGAACAGTTTTTAACACTGGCCGTGCACCAGAATCAGATGTGGAGCTTTTTTCAAAATACAAATGCCTGGATATACTGAAACCAGATATACTGAATTGGTAACTGAAAAGGTAGTTTGGGGCATTTGTGTTTTTCAAAAAATACCACTGATGATTGTACTGTATTGTCAATATTGAGAACTGCTATTAGACTTTTAATAGTTTTTGCTAAAAGCAAAACTATTCAAGTAGCACAAGCTACTTGAAGGGCAAAAACATATCTATGTATAGACTAGTGTCCCTTGAGTAGCTTGTGTCCTTAAAAGAGAATATATAAATACAGGTATATGAACATATTACACACATGGCAGTAGCACTTGCGTTTATTATACTTGTTCCCTTTAAAAGTATAATGCGCTGATATTCCTCAGTCCTTCTCTCCTCCCCACCATGTTAGGCTAGGCTTAGAGTATGCTCTTGTGGTTTTAATTTTGAAAAGTTAAAGTGACTATTGTTCTGTTATAAAATACCTCTCACGTTCTTTCTGTGGCCCTGATTCTATGCTACTTACTATTTGGGAATACAGAGTGAATATGGTATGTGTCTTATATCAAATATAATCATTTCTTCAAGTGCTGTTGACAAAGGACTGTACTAAGGACACACTTAATTATTCTCTGATTTGTCTGTAACATCTAATAGCTATCTGTGTGCTTGAAAATATAATGCTCTTGCTGTATGTGATATTATCTTGAGTCACCACAAACAGAAGGAAATTAAGGACTTTGTTTCATGTGACTTATGTATCATAAGGCTTTGTTGTGTAAGACACAAGGATATTTTCCTTCCTTGGAAAGTCCTCTGAGAGCAGAATCTTAACAATTTTAACTTTTTTCCTTTAGCGTCAAAAGCAGTACTTGAGATACAGACGACTTTTCATGGATATTGAAAGAGAACAAGTAAAAGAACAACAAAGGCAAAAAGAACACAGGAAGAAAATTGAAAAGTGAGTTCTTTCATCTGTACTGTGATACCAGTTAAGGTGATTTTGGAAGCTTAAGTTTTAGAAAAAATCAGGCAGTGATTTTGCCTTCTGATCCATAGTGGAAACAAACATTTTTGATCTGGGTAGAAGTATTAAAAGATGGTTAAGAGAGCTATGTTTTTTTAATAGACTTTATTTATTTTGGAATAGTTACAGGTTCATAGCAAAGTTAAGCATAAAGTACAGGGAGTTCCCATTTACCCCCTGCCTCTACAGTGGACTGCCTCTCCCACTATTAACATCCTGTACCACAGTGGTACATTTCTTACAACTGATAAACCTACGTGGACACATCATAATCCGTGTTTTACATTTGGATTAATTCTTGAAGTGGTAGATTGTTACAGGTTTTGACAAATGTATAATGATATATATCCATCATTACAGTATCATACAAAATAGTTTCAGTACCCTAAAAATCCTGTGGGGCACCTATTCATCTCTCCCTCCCCCAACCTCTGGCAACACTGACCTTTTTACTGTATCCATTGTTTGCCACTTCCAGAATGTCATAGAGTTGAAATCATACAGTATGCAGCCTTTTCAGTTGGCTTCTTTCACTTAGTAATTTGCATTTAGGGTTCCTCCAATGCCTTTTCATGACTTGATAGCTCATTTCTTTTTAGTACTGAATAATATTCTGTTGTCTGAATGTGCCACAGTTTATTTATCCATTCACCTACTGAAGTACATCTTGGTTTCCTCCAATTTTTGGCATTTATGAATAAAGTTGTTATAAATATTGGTATGCAGATTTTATGTGGGCATACATTTTTAACTCCTTTGGGTAAATACCAAGGAGTGTGTTTGCTGGATTGTAAGAGTTTTTTTACTTTTGTTAGAAACTGCCAAACTGTCTTCCAAAGTGGCTGCACCATTTTGCATTCCACCAGCAATAAATGAGAGTTCTTGTTGTTCCACGTCCTTGTCAGCATTTGGTGTTGTCAGTGTTTTGGATTTTGGCCATGCTAATAGGTGTGTGTAGTATCTCATTGTTGTTTTTAATCTGCAATTCCCTAGTGACATATGATGTAGAACATCTTTTCATGTACAGTTGACCCTTGAACAGTGTCGGGGTTAGAGACACCGACTCCCTGCAGTTGAAAACCTGTGTATAACTTTTGACTGCCTCGCAATTTTGTCTTTTTAATTACAGTTTATTGGGGTGACAATGGTTAGTAAAGTTACATAGGTTTCAGGTGTACAATTATTGGGGTGACAATGGTTAGTAAAGTTACATAGGTTTCAGGTGTACAATTCTTTAATACATTTGCGACAACATGAGATTATTATGCTAAGTGTAATAAGTCAGACAAAAAGTTGAGAGCCTATGATTTCACTGATATGTGGGATATAAAACTGGAAACAACAAAGGAGCAAGACAAACAAAGAAACAAAAACTCATAGACACAGACAATAGTTTAGTTGTTCCCAAAATTTTAACTACAGTCATCTCTTGGTATCCATCGGGGATTGGTTCTAGGACCACCCCCACCCCCCCCCACCATGGATACTAAAATCTGTGGTTGCTCAAGTCCGTGATATCAAATGCATACAGTTGGCCCTTGGCATCTATGGATTGAAAATACTGTTTTCTGTCTTCGGTGGTTGAATCCACACATGCAAAACCCGGGGATACAAATAGCCAACTGTATATTTATTGAAGAGTATCCATGTATAAGTGACCTGCTCAGTTCACCCATGGTTTTCAAGGGTAAACTGTACTTATTTGCCATCTATATATCTTCTTTGGTAAAATACCTGTTTGGTTTTTCAGCCCATTTTTAATTGGGTTATTTGTTTTCTTATTTTTGAGTTTTAAAAGTTCTTTGTATATATTGGATAATAGTCCTTTATCAGATGTATCTTTTGTAAATATTTTCTTCTAGTTTGTGGCTTAAATTCTCATTCTCTTGACATTATCTATCAGAGAACAGAAGTTTTTAAGTTTAATGAAGTCCAGCTTATAATTCTTTAGTGGATGATGCCTTTGGTGTTGTATCTAAAAAGTTATTGCTGTACCCAAAGTCACCTAGATTTTTTCTTATGTTACCTTCTAGGAGTTTTGTAGTTTTGTGTTTTACATTTAGTTCTGTGATCCATTTTGAGTTAATTTTTGTGAGGAGTGTAATATCTGTGTCTGGATTTATTTTTTTGCACATGGGTATTCAGTTGTTCCTACACCATTTGTTGAAAAGACTGTCTTTGCTCCATTGTATTGATCTTTGTCAAAGATCAGTTAATTATGCTTATGTGTGTGTATTTCTAGGCTCTCTTTTCTGTTCTATTGACCTATTTATTTATCTATTCTTTTGCCAATACCACACTGTCTCCAAAGGGAAATGATGCCTATAAGAGACTCGCGTTAGCTTTAAGGACATGCATAGGCTGAAAGTGAAGGGATGGAAAACGATATTCCATGCAAATGGTCATCAAAGAAGAACAAGCATGTCTATCCTTTGATCAAAACAGACTTTAAATTAAAAAGGGTCACAATAGACAAAAAAGGTCATTACATAATGATAAAGGTGTCAATTCGTCAAGACAACATAACAATTGTAAATATTTATGTACTCAACATTGGAGCATGTAAATATATAAAGCAAATACTAACAGTAATGAAAAGAGAAATAAACAGCAATACAATAATAGTAGGTGGCTTTAATACCTGACTCTCAACAGTAGAAAATCAATGAGGAAACTGCTGACTTGAACAACTATAGATCAAATATACCTAACAGATATATCCAGAACATTCTATCCAACAGCAGCAGAATACACATTCTTCTCAGGAACACACAGAACATTCTTCAGGGTGGATCATAGGTTAGGCCATAAAACAAGTCTTAAAAATTCAAGAAGATTGAAATTATATCAAGTATCATTTCCAACTACAATGATATGAAACTAGAAATTAATAACAGGAAATTGGAAAATTCACAGATACATGGAAACTAAGCCATACACTCCTGAACAGCCAATGGATCCAAGAACAAACCAAAAGAGAAATTAAAAAATATCATTACAAACAAAATGAAAATATTACATACCAAAACTTATTGGATGCAGCAACAACAGTTCTAAAAGGAAAGTTTATAGCTGTAAATGCCTTTATTATGAAAAAAAGATCTCAAATAAACAACCTAAGCTTACAACACAAAGATAGTAAAAGACAAGCAAACTGAGTCCAAAGTTAGCAGAAGGAAAGAAATAATGATTAGAACAGAAATAAATGAAATAGAGAATAGGAAAAAATAGAAAAGTTCAGTAAAACTAAGAATTGCTTTTTTGAAAAGAAGCAAATTTTAAAATCCTTAGCTAGATTAACCAAGATAGAAAAGGAGGACTCAAATAAATAAAATTATAAATGAAAGAAGAGACACTACAACCGATACCACAGAAACACAAAGGATCATAAGAAACTACTATAAACAATTATATGCCAACAAATTGGACAACCTAACAGTAATGGATGAATTCCTAGAAATATGCAACCTATCAAGACTGAATCATGAAGAAACAGAAAAACTGAACAGACCAATTCCAGGAAGGAGACTGAATCAGTAACCAGAAACCTCCCAGCAAATAAAAGTCCAGGACCAGATGGCTTCACTGGTGAATTCTACCAAGCATTTAAAGAAGAATTAATGCCAGTCCTTCTCAAACTCTTCCAGAAAATAGAAGAAGAAGTAAAACTTTCAAACTCATTATGAGGCCAATATTACCCTGATACCAAAACCGGACAAGGATACTATAGGAAAAGAAATTTACAGGCCAATATCCCTGATGAACATGGATATAAAAAGTCTCAACAAAGTATTAGCCACCTGAATTCAACAACACATGAAAAGGATAGTACACCATGATCAAGTGGGATTTATTCCAGGTATGCGAGGATGGTTCAGCATCCACAAGGCAATCATTATGACACACCACATTACCAAAATGAAAGATAAAAATCATGTGATTGTATCAATAGATACTAAAAAAGCATTTGACAAAATTTAACATCCATTCATGATTAAAAACTCTCAACAAACTGGCCATGGAGGGAATGTACCTCAACATAATAAAGGCCATATTTGACAGCGCTGATATCATACTCAATGGTAAAGAGCTGAAAGCTTTTCCTTTAAGATCAGGAACAAGACAAGATTGCTCACTCTTGCCCCTTTAATATAGTACTGGAAGCCCTAGCCAGAGCAGTTGGACAAGAAAAAGAAAGAAAATGCATCTCAATTGGAAAGGAATTAAAGCTGTCACTATTTGCAGATGACATGATATATGTAGAAAAGCCTAAAGATTTCACCAAAAATCCATTAGAACTAATTAATGAATTCAGTAAAGTTGCAAGATACAAAATCAATTTACAAAAATCAGTTGTGTTTCTATACACTAACAATGAACTATTACAAAGAGAAATTAAGAAAGCAATCCTATATACAGTAGCATCAAAAATAATAAAATATTTAGGAATAAATTTGACCGAGGAGGTGAAAGATCCATACACTGAGAACTCTAAAACACTGATGAAAGAAGTTGAAGAAGACACAAATAAGTTAAAGATAGTTCATGCTCATGGATTGTAAGAATTAATATTTTTAATACCCATACTATACTACCTGAAGTGATCTGCATATTCAGTGCTGTCCCTGTCAAAATTCCAGTGACAGAAATAGAACAAACAATTCTAAAATATGTATGGAACCACAGGTGACTCTAAATAGCAAAAATGATCTTGAGAAAGGAGAACAAAGCTGGAGACATCACACTTCCTGATTTCAAACTATTACAAAGCTGTAGTGATCAAAACAGTATGGTATTGACATTAAAATGGATACATATATCAATGGAACAGAATAAAGAGCCAAGAAATAAATCCATTAATTTGTGACAAAGAGCTAAGAGCATACAATGGGGAAAGGACAGTCTCTTTAGTAAGTGGTATTGGGAAAAGTGGATATCCACATGCAAAAGAATGAAACCGGACCCCTTCCTTACAACCATCAAAAATCAACTCAAGGGGCCGGCCTGGTGGCTCAGGTGGTTAGAGCTCCGTGCTCCTAACTCCGAAGGCTGCCGGTTCGATTCCCACATGGGCCAGTGGGCTCTCAACCACAAGGTTGCCGATTCAACTCTTCGAGTCCCGCAAGGGATGGTGGGCAGCGCCCCCTGCAACTAGCAACGGCAACTAGACCTGGAGCTGAGCTGCGCCCTCCACAACTAAGACTGAAAGAAGAACTTAAAGCTGAACGGCACCCTTCACAACTAAAATTGAAAGGACAACAACTTGACTTGGAAAAAAGTCCTGGACATACACACTGTTCCCCAATAAAGTCCTGTTCCCCTTCCCCAATAAAAATCTTAAAAAAAAAAAAAAAAAAAAAAACTGGTCAGATGAGTAGAGGGAATGTTAGAGCCTTAATTGCAATTATGATAAAAAGTAAAAAAGGCTAAAAATCAATGTTTTAAATTTCCATCTTAAGAAGATAGGAAAAAACAAACAAACAAACACACAACAGCAAATCAAACCAGAAGAAGAAAGTCATAGAGAGCAGAAATCAGTGAAATAGAAAGTAAATGTACAATGAAGAAGAGCAAAAAGCCAAAACTTGGTTCTTTGAAAATTTGGTTTTGCAAGGGATATATCACTTTTACTAATTAGTAAAAGGAAAAGAGAGAAAACACAATTTACCAATATTAGGAATGGAAAGGAGCTATTACTACAGAGCCTAGAGACATTAAATGATAGTATGAAGAATTTTACACGAAAATTTTTGATGAAATAGACAAACTCCTTTAAAAAAATGAAAATGGATGCAAGAAGAAAAGGAATTAAATCAGTCATTGAAAATCTTACCAAAAAGAAAAACTCAGGCCTCAGGTCCAGCCTCTGATATCTTCACTAGCGGATTCTTTCCAAATATTTCGGGAAAAATATTGCCAAGTTTTACATAAACTATGCTAGAGAATTTAAACAGGAAATACTTCCCAAATAATTTTTTAGGCTTGCATAACCTTAATACCAGCCTGACAAGGACATTACAAGAAAGCAACGTTACAGATTAATTTCTCTCATGAACATAAATGTAAAAATACCAAGTAAAGTCTTAGCCCAGACATTTTCTTTTTTTTTAAATTTTATTGGGGAATATTGGAGAACAGTGTGTTTCTTCAGGGCCCATCAGCTCCAAGTCATTGTCCTTCAATCTAGTTGTGGAGGGCGCAGCTCAGCTCCAAGTCCAGTTGCTGTTTTCAATCTTTAGTTGCAGGAGGCACAGCCCACCATCCCATGTGGGAATTGAACTGGCAACCTTGTTGAGAGCTCACGCTCTAACCAACTGAGCCATCCGGCTGCTTCTCTGGAAGCTCAGTGGCAGCTTGTCTTCAATCTAGTTGTGGAGGGCACAGCTCACTGGCCTATGTGGGAATTGAACCAGCAACCCTGTTGTTCAGACCTCGCGCTCTAACCAACTGAGCCATTCGGCAGCCCCTTCGCCCAGTGACTTTTGATAGGCACTACCGTGTTTCCCCCAAAATAAGACTGGGTCTTTTATTAAGTTGTGCTCCAAAAGACACATTAGGGCTTATACTCAGGGCATGTCATCCTGATAAATCTGCTAGGGCTTATTTTCTGATTAGGTCTTACTTTTGGGGAAACACGGTACTGAATGCTCCTGTCCTTGGAGCTTCTGCGTGAGCCTCTGCCTTCCACCCCAGGGCAGCTTCTTAACACCGCTGAACTTCTCCAAAGCCATGGACCCTATGGAAACAAAGCTTTTTGCAACAACAGTGATGATGGAAAAACGTGACTAAAATAAAACATTCCAAGATGTTTAAGAATTGTCTTTGAATGGTGGAAATGTAAAATAAAACATTCCAAGATGTTTAAGAATTGTCTTTGAATGGTGGAAATGCATTTTTACTATTCTTTCTGCATTTCTTAATTTTTCAATTTTTTTTAAGCCTAAGTATTTTGGAGTTTGGGAGCCTAAGCAATATTTGCATTGTAAGGGACTCCTTTTTTTTTTTTTAGTAATGTTTTTATTGAAATTGAAATTGTAACAGTTTTATTATAGTTGTTCAAGAGTTATGAGAATAAGGAATTTATATCGATAATAATATTGGTACAGACTTGAGTAGCACTACAATAAAAATAAAACTGGGAGCATTCAAGAATACATTACTGGGGAGCGGATACATTAATCCTGTTTATAAACAGTGAGCCAGAACATTCACATTTAAGAGATATGCCTCCAGAGGTGCCGTGGGAAGGGGAATGAGGCAGTTGAAATTAGTGGATTTTTACCCCATTTTGGTATATTGCAATTCTGCGTAAGGGTATGTTTGTAAAACAGAAGTTTGAGTACTACAGATTTAGATTATTTCTAAGAATCCTTTCAGCTTTAGCAACTAAAACCCACATATTTTCATTGACAATGGTAATTGTTGGTAGCTGTGGACCCTCCCATCCCCACTCTCCTTGACATCTCACTGTCTTTAGTATGTGTTATGTGAGGTTTTATGGGTGTACATGTGTATTAGTCAGAGTTTCCCCAGAGAAACAGAACCAACAAGATAGTATATATAATCTTGTTGGTTCTGTTTCTCTGGGAGAGAGAGAGAGCTTTATTTTGAGGAATTGGCTCACACAATTGTGATATACAAGTATAAAATTTTCAGGATAGTCCAGCAGACTGAAAATCCAGGGAAGAGCCAATGCTGTAGTTCAAGTCTGAAGCCCATCTACTGGCAGAATTCCCATAAGGGGCTCCTTGCTGCTGAATATCCTGTTTATTTTGCAATAGAGAGTACAAGGATTCTTGAAATATTTATACGTCAGTCCAGTAATAAGAATGGTTTACCTGTGAGGTGTTTAATAGTTCCTTTGATATATCTTATTCTCACATGCTTCCCCCCCCAAGATATGTTATACTGTATTTCCCCCAAAATAAGACCTAACCAGACAATCAGCTCTAATGCATCTTTTGGAGCAAAAATTAATATAAGTACCGGTATTATATTATATTATATTGTTATACTATAATATATTATGTTATATTATATTGTTATGAATTTTTGCTCTAAAAGATGCATTAGAGCTGGTTGTCTGACTAGGTCTTATTTTTTGGGAAACATGGTAATGCTATTGTCCTTAAAGCAACTTGATAAAACTGCAATAAAAAAGTGTGTGTGTGTGTGTGTGTGTGTGTGTGTGTGTGTGTTTCGGATTGAGGTAGAGGAGGCTTGGAAAAATCCTATGAAGTTGTTTAGGGTAGCTTTCAGGCAGGATTCTGTTTAAATATTTCAAGGATCTTTTCTATTCTTAATGTTCTTTATGATGTAATTATATAATCTCCCTGGATAACAATTTCAGAATCTAAGAATGTTGGCTCTCAGGAAGTTCATTCTTATATGTAGGCCAGATTTGTCTTATTGTAACATAGTCATTTAGTACAATTATGATCTGATCTACATCAAAAAAAACTTTCAGTTCTATAGTGCCCATGTGTAAGCATTTTACAGACTCATCAGGCGAAAGACAGAATGGAAATTTAGTTCAGTTCATTTAACTGAAGCCAAGACATCCTGCTCTGGGTATTTTATGTCTAACCTAAATCTTATGACATGTCTACCACATGGAGTAATCAGTGGGGAATTCTTCTTTAGCTATACCACTGACCTTTTTTGAAAGCTTTTCTGCTTAAGGCTTTTGTTTTATTGCCATTTTCTCAGTGGATAATCTTTTTCTTCTTGGATTTATTCTCTTGACCCTGGAAAAAAATACGAAGTTCTCTGTCTTACAGATGGTATCAGAAAATTAAATCTTGTTGATAGTTTGCAAATAACTAAAAATTATTTTTTGCTTTTTTCTTGTTGAAGAAACAAAATCATTTATGCCTTTGCATGGAGGTTATATGATTTAACTTAAAGTCAAAACCACTTTAGTAGCATTGTAAAATAAACATACACCTGCTTTCTAAACAAGAATTGATAAAAGCTGCTTTACTTCATCCAGTTTTAATAAGAATCAAATGATACGTTTCATTCATTCATTGTTAAATTTATTGAATGATGCTATTAGGTTGGTGCAAAAGTAATTATGGTTTTTGCAATTATTTTAACCTGTTAAACCGCAATTACGTTTGCACCAACCTAATAATTCATTGAGCAGCTATTGATTGGTACAAATGACTCTAGACTTAGGGGATGCAAAAAATGAAAGACGTGATCCTACTCTTCAGGGACCTTACTAGTCAGATTTCACTATTAAGGAGGCAGATAAATGAATAGGTAATTATAATACCATTATTAAGTATTACAAGACGATATAACATGTGGTGAAGAACTCGGAGAGATATGTATTTAAATCCCTGCTCTGCTACCTACCAGCAGTGTGACTATGAGCCTCAGTTCTCTATAAAACAGGGATAATATGGCATACGACCTCTGACAGTTAAGTTCGTGAACTTGTTGCAACAATGTTGCTAACCTTTTTTGATATCAGAGGGATTATTCGTTATAAATTTGTACCAACTGGACAAACAGTTAACCAAGTTGACTATTTGGAAGTGCTAAAAAGGCTGCGTGAAAAAGTTAGATGACCTGAACTTTTCGCCAACAATTCACGGCTCTTTCATCATGACAATGCACCAGCCCACACGACACTGTCTGTGAGGGAGTTTTTAGCCAGTAAACAAATAACTGTATTGGAACACCCTCCCTACTCACCTGATCTGGCCCCCAATTACTTCTTTCTTTACCCGAAGATAAAGGGAATATTAAAAGGAAGACATTTTGATGACATTCAGGACATCAAGGGTAATACGACAGCAGCTCTGATGGCCATTCCAGAAAAAGAGTTCCAAAATTGTTTTGAAGGGTGGACTGGGTGCTGGCATCGGTGCATAACTTCCCAGGGGAAGTACTTGGAAGGTGACCATAGTGATATTCAGCAATGAGGTATATAGCGCTTTTTCTAGGATGAGTTGACAAACTTAATTGTCCTACCTTCCTATACCTCATAAAATTGTGTGAGGATTATATTAAATAATGTAAATGTGCTTAACACAGAACCTGGCACATAGTATGTGCTCAATAAATGTTAGTTGCCAAATATTTAAGGGAAAAAGTTACACCAAGTTTTACATAAAATATTCCAGAGACTGGAAAATGGGGAATACTTCCCCAAATAATTATAGAGGCCAGTATAACCGTAGTGCCAACCTAACAAGAACATTACAAGAAAGCAATGTTGCAGATCAATTTCTCTCATAAAAACCTCACGTAAAATATTAGTGAAATAAAATATTTCTTGCAACATCACTAGAAGAAAAAAATTACAAGATTATATGAGAGTACAGAGACTGTGTTTTGAACCCAAAATTGGGGGTATGCTGTAGCAGAAGGACAGGGAAGACTTTCTGGATGAGTTTTGAAGGATTAGAAATAGTAATGTGAGGGAAAATGGGAATTGGATGGGGGGAAAGAATAGATGGGAATTGTAGGCAAAGGAATAGCATTGTGAAATCAGTGACTTCTAAGAGAATAGGACACTTCTGACATTAATGGGATTGGAGCTAATGTAATGGCAAGAGATGAGCCTTAAGAAATACGGAAAGACAAGATCGTAAAGAGCTTTGGGTCATGACAAGGATTTTGGATTTTATCCTGAAAACAGGAGCCATTTAGAGGCATTGTGGAGAATAGATAAGATGACTAAAACTAGACGTTATTATGTTAGGAGATTATTAAAGTAATAAACTTAGAAGATGAGAGGTAAAATTAATTTTTTTAAAAAGATTGTTATATATTAAACCCTTACTGTGTGTCAAACACTTTACATAGATTATCATCTCATTTAATTGTTACGCAATCCTGCAGGCTAGTGGTAGCTACTATTCATCGCGTGTTTACAGTGTGCCAGGCAGGCATAGTGCTGAGTGTTTTAGAGGCATTAGGTCATTTCCTCACTTCAGTAACCCGATTAGGTAAATTTTATTCTTTTCATTTTACAGATGAGAAAACGAACCCTGGAGAGGTTAAGTAATTTTCCTAAGATTAAGATCACACTTAGCAAGGGCAGAACTGGGATTCAATCCCAGATTTATGTGACTAATGTCTTTGGAGCCTGTAACACAGCCTTTCAGATGAGCCAGGACCAGGGAGGCAATGAGGAGGTGGCAGTTTTAGGAGCAATAAGAGATAGAATTGATAAGATTTTGTCAGAGAATTCAAGGATCAGTCCCAGATTTATGGCTCACACCACCAGGTAGGTGGGGTGCTATACAACAGATTGGCCGGAAAGGGGGTACGTAGAGGTGGAGAGAAGTTTAGTTTGGAGCATATTTGGTTTGATATGCGTAAAGGAAATCCAACTAGAGAGTCCAGTAGGAAATACTAAGTTATTTTTAGTAATGATTTCAGAAATCGCTAAGGCAGAATACTATGAGAATCAGGAAACAGGGAGATGGAGAGAAAGGTTGAACAGAAAAACAGTATCGGCAGGCACAGATTTAGACTGTGCTACATTAGACCTTAATCCTGTTGTGCCAAGAGGAAGATTGCTGCCAGCTCCTTGAGAAGTTATTTTTCTAACAGGGCATCTCTTTAACCCCTGAAGTAAACTTGTTTCTTAATCTTAGAAGCAGAATTCCTTTTATTTAAAAGTAGTGGTGGTACATTTGTGTGATTGTTCAAGACGAAAGAATCCATAGAACCAAAAAGGTAGCCCTCATTTTTGGTTCCAGGTCTCTATTTTAGTTTAACTTTGTGAAAGATTAGTGGTGTGGTCTTATTATATGGCAGGTGACTGAGTAACAAGAAGAGTTTTTGAGTTGTTGTTGAAATTATAATAATATATTTTTAATGCAGTTTGCCTGTGATATCGATTTATTTTCAGGAATTTCTTCAAAATGTAAATATTGATGACTACTTGTTTTGTGCAAACACCGTTGTAGCAATGTTTTATATTCTTATTCCTTAAAAAAAAATTTTTTTCTGTCACACTTGACATTCAGTATTATATTAGTTTCAGGTATGCAGCATAGTGGTTTGACATTTATATAATTTATGAAGTGTTCACCCTGATAAGTCTAGTATCCACCTGACACCATACATAGTTACTGCAGTGTTATTGACTATGTATCCTATGCTGTGCTTTACATCCCATGACTACTCTGTAACTGCTAATATGCACTTAAATCCCTTCACCTTTTACCCCCAGCCTCCCAGCCCCCCTCCCATCTGGCAGCTACCAGTTTGTTCTCTGTATAAGTTTGTTTTGTTTGTTCATTTATTCTTTAGACTCCACATATAAGTGAAATCATATGGTATTTATCTTTTTCTGACTTATTTTACTTATCATAATACCTTCTAGGTCCATTCATATTGTTGCAAATGGTACGATTTCATTCTTTTTTATGGCCAAGTAATACTCCATTGTATAAATGTACCACATCTTGTTTATCTAGTCATCTATTGATGGACACTTAGGTTGCTTCCATATTTTGGCAATTGCATATGAAATGTCCTTCTTTGTCTCTTGTTATAGTCTTTATTTTAAAGGCTATTTTGTTTGATATAAGTATTGCTTCCCCAGATTTTTCTGTTTGTATGAAATATCTTTTTCTATCCCTTTATTTTCAGTCTGTGTGTGTCTTTTGATCTGAAGTGGGTCTCTGGTAGGCAGCATATGTGTGGGTCTTGTTTTCTTACTCATTCAGCCACCCTATGTCTTTTGATTAGAGCATTTACTCTATTTACATTTAAAGGAATTATTGATAGATATGTAGTTATTGCCATTTTATTCGTATTTTTATCTTTTTTTTCTTTTTCTTAAAGAAGTCCCTTTAACATTCCTTATGATACAGATTTGGTGGTGATGAAATCCTTTAGTTTTTTCTTGTCTGGGAAGCTCTTTATGTCCCCTTCAGTTCTAAAGGACAGCCTTGCTGGGTAGGGTAATCTTGGTTGTAGGTTCCAATTTGTCATCACTTTGAATATTTCATGCCAATCCCTCTGGCCTGCAAATTTTCTGTTGCGAAGTCACCTGACTGTCTTATGGGAGCTCCCTTGCATGTAATTCTTACTCCCTTTTACTAGAAGTCTGACACTGGTTTCAGAATTCCTTTTGGCATTCTGAACCACTTTAATTGTATTCATGTCAATGCTCTGGAAAAACCCCATATATTGACATGTTGATTTCTGACCTAGTTTAGTTTCTATTGTGTATAAGTAAAAGGTATATTTATGCAAGAGGCCCTAAAGACATCAGAAAAGAACAAAAACTTGTTTAGAGAATAACTTTTTTAGTTAGCTTTGTTATTTTTGATTTTATGATCCTTTCTGAAACTACTGTATGGCAGTAGTTCTTAACCTGAGAATCTGACCAAATCTGTGGATTTTTTCCCCAGAAAAATATCTTTGCGGCACAGAAGTGCAGATGTCAAGTTGACAGGTAGTTAAATAGGCTTGAATCTCAGGGGACTGGTCTGTGATGGAGCTGTAGCTTTATGAGTTTCAGGTGGTAGTGGGTGGTAACTGAAGCAGAGGACATACATAAAGTCACCTGGGGAGAAGATATAGCGTAAGAAGTGGAGAATGCCAAGATATATTGTATTTCTGCTCACGTCTTATGACTTTGGAAGGCCACAAACTATTTTAATATCTTAAGATTTTTTTTTTTCTTACTTGAATCAGTTTTTTCCCCTTGGGTACAGTATTGTCCCTGTTGATAATGTATGTACTAGATGGGTTAAATGACCTGTAGGCCGCCATTGACCTAGAGAGAGCTGTTTCGGTGGAGTGATTGATGCGTCTTAAAGCCATATTGGAGTGGGTGAGGAAATCAGGAAATAGAGACAGAAAATCTAGACAACTCTTAAGATGTTTGACTGGGGGAGATAGCTAGGGGAAGAAAGGGACGGGCTGATTCCATCATTTCTAGTAACTGTCCTGTTATTAAGAGCTAAGGTGTCAACATTTGAAAAACAATGCTGACCTGTTTCCTTGGCTCTTAATTTACTGGTATAGAGAATTAACAGTAACTAAGCTTTTCTGTTGTCATTCACTTGCTTCCATTTACATTTCATCATTGAAAACCTCAATTTGATTAATTATCTACAGAAAACTCTTTTCCCATTTGCCTTTTTCACAAGGTAAGGAGTTATTGAAGTAAGCAAATATGAATGTCTTCAAAATATTTTTCTTTACTGGCTCTCTTTGGAATAAGATCTCTATGTATGCAGATCCCTAGCCAAGAGCCCCTGTGATCTTAAGCATATACACATATATATATTTGACACTACCCAAAGAGTTTTATTTTAATTGTATGTATACATATAAATTAATATGTAAACACATGAATTCACATAGATAGGTATAAATGTAAATTCATTTGCCTTCTTTTCATGTAAGGCTAAGATCTTTGCTTTGATTATGAATTGGCTGAATGGAGTTCTGTATTGTCTTTTTGGAATAAGTCACAACCATGATGAATTATCTGCCATTTCCCAATTTTGGTTTTCTTTCAAGTGAATCCACAACTTTAGGACAATTTCATCTTTTAGAGTTGTCTTTATCACACCTAATTTGAGGTTTTTGTGTTATGTGTGAGGTTCAATTTTATGTATCTTTTCAAAACATTCAAATTAGGGTTTTTTTAATAATCAGAGAGTTTATTATTATTATTAGTTTCAGGTGTACAAAACAGTGTAATAGTTAAACATTTCACCCCTCACAAAGTGATAACCTTCCTCCCCCAATCTGTTGCCCCTCTGGCATCATATATATCTATTACAATTCCATTGACTCTGTTCCCTATGCTGTAGTCCATATCCCATGATTGTATATCTATGTCTACATATATATTAAATTATAGTTGACATACAATATTATTCAACTTCAGCTTCAGGTGGACAGGGCAGTGGTCAAGCATCTACACCATCCATGATGTGTTCTCCCTAATAAGACCTGTGCCCATCTGACACCCTACAAAATCTTTGCAACATTATTGATTATATTCCTCAAACAGTCTTTCATTTCCTCTTGGCAATATAGTAGTTACCAATTTATGCTGTCTAATCCTTTCCCCTTCTCCCTCATCCCCACGCCCCTCATCTAGCAACCATCAGTTTTTCCTCTATATCTCTGAGACTATTTCTGTTTACTTTGCTTATTTATTCAGTTCTTTAGAGTCCACATATAAGTGAGTTCAGTGTCTTTCTCTGACTGAATTATTTTACTTAGCATAATAGTCTCTAGGTCTACCCATATCGTTGTAAATGGTAAGGTTTCATTCTTCTTTAAAGCCAAGTAACACTCCATTGTATAAATGTACCACAGTTTCTCAATCCAGTTGTCTACCAATGGGCATTTCAGTTGTTTCCAAGTCTTGGCTATTGTAAATAGTGCTGCAATAAACATAGGGATGCATACATTTTTTCAAATTAGCATCTTAGATTTCTCTGAATAGATACCTAAGAGTGGAATTGCTGGGTCATAAGGTATTTCCATTTCCAGTTTTTTGAGATACCTCCACTTATTTTCATAGTGGCTGCACCAATCTGCAATCCCTTTAACAGTGCATGCGGGGTCCCTTTTCTCCACAGCCTCACCAGCACTTGTTTGTTGTTTGTTGATTTATTGATGGTAACCATTCTGACCAGAATGAGGTGGTATCTCATTGTGGTTCTTATTTGCATTTCTCTAATGATTAGTGAGATTGAGCATTTTTCCATATGTCTGTTTGCCATCTGTATGTCCTCTAGAGAAATATCTCTTCATGTCCTCTGCCCATTTTTTAATTGGGTTGTTTGTTTTTTTGGTGTTGAGTTGAATGAGTTTTTTTATAAATTTTGGATATTAGCCCCTTATCAGATGTATCATTGACAAATATCTTCTCCCATTCAGTAGGATGCCTTTTTGTTTTATTGATGGTTTCCTTTGCTGTGAAAAAACTTTTTAGTTTCATGTAGTCCCGTATGTTTATTTTTTTCTCTTACTTCCCTTGCCCGAAGGGCTTTATCAGTGAAAATATTACTAAAGGTAATGTCTGCAAACTTTCTTCTATATTTTCTTCTAGGAGTTTTATGGTTTCATAGCTTACATTTGAGTCTTTAATCCATTTTGAATTCGTTCTTGTATATGGTGTAAGGAGGTGGTCCATTTTTTTTGCATGTGTCTGTCCAGGTTTCCCAGTACCATATATTGAATAGACTGTCTTTACATGAATGTAAATTCTTGCTTCCATTGTCGTAGATTAAATGAGCATATAGGCATGGATTTATTTCTGGGCTCTCTATTCTGTTCCATTGATCTATGTATCTGTTTTGATGCCAGTACCATGCTGTTTTAATTACTATAGCCTTGTATGATTTGATATCAGGTATCGTGATACCTCCCACTTTGTTCTTATTTCCCAAGATTGCTGTGGCTATTCAGGTTCTTTTATGGTTCCATATAAATTTTAGGATTGTATGTTCAATTTCTGTGAAAAATGTCCTTGGTAGTTTGATAGGGATTGCATTGAATCTGTATATTGCCTTAGACAATATGGACATTTTAACTATATTAATTATTCCTGTCCATGAGCATGGTATGTGTTTCTATTTATTTGTATCTTCTTTAATTCCTCTCTTCAATGTCTTATACTTTTCTGAGTACAGGTCTTTTACTTCTTTGGTTAAATTTGTTCCTAAGTATTTTATAGTTTTTGAAGCAATTGTAAATGGGACTGTTTTCTTAGTTTCTCCTTTTGATAGTTTATTATTGGTGCATACAAATGCAACTGATTTCTGAATATTAATTTTGTATCCTGCTACTTTACTAAATTCATTTATCAGTTCTAATAGTTTTTTGGTGGAGTCTTTGGGCTTCCCTATGTATAGTATTGTGACGGGCCAGCTGCCACGAGTCGATGGGTTCCCGAATGGGGGAGTGGGAATGAATAAAAGACACTCTCACATATGATGGCGATCGCGGACTTCAGTGATCCTGAAGACCCTAAGTTTATTTTACTGCACCCATATAAGCAGTTTGAGCACGTGCAAGTATGTATTAACATAACAAATGTAAATTATTTAGCTTTCACATAGAGGATACAACATTCACCGAAACTCTCACAAGTAATTATCTTATCAATTGCCCTGATAGGCATCAGCCTTCTGTGTCCGGGAATGGGCCGCTCCCACCAAATTCCTCAACAGCTTACAAGCTCAAGATCCCCCCAGGTGCAGGCAGAGACAATTGCCTCAGGGGGAGGAAACAGGTAGCATAAACCGAGCCATTCTACAAAGCTCAGAGTTTCCTGTAACCATGGCTCCCCACATAGTATCATGTCATCTGCATACAATGACAATTTTTCCTCCTCCTTACCAATTTGGATGCCTTTTATTTCTTTTTCTTGTCTGATCACTGTGGCTAGAACTTCCAGAACAATGTTGAAATAAAGTGGGCAACCTTGTCTTGGTCCTTATATTAAGGGGAATGGTTTTAACTTTTCCCCATTGAGTATGATGTTAGCTGTGGGTTTCTAATATATGGCCTTTATTATGTTGCGATATGATCCCTCTATTCCCGCTTTCTTAAGAGTTTTTGTCATAAGTGGCTGCTGGATTTTGTCAAATGCTTTTGCTACATCTATTGATATGACCATATGATTTTTATTTTTCATTTTGTTAATGTGGTGTATCACATTCATTGATTTGCGGATATTGAACCAACCTTGCATACCAGGAATGAGTCCCACTTGATCGTGGTATATGATCTTTTTTACGTACCACGGATTGCTGGATTCTGTTTGCTAATATTTTGTTGAGGATTTTTGCATCTATGTTCATTAGGGGTATTGGCCTGTAGTTTTCTTTTTTGAAATGTCTTTGTCTGATTTGGGGCTCAGGGTGATGGTGGCCTATTAAAAATAGTTTGGGAGCCTTCCCTCCTGCTGGATTTTTGGGAATAGTTTGAGGAGAATAGGTGATAATTCTTTTTGAATGTTTTGTAAAATTCACCTGGAAAGCCATCGGGTCTAGGGCTTTTGTTTGTTGGGAGCCTGTTGATTACTGATTCAATTTCACTGGTAGTAATCAGTCTATTTATATTTTCCGTTTTTTCTTGAGTTAGCCTTGGAAGGTTGTATGCTTCTAGAAAATTGTCCATTTCTTCCAGATTGTCTAATTTGTTGGCGTATAGTTGCTCATAGTATTTTCTTAAAATTTTTTGTATTTCTGTGGTGTCTGTTGTCACTTCTCCTCTTTCATTTCTGATTTTATTAATTTGGGTCCACTCTCTCTTTTTTTTTTTGATGAGTCTGACTAAATTAAAGGTTTGTCAATTTTGTTTATTTTCTCAAAAAACCATCTCTTGGTTTCATTGATCTTTTGTATTATTTTTTTGTCTCTATTTCATTTAATTCCGCTCTGATCTTTATTATGTCCTTCCTTGTACTCCCTTTGGGCTTATTTTGCTGTTCTTTTTCCAGTTCCCTTAGGTGTGGGAATAAGCTGTTGATTTGAGATTTTTCTTGTTTCTTTATGTAGGCCTGCATTGCTATAAATTTCCCTCTTAGGACTACTTTTGCTGCATCCCATAGATTTTTGGTCATTGTGTTTTCATTTTCCTTTGTCTCAAAGTATCTTTTTGATTTCTTCCTTGATCTCATTGTTGACCCATTCATTATTTAGTATCATGTTATTCAGCCTCCATGTATTTGTGTGTCTTCCAGTTTTTTTCTTGTAATTGATTTCTAATTTCATAACACTGTGGTCAGAGAAGAGGCGTGATATGATTTAAATTTTCTTAAATTTATTGAGATTTGTTTTGTGGCCTAACGTGATCAATCTTGGAAATGTTCCATGTGTGCTTGAGAGGAATGTATATTCTGCAGTTTTGGGGTGAAATGCTCTAAAAATATCGATTAAATCCAACTGGTTCAATCTGTCATTTAAGGCCACTGTTTTCGTATTGATTTTCTGTCTGGAGAATCTGTCCCTTGTTGTCAGTGGTATGTTGACATCCCTATTATGATAGTGTTACAGCCGGTCTCTGTTTTTATGTCAGTCAATATCTGTTTTATATATTTTTTTGGGTGCATTGATGTTTACTAGGTTGACCATAGTACTCTTTTAAAAAAAGCAAGGGGACATATTATTTTGAAGTCAGTTATAAATGAGCATGTGCCTGTTTTGGCCTTTCCCTACCTCACCTTTCTCACATTCCTAGGACACTGCCTCATGTGCCTTTAAATCTTGTTCTTCACGGTATAAAAACGTATCTCTTGGCCCAAGTTGCAATAATGAGATTTCTTACCTCTACCCTATTACAAATTTATATTGCATTTGAATTTGAATCTTACCATAAAACCTGTGTTTATGTTCTATACTCTTCGAGGAATACTTAGTTTAGACTTAAGCAGTTGCAGCTCAGGAAAGAACAACAGCGTGGGAGAACAGTTGTAAGAAAATCCTTGTTTAAAGTGGCCTTGTCACTCTGCTAAAGCTGGCCTGTGATTAGCTGTCAGAATCTGTATCAACTCAGCTCCTCATACAGCACGACTACCATGTCTCTTGTACTTTTCCAGTCCCTGATCTTTCAGCCTTTGTAGAACTGCTTCCTGGTTTTAAATATATGCCTGTGTTAATCTAACTAAAAGGAAGGCCTTAATTCCTCTGGAGTAAATAGCTGGCCATGAATGGATAGAAGCGCAGAATTTTCAGCAGTCCGTGATTTATTGAAGAAGTATGAGTGGGAATTGATCTCACACTACTGTTCAGGAAACAATAGCTCATTTGTTTCAAAGTAATTTTTAGCAACTAAAATTATCAGTGTATGTTTATAAGTTATGGTTTTGAGTCAGTCATATTTCTTAACAAAAGCTCTTTACTTAGGTTTCTGATGATTTTTCTCAATGAACTGCTCATTTTCTCTTTACTTGGAGGTGTTTTTTAAAATACGTATAATTGATTTCAATAAACTGCACATATTTAAAGTATAAACTTTGATGTTCTGACATATATATATATATAGGATGCCAAAAAATGTATACATTTTAAGAGATGTTATCTATGTGTTACTCTTCGAAGTTTAATTGAATTACGGTAGCAATGTGTAGTATGACGTTAGCTCAAAAGATGGTGTTAATCAAATGAATGCTAGCATCATTCATTGTATTACAATTTTAATATATTTTTTTTCCTTTCTTAAAATGTGTATATGTTTTTTTGGCACCCTCTGCATGCGCGCACGCGCGAGCGCACACACAAGTGAAACCACCACCATAGACAAGATTGTAAACATATTTATTATCATCATCAAAAGTTTCCTCATGCCCTTGATAGCCTCTCTTCCCTGCCCCTTCCTAACTCCTCCTGCCCATCAACCACTGGTTTGCTTTAGGTCATTATAGATTAGTTTGTATTTTCTGGGATCGTACAGTGTATACTGTTTGCCCAGATCCTTTTACTCAGCATGATTATTTTGAGATTCATCCCTGTCATGTGTATAAAAAGTTCATTCCTTTTTGCTCATGAATAGTATTCCATTGTATGGATAGACCACAATTTGTTTATCCATTCATAGGTTGATGGACATTTGGGTTACTTTCAGTTTGGCACTATTACAAATAAATCACCAATGAACATTAATGGAAATGTGTTACTTTTTCTCTTGGGTAAATACCTGGGAGTGGAAAGCCTAGATCATATGATAGATACATATTTCATTTTTTAAAGAAACTGTCAAACAGTTTTCCAAGTGTTTTACCATTTTATATTACCACCAGTAGTGCAAGAGAATTCAAGTTCCCTTATATCCTCACCAACACTTGGTATGGTCATTCTTTTTTATTTTAGCTGTTTGAATAGGTATGTAGTAGTATCTCATTGGGATTTTAGTTTGCATTTCCTGAATGACTAAAGCTCTTGTGCATCTTTTTTCAGGTGTTTGTCATCTGTATATCGTTTTTGATGAAGTGTCTGTTCAAACCCAAATTTTTAAATTGAGTTGTTGTCTTACTGTTGAGTTTAAGAGTTCTTTAATATAATTTGGATACAAGTTCTTTACCAGATACATGCTTTGCAAAAATGTTCTCCCAGTCTGTGACTTGTCTTTTTATCTTAACATTGTCTTTTAAAGAGTAGAAGTTTTAAAATTTTGATGAATTCCTGTTTTTTACAGATTGTGCTTTTGGTGTTATATTTAAGAAATCATTGCCTAACCACAGAGCACAAAAATTTTCTTGTTTTCTTCTAGAAAGATTATTTTAGGTTTTACATTTAGGTCTGTGATCCAATTTGAGTTAATTTTCATATATGGTGTGAAGTTGTTGTTTTTTTACGTGTGGATATCCATTTGTTGAAAAGGCCATTCTTTCTTTACCACATTACTTTTGTGCATTTGTTAAAAATCAGCTGTCCAACAAACAATAAAAGAGAATTGATAAGTTGAACTTCATCAAAATTAAAAACCATCAAGAAAATGAAAAACAACTACAGAATAGGAGATAATATTTGCAAATCATGTATCTGAGAAGAGACTGGTGTTTAGAATATATAAGGAACTCTTACAACTCAATAATAAAAGGCAACCCAATTAAGAAGTGAACAAAGGATTTAAATAAACATTTCTCCCAGGAAAATACACAAATGGCTAATAAACACATGAAAATATGCTCAATGTCATTATTATTGGGGAAGTCAAAACCACAATGAGATAACACTTCACGCACACTACAATGGCTATAATAAAAAAAGACAAGTCATAATAAGTGTTAATGAGGATATAGAAATTAGAATTTCCATAGATTGTTGGTGGAGAATATGTATGGTACATACATACATGTCACAAAGATGGTACAGTCACTTTGGAAAACAGTTTTTCAGTTTCTTAAAAAGTTAAACATAGAGTTTCAATTCCACTGCTGTCTGTATACCCAAGAGAACAGAAAATGTCCATCCACACAAAAACTTACACAAATGTTTTTAGCAGCGTTATTCATGAGAACCAGGAAATGGAAGCATCCCAAATGTCTAAAAACTGATGCATAGATAAATAAAACGTAGCATATCTATATAATGGAATATTAGCAATAAAAAGGAAAAAAGTAACGATACATGGTACAGCGTGGATGGACTTTGAAAACATTATGACAAATGAAAGAAGCCGGTCACAAAAGTCCACATATTGTACATGTATAACCCCATTTATACGAAATGTCTAGAATAGGCAACTCTACAGAGATAGAGAGATTTGTAGTTACCTAGGGCTGTCGGAGAGGATGTGGCGAGTGACTGCTAATGAGTACAAGGTTTCTTACGGAGGTGATAAAAATGTTCTCAAATTACATTATGGTCATGGTGAACTTTATGGTATGCAAATTGTATCTCAGTAAAGGTGTTTTAAAAAATGAGTTTCCTGTATATGTATGGGTTTATTTGTGGACTTTCTTTCCTGTTCCATTATCTACCTTTGTGCTGATACTGTGCTGTTTTGCCCAGCTCCTTTTACTCAGCATGATTTAGTTTTATAGTAATGTTTGAAATCAGATGGTGTTAGTCCTCCATTTTTCCCCCCAGAGTTGTCTTGGCTATTCTATGCCTTTGCATTTCCATATGAATTTTAAAATCAGTTTGTCAATTTCTACAAAAAATTATTCTTGGATTTTAATTGTGACTGTGTTGAATCTAGATAACTTGGGGACAGTTGGCATCTTAATAATATCAAGTTTTACAAACCTTGAAGAAGGTATCTCTCCTTTACTTAGCTCTTCTTTAATAATTTTTCTCAGTTATAGATTTCAGTGTATAGGTCTTTCATATCTTTTGTCAAATCTATCCCTAAGTATTTCATATTTTTGTTGCTATGGTAAATGGTATTTTTATTTTTTAAAGATTTTATTGAGGAAGGGGAACAGGACTTTATTGGGGAACAGTGTGTATTTCCAGGACTTTTTATTGGGGAACAGTAGTGTGTTTTTCCCCGGACTCATCAGCTCCATCCAAGTCAAGTTGTCCTTTCAATCTTAGTTGCAGGGGGCACAACCCACCATCCCTTGAGGGAGTCGAACCGGCAACCTTGTGGTTGAGAGCCCGGGCTCCAACCAACTGAGCCATCTGGGAGCTCGGCGGCAGCTCAGCTCAAGGTGCTGTGTTCAATCTTAGCTGCAGGGAGCACAGACCACCATCCCTTGCAGGAGTCAAACCGGCAACCTTGTGGTTGAGAGCCCACGCACCAACCGAGCCACCTGGTTGCTCAGCAGCAGCTGATTGACTTCATTCTAGTTGCAGAGGGTGCAGCTTGCTGGCCCATGTGGGAATCGAACCGGCAGCCCGTTGCCCAGAGCTTGCTCTCTAAGCAACTGAGCCACCTGTCTGCCCGTAAATGGTATTTTTTAAATTTCAATTTCTGATTTTAGTATATGGAAATGCACAGTTAATTTTTGGATGTGGATCTTGTACCCTGCAACCTTGTTAAACTCACTTAATTCCATTGGATTTTTTAACATGCTGATCCTTTCATCTTTAAACAAAGACAGTTTTAGTTCTTCCTTTAAATCTGGATGTCTTGTATTTATCTTTCTTGCCTGATTACACTGGCTAGAACATCCAGTACTATGTTGAATGGAAGTAGTGAAAATAGAAAATCCCTGATCTTAGGAAGAAAGTATTTAGTCTTTTCACCATTAAATACAATATTAGCTGTAGCTTTTTCATAGATGCCATTTATCAGACTAAGGAAGTTCCCTTTTGTTGAGAATTTTTATCCATACACACACACACGCACACACAGTTGGCCCTTGAATGCATAGATTTAAATCCATATCTAAGTGACTCACACAGTTCAAACCATGTTGTTCAAGGGTCAACTATAGTTTTTCTATTTTAGTTTGTTAATATGGTGAATTGGGTTCCCAGACTCAATTCCAACCTGTGGGGGAGGGAGTCCCCCACACCAAGAGACAATTCTCAAACACCAGCGGGGTGTCTAAGAATTCAACTAAATTCTGACACTACCCATAGATAGAATAGATTTCACAGGTTAAGGGTTCAGTCCTACAAAACCATTTGTCTGTCCCTCTGCCCCTCTCCCAACTTCCAGCAACCACTTATCTTTTCACTGTCTCCATTGTTTTGCCATTTCCAGAATGTAACATAGTTGGAATCATACAGTATGTAGCCTTTTCAGGTTGGCTTCTTTCACTTAGTAATACACATTTAAGTTTCTCCATGTCTTTGCATGTCTTGGTAGCTCATTTCTTAGCACTGAATAATATTCCATTGTCTGGATGTACTACAGTTTATCCATTCATCTATTGAAGGACATCTTGGTTGCTTCCAAGATTTGGCAGTTATGAATAAAGCTGCTATAAACATCAATGTGCAGGTTTTGTATAGATGTATTCTCACCTCCTTTGGGTAAATACCAACTAGCATGATTGCTGGATCATATGGTAAGAGTATGTTTCGTAAAGCAGCTATATCATTTTGCATCCTGCCAATACTGAATGAGAGAGAGTTCCTGTTGCTCCGTATCCTCGCCAGCATTTGGTGTTGTCAGTGTTCCAAATTTTGGCCGTTCTAATAGGTGACATGATGTGGAGCAACTTTTCATATAATTATTTGCCCTCTGCACACCTTCTTTGCTAAAATGTCTGTTCAGGTCTTTGGCTCATTTTTTAATTGAGTTGTTTGCTTTCTTACTGTTGAGTTTTAAGAGATCTTTGTATATTTTGGATAAGAGTTCTTTATCAGATGTGCTTTTTGCAAATACTTTCACCCAGTCTATGGCTTGTCTTCTCCTTTTGACAGCATCTTTTGGAGAGCATATGTTTTTTATTTTAACGGAGTCCACCTCACCAATTGTTCCTTTTGTAGATCATGTTTTTGGTGTTGTATCTAAAAAGTCACCACCATATCCAAGATCATGTAGATTTTCTCTTAACTTATATTCTAGGAGATTTATGGTTTTGTGTTTTACGTTTAGCTCTATGACCCATTTTGAGTTATTTGTATGAAGAGTGTGTTTAGATTCATTTTTTGCACGTGGATGTTCAGTTGTCCCCACGCTATTTATTGAAAAGACTCTTTGCTCCATTGTATTGCTTTTGCTCCAGTCAAAGATCAAGTGGCTGTATTTATGAGGGTCTATTTCTGGGCTCTCCATTTTGTTCCATTTTTTATTTGTCTGTTCTTTCACCAATACCACCCTGTCTTGATTACTGTAGCTTTATAGTAAGTGTTGAAGTCCAACCTTGTTCCTCTTTAGTATGGGGCAATCTGGGACTTTTGCCTCTCCATATAAACTTTAGAGCCAGTTTGTTAATACCCACAAAAGTTGCCTTTGTGTCCCTGGACTTTCAGCTCCATCTCCTCAACTCAGGGAGTCCACAAAGCTCTACCTCAATTGCTCTGGCCTTTTCTGCTGCTTGGAAACTTTCAAGGTAGTAAGCGTGGGCAGATATAGGGCTCACTTCATTTGTTTACCATCTGTCAAGGATCATTGTCTTTCATTGCAGGAGGTCCAGAATCTTGAAAACCATTGGTTATTTATTTATTTATTTACTTACTTACTTATTCTATTTATTATTTTGCCTGGTCAGTTGGTCGATTTATTTATTTGGTTGTTTAGGTGGGAGGGAAATCTGGTTTCCGTTATTTCATTTTAGCCCAAAGCGGAAGTCCTGTCTACTCGTAGTTTTAATCTGAGAAAGCTCTTGTACTTGGATTCTTACAGAAAAACTCTTGGTAGTAACCATTGGTCATTTCCATTTGAGAGTATATATGTATACACACACACACACACAAACACACACACACTCCAGAGCTGTAGGATAAACTCAAATCAGCCAACACTAGTTTTTGAAGCTGTTCTAGGGGTGTTAAACTGATTTCCTGACTCCCTTGTTTATGGGAATTTCTTGAGTTATTTGGACCTAGACGCTAAATCTAAATAATGATTTCATGAAATTCCTAACCATGTTATGATTTTATTCTCAGAATTAAGAAAAAGAAAGAGCAGCAACGTTATGCTGAAGAGCAGAGGATGTTAAGAATGAACGTTCATGAAGAGCCATATTCAGGGGAAAAGATGAGCGAGATGTTAGCCCAGCTACAACTTGAGGAAATGAAAGGAGCCAGAGAAAAACAGCAGCAGAGAGAAAGGGAATACCAAAGGTACTTTGAAAAGTTTTGCATGGAATTCTGGCTCTAGAAGAGACTTGTTAGGAAGTCAGTGTTCTCACTTCCCTTACGAGAGTTCATGGTGTCTTCTCATACTTTGGGTACAGAACTTCACCAAATTTCTCAATTGCCTCGTACCTCTTGGGAACAGCATGCATTTTACCAGTGCCATTTCCCAGTACAAAGAGAGAGAGGCACAGAGGTGTGGAGTAGTTTTAACAGTTAAAGCTGGTAGTACATTAAAGACTCATGCTCATTCTCTTCCGAGTGGTTCACTTTGCCTGATTATACTGTATTTTTATAGATATGTAGAAGCTTTAAGAGCCCAGATCCAAGAGAAAATGCAGCTGTGTAACATTACTTTACCTCCACTCTGCTACTGTGGCCCTGACTTTTGGGATGCTCATCCTGATACTTGTGCCAATAATTGTATTTTCTATAAAAACCACAGAGGTAAGTTTCTTAAAGGAATGCTTGGGGCCTACAGTTAAAGAAAGGTAGTGATTGTACTAGTCATTATAATAATTTCACGTTTATTGAGTGCTTACTATGTGTCAGAGACTGTTATAACCCCTTTACAGAACAACCCTGAGGCAATAAAAATAGTTATAGTGAGTTATATTTTTCTTTGAGATCTGTTACCATCTTGTCTCTATTATGCTAGGGAAGTATTTCCAGCTCACTCCACTGGAGGAGAACTTGGGTTCCAGGTTCTCCTGTAAATGAAGAATATTAGAGTTTGCCTTTTATGACCATGAAGTTGGGACTCTGTCCAGTTGAATTCCCTCTTGTCCAAAATACTTTATTGTTATCCAACACAGACTTATTATCACATACGAGTATATCCACATTAGACTGCCAGTTCTGCCAGGGGACGCTGAGGAAAATGAGGGCCAGTATAAACTCTGTGTTTATCAGGAATCCCAGCTAGAGAAAGTGGAGTCCTTCCTGCTAGCCATAATGTTTCTGTTTCCTGTCCATCCTTAAACATAGTAGTTTACATCACGTAGAGATTATGTAGGCTTCATGCACATACTGAAAATACTGTACACATTTGTATTCCTAGTGCCCCTTCTGTGTGTTAGGAGTTCCTTATCACTTCTGTGAGTTATATTTTAAAAACACAAATCTGATGATGCCATTCTTCTAAAACCTCCAGGTTTTTTACAATACAAAATGCATGGCATATTTGGCATATTTTCTGTCTGGCCCCAGGCAAAACTCCAGCCTTATGAAACTTGTCATTGTCATACACCAGTACATGTCACATTTTTAAAATATATATATATCTTTTGCACCTCACATACTCATTTCTCTGCCTAGAATGCTTTCTTTCTTTTACTCTTATTAAACCTTCAAGACCATCGTAAATGTTACCACTTCTGGAAATCTTTTCCATCCTTTCTTAGATAGTTTTTTCATTCATTCCCAACTTTATTCCGTGATGACACTTGGTATATGTCTCTGGTTTGAAAGTATTACACTGCAATTTAATTATTTCTTGTGTCCATCCTCTCCATTACCTTTTCTATTCTCACAGAGTGCTTGGCATATAGTAAGCACTCAATAAATATTCAATGGATAAAATTAATACCTATGAGACTGGGTAGCGAAGCAGCACTAATAGTAAAGACGTTGGGGAGTTGATTAGGATCTGACTTCACCACTGTGCAAACCTTTATTTGCAGCCTATACCCGGGCACTGCATTCAGTCATCAGTTCCTGTGATATTCCTGAGGGGAACTCAACTCTTCGAAGCGCCATTCATAATTTTGCTTCTGCCCACAGACGGACTTTGAAAAATGTTTAATAAGAATCTGAAATCAACTGTTAGCATTTCAGCCTTCACTTAAAATCAACCATGAGAGATTATTTAGGAAAAGCTGTTAAAGTGTGTAAAATGTGTGATCTGGAAAGAAAGGCCATCCCCCATAACAACTTTCTCTGTAATTAGAACGGAACCATTGTTTCAATCTCCATCTTGGGACCAACATGGAAAGTTGACTTCCAAACTTGGCTATTTGCTGTAAACCACATGGAATCTATTGTTTTAAAAATGTTCAGTAAGGCTTTTCTTACTTTGCTGTGCTGATCAGAAGAGATCATGATAAATCTTTGAGATTATTTCATTTATTGTCTTTCTAAAATTGTATCTTTGAGTCTTGACATAGTTGAAAAGGTCTGGATGAAGCAGGAAAGAAGATGATGACATGAGTTTCTGAACGTCAGTGGCCATCTAGATGGCTGTTTGCTTTTCTAGTTGTGTATAACAGATGAGAAGAATCTGAATTTGGTACACATTTTTTTCCTCAAAATCTTTCTCTCCTGTTTTTTTTTTTTTTTTTTTAACTTACTACCTTTTTCTCCGATACAGTGATATTGGACATAAGGCTTTTTAATTTTATAACTTGCATTGCCAAAAGAAGGGAAATAAACTCACTGTCATTAGAGCATCTTCTTTGTGAAATAATTCTGATATTTCAAAAACTAAATCTGAAGTCAAAATGAGTCAAGTCCTGCCTTATTTCCCTGTTTTAAAAATTTGGTGAATAGCATACCTACAGAGCAGATGAAATAAAAATTGCTATGGTTAGTATGAATTTGTTATTTCTTCACAGTATTTCCTGACACAAAATATGAAAAGGTTTAGTATTATGAATTAAAGCTATATACCAATGGTTTCTTTTTCATACTTTCTCTAATGATCAGGGTTGAAGAAGCACTTAGGTTATGTCTGAAAAACACCTAAACATCTAGCCAGGTCATTGAAAATAAGGATCAAAATTACCTGTATTATGAGATTGTTTGGTTGTTTAAGCAGATTAAATATCCAGTTCAGTCAAAATCCTTAAGTAATCACATCCTCAATTCAGACTTTAAGAGTTGTATTTTTTAACCACTTTATTGAGATATAATTCACATACCATATATTTCACCCTTTTGAAATGTACAATTCAATGGTTTTTAGTGTATTCTAGGGTTGTGAAACTGTCAAATTTTAGAACACTTTTGTCACTGTAAAGAGATGCCCCCATGATCCAGCAATCCCAGTTCTGAGTCCATATCCAAAAGAATTGAAAGCAGGGTCTTAAAGAGATATTTGCACACTCATGTTCATTTTAGCACTAAATTTATAATAGCCAAGAGGTGGAAACAACCCAAATGTCTACCTACAGATGACTGGATAAACAGGATGTGGTATATACAGAGGATGCAAAAAAAAGTATACACATTTTAAGAAAGGAAAAAAATGGTACTAAAATTGTAATACTCAATATATACTGATAACAAAAGATGAATACAAGTCACGTTTGACTTCTGCAGTTATAAGAGGTGCTCAGAGTGGTTACCATCAGCATCCAGATGCTTCTGATTATGGTGAACTACTGCTTGAGCAACGTTGACCAAAGTTTCCACTTGTATCACTGCGCATGCCGTTTCAGTTTCTTCACACAGTACTGTGCGTCTCAGACTTACCACGAATGCGTGCAATTGTTAGGTGTGTTGGAAGTTCACGCCTCCATTGTTATACTTCCACAACATTATCGAATTTCAAATACCACTTCAAAGTGGTCTTGCGCTCCTCGAACAACAGCTGTGTGTCTGCCATTTTCTTTGACCATCCTGCCTGTCGCACGGTGACACTAGCATTCATTTGATTAACAGCATCTTTTGAGCGAACATCATACTACACATTGCAACCATAATTCAGTTCAACTTCGAAAAGTAATACATAGATAACATCTCTTAAATTGTGTATACATTTTTTTGGCATCCGGGTATACATACAATGGAATATTAATATCACTCAGACTTGAAAAGGAAAGAAATCCTGTCATATGCTATAATATGGATGAGCCTTAAGGACATTCAACTAAGTGAAGTAAGCCAATCACAAAAAGACAAATACTGTGTGGTTACATTTATATGAGGAATCTAGAGTACTACAATTCATAAAGACAGAAAGTAGAATGGTGGTTGCTAGGAGGAGGGGGAAATGGGAAGATGTTTAATGGGCAGAGTTTCAGTTTTGCAAGTTGAAAAAGTTCTGGAGATCTGTTTGACAACAATATGAATATACTTCACACTACTAAAGTGTGCACTTAAAATGGCTGCAATGATAATTTTTAGATTTTGTGGGGGCTTTTTTTTTCACCCCTCCCCCTTTTCCTTCTCTCCCTCCCCCCCAACTCCGAATCAAGTGGTTGTTCTCAGTCTAGGAGGATGCTGCTCCTTGAACCATGTTGGTATTGCCCTCCCCCCCGCCCCCACCTGAGGCAGTTGGTCTCCTGCCATCGGTCGGCTGCTCAAGGCAGCTCACGGCAGCTCTCGCCGGCAGCCCAGCTCCAGGTCCAGCCATTGTTCACCATCTTAGCTGTAGACGGCACAGTTCACTGGCCCATGTGGGAATTGAACCAGTCACCTCGGTGTTAGGAGCACAGCACTTCAACCGCCTGAGCCACCCGGCTGCCCCCTATAGGGTTTTTTTAACTACAAAAAGCAAAACCCCATGCCCATGTAGCAGTTGCTTCCCATTCCCTCCCTGCTCAGCCCTAGGCAATCACCAACTGTCTGCCTGTATAGATTTGCCCATTCTGAGCTTTTCATGTAAATGAATCATGTGATTGTTAACTTCAAAATAAAAGGTCATCTTGAGAGGCGACAAGCATTAGTTTGAGATCCAAAAGAATAGCTATTCTGGAAGCACTGATTTGGCAGAAGGCCAAACAGTGTTCTGATTAGGAAGTGAAGGCAGGGGGTATTCCTGAGAAAGGGAAGGGGCATGATTATGTTCATAGAAGGAAGGCATTTCTATGGGGGTTAATAAGCTAAGAAATGAATTTCTGTAGGTGCCAAGAAGCTAACATAGTGATGATAATTCTAAAGAATGTTTTTAATTTTCAGTCCAGTTGTTGTAACAGACAGTTGTTTGGAATACAGTGTGGCAGTAGGCCCAGTCTAAAGGCTATTTTGTGCAGTTTTAACATTCCAAAGGTTTCAGGAGGCAAGTCAGTGCCTCTGGGATGGCAGCTCTGACTCCATTTTAAAGTGGCTCCATTTATATTATTTTTTTACACAATAGATGGTCTTTAGTGACTGGACTCTTTCATTTAATATAATGTTTTTGTTTGTTTTTAATTTTTATAAGAGTTCATTTGAGCTTATTTGAGTGAAGCTGATGACATGCTGGGAAGCAAGATCTCAAATGCTCTCTAGTATAACGTTGTTAAGATTCATCCGTGTTGTAGCATGTGTCAGTACTTCACTGTTTTTTAATACCAAATAATATTCCACTATGAATAGACCACATTTTATTTACCCCATTCATCAGTTGATGAATATTTGGGCTGTTTCTACTTCTTGGCTATTATAAATAATGCTGCTGTGAACATTTGTTTACAAGTTTTTCTGTGGACGTACGTTTTCATTTCTCTTGGGTATATACCTAGGAGTGGATTTGCTGGGTCACAGAGTAGGTAGCTCTATGTTGTACCTTTCTTTTTTATACAAATCTCATTTTATTTAAAAAGTCCAGTCATTTTTTAAAAAATTTTATTGGGGAGTGTTGGGGAACAGTGTGCTTCTCCAGGGCCCATCAGCTCCAAGTCATTGTCCTTCAATCCAGTTGTGGAGGGTGCAGCTCAGCTCCAAGTCCAGTCGCCGTTTTCAATCTTAGTTGCAGGGGGCACAGCCCACCATCTTATGTGGGAATGAACTGGCAACCTGGTTGTTAAGAGCTCGCGCTTTAGCCAACTGAGCCATCCGGCTGCCCCACTGGAAGCTCAGCACAGCTCATTGTCTTCAATCTAGTTGAGGGCACAGCTCACTGGCCCATGTGGGAATCGAACTGGCAACCCTGTTGTTAAGAACTCTCGCTCTAACCAACTGAGCCATCTGGCTGCACTGACTGCTGCCCCATTTGTATAACTTTTTTGGAAAACAATCTCTTCAGATCCTTTGCTTATTTTGTAATTGGGTTATTTATCTTTTGTTTATTGAGTTACGAGAGTTGTTAATATATTCTACATACAGGTTTCTTGTCAACATGATTTGCAAATATTTTCTCATAGGGATTGTCTTTTCACTTTCTTAATGGTTTCCTTCAAAGTACCAAAGTTTTTAATTTTGATGAAGTGTAATTCATCTACGTTTTCTTTTGTTGCTTTAACCATTACCTAAACCAAGGTTTACATATACTCCTGTGTGTTCTTCTAAGAGTTTTATAGTTTTAGCTCTTATATATAGGTCTGTGATCTATTTTGAGTTTATTTTTGTGTATGGTGTTATTAGGGGTCCAACTTCATTCTTTTGCATGAGGATATTTAGTTGTCCCAGCACCATTTCTTCAAAAAACTATTATTTGCCCCTTTGAATTGATGTGACACTCTTGTTGAAAACTGATGGATCACTAATGTAAGGATTTATTTTTGAACTCTCAGTTCTATTGCATTAATCTTTACGTTATCCTTATTCCAGTTTCTTGATTACTGCTTTGTGATAAGTTATGAAGTTGGGAAGTATGAGTCCTCCAACTTTGTTCTTTTTCAAGATTGTTTTGCTGTTCTGAGTCCCTTGCATTTTTCATATGAATTTTAACATCACCCTCCTGTAAAAAAGTCAGCTGAGGTTTTGATAGGGGTTGCATTAAATCTATAGATCAATTTGGGAGCTATTGCCCTGATCCATGAACATGGGATGTCTTTCCATTCGTTTAAGTCATGTTTAATTTCTTTCAATAATATTTTGTAGTTTTCAGAGCATAAAATTTGTACTTCTTTTGTTAAAGTTATTTGAATATTTTATTCTTTTTGATGCTATTTGAAATGGAATTGTTCTCTAGATTTTATTTTCAGGTTGCTCATCACAAGTTCAAACCATCATTATTGTACGTTTCCTAAGTAATCTCTCTGTCTGCACCTTGTGAACTTCTTTCAATACAGCAGCCAAACTTAATACATCCAAAACCAGTCCTCTGATCCCTACCCCTACACACACACACACACACACACACACACACCAAACAACAAAAAAATCTGTTCCTCCTGCAGTCTTCTCCATCTCTCCATCCTTCTAGTTGCTCTGGCTAAAAAAACATGGAGTTGACCTTCACTTTTGTCTTTCTTATACAACCCACATCCAATCCTTGTCGGCTGTACCTTGGAAATATATTCAAAATAACAACTATGAGTTATAGTGTCTGCCCCACTACAACCCTGAGTCATCATCCTGACTCACCCGTGTTATTGCAATAGTCTCCTAGTTGGATTTCTTGTTTCCTTATTTGCCCCTAAAGACTGATCTTAGCACCACCGCCAGAGCAGTCCTTTCAGAAAAAAGTAAGGTTGTATCACTCCTCTGCTCAGTCTCCTTTGGCTATTTGTTTTACTCAGGAGAAGCCAGAGACTCTACCATGTCGTACAACACCCTGTAAAATCTGGTCCCAATTACTTTTGAGGCTTTAGCTCCTCCTTGCTCATTCTGCTTAGGCCCATTGTTTTGTGTTTTCCTGGAGGTTGCAGGGACACTCACTTCATGGCTTTTTCATTTGCTATTGGCTCGGCCTGGGGACACTTCTTCCTTACTTTCTTACCTCTTTCAAGTCTTTATTCAGATGTATTTTATTTGAGAGCCTTCCCTGACCATCCTATCGCAAAATGCAACCCTCCTCCCCACCCCCACACTCAGGTTTTCTTATCCCCTTTCCCTGCCATACTTTCTTCATGGTATTTATAGCTGTATGACAAAAAATAGCTATATATATTTTAATATTAATTTTTTTCTCTGTCCCCACTAGATTGTACACGAGGACAGGGATTTTTGTTTTTGTTCAGTGTTCTATCCTCTGGTTCTTAAGACTATGCCTGGCACATAATAGGCTCTAAGTAAATGTTTGTTAAATGAACAGATTTGTCTTTCAAAAATTCCAAATATTTCTACATGATTAGTAGCTTTACCTAATGTTTTTGATTGTTACTCAGAAGATCTTTAGACATCGTTTTACTTTGTTTTGCATTTTCTCATTGCCACTGTGATTTGAGACAATTTAGTTTCTCTGGGATACAGTTTTCTGTCAAACAAGAGGGTTATATTAAGTGAACTTCAGTCTTCCCTGTAGCTTTTACATTTTATGAATTTATTAGTTGTGTTTTATAATGTTGACCTCATTGTCCAGTTTTCCATTTCATTGTTCTTCATGCTGCGTTGTGGACAAGTGGTACGTTTTACTGTGGACAGTGAAATAAGGTGGGACAAGTTCATTTTCCTCTGCGCTGACTCCAGCACTCATCTTGTTGTCAGAGGGGATGCAAGTTCGGTCGGTCACAGCGGACAAGGCAGTCAGAACAGGAGGACGCAGGAAAGGATGGCCAGAAGTCCAGCAAGAGGGGCCTGACCCCAGGAAAGCTCAGCTGTGCTGTTCCCCAGAGGGAACTTTATCTCCTTATAGAATCCAGGAATATATGCGGGATAGAAGCAATGTCAGGGTTATGGTGGTAGCAGAGGATATTCCTGTCCTCGTCAGAAAGCTGGTACATGACGTGTTCTCCTGGGCAGTCCAACTGAAAACAGTGCTCCAATTGCTTTGATTTTGTCAGTGCCATGTGCTTTCCCTTGCACTGTCTAGAGTTTCCAGGCAGGAATTCCCACCCGTTCTCAGGAATTTTTTTCCGCTTTGCCGTTCCTGAATCCTGAGATATAAACTGTTTTCTGTTCTCCACGGTAAATCGTTTCCACAAAGTGACGGCCGATACTACCAACCACCTGGGTTCAAAGAGTCGATTTTCCTGATTTCCCGACCAACTTTTCTTGGTATTCCGGAATGGAAGAGTGAAAAAAATTCCTGAGAACGGGCAGGAATTCCCCCCTGGAAATCCTAGTTGCAGTATATTACTTAATTGTCCAGGCCTCACCCTTACCTTTAGATGGACAGGAATAAGATTGCCAACCACCTGCTGGGTGAAGTGGCTAGAAACTGCTGCTTTCATGTCTTCTAATCATTTAAGGTGTGATAAAGGAAGTAGCTATTATTACTCTTCTGTGCTTGTTTATTTAGATTCTATTTTGGGAAGCAAAGTATTTCCTTTACTTTCCCTCTACATGTAGTGAGCATAGTTTCTTTGTGCCCCATTTGTTTTCATGCTTCTCAGAAAAAGAGATTTGGGAGGTTGGAAATATAGAGGAGGATAAAAACAAATGTTTCCCTGGCATGTTAGGCCCATTCTCCTGGTGAAAGACTTTGAATATGTTCACTTCGGTTTTTAAAGCCCTCTTAAGGTGTAAATGAGCAGTCCATCTGTGGTCTCGCTCTCAGCTCTACTCTGATCACCGCTAGAGGTGTACGCCAAGGAGAAGTCACTGAGTCCTTTTGAGTAAGGCAGTTTCGTGGTGTACTGCACCGGTCAGCATCCCTTTCAGGCCCCTAAGATGAGATCGCTCTTGGTAGACGTTAACACTCAACTCTTGCCTTAGGTTCCTTCCTCACCCCCCAACACACCTCCAGCAATCATTAATGGATGGAACCATTAGACATCACTGGTCCACCCTCACGTCACTCACTCAGAGTGAGAGAAGCAGACGAGTGCCTCCTGACGTGATGCAGTAGGAAGCATACAGTGCCTTCTGCAAAGTATTTTTGTCCCCTCAAAAGCTGAAACTCAATATTGTCAAACCTTTAAGCCATTTTCATCTGGTTCTGGGACAAGATTAAGTTCTACTGCTCTAAGGAATCCATTGTATAGAATAAATTAACTACTAGTCACTTAAAATGGTACTAGTTATATACCATCCTTGGGAGGATTGAGAAAATTGTCACTCAAATAATTTTCTGTGTTTTTTGGTTTGGATGAAGATAATATGTAAAGAGAAAAGCTGTGAGGATTCCATTTGTAGGAAATAGGGAGAGAGAGGGTAACAAATAATATCATGAGAAAGCAGATATCCAGAGGATGGGTCATTTTATAGGAAAACTGATCCAAGTTTTTCAAGTTAACGGCTTGAATTTCAAAAATGGGGAGGTAGCTGTAGATTCAGACAGACATATAGACGTAACAATCACCAAATACAATGTATGGGCCTTGTTTGGATCCTGATATGGAAAAAAACAGTCTGAATAAAGGTACCTTGAAGCAATTGGGGAATTTGAATATAGTCTAAGTTATTCATTTTGTTAGGTATGATGAGGGCATTATCGATATATAAGAAAATATCTATACAGAGACGGAGACTAAAGTACATAGCGATGGAATAAAATTATGTTTGAGATTTACTTTAAAATAATTCAACAAAATAAGGTAAGATGTAGATAAAGTAAGTGTAGCAAAAGTTTGATAATAGTGAATCTAGGTGACTGGTATGTCAGGGTTTTATTATTTTATTTGCTCTATTTTTGTATATATTTGAATTATTTAAAAATAAATTGACTTTTAAAAACCATGAACCTGAAATAACCTTGTTAGCATTATAACTATTCTCCCCAAACCAAATAGGTTTACGTAGGAAAATAATATCCTTTAATTGTGGGATTTCAGGTGGTGATTAAAACCTAGAAGGTACAGCATTTTGTGGCCTTTCTGTAAAAAAGACTGATTAAATAGAAAGTTTCATTCCAGCAGGACAGATCTATAGGGAAGTTTCCTGACATAAGTCACACCCTGGTGAGTAAGCAGATAGGCACCCAATCACCTGGTTTTATAATTCCCAGGCATATAAAAGTTGAGATCAGGGGTGAAAGACCATGGAGAACATCAGGGTAAATGCAAAAAAGAACAAAATGATAATTTAGTAAAAGAAGCTTTAAAATCTTAGAGTGAGATGGGAGTAAGAATATATATATATATATATACATGGTTCAATTCAGGGAGGGGAAAAGTCATTTATGTTTCTATGGTCCCTCTGAATAGAGTCTTCCAGAGATTGAAAAATTGTCACTTGTCAAAGGTCTTTCTTGCTCTGTCTTCAAAGGCCCTGCTGCTGTGGGGTGATGGTTTGTGCAATGCTTAAGATCACAGCCGCAATTTAAATCCTGGTTCTACCACATTTCAGCGCAAGTTACCTAAACTCTGTGTGCAGTTTCATCATCTACAAAACGGAATAATAATAGTACTTACTTCACAGAATTACTGTGAGAATTCAGTGAGATAATGCATGTACAATAGTTAGCATGGTGTCTGACACGTTAAGTGCAGAAAGAGGCAAGATTTTCTTTGCTTCCACAGCTCCTCAGGGAATCCTTGATGGTTCAGATATCTCAGCTGGGCGTGAGCTCGGTGGGTGGACATGGGAACACAGGGACATCCAATTTGACCTTCTGCATGAATGCCTAAGAGGAAACGTTTTCTGTGTCCCTAAATTATGATGACATTTATATTTGATTTGCATTTGGTTACTTGATGTTATCCATCCATTGCTCCATCGTACACTGAGCCTTCTCACGATTAAATCAGTTTGTTTTGTAAGGTAGAGAATGAAGGGAAGAGAGTGCCTGGTTGCCAAATGGATGGGCGTATCGTTTCAGTTGCAAATTAGCACACCTTCTTTTATTGCTCAAACAGATTGTGAGACGATGCCTACATTTAAATCCTTCCTGGCTAAAAACTTGTAGGTTCCCTTATCCAACAGGATCCACCCACAGGATTCACCCACATTATTATGTTGCCAAGACCGAGTTATGGTTCAGCTGGGGGCGGGACGTGTTTTACCCTGTTTTCCCAGCTGGGCACTCTGCTGTCTCAAAGCATTTTCCGTAGAACTGAGTAGCACATTTCGTTTTTCCCCTGTCACTCATTAGGACTTTATATCCTACACATAAAACTTGATTGTCATACACCTCTGTCTTTTAGGGTTCAGAGCCAGGGAGTCTTTTTCCAATATCAGGTAACTCCTTTTTTCTTACCTTACAAGTAACTTAGGTCAGGGGTAGTAGGGGGACCAGAAGGGGGACCAGAAACAGCTGTGACTGGGAGGGGGGCACTACAAGGACAAAGGCAAGCAGCAGGGCTGAGACTGAGACGAACAAGGGAAGTTCAAGGGGAAAGAGTGAAGGACAGCAGGATTGGAGCTTGAACCAACACAACAGGAATCAGTCATTTAGCTAGCTATGGGTCTCTGAAAATCGGACGTGTTTGCTGTTAGTCCAGTAGATTAACATTTAGTGGTTTACACTGTAGTGTCTATAGTAATGGTAAGTTTGTGGTAAATAGACTCATAGATAGTGACTCAGGCTGGAAAATCCACTCCTGAAGGAATGTCATCTGAGACAGGTTAACAGTGATAGCTGGAGACTTAGTTAATGCCCTACTATGGTAAGTGTGCATTTTTCTACCTATTACATTTTCTGAACTTGTTACCTACCTCTTCCTCTTTACCATTGGCAAAATGGAAATGTATAGATTAATAGCTGTTAATGATAGCGTGACTCCAATAACAAAATGCAATTAGATCCACACAACCATACACCTGGCCTACAGGGGGTAGGGAATTCGTTTAGGCTGTCATAGAGTTCTGCTATATGACATACAGGAAATAGGTTGTGATGCTCATTTCAAGACTCACTGCTTTGAATTGATGGGCCAGTTACCATCACGCTTCATGCTCCTATCCCTGCACAGAGCCTTTCCTCAGCTGAGCAGTTGGGACTGTAAGCCTTGCTAGGTAGGATAATATATAGGGAAATTCACTGGGATGGTTCCAAATTGGGCAGTGTTCCTGCAAGACTGAGTTTGGCCTTCTCTTGAAACTCTAGGTTGCTGGGTGCTGGCTAATAGCATTTGTGTCAAGAGAGCCCTTTAGGCCTAGTAGGCTTTTTGTTTGCCCAAAACGTCCTTCCAATTCTGAGTCTTAAAATTCTACTCACTGTCCGGCCCGGTGGCTCAGGTGGTTGGAGCGCCATGCTCCTAATGCCAAAGTCACTGGTTCGATTCCCACATGGGCTAGTGAGCTGCGCCCTCTACAGCTAAGATTGTGAATAGCTCTCTCTGGAGCTGGGCTACCGTGAGCAGCCAGAGGTTGGCGTGAGCTGCTGTGTGCTTCCGTGGGCTACCGTGTGCTGCCATGGGAGGCTGGTGGCCAGCGTGAGTGGCCGGCAGCTGGTGAGAGCTGCCGTGAGCTGCTGTGAGCAGCCGACCAACCACTGGCAGCCAACTGCCTCAGTGGAGGGACCACAAGGCTCATAACACCAGCATGGGCCAGGGAGCTGTGTCCTACACAACTAGACTGAGAAACAACAGCTTGAACCAGAGTGGGGTGGGTGGAGGCGGAAGAACGGGGTAAAACACACACACACACACACACACACACACAAATTCTACTCACCTTGAGGCAAAGTACGACTACCACCTGTGATAACTAGGAGTTCTGTGTCCCATGAAAACTTATCTAATGTCTCAATCAGGAGCAATTACTCCTCCTGCCCAACCATATAAACTATGAATGAATACTCAGCCCAGTTAATTAATAAGTATTTTAAAAATCAAATCAGATTCCTTATGAAAACTTCCAGCAATGCAAAACTTCCAACCGAAGTATATTACTTGTAACTCTATGTAAAACATTTTTTTCTGCCTTGCATGATAATTGTTTATATATGTTAAAAGATAATTTTCAAAACAAAAGATAAAATCATAACTCATACCGATATTAAATGAACATGTGTTAAAGACTAACTTATGAGGGAAATAAGCAGATGTTATAACTGGTTCTGAAAAAGAACCTCACGGATAAATGAATTTGAAAGTTGAAATGGAGGCAAAAGTGATCTTATCCATAGACATTAATTTGTAGAATCGCAACTTAGATCAACTATAGACTAAAATCAGACAACCTGTAGGTGAGTCCTCTAGACAATGCAAAATTTTCCATTGAAGCACCCAATGTTTTCTGTAACCTCCCTTGTTTTGATCAAAAATAGTCTCAAAGAAAGATGATTCTTGATCACAAATTAAAGCTGGTCTCATTACATTGAGTCTGATTTTTTTTTTATAACGATGCAGAAGAGTGTTAATTTACCATGCAGGTCTTTCTTAAGTTTGCATTGCTGGAAGTCTTCATAAGGAATCTCAGATTTGACTTTTAAAATACTTGTTAATTAACCAGGCTGTGTATTCATTCATAGTTTATCTGTTTTTTCAACATGATCAGATTTTTAAATTTTGAGGTTTGTGTGTGTCTTAAATCTCATTCCGTGTGGTACATAGACAAAGACTTGGTAAGGCCGCACAAGGATTTGAAAGAAACCGATAAATTCTCTGTTTTTCTTTCTCGAGATGCCTACCCATCCCCCCCTCTCTGGCTGCAGCTCTGCCATTATACACTAGGAAGAACCTGTCCAAGTTCCTTAAAAGGAAGGGGAAAAAAAGATTTAGTGACAATGCTCAGTAAATAGAGAGAAATTACTAGAGCACGTGTTGACATAAGGTGAACATTTATATGGTATTTAGTTCTGAAAAAAGGGGAAGATTTGGGCCTGACACTGTTTCTCAGAAGGCAGGTCTAGGATTAGGACTGTTTCTACCAGGAATTTCCATCTCAGACTTGATCTCTGCGTCCTGTAGCCCATGCTTCACCTATTTTACAAGGAATGCCAACAGTGTACTAGGAGCTGGGTATCTGAGGCGAGTACTAAATTGTTTTGTGGAGAAATTCTAGGGTGAAGGGATTGCTGGGCCAAAGGAGGAATAAGAGAGTTACCCAGATCTGGGGGCTGCCATAGACATCTAGGGGTAGCAGCAATATCTTTGGTCTTTATTGTGTGGCCCTGGTTTGTTGATTCAGACCTTCTTTAATCTGACTGGTAAAACCCTCCCCTTAAAAACCTTCTGTAGTGCCTGTGAGAAGCATCATAGTTCTTTGAAGTCACATTCTTCTGGTTTCTAAACCCAATTTCCAACTTTCCTCTGTGCAACCTGTTCTCCCTGTTTCATTCCTCTTGCTTCACAATGTTACAATAAATACATATTCCCAATGACAGACATAAAAGAGCGGCAGTGTAAGGCAGGTAGGCAGTCCTGCAGCTATCCTAGGTGCTGGGAAGGAACTGATTGCCCTTGGGAGAGCTGGTATCTCATTTTTCCACCATCATTTTGTGATTTGTGCATGCCTGTTCTCCTCTCCAAGCCTAAATGTCCTTGCTGTGGAATGGGAGGAGGGCTATCTCCTAGCCATCCCATCGTGCAGAGAAAGGAGTTAGGAAGAGCAGGGTTGTAATAACTTGGAATCTAGGGAGCAGTCCTGAAACCTGCACGCATGAGGGCAAGTTCGATGTTAATTTGAGTGGACATGGACGGCCGACTGTGCGGTTCTATTGCATGTTCTCAAAAGAAAAGATTTATATTTAAAAGGTAAATTCCTGCCAGCCCCTGTTTCTAGAACTGGCAAACTGAGAACAAAAGGCTGCTTTTCCCCTTGCTCTTTGCAAAACTTTTGATAAAAGAATTATAGATCTACAAATAGTTCTACAAATAGTTGCACAAATAGTTCTGGCAGGTCCTAGGTACCAAGTTGACCTTGGTATGATATGTATGCATAGTTCTGTGGTGACATTTTCCCACGTGTGTGGATTCTGTGAACACCACCACAATCGAGATCAAAACGAACCCATCACCACAAAGGTCTTCCTGGTGTTCCCTGCAAAACCACACTGCAGCTCTCCCCACCACCACCATCCCTAACTCCTGCCCCCACTGATCTGTTTTCCATCTCTATGCTTTTGTCATTTCAAGAATGTTGTATAAATGGAATTGCAGTGTGTGGCCTTTTGAGACTGATTTATTTTGCTGAGCGTAATGCTATGGAGATCCATCCAAGTAGCTGTATGTATCACTAGTTTCTTTCTTTTTATTGCTGAGTATAGTATTCAGTGGTATGGATGTACCACAATTTGTTTAACTATCCTCTTATTGAGAGACATTTTGGCTGTTTCTAGCCTTTTTTTTTTTTTTTGCTATTACATGCTGCTTATGGACATTATGTATAGATTTGTATGGACAGACAGTTTCACTTATTGAGGATAAATGCCCAGGAGAGCAACAGATGGGTTCTATGGTAAGGGTATGTTTAGTTTTTTAAGAAAGTGACAGCATGTAGTTGGATTAAGTTTTCATTCTTCTTTGCTAGGTGGGTGGTAGAAACCAGGCTTCCTACTTGGTCTGGGTTGCTACCTGTGGCAGGGCAGGGCAGGGCACCGCATTACTGCTTCGCAGTGGGAGTTCTGGCTCCATTCAGGCCTCTACTGACACCACCCTGCATGGGAGGGGGAAGGGGCCTCCTACTGCTCCCCACGTGACCTCCACTCACACATGGGGGTGGGGGCAGGGCCATTGTCACTGGAAGGTGGTGAAAGTCCTGGCTTCCTGCCTGGAGTTCTCTGATGCCACCCTGACAGTGGCACTCGGGGATACCTCATCACTGCCAGGTGCAAAAGAAAGCCGAGGTTCCCCACTATGTCGTTGCTGATAGCAGTGGGGTGGGGCTGCGGTGTTTTCTGTGGTGTTTCTTGTTCCTCTACTGAGGTACAGCCAGCTTTTGTTGGCTTTTTTTTGTTGTTGGTTTGTTTTTTTTGTTTGTGCCATTGGTGCTTCTGGATTGCTGGCTTCTCCAGCACACAGTCCAGGATAGATGAAGCAAAAGGAAACCCAGACACATCATAACTGTGTCTTTCCTTGGATCTCAAGGTCCCTTGCTAATCTGACTTCTTCTCTCTGCTTTTCCAGAGTTTTCTTATGTTGTTGTATATATAATGCCCAAGGTTTTTAGTACTTAGCAAGACAAATAGGGAGAAGTGCATCTATTCCATCTTGGTCCAGAACCAGAAGTCTAACAAAGGGCTTTTAAAATGGCCATTTCTCCTCAAAGAACATAACTCTGATCATGTCTCAACCCTACTTAAAAACCTCCTTGTCAGTTACACGCCATTGTCTAAAGGATAAAATTCTGACCCCTTACCATTGACCTTTAAAGCTCTTCACTATCTCAGGGCAACTAATAGCAGCCATATCCTCTGCAGCTCCCCACCATGCACATGTCTCCAGCTACACGGAATTTCTCATGTGCCTCTTCTTAAATATACCGTGGATTTCATGCCTTGTGCACACGCTAATGCACACACACGCTGCTGGTCCACTGTTCTCCTCTTCTCAACTTGGCATGCACCCAGCTATCCTTCCAATCTTCTTCTTATATTACTACTGTGAAGCCTTTCATGACTCTCCCAGAGTTACCTTAGCACCGTGAATATACCTGGATAAACTATTTCTCATTTGAGTTGATTTCTTCCATTAGAGGTCTTAGAGGTGGAATTATGTCTCTATGCATCTCTGTAAATTCTCTGAGGTTCGGGGCTGTGCGTGTCTTAATCATCAATGTATCCTCAGCACACAGCACTGTGCCTGGCACACAGATGGCACTTAACAGGTGTTTATTAAACGAACAACTGAATTGTTACTTTCAGATACTAGAACAACCACTTTGTCCTCAGCTTGTATGAAGAGGCCACCTGAGGCTGCCTCCTGTTTAGCATCACCTTTTTATTTCCCCTTGAACAAAGTGACTTGGGGCGATTATAATCGTTTAACCACTTGCCAAATCTGCTCCTCCCTTTCTGAGGACTGCCGTCTTTCAGGGTGTCCTCATATACTTGCTGCCACCACTGGTTGACCACTTGAAAGCACGGCTGCCCCTTTGCGTGGCTGGTAGTGGTCTTTAAAGCCCGTTCTTCAGGCCATCTGAACCATCTGTCCAGTCTTGAATACAGTGAAGCCCCTACTTGTGATCAATTATATCCAGGCAAAGACTTTCTTTACCAAACCCTTCCAGAACATGGTCTTTTATTGAGAAACAAAATCTTTTTGGATACATGGTCACCTTGCTTATCTATCTTTTGACTGTGCTGGCTGGAAGAAATTTAATAGCAACCCTTCTTAGTAAGATTTCAACATCTGACATATTTGAGATAATAATAGCTTCTTTCATTTTTATGACCCTTTACTCAACCCATATGTTCATCCTTGTTATTCCCAAAGTACTCAACATGTGTTAGCTTGTTGCTTACAATAACTTGGTGAGTGAAGTTGTACACACACACACACACACACACATACACACATGCACATCCACACGCATACATATATGCGCACACAGGACATTAAAAATTTCACAAGTCAAGGGGCGGCTCAGTTGGTTAGAGCGCGGGTGCTCTTAACAACAAGGTTGCCAGTTCGATACCCCACGTGGGCCACTGTGAGCGGCGCCCTCCACAACTATATTGAAACAACTACTTGACTTGGAACTGATGGGTCCTGGAAAAACACACTTAAAATAAATAAAAGTTAAAAAAAAACAAAAAGAAATGAAAAGTTAAAAAAAAAATTCGCAAGTCAAAACTATTGCATTATACTCACTGACATGTTTTAAGAATTCTGATCCATTGACCCCTATATTTTGTTCTCATTTATAAATGGACATTGGTTTCTATCAGTTATAGTCAATATCTGATCCTAATACTATATATAAGCTCGCGCACACATAATTGCTCCACTTACCAAACCTACTTAATGTGGCCAGGCACTTTTTACAGGCATAATTTTGAATTCTTATAGCCATTCTGCAAGGTAGATGTCATCCACACCTTTCAGGTGAGGGAACTGAGGTTCAGAGAAATAGTCGTATCTGAGCCAGGACTGGCTCTGCCTCAAAGCCCATGTTCTTTCCACTACACCGTGTGGCCTCTCAATAGAAAAGCCTAACGTGAAATTGAATCTTTAAAAGGTTGAATAATCTCTGTTTCTCCTAATATCCCAACTCGGGCCCCATTAATCAAGGTTCTGGGTCTTGATTCTGTCACAAAATAAAAAAGTATGCTATTCTCTGTTTAGGAGGTCAAAAGTGGGAGGAGGCAGGTGTGTTCCCAAAATGATGCTTGTGTGTGTGCGGTGCAATTTTGGGCTTCTGTTGCCTGACAGTTTATTCTCATGGCACTTGTTCTCATAGACTTCCTCAAGCATTCAGGGTCCCTTTGAAAAAATCAAGGAGGACACTTGTTGCTGTGTCTGAAAGGGCCTGTACAGATAACTGCCTACCCAAAAAGTCCTGTGGATAGTCAGTGAAGCTTGCCAGCAGTAGGAACTGGTATTTGGTGGGCAGAAAGTCCATTAACTGCCAGCTCTTGTCTTACAAATGTCTGATACTATATATAAAACCATAGTAAGCAATTCTGAAGATCATAGGTCTATCCACAATAAGAACTGAGGTTCTTTTCCTCTAGTTTCTGATTCAGTAGCTCATCCCTTTCCTCATTTCCTTCAGATAACTATTGTCCACATCCTGTAGGGTGTGAGGAGGTGTGGAAGGGACGCCCGATAACAGGAAGGTGAGTCAAGAGTGGAGAGCTTGTGTATGTGAGTGAAAGGAGTATCTGAGCCATTGAGTCCCTCTTTGGCCCTCTCCTAAGAGATTGTCCAGCCTACACACAGGAGCAAGTGAGGAACACAGGTAGGTGTGTCCCAGCTGCCATCCTGGCCCCTGAACAGGGATACATGGCTGGAATTGCCAGGACAAGGCAAAGACTGTCTCAGGACCAGCCCCGCTCCCAGTTACTTGTTGGCACTCCACGACTAAGAGCGCTACTACCATCAGGGCTGTCTCATGTCTGTCTGAGCATTCCAGACCCAGACAAGTATGGTCCCCTGAGAGGCACAAACAGCGTCTCCAGAGGGGACTGAAAACGAGCAGTCAAGAGTCCTTATTCCTTGGCTCCTCTATGTCTGAAATAGAAAGACAGCTATTCCCTACTATTGGAGTCTGGATAGAATGCTGGAGCCCTGGAGATGGTCTCTTCCCTTCCTCTGGTGATGTCCACGTGCTCCTCCGGTGTAGCATCAAGTAACTGCAGCCGCTTCCTTGGCTCATTTCTATTCCAACTTCATCCTTCCATTAGCCCCTGAGAAACAAGTAGCTGTCTTCCTGGGGATGTTAGCTCATCATTTAGTTTGCTTCCCACCCCTTAACCTGCCTTTTTCAGGCTTAATGTCTGTTGAGTGTTACTGACCCCAGAGCTGGTCCATCACACATCCTGGGACAGCAGGTGTCTCCTGGGGTTGTGTCAGGCAAACCATGCAAACCTACAGTCATCCATCCCAGATGGACAAGAATGAACCGAATGGCCATCTGAGCACAGGGGGTGGTGCATCAAGGATTAAGTGAGCTGCTGTTTGCTGCCATCTTCCTTTGGTGGTTCACCTGTCTGTACCTCACTTAATCTAGTACTGGCTCCGTACCCCTTTTCTTTCCTTTCCCTCCCTTCTCCTCCTGGCCTCTTCTTGTCGCTGTCCATTTCTGTCACTGGCCCCCTCCCCTGAGTGCTTGGTGTTCACTGAGGGCTTTACAACTCACTTACCCTCTCTTTGCTCCATTCCAGAGCTGGTAGCAGCCAAGTTTATTATTCTGGGTCCTAACCTGTTTGGTGGATTTGTTGCTCCACTTCCTCCACCTTGCACTGAGGGCCTGGGCACTCCTAGGAATTAGGGGCAGGGTGGGGTCAGGGCTGAAAGCCATTCACACAAACAAATCTTATTTTATGTTCTCCTAACAACATGACTCTCACGGTGAATGCTTCCCCTCTGTAGTTCACCCTTGGGTTCATATCCAAAGATCCCATAGTATCTTCTTTTTTTAGGGGGAACTATCCTGGAGATTTCAGGCTAGAGGCCTGAAGAGCACTGTTAAGAGCAGAGAATTCTATGCCCCTGACTGGCCCATCGCTGCCTCCGGAAGGGAGAGCAGGGATGACCGTGGTGGCACTGTTTCCGCTGTGACAGAGAGTAGATGGGGGAGGCCAGGCTCACTATGAGGGGTGTGTTGGGTCCTGTCTGGCCCAACATACAGTCTGGATTCTCGAGTGGAACAGGAAACTCCCGTCCACTCAGGAGGGTATGTTTGGGACCCGTATTGTAACTCCCCGAGAAAGCCCCTGCACGCTCCGAGGGGCGCCAGCACTCAGCAGTGTAACGTGGGGACTACCGGGTGTCAGCTATAGCCCTACTGCGTGCATCAGTTTCCCGTCTGTGTCTGAGCCACCACTTCTCCGAACAGGAAGGGTCGGGTCGCTGCAACAGCTGCAACGGATGGATCGTCAAGTAGATCTGAGACGTGTAGGATCCGGCTTTCGGTTCCGGGGAGAGAGCGGCGAGTGCCAGGCAGAAGCTGCCCCAGAAGCTCCGCGCGCTGGGGATCCCAGCCTGAGGCGAAGCAGGAGAAAAGCCGATGCTGGCAGACACGCGGAGGACCGGCAGTCGGTTTGCGCTGGACCTGACCCCGAGGGCGGTCAGGTGCAAGGGGGCGGGGGCTCCAGGCCTGGGGCCGCGGGACCGGGGCGGGCCGGCCGGCGGGGCATTTAAACCCCGCTGCTGCCGGCTGGAGCACACCGCTCCGCGCTCTCCTGCGTCCACGTCGTCGCCTCCCTCGGGCACCAGCCGGCAAGATGCGGTCCTCCTTGGCTCCGGGCATCTGGTTCCTCCGCGCCTTCTCCAGGGACAGCTGGTGAGCCGGGCTGGGGAGGGAAGCGCGCCAGCCCCGGACAGCTTCCTTCGGTCCGGGCGGCGGGCAGGGATCCTGGGGACCTGGAACCCGACAGCGGCCACCCCGCAGCATTTGAACCCGGGCTCCTTCAGCGGCGCCGGCAGGAAGGTGAAAACGGATGGCCGGTGCCTGGGCGAACCTGCACTTGCCGGCCAGGGAACCGAGGCTTGGCGGTTGTTGCTGAAAAATGGCCATTTGAGTCGTGGAGTGTCCCTTTTGGTTTCTTTTTGCCCTTGGGTAACACAAAGGCCAGATTTCAGCGGTCTGGGGAGCTTACCTTGAGGGGCTCCAGGCCCTGAGAGATGCACGGGGAAGAAGTGTTTACCACTCAGCCGGTACTCACCTCAACACTGTGCGAACCACTTCCACAGTAGCTTTCCTCCAGATACCGAGGCCCCAGGCGGCCACACTGGGGGGCGGGGGAGGGTGGGTACAGAGCTTTCAGGCCACTCTTCATCAGAGGCCACACCCTGACCAAGCAGTTTGCTTGGCCTGCACAGTGATTTTCAAAATATTGTTTTAGTTGCCATCATTTACAAATTATAAAATTTAACATAAATGGCCAGATACCTGGCTTCTCTTGAAAAACAGATGATGTAGCAATACCAGGCCTAAATACCCAAATTATATTAATAGGACTTAAGGAGTCCTCTTCAGGTAGGACAGGTGCTCTTAACATGACCAACTTGTTCTGGTTTTAAAACAGAAAGTCTCACATTCCCAACCGCATCAGTCCTGGGCATAGCAGGGTGGTTGGTCACCATAGTGCTTTCCCATTGGTGGCAATCCTCATCCATCCCAGCCTTCTTTACGCATTTACGTGATTTATTTGGTCCTTTATGAGTTTGGGACTGTTAAAATACTTTTTTTTTTTTCAGAAAAATATAAAACTTAACTCTCATAAGGACATAAAAATAAACATGTGTTAAAGATTTTATTTTACTCATAATGAGGGATCCAGAAGATGTTATAATGAGTTCAAAAGAAAATCTAGGGAGGAAGGAATGGGAAATTGTTTCACGGGGACACAGCTTCAGTTTGGGAAGATGAGGCAGTCCTGGAGATGGATGGTGACCATGGCTGTACAACAATGTGAAGGGAGTTAGTGCCACCGAACTGTTCATTTAAAAATTGTTAAAATGGGAAATTTTATGTTATATATATATATATATATATTCCCACAATTTTAAGAAGAGAATACAAAAAATATTCTGATTTATAAATCAGGAATATTGAGGCAAAACTGGTTTTTCCACAGATTGGGAAGGAAGACTATTGAAATTCTATCAGTTCATAGACATATGTTGTATGATTTCATTTACTACCACTTCAAAGCACTGTCAAATGCCCAAGGTCAACAAGATGCTAGAATTAGATAACCTGCAGAGGAGTCCTCTAGACAATGCACATTTTCCCAATGAAACACACCATTTTTTCTACAGTCTCCCCTGTTTTGATCAAAAATAGTTGCAAAGAAAGATTATTCCAGATCATAAAATAAGACTGGTCTCATTAGATTTGATCTGATTACATAGGTGCAATAAGAGTGTTAATTTATAATACAGGTCTTGTTGAGTTTGCTGGAAGTTTTCATAAGGAATCTTAGATTGGACATTTAAAAGCTTGTTATTATTTATCATTCTGAGATTAGGAAGCCAAGCCAAGAAACTCTCTCCAGTAGGTTTTTACCTGTTGTACCTGTAAATTTGGGTACATTCCTCTCTTTTTGAGGTCCCCAAATATCCTAAGTTTCCTGGGCTGGCCAGGAAGTGATCTTTCCTCTTTGCCTTTGAGAGAACACAGTAAGCCGGTTTTCTTGGGAGGGTTTTATTAGTATTAGCTCCATAGAGTCAACCTTCAAAGGAGCTGGTTATATCAGATTAAATGAGCATCATTGCCAGTTAGGACATTCCAGGGAAGGCCTGGGTTGCATAACCAATTTGTTTAATTATGCCCTGGTTTAAAAAAAAGAAAAGGGATAGATTTTTCCTGAACTTTTGCAAAAAAATCATATTGCTATGAAAAGCAAGAAGATTCAATGAAAGTTTATGGATTCTGGGGAATCAGGTAGGGAGAATAAGATATTTACAAATGTTTCACTTCAGTTTACAAAAACAGCATCTACTACATTGTCAGGGGTTACAGATAGCTTAAGAAGAAAGAGAAAGGACTTCCTTATATATCCAGAAGATAGAATACTAGAACCACACCAACAATATCCTGAACATAAATAACAGCCATCTCTCAGAATTTATTCAGTTCCATGTCGTTAATTCTTGTTCTGCTGAATCCTGTTAGCGATCTCGTAAACCTGTCTGCTTCTTGACTGAAGAGTTTTGGAAATCCTGACTCAGTCCATTGGTATGTCCTAAAAGACGTCCTAGTCATGCCATCAGAAGCCTGTGACCAAGAGCAAGTGCCTGGTACAGTGCTTTTCTGAGACCATTCTTGCCTGCTAAAGATAAAGCTTTTGATCTATAGCTGATCGCAGAGCCTTTAAGAAGCATCAGAGTAAAACAAAAACTATCTGTAGATGACAGAGACTGAAACAGGCACGGATTAACTCATTACTGATAATTTTTCAAAAGTGAATGATCTGATGAGAATTCATAACAAGAATAATGCAGCTAACAAGGAAATTTGGTTGTTCCGGAAGTATGCAAGACAAAATAAAGCCAATCGCCCCGCCCCCCCATAAAAACATCAGACAATGGCTGAAAACATAATAAAGCTAATTTCAAAGAAGACAGTGAACATAACATCTGATTTATAAAAATGGATGAAAATAACTTTGATAGAGGAAACAACCTTGAGATATATAAGAATCCTAAGACATAATTTACATGGTATACCAAAGATATACCAAAATATCAACTGAAGAAACTCAGTAAGTCTGGAGAAAGTCCTAAGCACCTATATTTTAATAAAACTCCATAGGAAAGTCTGATGTACATCCCCAGGTGAAACCCACTGACCTAGGAGTTGTTAGACCCAAAGAAGTAAGGTTGCAGCCCAGGTAACATTTTTAAATCGCAACTGAACTCATGACTGGTAAGGCTGTTATCGTCAGACAAGCGCCCTCAGGATGCTGATACATAGAAACAAATCATGGACCAAGAGGGCACTGAGAAGTCTGCAGGAAGTTCTCACACAGCATACAATTTCTGAAATATTTATAAATTATAACATTGACCTTTATAAATTTAACCTGGAGATGGTTAGTAGCTTCCGACTTCACAGTTATTCCCGTGCAGTTGGTCAACAGTAACAAATCAGATAAGCCTAATTATTTCCAGCCTCTCTCTTTTTAAAAGGTGAAGGAACAAATCTGTGATTTTTCCAGGCATCTGAAAGATAGTTTTAGGCACACACACACAAAAAAAAACCATCCTGAACATTTTATTTTATTTTGTATTTAGAATTTGATTTTGAGAAGGCAAAAATCAAAAAAAGTCGTTAGGAGATTTGAATGCTTATCGTGAGTGCCTAAGAAACAGTACTTGTCCCATTGAAAGTGACAAAAACACGTTGAAAAATAAACATAGAAAGTAACATTGCAAAGAAACTTAGCTCTTTCTTAAGGGGGATTTCTTTGTTTTAAAGAGTATAGAAAATTATTCTGGTAAGATATGGAATTTTTGCTATCTAGGCAGATTACACAGGAGGTAAAGAGTCACATTTGACAACCTCTGGTTAAGAGCAGGCCAATAACCAATAGTTAAGAACGTTTTGTCATTTTAACAGAGAGAAAAACAAATTCCATGTTTGCATTTACATAATATTTGACGCGAAAGGAACCACAGCCTCTTTTAAAAAATGCTATGAATAAGATAAAAACTGAGCCAGCTTTGACAAAATTTCTAACATAATTGCTTCCTTCCAGACTCATTATTTGCACATACAGTAACCTAGGGCAAGTCAAACTCCCCTTCCACAAACATCCAAATTGATCCATTCAGGTTTTGTCCTTCATTGTTCTCTTTCTCATTGTGGAACAACCAGTCATTTTACGTTAAGATAAAACTTCTTTTTCTTCTTAATAAACATACACATATCTCGTTACCAAGTATACACAGTTGTTCGGCTCTGCCACTGTTGTGCCTATTCGAGTTTCATTCATAGATATTCATTATACCCTTTAACCAAAGTAACACATTTCAGAGAAAACGGCAGGGAGAGGGGGCCAGGAGGGTGGCTAATTATAAACAGCCTGCCCCACACCAGCGTTTTAGAAGAGCTCAGAAACACACATGACACAACTTTCTGTATCCACACATGCCATTCGCACACGTCTTGAGGTGTGAGTCCAAGCACTGTGCATGCTGGCATCTCCCAGACTTAGGACAGATGGTTCTGGACCGGGATCCTTTCACCACTGTATGCCTCGCACAGGTCACTTCTCTAAGCCTCAGTTTCCCCATTGGTGAAAGTCAGGTGGGTCCTAGAGCATAAATGTGGTATGTGAACATCCCTCACCCCCTGTGGCTGGTGGGGGTGCTCAGTAATGTTCTTTTACTTCTTTCCTCCTGAGTGTAGGTTTGGACGCCTGTAAATACTGAATGTTAAAACAGTTACTACTGCAGGCGCACTAAGATTTGAGCTCTGAGGCCTGCAAAGATAAGTAAGACCAGGTCCTACCTTCTCAGGATTAAGGATCCGCTGGATCCTTAATTATCAAACTTCACTGCTCCCACATGTCCCCAAAGGAGGGCATTTAGGTGAAGACAGCAGATGCAGCTAGACTGCCTAGAGGTAGTGAAGGTGGATGGGGCCTGAACTTTGGACTCATTTATAAAGTGAGAGGACCAGTAATCCCTACCTCATGAGATTGTCGTGAAGATTAACGAGGTGCAGCGTGTAAAGTACTTAGATCAGTGCCAGGCTAAACATTAATTACTATTATTCTGCTTGCTGTTCCTACCACTTTGTGTCAGGCATTGTTTATGTGTTGTTCGCTGCAAGGTTTCCCCACCCAACATGCGGCTACACTGAGGCACAGAGAAGCTCTACAGCTCGTCCAGCCTCACACAGCCCGTAAACGGCGGAGCTGGAATTTGAATCCAGGTTGGCCTGACTCCCAAGCCTATGGTCTTCCCGCTGACCTGATGAGAGTGCGGAAGGGGCAAAAGATCACACGGCTTTTTGGCCTGAGACAAGTCACTTCCTCTCTGTAAAGATCTAGGTCCTTGTCTATAAAATGGAAATAACAGTGGACCTATATCACAGAGTTTGGTGAAATGAAATGAGAAGGCATTGAGAGCACTTAGCCCAGCGCCTGGCTCACAGTTAGGACCTGGTAATTGCTAGATGCTGGTGAGTTTCTGTGGAGGCAGGGCTTCCCCCTCATTAGAAGGAAAAGGCGGCATGTGGCTTGGTGGAGCTGGAGTGATCTGAGCAGAGGTCGGGGAGCCAAGGCCTGGAAGCGAAGGTGTCACCTATCAGTTGGTGACAGTCCCCGGGAGCTGCAGCTGCAGGAGCACAGAGGCTGAGGGCTCATGTCCAGTCCCTCTCTACACATGAGGCCAAGAGGCAGGCAGCCGATGTGCAAGCAGAAGCGTGGCTGCCCCTCCTCCTCCTGCCAGACCCCCTGTGTGTGAGTGTGTGTGTGTGTTGGGGGGGCAGTGTCGAGAGCTAGTTCATGGCCTTTCAGAGTCCTCCCCAGCCCCAGGCCTGGCCAGTGCCCTGCCTTCTGTGCCAGCGTCTGCGTGGGTATATCGGGGGTCATCTGGCAACATGGGCATCTTGCCAGAGAGATGACTAGGGCTGGTGTTTATGAGGATGGGCCCAATTCCTGGAGCCCTGTGAGGGGGAACAGCTCAGGCCAGGAGAGGAGAAGCCGTGGGAGCAGGAATGGGGAGAGGGGCAGGCAGGAAAGCAGGAGCTGTGGACGCGCACAGCTGTTTTCCCCACACCCAAGTCTTCCCACGTGAGCTGCAAAGGCCAGGGCCGGCTGGTGACTGCTGCTGGGATGAGTGGCTCTGCCCTCAGAGTTTGCTGAGGGCTCACACGGCTGCATCCAGTGTATCTCATTTAATCCTTATAACAGTCTTGTGTGGCGTGAGTTTGTGATTTTACTTAAAAGAAGATCAAACTGAGACTTAGGTTAATCCACTGGCCCAAGGTCACAGTAAGCAGCAGAACCAGAAATGAAGACTCAGCCTCCTTGGTCTAAGTCTAACGTTCTTTTCCCTATTCTGCAATGGCCTCAGACCAGGGACCCCAGTGCTGCTCTTGTCTTATTTTACTGGTAAGGGCAGCAGAAAGGGCAACTTAAAACAAGCTATGAGGCTGCTCTGAAAAGGGAGGAGAGATGCTGGAGCAGAGCCTGGAGAGCTAAGCCCATTATTATTCTTGCCCCACTTCTGCGGCTTCTCAGGGTCAGGCCTGATCCTACCCAGCGCGTGACCCTGCGGTTCCCCTCCCCCACCCACTCGTGTGATTGCTGCCTTGTTCCCCCAGAGGCTTCTGCTTCCTCTTCCACCCTGCTGTTTCCTCCTTCCCTCTGCACAGAGCAGACGGGTGTGCACCTCCCTGGCTTTGGGTGGGGCTGTTTCACTCAGGCTCCATGGACTGGTCTAGAGGGAACCAGGGTTTGGGAATAGTCTAAGTGGTTGGCCAAGGCCTTATTTCTTCCAGTCAAGCTAACCAGTGAGGGCCAAGGTCAGAGTGAAGCTGTCTGAAAGTAACAACAGAACTGAGGACACACACCAAGGGTGTGTCCCTGAAGCCCATGACCACCCCCCGTCCCCACCATCTGATGATCCCTGAGTTGGCATTCGGGGTGGAGCGGGTGTGGATGGTATTACTGCTCTCATGTTGGCCTGTGGCTCATGCCTCGTTCCCTGCATCCTCTGTGCTCAGCAGGAGTGGATGAGGGTGAGGCATGGGGCTAGCCCCCCAGAGAATCCTGAGAGGAAGGCCACCTCCCTGGGCAAGACACAGCTCAGCCATCATCCACATGTTTCCATCTGCGCTGTTTGTGTAGCCTTTCTTCAGAAGAAAGGCCACCTTAATACCTGTTGAGCATTTCTTCCAAGCCCTACCAACTCTCATTCTCTCCCAGAGTTTTTCCAGTTGCCTGAACAAAACCTCATGCTGAAGCTGAAAGCCATGGCTTCTCATTCTGTCTGGGCGCTCAGACAGAGTAGGTTTCCCTACTTAGCTTCCTTCTCAAAGCAAAACAAGCTATGTTTTTTCCTCCTTCCTGAAAAGGATCATTGTTTTATCTTCTCACTTATTCTATAAAGCCGTGGGCTCCTTGTGGCTACTAGCCAAAGGTTCCCTTCTCTAGGAAGGATCTGGAGGCCAGGCCCTAAGCCAGCTTGATCTCGCTGATCATGAGCCCGAGTCCCAGCTGGACAAAAAGGGTAACGAGTGGACAAGTCCTTGGTCTGGCTCTCGGCCCCAAGAGGGCTTCATGTCCTCACCGCTCGGAGGCCCTCCCAGCCCTGGCCTGCCCTGTTCCGTCTTGTACACCGAAGGCCTGCCTCAGCGTTCTGCTCTGTGGTATCTGTCCCAGGCTGGCTTTTCCCTACCGTGAAGTCTCCCAGTGGCAGGGGAGGATTTGGCAGGGGTGGCACTGTCACCACCAGCCTGGTTCTTATTGTTCCCAGCACTCTAGCCTTTTCGAATCTGCTGAGTCCCAGCACAGGCACATCGAAGGATAAGCCACCAAGTCTATTTCCTCAGAGCAAGTGCCAAGGTCACCTGCAGCCGCAGCCAGCCCCACCTGTCACGTGGCCACCTGAGCAGTCCTAGACATTGACTGTCAGCCCCTGGTTAAGGCAGGGAGTGGAGGGGATTGATTGATGAGAAAGTTTAAGTCCCCATTGGCCTTAACATAGGGGTAGGGACTGTCAGCAGTGTGGACGCAAAACAAGAAAGGGGGCTGCAGGGACGGGGGTGGCTGACCGGGTGGCCGCCTGGGAAAGGGGCCTCTCCCACCGTCTCCTGTTGTCTGTTGTGCTGGTGGTGGTAGTAGGTCCTATGGATGGTAGTAGGTCCTTTGTTTGTTTTTTATCTGTTGCCGCTTTGGGACAAATTGTTCTTGACCCCTACCTCAGAAGCATTCCTAGTGCAAAGTCTTAAAGTCTATAAAGTCATTACCATGTTTCCTTGAAAGAATAAGTTGGCCTATCAGCTAATAGTTTGGAGATATCTACTGTACCCCTCTATCTGACTTGGTTACTCAGTAACCAGTGCCAAGTAAGGAGGAGCTGGGCTCTAAGAAGTGTTGCTTCTTGCTAACAAAGGCTTGAGGGGTCATGGGGCAACCCGCCCCACCTGGCACAGTCTGAGGGCCTCGCCATGCATGTTCGTTGGTCCTTCGCCTTCATGCCAGGCCAGCCTGGCCTAGCACCTGTTGCCATCCCTCCCCCTCACAGCCAGCCTTGGGTAGCTAGGCACAGGCCAGCTGTGTATATCTGCCCCCTGCTCCCCTTCTGGGGCCCGTTGACTCTGCAGGAAGGGCTCGTAAGAAGAGAAGTGAAACCTGTGGTTCTACACCCTGCAGGAGCGTGTCAGCTGTCTTTCCTGTGAGTTACTGTGAGTTTGGCAGCCTTGGTCTCAGCTTAGCCCAGACAGATGTCCCTAGTCCACTTTCAACTGTGGCACGTTGGCCTTTTTCTCAGAACAGCTGCCAAAGTGGAATGGGAAGAGGACTGGACACAATTGTGCTCTGCCTGCTGGCTGTGTGACTCTGAGCCCATCTCTCCATCACTCTGAGTCCAGGCAGGGAGTCCCAGGGGAGCCCAGCGCTAGACTAAGGTCACACAGCACAGCAGAGGACCTCCTGCCCCCCTCCCTCAGGAATCATGACTCTCCTGCTATCTTAGTTGTCAGATATTCTACTGGGGGCTGGGATCAGAGCTAGGACACAGGTTAGGCCAGGCCCCTGGAGGAGGACAGGGCTGGAGTTCCACAGGTCAGGATGTCAGTGGGGACCTCTGCTGAGCCTCCCTGCCTTCTCCCAAGGGAGCATGTGGGCAGAGGCCCCAGCAGGCCGGAGAGCTCTGCTCTGTCCCATTGCAGGCTCCCCCATAGACACTGGAAGCTGCCCCAGGCAGGGGGAGGACACTAGGAGTTTAGCTGGGGAAGTGGGGAGGAGGGGGCATGCTGGCCTCCAAATCCCCACCTTCCAGTGAGTCCAGGGTCTACAACCCCCACCAACCGGGGAGTACGGTGCCAGCCCCCAACCCCACTCACTTCCCGTAAAGGACCACCGTGGACTGCCTCAGCCCTCTCCAGCTCTTCTTCCTCATCTGAAAATTTGAAATAATAGTAGCTGTCATTTTACATGCCTACTGGGTGTCAGAAACTTAGAAAACCTATTGTCTGCACCATGTCACTAACTTGTCAGTAGCCCGATGACAAAGGTGGTGAACGCCGTGTCAGGTGTAAGGAGCGAAGCCAGGTTTTCACTGATTCCTAAGTCCTTGCTCTTTCCTCCATAGACAGAAACTGCCTGAAATGCACCACCGAGGGTCCCCCGTAGTGTTGCCATGTGCCCAGGGAGGGGCTCGCGGGATGGGGAAGGCAGAGGGAGCTGGCCCTGCCTTTGGTGAGGAAACCTACCCGGGCTTCCCAAAGTAATCAACAGGGCAGAGCTCTGGGTCTCGGCCTGCTTCACCTGGGTGGTGTCCAAACCTCTCTGGTTTGGAAAATCCCACCCCCCTCTAATGACTTCCCATCTTTGTCACCCTTAAGAGACAGTCCAAACTCAACAGCTTGGTACCAAGGCCCCACAGGACCTGTCCCCTGCCTCCTTCCCAGCCACCTCTCCTTCTGCTCGGCTCAGTCCCACCTTCCAGATATTCTGAACTGTGCGGAGTTCCCTAAACAGATAGTTTATTTCACACTCTCTGCTCTAGCACGCACAGTTCCCCATCCCTGGACACGCTCCCTGCCCCAACCCTGGTTGACCTGGCCATCTCCTGCTTGATTTTGAAGATTTTGAAGATTTAACTAAAGCCTCACCCCTAAGAATCCTTTCCTGACACTGCGCTCACCCCAGCCGGGCTTGGCGTCCCTCCTTTGTGCTCCCACGTCATGCAGGGCTGCCCTCTATTATAGCACTGTGGCCCCAATTCCGTCTGTGTCCCCACTGACCTGGGAGCCCCCAGAGCACAGAGATCTCTGTGATGGCTGGATCCCGAGCATGCGGTGGGCACGTGTGTGGCTGTGGATGGGAGAGCAGTCTTGTTTCTGCCTGAAGGAATTGGGATGCTAGAAGTGGGCATTACTGTGTCTGCTGTTCCGGCAGTTCCTCCTCCCAGGGCTGGGAGAGGAGGCCACAGGAAAGGGGCCTGGAGCAGAGAAGGAAGAGCACCGGGCCACCGACGGGAGGAAGCCAAGGGAGGGCAGCTGGGTCCTTCCCAGGTGGGCATGTCCTGGTGCTTGGAATTGAATCAGTGTGGGGGAGGGAGGACGGGGCGGCTGGCAACCGGGCTCGACCTTTGGGCCCCTCACTGGCTCTGACCAGCTCCTAAAAGGTCTCAGCGAGTCTACTGAGTGGCCGCCTGGCTTTCCGGGCAACACCAGGCTCCATAGCTGGGAAGGGTCTCCCTGCCCGGCCTGTCATGGGAGAACACTCAGAGCCAAGGGGCTCAGTGGGGCCTCAGAGACCTTTCAGACATAGAGGATTTGTCACAATGGTCAGTGGCCACCTCCATGTGGCAGCCAAGATAGGCTCAGCTGATCCCCCAGGGTCTTGAAGGTGACAAAACAGGGACCTAGGGACTAGAGTGATAGTAATTCATCAATCTTTGAGATCAATGTGGTTGGTGCTGTCACCTGTGTGCAACTGATGAGGAAAACGGGGGCAAAAATGGTTTAGGAGCTTGCATTTAGTTACACAGTACACTAGAGGCATGACTCAAAGCTTTCAGCTTTTTCCCGGCCCTGGCAGCCTCCCAGGAAGGGCACTGGGTTGGAGTGACCTGTAGGGCTGTAGTTGTCTTCCATTCACTGCTCTTTGAAGGCCAGGTGGGCACCCTCTCCAAATTCTCTCAGAGACTTTCCCCCCTCTGTGATTTACCCGTGCTCCCTCGGGAACGGGTAACTAGAGGGCCTGGGTTGTAGAGAAGCGTGAAATCCAGACTAAATGGTTGGAACTTCGTCCTTAACAGAACCGAGAGCCACTGAAAACTTTTAAGCCAGGTAATGGAGCGGCACACGTGTACCTTCATTCTCTTAAGGAGATGAACCAGGGGCAGTGGAGAGAATGGAGGCAGAGAACCCAGGCGGGAAGCTCAATTCCAGGGGTACAATTAGGTTGGCTGGTAGCCCAACCTAAATTCAAGCTCTGCTGAAATTCCCCTTCATTTTACAACGAAGGCGGTAGCCTTTGTGACACATTTGAAGGAAGTGACTTTGGGTTTTGGAGGCAGATCCCCAGAGAGGGCAGAGTGAGCCTGCAGTGTCTGGCCCTTAGGAGCTGAGGGAGGCCCAGGGCTGCAGGGACCCTCCTACCCTTCTTCCCCGCCTTTCTCCATGAGGTCTTTAATGAACCCGGGCTCTGGGTCTTGCCGAATACCTGGCCCTTTCTCCTGGGCCAGGGGTCCATTTCGAGGCCCATTTTCCGTGCACTTCCTGGCTCCTGGTTGCTGATTCAGCTCAGCTGATGTTCTGCTGGGGAAGCAGACAGTGACTCAGGGGGCTATTGAGGCCCTTCCCCAGGCCCTCAGGAGAAGGGGAGCAGCTGGCTGTGCATGGAAACTTTCCTGGTGCTGGGCTGAATCGTTCTTTCCATCCCAGACCAGTGCATGAGATGAGAAATGGGGGGCAGGAGAGGGCACATGTGATGTGTCAGCCACAGATGGAAAGAATGACCCTGCCGTCCATCCAGTAGGATGGACGAGACTGGGACAAGGAAGAGGACGTGACTTCTGTCAGCAGCTTTCCCATTGGTGCCACGTTTCCAACTATGGTCTGGGCTCTGCTCTGACTCGCCTGCAGCAAGTGCTATTTCTGCTGTGTTCTAAGCTTAAGAGGAGTATGGAGCTCTATAAAGACAGACCCTTCTCCCGCATCAGCCTCCTACCCGCTCCCCCCATTGCTGGTATTTTAAAAATGATGTTGGGATTCAGCACCAAAAAACAAAAACAGAAACGATGTTACCTCCCCCTTGCTCCATCTCTTTCACTCACACACACCCTGACCTTACTGAGGCCAAATGAACATAGAAGTGGTGGAAGTAACAAGAGCAGAAGGAGGGTGTTGTGTTTTCTAGAGTGCTGGTGCTGAGCCAGCTCTGTTGGGAGGCCTCAGGAGCTGGGACAAGGGAGCACCCTGGCCTCGGGCATCTGTTCCTACCCTCCCCCTGGCCTCTGCCCCAAGGAACTGGTGTCTGGAGGGGCGCCTGAATGTAGGGAGTTGGTGTTGCTGAGGCCCTGGGCCTGGCAGAGCGGGCACAGGTGGGCTACAGGGCACGAGCTCTGATCTTCCTGCTAATTCAGATGCCTACCTTTTCCTGCAGGTACCGAGGCTTTATCTTGCTGCTTACCTTCTTAATTTATACCTGTTACCACATGTCCAGGAAGCCCATCAGTATTGTTAAGGTGAGGCTGGCCTGGCAGTAAGGAAGAATGCAGGAGACACTGGGCCCCAGCAGAAATCCACTTTAGTCAAATGGTCTGGAGCTCAGCCCATTACCATCCTTGTTCCTTTACCACGATCGCTGAGCCTGCTCCCACTTTTAGTAGCTCTTTTCCCCAGGGAACTTTCCCAAGTGCTCCTTTTGAGTGGATTCACCAAGACAGCAGTGTCGGTGGCTATGGGTGGCTTGAGAGAGCAGGGACCCTGGGCTCTATGGGTTCTGCTCATAGACTCCCCCTGCCCTTCCCTCAGGATCCACTGTGACCACCTGTCCCTATAGCCTGTTCCTGTAGGAGGAGATGTCAGAGGGAGGAGCATGGAGCCCAGTGGGGCGGCAGTGGTGCGGGTGTGGTTGGGGAGGGAGGTTGCTTGCTCCTCTCTGGGCTGACTGGGCTCTGGGGCCACGAGATCACCCCTGACCTGTTGATCCCATTGCCTGTCCAGAGCCGTCTGCACCAGAACTGCTCAGCGATAATCAGGCCCGTCAACGACACCCACAGTCCCAATGACACCACGTGGTGTAGCTGGTCTCCGTTTGGTAAGAATGGGGCAAGTTGCTTCCCTACTCCCCATTCCCCTCCCCAGGAAGGGGTTGCCCAGGGCCAGAAAGACCTTCTTGCAGTGGCAGCCAAGCAGCCAGCTTTCTCTCTCTCCCGTCTGCTTTCAGACCAGGACAACTACAAAGAGTTACTGGGAGCCGTGGACAATGCCTTCCTCGTGGCCTATGCCATCGGCATGTTTATCAGGTAAGAGGGAGGCAGAGCCCATGACCACCCCAGAGTCGGGCGGTTCAGAGCTGCTGCCTCCTCTTGATTCACCTGGGGCAGTGGGGTCAAAGTGAAAAAGCTAATGGCTCCCCAGGTGGAAATGAGACCAAGACTTCCTCATGTGTGGTCAGCCCCCAGCCATCCTCGTTCCCTTACATGGTCACTGAGCCATCTCCGTCACCTGGCCGACTCCCACTTTTAGTAGCTCTTTTTCCTGGAAAGTCTTTTCTGGACACTCCTGAGTTAGTCACTCAGATGGCTGGAATATGGTTTGTCCTGGACCTGGATCCTTCAAGGGTGGCCCTGGATGCAGAGATGGCTAGAAAACCCTGCCCTGTTCTGGGCCTAAATTAGCAAAGCAGGCATGGCTTTCACACAGCAAGCAAGGTATTTGTTGCCATGGAATCAAAGATGAGTGAGGTAGGTACCACTCCAACAAGCTCATAGCAGCTCGTTACAAAACAGTGTGCTGGCTCCATGACAGAGGTGGCTCCAGGGGCTCTGGGGGCTCAGAGGTACTTAGTCAGAGCTGGGATTAGAGAAGAGGGGTTAGGGAAGGCTTCTTGGAGGAGATGACACGGACTGAGGCGGAGCAGTCGGGCTTGGCGGTGGAGAAGAGAATAGGCAGAGGAATAACATGAGCAAAGTAAGGAAGCGTGATCGAAGGATGGGGTGGGGACTAGTAACAGTTCTGCCAGAGCGTGAAGTTTGAAGGGAGTAGTAGCAGAAGATGGGGCTGAAGAATGAGGTCATGTGAGCCCGGCCACAGGCACAGGAGAGCGTGGAAGGGTTTTACCCAGGGTGTCACGTTCAGATTTACATTTCCGATAGGTCACTCTGGGTGGGGTGGAAGGGAGATAAGAGAGGGCAAAACTGAAACCTGGTCATGCTAAGGAACAGATTGGTGATGGTCCAGCTGAGCTCTGCGCAGTGTTTGAGTTAGAACAGTAGTCACAGAGATGGAAAAGGGACGACACCCTGGAGAACTCTGTAAGAGTAGGTGGGTCTTGGAGAATGGATGTGAAGGGTGGGAAGGAGAAGCAGGACACTAAGGTGGCTCCCTGGTTTTTGGCTTGAGTGGCCCAGGATGGTGGTGCCATTGACTTCAAGGAGGACACCAGATAAGGGCTGGGTGGGGGAAGGAGGAGCCGTTCAGTTGTAGAGGGTTGAGTTTCAGGTGTTTAGGGGGCACCCAAGTCACGATGCCCAGGAGGCATCTGGATGTGGTCCTGAAGCTCTGGGGGAGCGATCCGACTGCAGATATACTCAGTGGTAGCTAAACCCGTACAAGTGCTTGCAAGAGGCTGCTCCCCAGAGATAACAAATGAGAAGGCATGGTCAGCCAAGGCGTGGGGGGTGAGATTGGCCGCAGTAAGGCCAGGGAGAGAACATCTCTAGGAGTGTAGTCAGCAGTTTCAAATATGGCAGAGAAGCCTAGTGAGGCAAGGCCTGAGGGTGTCCCTGGCTGTGGCAACAGAGGCCATTGGTGGTCTCCTTGGCCAGAGTCACTCAGTGGTGTGGTGGGGGGAACACATGAAGGCAGACAGGTGAGATGGGCAGATAGTGGAGGAGACCTGCGGATAGAAAGAGAAAGCTGGCTGCTTGGATTAACCACAAATCCAACTCTCTCTTCTCCAGTGGGATTTTTGGGGAGCGGCTCCCCCTCCGTTATTACCTTTCAGCCGGAATGCTGCTCAGTGGCCTTTTCACCTCGCTCTTTGGCCTGGGATATTTCTGGAACATTCACGTCCTCTGGTACTTCGTGCTCATTCAGGTATGAGCCCCCGTCTTGCTCTTGGGCCTCTGTTCCCAGCACAGAAAGGATGCTGGAGGCTCTGGTTCTCCTCAGCTGCCCCAGGTCATGGCCGGTTCGGGCCCTGAACACCTCCTGCCCAGCCCACTGCCCTCTGTTAGGCTCCACAGGGTCTCACTTCCCACCCCGTGGGTCATGCATTTGCTTGCTCAGTATGCTGCACTGAGCACCACCTTGAGGTCACCGGAGATGCCTGAGAGGCTGAGTTTGTGCAGGGAAGGGTCTTGGGCCAGGGGGCATTAGGGGTGTGTGCATGTGTGGGAATTTGGGGGCCATGATGTTGAACCTCCTCAGCCCAGGAGGCATCAGAGCAGGGAGCTGGCAGCACGCCCGGGACCTGTCCCACCTGCCTTCTCTCTCCCTGCAGATCTTTAATGGACTTGTCCAGACCACAGGCTGGCCCTCAGTTGTGACCTGCGTTGGCAACTGGTTCGGGAAGGGGAAGTGAGTGTGACAAGGGAGTGGGAGCTGGAGGTTCCCTAGGAGGTCACCTGCGGCCTCCTAATATAATTTCAGGGTGAGGGATTAGAAACTTGCCTCCATCTTGCTGACGTTCACGTGCTGAGTGAGACGTCACAAACATTTTAGTGACTAAGAAGTGGTGTTGATTTTCCTTTGATAACATTTCAACCCATAAAACAACCTAATAGAGGAATTTCCATTTTGCATGAAGACAAAAATGAAGCCTATAAAACTGTATTTTTTTTTTTTTCCTGAACTGGCTTTTGTGCAAAAAAAACCATTGCTTTAGAGCAGGGTGTCTCAATCTCGGCGCTATTGCCATTTGGGGCTGGATAATGCTCTGTCGTGGGTGCCGTCCTGTGCATCAGAGCATGTGTAGCAGCATCCCCCACAGATGCCACCAGCTCACCCAGAGCTGTGACAGTCAAAACTCTTCAGATACTGCCAATGCTCCCAGAGAGAGGAGAGCGGGTGTGGAGCTCCACCCCTCTGGGCAGCAAGCCCTCCACTGGGAGCCCCGTGTGCCCGCGCTCGGTAACCCAGGCCTGGCTGTCGCTCCCTCGCTCATTCGCTGACCCTGCCACCCCTCTCCCTCTTCCCTGGCACGGAGGCTGTAGGCAGCCAGTTTTCTGCACGTGGCCAGGGCAGTTGTGAGGAACCCTATGCTTTTCTTTAAATTTTTTCTGTGCTTCTCCCCTCCCCTTCTTTGTCTTCCCTTCCTCCCTCCCTCCCCACCTCTTCCCTCCTTCCAGGCGGGGCTTCATCATGGGCATCTGGAATTCCCACACATCCGTGGGCAACATCCTGGGCTCCCTGATCGCTGGCGTCTGGGTGAGCGATCAATGGGGCCTGTCCTTCGTAGTGCCAGGCGTCATCACTGCTGTCATGGGCATCGTCACCTTCCTCTTTCTCATCGAGTGTAAGTAGACCCTTCCTCCCCACAGGGGCCGCAATTCTGGGAGGAGGCGGCTGCCTACCTAGCATGGGGAGATTACTGGTCACAGAGTTGGAGGCAGGGGTGTGATGGGACAGCAACGTCTCTGAGCCTCAGTTTTCTCATTTGTAAATAAGGCTAAAAGTGTGTCCCTCTCAGAGCTGTGGAAGGTTTTGGTAAGACAAGTAGTTAGGACGCCTGGCCCCTCGTTGGTGCTTGGCAAATGCTGGCTGACAAGGGGGAAGGTGGGGTGGACAGGGCACTCCCCACATCTGCTGTTCTCATCCCCGTTCCCTGCCAGCCTGTGAGTCAGCTGGGCCAGGTCATAGGGCCACTTTGTAGCCGCAGAGCAGAAATCCTGGAGGCTTTAGGGGTGGGGACTAGTCCCAGTGCAAGTGGAGGGCCTGGCCTGCGGAAAGCCTCTTAGAAGGTTTTATTTTTTAGACCCAGAAGACGTGGACTGCACCGCGCCTCAGCACCATGTAAGTGAGAGGCCCCAGCCCACTCCCTGCCCTCCTACTCCATCCGTCCAGTGTCAGGCCCTTGGGTTGGCTCCCCAACAGCCCCATGGGCCTGCAGGAAGTTAGTCCAGACCGGGAGAGAGACACGTACCCCTTCCAGCTTGGGAGCCCCTGCCTCTCATGTGGGTTATCCCTCCAGCGGGCAAGAGGTGGTACGTGGAGGCCCACAGCAAGGCTTCATCTCTGTTCAGGATGGGCCAGAAGAGAACCAGAACAACGCCGAGGACCCTGGGAACAGCCCCTACTGTCACCAGGAGAGCAGCCTGGAGACGGTGGCCAAATGCTCCAAGGAGCCAAGTGCTCAGCCTGTTGCCATCAGCTTCTTTGGGGCGCTCATGATCCCGGTGAGAAGTGGGGGGAATGGAGGGGAGAGAGAGGCTGTTTAGATTTTTCTGCTGGGTATCAGGAGATGGGGATGCCAGGGAGAGCTATGGTTTCCAGAATTTCTTTACAGGAGCTGCCTAGGGTGGGTAAGAGGGGAGACTTGTCTTGACACAGCATTGGAACAGCAGGCCACATGGCTTTTATTGAGTGGATGTACTTGAGGTCTTTGTGTGGTGAGGGGTGGGAAGTGCTGGGGTGGTACTCAGACGCCCCTGGGGGCTGCCCCAGACCAGGATCTCCTGCACCCTTTCCATCGTGCCCTCTGCTCCGATCCCTAGGGCGTGATTGAGTTCTCCCTGTGTCTGCTCTTTGCCAAGCTGGTCAGCTACACCTTCCTCTACTGGCTGCCCCTCTACATCTTCAATGTGGGTAAGTACCAGGGGAAGAAGAAAGGGTCCTTAGTGGGAGAGGAAACCTGTTGTGCAATGCATATGATTCTCGGATATAGGGTGGGTCTCTGCTGAACCTCTCTTAGGGCAAACGGAGATTATTTTTAATGGGAAGTTGAACCTTGTACACTACCTCCAAGGCCCTGATTCCAGCCACCTTTCCTCCCTTGGAACTGAGTTGGGGGTTAGGGACTCGAAGCTCTATTCTGTGATCTTCCCTAACTTCTCCATCCTTAAGTGTAGGAGAAACCCACCTCCAGCCTGCCTGGCTCATAGATGGGTGGGATTGGAGGGTGCTAGCGAAGGTGTGCCTTTTGCATGCCTCCTGGAGTCCCTTGAGCCTCCCCCAATGCCAGGAAGAGGCCTGCTATGGCACCCCACTGCGTGCAGCCTGCTGGTGAACACCATTCTCCTGTCCCTGTGCTGGGTCGGCTGCACTGCCCATCTCACGGACCTACTCCCCCTGCCCCTGTCTAAGGACGGACAGACGAGGACAGGGCACTTTTGTGGTTGAAAAACTTGTTTATGTCCACCTGGCCTGGGTCTCTGCTATTCCATACCCTGGTGGCTGCTGTGTCAGGAAGCAGCACTCCCACCGAACCCCCCCCACCCCCGAGCCTCAGCATTCCACCAGGGCGAGGCCCTGACCCAGGCTGCCCTGCTCCCTCCAAGTCCCGTGGGGAGGGGGCAGTGGGCAAGGCTGCCTTGGCATACACTGCACTTTCTCAGAGCAGGATAACGTGGGGCCACATTTCAAGGTGTAACTTGCCCCACAGCTCTGTCTGAGGGGTCTCTCACAAAGACAGAGGTGGAGGCCCAGGGCAGTTTTGTGGACATGGGGACTCTGTTTTGTGGTGCCGACTTCAGCATATGAGTCAGCCTTGAGGGTTGGGTTACGGTTCAAGCTTCTGGATACTCCTTTTCTAATCCCAGGGCAAAGCCTGGGACCTGAGGTCCTCATTTTCCCGTGAGTCTCCTTCCTGACTCTGTTGATTAGCAGAGACCTCAAATGGATGCAAAGCCTCCTGGTGGGGGCCTGCCACTCAGTCAGGAGCACGGCAGGAACTGCTGGTCGAGCTGAGGCTCAGTAGGAGAAGTTGTGTCCCCTGGGGAAGGTGGTCCAGTGGAACAGGGCTTGCAGGCCAGATCCCAGTGCTTTCAGGGAGGGCTAGTGTGAGAGGTCAAGGCCATCCTGCAGAAGGAGAGGGCACCACAGGACTGGGGGCCCCAGAGGGCTTCTGGGCAAACTGTTGCAAACTCACCTGTGACCGTGGCCGATCACTTCCCACGGGTCCTCACTGCTTCCTCTGAAAAACGGGGCTTGGAACACGTGATCTGACTTTTCTGATTGTGACACTCCAGGGTATTTGCCCTGACTCATCAGGTCTAACCACATATTTGTGTTTTCCACAGCTCACTTTAGTGCCAAGGAAGCTGGGGACCTATCTACACTCTTTGATGTTGGTGGCATCATAGGTGAGGTCCTGCCCTGCTCTGCCTGTAGGCTGCATTCCCCTTTTCCCTGGTGGTGGTGCAGAAAGAAGGTCCCATGGGAAGTGACCCAGGCAGGTAGCATCAAAGAAAAAATGGCTCCTGCCCAGCTGGGTGATCCTAAGAAAGATGGCCCTCGTGTTTAGTCTTCCTGTCAGCCATGGATCCAGGGAGGGCTTCCGAGGGAGACGCTCTGCTGGTTCTGGATGCCTTGGCCCAGACCAGTGCTGGGCGGAGTGATGGGGCCACGCTTGGGGTACCACGTGGGTGGGAGGCTGTGGTCATGCCTGGGCAGCAGTGGGTGAGTTGGTTTGTGTTCCAGGTGGCATCCTGGCGGGGCTCATCTCTGACTACACCAATGGCAGGGCCACCACCTGCTGCGTCATGCTGATCTTGGCTGCCCCCATGGTGTGTATAACCTCCTATGTGCCTGCGTGTGGCCGCTGGACTGTGGGCACCGGGGCATTGATGCACATACCTGTCTGTGTGTGTGTACATCCCTGCGCACAGCTCAGGGGGGAAAGAGACCCAGACTGAGAGTTTCAGAAAGGGATCAGTGGCTCCTTGGCCTTGGTGGAGAAGGGGAGACCCGCTGGTAAACTTCTTGCCCAAGGAAAGAATAGCAGTTTGAGGCTAGAGCTGAGAGAAGACTTTCTGGGAAAAGGGAAACAGTGTTCCCACATCTTAGACCTCCCCTCCCTGGGACATTTAAAGACTGACAGGTCTGGGGATGAGAAGGAAAAGGCGTAAAGCGACCTGTGGGGTCCCAGGGCAGGAGAGCGTGGTTCCAGACTTCCGGGCTCCAGTCTAACACAGGTGGCTCGTGGGAAGGCTGGGCGTGACTCTGCCTGTCCCCTTGTCCTCTCTCAGTTGTTCCTGTACAACCGCTTTGGCCAGAATGGGATTGGAAGCTCCATAGGTGAGGAGATGGCTCACCTGTGGCCAGGCCACAGGAAAGGCACTGCTTGGGGGGCGTTGGTGGACGCACAGAGAAGCAGAGGTTGTCAGCCTGACACCAGGCGCTCTCACCTGCTCTGGGGCTCGGGCTGGTGGTGCCCCTCATCTCTAACTGGACTGTCTGCCTCTTGCCGCCTCAGTCATGCTGATTGTCTGTGGGGCCCTGGTCAATGGTCCTTACGCGCTCATCACCACTGCTGTCTCTGCTGACCTGGTAGGTGGGGCAGCCTCCCAGGAGCCAGGGGTCACTTTGGGGGCTTGGTCAGGGCCTCTGTCTCCAGGTCCATTTTCCCCGCAGCCCTTTTCCCCTCCCTTGGCCTGTAAAGATCCTCAAAGTCCTTCAGAATCTGCCATCGACCGCCCTTTCCTCTCAACTCCGAGCCCCAACACCGCCTTTCCCCGGGTCAGCCCCTCTCCCATCCTGGTGCTCAGGGCTCCCTTTTGGTTTGGGTCCTCACTCTGCTCTCTCCCCCCAGGGGACTCACAAGAGCCTGAAGGGCAACGCAAAGGCACTGTCCACCGTCACGGCCATCATCGACGGCACTGGGTCCATAGGTCTGTGACTAGCTTTTGGCTCCGGGCAGCCGAGCCTGGGCCTTGTCTTGGGCACACTCCTGGGGGTCGGCGGTTCCCTGGCGGGTGCCCTGCTCTGACGCTGTGCTCCACACAGGTGCAGCGCTGGGGCCTCTGCTGGCCGGGCTCATTTCCCCTACAGGCTGGAACAACGTCTTCTACATGCTCATTTCTGCTGACGTCTTGGCCTGCTTGGTAAGAGTTCTTGGGGTGCACAGATGGATATTGGGGGATGTCCTATCTTGCCAGGCTAATACTGGAAGTTCAAAACATTCTGCCGGGACACTGGGACTGCAGCCCTTTGCTTAGAACCACTTCCCATCCCATGGGTGACCCCTGCTGAACAAAGCTGTGTGCTCAGCCCTTTGCCTTCCACCAGCCCACTGGTCACCTGCACGGGGGACTAACCTTGTGCCCTCCCTCCCCCCACAGCTCCTCTGCCGGTTGGTGTACAAAGAGATCCTGGCATGGAAGTCGTCCCTCAGCAGAGACACAGGGTGAGTCCTCTGGAGAGCTAGAGCCCCACCTCTCACCTCACTTCAAAACCCGTGGGCAGGTGCTCCAGTCTGAGACCTCGGGAACTCAGAGCTGGCTCTGGATGGGCTCTGTGAATACCCACCCTGCTCCGGCCCCACTAACCTGCCCTGTTGTCCCATGTGTCTCCATAGCTCTTGTCTGGCCTTAACCCACACGCGGTAGTATTTTCCTCCAGTCCATGACTTTTGTGAGTATTTTCTTCAAGTCTGTGACTGATGTGCCATCAGAGCGGAGCCTGCATACAAATCCTCTCTCCTTCAGTGTGATTTTTCCAACTCTTTCTTCTTGGGGGCCAGTGCCAAGTGACCTGAGCAGAGCATGTTGCTTGGGAAGTGTTTCCTAAGAGGTCTGAGCTGCCATCAAGCGTGCAGCCTCTTCTCAGGCAGAGCAGAGGGGCTTTGGACATACCCCAGGACAGAGGAGGCAGAGTCCAGGGAAATAGTTTTCCCTCTGAACTCAGACTTGGAGCTGCAAATGCTCCTGAAGATTAGAAACCAAGGTCACTGGCCCCTCTGCCTGGGATGTGCAGAAGGAAGCAACTACCAATCAAAACCTCTGGGACAAAATTGAATCAGTGTTGGTGGCTGGCTGGTGTGCTGTCTGTCTGTTGCCCAGCGGTGGTGGGTGTGGCGTCTGTACATGGAGGCTGATGGCTGAGGCTGGGCTGGCAAGAGGCTGGGCTGTGCTGGTGCTGAGGTGTCTCCTGGACTTTCTGGCTCTCCTTCTGAGCAGGAGGCTCTTGCAAATGAGGAGCTGACAGCTGTGGGTTTGGTTTGGTGGTAAATGTAGGGCCATGGTAACCAGCACACTATTTGGGGAAGCACTTCCTTTTAAGGAAGGTGTCATCCAGGTTCAGGGGAGAAAAATGGAGAGCAGGAGGCATTCACAGTCTCTGGCCTGCCCTGGAGGAGCAGGGGGATTAGACCACACTAGTATTCCTTCTACCTGCCTTCCCTGGGCCAGGCCTGAGGGGAGTCTGGGGTGGGGGGAGGGGGAGAAAAGCAGAAGGGGAAAACGTCCACACTTACTAATTTGCTGTATGCTTGGGAAGAACCTGACTTCAGCTATATTAGCTTACCTCCCCACCACCTTGAGAGGTAAATGTGCTCATCTAGAGAAGAGAGAACGAAGACTCAGGACTCGGCTAAGGACTCCTATGCCTAAGGCTTCAGCTAGTCCCTGGTGTGTGGGGTTTGTGCTTCTCTGTAGACTGGTCCTTCTCCGAAAGGCCTGTGTATGGGGAGCGGGGTAACTCGCTTGAGCGGGGGGGCACTGGGCTTGGAACCAGAAATCCCTGGACAGTCTTGACTTCTCTGTTCACATTTACCTATGTGAACTTGGGCATATTCTCTGAACTTCTGCATCCTTGTGTAGAAAATGGGGACACTTATCTCTAAATACCTGACAGGATTGATTTGAGGCTGAGATGAGATGGGATATGTGGTATTGCTTTGTAAAGCTGTCCAATGTGGTACCAATATTGTAAGGTTTGTAATTTAATCTGGCCTGCTATTTCCTGCTGAAAAGGTGAGAGGGAGCCCTGATTATAGAGAACAGGGATGAAAGGCAATTATTAAAAGACCTGAGGAACTGCCTTCCCTGTCCCCACCACGGGGGCAGGAGCTTTTTAACTTGTGTCTCACTCTGTCTTCCATCGCCTCTCTCCTCCTCATGCAGGTATAAAGAAATATGAGGCCCCGATTGAAACAGAAGCATGGAGGGCCCCAGCTGGGTCCCAAACTGCACCCCTGGGCAAGACAATCGCAACTGCCACAGACTGCTGAGGCAAAGCCTCCTGACCTAACACCAGCCAGCCCAGGCCACAGGGAGACTAAGGAGCTGGGAGACTCTCCAGGAAGGGGACGGCCAGGCAGAACGGATGGGGCCAGAGCTGAGTGGTGTCTCCATCTTGCTGAGGGAAAGATCTGCTCAGACTCCTGCTTATTCAGATTTCAGGACAGAAGGCAGTGGCTCCATGAGGCTAAGGCCTGGTAAAGGCACGTCTCTCCTTCCTGTGTTAAATCCGAACCTGTCAGCAGTCTGCACCTCTAGGTGGGATTCTGACCCTATTTCAGAGCTGCCCAGCCTCTCATCTTCCCTTTATCCACAAGCTCTTTTCTCGCCACGTGATCCTGTTTCTAACTCCTGATCCGTTTGGATTAAAGCATTGTCGCCCCTCCAGGGCCGGGACGAGCGTGAAGCAAGGCAGGTGTCACTCCTCAGCTGGTACCTGAGAGCGAGGGCTTCCCTTGCCTCATCCTCGTCCCAGCCCTCTATGTCCCGAGTGGAAGACGACATGTGCGGGCAGTGCGGTGGGGTGAAGGGCGGGGAGTGGGGGCCATGACTGAAAAATACCCTGTATTTTGATAAAAATACCATGTTTTGATAAAGAAGTGCCAATGGTCACTGAGTGCTCATTGGATGCCAGCTCTACTCTAGGAACGGAGTAGACAGTGGACACAGGAAACGGACCTACGCCCTGAGTGCAGGCACCAGGGTGACAAGATTGTTTCCTTCCGGAGCCCTTACACGCGCAGCTTCCTGGAGCTCTGTGCAGTGGCCTCCTCCCCCGGGTTCCCCATGTGCTTGTTCTGTCCACCTCACATCCCGGGGCGAACTCTTGGCATTTCTGTCGGACCTCTGAAGCCCCTGTCAGCACCAACAGATTTCTTGCTGACTGCGCCGTGCTGGTCCTTGTCAGGGCTCCCATGGGCCGTCAAGGAGCTGCAGGGCGTGTGCCGGGGCTGGTCACAATGGGCATTCCCAGAGGACATGGTCAGACAACACTGATGACCTGCGGGGCAGACCGGGAGTTTGGAACCTCACGTAAGATAGAACCATTGCACTGACCTGGACACTGGGTGGGCCAGTGCATTAGCTGGATGCAAATCCCTCCGCGCTGAACTAGGTTGTACACACGCCAGTGGGGACATATACGTAAGTCGCCAAATGCTTGACTTTGAAAGCAGGAGCCCGTCGGGCACTGACTGTTCCCTCTGGTCCTCAGGGCAGCAGCCAGAGTGCGTGGCATTGTGCCCTCTGTTCAGGAACGCTGCTTTGAGGACGAGAAAGGTTTATCCGCCATCATCCCTCAGGGGAGCCGCTAGATGGTGCCATAACCCCATGGTAGAGTCCAGCGTGAACCTGGGATCCCTTTCGTGGTCCCTCGGGGACAGAGGAGCAGCGGTTTCTTCATTTGCCAACTGTCAGCTTTCCTTCCACTGCAGACAGGTCAGTGTAGGAGGGAGGACATTGTTCCTCTTTGGGAATTTTGAGGTCTTCTCTCCACCAGCCTCTCCACTTACTAGCTTTTAGCCTATTTCTTCGTATAGAAAATAGTACTAACACTACCTACCTCAGAGGACTGGTGGGAAGGGAGATAAATGGGTGTAAGACACTCCCCTTCCTTGAGGAGCTTGTCTAGTGAGGGGAGAAGACTGGAATATGAAAACGACGTTCAGAAATGATACAGGAAAAAACACGAGGGGGATGGACTCAAGTTGAGACTCTGCCATCCACTAGTCCAGCCCCGAAGGGATGGAGCTTGCAGGAGGGTGATAGCAATGGCCGCAGGAGGAAAAAATGGGAAAGGCATATGAAGGAAGAATGAGTAGGACCTGGGCAGTTAGGTTGCTAAGGTAGTGAGGAGAAGTAGAAGAGGGAGACAGTTAAAAGGAATATTTATCAAGCCCGAACGTGTCAGGCCTAGGGGCTGGGAAATGAGCAGGACACAGCTGCTCATGCCAGCAGATAAGTTGGTACCAGGGAGAGGCAAGAGTCATGTGGGAGCTCAGAGCCTGGCCTCAGAAATGAGGACTTGGGCTGTAGGTGGGAATTCAGGGAAATACCAAAGGTTGGGGATCCGACCTTAGACCCGACCTTCCACACGAGTCTCCCAGGTCCCAGGTTCCCGGCCCCACCTCAGCTCTGGGCACTGACTGTTCCCCAGAGGCCTGGTACCTGCCTTCTCTCTGGGCCTCAGCACTCACTCGGGGCTAATGCAAGAACATTACATTAATTAGTTATTCATTTAATTTAACTTCACATTTGGTCTCAATTAAGTTTAAAGTGTTCTTCCTTATAGATGTTACAATAGCACTTGTAATTAAAAAGCAATAACTCTTTGCATTTCTCCTTTAGTGATCCATTGGGAGGCTGGGCTGAAGGAGCAGGGGGAGGCATGCAGCAAAGAAAAGAACGGGAAAGAAGCTCTTGGTAGATCTTAGCACTCGGAGGCGCCCACTAAAACTGAAGTTGGGGGAAGGAAATTCTTCACACATCATGTGTGTCAGGGTGGGAGCCCTGAGAATTGGAGAGTGGTACTAGAGATAACGGAGCAGACCTTGTATATTACAGACTGGGAGTAGGGAGAGGATGGAAGACAGAGGGTGCAAGGAGGCAATTCTTAGAAATTGAAGATGGGGCCATATATTGTGGTAGGCAGAATGCTGCCCCTCCCCCAAGAGGTCACATCCTAATTCCCAGAACCAGTGACTACATTATTTTACATGGCAGATGAGAATGCAGATGTGATTAAGGACCGGGAGATGGGGAGACTACCCTGGATTATCAGGGTGGGCCCAATGTAATCACACGGCTCCTTATAAATCAAAGAGGGAGGCGAGAGTGTCAGGTGTCAGATTAGAAGATGAGGCTTTGGAGATACAAGGGAGGGTGTACCGGCCAAGGAATGTGGGCAGCCTCTGGAAGCTAGAAAAGGCAAGGAAATGGGATTTCCCTCTAGAACCTTCAAAACCTTTATTTGAGCCTCATGGAACCCACTGCAGATTTTTGATCTCCGGAATTATAAGATAATAAATGTGTATGGTTCTAAAACACTAAGTTTGTGGTAATCTGTTACAGCAGCAATAGGAAACTATTACATGTTCTCAGTGTAATACTGGTGCAACATCAATTTGAAGACAGGAAAACTGAAGAAATCCCCAAAGATTAAAACACCAGTGGAGGGGATGTCTGAGTAGTATTTAGGTACCGTGTACCTGCTACACGTGCCACTAACCCAAGAGTTCTCCGAAGGCAAGGCTAATGCACACCCGTTACCATACCCACCAGGAGGAAGACACCCAGAAAAATGGCCTCTGTCATTCTGTCTGTGGTGTTGGGCCCTGCTTTTGATCCCTGCTGTCATTTCTTAGGTCCTAGGAAGCTGAGACAAGGTGTATGTTCGGGTGGGGGTGGGAATTGAAGGGGTTGGAAACTTTTTTTTTCTTTATCAGCAAGCACCGTGATCTGCTAGAGACAGAGATCAAGAAATACACACATTCTTGGCTTGTGGCTTTGGTTCTTCCATTGGTACCTCTGAACACCAGTGAAGTTGTCCCTAAGGTCCCGCATAGCATTTAACTGCTTTGCACGGATTCCTGGCCAATCTGTAAGATTCTAGATTTTCCACTAGACTCAGCTGCTTCTCCTCACTATTTCTGTCAACTAGATTTGCACTGGTCCCTCCTTTTTCCTTTGTTTTCAATTTATGGAGCAACCTAGTATAAAGTCATTAAGAGATAAGACTGGAGCCAAACTTCCCGACTTCAGACCGTGTCTCCTGTCTAAGCCCTAGCAGAGCGACCTCAGGCAAATCACCTCACTTCTCTGTGCCTGTTCCCGTCTGTGAAATGGGGATATTAAGAGCACCCACTTCATAGAATTATATATTATTTACAATGTAATGTATAAGGATTCTGAGGATTATATATTACGGATAAAGCATTTAGAAAAATGTCTAGCACATGTTTGCTAAATATAATAAAAACTGTGATTTCAGCATGTGAAGAATGGAATATTCCCAAGAACTCGGATGGAAAAACAGATCAAAGATTGAATTCCATGAACTATAAAACCCCCTCCAATCCTGAGTTTTATGCCCCTTTGAGGACAATCTTCCCTAGATTCATTCCCATACAGTTCTGGTTCCCACATCTGGAAGCTTGCTCTTATGTTACCAACAGCCAAATACTTAAAGGTTTAAGCCAAGAAGTTAAGATAGAATGTTTATTATTTATACTGCGAGTGTTAATTAGGAATTCTTTAATGAAACTTTTACCTTTTGTTGGATATGTGGGTTAGGGAAATGGTGGGTACAAATAGTTAAAAAAAAAAACAATGTAAAAATAAGGCATTGTTTGAAAGCCAAAAATGATTTTTTAAGCTTTCTGACAAATGAGGTATCAGGAACCCTGGTGTCAACTTTGGGTCCCTCAACTAACTACCTGTGCAACTTTTAAAATCCCTTTATCTCTGTACCTTCTTCTCATCTGTCAAATAATTACAGCAGGTTTCTTTACACATTGAATTAAAGTCAAAGTGAAACACAAGCGCTTCAACTGCAGCAGCAATGAGATAGAGTTGATGTTTTTTTAAAAGTTTGTCTTAGAGAACAGAACAAGAAACGGATTACTTTGTTAGAATAAAAGCACTTAAAAGTAATTCGGACACCTTCATCCTGGCAACCTAGACACGTCAGAGCCTAGTTCTCGGATTGGCTCACACCACCAGGAGCTTTACACGCCACAGCAACGAGAAACGCTGAATGAACGGCCACGTGTGTATGCAGCAGGAGAACTGAACATTGTACAATAATTTTGATGAATTTTTAAATATCTGATATCGTGCATCAGTTGGGAATGTTAGCTTTACTTTCATTTTTCTAAGTGAGAGATTTAAGGAACTTGTCAAAAAAATTACCTGTGTTTTGCGGGCTTGAGAGACTTCTAAAACATAGCGCACAGCGCCACCTAGTGGATCAGACGAATGTCTGCACTGCGGGGGGAGGGTGGTGTCCTAATTTAACTTTTGTTAGGATACAGTTTTCAAAGGCTATGAAATATAGCCTGTGTTCTCATACAGAAACCCTGACTGACTCTCCCTCTCCACCTTCTTCAACAGTGGGGATCACTACAGTCTCCTAGCCACCGGATCCCTCTGGGTTAGGGAACAGTATATAGCACAGCCTGCTCTAAGCCATTGATCAAAGAATGATGAATGGGACATTAACATAATTTCTGTTTCTATTTAAGCACGACCTCCAGGAAGGCCATGTGCACAAGGCGTTCCACATCAGACATTGGTTATAGGGGTGCCCCAGGAAGCACCCCTCTCAGCCTTCTACTTACCCCAACACTGTGAGGTTTTGGGGGTGCTTGGATATGACTGCTTTGAGTATGAAGGTAGAAAGTAATCCATCATTCATTTCACCACAGCTGGCAGTTATGGCAGGCTGAGCTAAAAAATACTTGGTTCCAAGTATGATTTGTGCCCTTAACACACAAGCCTGTCATTTACATATGTGAAAACAACAAAAATTGGACAGCAGCAGTGTTTGGGAAGGAATTTCGTTTCCAACCATACCATATTTTTCTCCACGTAAGTAGTCACCCAAAACTTCAATAGCCTTTATCCACTGATCTAATAGTTGGACACCTTTATTGAGGAATGAAAACCATGGACTCATGGTCAGGAACCTACAGGAGTCTCCCTGGATTTGCTTTTTCAGCAAGCCTCTCTGGAGAAGGTGACAGAGGCAGCCTGCGTGTTGTTAGGAGTCCATTCTGCTCTGGGCGGGCTCAACATCTCTGCACAGACGCGCCGGAATAGGGAGGCTTCCGGGGGCTTCATGCCGGAGGCCAGAGACGGCAACAGCATCCCTCTCCAGCTTGCCCCACTTCCCTCAACACTTCCGCATTCTCCCTTTTCCCTCCAGTCAGCTGGGGTGGGGGTGGGGTGGCGGTGAGGGAAGAGATGTTTCTTCTTTCTTTTCTTACCTAAGGGCCCCAGGCCAGATTGAGAAACTATTTCCTTTGAAGCTTTTTGTGACAAAGCCTTGTCTGCAGTTTTTCCAAACTAAGGTAGAGACAGTTCAAGGGTAGGGATAAGTGCACCTGGCCCTCATCACCCCATGACTCCCCACAGTCACCAGTCTCCACTTTTAGCGGAGAGCTTAACCCCTGCTGGGGTGGCAGCACTGGGTACCTTCTCTACCAGGACAACAGGATCCAGGAGAGAAAGCTGAGAAGTGGCTCTAACTTCCTCACACCTCTCAGTCAAAATTCCATAAAGCTCAGCGTGATTTAAGCCCAAGACAGGTCGTGGAGCCTGCCACACCTGAGTGTGCATGCTGGTCGTTATGTGAAGCTTGGGCAAGTTAGTTAATCTCTTTTATGCCACAATTTTTTTTCTACTTTAAAAATGGGGAGATAATGAATAGATTGTTGTAAAAATTAAGCAAATTCAATTTAAATGGAACTAATGTACTGCTAGCATATAGCATGTACTCAAAGTTCTCTTTCCAACTCGTTTTCTGGTTCTTAATTTTAAGACAGAAGATCCTTCTTCAAACAGCTTTAGGGGGTCGGGATGAGACGGCCAAAGTGGAACCAGCCCAGAACCCCTCCATTTAGTGACAAATTTCACTTGGCCTAGGATCTCAGACAGGTATAAAGTTGTATCTAATCCTGGGAATACACATTCCTCACCAGCTTTGGAGAAAGGGCTGCAAAGATGAAATAGGTAACAATAACCCCAAATGAACTCTTATGGTAGTTAAATAAGGCAAACAGAGGCCACCAAATCCTGGAAGAAACAGAATCCAGAGATACACAGCAGCAAGACAAACAGTCAACACTTCCACACCCTTCCTCTAACCCCTAAGTCAATCTGAAATACAGAAATAGATTCAGGAAGCTGTGGCCAAGAATTTGAAGCAAGAGCCAGGCCTCTGGTTGGTGTGCATTGCTTTATTAGAGCAGAGGGCAGTGACATCACCACCTGTAGTGACTTCTGTGGCATGATATGCACAGAATGGTCAATAACCAATACCTCGGTAAGGCTTCTAAATCATCACATTAAAATAACCTTTTGAGTGTTGAGTGTCTGTCCTTTCCAAATGAGCCCAACCTCATGACTAAGAATTTTCTATGTATTATCAAAAGGATCAAATTTTTCCATTTGCTGGATAGCAGAAGCCACAGGCGTCTTTTCCCCAAATCCACTTACTGGTGTCTTGATTGAAAATCTACTCTGAGCAGATTACCGTTACTATTTCCCTTACAAAACAGATGGAGAACCCAAGGGACAGGTATTAAGAAGACAGCAATATCCCTCTCAAGTTGGTGAGATCTGTCTCCAAAGAGACAATTCTGCAGCCCGGTGTCCGGAAACCAGGACTCAAGAGATTCGTCTCAGTGATGACTGGATATTCACCGGATCTCCAGGCATGAAAGCTGTCAAAACAAGGCTCTGAACAGCGTCTTTCTGCTCACCAGTGACACCAAGCGACGGAGAGAACCGGGTCTTGGTTTCCCCAGGAGGGCTCAGCAGGACCTCAGGGGTTTGGCATAGACTGGCTCCAGCAAATGATGAGTTAGAACCAAGAAGAGAGCCCCGAGGAAGACAGCCGTGAGGAAGGCCAGCAGAACATAGCGGCCAATGAAAAGGGCATCCACAATCTGGAGAAAGAAACATCACAGATGAAATTACGATCCTTTCAGCACCCTGGCTATGCTCCTCTGAAATCTTTGATGAATGGGTCCAGAGTCTGTAACTTCTAGTAACATCTTGCCCCGAGTCTCCTTTGTAAGTGGTTAAGAAATAACCTTTTCTTAACTTCCTGAGCTGGAGTTACAAGATAAAGAAAGGATTAATGAAGTACAGGAAACAAACGGCTCGATTTAGGAGGTTCATAAACACTTTGAACATCCTGGATCGGTTCTTTTATGTTCTGGGATCATGTGTTACGTTATCTGAAAGCATTTGTGAGAAACTTGCTGGGTCTTAGAAAGGCTCATTTTTGTTGTGTTAACTTTTTATTATGGAGAATTTTAAACATACATAAAAATACAATAGTATAATAAACCCCTATGTACCCAAGATCCAAATCCCAAAATCATCATTCCATTGCCAATGCTGGAGGGTTCATTTTCAAAATGAAAAGGTCACTCTTTAAAACTTTCATCAGAAAGCTTCTGAACCCTAACATTCATAACCCAGCATTCCAAGGGTTAGGAACAACGGCCATTTACCTGAGATACTAAATAAGAGAACATAATGTACCCCAGATCATACACTGGGCTGCCGGGCAACCAGTCATATTTGAGGCCCTAAAGCTATGAGTCTTTGCCAACAAAAACCTATAATTAGCGTTGGCTCTACCCACTTGTCTACTGTCCACTGCCAGAGCTCTACACCCCCTAGATCCAAATGGTGGTGCTTAAACTTGGGCAGAAAAAAAGCAATTTCATTTACCGATCTAATAGACCAACTACACAAACCAAGTGACTGGGTGACTTCACAGGCTCCAGAAGCTTTGAAAATCCTACACCTAGAAGAGAATCCAAAATACTTGACAGGAGATTCTTGTAGACAGAATAATGGCATGAGAATGCCCACATTTTAATCTCCAGAAATAGTGACGATCTTAGATTACATGGCAAAACAGAATTAAGGTTGTAAATAGAGCTGAGCTGGCTAATTAGCTGACCTTAAAATAGGGAGATTAGCCTGGATTATGGAACCCAGGTGGGCCCAATGTAATCAGTGTCCTTAAAAGTGGAAAAGAGAAGCGGAGTCAGAGAAATGTTACCTTGCAGGCTCTGAAGATGGAGCAAGGGGGCCCCCAGCCAAGGGCAGCCCTAGAAACTAGAAAGGGCAGGAAAACAGATGCGTCCCTAGAATTTCTGGAAAGGAATACAGCCCTGCCAGCCCCTTGGTTTTAGCCAAGTGAGACAGATTTTGACTTCTAACTCACAGAACTGTAAGATAATAAATTTGTGTTGTTAGCCACTTAGTTTGTGGTAATTTGTTACAGCGGCAGTAGGAAACTAATACGAGGGTGACACAGCAAGCCCCTGTCAAGCTCAAGCACTGCTACTATCGCTGAGACCCAAAGACACCACGAAGAAAGGGCTGCTCCAGAGATACCCCCATAGCCAACTTACAGCTAAGGTCAGTTTGATCAGACAGCTTTAACATAACTTTGACCTTGGCTCCAGTACTGAACAAGTCTCTCGCGGGCTACATGTTTGCTCGTTCGACACGTTTCCCTTTTTAATTAGCCAATTAGCAGGCCTTGGGTGCAGAAAGCCCAGGTCATGTATTATTGATAGGTATTGAGCCAGGCTGCTGCAGGGGCTGGTTCTCAAACCTGAAAATGAGAACTCCGATCCTGCTGGCCATGCTGACGAACCTCTTTTGCTCAAGCCCCATTCTTCTCTCCTGGGTCTGAAACTCATGACAGAGGCTAGAGGGATTGATTTCAGGATAGTGTTTGCTCTGTGCCCTTCTCTCAACATTTATATCTGCAGCAATCGAAAGACACAGCGGCCTTCATCGCTCTCCCGCTTTGAGACAGGGAAGCAGAGGTGGGAGCCTGGCCCTAGCTCACACGGTACTCACACTGACAGTAGTTTCCAAACGCTGACAAGAGAACCTGGCATGGATGGAAATAATTCCTTACATTGTGTGCTATTATTTCCCTGGGAGCCTTCAGAACAAATTTCCTCCCTTTTGCCATGATTAGTCCTAGACAGAGGTGGAAATATGTGCGGATTTTAGTTCAGGAGTAATATAATTTTGTGTCCTGTTGTCTAGTGTCGAAACAGTTACTTATGAACTCTCTGTGATGGCCCCTAATACTCCATTGAATCCCTAACAATGAATGTTTTGAAGACAGAGCTCAGCTTCAATCCTTGCTCTGACTCTTTCTACCGTGTTTCCCCAAAAATAAGACCTAGCCGGACAATCAGCTCTAAGGCATCCTTTGGAGCAAAAATTAATACAAGACCCGGTCTTATTTTTATTTTACTATAAGACCGGGTGTTATCTAACATGATGTAATATAAGACCAGGTCTTATGTTAATTTTTGCTCCAAAAGACGCTTTAGAGCTGATTGGCTGGCTGGGTCTTATTTTGGGGGAAACACGGTATACAAATGTATGACCTTGGGCAAGTTACTTTAACCTCTTACAGCCTCAGTGTCCTTGCCTATAAAATGGGGGTAACAGTGCCTACTTCATACTTCTTAGGGTCATCTCGAGATTTTAATGAGATAACAAACGGTATGCTTAGCACAGGATCTTGCACGTGGTTGGCCCTTAAAAGTGTTAGCTGTTTTATTATCACCATTCCTACCTAAAAAGTTAAAGGAGAGGTTTGAGAGGAAAGAAGCTGACAGAAGAAGTAATGGGGCACAAGAAGTCAATCCCATTATCCAGCTCATAGGGATCCATGCCATGCACGGTAAAGCCAGAGCCCCACCCAGGAATGAACCAGAACGGTGGGGTGTCCAGAGACGGACTATGAGAAAGATGATAAAAAAAAATCCATCCAGAGAGGTGGGTGCTGGCAGATGTGTCCAGAAGTGAGGACACATCCCCTAAGACTGTGAATAATGACCTCATCTACCTGTACAGCTTCTGCTTTCAAAAACAAAAACGAAAAACAGTTCACCTTTCCTCACTGCTCTTCTCTATGAAAAGTATTCTCTTCACATCAGACGTGGGAAAATTCACACGGAGGTAGAAAAGCATGCCCCTCAGCACCTGAGGGCACTGCAGAACTACAGGTCCAGGATCTGAGCTTCTGAGCCCAGGCCACCAGGAATGGGCACGCTTTTACATCGGGACCAGGCCTATTCCTATTCTTAACCCATTTTCCCTGTCTCTGCCCCATTGTACGTATAAGATGGCTTTTGGACACACTGCTTGTTCAACTTGATGCAGAGTCAGAATGAGATTCTCTTCCTGGGTGATGGGGTGGGGAATGCAAACCTCCTCCTGAACTTTCCCCATCCTTGTTTTAACTTTACAAATCTTCCAACACTGGTCAGCCAACCTAACATCAGGGACACCACAGGGCAGGAGTGAGGTTTAGAGCAAGACAAACGCGAGTTACAACTCAGGAGGCAAAATGAAACCAACAGTTTTACCTTCACTTCGACCTCTGGGGCTGGGCTTTCACTGGCTCGGGGGAAGAGCAGCAGAACTGACGTGATGATTAGAGCACCGAGGAACACAAACATGACAGAGAACCTGGGGTCAAGAGACAAAGAGTGTGAAAGCACTGTTTAGTTTCCTCTCTAGTCAGTCAGGCCGGGATGGGCTCTTCCCTGGGGCTCGTCTGCTATGTTTCAGCCCATTGACAGAGCCCAGAGACCTGCTGTCCACACTGCCCCATGAATTTAGAAATGTTTTCCCCTTCATCCCAAACCCTTCCTCCTACCGTGTTTCCCTGACAATAAGACCTAGCTGGACAATCAGCTCTAATGCATCTTTTGGAGCAAAAATGAACATTTTATAGTAAAATAAGACCGCGTCTTATCTAACGTAAGACCAGGTCTTATATTAATTTTTGTTCCAAAAGATGCAGTAGAGCCAATTGTCTGCCTAGGTCTTATTTTCAGGGAAACAGGGTAGACAGGTACCAGCTGGATACATTCCTGCTTATGCCCGGCCATTCCAAATTCCTAAGAATGGGAATTGGTCGTTTTCATTTTTGCCTCTGCGCAGTCACAATGATGAAAAACCAAAGCAGGCCCTCCCTCACCCCCACTTCTGTGTTTGTTTTTAGAGCAGTATGCTTTAGTATGTTACGTGGTTATGTAACACACTGCTTCGTGTGACACTATGTGGCTGGAGAGTACAACACTGTACCACTGCTCCAGGCAGCTATGTCCTGACTCTTTTCTGAAGTCGGCCCTGATGGAGAGCCAGGTCACCATCCTGCGTGACTTCAGGGTCTGGGCCCAGGTCTGAAGCCTTAGGGACTGGACTATGCATCTGCCGTAAGTCTGAACAGTTAAGAAACTCACACACGTACAACCCCAAGAAATTCAATAGGCAGTGGAAACAGATTTTCTTTTTGTCTCATGTCCCACCCCCCCATCTCCTCTACAATAAGAACTGAAAAATACCACTTCCCATCTCCTCCCACCTCTACTTCAGAGCTAATAACACGGTTTGTGCTTATGATAAGCAGTTAAAATGCAACTCACTCAAAGTGCCAATACAACAAGGATCTTCTGAATTCGAAATGTGTAAAGAGCATCAGCAATTTCGCTTCTAATTGCTTTAGCAGGGACCCCGGCGGGAGAGAATGCCTCACCTGGCTACCCCAGCGGCTCTGGACAACAGCACGCACAGCAGCAGCACCAGCACCCACAGCAGGGCTAAGAGGAACACACCGGCCCCCACTCCGAGCACAGTGCCAGCCATCTGTGGGGAGAGGGACGATGAGCCTTGCACTCAGCCCTGGGCCGCGGAGGAGGGCGAGGCGCTTCCCAGTTCCCGGGGTGCAAGGCGTTCAGACAAACACAGCAAGCCCGGCCTCAGTATGGGGAATTTCTCATGATTGGTGTGTCCGGTCTTTGGCAATGTCCTGTCTCAGAGGCCTTAATAGGAATCACACATTTAGAACCAACCTTCCCTTTCTGGAGAGGACTGAGAGGTTGCTTTCTGCTCCGGGTGGATCATTCCAAATTAGGTATCTGAGTTCATATGTCTTCCCCCAACTGGCAGCAGGAAGCTGAACCCTTCCTTGATACAAACCCCAACTGGAGGGTCACAAAAGGCCCCAGGGCCCCAGAGTACCACATGGGCTCAGGCGGAAGTTGGAGCTCTCAGGTTAAGTCCCTGATATGAGCTTTGACTCACCAGGCAATCACAAGACAGAATGTCCCACTCTATCGTTGAGTTTTTATTCATAAAAGCAAGCAAACCCCTAAGTCCTTAAAGAAGAAGAAGAGGTGGGGAAGGAGGGGAGCCATCACTATTTTTGAACAGTCACTAAGAGCTAAGCACCTTACAGATAGATCTCATTTAACCATGTCGATAAGCTTCTGAGGTAGGTATTCTTATATCCATGTTACAGAGGAGGTAACTGAGGTATAATGGGAGGGACATGTGTTAAACTGAGGGGCTTATGGCAACAGCAAGCCACGGTTCTCTCACAGTTCTGGAGCCAGAAGTCTGAAATCAAGTGTTCTCCAGGCCACGGGAGGATCCATCCTGCCTCTCCCAGACTCTGGTGGCTCCTGGCATTCCTTGGCTTGTGCCGCATCCCTTCAATCTCTGCCTCCATATTCACATGGCTTCTCCTCTTCTGTCTTTTCTGAGGACACTTGTCATTGAATTTAGGGTCCAAATAATCTGGTATGAGCTCATCTCAACATCCTTAACTTAATTACATCTGAAAAGACTTTTTGTTTCCAAATAAGGTCACATTCACAGGTTCTGGGCATTAGGATGTGGACATATTGGGGGGTGGGGGCACCATTTGACCCATTATAGTGTAATATTACATTATAGGACACCCTGATTTTCCCTTGCAGTACCAGAAACAAGTCTTAAGCAAACACATTCTTCCTCAGGTTGATGGTTTTCTTCACCATAGTGGTTTAAACACCACAAAAATTATCTATGAGAAGTTATTTTAAAAGTATTAGAAAGGAAGCCCTCAGCAGGAACTGCTAAAAAAGAAAAATTATTCAATCATGGTTTTTATGTGCCTACCATGTACAGCATTGTGCTATGAGCTGGGATCAAAAATAAGACATATCCTCTGACAGAAGCTTAAGGCCTATTGGAGAACACTGTTATGTAAACAACTATCCATATTACATTCTGAAACGTAGAAAAACAAAGAGCAGTGTGAACTGAGATAGTGAGGAGGCAACTTTGCATGGGACCATTTGGGGAAGAAACAATGCGGCAAGATGACAGAGTGAAGGGAAGGGTGGGCAGAGAGAGGAGGGCGGATGAAGCGAGCTCGGTGGCTCCCGCTTGCATCTCTAACCTCACTGGGGCACACTCTCCCTTCATGAGAGCACACAGGTGTCACCTCAGTAACTCTAACATGCCAAGTGATTCCCTGCCTCTGTCTGGGTCCTTGTTCTTGTAGTTTCCACTGCTTGGAATTAACTCTTGACCCTAACCAAGCCTTCCACTATCTGCAGGGCTGGCCTCTCCTCATCCTTCTGATCTCGGCTTTAAATGCAGCCTCTATAGAGAGATCTTCCCTGACTGCTGTAGCTAAAGTAACCCCCCCGAACAATTACTTACTCTCCAACACTCTGATTCCATTAGAGCACATCTCACAAACTAGTTCACATTTTTATGCACTGTTTACAAGTTCATCTTCTGTCTCTCCAAGTAGAATAGAAAACTCCATGAGGACAGAGACTTTAGCTTGCTCACTACAGTATTATCAGAGATTATAATCAATAAATATTTGTTGGATAAATAAATGAAGCAATGCTACCAAGTCCACAAAAATCAAGTGAAGGAGGGGCAGGACCACAGGTAGTTTCAGAAAGATGACCATTCAGGTCAACATGCTGGACAGAGCTAGCAAGGGAAGTACCTCCCACAACAGTAGACACAGAAAAATGCTTAATGAAATAGGACAAAAGGAATTTAAACACAGTGGAGCTCAAAGGCAATAAAGAAAAAAATAGCAGATGTCATCAAAATGGCGGCATGAGGTGAGCCTCTGTAAAGCTCCCCTGGAATTTACAACTAATCGAACAACAATAACTCCACAAAGGACTCCCTGCACAGCAGACAGGCAAGACGAAGAGGTCCACTACTGAATTCACCTAAAGGTGGGCGAATCGCAAGAGCAGTGGGGAGGAGGAAAGGGAGAAATGTGGAGATGGAGCTGCGCGGTCGCAGGATGCAGACCTCGCTCAGTGCTCTGAGCTCGCTGCTTCCCGGAACTACCGCAGCTGCGGGAGAGGGAAGAACTTGGACTGCTAGGGCTCCGCTTATGGCCCACAGGGCTGAGGGGGCAGCATACAACATGGCTGAACCCAACGCTCACGGCAGTGACCTCAGAGAAAAGACCGAGGGAAGAAGGCTGAAAACGGAGGTTTGAGCCCTCACTGCCGAGCAGAGAACAGAAGTCTTAGGCACTGAGACTATCCGCCCCCTCCCACCCCTCCCAGAGCTCAACCCGCCCCACCTGCCTGGTGGTAGAAGCGGAACAGTAGTGGTGTCAGATCAAAAGAACAGAATATTTGCTGTTCTGAGAACTGTGGACCGCAGACACAGATTCGCAGCCCAACTAGTTCCGGCAAAGGGGAGGGAGCTGTGGAAGCAGGACCGGCTGTGGTGGTGGTCGCTGCCATTGCTCTGGGCCACCTCTCACAACTCACCCTGCCCTTGGCCCCACCTATCTGGGTGGATCCCTGCAGGGGTAAACAGAACTGCTGAAACATACGGGCTCTGAATCTGGGGCAGGAAGAGCTTTGGAACTTCAAAAGCTCTCCGCATACCCACACAGACACTGCGCCCTGTGATCCAGGCAAACTATTAACAGAGGAGAAGCCCGTCTCCCAGGAATCCCCCCATTGTGTGAGAAGCTGGAATAGTGCAGAGAAAACATAGCACTACTGTGTGTGAAGGAAAAAAGGCTGCAGTCAGAGAGAAAATAAAACATTCTACCAACAAGTACTGGAAAATGAAAGAAAGACCACTTCCTATCAACCTGTTGTAGAAGCCACTCCTGTAGATGTCTAGGAAGAGAAATAGTAAATCAGTAATCGCCATGAATAACCAAGGCAACAAGACACCTCAGAAAGAAAGTCAAAAGTCTCCAGAAAAGGAACTTAAAGATATGGAAATATGTGACTTAGATGACAGAGAACTCAAGATAGCAGTTCTGAAAAAACTCAACAAGATGCAAGAAAACACAGAAAGGGAGTTTACTGAACTCAGAAACACAATCAAAGAACAACATGAACATTTTACGAAAGAGACTGAAATTTTAAAAAAGAACCAAATAGAATTTCTGGAGATTAAAAACTCAATAGAAGAAATTAAGAATGAAATAGCCAACTTGGTAGTAGAGTTGACCAGATGGAGGAAAGAAAAAGTGACATCGAAGATAGAAACCTGGAAATTACACGGATAGAAGAAGAAAGAGACTTGAGACTTAAAAGAAATGAAAGAACTCTACAAGAACTTTCTGACTCCATCAGAAAGAGCAATATAAGAATAATGGGCATACCAGAAGGAGAAGGGAACAGAGAATATATTCAAACAAATTGTCGATGAGAACTTCCCAAACTTGTGGACAGAACTGGATCCTCGAATCCAAGAAGCAAATAGAACACCTAATTACTTCAATCCCAACAGGCCTTCTCCAAGGCACATTGTATTGAAGCTGTCTAAAATCAATGACAAAGAAAGAATCCTCAAGGCAGCCAGGGAAAAGAAGACGGTAACCTACAAAGGAAAGCCCATTAAATTACCATCAGATTTTTCGGCAGAAAATCTACAAGCCAGGAGGGAGTGGAACCAAATATTCAAACTATTGAAAGAGAGAAATTATGAGCCAAGAATAATATATCCAGCAAAGATATCCTTTAGATATGAAGGAGGAATAAAGACCTTTCCAGACATACAGAAGCTGAGGGAATGTTCTAATACACGACCTGCACTACAAGAAATACTAAAGGAGGCTATTCGACCACCATCAACAGGGACAATCTGTGGCAACTGAAACATAAAAAGGGGGACAGTAAAGGCCTGAACTGGAATATGGGAATAGAGAAAGTAAGCGTGCTGAAGAAAATGGAATACTCTAAATATCAAACTTTCTTTTACATAAACTTAAGGGTAACCACTCAAAAACAAATCCAGAACTGAAATATACATACTGTAATAAAAAAAGAAACAGAGGGAAACATCATAGAATACCACCACACAGAAATAATAGACAACAACAAAAACGCAAAGAAACAATGGAGACACAGCCTTACCAGAAAACTAAAGATAGAATGATAGGAAATCCTCACATATCAATAATCACCCTAAATGTAAATGGACTGAACTCACCAATAAAAAGGCACAGAGTAGCAGATTGGATCAAAAAACTAGACACATCTCAGCTACAAGGACAAGCATAGACTCAAAGTGAAAGGGTGGAAATTGACACTCCAAGCAAATGGTATCCAGAGAAAATCAGGTGTAGCCATACTGATATCAGATGAAACAGACTTCAGGGTGAAAAAGGTAACAAGAGACAGAGATGGACATTTCATAATGGTAAAGGGGACTATACAACAAGAAGACATAACAGTCATCAATATTTATGCCCCCAGTCAGGGAGCACCGAAATATACCAAGCAACTATTAACAGAATTAAAGGGAGAAATTGACCAAAACACAATTACACTAGGGGACTTAAATACATCATTGACAGCTATGGATAGTTCTAATGTACATGGAACATTCTCAAGGATAGACCACATATTGGGACATAAAATCAGCCTCAGCAAATTTAAGAAGATTGAAATCATACCAAGCATATTCTCTGATCACAAGGCTTTGAAATTGGATATCAACTGCAAAAAGAAAGCAGGAAAAAACACAAATACATGGAGATTAAACAACATACTTTTAAAGAACGACTGGGTCAAAGAAGAAATTAGAGGAGAGATCAAAAGATACATAGAAACAAATGACAATGAAAATACATCCTACCAAAATTTTTGGGATGCAGCGAAAGCAGTTTTAAGAAGGAAATTTATATCATTACAGGCCTATCTCAAGAAACAAGAAAAATCCCAAATAAATAACCTCATGTTACACCTTAAAGAACTAGAAAAAGAAGAACAAATGAAACCCAAGGTCAGCAGAAGAAAGGAAATAACAAAAATCAGAGCAGAACTAAATGAAATAGAGAACAAATGACAATAGAAAAAATTAATTTGACAAAGAGCTGATTCTTTGAAAAAATTAACAAAATTCACAAATCCTTGGCTAGACTCACTAAGATAAAAAGAGAGAAGACACTAATTAACAAAATTAGAAATGAAAAAGGGGAAGTTATCACTGACACGACAGAAATACAAAGAATCATTCAAGAATACTATGAAGGACTATATGCCACCAAATTCAATAACCTAGAAGAAATGGACAAGTTCTTAGAAACATATAGCCTTCCTAGGCTGAACCATGAAGAACTGGAAAATCTAAACAGACCGATCACCAGTAACGAAATTGAATCAGTCATCCAAAACCTTCCCAAAAGCAAAAGTCCGGGACCAGATGGCTTCACTAGTGAATTCTACCAAACCTTCAAAGAGGATCTAATACCAATCCTGCTCAAACTCTTCCAAAAAATTGAAGAAGAGACAGTACTCCCTAACTCATTTTATGAGGCCAACATTACCCTGATACCAAAACCTGGTAAGGACAACACAAAAAAGGAAACTACAGACCAATATCTCTGATGAATACAGATGCAAAAATCCTAAACAAAATTCTAGCAAATCGAATACAACAATGATTATTCATCACGACCAAGTGGGGTTCATCCCCGGGGCACAAGGATGGTTCAACATCCGCAAATCCATCAATGTGATACATCACATAAACAAAATAAAGGACAAAAATCATATGATTATATCAATTGATGCAGAAAAAGCATTTGACAAGATACAACATCCATTTATGATTAAAACACTTAATAAAATAGGTATAGAAGGAAAATACCTTAACATAATAAAGGCCATATATGACAAACCCTCAGCTAATCTCATAATTAATGGTGAAAAACTGAAGCCCTTTGCTCTACATTCAGGAACACGACAGGACTGTCCCCTATCACCTCTGCTTTTCAACATAGTGTTGGAAGTCCTGGCCAGAGCAATCAGGCAAGAGAAAGAAATAAAAGGCATACAAATTGGGAATGAAGAAATTAAACTGTCACTCTTTGCAGATGACATGATGCTATATATAGAAAACCCTAAAGACTCCACCAAAAAGCTATTAGAAACAATCAACGAATACAGTAAAGTTGCTGGCTGCAAAATCAACATACAAAAGTCCATTGCATTCCTATATACTAACAATGAAAGCTCAGAAACAGAAATAGAAAAAACAATTCCTTTTGCAATTGTAGCAAAAAGAATAAAATACCTAGGAATAAACTTAACCAAGGATGTGAAGGACCTATATGCTGAAAACTATAAGACATTTTTGAAAGAAATTGAAGAAGACACAAAGAAATGGAAAGACATTCCGTGCTCATGGATTGGAAGAATCAACATAGTTAAAATGGCCATATTACCCAAAGCAATATACAGATTTAATGCAATCCCCATCAAAATCCCAATGGCATTTTTTAAAGAAATAGAACAAAAAATCATCAGATTTGTTTGGAACCACAAAAGACCCCGAATAGCCAAAGCAATCTTAAGAAAAAGAACAATACTGGAGGTATCACACTCCCTGACTTTAGCTTGTACTACAGGGCTACAATAATCAAAACAGCATGGTATTGGCAGAAAAACAGACACATAGACCAATGGAATAGAATTGAGAACCAGAAATAAAACCACATAAATATGGACAGATAATTTTTGACAAAGAAGCAAAAAACATACAATGGAGAAAAGACAGCCTCTTCAATAAATGGTGCTGGGAGAATTGGAAAGCCATGTGCAAAAGAATGAAACTGGACTGCTATTTGTCACCATGTACCAAAGTTAATTCAAAATGGATCAAAGACTTAAGCATAAGACCTGACACAATAAACTGCATAGAAGAAAACATAGGTACTAAACTTAGGGACCTTGGGTTCAAAGAGCATTTTATGAATTTGACTCCAAAGGCAAGGGAAGTAAAAGCTAAAATAAATGAATGGGACTATATGAAACTTAAAAGTTTCTGCACAGCAAAAGAAACCATCGACAAAATAAAGAGGCAACCAACTGAATGGGAGAAGACTTTTGCAAACAGTGCCTCCAATATATTGGGGCTAATATCCAAAATATACAAGGAACTCACGAAACTCAACAACAAAAAAATAAACAACCCAATTGAAAAATGGGCAGGCGACCTGAAGAGACATTTCTCCAAAGAGGACATACAAATGGCAAATAGACATATGAAAAAATGCTCAACATCACTAATCATCAGAGAAATGCAAATAAAAACCACAATGAGATGTCACCTCACCCCAGTCAGAATGGCTATCATCAAGAAGACAAATAGTAACAAGTGTTGGAGAGGCTGTGGAGAAAAAGGAACCCTCATACACTGTTGGTGGGAATGCAGACTGGTGCAGCCGTTATGGAAGGCAGTGTGGAGGTTCCTCAAAAAATTACAAATAGAATTACCATATAACCCAGCAATCCCTCTCCTGGGTATCTACCCAAAAAATCTGAAAACATTTAGAGATAAAGACACGTGTGCTCCAATGTTCATTGCAGCTTTGTTCACGGTGGCCAAGACATGGAAACAACCAAAATGTCCTTCGATAGATGAATGGATAAAGAAGTTGTGGTATATATACACAATGGAATACTATTCGGCGGTAAGAAAAGATGATATAGGAACATTTGTGACAACATGGATGGATCTTGAGAGTATAATGCTAAGTGAAATAAGTCAGACAGAAAAAGCAGAGAACCATGTGATTTCACTGATATGTGGTATATAAACCAAAAGCAACAAAAGAACAAGACAAATAAATGAGAAACAAAAACTCATAGACACAGACAATAGTTTAGTGGTTACCAGAGGGTAAGGGGGGTGGGGGGTGGAGATGAGGGTAAGGGGGATCAAATATGTGGTGATGGCAGGAGAACTGACTCTGGGTGGTGAACACACAATGGGATTTATAGATGATGTAATACAGAACTGTACACCTGAAATCCATGTAATTTTACTAACAATTGTCACCCCAATAAATTTAAAAAAATAACAGTGAAAAAAAATAAATAAAAAAGAAAAACTCAAGTGCTATCAACAACAATGTAACTCAAAGCCTGAGTGCTGAGCAGACTGAGCCCAAATGTCCGAGGGCTACTGAAACTGGATGTGGCCTTTAGGAACGGTCCCTCCTGGACAGGTGAGGTCTCACACCCACAATCCAGAGAACTACAGCTGAGAAGAAGACATAAAAGTAGACCCTGAAAGGGCTCACCTATCTTTGAAATAGGGACTAAAAAACTTGCTGCTGACTTAGCTGGAAGGAAGCTGGCTGTACCTCAAGCCATGGGTGAAAAAAGAATAACCCAAGAGAAATCTGAATCCCAAACCTACATTGCCTGCAGGTGTGGGATTCAAATCACAGTACAGATATGGCATGGAATCTCGAGCAGTAAGAGTACCATGAAAACTGGGTTAGAAGTGAGAAGCCCCAGGATCCCAGCAGAGACAGACAGAGACCCTCCTGCAGGCGTGCCACCGCGGTTCGGCACGAAGGCTCCCACAAGTGTGTAAGAGATGTTTGCAAACTTACAAAGACTGAAATGCAGTTCACCTCACACTTCGGCAAGAAGGAAAATGAACCAAGGAAGAAGGCATGAAATGTAAGGAAGAATGTGAGAAAAACTCCTGGGGAATACTGACAGCAAAGCTTCTTGTAATGATAAACAAGGACTAATTTTTTGAAGAGTTAAAAACAAGGAAGAACTAAAATATTTGTTCACAGTTACATGGAGGATGAGAAAGGGCAGTTTCAAGTTAAATCGTTATTAACTTCGGTTATCATTTTGCTGTGGAGCAGGTGCGAGTTAACGATTACCTGTAGGCTTTGTTAAACTAAATATGAATGTTTAAAAATCACATAGGTAAACACCAAAGATGGTAAATTTAATGTGCATATTACCACAATTACAAAAGAAGCAAAACAAAATAAAAAATAAGCTGGGGAAGCAGTATTAGTATCAAGCAAAACAGAGTGTAAAGCTTTGAAAAATATTAATAGAGACAGTCACAAAAGGAATAATTTAACAAAAAGGTACAACTCAAAACAAATATGAACCTAAACCAAAGCCTCAAAATATATAAAGCCAAAATTGAAAGAAACACTGCAATAAATGGACAAACACACAAATTTAGTGGGAGATTTTAATATACCTCTCTCAGACACTGAGGGATCAAGCAGATAAAGAAATAAGAATAAACATTTGACAAAAGGATGTACAAATGGCCAATAAATGTGAAAAGGTGCTCAACTTCATTAGTCATCAGGAAATTACGAATGGAAATAAAATTGTGGTACCTCTAGACACCCACCAGAAGGTCTAAAATGAGAACGACAGATAACACCAAGTGTTGCCAAAGGTGGGAGGTAACCCACACACGGCTGGTGAGGTGAACTGTTGGAGGCTTTGGAGACGATGTGGCGGTATCTGATAAAGCTGAACAGACATGTGCCCTAGACCCCGCTCGTCTCTTCCTAGGGGGGTTCCCAACAGAAATGCACATATAAGTGCACCAGCACATGTACAAAAGTTCAATGCAGCCCTATTTGAAATAGCCAAACACAGAAACTACCCAAATATTCATCAATTGAATGGATAAAGTGTGGTATTATACATACGAGCTATTCATACATTCATACAATGGAACAGCATAAAGCAATGAGAATGAACAAACCACTACCCAGGCATGTGGATGAGTTTCACAAACACTGACTGAAAAAAGCCATTCTGTGTAATTCCACGTATCTAATCTTCAAAAACAGGTCAAACTAATTTTGGGATTAGAAGTCAGGAGCATGGTTACCTCGTAGGGAAGTAGTGAGTGGAGAGGGCATGAAGAGGATTCTGGGCTGCTCAAAATTTTGTTTCTGGATCAGGGTGTTGGTTACATGGCTTTGTTATTTTTGTTAAATTGTATCTAGCTATACATGCCTGATTTATATACTTTTCTGTATGTGTGTTACATTTCACTAAAAAGTTTATATTAAAAAGTTTACTTTAAAGGAAGTGTCCGAAGAGACCTATCAGCCAAATGTAATATATAGACTTTGTTTGGGGCCTGATTCAAACAAACCAATTGTAAAAAACCTTTTATGAGATGACTGGGAAAATCTCAACAGTACAGTATCTGGTATTTGATGATAGTAGGGAATTACTATTTATTTTTTTTAAGTGAAAAATGTGTTTTTTTTAAAAAAAGTGATGGAATTGTGGTTATAGGGCTAAAAGATTATTTATGATATACACCACACACACACACACACACACACACACACACACAACACAGATAACAGAAAATGATGTCTAGGAACTTCAAATTATCTGGGGGAGATGAGGTGAAGGGAGCTAATATGAAACAAGACTGGTCTTGAGTTAAATGTTGAAACTGAGTGAGGAGTACATGAGTGTTTGCTGTACTATTTTCTACACTTTGAATATATTTGAAACTTTCATAATAAAAAGACATGTGTATGAATATGTATATATGTATAAGTAGGAATAAATCTAACAAAAGATGGGTAAGATTTTTATAGCAAAAATTGTGAAACTTTATTCAAAGTTCTTTTTTTTAAAAAGACCTAATAGAAAAATAAAAGACCTGAATAGAGAAATAACCCATGTTCCTGGATGGGATGATTCAACCTTAATAGATTTTAATTTTCCTAAATCTATCAATTCAATGCAATTCTAACCAAAAATCTCAAAATAATTTTTTTTTGTGTGGAACTTGAAAACTGATCCTAAATTCATATGGAAAAGCAAAAGCCCAAGAATAGCAAAAACAATTTTAAGAATGAGGATGGAAACTTGCCTTCCTTGTTACCAACTGCTACAAGACACATTATAAAACCAAGGTAATTAAAACAGTGTGATAATGGCATAAAGACACATGGACCAGTGGAATAAAATAGGGAACCCAGAAACAGATCCATGCATTTATGAGGGCTTTGTACAGAACAGAGCTGGCTTTACAACTCAATGGATTTCATAGGTAGTGTTGGAGCAAATGATTATCCAAATCAGAAAATAATAAAATTACATCTCTACTTATATCATACACAGAAGCCCGTTTTAAATGTAAAGGGATTCATAATAAAACAGCATATGTTTAAATATACAAATGTTCAGGCTGACTACACTAGAATACATAACGAAGTACAGCAGTCAGATGCTTGCACCTAAACTTAGAATCACCATGAATGCAAAAGCTACAAATGCAGGCCAATGCAGGTGTGTTGTGTGGCAACTCAAATACCACGAGCTGGGCTGACTTCAGTTACGAGGTTTTTCTAGAGTGAAGTACAACTCTTGTTCAAGTTCCAAACCACAAATAAGTATAATTTCCCCTTGATTTACATTAGAGTTGCATTCCTGGAAATTTTACTATATTAAACTGTGCCAAAAAATACATTATGTTTATACAAAAAATAAAGTTAGATTCTAGGCTCAGATTATAAATGAGTATCCTGTGGGACATTCAAAAGTTGTACAGGATACAGGATAATTCTTCACTGTGATTGCAGAACATCTAGCATCCCCAGCCCTACTCTGTGAACCCCAGTGGTGCCTCCAAAATCACAACAACCAAATATGCTCTCAAGAATTCCAAAATGACCAAGTGGCAGTAGAACCCCCTTGGAGAACCACTGTTCTAGAAAAACTCTTGCACAAAGAGACATGTACAAGGATGTTCCTTTATAATAGCAAAACATCTGAAAAAACCTAAATGTCCATCAAGGAGAGAATGGATACGATATTATATACTCATAATGAACACCTAAAATGAATGAATTTGATCTATCTGTATTGATATAAATATACCTTAGAAATAATGTTAAGTGACAAAAGCAAGGTGCAAAAGGAAGCCCAAAATATATTTCTATTTTTAAAATAGAAAAAATCTAAATAGCAATATATATTGTTTATGAAGTACATATATACAGTAAAAGTATAAAAACATGGGCATAAATGATATATAACAATTTCAGAAGAGTGTCTGCCTCTGGAGAGGGGGAAAGGAAGGGGAATGGGGCCAGGAAAGAGAACAAAAGGGATCTGAACTAAATCTGTGATGTTTTATTAAAAAAAAAAAAAAAAACTTAAGCAGATGTGCCAAAATGTTAATGTTTGCTAATCTAGTTGGTAGGGCATAAGTATTTGTTATACCGTATTTCCCCGAAAATAAGACCTAACTGGAAAATAAGCCCTAGCATGATTTTTCAGGATGACGTACCCTGAACATAAGCCCTAATGCGTCTTTTGGAGCAAAAATTAATATAAGACCTTGTCTTATTTTCGGGGAAACACGGTACTACCCAGTGTAATAGTTTTTGAAAATTTTCAGGTAATTCGTAATTTTTAAAAAGGTAACTAGTTTCAAGGTGCATATGAATTGAGATCAGAGAACAGAGATTGGTGACCAATCAGAATGCTATTGCAATTCTCCAGATAAGAGATGTTGAGGGTCTGAACTCTGTCTTAGCTGTAGAGACGGAAAGGTCTCTAGGGAGAAGGCATTAGAAACAACACAGGTTTCCTACGTGGTTGACTGAGCTGATGGCACTACCCTTAACAAGTGTAATTGCTGCTGTTTTGGATATTACACAAATAACTTGTAAGACTTGGACTAACTCTAACACCTAGAATACAGGGCAAATGGTAGTTTAAGCTGGGATTGTTAGAAATATTGCCCATCAATCCCCCACAGAAGCTTAAAAATTCATGAGACATTGGGTTCAGTATATGGTATGGCTTTAAAGTAATATCCCCAAGCTCTTATAAGAATGAAGTTCATCACTTTATAACCAAACCATACATTTTCTCAGTAAGAGTGAAAAGAAAGGGCTGGATATACTATACTGGGCTGTGGGGAAGGAGTGAACAATCTAGTCATTTTATGTTGTTCAGTTGTGATTTTAATGTGAATAATATTCGTGATTATTTCCCATACTGGAATAGCTAAATCATTGAGTAAAATTTGATTAAAAAATAAAAACAACAGTGTTTTTATTTAATATCCAGGGCTTTTTCAAACCTTCTTTGAGAACTGATGGCCTAGCCAAGCCGGTTTTCAGAATAAGTCCATTAACTGACCGTCTGTGGCATTTAAAGCAGGTAGATTGCAGTTGGAATAAAATAATCTGCCTAAATTTGAACATCCAGTTCAGTAGCTGAGAAGAATAACTATAGTACCGATTTGTCCCTTCTGTGCTCATCCTGTGAGGTCTTTCTTTGGAAAGAATTTACCTAAAACTTTTTTTGTAGTGCATTCTTCCTTCATTTCACAGTTGGCTCTATACACCTTTCACCCAGCTCGCAGAGAAAACTGATAGTGGCATTCGTGAAGGTGAATGACCCCTGTGCATGTAAGTAGCCTACTGGATTCAAAATTCACTACTCACCAGTGGATCATGTGTCACAATAAAAATGGCCATTACGTGATGACTTACCATCCAGTATAAAGGTGGATTTCACGTAGAGTAACCTGGCACTAGTGCAGCTGTGGTGGGGGATAGTTATCTCACCCACGACAGGATTTTCACAGACTCAAGCCCATGAAGGCAGCAGAAAACAGTGGGTTAGAAGAGTGAAGTGACTTCTGGGAAATTCCTTTTCATTTTCCTTTACAGCTGTTCCAAACCTTGAAAAATAATTGGGGGGCAGGGGGGCGGGCAGAGAGGGGAAGTGATTTCCACACTTTACTTTTCTATTTGAAACACTTCACTATGGTTTGAATTTCAAAATATTAAATGATGCCTCTACCTTTGTAAAATTAAGTAAAACGCAAGTTGGGAAATAATCAATTGCCAAGCTACCTAAATGCCATCGGTGTGGTATCATCTCTTAACGAAATGATACAAAAGAGGAATCAATGGATGCTGACCACGTCCTTCTCCCCCCCTTTTCCTGGGCTGTGCTGGCATGTGGCTGTGCCAGGATGCGCCCGTCCGTCATCACATCACCCAGGCCCAGGACCCGCGACGCAGTGGGCCTCGGGCCTCTCTCCCGGCCTGTGCTGATTAAACCTGGCAGCAGAACATTGCACGGGTCTCACCTGCCTCCCCCCCCCTTGTCACCTTCACAATGTTCGCCCGCTATCCCCTGGTACTTGGGACGGAGATTAAGGTTTGGGTCATAAGGTATTGAATCAGGAGCTGATATTTCACTTTCTTAGAAGCATGAACAATAAAACATTCCTCCCTTCTCTGCCCGCAATTTACTATTTACTGGCCGCCTGACCCAGGGTCCGAATGGGAGGTAAGGGTGGTCTGCGGGGTCAGCGCCCCGCCTCCCGCCCCGCCTCTTCCAGCCCCCTCGGCCCCAGCCTCAGCCATTCTCTCATTCACCATCCTCTTCGCATGCGGTCCCACTCACCTCCGCCCTCCCTCGCGTCCCCTCCCAGACCCCCTACTCACACCTCGCAGTTCCGCGGGCTCCAGCCCACGGGGGTTTTGGTCTGCTCAGGACGAATCACAAGTGGGCTTTCATCCAGGCGGTCCTAGATTCACTAATCAGCGTCGCTCTTTCAACGCCCCTCTCATTTGCCCACGCCCGCCGAGGCTCCAGGCAGCGTGGAGCGTGGTGGGTGGGTACATTGTATCTCGTTACGCCCTCCGATTGGTCGGGACCAGTCAGTGGGCCTCAAGCTCGATTGGATAGAAGCAGTCCTGGCTTCGCGGACGCCGCACCCATTGTCAATCACACCATCCCTTAGGTAACCCGTGGGACCATTGGTCAGTCTAGCCTGAGGGCGGGTTGTAGGGCGGAAGAGAGTGGCTTTCCTGGCCTCCCTCGCTGTTACTATGGAGACTGTAGAGCCCGGCCCCAACGCGAAGATCCCGGCAACCCCTTCCCCACCTCACAGTGCAGAGATAGGCACAGCAGTCTAGACGTTAGTGCCTGTCCCGGGATTTAATGGGCATCTCAGTCCCCGGCCCGTTGGCACCCACGGCAAGTCAGATGAGCTCCCAGAGAGGGGTCAGGCCAGATCATTCATGGTCCCTAACGACACACACCGAGTCCAAAGCACTAGTAGTGATAACATCACGTTTTCACTTATTCTTACCTCGCCTTATTTCACGTGGCTTATTCTTCCGTTATCCTTTTGAAGTAGACTGGCAAGACTCATTCTACGCACAGGACAGAACTGGGAGGAAAGGCCAGCGTCAATCAAGTCAATCTGTCAATCTTCTATAGCTACAACTCCAGGTATCTGGAACTGGAGCTGCTCCATGCCTTTTTTTTTTTTTTTTTTTTTTTTTTAGCAAACTGCTCTTACCTAACTGCGAACTAAAACTTGCCATGATTTTGTTCCGAGCTGTAGCCTGTTACACCAAAAGGTCCATAAATCGGGCCAAAGGAAGCAGGACAGAGGATGCACGCTCCACTGCTGAATCAGGAAGGAAGCACACAAAAATCAAAACAGTACCAAATCTGAGAGCGGCGGTATTTGAACCTTTGACCTTAGACAACATTCTGAAAATGAAGCAAACAATACAATCGTGAAACACTGAATCTGATTTAGGAACTTCAATTGCCGAAGCATAGCTTTAGGAGTGAAATGGAAGTAAATGGTTGAATTCCACTGAATATATGCTTCAGTGTATTCTACTTTCAAGGTTTCATTTCCAGTCATATGTACTAACCAACGATTTCTTATGTGTTTAACAATTTGACCTTACTTGGCCCAACAAGGAGCTCTGTGGTTAAGAGAGCCATTATTTTTATTAATTCATTTCATTGGAATTGAGTATTAACTGTAGCTAAGTACTAGTAGGGACTGTCAGGATACAAAAGAAATACCATGTGACTTCTGCCTTAATAGCCTGTGGTTAGCACATGAAACAATTAGGAAACACTTTAAAGCAAGATACAACAATGGCCAAACTTACAGTTAAGTGCCTCAGAAGATAATAATACTTCATATTTACAGAGCATTTTGTAGTTTTCAGAGCACTTCTTCACTTGGATTATTTGGGGAAAATATTGTTTTGGCTGGAGTTAATGTGGGTCTTCATGACATAGCTAGAACCAATGCTGGGCCCTGGCATATGGTTAGGAATGGTTGTAATGCAGGGACTGAGCTCCTGCTCCCCTCACAAGAACACAGGATACGGTGAGGCCAAAAAGGAACAACAGAGCCATAGATAGGGGAGTCATACCACTATATCCTCGCTGGCAGCTGGTCGAGACACAAAAGTAAACATCCACCGTACCCCAACGAGGGGTCTTCCTGCACCCCAGTCTCGCAGGAGGTCCGGTGAGACACAGGATGTAAGATCAATGTGATCCGCAATCCACAATATGCTTACTAACCGCACTTGCTAGCCGAAATCCGTGCTTGCCAGCGTCGCCACTGCAGTTATATTAGTGGCTAATGGCTAACTGGTTACAGCTGATGGCCAACTAGTTACAGTTGATGGCCATCTACTACCCAAGCCAGCACCTTTCCACGTGAGGGCGACAGCCTGGAAACTGCTCTCTGGGACTCCATCCCTACTATGGGAAAGGTGAAACAGAGATGGAAGGAAATCCAGGGAGGAAAAATAGCTTGAACAAAGAAGCTGAGACAAGAATGAGCAGAGTATCTGGGAAATAATGTGGAGACTGGTCTAAGCCAGAGTGGAGACAAATAATGGAAAATAACATTGTGTAGATCAACTGGTCAGGACCAGTTCTGAGCCCTTAATGTTTTAGGGGAAAAGTGTTCAAAAGTTTGAGTTTGGGAAAGTTAATCTTCTTACACTTCTAATGATCACACTGACTTGCATTAAATTATAAATTAAGAATAGGGCGTGAGTGAGGAGGCACTCCAAACTCATTAAATCTTCACGACTGGATATAACATTTTAGGTTTTCTTATAAGATGGGACCCTCCCCCCAAGACCCACCTTTATCTCACCCATTAACTGGTAGGAGGTATTGGTTTTCTGATTAAACCATGGTATCCGACCCTCACATTGCAATTGAAAGAAGTGCTGTCATCAAAGTGCTCCATCTTTTGCCATCTCTTAATCAAAGTTCATTTTACAGAAAATTGATTACTTGACTATCCAATCTTTCTCTTTTAAAAAATTGTCTTCTGAGTTCTGTCATGCAGGGTGTCAGGCGGGGTCTCAGCTCCCACTCCCCACATAAGAACTCAGGATATGGTGAGGCCAGGACGGAACATCCACGGAGCCATAGATAGGGGAGTCATACCACTGTATTCTTGCTGCCGAGAGCCTGGAACCTGCCCTCTGGGACTCTGTCCCCACAGTTCTGTGTGCCGTGGTACACAGTGCCGCTCCGTGTTGCTCCACATGTCTGCCATATTACGTGTCACTCATAGCGCAGTTGTTCAGTGCACAAAGGTGCCCTATATGTGTGCACATCATTTTGTTTAATTACGATTTTCTTTTCTCCTAAGCACACAAAAAAGTCCAAGCAACAACAACAGTAAACACCAATGTCAAACTTCCTCTTTCTCAAATGTGTGAAAGCATTTGTTGGGCTGCCTGATAGAGGTCAGGTAGCAAAAAAGAGGTCATTAAGGTAATGGAGTATAAGAAATAATTTCAGAGAAGACAAACGTTTTCTCTTATTCACTTCATGGTTATAAAAGCTTTTTCTCACAGGGAGCCCTGAATTTTTTGCATACATTTTCTTATGTGTGAATATTTTAGCATTTCTGCAGGTCTGAAAATGTACCAAAAACTTAGGTAATTGTTGGTTTATTATCAGCTGAGACTCAAAAGCTACCATTGTTCTGTTCTGCTAAATTGGGGGGGGGACCCACAAAATTTCCCTCAGTTATATTGTCAGTAGTTAAACCCAAGTTACTGATCTTCCAATGTTACCCAGAATTACCACCATGATTTTCCAAATTACAATATTTACCTTATGTACAGACCAGGGGTCGGCAAACTATGGCTGATGGGCCCAATTTGTCCTGTCATCTATTTTGTGTATGCCCTGCAAGCTACAATGATTTTTACAATTTTAAATGGTTGGGGGGAAAAATCAAAAGAAAAATGTGAAATTCACATCTCAGTGTCCAAAGGTAAAGTTTTGCTGGAGCACAGGCATATTTATTTGTTTACATGTTGTCTATGGCCACTTTCACTTTACAACAGCAGAGAAGAGTGGTTCACATAGCAACTGTATGACCCATAAGTCTAAAATACTGACTATTGGGCCCTTAAGAAAAAGTTCTGATCCTTACTATCTTAGAGGTCACTAATAAATCAGATCCCATGGGATGTTGGACCTGAAACAGACTTTGGAAATCATGTAGTATTAATAAAAAAGAAAAAAATCTCACATTGATAAAGTTCCTTCTTGCCTAAAATTACATGGTCAGTGGACAGAGTTTGTACTAGAACCCTGGTTCTTTTGGCCCAAGGTTTCTTTCATATATGCTGTGTCTTTTTCTCACATAGAATTTATCTTACTTAGGGTGGGATAGGTGCTATCTACCATATTTTGCCATGTATAATACGCACCCACGTTTTTGGCCCAAACTTTCAGGGAAAAAACATCTTTTGTTTTGGGCTGGCCCGGTGGCTCAGGCGGTTGGAGCGCCATGCTCCTAACTCCGAAGGCTGCTGGTTCGATTCCCACATTGGCCAGTGGGCTCTCAACCACAAGGTTGCCATTTCAACTCCCACAAGGGATGGTGGGCTGTGCCCCCTGCAACTAGCAATGGCAACTGGGCAACTGGACCTGGAACTGAGCTGCGCCCTCCACAACTAGGATTGAAAGGACAACAACTTGACTTGGAAAAAAGTCCTGGAAGTACACACTGTTCCCTAATAAAGTCCTGTTCCCCTTCCCCTATAAAATCTTTAAAAACAAACAAACAACTTTTCGTTTTAATTCAATTTTTTATTTGTTTATATTTAGGTACTCGGCTTTTGTATTGCAAAGGAATTTTAGCATTTATTTATTATTATGTTTTTAACTCATAAGCATAAATGAAAGAATTAAAATCATTTATAAAGATACAGAATTAGTACTATCCATGTATAATGTGCATCCTTATTTTTCTCCCACAAATTTGGGCCAAAAAGTGCGCATTCTACACGGCAAAATACAGCAGTCTGCAAGCAAGGAGACTCATCCAGCACTTTCCTGATTTTGATCACATGTCTCCTCCAGACTAATACATTGCACTGTAATCAATTTATGGATACTTGCACTTTCATTATTTCAACCAATATGAGTTATTTTCTGTTTTCCATTTTTTCTCATTTCTCAAAAGGTGTATGGCCATCATGAAAAACTTTCTAACTTCTATGCTTTTTTTTCTCTTTTACAAAATCTACTCCTTCAGAAAGGAATTCAGAGGTGGCTGACTTTCTGTTCCAGTCTAATATTCTTAAGGGGAGTGAAGATGGTTAGAAAGGAATAGGACACAATTTTCACTCTGGAGTCCACGGATGGGCTACATATTCAGAGAGGGGAGAGGGAGTTTCCACAAATCCACTGAGTGGTAACGTTTGGTGTGTATGTACCTATGCAGGCTTTTCTGGGGAGATTATCCATCACTCTCCTAAGATTTTTACGAGTCTATGACTTCAAGCAGATTCAGAATTATATAAAAAATGTCTTTGGGGGAGAAAACTGCTCACAGGTGTGGTGGGAGAGGCTGATCTAGGTTCTCAGGTCTGTAAGACCTCAGCTGCTGTGAGGGGAGAGCTCTTTGCCCACTCACATCAGCCCACCCAAGTTTTTTTTTTTTACCTTCTCTGTCACTCACAGAGGTGATAAAAATTCATCAGATTCACAAAGCGGTTGAACTCAGACGGTGATGAAATCCCAGTATAATTCTCTCCAAAGAACGTCCTGATTAATAGAACCTGCAGAGGAACTAATTTTATGAAAATAGCAAATGGGATTGTTTTCGCTGAAGCAAGCTGGGAGAGCGGGTGCTGGTGCAAACAGCCCCCATTGTGCGGCGCTGACAGCGCCAATCTGGCCGTTTATTTATTAAATGTCTTTCCGCTGTAAATTAAGCCTGGACTGGTGGGGATGAGGGAGTGGACAGAATAAGACAATAGAATGGCAAACAAACCTGGACAGTTTCCTTCAGCATTATTGCAGCATTGTATGTTGTGAAAGCCTCTGCCTCCCCTGGTTTTGAGAAGGGACATGAATCCCATCACTAGGGCTTGGAAATGGACGAGACAAGTAACGTGCTTTTGATTTCTGAATTATTTGCCAGTTCTTAGAAATCAGAGTGTTCCTCAGAGAAAATTTAACTTGTTGGCTCAACAAATAGGAGCCAGGGATTTTGTCTATTCTCTGCAAGGGCTGTTTTGCCCAAACAAGGAAGAAGTTGGTCAGCCTTAACATTAACAAGTACCAAATGAAATGTTTTAGGGTACTCAGCTGCCAGAAGATTGGGTTCATTTGGCTTATTTGAGAGCTGGAAAGGTCTTTCACACTGGGAGGGAGTTCTAAGGTCTGTCTCTTAAACTGGAGAATAGAAAAAGCCTGGTCGGCAGAGAGGGAGTGGAACTCTGCGTCATCATTTAAAAAGCTGGAGTTCTGGTAAACGGGGAGGTAGCTGGTTTACGTGAATCTTAGGTTCAACTCATAGCTCTCTGTTTTCTGAACAGCATAATAGAGGGGGCTTCGTTTCCTGGCTGGGCACCACGTCCTTTTGTGCTCAGGGTAAGTAGTCGTGTACCGTTAGTCTGGGGGCCTGAGAGCAGGCCACCCATTCGTCATTTGTTCATTCATTTGACAGATATTTATACTGAATATTCCTGCGAGCCTCACACTGTTCTGGAAAGTGGGGATACAGAATGAGCGACACAAGCCCCTGTTCTCCTGGAACTTACGTTCTGGTGGAAAGCGCCAGATAATCCAGTAAAAATAAAATATCTGCTGGTTTTTAGTAAAATGTAAAATATCTGCTGGTTTCCAGTGAAGAAGAAATGTGGGGTCCGGGCAAGGACTGATAAAAGGGTCTGTAGGTGGGGTATTTTTTTATACAGGTTGGTGAGGGGAGATCTCTCTGAATAGGTGACATCTTAGCAGTAACCTGAAGTGAGAGAGTGAAGAGCCAAGGGCCAAGCAGGCATGGAGTCCCTGAGAGGGGGTGCAAGTATATTCCAAAAAGAGCAAAGGAGGCCAGTGTGTTTGGAGCGGGGAGGGGGCCTTGTAAGACTGGAGCTTTCTTCTGAGTGGCATGGAAGCCACCGGAGGAGTTTTGCACAGAGCAGTGATGTGATCTGACTTGGCGAAAACCAAAAACAGAATGAGTGTGCTAGATACCAGTTCATGCAGTCTGTGGTCAGAACAGGGCCGATTCTTATAATACCAAGCCACTAACAAGCTTTTGGTGATTCCTCCCCGGTATGTGGAGTGGGAAGGCTCATTTCTCCACATCTGTAGGGTGGGAGGGATTTCATTGTTCTTTGTAAAATGGCATCTTCTTCAAACCATGAGAGAGTGTGTTAGCACTGGCCCTGCCCAGTGCTGGGTTTGCAATCCAGCCAACTTTTCTGCGAAGCTGATATGAAGCAGCTGGCGAGAGAAGGATTCCATGGGTTCTGCTTTCCTCAACTCTTGTGAAGGAGGCGAGGACTGCAGCCCGAGAGCCACAACAGCAGGCAGCTGCTGGGAGGATATATATGGCAAACTCAGCTGGAGCCTATACAGGAACATTTGGTAGGTGGGGGAGGAAACTCAGGATGCTTTATGGGGAGTGTGAGAGTATTAGAAGAGCCACGGGGCTTCTGGATTAGCAGATGTCTGCAAGTGTTGCTACAGCCCATGACGGGCCTGAGCACCATGCTTTCTTACAAATGTCAAGTTCACTGTGCCCAAGAAGCAGCTGAAGGATGCTTCTGTTCATTCAGCTGGTATCACACCAATGAGCACTTTATCTGTTCTCTCAGGGTATTTCAGATCAGGGTCAAGCTCAGGCTTCGCGTCGTGTAGCCACAGTTATTGAGCGCTGTTGGAAAGGCGATGGCCAGGCACATAACGAAGGATTTTTAAATATGGGTACAAATCTTATTTGAGCTGAGCTTGCAGTTGCTGAAATTGAACGACTTTTTATAGATTGGTGTTGTGTTCCGGGATTGAAAGACCAAATACTTAGGAAGTACGTCTCAAAGCTAAATCCGGATTAGGAATATAATTCTCTCAGAAGTACGCAAATGCCCAGCTTGAGGGTGCAACTCACAAATATTCCATATGTTTCATCAGTGAGGGCCACTGTCCCCAAGGAATGAAAGAAGCCTTGAAGATTTCAGTTTTCTGCCCCAGAATCTGTCTTGCTAACCTTTGGGGCACTACCCAAACTATCCTCAATAGAAAATACTAACGATGAGTTTGCCTACAGAGACCCTGAGGACAGTAGATGTGATTTTAGTTAATTCACTATTAATGATGATAAACAGAGCTGCTGTTTTGATTGCTTTGCCAACACATTCCCCGGTTGAGACAGTTAGTGGAGTCTGGGAGCCTGTAAGTAGGGGACAAGGAGAAAGAAGGAGGGAGTGACAAAAGACAGGGGGTTGAGGAATGACAGGAGAACGATGCTAGATTCCTTAAAGAGAGAGGACTCACACTTTGTAATCACTCCGGTGTTTCATGGTTGAGAAGGATGGTCATTTCCCCAAACTCTCTGTTTCTGGAGCTGATTGCCCACTTAGTAAACCAGATTCTGCCTGCCGCCTTTGTCATGTTTTGACCTAAGGAAAAAAGGGCTGAGGCAACTCACTTCAAATACTGAATAGCTACCATTCATTAAGCAGTGTTCTAGAAATGGGGGAGGTAGGATGCAGTTCATTTCTTCAAATGGTTCAAACTGTACTGTTAGAGACAAACAAGGAAAACACCCTGTGTGATACAGGCCACATCAGAGGCAGATCTGGGGTGCTGCCTAAGTACAGGGGAGGAAATAGAGGAGTCAGGGAAGGTTTCCAAGGACAACTGAACAGGATCTTTATGGATGAGTGGAAATTAGCCACAGACAGTGAGAGGAAAGGGGTTCCAGGCACAGGGAATGGCACATGCAAGTTTCTAGAGGAACGACAGAGAACAGCAGAATAGGTGATGGGTGAGAGGTTCAGAGTGTCTGTGATGTGCAGTGTGCTGGGGCTGAAAGCGTGGGAGGCGGGCAAGGGCAGAAGATGACCAGGCTTACTGGATTGTGTCATGAAGATCTCACGGCACATGACAAGGAATTTAGACAGCGTCTTGCAGATTCTGATGACCCACTGAAAGATTTAACAAGGAAAAGTATGTTTTATATATTAAAAAAATAACCTCTTATAGGTATTTATCTAGTTATCTGGCCTCTGCTTGAATATGTTCAGAGTTGGGGAGCTCTCAACTTCCCAAAGCTGCCCACTTCCTTGTCGGATGGCTGTAAATCTTACAAAGTTCTTTCTTATACTGAGAAAAACTCTTGCCTCCTCATAATTCCTACTTACTGTGTCTAACTTGGCCATTTGCAGCAACACATAAAAGTCCACTTTCAAAATATTTGAAGATACCAATGAAACTTTCCCTTAGTTTTCAGTTTTCCAAGTTAAGCGCACACAGAGTTCACTCATTCTTTATTTCATTGTTTTGAGACTCCTTACCATCCTTGTCAGAGCTGTCTGGATGAACTGTGGTTTATTAAAGCATCTTATAGAATATGGCACTGGAATGGCTCATAATACTTCAAATAAGCTCAAAAGGCATGGGCACAGCGATGCTATTACTGCTTCTTTTGATCTGGACGCTCTATGGCTGTCAGGAACTCAAGTCTCCCTAGCTGGCTACTGGTCCCATCCCACTGTTTGCTTTTAAAGCTTTTGATTAACTGAAGCTTCTAACTCTTCTGCACATTAATTACTGCCAAGTAAAATCTCCACCATGCTCAGTATGTGCAATTTATTTTTGAAGTCTAAATATAGGACTTTACCTTTATTTAAACTTTACCTTGTTAGTTTTTCAGACTACTAGATTCCAGCCCATTAGATTCATTTTTAAAGTCTCGATTCTCTTTTCTATGACATTAGTGGGTCTCCTTGCACATTTGATAAACATTCGTGGTATGCTTTCATCCAAGTTGCTAATAAAAATGTTGTCTAGGAGAGAACTTGGTAGCACTGGAGACCTCCCTCCAGTCAGGGTATATGTTCAGACAGCTTCAGAGTTGCCTATTTTACCATGACCCATTTTACAATGTTATTCATAATAGTAACTCTGAAGATATATTGTTTCCATTCAAATCAATAAATGTTTATTGTTGACCTCCTATCTGCTAGACTCTGTATTAGGGGCTGAGGACTCAAAAATAATCAAGATGTCATTTTTGTCTTAAAAAGCCTGCAATTTAGCAGAGGTGCCAGACATATTACACCAAATCAATATGTGCATAATTAAATATGTGTTACCTCTAACTTGTATTAGGTAAATATAGTGTTTTAAGTATAAAATAGAATAGGTAATATATAGTATATATTACATCATATTGCACATTAGCAGTATAAGCAGTATCAGAGAACATAGATCAAGGAGAGATTACTTCTTTGTGAGGAAAAGGAGAAAGGGAGCAGCTTCACAAAAGGAGGGACATTTTGACCAGGCTTTGAAAGATATGCAGGATTTTGGTGAGATAGGTGGAGAATGGAGATGAGAAGATATTACAGAGTGAAGAAATGGGATAAGCCAACCATGGATTAGTAAACGTCCTCAGAAGTGTCAGGAACAGGAAATATTCCCATGTGTGTGGAGTGCCAGTTTCAGGGAAATGAGTGGCAAGACGTGAGACAGTGTGCGGAGGGTCTCCAATGCCATGTTGAGGAATTCAGGCTTTATCCTGCAGGTGGAGAGTTTAGCCAAATCAGAAGTTGCTAAGCAAGAGAATAAGTAACATGATCCGATGTATCAGCTTCATAATTCTACTGTATGGGGAAATTAGTTCAATGTGGCTGCCTTATTCGTACTGAACCCATGTTGGTTCTAGTATTAACTGACCGTTAAGCATCTGTTTAATAAGCACCTCAATCTGTTTGTGTATATTTTGCTCCTACTTCAGCGTCTATGCATTTCCTGACTGTCACTTGACTTTTTGGTCTCTTGCTTTTGTTTTTTAGGTGTTTATTCTGTTGGTCTATTTGTTTGCCCACATCTTGCTCTGACCTTCGCTACTGTGTTTCCTCCAAAATAAGATCTAGCTGGACAATCAGTTTTAATGTGTCTTTTGGAGCAAAAATTAATATAAGACCTGGTTATTATATTATATTATATTATATTATATTATATTATATTATATTATTATATTATATTATATTATATTATATTATATTATATTATATTATATTATATTATATTATATTATATTATATTATATTATACCTGGTCTTATAGTAAAATAAAACCAGGTCTCATATTAATTTATGCTCCAAAAGACGCATTACAGATGATTGTCCAGCTAGGTCTTATTTTCGGGGAAACATGGTACTTAATGTGTCTTCTGGCTTCTGATCCACAGCAGTTCCCACCCTCAGAGCTGGCCTAGCCCCCACTATGGATTGCTTACCTGCTTTCACTTCCCCTGGTCTGCTGTGATAGCTGCGTTTTCTGTTCAGTCTTGGTCTAATCTAATCTCATCCTTTGCTTCAGCTACCATCTTTGCCTCAGTTATTCTATTCAAGCTTCCTGACCTTCAAGTTGTACCTGTTTGCTCACTTTAGTTCCAATTCTGGCGACAAAACGTCATTTTTCCTTTCTAGGAGGTATATGGTGTAGTTGAAAAGATAGGACTAACATACCAGAAACAATAGAAGTTACAATTGATTGACAAATTGGATATACTAAGAGCGTAATAAATTTAGAGAAAAGATGGAACTGGGAAAATCAAGAGACTTAGGAGGAAGGGTCCCTTCTAGTCAATTATCTTTTAAAAGGGTATAGATATTTGAGACACAAACATTTCTTTGGGAGCAGGAGGGGAAATGTAGGGCGGAACTTCCTCTGGACCGCCCTATGATTGGCTCCAAAGCTGCTTATCTTAGAGAAGCTACCTTGTCAGTGCCATCTAGCGGTTTCCACCAGGAGCTTTACCCGCCTCAAGGAGAGAGCAATTTAACGCCATTTCCAACTTAAGCACCATATCTACAGGGCGTGAAATTAGTTCCAGCAAGCAGCAAATTTGCTGCTAATAAAAATATTTAGCGATTCACTTGTCTTTAAATCAGCAGCAGAATATTCTTTTACTTGCATCAATGCTTGTTTCTCCCAATTCTAATATTTGGTAATCAAGCTAGCGTTGTTTAGCTAACGCTGTGAAACAGCAAGTTCTTCAGCTCTGCAAAAATCTGGATTTCCCGAGGAGGGATTTTTATCTCTTTCTTTTGGTCAGAAACAGGCCTAGTTGTTCTTTGGATCATAGAGATAGAACACTTTCACTGGTTTGGGGGTCTTGGAAATGTTTTCATTCCTTCCTTCTGTCAATATTATCTCCTAAATCTCTGCACGTGGAGAATCTGGGGCATTCAGAGAGGACACGACTTCTGTCTCATGTTTAGACACAGCTTTACTCTGTCTCAGTGCCACACTCCTTTTAATTTCTTTTCTTTTAGCCTCTATCTGCTCAGAGTGAGGGTAATCTCAATACTGAAGAGATATTGTAAGACATTAAAACTTCTTTTTTATTTATTCAACAAATATTTATTAGGCACCTACCATACGCATTCATTGAGCTAGGGTCCTGTTTGGATCACAAGTGTTCCAAGAAGCTTAGTGGGATAGCTAGGTGAGAGGCTGACCTGGCAGATGACACCTCTTTTCCAGGTCACTGGAATGGTGGGTCCCATACACGCCTACATTGTTCTCTTTTTTTTTTTTTTTATGGCACTCATAGAAGGAACAAAGAGCAGCAGACATTCCCTCTCTCATTACTCAATTGGTGTAAGGGTCTAAACAGATCATCTTGTTTCAGAATCCAAATAATGTCAAGAGAATACAGAGGCACCCTGGGGGCTCTGTCTCCTACCCCAGAGGAGCCTGGCTGGATCATTTTTCTTCAGCTTCTGGAAGAAATCAGTTTTGAGCATCCTGACAGGAAATCAAGATGTAAGCAGCTTCAGACATGAATGACTACAATCCTCAGAAATCAGCCAACATGAGAGGGCTGAAGAAATCAGGCCTTATAGTTAAGAGGGACTTGGGCAGAGGTGGAAACAGGGAGTTAGAGTCAAAGACAAACTAAACCACCTAACTAACACTAACTTGCTGTTGGAGATTGTCATGCGGGAGACCCTGCTCACTGCGCCATGTGTCGTGCAGGGCAGCCTACGGGGTCTCTGGTCCCGCTCCCCTCATAACGCAGGATATGGTGAGGCCAAAAAGGAACACCCACGGAGCCATAGGTAGGGGAGTCATACCACTATATTCTCTCTGGCGGCACTATACTCTCACTGGAGGCTGGATCCACACTGTCCGCAAACCACCATCCGCACTTGCCAGCCCAGCCGCCATCTTCTTGCTAGCCCCCATTCTTTCTCTCCCTCTCTCTGCTAGCGTAGCCACAGCAGTTATATTAGTGGCCAATGGCTCACTGGTTACAGCTGACGGCCAACTAGCCACAGCTGATGGCCATGCAATCACAGTTGGCCATTTACTACCTGAGCCAGCACCTGTCTATGTGAGGCTGAGAGCCTGGAAACTGCTTTTTGGGGTTCTGTCCCCACAGAGATCCTGGAGGGGGTACATTGGAGAAAGGAAATGACATCAGAGAAGGACACTTGGAGGTGGCCAAGAGATCAGCACGGAGACCCAGGAAGGGGTGAACCCTTTATGTGTAGCAGTAGGAAGTACGGAGGTTTGGGGATCAGAGCATGTGGGCTCCAGGCCTTTCTGTCAGGTACATGACTGAGGGAGCCCCTTCTTCCCCTTGACGTCAGTTTCCTCGTCTGTCAGAACAGATGAGTTGTATTCCCTGTCCCAGATCCTCTTACTACATTACAGCATGAGAAGGTGGGGATGGTGACTGCTTTAAAGGGCTGTGAGAGACTCACCAGAGGGGTACTACGATGAAAACGTGGTTTTCTCCTGGGATGGAGAGCACAACAGCATGGACATTTACGTTACACAAAAAGTGGGGCTTTTCTAATGGTAAGGGATATAGACCAAATGAATTGGAACCACTTGCCCTGAATGAGATGTGTAACCAACCCCCCCCATCATACTCTAATCTCAAAAATGCTAAGTATTTGTTATGCTGTGAGGATCAACGGAAGTTCCTAGTGTTTAAAACCTTGATGGTTTTCTCCTGGGTGTAGAGTGATGGGGATCACCAGATGTGAATTGATGGGGAAGTGTAAAAAGTGATTTGAAGAGTATGCCCTGTCAATTAATTCAGCAAGAACCATAATCAAGATCGGGGGGGGGGGACCCTAAGTAACTTAGTAATTAAAATAGAAATAAAAACATTCTCCAGGCCTGGTCTTGTCTTCCTCATAAGTCAATATGTAACCAAGAAAGACTTCCTGGGAGTGAGTGTATATGGAAAACAGGTGGCTTGGAGGATGTGGGTTGAATGTTGACAAGGGCAGCTAGGATGGAACATAGCATTAGTCCACCGAGACAGCAGGGGGCATAAGAGCCAGATAAAGGAGCTATGAGAAGAACTGGAGAGAAAGGAAGGAGCCTGCAGATGGGGGCCCTGGAGTCTTCTGTGAGCCCCTTTACCCTCAGACAGAGCTGACAGAGGCTGGGGAGAGTAATGATGGGATCAAAACAGGGATGTCGTCTTTCTCTGCTGGGCATCCTGGTCCTTTGGCCCTTCCTACCTGCTTCTCACCTGTGTCCTTCCTGTGAGTTGTTTGCTTCTCCATGTCCCATTGCAGCAGCCTTGCCTCCACCTGCTAACACACAGGCAGGAGGTCTCAAGCCTACAGCCCTCTTGCTGTCAGGTGCCAGAGATAGGTCAGAAGTCAAACAGGTTCTGAGGATGGATTAATGATGCTTTAAAGTGTTTGATACCCTTCTGTTTCTTGGGCATTTCTCATTAATTACAGGTCAGCCATTAGGTTTCCCTGAGTTCTCCTGAATTAATGCACAGACAAGGTAGAACCTTAGCTGTGCTTCTGCAAAGTTCTGATGAACACAGTCCTAGGAGGTTGGTAATCCCAAACCTCAGCTGAGCAGAGCATACGATCCGGGATCAATAGTCAAAAAGACCTTTACAAGTGGAGTGAACAGTGCTCGGAGGTATTAAATCACTCTGTAATCTCAGGAAGAGGGGCACAGCTAACACGTTGGTTCATAACAGACTGGCAATTTGCAAAATTTCTAAGAGGTTAGGTCGCTGATCTCATTGAAAGTAGTTATCTCAGAGCTCACATATGAGATACGTAATTTCTCTCTTAGGAAAGCTTAACCACCTTCCTAGCCCTTAGTTTAGCATCAAGGATTTGGGTTGTTGAAACCAAGACCAGATCCTGCGTATTAACGGGAGGAGATATGTATGGTGCAGAACTGTCAAAAGAATGCCTTTGCTAGAACATCCACATTCTAGAATTGAGATGTCATTCGAACAGTGTCAAAATGAGAAATGGAAGCACTTTTAGAGGTCACCAAAAGGTGGCATGGCATTCTGGTAAGAATATAGGTGCTTATGTAAAACTGTTTGGGTTTAAATCCTTTCTCTGCCCCTAATTGGCTGTGTGACTTTGGGCAAGTTGGTTAACCTCTCTGTGCTTTTGTTTTTTCATCTGATAAACCAGAAAAAAGTTACCTACCTTAAAGATTTGTTTAGGGTAATAAGTGTTAGATATTTATACTTTTAGTAATTGATTCATGACAGATGTTTATAAAGTCCTTCAAAATGAGACACTATTTATATGAGTTCTCACTACTTAATGTAACTAGAAAACTGCGAAAAAACCAAAAAAAATACCAACTGGATTCACTACAAATTTATGCTATTTAAGCCTGTGTAGCTGCTGAGCAATCCTGCTACCCATCTTTGCTTTACTTCTTAAGGAGATGTCCTCAATAGTTCTAAAGCATTGTTTCTCAACCTTGTCACAGTGAAACTTTGGGCAGCTTCATTCTGTGCTGTGGGGAGATGTCCTGTGTAGTATGGAGTGGCTGGCAGCATCCCTGGCCTCCACAAGATCCCACTAGATGCCAATAGCACCATCTCTCCCATTGTGGCAACAAAAAATGTCTCCAGGTATTTCCAAAGGTCTCCTGGGGGATGCACAATTGCCCTGGTAGACAACCACTGTTCTAAAGCTTTTGGGTCTGCCTCAAACTCCCAACCCCACCTTCAGACACCTACTTTCAATTGATAATTATGCCTCCTATTTTCTTTAGAAAGAGCTTTTTTGACTATCCCTTTCTTCCCACTCAATTTCATCTGGATATTCCCTCATCCTTCCCACCCCACCCCACCCCCGTCAGTCTGAAATTGTCCTCTTTTTCAAAAGGAATCATTGCAGTCCATCTTTTATTAAAGTCCATCCCCGATGCGCCAGCCCTCACCTCCACCAGTTACTAGTCTTTTCTTTTTCTTTCTGAGGCTTCACTTCTGTCTAGACCCAGTCACCACTGTTTTGTTTTTTGTAAACATCTTAAGTACTTAGTTATCTTCACTAAACTACTAGCCTTTTTTTTTCTGTTTAATCATCATGTTTCTCTGAAAAACAGCTAACAACAAAAACTAAAATTCGTGGATCACTCACTATCTGTTAGGCGTTGAGAGTTAGATTTGACTGCCTCAGCCCCATATCATTTTGAACCCTGGCTTTCCCCTTCCACTCCAGGGCACTTATTTTCTCAGTGATCACCTAATTGCCAAATCCAATGGCCTTTTCTTGGTCTTCAATGCTTTACTTCCCTTAAAGCTCTGAACACTGTTGACTGTCCCTTGGTTGAAACTGTTACCTCCCTTGAATTTTAATTTCTCAGCTTCAACTTGATTAGCTGAGGATTGGAGGAATTAATTGAAGTGATTTCTAAGACCCCGTTGGTGTCAGCATCTTATACATTTAAGACCCTCTCAGCTTCTGTTTGCCAGACGCCTGTAAATAGAATATTTGCTTTAGAAGTCAAAGGGGGTGCAGCCAAAGGGACCCTACCACACAGAAAACTGTTGAGGTGACTTTTATCTTCTTGTGAGCAACTAACTTTCTTAAGTTTTGCTTTTTCCCCAAGCACCACAATCAGTCTAACCCAGGCTTAAAACCATGGGATAATGTCATTTTTTTGGTTTGTTTTATGCTTTGATTTCCCTTGTTCCTCACATTTAATTAATTGGTTCCCAAATCCAGCTTCTGTGACGTCTCTCAAATCCATCTCCTTATTTTCATACCCACCAGCCACTCCTCTAAGTCAGGGCCTCATTACCTTTTTTAAATTAAATTTCTCTTACAGTATTTAGTCCATGTTTTCTAAACAACATTATGCTTCTAATGATTGATCCCACCCCCACCCCCATCTTTGACATCTTCCTCTGGAAGATGATAACTTAACTCTGATTTAATTATTATATAACTTTTGGTTAAATTGGTATTCAGTATTTATTGTATTATGACTATGGAAATATTGTTTGTAACTAAGCCATGTCATATGCTATAATTACATTTCCTTTCATATATATATATATATATATATATATATATATATATATCACCCTCTGTGTGTGTATTTTTTTAAGTTAATATTGGTGCTTTAAAAATTTGCTTGCTTTTATATGTACCTGTCTCCCCCAAACTTTCTAGAATTATAAATTCCCTCCAATTTGGACATGGACATCAGATAATTTATCAGTTTCATATCAGTTCAGTTTCATTTTATTGTTCCTGCTCCAGTCCAGACTGGTCAATCTTTAGGCTTGTGGCACTTTGTGTCAACCTTTTGAGAATTCCTTTCCTTCTTCTCCTGTGGGAGACTCTTATTTCCTGGATCCCATGCTTTCCTCTTTCTTAATTTACTCCATATTTTGATGATATCCAAATCTTCTGTAAGCCTTCATAGAAAGGATTCACAGGAGATAGTTTGAAGTACGTGTATTTTTGCAAATGTCTTTGTTCAACTTTATAGTTGATTTGTGATTTGTCAAGGTATAGATATATTAGTTAAGAGTCATTTTCTTTCGGAATTTTGAAGACCTTGTTCCACAGTCTCTTTTGTACCTAGGCCTGTTTTCAAAAAGTCCAATTCTATTCTGACTCTTGTTCCTTTATATGCACACTTTTTTCCTCTCTGCAAGTTTTTAGGACTTACCTTTCTTCCTTCCTTCCTTCCTTCCTTCCTTCCTTCCTTCCTTCCTTCCTTCCTTCCATATATGAGCTTTATTGAGATATAATTTATTTATCATATAATTCATTTGTTTAAATGTATAATTCAATCATGTTTAGTATTTACAGAGTTGTGCAACCATCATGACAATCAATTTTAGAACATTATATCACCCCCACCAAAACCAACCTTGTACCTATTAATAGTCAGTCCCCATTTCCCTTCAACTGCCCCACCCCCAGGCCTAAGCAACTACCAGCCTACATTCTATCTCTATAGATTGGCCTGTTCTGGATGTTTCATATAAATGGAATCATACAACATGTGGTCTTTTATGACTGGCTTCTTTTACTTGGCAAAATGCTTTCAAAGTTCATTCTTGCTGTAGCAGATCTCAGTACTTCATACCTTTTAATTGCCAAACATTATCCCATTGTACGAATATACCATTTTTTGTTTATCCAGTTGATGGATATTTGGGTTGTTTTCACCTTTTGGCTATTATGAATGATGCTTCCATGAATATATATTGTTTTATTCCCTGATCTTCTGAAGTTTCACAGTGAAATTCCTTGATGTCACTTTTTCATTCATTGTGGTGGGCACCTGAACGCTTTCAGCCTAGGGAGTTGTGACCTCTAGTTCTGGGAAATGTGCTTGTGTTATTTCTTTGGTATTTCTTCCTATCAATTCTTTCTTTTCTCTCTTTCTGGAATTCCTATAAATTGGACTTGAGAACCTCCAGACTGATGCTCAAATGTTTTTATCTCTTTTCCATTTTGTTTTATTTTCTGTGAGAGCTCCTCAATTCTTTTCCAGTTTTTCTATTTAATATTTTATTTTAATATTAAAAAGCACTTTCTTGGTGTGTTTTTTCAGAGCATCCAGGTTAGCTCTTGATTCTCTGAAGTTTTAGTTATTCTATTTTTGAAGTTTCCTTTTCTTTCTGCATCTGTTTCCTCAAAATTCCTTTATTTTGACCTCTCGGTCTTTCATGTTAGAGATTTCCCTCAAGTTTTCAGTGATTATTGAGAATGTTCTCTAAATCAGTATTTGAAAATGATATCCTAAAGATGACATGAGACGAGATTCTCTGTATGTGTGTATATATGAGTGTGTGTGTGTGGCTTGGTCGTGGTTACTAGTGGCTTTAAGGCAGAGTCATTGGGCAGGGATCTGGCCACTTAGTTGGAGAATCCCAAACATCAGAATTAGTTAGTCTTTTCTCTTGAGCTGGTAAGTTTCCCAAGAAAGGAATTCTCTAGTCTTCTGCTCAAGGAGGTGAATACAAGCCTGGCTGCTGGCATTTTGGGAGCCTGGCCAGGGAAGGGAACCCTGTACTCTCACCATTCAGCATGTAATCTGTCCCTTAATGCCCCTGCTTTCAGATTGGCGCCTCACCGCCACCTTCAGCTGTAACTCTTGTTCTGCCTGTGCCCCCTGTCCAGTTCAGTCTCTCCAGGGAGGTCCTGCCATCTGCTGGGTTTGGGGGTGGGGTAACTGTAGCTGCCCAATTACAGCCTCACCCAGGTCCCTGGCCTTCAGAGGCGTCTGGCGTTTCCAATACCAAGTCAGGTTTTGTTGACATCTCTCGTCTGCTGTTGTCTCCTCTTCCATAGTCTTTCTTTGTGGGTTCATGTCCTTTTTATGCATTTATTGTTACTTTAGTTGGTTCTGTGAGGGAGGACAGATAGACAAGCATGTCTAACCCACCAAGTTTAACCAGAATCCTAATTGCTTTTGACTGAGCTCTTCCATCTGCCACATGCTCGTCTGTTTGAAGGTTGTTCCTACTTCGACCCAATCTATACATTTCTGCCAGATTAATCTTTCTAAAGCACAGCTCTAATTGTATAACTCCTCAGTTAAAATCCCTTCACTGGCTCCCATTTCACTGTGGAATCTTTTTTTTTTTTAATTAAAGTTTATTGGGGTGACAGTTGTTAGCAAAGTTACATAGGTTTCAGGTGTACAATTCTGTAATACATCATCTATATATCACATTGTGTATTCACCACTCAGAGTCAGTTATCTTTCCATCACCATATATTTGACCCCTTTACCCTCATGTACCACCCCCTCCCTCACTGTGGAATCTTAACATTAAAAAAGACTTTATAGGTGCTTGGGCCCAGCTCCCTGCTTGGTGCACAGATCCTCTACCTGCAGTGGTTGGTCTGTAGGCCTCTGCCTGAGCCACTCCCGTGAGGAGGAACTTACTTCCTCATCAAGTCATGCTTCCCATCATTGCACAGGTCTGTTTGTTAGAAAGACCTTTTCCATATAGAATTGAAGTACCACTCCTGAAACTTCCAGTTATTAACCCAAATTCTGACCTATGTCTCCTCAAATTAAGAGCCTAATCTCTCTTCCACATGATAGCACTTTATATAATTGAATTATTGCTACCATGTGTCCCCTAGATCTTCCGTTCTTTTTTTTTAAATTGCTAATTCCTTCTACCATTTCTTCTAACATTGCCTATTGAATAATGTCCAAAATCCCAAACTCCTATGTTAGGACCTTCTGTGACATGACTCCATCTTCCTCTTATGACGTCATCTCTCATCTCCTTTTGCCACACACTCTAGGCACACAACCTGGCTTTTGTCTTCTCATATCCTGGTCTTTACCAGTGATACCATTCTTCTTCTTTTTCTGTTCAAATCACTTGCATCCAACGATTAGGGCTGATACATACCAAACTGTTAAGGTAGTTAGTTTTGGAGGATGGAATGGCACGGGTGGAAGGGGAATATTGATTTCTTACTCCATACAGTGATTTTTTTAAAGCAGTGGAGTTGTTGATCATGTTTTAGAAATGTTATTCAGTGTATTTTTCAAGTATATTAAAATTAATTTCAAAAGTATGTAACAACAAATTCCATCCATCAGCTGCAATCCATCTCCGAATTTATGTGGCTCAGGAAACATTTGATCCTTCCTTCTAATATGAGCCTCCCTACTTTCAACACCCAGAGCATTTTGCAGTAACTTTCTTATTGCCGTTACTATGTTACACTTTACATCATAGATATTTGTGTGCAAGTCTTACCTTTTTACCAGGCTGTAAGCTCCTGGAGACCAAGGAGTGCATCTTACTCATTTTGGAAAACCCTGCCTTCCAAACATACTTACATGCTAGCTAGCAAGAGCTCAATACATTTTATTACAAGGGTGGGTGGGTGAATTCACATTATAATTCACTTATGCTCCTTCAAACACAGTCTCTATTTTTCTTTGGGGAGAGAGGGAACTCTGGGTACTTCAACCTCTGGTCGGCCACTGAGTCAGCCTCTTCCCAAAGCACAGACAGGCACTATTGCATCTGTTTTTCTCTCTCCTGAGCCTCCCCTGCTTCAGTGTCTGGGTGTGAAGCTAACCCAGAGACCCATGTAGACCCTGAAAAAGGCAGATGACTCTGGAGATGGGGAGGGCGTATGAAGAAGACATGGGCTGGGTCAGGGCCCAGGGACGTGATCAAGTTTCTATTACAGGAAAATATCAAGCAAGAAAATCAGAGGAGGGGGGACACAGGCAGGGAGGGGAGGAGGAGGCAGAGCAAGATGCCCAAGTCAGTGTGGCATCTGGCTCAGAGGCAGATAAAGCTGCTCCCCAAGATGTAAGCAACCCCCGCCCCACAAGTGCCGTAAAGACCTCTTGTTCCATCTGGTGCTGGAGGGAATGGAAAGAATAGGAGCTACATCTCTGTCAAATCTCCAGCTGTTTCGTTCCTGAGGTGGAATCTCTCTCTCCTCCTCTCTCTCTCTCTGTCTCTCTCTCTCACACACACACACACACACACACTTTTACTTCCACCTTCCCTTCCTGGGCGGGATGTAACTACCTCTCGCATAGACATGGCTTCCTGATTCTTGAGGATGCGCCTGGTTACCAGGGTGAGGAAACATAAGTCCTTGCCTTTTTGCCTTCCTTGTTCATTTCTGAGGCCATTCCTTGCTTACCACTGGCCCATAGGCAGAAGATTAACTGGCATTTAGTTACAGAAATAACGTGAACAAGGGAGGAGACAGCTTGCATACTGTTCACAGGCAGATGTTTTCCATGTTTTGTTTTTGTTTGTTTTACATTTTGGACTTTGGGTGCACATACCTGAATTGATCATATTCCTCATTCCGTGGTATACTATCATCACTGGTCCAGGGAAACCGCTTGCTGATTTACTGAATTACTTTCCCCTTCTGTTCCCCATCCCCATTTCAGTTCCCTTTCCCACACTAAAGGCTTTCACTCTTGATTATTTAATGTGTACCTTAGATAGAACTCTCTGAAAACAAGTTTTGAGATGGGGCTGCATGCAGCTTCATTCAGGGTGCCCCCAGGAGATATGAGGTCTGACAATTAAGTTCATGAACTCATCCTAGAAAAAGTACTACATACCTCATTGCTGAATATTACTACAGTCACCTTCGAAGTACTCCCCTTGGGAAGCTATGCACTGATGCCAGCACCCCGTTCACCCTTCAAAGCAATTTTGGAACTCTTTTTCTGGAATGGCCACCAGAGCTATCATTGGATTACCCTTGATGTCCTGAATGTCATCAAAATGTCTTCCTTTCAATATTTCTGTTGTCTTTGGGTAAAGAAAGAAGTCGTTGGGGGCCAGATCAGGTGAGTAGGAAGGTTGTTCCAATACAGTTATTTGTTTACTGGCTAACAACTCCCCCACAGACAGTGCCGTGTGAGCTGGTGTGCGTTGTCGTGATGTAAGAGCCATGAATTGTTGGTGAAAAGTTCAGGTCGTCTAACTTTTTCATGCAGCCTTTTCAGCACTTCCAAATAGTAAACTTGGTTAGTTGTCCAGTTGGTACAAATTCATAATGAATAATCCCTCTGATATCAAAAAAGTTAGAAACATTGTTGCAACAAGTTCACAAACTTAATTGTCAGATTTTGGACAGGAAGTAAGTACAGTAGGATGGGATTGAGGGTGAAGCTGCTCCCCACTATGGAGGGCTTAGCTGAACACGTGGAAGCACTGGACCTGGAATGACTCTGTAGGGTTTCCCCAAACTGAACCGGGGGCACCAAGCCTTTTATATCCCTGGGTCAGCCAGCCGCTGACCACTCCCCCTAGATGGGGCATAACCTTGGGTGAGGCATTCCCTCAGCCTCAGCACTGATATCCCACCTGGGGGTGGGTGCATTGGTCCTGAAGACGGCAATGGGTGGAGCACCCCAGTATCCACTGTGATGTGTACCCTGATCCACCTCCCATCAGTTTATTCACCTGCGTATGTACCCTTAAAATATATGTGATGTTTAGAGTTTCATCATTTGTAGTTACCACAATTTACCCTTCTGGTTCCTTGCTGATGGATATGCAGGTACTTTGCTACCACCACCAGCAAGATGGTAGACATTGTGTGCTTCCATGTGAGCGTTTCTGCAAGGTGTGTGTATCCCCTGAGTGGCAGTGCTGGGCCATAGGCTCTGTGCATTCTTCCTTTCAATAAGCTCTCCAAAGGCTTTCTCAAATAGCTATTCCAGTTTTCACATTCATCAGCTTTCTCGTTTCTCCACATCTTTGCCAGCACTTAGTATTATCAGGCTTTCTAATTTTTGCTAATTTATTAGATGTAAAGTGGTATCTTATTTTTCTTTTGTATTTTTCGTATTATTTGTGAAATTAAGCATCACTTCAAAGATTTGTTAGCCATGAGGATTTCCCCTACTATCGACTACTTTTTTATACACTTTGCTCATTTTTCTATTGCTTCTTCTTATGTGTGTATGTTTGTATGTATGTATGTATGTATGTATGTATGCATGTATGTATGTATGTATTTTACTAATTTGTTGGGATTCCCTGAACATTTATTAATGCAAATGTCTTCTTCCAGGCACTACCTACCTGTTAGCTCTGACGATGGTGTACTTCACTGAACAGTGATGTAAAATCAATCCATTTTTCTGCTTAAGTTGTTTTTCTTTAATCTTGTTTAAAAAATCTCCCACCTCAAGGTCACAATACATTATCATATATTATTTTCTATTAGTTTATGATTTTTACCTTTCACATTTAGGTATTAAATCAACATAGAGTTTATTTTCTTATTCAGTAATGACACAGAGATTCAAATTTATTTCACCATTTATAGAATAATTTATCTTTTACCCTTTGATTTCTGATGCCAGGTTATCGATAATAAGCCAAGTTTTCATGCACATATAAACGTGCTCCTGGACTCGCTCTTCCGTCCCACTGGCTTGTTTCTCTCTCCCTGTGCCAGTACCACACTGTTTTAGTAAGTCTGGCTTTGGAATATTTCTCAATGTCTGGTGTGGTGTGTTCCTATTTTTTTGCTATTTTTTAAACCGTCTTAGCATTAGTGGACCTTGATTCTGCCACATAACTTTTAGAATGTCAGGTATTCTTCCACCCCTACCCCCAGCCAAATCTATTACGATTTTTATCGGAATGAATTAAACTTACAAGTTAATTTAGGGAGAATTGACATTGCATAGAGTTATGTCATCTTTTCCATGAGTATGACAGATTCCTCCATTTATTCAGGTCTTCTTTTATGTTCTTTAATAGGGTTTTAAATTTTTCTCCAGATTTTACATATTATTTATTTAGACTACCTCTCAGGTACTTAAGAACTGTTGTTGCTATTGTAAATGGTATCCTATTGTACATTCAATTTTTAATTTGTTTTCACTTATTAAAAACACATGGTGTCTTATTCTCTATTGGTAAGACAATTGATAAGTTAAGTACTGGGGGTAAAAAAGTTTTTAAAAATGAAATATTTGAGCAGCCTCTTACCTTTGGTGTCAAATAACTCTGAAAATGCTGCGGCAGTTTGGTAACTACTAGTATCTAAATTCTCTACTAAAGATGCCACTAATTTATATCTGTGTGCTATTTTCCAAAAAAATGTGAAAGTTAGTTGGCATCAACATGCACCGTAGTCCTCTCCTCTGCTCTTTCCTTCAGAGAACTCAGCACCTGGAATTTCCCATTGAACTGAGCTGCCTGGACTTTACTTAGGTGGATCCAAGCTTGATTGCAATACTGCTGATAGGAAAGTTGGGTGAGGGCCAGAGCAGGAAAAAACTGACAACTCTCTTCCTTAGACACTGTTAAGTAATACTGTTTCTGTCTCATTTCCCAGACTGACTCAGAGGGGATCCTGAAAGTAAAGAGAACAAAGAAAGCAGACCAGGGTAGCAGGGCCTGTCATTACCATCTTGGAGCCTGGATGGACAGACGGCCCTGCAGTCTCTGAGCTAAGCATGGTTCCACAGGCTCAAGGTATGCTCATCTTCTGTCCCCTTCCTTCTCTTCCACGAAGTCTTCTTAGGTTAACAGTAATAGAACTGACAACTCTTTTAACGTCATTGAGTTCGAGCAGACAAATCCAAGAATTATCCATCTCAAATTAGCCTACTTACTCTTTATTAGGATGCTATGGAAAAACACTTTTCACAATGCTTTGAGCCACACTTTTAAAAAAAATTGTTATTCCAACCCATTATCTCATTTGCTCCTCATAGCACCCCTGAGAAAGCAAAACAGAACATATACAACTCCTATTTGAGAGCTGAAACTGAGTTACAGACTTGCCCAGTGAATTATGTTAGAATCAGGCTCCAAAGCGTTCTGACTTTCTAGGCCAAAGTCCTCCACTCTACCATTGTTACTCATTAAGGTAACGTACAGACCCTTTTTCAAAGAGGAAAAACATTCTCTCAGACATCTAATATGGACCTGAATTTTATATATCATAACAAAAGGGGCACACAGAAAATAGATATGACTTCACAACGTTTATAACTTTTTTACAACTAAGAATTAATTATGTGCTAACAAAATTCTGAAAAAAAAAAAAAACAACAACAGAAAACAGTATTAGTCCAATTTGAACCACAATGTGTCATTTTCCCAAAACCAAATCTCTGCTTTAGAAGAGTAAGGGGCCCTGGTACTGTCACGGGTTCTTAAGTAGTTCGCCGGGAGCTGTGAGCCCCACCGTCCTTCTGGATTCAAATTTCTACAACACTCTTTTGTTTGTTGAAAGTACCACGGTGTCATTTGGCCTTCACTTGCCACAGAGGCATCATTTATTGGGTCTGTCTCTGTCTTTTGCCCTTTCAAAGGTGATTCCTTCCAAAAGGCAACCAGTAATTCATATCAAACAGCATGGACTGTGGTGGAATTAAGTCTTTGTATGATGTAATCAAGTGATCCTCATGGGCAGAATTTATCATTTCTAGATTTGGGGTCTTTAAAAAACGGTCAGATTTTCCTCTTTGGGGAGGAGGTATGAAGAGGAAAATAAATACTGAAGAATGCAATTGTGGGCTCTGTGAAGGCCTCCTCTCTGACAAGCAGATCATCTATTTGTGATACTGTGAGAGGAGAATGCTCAGTAGAGAGAAAACTTAAAAAAACTAAACAAAACACCCCACTCAGCTCCAGTTGCTGTCCTGATGAGTCTCATCCAGTTATTTAAGAAGGACACTGCTGGGTGTGCTTTTTCATTATTGTTCTTCTAATTTTATTCTAGTCTCTAGTGTCTGTCATGCCACTGTAAAACTTTTTTGGATTAAAAAAAAAAAAAGCCTTCCTTTGGGGTGGGTGGTTAACTCAGTTGGTTAGAGCGTGGTGCTGATAACACCAAGGTTGTCGGTTCGATCCCTCCATGGGCCACTGTGAGCTGTGCCCTCCTTAAAAAGCTAAAAACACCTTCCTTTGAGTCTATCCTTTTTCATTTGGCAACCACTGATTTTGATTTTTTTTTTCTTCTGTGTTCATAACCGAGTTTGAAATTAACATAGGATTATTTTTGTTTCACGTATTTCTTTATTTACTTTTCTCTTCCATGTGGCATCAGAGAGGTTAGATTCTGAAGAGAATTTTAAAGAACATCGATTGTAGTAGGCGAAAGAAAATAGTGTAGAATTGTGTAAACTTTGAAAAAAGTATTAGTTTAGTTTTTTTTTGTTTATTTTTTTTGGCTTCTGTGTTCATAACCGAGTTTGAAATTAACATAGGATTATTTTTGTTTCACGTATTTATTTACTTTTCTCTTCCATGTGGCATCAGAGAGGTTAGATTCTGAAGAGAATTTTAAAGAACATCGATTGTAGTAGGCGAAAGAAAATAGTGTAGAATTGTGTAAACTTTGAAAAAAGTATTAGTTTAGTTTTTTTTTGTTTATTTTTTTTGTTTTTTTTTGCTGACAACACCCCTTTTCTCAACATGAAAGACTGAGACAAAGTGTTCTCCAAGTGGAGGGAATTCTTTCTTATCAGTTTAGACCTAGTTAGAGCCTCTGGGATTCCAATGGGTGCAAAAAGAGATGTTTTCTTCCTGGGAGACTCGCTTGTATCCTGCTTGCATTCTGGTTCCATGTTAAAGTCACGGGCAGAGACAAGAGGCTTTGGCCATACTCTCTTCATAGCCCAGGGCCTTTGAAAATGACCCTGCTTTTCACAGCTCCATCCATAGCTGGAACATACCAGTATAACCCCTATAGTTAGGGCTCTCTGGCATGTTTAGCTCTGGAAGGATTTTGACCTTTCAGTTCTGAGCAAGTCCCCTGTCCTCATCCAACACTTGACACAGCCTCCGGGCCACCACTCCCACCCCTCTGGTCCCAGGGAGGGGTGCCAGATAAAATATAGGACCACCGGCCAAATAGGAATTTCAGATAAACCACACAAATGATTTTTAGTATGAGTGTGTACCAAGTATCACAGGAGATGCACTTAGAGCTCTTCATCTCGACTCACCTCTGCCACACACGCCCAGAGTTTGAGGTCTTTCTTGCTCCGTTTCCCTTTAAACTTCTAACGTTCAGCAATCTCGGGTTCCTAACTTTTTTTCATTCTCCTCACATCCAGCTGTGAAGCCAGGCTCTCCTCTGCTCAGGGTAGCTGCTGGCATTCCCAGGCCAAGGCAGAAGTGCCAGTGTAGGCCCTGACCCAAGCACCCCCCCACCCCAATTCCCTTCACTGTTCAGCACTGCAAGGAACCTTGTGTCCCTTGGCCCCAGTCCCAGGATCTGTCCACACCCTCTGTATGGGGGCATACCTCCCACATGCTTGACACCCCTGCCCCCACCCAAACAGCCATCCCTTGGCTGGCCTGGGTACCTGGAATGCGACCTAGAAAGGGGAGCAAGGCTCCTGCTCCTTGCATCTAGCGAGGGGCAGGCCTGGAGGAGAGTCAGTGTGGGCTCTTCGGAAGTGCAGGGTCGGGCGGAAACCTGGTGGTGAGTCTAAGGGTGGTGCTGCCCCTGCCACAATTCTGGAGAGCTTGTGTGGGCATCCTCTTGGCCTATAGCCTGTATTTGCTAGATTTCTTTATCCTCCCTTAGAAGGTTCTATGAAGACCGGGTATCTGACTGGCTATCCTTCTCCTCCCTTCTCCTCCTTCCCTGGCCTCAGACAGTCTTCCCTCCTCTGTCACTGCTGCAGGATTTAGGGTTTCCTTTTCCTGACACACACAATTATTGGGATGTGTATGATGGGGAGTCACCAAGTTTAATTCGACGAAATCTTGACAATAGTTTTGATTTAGTGTATGACGGGCTGGGAGGAACAGGTAGGATGGCAGAGTGAGAGGGGGGAGCTGTTGTTGTTTTGGAAAGAATTCAACCAGTTGTTCTCACCCCCTTCCCCCCCCAACCCCTGCTTTGGGCTGAATTCAAAAGTTATTTCCAATCTGGTTGTGTGCATAGACACGCCGGAAGCTTCTGTGATCCCCTCCTTTCCCTTAATAGATAAATTGCTGCCAGAGCTTCCAGCTTCTTTCTCCATGGTGACCAAACCTCCCATTTCATTTAATCCCAGCCTCTGCCTCCCCTGCTCCCCCTCCCCCCACCCTCCTCTATGGGAAGCCTGGTTGTTTTCTTTCACAGTCCTCTTGGCTCTTCTTTCAATCCCCCTTTCTGGTGATTCTTCCAACGTGCAGGGAACAAAGGTCCATGTCGTCAGCTCCTTCCTTTCTCCTTATCTGCCCTTTTCCTTCTCTTTGCTCCTTTGCTTTGGAGACTCTTAGCTTCCTCTTGTCTTAGCTCTTCAAACACATTCCTTTCAGTGCCCCCCTCAAACTCTCTTCCCTCCACCAGCCTCTGGCTAAAGGATGTAGAAATGCAGAGAGAAGGGAGGCAGAGGAAGGGGCCCTTCCTCCTCCTCTGTCCCCCTGCTCTGCCCGGACTCTGGGATTTTCCTTAGGGGAAGATGAGTCTGTGGACCCGTCTCAGCCTGGTGGGCTGGCCCGCCTCGTTTTGTAGAATAGGGCCCGGGAACTGCTGCTGCAGGACCTCCCAGTTGCCCCAGTCAGTCTTTTTCTGCTCACAGGCAGGTTTTGCACACAGGTGAGCAGAAGGATCAAATTAGAGAGCTGGACTCTAGGCTGCCTGGATTGCGGGGCCCAACTCATTCCATGGGTCTCACTGACGGGCTTTCAAAATTCCCTTCATACTTTCCCTCCATCCCAAGTCTTCCTATGCTAATAGTGGTCATTTTGCAACATAGAAGGGCACCTGCCCATTGTATAATTTTTATGGTCCAGTCCTTTATAGTGTACAAACATTCTTACCCAAATTATCTCACTTGTTCCTAAGGATAACTGTGTGATTCTGATTTTGCAGATAGGGAAACTGAGGTGCAGAGAAATTAAACACACTATCCAATGTTTGAACAAAGAAGTAACTGGTGGAGCTGGGACAAGACCCCAGCTTGTCATGCTCCTAGTTCATAACACCTTCTTCTCTTTAGTGGTCTGTGAAAGGGAGTGGGGGAGGGGAGAAGGCTGCGCAGTGTGGCGCTAGGCAAGGTGTTAATAGGAGGGGTGAGTTACAGTTTCCCCCCTCCTGCCGCGTCCCCTCATGCCCAGTTTACATTGCTATACAATGCTAATTTGTACCATTCTTGTTAATGTCTCTTTATAGATGTTTTAGTTATGTCTGCCCCATATGTGCGTCTGATTTTTTCTTGGACTCTGAGCTTCTTGTGGGCACTTTGCACTACACGACTCCCCGGGGGGTCAGCAAAGGCTTGTGCACGAGGTCCCTGGTGTGTCTGACTCTGGGCCGTGCAAGGGGCATGGGAAAACAATGCTGACCGCTTACCCTGGGGCAGGTAGCAACCCAACTCACCCTCTTGCTTTCCCATCTTCCTGTTATAGCCGGGCTTTTCCCAGCCTCCTTGTTAGCCTCGGTGAGAAATTAAAGTCCCAATAATCAAATCAACCCTTGTAAATTCCCTAGAAGCAACTCCAGAGCACCAAGGAGCCAGCAAACCCCAGACCCAAATCCATGTCAAATTTCATAGATATAATTTAAGCAGGGATCAAAACCCACACTAACCTAGTAACTACCACTGCTCAAAATGCAGAGTTTATGGTCCATCTGCCTCTCTGCTTCAGGGAGTCTGTATTAAATTTATTGCAAAGTAAAACAAATAAACCCAGGCAAAGGCAGGATGGAAATCTGCATACTCGTTAGAGAATTAGCAGCCCTCTATGGTTAGGAAGGCTGCTTCTCAATTTGCATCTCTAAGGAGTTGTGACTGGGCTGGGGGCTGGGAGGTTTCGGGGCAGGATCGAGACTCGCAGTAAGCCTGCCCTCTGCTGGAATATTATTGAACTGCAGCCGTTGGACCTTTGTGGCAGATGGCGTGGTGCTCACTGGAGGCCCCTGGAAAAGAAAATCTGCAGCTGGAAAAATGTTGGAAAGGTATGGAGGTGGAAGAGCAGGTAGCAGAGAGAGGGGAGGGAAGGACACTGTGAGGAAGAGACTCTTACTTCTAGAATAAGATTTGGAGATAAGAAAGCCGGGAGCTAGAGAGGGCGTGAGGTGGAGATTGAGAGCTGCCTCTTCAGTGGTACAAACCAAAAACCATAGTGACTTTCTTGACTCTTCTCCACCTTCTTTTCCTTCTCCCTTGCTCGCCACAACCCATGAGTCAGGAAGCCCAGAACAGGATGGAAGCACAAGCATTCTTGCCTGGTACTGTGGGCTATTAACTGCCCCACACCGGTTGTGCAAATCCTCCTAAAGCTTTGCCTCAGGCTCAGGGCTGGGCCACGGTGGAGGGCTGTGCACGCAGGGCTGGCACTTTCAGAGCTCTGAGAGGCAACCTCCCTTAAATCTTGCCTCACCCCTGCTCAGTTTGCTCGTCTGTGGATAAAGGGATGAAACGAGATGTCCTCTCAGGCGCCTTTCAGCATGAATATTCTATAATTCTATGACTGTGTGTGCAGGAATTTGGGGATCTATGACATATTTCCCAGGGACGCTCCAAGGAGCCCAGCTGCTCTCCTAAGATATTCCCATCATCCTTCATGAATGACTCAAATGGTACCTTCTTCAAAGTGTTGCCTCCCCATTTCCTATAGGCAGAGATAGGCTCTCTTCCTTGTAATACTTTATAGGCAGGTGGGCATATACTGATAAATACACACATATATAATCATACTGTAAAAATTTGTTGTATTTATTCATATATCAACCCCATCCCCTAGAATGTAAAGTCCTTGAGCTCCTTAGATGAGGCCGAGGGGAAGGGACAGGTGTGGGTCACAGTCATTCTCAGTATTTATCTGCTCCTCTTTTCCTGCATTTCCAAGACCAGTGCCAGAGACGTAATAGGTTCTGAATAAGTATTTGTTAGATGAATGAATAAATGAATACGATGGCAAAGGATGATGACGATTTTGTTGTATGATTTACCCAGAAACCTAGATGTCACTCCTGACTTTCCATTTCTCTTCGTTGCCCCTCCCTTATTCTTCAGCTTCTCCATTACAGTCCTGTCTAGTCTACTTCCTCAGTAACTCTCAAGTCCATTGGCTTCCTCTGCCTTCCCTCAAGAGGTTAAAAGCAGCGACTCTGGAGTCAGAAAGACCCTCAGAACTTAAACTAGCCATGAGAAACTAACTGAGCCCCAGTGTCTCTGTCTCTCTCTCTCTGTCTCTATTTATTTATTTATTTTTTTTTTGTCTTCCCAAAGAAAATATGGCTCAAAGGTCAAGAATATAGACACCAAAGCTAGACTGCCATGGTTTTAATCCTGACTTTTTTCATTTAGCTGAGTGGCCCTGGACAAGTGGCTTTATCTCTCTGTGCTCAGATTCCTCATCCATAACCTGAAGCTAATAGAATCTACTTCATAGGAATGTTGTGAGGATTAAAAGAGCTAATGCACATAAAGCCCTTAAAACAGTGCCTGGTACACGGTTAGCATTAGCTAATTCAATAAGCACTAAAGTTATTAACGAAAAACAAAGGCATGTTGTAGAACTGAAAGCAAGTGTCTGAAGAAGACACTCAGAAAGGCAAGGAGGAAAAGTATGGATGACAAAGCAAAGCATTTCCACAAGTAACTTACGCAAATGTGCCAAAGAAAGAACTCCCTGGCTAGGGTGGTGTGAAAGCCGGCTACTTCTCTGTGCCTGCAGAACCCAAGTTGGCTTCCCCCACTCCCCGACCCCACTCCCACCCCCAGAATCAGAAGCATCAATAGGGTGAGTACAAAGTTTGAAATGGTACAGCAGCTTCTTGTCCTTCGAAATCTTCAGGGATAGGTTGGCTTCTGAAACCTCCTCCAACTAGCTCCCTTGTCCCTTCTCAGCCTCATGGCTGCTGCTCTTCCTCTGACACTCCAGGCTCTGTCCACAGGAAATGTGTTCAGTTCCTCCAGCAGAACTTACTCCTCTTACCTCCGCACTTGCAGGTGTCCTGCCCTGGGTACTCTTCCCTACTCTTCCCCTGCGAATCATCTGGCCCTATAGATGTCAGGCCCTCTGGAACCTTCCATCATCCCCTCAACTGGATGAGGCACCCCGATCTGTGCTCCATGGCACTGTGTCCTTCCCTCCTACCCCTTGTATTAGTCAGCTTGGGCTACCATAACTAAATACCACAGACTGGGGGGTTTAAAGCACAGGAGTTTATTTTCTCACAGTTCTGGAAGAGCAAGTCCAAGATCAAGGTGCCAGCAGGGCTGGTTTCTGGTGAGGACTCACTTCCTGGCTTGCAGAGGGCCACCTTCGTGCTCTATCCTCACATGAGCTCTTTGCGCATGTGTGGAGAGAACCCACTCTGGTGTCACGTTCTCTTTTTATAAGGACGCCAGTCCTATCAGATTAGGGCCCCACTCTCATGACCTCACTTAAATTTAATTACTTCAGTAAAGGCCTTCTTTCCAAATAGAGTCACACTGGGGATTCAGGCTTCAACATGTAAATTTGGGTGTGGGGGGAAATGGCTCCGTCCATAACACTCCATCAGACCATAAGTTCCATGAGAGCAGGGCCTTGTCTACTGCTCGTTTCTGTTCCTCAGCTCAGACCTCAGCCCATCTGCTGGTGAGTCTCTGTAATTCTACAGTATCTGGTCATAGAAAGGGCTCAGTAATGTGTCTCGAATGAATGAACTTTTCAATCCCTTGTGATAATAATAGGAGCTTTAGAAACAGAAATTCAGATGTGATCTAGTTTAGGTTCTGGTTGGAGGCCCCTCACCTCGTTAGTGACAGAATAAGGACTGGGCCTCAGATTCACCATATTCCCTTCTCCTATGAGAGCAGCGTGCTTCTCACCTGGACGAAGAGTTGTCAGAGAGCTGCATAACACTGGTGATTCTTTTCCAATCCTCGCTTGGAGTTTCCTTGCAAAGAAAAAGGTCTTTGGTCTTTCATCAACGGCTACGATGAGCAACAATCCTTCCTCACTTTGCCTCTCGTGCCACGCGGCAGGTTTCCTCTGGTCGGAGCGATCTGCTAAAGCACTTGGAATGTTCTCCCGCCTTCCTGTCTGTCTGGGTCTGGGCAGCAGAACTTGGTTTGGGTGGGCAGGGACTCCCTCACCACAGGTTCTGATTCCTAGCCCCCTACCCAGGTGTGTGGCTCTTTGGATCCCGGCTTCCCTGCCAATGGATTTTGTTAATTGTCATTTGCTTATGCAAATCTACCTCTTCCTGCATTAAAATGGACCCAATTATAAAATGAAATTTCACAATTAAACCACTTAGTGAGGGACGTTTAGTGAACAGAAGGAACTGATTTGTAAATATTTCAGCGATACTTTACAAAATGGTCCTGAAATGTGACTAAGTTCTAGATTTTTCTTTAAACAAACATGTGTAAGGGCACATTTTCATATACATACCACACAGACTCACGCACATATTCTCACACACCTGGTTTCCATCTTCTCACCGTGGGACTTGTTCTTGCTCCTTTGCTCCTTCTCTGGGTCTAAATTTTCCCCCAAATAGAGGAAATTCCACCAGCCATCAGATCATGTCTGCAAAGTTCTTGGAAACCTTCCAAAAGAAATGGCCACTGGGCTGAGGAAGCTGAGGCGGGCAGGAAAACAGAAGAAGGTGTAATGGTTTTAATAAAGTCTCTTTGCCATTTTGGTGATTGATTGATATATTTTGGCATTTGCGTCCCAGCTCTGCTGTAATCAATAGCAGTTATAGACTGAGGAGCAGGAAAGGGTGGGGGTGTGGGATGGGGTAGTATTGATTGGTCTTACAGGAAAGAACTTCGCCTGGTGATTGTAGTGCTGTGGCCACCAGAAACTGGACCTCTCTGTCCCAGAGGTTAATTTCCCTCACACCCATCCAAGCTAGGGGACACAGAGTGCAGAAACTTGGACATGGGTGAGGAGAGTTGACATTCACCTAAAAAATTACCCTCTGGTATTTCAGGCAACCGGTCACATGCCCTTTCCTCATTATTCCCACAATTGGAGGGTGGGAACCCTAGACTCCTGGGCTTGCGCAGGGACAGGGTGAAAAGGGTCTTTACAGGCGAGGGGGTGATGGTATGTTTATAGTTCCGGGCTACATCTATATCCAGGAATGAATCCAACTTGGAATTGAATCACTTGGCAGCCTGCTGCACACTCCAGCCGTATAATGTAGAGGTGACTTTAGCCCAGACTCTGGAGCCAGATGCCTGCGTTCATAGCCCAGCCCTGTCACTCAATGTGTGACCTCGGACAGGTTAGTTACCTTTCTGTACCTTGTTCCCCCATCAGTGAAATGGAGGTGATAATAGTACCTACTTCCTAGGGTTGCTGTGATCGTTATAAAAGTTAATTATGTAAAGAATTTGGACGAGTTCTGCACTATAGTAAATGCTATGTACATATTGTTATTATTACCTGATGGTGGTCAGTACCTGGGCTGGCGTCCATGATGTATGGGTGGAAACCCTAATCAAATAGGGTCATCACAGCATTTGCCTTCTGCTGATGAGAACACAGGGCTTAGGACCCAGCATCTGCCAAATAATTCTCTTAGTACAGCAGCCCATTAACTACAGGATTTCTCAGCCCTTTTAGATTAATTTTTTTCCATATAAGCTTAAAAAAACAAAACAACCCAGGTTTAGATACAGGGGAATAGGGATAAATTGGATTGGGAATGATAGCTTCAGTGCCCAAGAAGTCCAACCAAGACATATTTATTCATTCAAGTTTGAACTGATGTTGCAATTTCCATGTGTGAACCTGAATTCAGTGTTTATAGCTTCAGGTGTGTAATCACCACTCTGCAATGTCATGATAAGTAGCTTTTGTGTAACGGAGAGCCCTTTGTCTAGAACAGTGTGCTCAGAAGAGAAAATGGTTTGTGCAAAAAAAAAAAAAATTGCCACTTAACATTTTTGTTAAAAACATTTATTTTTGAAGCATAGTTTTATTTTCTTTTTTGTCATGGGTGAATTTTCAGATTTTAGAAATTCATTTTAGCATGTAAAGTGACTTTGGGGTTTATTTTCTTTCCAGTTGTAGAACTGGATACCATGACCAATGGAAGCTGGCAGATTGGCACGCAGGTAGTAAGGAACCCAGATTGAGGAGTTCCATTACAGACTCCTGAAAGCTTAGAACTGGAAGGGACCCTAAAAATCCTCTAGTTCATCTCCATGTTAAACATGAGCCCAGAAAGGGGTGATGACTTTCAAAGCCTGAACTAGAACCCAGATTTCTTGATTCCAAGCCTAGTGCTAGTCCACATACCATGAATTTGTTACTGATGCCCTCCCAGCTCTACATCAGGCCCTTTCCATTTTTCAAATCTCCTTCTCAGGTTTGCATATTAGGCTAAGTTATTTGACAATTCAGTTCAAGTCAACGAAAATGCTTTGAATTCCTGCTTGGTGGCAAGCATTGTGTTAGGTCCAGGATACAAAAATAAGATGTGGACCCCACCAAGGAGACTGTAGTAGATGGTATTATTGTACCCAATTACAGTGGTACCTTGGTTTTCGAACATAATCCATAAGTTCTGAAAGGTTTGAAAACAGCCGACAGCTAGGCCTCAGGATCTTGCACTCAGCAGAAGCCGTGTGACATGTTCGACTCCTGAATCGTGTTCAAAAACAGAAGCATTTACTTCCGGGTTTACGGCATTCATAAACCAAAATGTTCGTCAATGGAGACGTTTGAAAACTGAGGTACTACTGTACTTACTGCTTCTGCTTGTGAAAGGATTATACTTATCTGTGCCACTGACATCAGAGTTGATCATGTCACATGCTTTGGTCAATGAAATTTGAGCAGAAGTGATATGTCACTTCAGAGCAGAGGCTTTCAGGGACATTTTGTGGTCCCACCCACATTTTCTCTTTCCTATCTCCCAGGAAAGTGACATGTCCAGAATAGAGCTGCACCTCTAGCTGGGTCCCACATGAAGAAAAGACATGGAGTGGAACCATAGCCCCAGCCGATGTGTAACATGATTAGAGAGAAACCTTTGTGAGGTGAGTGACTGAGATCTGTGGTTGTTTATCCTACAGCGTAACTAGCATAAGCTGATGGCTATAGAGAGGACCAGAGACTGGTTGGAAAGAAGGTTTATTTTCAGCTGAAATACAGGGTGATGGATGCTTTGATAGATGTATACACAGAACACTCAGAAGTAGGTCAAAAGAGGAAGAAGGGGCTGTCTGGGGATGAAGCATCAGGAAAAATTCTCTAGGAGAGTTACTAGATTAGAAGACTTTTAAAGGTTGAAGAGAAGCTCGCCATGTTAGGGGCTTGGGAGATTTGTTTATTGAGATATTCTAGGCAGAGAGAGTGGCGTGCATAGACATGACATGACAAGATATGTTTGAGGATTGCCTGTAACGTCTACAACTATAGTCCAGGATCAGATTTCTCAATCTTTGAAAGCTTTTGACCACCAACCTCTGTGTCAGATCCCCAAAGGGTATATGGGTATATTCAGACACTCAGATTAAAATGCTTAATTTATTTTGGTCAGAGTTTTGGCCCCAAATCATCATCTGACCTCATATCCTAAGGAGCTAAGCTGGACTATGTGTGAGCCATAGGGACCCCTTTTCAAACGTTTAATTTTTAAATATTTTAATCATAGAATACATGTACATAGTTTGGAAATCAACAGTTGCTTTTCCTTACCCCTTCACATTCAAGTCACATTCTCCAAGGCAATCACCTTCACTTCTTATAGTTCATTTCTCTTTTGTATGTTTTGCCATGTTTTAAAATAATGTGCTTATACTGCTATTTCTTGATTTACTAATTTTATAAATTATATATTGACTTTCTACCATGGCAGATGAAAACTTAGTTCTCCCACACATTTTCCCCCAACTCCATCCCTGCACTTTCCCTCCTTCTATCTATCCAACATAAATTTCCTTTTTGTTAAATTGATATTTGGGTTTATATACTAATGACTATGCAAATGTTATTCACTCCTGAGTCAAGTAGTGCACCGTGATTAAGTCTCCTCTTTTGTACAATTCTTTATTTATCCTGGAGTTAATGATTGCCTCCTTTTTTATTGACCTGGTGTCCAAATGTACTTATAATTAATTTTTAAAAAATGGTTCAACCGGTTTCCAGTCAAGATGGCAGAATAGTAAATGCTGTACTCTCTTCTTCTCACAACCACATCAGAATTACAACTAGACTATAGAACAACTATCATTGAGAATCACCTGAAGTATAGCTGAACAGAAGTCCTATAACTAAGGACATACAGAATAAGCCATGTCATGACTGGTAGGAAGAGTGGAATTGCAGAACAGGCTGCCTCCAAACCTTTGTGGGGTGGTTAAAAATTGGGAGGGATAGCTCAGCTGTGGAAGTCCCCCGTGAGGAGCAAAGTGTCCAGCCCCACATTGGAGTCCCCAGCCCAGGGTTCCAGTGCCAGGGAGAGAAGTCCCCACAACTTCTGGCTGTAAAAACCAGGGGATATTATGGCTGAGTGAGACCGAGGGGCACTGGAGTCCTAGGCACTCCTATTGAAGAGCCCATGCATGGACTTACTCACTGATAGACTCACTTACTCTGAGCTCCAGCACTGGGGCAGCAGCTAGAAAGGTGCCAGGGACATATGGGGAGGGACCGAATTGCTGGCTTCAGGGCGAGGACTGGAGGGGCAGCTTTATCCCAGACAGAAGTGCTGGCAGAAGCCATTGTTCCTTTGTTGAGCCCTCCCACCACCTAGCCTGCGTGCACATGTTGGTGCCATATCTGAGTATCCATCAACCTGGCTAACACCATTTTGCACCACCCTGATGACTCTTTGAGACCCCGCCCCACCCAACTTGTCGGCCCACCCAAACCACTTCCAGTGACTTCTCCATACAAATGGCCCGTCTTGGCTCATGCTGCAGACTTTCCTAAAACCTCTCAAAGCTTCATAAACCCTAAAAAGCAGCATCTGGCCTCGGAATCCCCGATATCTATTGCTAAGCAACCCCAAGGCTGGCACTTGTGGCAGCTGGCCTCGGTTTGCAGCTTAGACTCTCCCAGGCACCTCCAAGTCCAGCACAAGTGGCAACTATCTGAAGATCACTTTTTAGTTAATACCAGGGGCTCTGAGCAAGGCATAGGCAGCAGCTGACCTTGGCCTGCATCAGAGTCCCTCTCAAGAGGTCCCAGACCCAAAGGGTGGATTTGGAAGGCACCAGAATCCTGATAAAGCAAATCCTGCTCCATAGTGTTAGCCCTTGCAGAACTGCTCCTCCACTATAGTCACAACAAACCAGCCTGAGGGTCAACCCCTCCCATTGATGTGCCAACAACAACCAAGGCTCAACTACAACAAGCAGGCACACACAACCCACACAAGGGACAAGCTAGAGCACTCAGCTCAGGTGACCAGGGATATTAAGCCACTAGGTCCCACAGGAAACCTACTACATAAGACCACTCTACTAAGACTGGGAAACATAGCAACATTCTAATGTGTAGAAAAAAACACAGGGAGGCGGTCAAAATGAGGAGACAAAGAAACATGTCCCAAATGAAAGAACAGAACAAAGCTCCAGAGAAAGAACCAAACAAAATGGAGACAAGCAATCTACCAGATGCAGAGTTCAAAACACTAGTTATAAGGATGCTCAATGATTTTAGTAAGAATGTCAACAAAGAGACAGAAAACAAAAATGGAGATAGAAACATAAAAAAGAACCAGAATATAATAATTGAAATGAAGAATAGAGGGAATCAACAGTAAATTAGATGAAGCAGACAAATGAATCAGTGATTTAGAAGATAAAGTAGCAGAAAACACCCAATCAAAATGGGAAAGAAAAAAAAATCCAGAAAATTTAGGATAGTTTAAGAAGCCTCTGGGACAACATCAAGCATACCAATATTCACATCATATTGGTACCAGAAGGAGAAGAGAGAAAGCAAGGGACTGAAAGCATATTTGAAGAAATAGTGATGGAAAGCTTCCCAAATCTGGCAAAGGAAATAAATGCAAGTCCAGGAAGTGAAGAGTCTTAAGATGAACCCATAAAGGACCACACCAAGACACATCATTATTAAAATGCCAAAGTTTAAAGACAAAGACAGAATCTTAAAAGCAGTTAGTTACCTACAAGGAAGCTCCCATAGACTGTCAGCTGATTTCTCAACAGAAACTTTGCTGGCCAGAAGGGATTGGCACAAAATATTCAAAGCAATGAAAAGCAAGGAACTACAACCAAGATTCCTCCCCTAGAAAAGCTACCACTTAGAATTGAAGATGAGATAAAGAGCTTCCCAGATAAAGAGAAGCTAAAGGAGTTCATCACCACCAAACCAGGACTACAGGAAATGTTAAAGGGACTTCTTTAAGAAGAAGAAAAAAGATAAAAAATATGAATAATAAATTGGCGATAACTACATATCTATCAACAACTGCTTTAAATGTAAATGGATTAAATGCTCCAATCAAAAGACATAGGGTGGTTGAATGGATAAGAAAATAAAACACTTACATATGCTGCCTATAGACTCACTTCAGATTGAAAGACACTCACAGACTGAAAGTAAAGGAATGGAAAAAGATTTTTCATGAAAATGGAAACAAACAAACAAACAAACAAAAAAGATGGGGTAGCTTTTTTATATTTTTATACCAAACAAAATAGACTTTAAAACAAAGGCCATTACAAGAGACAAAGAAGGACCTGGTAATCCTACTATGGGTATTAATCTGAAGAAACCCCAAACACTACTTCAAAGGGATTTTGTGCATCCATATGTTCATTGAAGCATTATTTACAATAGCCAAGTTATGGAGGCAACCTGGCTGTCTCCAATGGATGAATGGATACAGAAGAGGTGGTACATATGTACAATAGAATATTACTCAGCCATAAAAAAGAATAAAATCTTGTTATCTGCAACAACATGGGTGAACCTAGAGGGTATTGCGTTGAGTGGAGTAAGTCAGACAGAGAAAGATAAATGCCATATGATTTCACTTATATGTGGAATCTAAAAACCAAAATAAATGAACAAATAAAACAAAAATACCCATAGATACAGAGAATATTTTGATGGTTATCAGATGGGAGGGGGTGGGGAATGGGTGAAATGGGCAAAGGGACTGATAAGTAGAAACTGGTAGTTACAAAACAGTCATGGAGATGTGAAATATGCATGAGGAATATAGTCAATAATGTTGTGATAACTATGTGTAGTGTCAGATGCATACTAGATTTATTGGGGTGATCACTTGTGGGTTGCATAGATGTCTAATCACTATATTGCTCACCTGAAAATAATATAATATTGTATGTCAACTGTATTTAAAAAAATATTTTAAAAAATGGTTCAACCACTCTACTACTTATTTACTTGTAGATACTGTGTTCCATATACCTTGTTTCCCTGAAAATAAGATCTAGCCGGACAATCAGATCTAATGCATCTTTTGGAGCAAAAATTAATACAAGACCTGGTATTATATTACATTATATTATATTATGCCGGGTCTTATATTACAGTAAAATAAGACCAGGTATGATATGATATGATATGATATGATATGATATGATATGATATGATATGATATGATATGACATGACATTATATTATACCTGGTCTTATAGTAAAATAAGACCAGGTCTCATATTAATTTTCACTCCAAAAGATGCATTAGAGCTGATTGTCTGGCTAGGTCTTACTTTTGGGGAAGCACAGTTTTGATGCCCATCTGTTCCAATTTTCCCACTGGTTATCCCTCCAAGAACCTTCTGTTTTTCTGCTCCAGTGTGGATTGGCTGCTCTTGGTATGGAATATTGCATAGCTGCCATTCTGAAGCTTCCCTTTACCACCATTTTGAATATTTTCTTTACTGCCTTCCTATGTTCAGCTTGCCCTATTTCCTGAATTCCCTATCTTCTTTATTGGACTATCATCTAACATTACTAAACCACATCCTCCAATAACTTCTTAAGAACGAGTGCTTGAGAGGTAATTTTCTTGAGTCATTGACCATCAGAAAATATCTCTATACTTCTCTGATATGTGACTGATTATTTGTGTATAGAATTCTAGATTTTAAAATATTTTCTTTAAAAATTTAAAAGGTATTTCTCTGCTACCTTTAATGGCTGATGTTGCTTTTGAAGAAGTTTGATGTTGTTCTTATTCTTGTTTCTTTTACCAATTTTTTCTCTTTAGAAGATTTTAGGAACTTTTATTTAACCCTCATGATTTAAAATGTCAATGATAGGGGCCGGCCCGGTGGCTCAGGCAGTTAGAGCTCCATGCTTCTAACTCCGAAAGCTGCCGGTTCGATTCCCACATGGGCCAGTGGGCTCTCAACCACAAGGTTGCCAGTTCAATTCCTCGAGTCCCACAAGGGATGGTGGGCAGCACCCCCTGCAACTAAGATTGAACACGGCACCTTGAGCTGAGCTGCCAATGAGCTCTGGGATGGCTCAGTGGGTTGGAGTGCGTCCTCTCAACCACAAGGTTGCCTGTTCGACTTCCACAAGGGATGGTGGGCTGCACACCCTGCAACTAGCAACGGCAACTGGACCTGGAGCTGAGCTGACTTTCTTTAAATATCTGATGATTCTTGACTGTTTATTCACATTTGCAAAAAAGGCACTAAAAGTTGATTTTAGAAGCTTGTTATGTTAAGTGGCAGAGTTTGTTGATTGGTGGGCTACACTAGGGTGATCAGGTGAAAAGTGAATCTTTATTGCAGGAACTTCAGATACCACTAACTGCAGTTCTCTCTGGGTCTGTTCAGTTATTTAAAGAAGAATTTTCCAATCTACTGGTTGGTGGTGTGGGGGAGTTGCTAGCAAGGCTGTAGAAAGGACTATAGGTCACACAGTTCAGCATGCAGACCTCTCCTTAATTCCCTTCACCCTCTACCATACTTGTTCTCAAGTCCAATATTGTTCTTAATCAGTTTCTCCAAAGACAAAAAGCTCTTGTTTCCTGGAGGATAGAGGGGTGTGGCTGACTGGCTGTGTGGGGAGGGTGGGGACCTCTTCTGTAAAGAGACTTCCCACCAAGGTCACTGTGCAGCCAGGAGTCTGGTGCCGACACCACAGTGCTTGGTGCCTCCAAGGGCTGGACTTCTCAGAGCCCTGCAGAATGGATCAGCCCCTAGTGTAGGCCTTTGGCTTCTCAATTACTGGCTTCTGGCAATTGAACCAGTTACCACTCTTCCCTCTTTATTCTGTTTAAAAAAATAATTGTAAACTCTCTAATCACTGCTTTTTCCTTTCCCATTCTTGTCCTTGGTTAATAAGTTTGTAGTTTCTGGAGGCTGGGCTGCTGAGCCACAGGCCTCCCAGGGTGCTAGCCACTAAGGCAAGAAGGTAGGTAGGTGAGTGGGTGTCATTCCGGGTCTCACAGCTCCTCAGCTACTCCTATAGGCTTTTGTTGTTCATGTTGTCCCTTAAATATTGGTGTTCCTCAGGCTTCTGCCTCATGAGGATTCTTGTTGTCCCTTTAGTATAAGCTGAAGACTCGGGGCAGGCCCAAGCTCTGCTCATGCTCCCTTTCTCTGAGCTCACATCCTGATTTTGGCTCCTGAACTAGAGAGGAGGGAACAGAAAAGACCAAGATAGCATGACAGTCTTTTGCCAGCTGCTCAAGGACTCTGAGCCTCACTTCCTTTGGTCCTACCTTGGTGCTTGTCTGGCCTTACAATGCTTTTCCTTGACCCCAAACAAGAGGGGCTCCCAGATTGGCCCAATTATACCGGCCTCATGGGAGGGCAGAGATGTAGAGAGCACCCGGTTTCCCTGGTCCAGTTCTGTCACTGTAGGAACCACTCTTAGGTGATGGAATTCTACGTGTGAGCAAAGCAGACTGTCCTACTCACCTGGACCTTGTAATCTAGTCCCAGGAAAGATAACAGTAACAACAAAACAAAACCACTCCACTCCTTAGTAGAGGCCCTGGTGTGTCTCAGCCATCAATTTGGTTCTTAACCAACTGCTGAGCTTCTGTTTCTGAGGACTGGAGTAGGGTGGGCGTCATGGGTGAGGCAGGGAGCTTTTGAGTAGGTGGCCAGTACACATGATGCTATTTCATGTTTCCAAGTCATTTTACACATGTCATTTCTACCTACATCAACTTTCATCCCTTGTCATTTTGGCAAATTCCATTTGTTTTTTAAAACCGTTCAGTAATCCTTTCTTCTACAAAGTCTTCCCTGACCCACCCACCCAGCATTAATCATACACTCTTCGGCACCCTTCCCTCCTTTATATAATCAGTAATGTCCTGGGTTAGGCACTGCTTCAGGTGTGAAGGCATAATGCGAGTGCTACCTTGTGCAGGATTGGGGACATACTGACATGAGCTGGGTCCCAGCTCCCCCTCACACTAGCTCTGGCCTTGGGCAAGTAGATTAACCTCTCTGGGCCTTCATCTTCTCATCTGTCAAGGGAGGATAATATAATCTACCATGAAGCCGTTTGTGGTGGAAGTGAAGTGACAAGCTGCTGAATGGGAGCAGATAGCCAGCACTGAAATGTTGGTTCCCGTTCCTTTCTTCTTTTAAGGAGCTTCCAATCTAAGGAGGGGAGAGTGACAAGCAAATTGATAAATGCATTGATTTATCATGGGCGCAGTGATAGAGGATCATAAACTAACTGATTCGTGAGTCCGCCTTCCTGTTTCTCCCACCAGACTGTGAGCTCCTTGAGAGCAAGGACAAATAATTCTGTCCTGTCAGCACTGTGCCCCTGCCACCTTGCTCAGCGCCTGGCACAAAGTAGCTACTCAATAAATGTCTGAGTAAATAAAGTGGGAATGACCCTGCCTCCATCTGATCACAGTTGGATGGTTAGAGTCATGCTCAGCATTGCTTTTTTTTTTTTCAAACACTTGTTTCTACCTCAGAGAAGGGAAAATGTGAGAATCTTCTCTCCTCATTAGAGGCTAGTGTTTTGAAGCATTATCAAAGTTTGGGACCTGAGCATTCCCCCCACCCTTCTTAGATGATAGGAATGCATGGACACCAGAGATGAGGGGTGTTTCATCCTGTGTCCTGTGGGTAAATCCTCCCTAGGCACCCCCCTCTCTCAGCACCCAGACATGCAGACCTCCATCAGTCTAGCCTCCTTTTCAAATGAGTCTGTCCCCCGAGAAGCAAACGTTTTCTCCCCCTGGCCCTGACTTGAAATGAAATGACTTAGCCCACAGACAGTTTTATAATCCCTCGCCTTCCATTCCTCTTGTAGAGTCATCATGTTGGTGAGAGCCCAGCCCAGGCTCTGATTTATACAACTCTCCCAGGCCCCTGTTGGATTCAGAGTCTGGAACAATAAGACAAGGCTATCCATCACCCCTCTGCTCAGATCTCCCTGGACTCATTGGGAAGGAGGGAGGGGTGTGTAGAAGAGAAGGCAGCCTCGGGGGTCCTGCCCAGAGAGCATTTGTCACATTGATCGAGTGTGCAGGCAGGAGTGGGGTGGGGGGAGTGGTGGCTTTTTATCTCACCTCAAGCTTCCCCTGTGACAGAGGGGACACAGTAGAGCAGGGACAGGAAGGAAATTAGAGCTCAGAAGGCTGATCCTGACTATGGATGCCACCCCTACCTGCTCCAACTCAGACTGCAGCAACCACTGGTCCAACCGTGTTTGATCTCCACCAGGTTATCCATCCTGTTTGTGCATCATTACCCCCTCAGTGCCCAGCAAATTGCCTGGCACATAGTAGGCTTGCGACAAAGAGCTGTGTTTGCTGACTGACTAAGCCTCTCTTTCCTCCCTATGCCCTTGCCAGATCTCAGGGTCAAGGATCATTCAGAGAAGTCCTTGCACATGTCTGCATGCTGCCTCTGTGCTTGTGTGGCTGGGTGTCCTACCTGTTCATTTGTGACGAGTGCTCCTGTGTGCCTGCATGCTGCACATATGTCAACAGGAGTCCACTTTCTGAGAGTCGGGGTTCTTAATTCCAGGGTGAATGACTCAAGGGAAACCATGACTTTGGCTTCTGGGAAGAATTGAATCATCTAAGCCTGGGGCTGAAAGAGGTGCTTCTCTGCTAGGAGGAAAGGGGTGAGTGGGGCTCCCTCTCAAAGGCCTTCCGTAACCTCTGACTCCTGATCAGACAAAGTGGAAAGGGGACTAGTACATGCTCATCATCTGTAGACAACCACTGCTCTCAGGAACCCCACCCTTTGGACGGGAGGGGCACACTTCCCAGGAAACCAATTGTGCTGGACCCAGAGGTTTGAGAACAGTGACTCTCAGAGGGGAGCCTGCTGCCCTGTGTGCGCCACTTCTGGCGGTGTGCAAAGACCCTGGGGAGAGCATTTTGGTTGTCAGGAAATTAGAGGCTTTGTTCAAAGCCAGAAAAAGAAAATCGATGCCCAAATCTGGGGGCTGAAGAGAATTCAAGGGCTGCCGTGAGGTTGTGGCTTTGTTGTGTCTTTTTGTTTTTGTGCTGCAAAAGCGATAGCACAGGATGGCCTGAGCATCGCTGCCTCCCAGTGCCTGGGAAACTGGCGGACCTGAGGAGATGCCAAGGGTGGCTAATGAGTCATTAACAGTCTTTATCAAATTAGGATTGTAATCCATCTCAACATGCAGAGGAGAATGTTTCAAATTATCTACTTTCTTAATTGGAACTCAAAGATTTGGCAGGAAATGATCATGAGAGATAACGTCTGGAGACTGATGGCTTGTGCAGAGGTGTGTCTAAGCTTCCATAACTCTAATAGCTGGAGAATTCATGCACGCACACACACACACACACACACACACACACATATGCTCACACTGATACTCATATGCACAAACACCCCTGCTACCAGACACACACACACACACACACACACACACACACACACACAATTAAGTTTGAGTACAGTAAGTCAAGCCATTGATTTAGGCAATTCACTAGGCTGCGGCTGCTACCAAATGTTGAAAGACTGGGAAGGGCAAGGTAAGATATGAAAGAAACACTTAATCTTTGCCTTTAAGTTGCTCAAAATCTGTTCTGGGAGCTCATGCACTTGTATTTGAAACATAAGAGCAGGTGCAAAGCAGCATTCAAGTGCCTATTACGACAGTGGAGATGTGAGCACACAATTCAGGGTACAGGACATGGGTGTCCTGAATTTAGTAGACTGTTTGGAGAGGATGAGTTTTGACGCGAGTGTGGACATTCCCCCATGCACTGTGATGGCAGCCAGGGGGGATGACGGTTGAAGACATGCCGTGTCTGTCAAGAAATCGGCAGCAGAGCAGGGACTCAGTGTAGTTGCAGAACTCCAGGGCTGGGTGGCGCTACTTTGTTTAGTGAACCAGACAGCTCCTACTTGCCCTATTAAATCAGGAGGGATTTGTAGCTCACTCCATCCTTGTCTCTCCTACTGGCCTCAGTTTCTCTGCCTGCAGAACAGGAATGGGATCTGAAGGCAGAGTAAGGCTTTTCTATATCTCTCTCTCAGCCCCTGAAAACCTGTAAGATCTCGGTGAGTTCAGGAATCGTAATTTATTTAACCTTATAGCCTAAGGGCCTAGCATGTGCCTGGGCAGCCTAGATGCTGAATGGGAACCAATGCTGGCACAGTTTTTAGAGGCTACCAGTGTATGTATGCTGGATGAGTGAAACAGCGAATGAATGAGGGAAGGAGAGAGTGAATGTTTGTGCTTTACGGAGGAGCTGTGCAGGATAGTGGTTTGGAATGTGGGTTCTGGAGGCAGAGCACCTGAGTCCATACCTGGTGACAAGTTACTTCCCTTATCTGAGCCTCGTGGGGATGCACTTAGCAAATAATCAATACATATTAGCGATTATTGTTGTCGATGCTTTGTTCCTTATTTCTTGCTAAGCAAACCATGCTGGATAATTTGTGTATCTTGCTCTCTCATTCGGTCACTCTTCCTCCCTTTTCCACTACAACATAATAAGACAGGACCAGGTTCTTCTGGGGGGAGGGTGGCCTCCCCCTTTCCCAGAGTTGTTCAGTCCACTGAACCTGCTCTAGCTGCCGTAGGTCCCAGCTGCCATAATGCAGTTGGGAGCCCAGCCACACAAAATCCTCAGCTCAGGAGGGCTTATGCAGCACCAAAGGCAACAAATGTTGACAGGGCTCATCCCTGGAGACAGGAGATGGTCCAGGGAACAGGCAGAAGGATGCAGGGCAGTTCTGTGAGAGGTGACAACGATGAGGATGGTGACAATGGGCATAGGGCCAATGGAGAGCATGGTGGCAGCAGAGGTGACAATTGTGATGGTGTTGAGGTGGTTGAAAAGGAGAGGGGGGCCAAAGGGTTCAGGGATGGGTGCTCTCACACAGGTAGGAGAAGAGGTCTTTGTATTGGGGAAACCGCATGTCACCCTGGGGTGGAGGACAGAGAACTGAGCAACCTCTGTGGTCTGAAGGAGGAAACACTTTGTGTCCCCATCACCCCTCAGCTGGTCCTGGGTGGTGTTGGTGGGAAGCAGAGTAGACTGAAGAACTAGGGAGCCAGAGTGACACCTCATAAATGATAAAGTTTTCAGTACCCAAACATAGTTTTATACTTGGGCAAAAACAAAGGCTGGAAGAGAGGTTTCAATAAACACTGAATGCAAGTCACACAGTAATTTAAAATTTTTAGTAGCCACATAAGAAAGGTAAAAGAAATAATGGAAGTACTTTTAATAGCCTATTTTTATTTAATTCAATGTAAGCAGACTATTATCATTTCAATCTCTAATATCTGTATTTATATATATATATATATATATAACAATTATTACTGAAACAGTTTGCATTCTTTTAAAAATACTAAGTCTTCTAAATCCATTACAGATATTATACTTAACAGCACATCTCAGTTTGGACCTGGTGCACATCATGTGCTCAGTAGCTACTTGTGGCTGGTGGCGGCTGTGTTGGAGAGCACAGGGTTATGCATTTATCTTCCTTTCTCGAAATTTTGTGGTCAAAGTCTTGGGATGTCATTTCCCACAGTGGCACTTTTTAAAAACTCATCGTAAGCATTTTACAGTCTATTCTCTCAATATTCCTCTTCCTCAGTTCTTTTAAACTGGCTGTGATACTACCACGCCTTGCCAGAACCTGGAAAGAATTGCAGAATCACTCAAAACTCCTTTCCTGCATCTCACAGAGCCTCTCATCTGGAGCTAGGTCTGAGCAGAGAGAGAGAGAGAGAGAGAGAGAGAGAATTGCATGCATGTATGTGCATGTGTTGGTGGGTTGGGAAAAGTAAGGCATGGTGTGGGGAGACAGTGCTCGAGGAAACTTCCCATATGTACATCAGAACCATAACAAAGACAGGCTTTTGGAAAGGCTTTGGGGACTGTCTTGCTCCTGTGTTAGAGAAGCTGGTTAAAGACACAACCCAGTTAATTGCCTATTGTGCGCCCAGAGGACAGGTTGCATCCCCCATGCTTCAGAGAATGGGAGTGGAATGGGGGAGCAAAGAGGCTTTCTCGGGGTCAGAAAAAGAGATGAGCAAGGGCCTGGACCTCCCAACTTCCAGCTCAGAGCAGAATCCTGGAGCCCCACCTTTCAGAGGACTTGCAGTGTCTGTTTTCACACTGTGCAGGTCCTCTACCCACAACTCCAAAGGGTGTACCCTTATACATTTAATCAGGAGCAGAATCTTGCCCAGCACCACAGTCTCACATGGTTCCAGGGTCAGGAGGGAGGCCTGAGGCAGGGAGTAAGCACCTTCCTCCTTTCCATGCTCCCATTATCTGTGCTTACAGCCCTCAGAGCCTGTCACAGCATTCTCCGTAAGCACCAGCTCCCTTCCTCAGGCCAATTAAATAAGTGCTATAATAAAGGTGCAGGCAAGTGCTGTGGAAGCCCAGGGTAAGGGCTATTAAATCTAATGGCTCCATTTATTAGCGAGCCTCCTGTGTGCCAGGGACTGTGCTGAGCTCTTTGCCTTCATTATTTTGTCTAATCCCCACGGGCTCAGGAGTTGGAAACTATTATCATCCTCATTTCACAAAGGCAGACACTGAGCCTTAGAGAGAGTCAGTATCTTTTTGTGACAGGGTGAATATTTGAGCCAGGCCCACGTCACTCTAAAGCTGATGCTCTCCGCTGGGGGAGCCAAAGAAGTTTTGAAAAGAGGTCATATTTGAGCGAAGTCGTGACAGCAGGTAGAACTTGGGAAGGTAGGAAAAGCAGGACTGAGAAGTCAAGGCTGAAGGAACAGTGTGAGCAAGTTCAGGAAGGGATGAGCTGCATGGGTATTCTGGCATACATGAGGCGGGGGAGAAGGGGTGACTAAAATGGAAGTGCCCAAACCTCTCAGTTGTAGCAGCTTTAAAAACAAGTAATAAACTTCATTTATAGAGCAGTTTTGGGTCACAGCAAAATTAAGCACAATGTGCAGTGATTTCCCACGTACACTCCTGCCCCGCCCCCACAGCATCTCCCCCTCTATCAACACCAAAATGGTACATTTGTTATAACCGATGGACCTACACTGATACATCAACACCCAGAGTCCATAGTTTACATTAGGGCTCACTCTTTGTGTTGTACATTCTGTGGGTTTGGACAAATGTATAATGACATGTATCCATCATTATAGTAGCATATGAAGGGTTTCCACTGCCCTACAATCCTCTTTGCTTTGATTGTTCATTCCTGCCCCACCCTCCAACCCCTGGCAACTGTGGATCTTTTTATCATCTCCGTAGTTTTGCCTCTTCTATAATGTGTCATATAGTTGGAATCATATAATATGTAGACTTTTCTTTGGCTTCTTTCACTTAGTAATATGCATTTAAGTTTCCTCCGTGTGTTCTTCTCACTTGATAGCTCATTTCTCTTTTATTTTTTATTTTATTTTTTTATTTTATTTATTTTTAGTGCTGAATAATATTCCATTGTCTGGAGGGACCGCAGTTTAATTATTTATTCACCCACTAAAGGACATCTTGGTTGCTTCCAATTTTTGGCAGTTATGAATAGAGCTGTTATAAACATAGTTGTGCAGCTTTTGTATGGATACAACTTTCCAATCTAAATACCAAGGAGTGCAATGCTGGATCGTATGGTAAGAGTTTGTTTGGTTTTGTAGGAAGCCACTAAACTGTCTTCCAAAGTGGCTGTGCCATTCTGCATTCCCACCAACAGTGAATGAGCGTTCTAGTTGCTCTATATCCTCGCCAGCATTTGGTGTTGTCAGTGTTTTGGATTTTGGCAATTCTAATAGGCCTGTAGTGGTATCTTTTGTTGTTTTAATTTGCACTTCTCTGATAACATATGATGCAGAGCATTTTTTTCATATGTTTATTTGCCATCTGCATATCTTCTTTGGTGAGGTGTCTGTTCCGGTCTCTGCCCACTTTTTAATTGGGTTGTTCATTTTCTTATTGTTGAGTTTTAAGAATTATTTGTGTAACAGTCCTTTATCAGATGCATCTTTTGCAAATATTTTCTCACAGTCTGTGGCTTGCCTTCTCATTCCCTTTGTGCAGCAGCTTTAAAAATACTGATTTCCCAGGCCCTTCTCCAGATCCACTTTTTCCAGGGGTGGAACCAGAAACCCTGAACTATAAAGATTCTCTTACAGGAAGTCCATGGGCCAGCACTGGGAACTTCCGGAAGATGGAGTTGCAGAGGTATCGGTAGGAATACAGGAGATTTTCCTGAAAGGGAAATCAGGGCCACATGAGAAAGAAATATTTGAACACTGTGGTAAGGAAGGTGGCATTCGAGGCCATCCTTTTCATTATAAGACTCAATAAACATCTTAGGCTAAATATTATAGATAATGGAAAGCCACTGAATATTCTGAGGGGAAACCAAGGCATGACCCAAACTTTGTTTTAGGAAGAACATTCTCGTGATAATGTATAGAAAGAATCGATGATATTGGAGACATTAAACCAGTTAGGAAGTCATCAAAATATTCTAGGTGACTGGTGGTAAGTCCCTGAAGTAGGACTGGGTAATGATGGAGAAATCATTTCTATTCAGTTCAATGCAACAAATATTTCTCTAGTACGGCTTCTAGATTGAGCACTGCACCAGGTTTTAAGGATCCTAAGATGAAATAAAACATTGTCCCCATCCTCAAGGAACCCACAACCTATCAAGATTCATAAAAAATAATTAGGTTGGGAACAAAGGAAACTGGTAATTGGACAGTGTTAAGGACCAAATCATGTCCCCTTGCAAATTCATATATTGAAGCTCTAACTCCCATTGTGACTATATTTGGAGATAGGGGCTTTAAGGAGGTAAAATTAAATGAAGTCATAAAGGTGAGACCCTAATCCAATAGGATTAGTACCTTTTTAAGAAGAGGTAAAAACACCAGAGGAAAGTGTCTGGTGTACAGAGAGGAAAGGCCATGTGAGGACACAGCAAGAACGTGCCACCTGCAAGCCGGAAAGAAAGGTCTCACTAGAAATAAGTACTGTTGGCACCTTGATCTTGGACTTCTAGCCTCTAGAACTGTGAGAAAATAAATGTCTGTTGTTTAGGCCACCTACTCTGTGGTATTTTGTTGTGGCAACTGGAGCAGACTAATACAAAGTCTTAAATTTCTATTCATAGGGTGACAAAGACAGCATGAGTCAGGCCATTGATCATACATGTGTGGAGCTCAGAGGAGACAACCTGGGCTGCTTATACTAAAGACAAACCACGTGCAGACAGAGTGAGACGAGGGCCCAGAACCAAGCCTTAGGAACACCAACATTTAAGAGTGATGAGTAGGGTTGGTCGGAACTCCTGTTTGGTTATAATGTTGATGTGTTGATGACTTATATGACACGTGGCCCCTCTCCATCCTCTTCTTCATTCTCAGAAGTATGATGGCGGAGAGCTTGTAGGGCATCTGAAGTGAATTCTATACTCACTGATAGCCAACATTCAGGCATGGAACTCATGGAGTTTGATATATTATGGATTCATTTGTGCATTATTTGCTAGCTTATTTCATCTGTTGGATTCTTGCATTATTATTATTCAATGTTTTATATATTGGTGCTTTGTCTTCTACTAGAATGAAAGCTCTTTGAGGACAGGAGCTGGAACTTGAATGTCTTTGCTTCTGCTCTTTATCCTTAGCACTAGGCTAGGTCAACACAGCTGACTTTACAGTGGGTACAGGACAAATATTTGCTCGGAATGATTATAAGAAGGATGGTTACATTTAGTAATCATTTTTAAGCTTTTTCAAATTACAAAACTAGTGAAAACAAGATACACTTGAAAAAATTACAATGTGCATTTTAAAAGATCTAAAGGGTAGGAGTAGACATCACGGTATTTTAAAAGACTCCCAAAATTAACAGCTTATGGTAGAGGATCCCTGATTCAAGAAAGAGTTGGGCACTGAACTAGATTTCAGAAAATGAGGGGTGTGACAAGTGGGAATCAGTGGTGCATGGCTGTTGCCTGCTGTACTATTTATGGCTCACTGACACCTCTCTGATGGGGTTAAGTATGTACATTCAGCCTGATTCTCCCCTCTGACTCAGCAGGCTACAACACTCACTCTTAAGCGCAGGGAAAGGGAGAAAACCCTCCCTGCAGGGGTCCCAGGCAGGGGCAAATGGATCTTCCCTCCCCCTCTTGTATCTGAAGAGGGCTTCCCTCTGAGACTTTATGGCAGCCTGACCTCCAGCCTCTGGGTTGGAGAATCTGGCCGCTTCTGTACTACATAAAAAGGGCAAGTGCATTCATTATTATTATATTATTATACAATGTGTAATATATAATAGTGATTATGCTGTCAGCAGCCAGAGTCTCTGACCACAGATCAGAGGCTAGGGTGACATAAATCCACCTTGTGAAGTCTTTGGAGGTTCTATATGAAGGTGAGAGGATTCAATTCCGTCTATAATGGGGGCTCTCAGGGAAGAGTTTCTTCCACAAGCAACTTTGGAGGTTGAATTTGGGGGGACTGGGAGGATCTGGACAAACACTATTTAGTGCATTGGGGGTATGGTGCAAAAAAGATCACAATTGCCTCCTCTGAGCCATGAAATGCTGATGGCTCTCAACCCTGCCCGTGATGGAGGCAGAGAAGGAGTGACCCAGAGACCTGGAAAGAGCGAAGGGGCAGCCTTCAACTTCTGGGGTCAGATTCTTTACTAAAAACCCCCGGCCTGCTTGGGTTTCACTTTCTGCTTCCCTGCTTACATCAGTGTTTTTGTCTAGGCTTTATCCAGGCCCCCTGCCTGGTCTGAGGTCAGGGGATCAATGGCTGCCTGACTGGGGCTGAAATGGCTCCTCTATGGGGAGCCAGGAGCAAATTTCAAGGGGGCAGAAAGGGTCCTCTTGTCCCTTTATGCAGAAGGCCATGTGCTTGCTGAGTTGTGGAAGCAAACAAGCCAGCATCCAACACTTAGTAGGACTGTACCTTTGTGGAATGAAAGAAAACACATGTACCGAGCATACATGCTTGGGCTAGCCTGCCGCTTAGAAGGCACTTAGATGAATATCCTCCCTGAAGTAGATGAAGCCACCCCAGCAGGCCCAGGCTGAAACAGCCCAACTGGTCTCCCTTTATATTACACCACCCGACCCCCCCAGAACCCTGGGACTTTTTAGAATGAAAATACCAGTGGCTTAGAACAGGCTAGTCTGGCATTTGCAAAGAGGTGATTTACTGACAAAGCCTCTACACCCTTTTATCTCTCCCTCTGCCCCACCCCATCACAGAGTCTCCCCCTTTGTGAACCAAACGCCCCAGGAAGCCCACAGCAGAAAAAGGCTCTTGAGAATAGGAATAACTAACCGGAGTGTCATCTGAACACCTTTTCCGGGGCCAGGGTAATGAAAATTATTCAAATGCAATCATAAAAATGAGGCCAGCCTGAGAGGAATGGGGTGGGGGTGGGGGGCGAAGTAGGGGTGGAGGGAAGGATTTCTTGCCAGTTTTAAGTTTCATAATTTCTGAGGAGTTCTCTTGGGGTCCTCGTCTCCGTCCGCTCAGCGCAGGAAGCCTTGGAACTCTGCCTGGGTGGTTTGCTGAGGAGGACTTGGAATGGGGGCAGGAAGGGCAGTATTTCTGAGGTTCTGGGGGTCGGCTGCGTTCCCACATCCGAGGCGATCTCACTGTCTCAGGCTTTCTGTCCAGCGCGGCTCTGCGCCCGGCGTCTCAGAAAAAACCTCCAGCAGAGGGAGACACTCCGGTGGCTCCTCCGCCTGGGAAGCACCGGGCGAAAGCGGGTGGGGGTGGTGGGGGTGGGGAGAGGGGGAGTGAGGAGAGGGGAGGTGGGGGGGGCCCGGGGGCGGGTCCCTGAGCGCTGACGTCCTGAGCAGTGCTGGGAAGTATAGGCTGTGTTGTCACGCCGGTGTCAGTCTGATGAAGATTGGCATCAGGTAAGCTGTCATTCATTTCCATGTCAGAGCGGCTTCTGCAGGCGGCGCGGCTGCGGGCGGCTGCCTCGGAGCGCGTGTGTTTTATTCCGGTCCCCAAGCCGGAGTATTATTCATTGCGACAGGGCGAGGAAAAGAGCGAGCGAGGGAGGCAGCGGGAGGAGAGAGGGAGGCGGCAGGGAGGAGGGAGCAGGGAGCGGGGAGGGAGCGCGCAGAGAGAAGCTGGGGAAGCGCCGGCGAGCGTGGAGCGGGGCGAGGCCCGGGAGGAGGCGGCCCAGCGCCCGGCCGCTCAGCGCGCAGCCGGGCCGCTGCCTCCGCCTCACACGCTCGGGCCCGGGCCGGGCGCGCATTGTCCGCGCGGGAGGAGGACCGCCGGCCCAAGGCCCGGTAGCGGGCGGGCAGGGAGCTGTGCTCTGGCAGCATGGTTTACCGAGAGCAGGGACTAGCGCGCGGGCCGGAGCCGGGTGCGGGCTGTTCGGGGCCGGGCGCTCCGCGGGCGAGGCCGACTCCAGGTTCGCTTTCTCCTGGCTTTCCGAGCCCTTTGGGCGGGCGCTGCCTGGAGCCACCAACCTGGGGCTGCCTTCAAACGGCTGGAAGCCGGAGCAGTCCCGGACTCGGGCTGGGCGAGTGGAGTCAGAGCTGCGTCCGCGTCCGGGCTGGGGAGCCAAGGAGAGTGGAGTTTGCAGGCGGATGGGGGGACAGCAGAACACGAGTCAGGGAAGCCAGGATTCCAGGGGCCAGCTCAGGGGCCCCAACCCCGGGAGGCGCGATAATTTGTGGTATTACCGGCTTTGCGCGGATTGTTGGGAACCCTTGGTAAGGTGGGGGAGGCGTGGGGCCCACAGCGAGGCTTGGGCGTCAGGAGCCCTCCTGGCTCGGGAACTAGAGCATGAGTTCGTAAAAGGGGATGAAAAGCATAGGGGGATGGGGCAGGATCTCGAATCTGCCGCGTAAAGTTTGCGTCTCTTTCGGGTTAGGAGTTATCGGCTCTCCCAGCTTCCCAACCCGAGGAAGAAACGAGAGAAGCGGGCCGCCCTTTAGGCGTCTCAGTGGGAGCGCCGGAGGTGCCTGCGCGGCAGGGAGACCCAGGCTCAGGATGGGACTGTGGCGGGGCTGGGAGTGGTAGTGCATCTGTCCTGAATTAGGGATGGGTTTCGGGTCCGGGCTGGAGTTTGGGTTATAGGGTCCAGGCTGTTTTCAGGAGCGGGATTTGAAGGGCCACTGAGTAGTTTAGGGGTGGAATCTACACCCCGGCCAGAGCAAGGGGCTGGAGGTGAGTGTTGGGGGCCTGGAGTTACATCTGAGACTGGAATCGAAGGAACGGGTGGCGGTTTTAGGATTTAGGCACGAGATCACTGTTTATTATTGGGGTTGAGGCTATTGGAATTTGGGGATGGTCGCGCGCGCGGGTTCCCACGCTCCGTGGGTGGAAAAGCTTTTAGGTAGGTGACGAAGTAGTTGATTCAAGCCATGGAAGGCGAGCCCCGAATTTCTGTTGCTTCTCCCCGAAAGCGGATCTGGAGGCGAGGACTTGAGAAGCGCAGAACCCGGTCCTAGGAGAAAGATTCTGGGAAGCGGACAAATCGAAGGGACGTTCTGAGTGAAGCGACAGGGCAGCCTCGCAGGGCTCGAGGTGGATCGGAGGACCCAGGCGGCTCGGCAGGCTCCAGGAGCCACTCGGGGGTCTGCGGGCGCAGCGCGGCTGGGTGGGTGGCCCACTGGGGCCGCGGCCTGCTAGAAGGCGCCAGCAGTGAGGTACCGCTTCGCACCCGGGGAGTCCGGGCTGCGGCCGACAGCAGGGAAGGCTCGAACTCCGGCGCCCTGACCTGAGCCACCGGCTCTGGTCCTGCAGGCGCTGCCTGCGCTTCCCCCGGCCCGGCCCGGAAGCCCACGCGCTGGGCCGCGGGCGCCGTGTTCGGCCTGGGAAAGGGGTGAGCTCGGGGGCCCGTACCCTTACCCTCTTGTCCTGGGACTTCTCCAGCGTGTTGACGTCTCGGATTTCAAATGCTCTTCAACTGGTGGAAGCCAAAAGCTTCTCCTTTTAGGCAGATTTTGGCGATTCCCAGCCCCCAAACTGAGAAAATGATGTTCAAACACAAGATAAATTATGCGAAGCCTAACCCCTAGCCCTCTCGCTTACTCTGCCATTCTGGCCTTGGCGAGGCCTCGGGACCTTGCGGGAAGAGAGGGGGTCTCTTGTTTCTGGACTCCGATCTCCGACTCGAGATGCACTCCCCGCCCCACCCCACCCCCCTCAGGCCTAGCTCGGGGGAGGGAGAGGAGTCCCGAGCTGAGAGGGAGGCTATCCCTCTAGCCAACTAGGGAAGCAGTGTGTTGGGGGGGGGGGTAGGGGGTAGGGGGGTGTGTACCGAAGGGAGGTTTGAAATTTCCTCTTCTCAATTTTGAGCTCACCCTCGCACCCCTCACAGGGGCAGCCAGACCGCAAAAGACTCCCGACCCACGAATGGCCGCGGCGGCCCGGGGCGCAGCGACTGCTGGCTGCGGCACTCCATCCACACTGTTGTTCTTCTGGCCTGGAATTTGCGCACTCTCTCCCGCGGAGAGCCCGAGGGAGGGAGGGAGCCGTGACCCCACGGAGACTCCCCGGTCACCGCCTCCCTTTGTGAGAGCGAAGGCATGAAAGCCAGGAGAAAGAAGCTGCTCTGAATAAGGGCAGGGGGTTACTGGAGGGAGATGGGCCGGCCACCGCTCACAGTAAAATGCCTCGTGCAAATTGCACTGAAGTGTACCGAACTCGAGACTGGCTGTTTTTATGATCCTTTCTGGGAGTTTACTGCTCTCTGCTTTTAAGTCTATAGATTGCTTTAAGTTAATGAAAGTGCTGCTTTCAAAAGGGGCTTTTATTGTGGGACCATGGCAAGTCCAGTACCTCCCCTTTACTCTTCCAAAATGGGCCTGTTTTAAAAAGAGGGAGACTCCTGGAGTTCCCACATGGGCAGAGCTTGGGGCAGGATGCCATGTGACAATGAGGATTAATAAAAATCAATGTCCAAGTAATTCAGAAAGATGCGTTTACTTCTTTGCCAGTCGAGTGTCATCTATATGTCCCTATCTTGCTTTTTGGACTTTCACTGAGTCTGATTAAATGTTGCGTGATGCCTCCTCCCCCCCCTCCCCCTTCAACATTGTTTTCTGTAGGCCTGACCCTGTTCAATTAAACTCAAACTGGATTTCAGGATTTCAACTGGCTGCCAAATCAAATGGCAACTGAAATATTTACTTGGGGATTGGGAGAGGGGCTTAGCCTTGCATTTAGTAAGATAGATGTGTTAGAATGTCAGGGAGAAAGGCTGGAAACCTTGAGAAGAAACATGGAAGACTGTTTTTCAGGGCTTTTTCCGTTTTCCGTTTATTTAGCGCAAAAGGTGAGATGACAAGGTTTTTTGACTAGGTCCTAACACAGAAACTGCACTGGGGCTGGGCTGTGGCTTTGACCGCATGTCATAACCATTTAAACTGTGGTTAGTTGTTCAAAGCTCAAAGCTTCTCCAAGCTGGGTTTCATTAACTCTACACCAGTTGCCTGGAAGTTCAGTAGCAATAAATTGTATAAACACATTTGAAGTAAGTTAGTGATGAAATAAGGAGAATTACTGTCTTGTGAGTGGAGAATCCTGAAGTCATGGAGTTCTAGCTTAACTGGAAACATACCTCCTCTCCCTTGGCCTTGATGTTTATGGGTGCACCAGAGTGTGTGTTAAATTTCTTTCTGCCATGTCCATCTTCAACCTGGGGCTGTAACTCATTAGGGACCAAGGCATGCCTAGAAAGCAAAGAGGCTAAGTTTTAAAGGGGCTTCTATTAGCCTGGTTTGGAAACCAAACCAACCCATCAACCTGACTTCCTTACCCTGGGTGAATGCAACGTGCAACCTGAACAGCAGCAGAGCAGGCCAAATTAGATTTTTAAATGTTAGCAGCTTAATAATACTGTGTTGTTAGCAATTGAATTTGTTTTTATTAAAGAAACAACCTATAAAATTTATAGGCTTCCAACATGTTGCAAGATTTCCTTGCTATTTATTTAGCTCACTCCTCCCCACCCCCGAAATTCTATCTCCAATTTCAGACTTTTGTTCACGATTTATTTAATTTGGAGCACATTTTCTAAATTAGTTCGAGGAAGGTGAGAAATGCTGTTTAAGTTTTCCTTTTCCTATGCTGTGTGGCACAAGGCCGGCAATGCTGAGATATATATAAACGTGTGATGCAATTGCTAGAGGTGACGGCATGGGAACCAGAGTGTCTGATCAAACAAAATGCAGATCAGAGTGTGGAGAGGGTGAAAGAGATGCCACAGAGGAAAATCAGAGGAACTTATATGGAAAATGAAATCATTGTGAGCCACTGTTAGCCTTGATTCTAGCCAACACACACGCTTTGTATAAAACACTTCACATGAGATCCATGACTTATTGAAGATTGAATTCTATTGAGAAGCAGAATTTAGAGGGAGGAGCTGCACTGGCTGGGTGCTGGCCAGGCTGCCTGGCCAGCTTGTTGCAATGGGGATCTGCTAATTTAATTAAATCTAATACCTGGTGGGAACTGGAGAAAGGAGATAATCAAGGTTGGCGGGTCAGCATGCTGAGCTAGTGTTTACGCTGAATTTTGGGGGCCAGGCAGCTTTATACGCTGTTACTGTCTGGCTACAGGACTCCAGCGGGTCATTGAGGTTCCAGATCTCGGTTTCTCCATCTGTAAAATGAGCGCATCGCACAAATTGCTCCTGAGGCTCTGAGGAGTGAATCCTGCATGACTTCTGCACAGGGTACACTCTAAATAACAAAAGGAATGGGCGAGGGAAGACTTCTGAGCAGCATTCACATTCTTTAGTGTGTTTTCTTTGCCTGTTTGGCCCCACAGCCTTTCTCTGCAATTCCCAGGAGTTCTAAGAGTTGGGTGAAAGGGCTGATCTCCTTCCTTTCTTTACATCCTAGAATTTGAAAACCCTGCTGTGATTCCAAAAACCACCTGCACTTCATCAGGAGGGACAATTAAGTTGTTGAGTTGGGGGAACCAGTATACTTATTCCCGATGGTTCTACCTGAAATAGCTTTCCTCCATCAGATGAACACAGAATCTGACCTACCAGAAATCCAGCCCCTCCTCTTTATGCCGTTGGGAAGAAGAAGCTGAGCCCTACTGGTGTGTGACATCTGGTCGGGCTGGGGGGATGGGCGCTGGTCAGGAGCTAGCCGCCTGACCCTCCCTTAGTGCAGTCTCCATGCTGGCAGATCAAAGCAGATTCTGGGCCAGAAAGCCCAAGAAGTTACTCTCAGCACGTATACAAAAGTGTATGCACTTGGGGACTCCTTCCGTTCCTGTGCCTGATTTTTTCAAAGCCAGCCCTGATTCTGGAGATGTGGCTCCAGTGGAGGACTTGTCTTTAATTCTCCCTTGTCCGTGGGGACGTCTTGGGGTAACTTTTTCCTCCACATATCCTGTTCCAGCAGTCATGGGCCACATCTTAGTTTTCATTCTGATTGGGGGAGAGAGCCGGGAGACCAGGATGGGGGTAGAAGGAACAACAATTTTTCTAAGAGAATGCATGAGAGTGGGAAGTCCCAGTCCTTTTACCAGATCCCCCAGGAGTAAGGGAGAACCAAACCCCAGCGGCAGCTCAGCTCGGGAAGAGCTTGCTGCAAATGCAATGTCTTCAGGGGGACCTGTTGTTTGGCTTGGAAGCCTCACTGCAGGCCCTGCCTGCCTGGGTTTCTAATTACAAGAAGGACGTTTCTGCTAAGACCTATCTCACTAAAAACACATCCCTGTGTGTAATAAGAAACCCTAAACCAGGCAGGATATTTTAAAACTGAAGCAATGAAGATTAGATTAAGTCTCCACCAAACAGCTTCGTTCTCATATTATTTTTGGCTGGAATGTGGAGAAAAGCAGCTGGCCCTGGGGCCCCGAGCAGACTGTGAGGGTTCCGATGGAGCTGGGGTGGGTGGCGTAATTGTTAGTTTCTCTGCTTAATAGGAACTTGGCCAATTTCAGTACAGCTCAGTCAAGGCAGTGGGGGTGCCCAGTGGGGTGCTGAGGGAGCCCCAGGGTTGGGGAGGGGCCAGAGAGTGGCCCAGAACCAACAGGGCACACAGCACTGAGGATGCTTCTAAATTTCCCACCTTGTTAGGATCTATCTAGTCTTTTGTGTTCAGCTTATGTTTCCACTCCTACTCCCATCCCATGCCTAGTAAGCCCACCCATTCTCCACAAGGCTTTTGGAAGAACTGTGCTATATTGGGTACTTTTCTAGGTGGAGAGAAGGAACAAATAGTTGTCCAAGATTCCTGGAAATTCCAGGACCAGGAGCCTGGCATCACAAGCCTTGTCCTGTCCTGCTAGGGACAAGCAGCATGGTGTTCCTTCATTCAGCAATATTCAGAGTGTCTCCGGTGTGCGGCACAGTTCTAAGCATTGAGGATACAGCAGCAACAACAAACAGAACACACACACGTAACCACCAAACCCTGGCCTCAAGAGCTTGCTTGCTGTAGAGACAGAACAGATAAGACTGCATGGAAAGCCTGGCTCTCCTAGGTACTAGTGGCGTGAATTTAGACATATTGCTTAACATTTTTGATCCAGTTTCCGCCAGTAAAGTGGGGAATAAAAGTAAGAAGCTGAAAGGATTGTGGAGCAAGCATTTGTAAAGTTCCCAGCATAATGTCTGGCACACAGGAGAGAGATTCAATCAGGGCTCTCCTCCTCCCTGTTATTTTGGACTGAAGAGCCAGTGGGGGGCTACCCAGCTTCCCCTTCTTCTTCCTCTTTGCTTCCCCAGCACGTGGCCTGGCCCTTTCTCTGGTCACTGGCACCATCAACAAATGTTGAACAAACAGCTGGTTGCTGTGGCCTGATGCTGCTTGATGCGTGCAGGCTCGGGCAGGGGCTGTGATAGAAATAGACGTGTTCTTAGGGGTTGGATAAACATGACATACAAATACATAAGAGATGACATGCAGACACACTGAGGTGATATGAAAAAAGGCACTGATTGTTGAAAACAAGAGGAGGCAAAGGTAGGATGGGACGCTGCCGAGCAACCAGGGTGGAGGTGACTAGGGAGACTTTCAGAGAAGGTGAGCTCTCAGCGGCGCGCAGGTGTTGCAGGGGGCAGCCATAACTAGAGTGAAGAGTTCAGCACCCTCTGAGTGGACCAGGGGGCCAAGTGGGTCACCACTGCCTCAGGAGTACCACCTGGCCATCCCTGGGGACTGGCCTCTGTCATACGTGGAGCAACTCCTGAGAGGATTTTCATGTTGGCTCCTCAATGGGTAGAATGTAGGCTAATGACTTGGTACATGAAGCAAACCAACTAATGCCGTTCCTGACTACGGCACGACTCTCTACCTAGTGTCCCCGCTTTTCCTAAGCCAAGAGAGCAAACATAGAGCTACATCTGGCCCTCTCAGGGACCATGAAGCTAACCAGTTAGAGTGGGTGGGATGGTGGAGAGAATAGGGATTCGGCCTGGGAGTCAGAGGATGGTGGACACTGGCTATAGGTGACCTTCAACAAGTGACTAGCGTTCTCTGGATGTCAGTTTCCTCATCTATCCAATGATGAGCTTGAACTTGCTCTCAGAGTTCCCCTTTAGATCAAAGTTCCGTGATTCTGTGTTTCCTCCCAACTGGATTGCTTTATGACTGGGCAATTATTGACCCCCTCCTACCGCACTGTGACAACACACAGCCACAGCGTCATGGACTGTGAGGGTATGGTCCCTGGATTGCCCTTGTGTGGTAGGGTCTCAAGACAGTCGAGCAGGTTGGTTGGATTTGACTTCCTGGGGCAAATGGATATGTCCTACCCCTAGCCGTAGGGGTTGGCTCCATGAGGGCAGCATTTTCAGTCTGAAGACTCACTGGCCTCTTCCTAAAAAAGCAACATTTGCTTCTTTTGCTGAGACAGGGTGATGCTGGGAGAAGGAACACAGACTTTGGAGTCAGATTCTCCGTTGTGACCCTCCGTTCTATTACTACTAAGCTGTGTGTCCTTGGGCACATTCTTTAACCTCTCTGAGCCTCAGTTTTCTTAGCTGTATAGTCAGGATCATAATAATACAGAGCACATAGGAATAGTGGATGAAATATCTAAAAGTATGTGGCACATGGTAAGCTTATGGTGGATATTAGTTTTCTTTCCTAATAAAGCACATTCTTATGTGCTTTCTCATTTGATCCTCTCAACTTTGTGAAGCAGGTAAAATTGGTATTGTTATATCATTTTACAAATGACAGGAACTGGGGCTCAGATAGGAGTGAAAATGGCAGGTCCAGAAAGGGAATGTGGTGTGTCTGCCTCTTCACTGGGAAGCACATTAATTAGGATAGCCCAGGTCTACCTGTTACAACTGTGGGCCTTTCTTTAGCCTTTTGGAGACAAAGCAAGCACCTTGCTGAGCTCTGAGAGCTGCTCTGCCCTGAGCTCCACCTATTCCTCTCTCGAGAATCTCTTTAAAGGAACCAGATGAACCCATCTCCCCCGTCACCCGTACCTTGTCTGGGGAGAGCTACCAGCCGGTATGGAAACCAAACCTAGAAGAAGATCTTTTTTCTTCTTTTTTTTTCTTCCACAATGCCTTCAGTCATACGTGGGACTGGGCTGGCCAGCACAAGAAGTGGCATTAGATTTAGGGACATGGGGCAGTAATGGCAGTGGCTGGAGGTGGCAGAGCTGCAGTGCAGCCTTCCTGCCTCCATCTGCCAGCCCGAGCTGTACGAGGCCCAGGGTGAGGAGAATGTGCCCAGGGGCTGACACGTATGGTCCTCCCATTCACAGTCCTGAGAGACACGAAGGGACATTTAGCCGATTAGTGGGGACCTACTAACTCTGATTAGATGGGGGTGGGCATAGTCTCCCTAATTCCAGGGTGGCACAGTGTTCTCCTCTAATTGTTCTCCCTCCGACAGTCTGGTGTCCTGAGGCCTGTGCTAAGCTATGGGAGTACAAGGCAATACCTGGTCTTCTTAGCGGAGGCCAAGCTCTGTGTGCATTGTGGGTTCTAGTTCCAAGTCAGAGGCAAGAGACTCTGGGCGTGTGCCTAGGGCCCGTGGTCACACGTGGTTGTTCTCACTGCCGAGCCCTTCCTGGCAATCCATCCATCCGTCAACAGCGTGGCCTGAGCCCAGTGGTATGCTGTGTGGGGTCAGGGCCTTTTCCTCTAGGAACTACGAAGTCTCATTGGGAACCCGAACAGAGCACGTCAAAATGAAAACAAGCTGTGTGACTCTGACACTCTCATAACTTCCTTGGTGGATCTTAGCATCGTCATTTCATACAAGGAGGACGTTAGACGAAATTACCTGCAAGGCCCCTCTGGCTCTACTAGTCTCTGACTACGTGTTACAGTGTGTGGTCCAGACCACTAGGCACCACGAGTCTGGAGGCAGTGGTGGGACACCAAGGGCCTTTTAGTGCAGGGGCCTGTCTCACTGTGATTAGGTGAGGAGGATGCGAAAATGTAGATACAGTGGCCATAGGCCTTACTTATTTGGCTGCAGGGGCTGGGAGAGCTCCTGCTGAGAGGGGCCCTTCTGAGTCCTCCAGGCTATAGGAGGACCACAGAGACGTAAGTCAAGCAGGAGAGCCCTGTGGTAAGGGGGCTCAAGGCTGCTGCTCTCCTGTGGCTGGTAGTCTTGCCCTGCTGCCAGGACGGGAGCACCCCTGCCCGACCCCTCCCCTACCCTGCCTCTCCCCACTCCTGGAGGAGACGGCTTGCCTCCCAGTGGGACACTAGTCCTCTGGGGCGTTCCTCACTGTGATATGATCTGGAGGAAAGCCAAGGAGCTCCATGGATTCCCCCAGCCTTTCCTGGAGGCCATTCCCAGGGAAATGGCTTGCTCCTTGCACTGGCACAGCTCTCCTCAGGAAGACAGCCACATCCATTACAGCCTCTTGGTGGTAATGAGATGGGGATTGCTACCTACTTCCTGCTGCCTTTCGGGTAGTCAGGAAAGCCCCTTTCCAAGCTGGACCTCTGGTCTCCTGGAATACTTTTCAAAGTCATTTCCATTAGATTTGGAAGGAAAGGATGGAAGGAGCACTTCAGCCCTGTGGGGAGCACTGTTAGACAGGAAGCAGGGGCAGGGAAGAGGGGAACTTCTGAGACATTCTTTGCACAGAGCCTGGTCTGCGTCCCTGCCTGACCACGTAGAACTGGACTCTTCCAGGGAGGGAGGGACGGCTGCCACAGCTCGCTGGTAGATCAAGGGAGAAGGGTTTTGCTGAGCTCTGTGGTTTCTGGGTAGCAAGGCAAGGCCACAGACTGGGGACTCCTTCACCGTGTGCTGGGCCCTGTGTGGGGTCTCTCGCCTCTATTTTATCCAGTGAGGCTCAGAAAGGTGAGAGAATTGTCCAAGGTCACCCATCTGGTTCTTTGTGTCCTAGGTCCAGTGGTCTCTCTAGCTCAGCTTGCTGCCTGCTCCAGGGAGTTGTCTGTTTGGGGGCAAATTTCTGGATTCCTTGCTGCCTTCTTTCCCACCCCTCTCTCCAGACCCCATGCTCCCCCATATACGTGCCTCGGTGTAAGATGCAGGGATTCAGGGCTCTGACCTGGGTAGGTCAGTGGTAGTGAGACGGTGGTATGACAGGATGACTGAGGCCGGCCAGGGCAGAACGAGCCAAAGGCTTGGGTTTCAGCCTCGACACAGCCGTATGCTCACTGGTGACCTTAAAAGCTGGCCCCACTTTCCTTGTCCGTAAATGGTGGTGATGATGCCTGCGAGGGCTGTGAACAGTTAATGTATGTGGCTGTGTCGGACACGTTATGCGCACAGAAATGAAAGCGCCTGCACAGTGCCTGGCATGTAACACGTGGGCAGAAAATCGGTTGGCACAGACTCTATGTTTCTTATTAAAGTAGAGCATACACGCAAACACACACCCCTCTCATACTCACTCACAGAGTGATGACAGCCTATTTAAAGATGAAAAGCTGGCCTACCCTGACTGCCCCACAGCTGGGGTCTGAATCATTCCCTTTGGGGGATTTTCCAGATTCTGGCAGAGAGCCAGCAAACCTGGCTTGCATGCCTACTGTGTGCCAATGGTTGTTCTCACTTACGTTTTCCCATCTAACCCAGAGCAGGGGCCATCTGGGGCCTGGTGTAAGGTTAGTGGTCTGTGCCAGGTCCTGTCAGCCAGAACCAGGCCTTGGGTTTCTCCCTGCTGGTAACATTCATTCGATTGATTTTTGTTGAACACTTTCAATGTGCCAGAGCCTGCAGAGGTAGTGGGGATAGGGTGGTGAACTAGACGGCTCTATAGGCACCCTGCCAGTAGAGTTCACAGTCTGAGGGGAAGGCAGGCATTTATGTCCTGTAGGTAATTAGTGAAACCAGGACAAGAGCCATGGAGGAGTCCCAGGAAGTTATGAGAGCATAACTGGGGAGTGTAGCCTCCTCTGAGAGTCTGGGGGGCATCCTGGAGTTTTGTCCCTCCGATGAGACCCCTTCCAGGGAGAGAGTTGACTAACCCCTCTCTCCCGGGGGCTCCTTTTCTATCCCAGATGAGGACAGAATAAGGTGAGAGGAAGACTGTGAGCACCAGAAAACTGCTGCCAGGGATTTTTGCTCTCACCTGCGTTTCCTGTCTGGGCTGCCTCAGAGAGTATGGCTGATGTCGTTCCCACACACTCCTTCCCCCCAACCCACCATCATATGAAAGGTCGGACAATTAAGTTCGCGAACTCACCCTAGAACATGTGCTACACACCTCATTGCTGAATATCGCTATGGTCACCTTCAAAGTACTCCCCTTGGGAAGCTATGCACCAATGCTAGAGCCTAGTCCACCCTTCAAAGCAATTGTGGAACTGTGTTTCTGGAATGGCCATCATGGCTGTCGTCGTATTACTCTTGATGTCCTGAATGTCATCAAAATGTCTTCCTTTCAATGTTTCCTTTATCTTCAGGTAAAGAACGAAGTCATTGGGGGCCAGATCAGGTGAATCAAAATGAATCAAAAGGGAGGGTGTTCTAATAGTTATTTGTTTACTGGCTAAAGACTCCCTCACAGACAGCACCATGTGCGCTGGTGCATTGTCGTGATGCAAGAGTCATGAATTGTTGGTGAAAAGTTCAGGTCGTCTAATTTTTTCACTCAGCCTTTTCAGCACTTCCAAATAGTAAACTTGGTGAACTGTTTGTCCAGTTGGTACAAATTCATAAATAATAATCCCTCTGATATCAGAAAAGGTTAGCGACATCGTTGCTACAAGTTCGCGAACTTAATGGTCAGATCTCGTATATACTTCTTGAGGGCATAATTGTCAGGAGGAGCCTTTAGAAAAGGCCGGCATCCCCTCTGCATTCTTCCTGTAGCCACAACTAGGGCCTGATCATATCTGGGGGCTCTTGGTGATGTTCACATTCATCTCTTTCCTGAGTCATTTCTGGGTGGCAGCTGTGAGCTTGGGAGGAAAGGCTTGCTCTGCTGTCTCAGCACCGGCCGGAAGGACAGTATTTATTGGGAGACCTGGCCTTATCTTCTGGACGGAATGGAGTCAGCTTCTTAACATTGTTTCCTTGGTGCAGTGGCCAAGGCCATGCCATCCTTTAGGAAACACTGAGGACAATCTGTGAATATTTTGCAGTCTGGTACTTTGGAGGGGGCAGTGAGGAGAGGCAGGAGGGAGTGACCAGAGAGATTAATGGACTTAAGTAACTGGGGTTGTAAACCCAAAGTTACATGGATATTAAAAGAAAGATACTCTCAAAGGAAGGGCCGAAGGTGCAGAATAGATCTTTGCCCGAGGTTCAGGCACCCCTGGGCTGGCAATGGGTATCTGCCTCCAGTCAGACAGGTAGGGGTGAAAGCCCAACTTTGACCACCGGCTGCATGTGTGACCCTGGGCAATTTCTCAACCTCTTTGAGCCTTGGTCTGTTCCCTTTTGTGAATGGGGATAATGATGGCTCTTTGCAGGCAATTAAATGAGATAATACAGCAAAGAGTCTGGTCTAGTCTCTGGCCTCTAGAAGGTATTCAGTATATGTGCGTTCCTTCCCTGTCACTTCCTTCTCTCTCTCCACAGTGCTGGACAAAAGACCAAAGTGCCCTTCAGGAGGCAGGAGGGAGTGGGGAACAGGGAGAGTCTGAGCCTCTCTTGGGAGCACAGATAGAATGGTCATCTGAGGACGTTGCAGGTTGGGGACATGGATGTCAAAGCCGGACGAGGTGTCCCGGATGGCAGGGGAGGCAGTGCTCTGGGTCTCCTGGAAGAACCAGTATAGCATAGGCAGCTTCTTGGAGGGCTGAAGCAGGGGCTGGGGAGGAAGGAAAGGAAGAAAAGAAGAAGGGAAAAAGGGAAGAAGGGAAGGAGGGGTGATGGGAAGGAAGAAATGAACATCTACAAAGTGTCTACTATGTGCTTGACATTGAGCTAGGTACTTTAGCACCCATTGTTTGATTTTATAAATTTAGAAGCATAGAATCTTAACGTCATGAAATCTCAGAACTGGACAGGACATGAGACATCTGTTACAACCTCTGTATTTTATATATGGAGAAACTGAAGCTCAGAGAAGGACAGAAACTTGCCTAAGGTCACATAGGAAATCAGTGGCAGAGCTGGATTAGAAACTGCAGGCCAGGGCAGTTGGGGGAGAACACAAAGGGCAGAGACCTTGGAATCAGAGAGTAGGTTTGACTACAGACTCGCTTACAGAAACACTGTCTGAGGCTTGGTTCTCTTAGCTGTAAGATGGGGTAGTAATTCTCAGCTCTAGAGGCGGCCATGACAATGAAGTGAGATAGCTTATGTAAAGTGTCCGGTGGGCATCAGGGGCTCTGTGGGCTCAGGTCCCTTTCTCTTCTAGCCCTGCCCCCTTCCTACCTAGCTCAGGGCTCTGGTCATACCCACAGAGCCCACCAAAGAGCCCAGAGCTGTCTCACCTTGCACCCCCAGAAGGACGGGGGCATGCATTCATTCTTTTATTCAGTTGTTCTTTTATGGGGACCTCCAGTGTGTGCCAGGCATTGTCCTGTGCCCGGGATAGAAAGATGAGCAAAAACAGACGTAGACTCTATCCCGATAGAGTTTACAGTCAGATGGAGTAGAGAGACATTAATTAAAAAAAAAAAAAAAATCATGCAAATAAATATGAGCATGCAAGTGTAATAAGAGCTTTGAAGAGATGAACATAAAATATGAGCACATTTAACGGAAGATTTTATTTCTAGAGAGCAGGGAAGAGTCTCTCTGAGGAAGTGATGTTTAAGCTGTGACCTGAAGGGAGAATAGGACGTAAGTGTAGAAAGACTGAGGGGAACGGTGTTCCAGGATGAAGACCTTGGGAAGAGAGGTAGGAGTTGATAGATGGCACGGGGCCTGGGGTAGAGTGACAGGGTCAATCACAGAGCGACCGCTTGGAAGAGCTTGGGGAACAGCATAAGGAGTCTCACTCTGGATGGCTGCACCTTTGGGAGAGGTGGGAGAGCCCCGTCTGAGATTCTAAATGGAGACCGGCTGACGTTTGGCTACAGGCCTGGAGAGAGAAGCAGATCTCTGCAAGCTTCAGTTTTTCTGCCCCTGAATGAAAGTAGTCACAGTGATAGATTGCAGATAAAAGCGAACAAATGGAGAGGGCGCTTGGCCTTCATCAGTAAGTGAACAGCCAAATTCATTTATGTTAAAGTGTCAGTGACTTGGAGTCACTGTGAGTAAAAGTGAAAGTCCTTACGTTGGCTGACTCTGCCTCCCAATTCAACTCCTGTCACCATCTTCCTCGCTCACTCTGCTCCAGACCTCCCTGTGGCAACTGGGCTGCTCCTACCTCAGGGCTTTTGCACTTGCTGTCTCCTCTGCCTGGAGCACTTTCTCCAGGTATCTCCCTGGTTTGCGCCCTTGGTTTTTCCAGGCATCCACTCTGATCCCACCCTGTCTGTGAGGCCTGCCCCGGAGGCCCAATCTAAAATGAAATCCCTTTTCTGCCATCCCTGGCTCTCCCTACTCCCCTTTATTTTCCTCCAGTGATTATCAGATTTTCTTTCTCTCTTTATAATCCAGAAAAATGCTTGCATATAGTAAAACCCGATAATGTTTGGGGAATAAGGAGACCTGGTTGCCTGTGAAATTATTTGTTGGGTTCATTCAAACATACTTCTTCTTTTCCTCTGAAACTGACTTGTGGAATATCAGAACTGGAAGGAGCTAAGTAGTAATTGGTCTTTGAACAATCCTCTCATTTAACATCTGAGTAAACAGAGGCCCAGAGAGGTCAAGAGGCTCATGGAAGATCACACAGCACAGAGCCAGGATGAGAACCTGAGGCGTCTGGGATTCACTCCAGGACTCCTGTGACGGAGTTTTGGGTTCTCTGCATGACACAGCTCCCGGGGGAGGACGGGGCTTTGTGGGCTCCCAACTTCCTGGATGTTGGGGGTGGAGGTGGAGATTGGCCTGAGGGCTCTGGCTTCCTTGAATTCTTCTCCTGGGGTCATAAGGCCCGAGGGGCTATAATTTTGTTCCAAGATCTCTGTTGCTGCTGCTCAGCTCCTGTGAGACATGTTGGGGCTGTCTTTGGGGGTGTTGGAAAAGGTGGCCACTGGCCACTGACAGGCAGACATGCTTCTCTCCCAGCTGTCAGTCTGTCCAAAGGTCAGTTTACAAGAAATGATCATGCAGCTCTTACTTTGTGCGTCTGCCTAATATGGGGACTAATGCGGAGAAGTGTCAGTTTCTGGTCCCACATGTGAAGAACTTTGTATCTAGCTAGGGAGATATTTCACTAACATCAATATCAATATTAAAATAATAATAATAATAAGAAGAAGAAGAAGAAGAAGAAGAAGAAGAAGAAGAAGAAGAAGAAGAAGAAGAAATATTTATCGAGTGCTTACTGTGTACCAGGCACTGTTCTAAACACTTGCTACCTGTTAACTCTAAGTCTCAGGACCACTATTTAAGGTGGATGCCCTACCTCTTTCACATTTGCATAACCTGAGACACAGAGAGGTGAAGCCACTCTGGGAAAAGCTAGTATGTGAGGGAGCCAGGATTTGAGTGCAGGTGGTCTGTCACCAGTGCTTACCCTCTTATTCGTTAAGTTAAATAATAAATAGCACATGACAAGAATGTAAGACCCATCGAGAGAAGGTGGTATGAAGTCAAGGGAGGTAGTTTCATTGCAGGCTGGAGTAGTCAGGGATGGCTTCCTGGAGGAGGTACTGCCTGAATCAGAAGAGGAGTGTTAGGATAGCCAGAGGGAGGTTTTGCCCTCTTGGCTTTCCACCCTCAGATGGAAGGGAACAGTGTTTAGGAGTGCCTGTGAGGGGCTTGTGGTGGGGCTGAGTGGCCTCCTCTCTGATGCTTGTTTGGAGATGACAGCCATGAATGAGATCCTCTACCAGCTGTCCAGAGATGGCCGGGAGGAGGGCCCCTGCATAGAAGCAGTTCCCCACGAGCTCTTGTCATGGGGACGCTGCCTAGATTCTCTCCTGGGCAAGACACTCAGGATTCAGGCTTCTGAAATGTTGGGGGAACTTCAGAGAAGATCCTCTGGATGTGTCTAAGATGGTGGCTCTTCTGTCTGTGAAATGGGCTGGTGATCCTCCTACATTACACCTGTGGGGTTGTGATGAGTTTTTGGTGGAGGCAATGTCTTGAAAGAACCTGGCCCAGGTGGCTTCAGTTGCTGAATACCTCTGCTCTTCTGTCTCCGCCTCTCAAGCCCAGCTCAACCCAGACTGGCCCCTGGAGCGGGGTCACAGAGAGGTTTCTTTGTGTCACCTGGCCCTTTGAGGTTGTGCTGGGGGACAGGCCTAAAGCTCTTCTTCTATTCAGGGAAGGAGTCGCTGACAATGCCCTGCAATTATGTGTGCATTCTGAAAATATCAGATTGATGCAAAAGTAATCGTGGTTTAAAAGGTTTAAAATAAGTGCAAAAACCGCAATTACTTTTGCACCAACCTAATGCATTTGCTTTCTTTTGGAAGTCTCAGGCGTAGGGTGGCCAAGCATCTTGGTTTAACTGGGGCTGTACCAGTTTTAGTGCTGAAAGGATCATGTCCAGGGGAATCCCTGAGTCTAAGGCAACTGGGGGCAGTCGGTCACCCTACGAGTCGCTCAGGAGGGAGAGGACGTCATGGGATTCTGGCTCCTGCATCTGCGAGCGGCTGTCCCAGGGCTCCCTCCATTTGGCTTCGGAACCTCCAAGGAATAGAAGTCCCTGGAAGGGGGGCCGGCCCGGTGGCTCAGGCAGTTAGAGCTCCGTGCTCCTAACTCCGAAGGCTGCTGGTTCGATTCCCACGTGGGCCAGTGGGCTCTCAACCACAAGGTTGTCAGTTCAATTCCTTGAGTCCCGCAAGGGATGGTGGGCAGTGCCCCCTGCAACTAAGATTGAACACGGCACCTTGAGTTGAGCTGCCTCCCAAATGTCTCAGTTAGTTGGAGCGCAGGCTCTCAACTACAAGGTTGCTGGTTCGACAAGGGATGGTGGGCTGCGCCCCCTGCAACTAGGGTTTGACTCCCACAAGGGATGGTGGGCTGCACCCACTGCAACTAGCAACGGCAACTGGACCTGGAGCTGAGCTGCGCCCTCCACAACTAAGACTGAAAGGACAACAACTTGAAGCTAAAACGGCATCCTCCACAACTAAAATTGAAAGGACAACAACTTGACTTGGAAAAAAGTCCTGGAAGTACACACTATTCCCCAATAAAGTCCTGTTCCCCTTCCGCAATAAAATCTTAAAAAAAAAAAAAAAGTCCCTGGAAGGCCTGGTTGAGTGATAAAAGGCTTTGGCGTCAGGCAGACCAGCGTTCAAATCCCGCCTCTGCCGTGTACTGTCAGCTTGGCTTTGGCCAAGTGTTGTAGTCTGAGTCCCAGTGCCTCATCTGTAAACATATAATAACTGCATCATGGTGCTGTGTGGGGACCCCAATGGCCTGATGTATACAGAGCCCTTAGCTCTGTAGGTGCTACACGTGACAGGCTAAGCCCTCTGAGCCATCACCTGTATTCCCAGTGTTGGGATGGGATGGAAGAAGCAGCCACTTCCTTCTCTCAGAGAGGCCCGGCTGGGAAAAGTTCTTTTCAGCTTCGCCAAGTCACCTGCACAGGGCCTGCCCATGGCTGTGTCCTGGCCTGGCAGCAGGTCTGGAGAGGGGCCTGTGAAGGACCCTTGGGTTTTTTGTGGAGACAGAGAAGGATACAGGTGACCTGCTCTCATCCCTGTCCAGGCTGAGCTGATGGGGGTGCTTTCCATGTGTCTCTTCCCCTTTCCCTGACTCTTTTGACTTTCTGGAAAATAGGAAGGTTCATTGAAAACAATGAAACTCACAGGATGGATGTTAGAGAGCCTTCAGTCTGATTTGGCCTTCTCTCAGATGAGGACATTGAGGGCAGGGAGGTTGTGACTCACCTGAGGTTTGACCCATGGTTAGTGCCCAGGCACTTCCTGCCGCAGAACCTGGCCCAATAGTGTGGGGAGTCCTTTAAGTTGCAAGGGATCTGGGACATGACAGCTGCAGCACGCAGCACGTCTAGTATCTGATAGTGGATTGATTGTCTGCTTTGTGGATTATTGGTGACACATCTTGAATTCCTGGCCAGCTACCCTCTGCCATTGTAGCCTCCTCCTGGGCCATCTCACCCTAATGCAGGTTGAGCTGGGCTCATGGGACATTGACTCTTTATTATTATTTTTTTTAATTAACTTTTTACATGGACTATTTTAATGGTCAAAAGAAACTAAGAAGATAAACATCACTTCCAAGGACATCCTAAAATTCACAAGAAGCGGTGATTTTCTTCCGATCAACTCTTTTCCTGGATTAGCCACACTACAATTGACCTTAATGAGCTGAGGCACCAGCAGATTTCATTCACTCAATGAATGGCGTGTTCATTAAGTGCTAGTGTGGCTAGAGAATGGTTTCATCCAGAGCAGAGAGCATGAATGGGCTATTACTCTGAGCCGAACATGTCTGTTTCCTGTGGGGTTTTCCTCTGTAGCCTGTGGAGCCTCCATTTGCTCAAATATATTTTAATTTATTTAGCACCCACTGTGCACTGGCCACCATGGAGGGAGACAAAAGAGGATAAGATTTGGCCTTTACATGAAGGAGCTTACAGTTGGAGTGAAAGTGAAATTAGTTTGGAGGAGTTACATAATAATGCATGAGAGTGGTTCATTGCAAGAGATGTTTGTTACGGGACACAGAGGAGTCATTACCCAATGAAAGGTACTAATAAGAGTGAGGCTCTCAGAGGAAGGAGAGATCAAGTGGGCTGCAGGGATCAGGAGAGACTTCATGGAAGAGGTGGGTGGGGTACCAAACCCTTGGCACTTAGTACCTTATAGCAGGCTTGGAATGTGGGTCTGACTAGCCCCATGGTTACATATAGCAACAGCCCACGGCACAGAGCTGGTAAGTCTGGATCAGAACCCAGGCCTATCTGCATTTAATCTTTTTCCATTAGAAATCCTGTCTTGCATGAGTCAGACCTTGAAAGTTGGGTAGGACTGAATAGGCAGAGAGAGGGGAACCATAAACAAGGGTATGTGTGTAGCAAGATGATGAACAAAGATCCTGCTTCGTGATGGGCTTTGAGCCAACCAGCCTGGAAGGGGGAAGGCCAGCCTGGTCCAGGGGAAGAGTCCGGAGCTCTGGGCTTCCTGTGAGATGGAGACCTGAGCCTCTGGAATTTGCATGTGCTGATGTGTTCCCTGTTCTCTCCTCAGGACCTCTGCCCCCCATATTCAGGAGCATCTGATTGCTTTCTCTGGCCTTGAGTTGGATTCTGGCTATGCTGGCATCTTCCAAGAAGACCTAGGCATTCCCTAGGGATAATAATAATAACAGCACCATCTCATATCTGTATCATGCTTCTCTAACCACACAGTCCTTTCACTTGAAACCCTAAACAAACCACGAAGAAAGACATCCTGATAGATGAGCCCAGTCCAGGGCTCCAGGCCACTTCTGCTCAGACCTCAGAGGACAGGCCAAGTACAAGTTCCTCTGGCAGGTTACTCACTGTTTTCCATTGCGTATGTTGTACCTGGCACATCATAGGTGCTCAGTAAACATTTGTTGAGTGAATGCATTTTGGGGGAATCCCATTCCATTTGTGGGGATTTCTGAAGAAAGCAAACAGCATCCATGGTCCTTCCTTTCTGGAGGTCGTTCCCTGTCCTCTGGGCCCCATGCCTCAGTAAAGTAGAGGCTGTTGCAAAGCTTATGTGCGTTTACGGCTATTGAGTTCCAAATTGCAAGGAATCTGTTGTTTTTCTTTAGTTAGGCTATCTGGTACAATTTAATTTTACATGGGAAATTACATAATTGCACCCAATCTTTCTACTGTCCTTTTATAGTGTTGTTAACATATATATAATAAAATTTGCCACTGTAACCATCTTGAAGTATACAGTTCAGTGGCATTAATTACATTCACAATGTTGTGCAAACAGCACCATATCTATTTCCAAAGCTTTTTCATCACCCCCAAACAGAAACTCTGTACCCATTAAGCAATAACTCCCCATTCTGTTCTCACTTCAGCTCCTGGTGACCTCGAATCACTTTCTAGCTCTATGAATTTGCCTATTCTAGATATTTCATTTAAGTGGGTTTATAATATATTTGTTTGTGTCTGGATATTTCACTTAGCATGTTTTCAAGATTCATCTGTGTTGTAGCATGAATAAGAATTTCATTCCTTTTTATGGCTGAATAGTATTCCATTGTAGGTACATACTACATTTTGTTTATTCATTTATCTGTTGATGGACACTTGCGTTGTTTCCACTTTGGCTATTATGAATAATGCTGCAGTGAACCGTGGTGTACAGGTTATCTGTTTGAGTTCCTATTTTCTTTTCTTTTTTTTTTTAAATTTTATTTTATTAAATTTATTGGGGTGACAATTGTTAGTAAGATTACATAGATTTCAGGTGTACAATTCTGTATTACATCATCTATAAATCCCATTGTGTGTTCATCACCCAGAGTCAGTTCTCCTTCCATCACCATATATTTGATCTCCCTTACCCTCATCTCCCAGCCCCCCCCCCCCACGCCCCACCCCGCCTCCCCTCTGGCAACCACTAAACTATTATCTGTGTCTATGAGTTTCTGTTTCTCATTTGTTTGTCTTGTTCTTTTGTTGTTTTTGGTTTATATACCACATATCAGTGAAATCACATGATTCTCTGCTTTTTCTGTCTGACTTATTTCGCTCAGCATTACTCTCTCAAGATCCATCCATGTTGTCACAAATGTTCCTATATCATCTTTTCTTACCGCCGAATAGTATTCCATTGTGTATATATACCACAACTTCTTTATTTTCAATTCTTTTGGGTATATCCCTAGGAGTGGAATTGCTGGGTCATATGGTAATTCTGTGTTTGACTTTTTGAAGAACTGTCAAGGCGTTTTCCACCGTGGCTACATCATTTAACAATCCTCCCAGCAAAGCACAAGGGTTCCAATTTCTCCATATACTTGCCAAAGCTTGCTGTGGTTTTTTTTTTTTTTTTTTTTAATATGGAAAGGTTTTATTTATTGAAATGAAACCATAACAAGAAGATGGGAGATTTCTAGTTTTTTCAAATCCATCTTAAGAGAGCCCAGAATTCAGGTTTCTTTTATGTCAAGGGAAGGAGAATGGGCGGGACAAGAGGTGGGATCCAAGGAAGAGTGGGAATCTCCAAACCATTTTGCTCCCAGTTGTTTTTTGATGTTCTTGATCCCCACTGATCTGAGGTCCATCCCCCTCACCCTGCCCCCCACACGGTGCTATTTTCTGGGTTTTTAATTATAGCCATCCTTGTAGGTGTGAGGAGGTGTCTCATTGTGGTTCTGATTCGCATTTCCCTAGTGACTAATGATGTTGAGCATCTTTTCATGTGTTTATTGGTCACTTGTGTATTTTCTATGGATAAATATCTATTCAGGTGCTTAGCCCGCTTTAAAATTGAGTTGTTTGGATTTTTTGTTGTTAAGTTGTAGTTCTTTATATATTCTGGATACTTAACTTTTATCAGATACATGATTTGCAAATATTTTCTACATTCTGTGGATTGTCTCTTCAATTTGTTGATAATGTCCTTGGATGGACAAAAGTTTTTAATTTTAATTAAGTCCAGTTTATGTATTTTTCTTTTGTTGCTTATATTTTTGGTGGCATATCTAAGAATCATTGCCAAATCCAAGGTCATGAAGATTTAGCCCTATGTTTTTTTTTGTTGTTGTTGAAATGTTGTGGTTTTAGCTCTTATATGAGTTTTATAGTATATAGCTCTTCGATTGTTGATCCATTTTGAGTTAATTTTTGTATGTGATATGAAATAGGGGTCCAGCTTCATTCTTTTGCGTGTGGAAATCCAGTTGCCCAGAACCATTTGATAGGGGTTGCCTTGAATCTGTAGATCAGGTCGTATTGACATCTTAAACAATATTGTCTTTCTATCCATGAAGATGGAATGTATTTCCATTTATTTAGGTCTTCTTTAATTTCTTCTAGCAATGTTTTTTAGTGCTCGGTGTACAAGTGCTTCACCTTCTTGATTACATATTTTCCTGGGTATTTTATTCTTTTAGATGCTAATGTAAATGGAATTACTTTTTAAATTTCCTTTTCAGATTGTACAGTGCTGGTGTATAGAAACACAACTGACTTTTGCATATGATCTTATACCCTACAACTTAGTTCAATTTGTTTATTAGTTCTATTTGCTTTCTTGTAGATTCTTTGTGATTTTCTGTATATAGGGTCACGTCATCTACAGATGAAATTGATTTACTTCTTCCTTTCCAATTTGGATGCCTTTTATTTCTTTTTCTTGCATATTTTCTCTGGCTAGAACTTCCAGGAAAGGTTGACTGGTAGTGGTGAAAGTGGACATCTTGTCTTATTACTGATCTTAGGCAGAAAGCTTTCAGTTTTCAACACTGAGTAGGATGTTAGTTGTCTACTGCCCTTTTGATGATGGGCCATCCCTAGGGTCCTGGGTTAGGTGGGGGTGGGGGCAACTATAATAAGTGCTTTATTATCCAACAAATAGATTTCTCCTGAAAGAGAATGTCTTAGTCCGTTTGGGCTGATATAACAAATTACTATAGACTACATAGCTTATAAACAACATACATTTATTTCTGAGTTCTAGAGGCTGGGAAGTCTAAGATCAGGGCACTGGCGGATTCGGTGTCTGTTGAGGGACAGTTTCTGGGTTCATGGACAGCAGACTTCTTGTTGTAACCTCACATGGCAGGAGTGATGGAGTTCTCTGGGGCCTCTTTCATAAGGGCACTAACCCCATTCATGAGGGCTTCACCCTCGTGACCTAATCGTCTACAAAGGCCCCACGTCCTAATACCATCACATTGGGGATTAGGATTTCAACATATGAATTTTGGGAGCACACAAACATTCAGGACATAACAGAGAATCCTATTTGGAGTCTTGTGCAGAGAAAATACCCACTAATTAGCAAATATCAATTTCACAGCAGTATTAATCGGTATTAAAATGTCAGTTGAACGGAGACCCAAATATTTTTTAAGTTTCTACTATGTCGCAAGCATTTTTATTACCTCATTTGATCCTACAACAGCTGTTGGAGACAGGCTTTTATTATCACCACTCCCGTTTAGAGGTGAGGAAATGAAGACGAGGGAGTGAGATGATATGTACAGCTGGTAGGTATTCAAAGGACGTTAGGTGTATGTGGTAAGTTTCTTGTTCTGTAAGTTGCCTTCTTTTTTTCTCTCCAGTAATTGCCAAGGGGAGAGACTGAGAACTGCCCTTCTTTGTGGGGTGTCTCAGAACCTCCTTGGGGGTTTAGGGATGGGAAGCCTTTTTCAAAGACACTGCCGCTTCTCAGCCTGTCCTGATAGATCAATTATTCAGGGGTGCCCTGCCCTCAGTAGGGCTCATTGCTGCAAGGATCCACCGGGACTGACGAGCTTGCTGCCACCTGCAGGTGTGTACAGTGGGAAAAAGGTTGAGAGCCACTGCAAACCACAGCATCATCTTTCATATGTGATGCTGGTGGTACCAAATCAGCGAGGAGACTTGTGGAGCTGATTCTATCAGAAGATTCCAAGAAGGAACTCTTTCTGAGGATTGGGAGAAAATTCTTTGCAGGTCAAGGACAAGTGCTGCACCCGGCCACTTTGTCCTACCCCAAACCCCTGTACTGTTAACGCAGTGGTAATCAACACTCGTAGTGAGATTAGCTTTATCAAGTAACTGCAGCCACAAGTACCTGGATAATTCATAGCCAATGTTTAGTTTCTGCCTCAAATTTCTGGGTCACTGGAACTCTGTCAGATCCTATTCTGGACATTGTTATGCGACCCGACTAGCAAGCGTGTAGCTCTGCCAGAGAAGTGATCCTGGAATAGAGACCCTCCTGGAGGGGGCGGCAGTCTGTAGGAAAGGCCTCGGATTTCTGGGTGCTGGTCCTGGGTGCTAATCTTCAGCTTGGATGAGACCCCGAAGAAATTGTCATTGACTGGACATTTCTGTACACAGATTCCAAATCAGCCCAGGGCAGGGGAAGGCTGCATTTTTGCTCTGTTGATTTTAAGGTTGAATTTTCTCTTTCTTTTGGCCTCATTTTCTGCATTTTAGCCGGGCAGAAGGGCATGGGTGAATTTAGTGCCCTGCTCCTTCTGGTCTGCTTGGAGCAGGATTTGCTGAGTTCCCTGCCAGTGCTGGCCATTTTGATGCTCCATCTAGGTTTTCAGCACATATTAGTCCTCATTTCTTGATGAGATTTCCCTGGGCTGCAGATGGCCCTGGGGACAAAACCACCAAGAGGTACATGTATTTGAAATTCTAAAAACATACGTGTAAACAAACAAAGCTAAGGCCAGAGGGGTAGCCCTGCCTCCTATTCCCCCCAATTCAGCAGGTCTTTCTTGTTTCAATTCAGTTTGGCAAATGTCTGTATGATAATGCAGATAAGATGCAGTTCTGTCTTCAAAGAATTCAAAATCTGCTTCTAACTCTTTTCTTCCCTTATTTCTCTGCTGCTCCGTGCCACTCCTTCCCCCATTCTCCCACCTGTCCCTGTCAGCTTTCACATTTCCCTGTCTTGTAGGCTTGAGACTTTGGAGTCCACCTTTGCTTTTCCTCTCCTCCATTCTCTGGTCTGTAGACTAACCATACACCCAGTTTGCCCACAACAGTTGTGATTAACTCTGGCCCAGTGTAATTGTAATGGCTCCTTTTTCACTCTCAAAAAGTGTCCATGTTTGGGCAATAAATAAATGGTCAGCCAGTCTACAATCTTTCAGAGGCCAAGGCTGTGTTCCTACCCTTCTCTGTGCCTGCCACCCCCCTTGGGTCAGATGCTATCACCTCCTGCCTGGACCACTACAATTGCCTTCTCTCTGGTTTCCTTATTTCCTGTATCTCTTCCAACCTATTCTGCAAATCATTGCCTGATTAACTCGCTCAAAGCACAGTACCCTGGGCTCACTTCATTGGTTCCTTGCTGCTTACAGGATACAGTTCAAACATCTTAGTCTGACACTTTAAAGCCCTTTGCAACCCAGCCTCTGCTTTGCTCTAGTCTTCTCTCTGAGTTTCTCAGCATGAAACTCATTTCCACTCTCACTGGGTGGTGCTCTGTGCCCTGACCCTGCCTTTTGATGACCACCCTTGCTCAAAAGGTCCATTTACCTGGACTCGCAACCTGGCCCTTCCCTCCGATGCAAATCTCTGTGCCTGTGTCCCTGAAGCCCAGTGTCAATTCCCACCTCTTAAACACAGCATCTGTGACCAGCCCGTCCCTTAGCACTGTCTCCTCCTCTGAACTCCTCGGCCTAGAGCAATTATTGTCTGCACAATTCATTTGGCATCTAATCATGTACTGCCTCATGACTTTTTATATATTGCTATCTTGAACTAGAGCTGAAAGTATTAGCTGTAATGTCACTTTTTGTTCTCATCTGCCTTTCTCCTCAATGAAATTGCAGGTTCTCTGAGGACAGGAGCCTTGTCTTACCCTTGTTTTTATTCCTTATGGCACCAAGTGCCTAGTGGGTACAAAATAAATACTGCCCAGAAAACTTTAATATGTATTCATTTCGGAATCCCAGCACTAGGAGAACAAATCCTAGTGGAGAACCCTAATAATCATGAGGCTCAAACTTTTATTTTGTCGATGAACCAAAACATGAAGACAAGGGAAGTCAGAGACTTGCTGCAGGGGACCTAGCTAACACAAATGGCAGATCTTGTCATTGGAAGACCAGGGTACTCGCCACATCACCAGGCCACCTCCTACGTGTTGATTTTATTTGGTGAATAGATTACAACCATTTTCAAGGTTGAATAGTGATTTGGAAAGCAGAGGGAGAGAAGGTCAGCAAGCCAGAAGGACAACATGGCCTCAGCAAAGTCCAGGAGATGCAAACGTGATTGGCATAATTTGGGGAGGACAGCAATTAGGCCAAGATTGTTCCTATGTAAGAGAGTTGTGTGGGGGGGATCAGGGAACACCTTCAATCTCATGATTTGGGGTTATGAGAGATCTGTCACAGCTGAGCCATCTGCCAGTGCCTTAGAGGAAAGTCTCATCTCTCTGCTCCCTGTTCAGATGTTTTGGGTTGGAGGGCAGGTATGGGGTGTGAGGGACAGCTCAGGAAGGCTGGGAGAGGGCATGGGAAGTCCTGCTTGGAGGCAGCTGGGTCACGTTTGTTTGGGCTATAAAGAAACGTGACTTCAGAGGTATTGAAAAGTGCCACTAGTAATGCTGTTATATATAGCTTTCAACTTTAATAAGGTGTTGCAAAAACTATGAAAATACATATAACTAAAAACATATTTCACTGGAAGCTTGATCTTGAATCCCTTTCTACTGCTCCCGTGTGGTGCTTCATGCTGTCAATAGAGCTATTAAAACACAATGGAAAGTGGGTAATTGTGCATTATATGGCTTTTGTTTTCCGTTATGAAATATTGACATCCGAAAAGCGAGTGGGATTATTGGGTGGAGGGCAGTGTGGAAAAGATGGGAGAGGGAGGCTGAGGGTTAAGGACAGCGGGTGGGAGAGCAGGAATCTGGCTGTTTCCCTTCCAGCCGGTCTCTCTCTCTGAGTCTTGAATTTTCTAGCCACAAACCCTGGGGAAATTCACACATCTCATGGCATGAAGAGACTCTGAGTTGGTAATCAGGGTTAGCGGAGGACTCTGGTGTCCTGGCATAACGTGTGAAGCGAGGGCAGGGGCTGCGGCTAAAGAATGTGTCTGAAGGCAGCTTGGGGAGATAAGGGCAAATTAAGTCAGGAAACAGGCGCAGGAATTATTTCCCGGGGAAAGCCGTGATGGAGTCCGTGCCCACCCTCTGCTTGCTGGCGGGGATTCTTCAATAATGTCCTGATGCCGGGAGCTTGGCGGGAACTGGGTCTGGAGAAGGTGGAGTCTCGCAAAGGTGCCCTCTGCCCAGGGCACGCCTGTTCCACACGTACCAACGACCATAAAATAATAATAGCTGCTCTTTATTGAGTGCGAGGGGCAGGTGCTTACGTACTTTTCCTTACCGAATTCTCACAACAGCCCCACTTTCTGGATGGAACTGCAGCCAAGTTGCAGAACTCCTGGGTCTCCAGCCCCTCTCTGTGTTTCCGTGGCCCACCTGGGAGGGAAGGATACCTGGGAAGACACAGGAAGCCATGGCTTTCTTGTTTGTTTGGGGGAATCCGCCCTGGCTGGCAGGGAAAGTAGCTGTGAGCTGTGAAAGGGCTGTGGGTTGTTTCCTCAACAGGAAGATTGCCCTGAGGTCACTTGATAGCAGGCCTGGGGACATACAGGTGACTCCCTTGCTGCAGTGGGGACTTCAGGGGAACTTCTCTGCAGCATTGCGGGCTCTGCCATGGGTTTGAGGGACGACCTGTCTCTCTAGATAGATTACATTTGGTTTGTTCAGAAGGCATTTATGGCTTTATAAAGCTCTTAAATTGGCTCTTCCCCCCCCTCAAAACATTTCTTCAAGCATACAAGGCCAGTTTTAGAATAGCAATTACCAGCTCCAATATCCCCCAGCTCACTCACGCTGTGCTGTTGTGTATAAACTGCCTGGGACATTTGTAATGCTGCCACACGGCATATCTGCACGGTGCAAAGCCCCCTTCTGCACCGAGGCCCTTTCTCAGCTCTAATTTATGGGCCACATAAAACTCTGTGAAGTTGCCCTGCATCTTTTTGAGGCAAAGTTGAGGTTTTTTTTACTGTTTCAAGCTGCTAATTTTTACCATTTAGAGCCAGCCTTCTGCCTGTGCCAGTGTGCGTGTGTGCATACAAGTTGGCCACTTTAATTTATGGGTCTCTTTCTCTCGGTAATGCTCATAACTTACCAATGTGTGCATAATGTACAGCCAGCTCTTCCTTATTACAAGAGGCTTGGCTGCGTTGGCCTGTGCCTGCAATAAGCTGGACCCCCTCGCCACCCCACCTCAAACCCAGGGAGGAAGCTCTGGTGCAGCGATGGACACTGGCTTGGGAACAGGAGCTGGCTGGCAGGAATTCACTGAATGAACTTGGCCCAGTGTCCTTTCCTGTGAGATGAGGGGCCTAACGAGAGGCAGCACGGTGGGTGCAAAGAGTGGGAATTGCAGAGCAGGGGACTAGGATTTGAGGCCAAAACGCAGCATGTTCCAGATGTGTTCTCTTGGGCAAGCCTGTACCCTTTCTAAGCCTCAGTTTCCTCATTTGCAGGATGGAGATGGATCAGAAATTTCTCACTGGGGTGTTGTGAGTAGGAAGTGTGCTAATGACTGTGTAGGCCCTTCATAAGCCAAGGCAATATCCGAGGGCTGGATGGTAGCTATTCCAAGCTCTAAACTGCTGGCGAGGCCCCGAGGAGGGGGAGCGCCAAGAGCAGTGTGATGTCTCAGGGCTTTCCAGAGTTGATTGGAGATGCCTCTGGACTGGCCTCCCTGGGCTCCATGAGCCCCGAGTGGACAGCTGTGCACACTCAGCTCCTTCCTCCTTTCCCACCAGGGTTCTCTGATCCCACTTGGCAACCCCTTCTCCACCCCAGGCCAGCTCCCACCCCTAACCTTCCTTGGGGCCAGGAATCCTCTCCTGCTCTTTGCTCAGGCTTCTCATTAGGAGATAACACTGATAAGATAGCTGGGCTTTTCCAGTGGTCTCCTGGGAAGACCGTTATCTACAGGTTGTGGGCATCCAGGAGCAGGGAGGTTTGTGGCTTCCACGCCTGTGTCCCCACAAGAGGGTCCTCACCACACCGCAAGGGAACTCAACTCGGCCCTCTTGCCCCCCCATTTCCCTCTCCCCCCAGGTTGGGATTTCATTGGCTAACAGAAGGAGGATGTTCAGCCCCTACTTGGGGTTTGGTGGGCCCCTCAATCAGAGGACCCCCCATCCCACTCTTCCTTTATTGTCCCCTGAGGACTCATTCCTCCTCCTAACTGCTTCTGTTGGCATGTTCCCATTTGGATATTTTACCACTAATGCAAACTCCTTGAGTTTAAAACAGGCTGATTCAACACATTTTTAGTGAAGGGAAAGATGCTGTCACCTGGTGAGCTTCCACTATATGCCAGGAAGTAGGCAAGGTGTTTTGTATGCTCCAGGTCATTTAATTCTCACCACAAATTCTACCAGTAATCATACCTAAAATGCATTTAGCATTTACTATGTGTCAGGCATTGTTCTGAGCTCTTTATGTGAATTCAATCCTCACAACACTTCTATGAGGTAGATACTATTATTATCTTCTTTTGTATTATAGATAATCTGAGGCACAGAGAGGTTAAGGAACTTGCCAAAGGTCACAAAGCTAGTCATTTAGGAAGACTGGATTAGCACCCAAGAAATCTGGTTCTGACCCTGAACTCTTAGCAACCACACAAGAAATACTGCTTCTTCCAGAGTGATGTTTTTTAATTATCCCATTTTATAGGTGTAAAATCTGGTATTCAGAGAGTGAATAACTTTCTCAATAACACATATTAGGAAGACTCGAACCAGAACTTGAAGCAGGATTGGTCTTGCTCCAAGGCCTATGGTCTTTCCATTATACCTTCTGTCCTTCGGCTTACTGGTTCAAGACACTTGTTTTTCCTACCCTCAATTGATAATATTGTAATTAGGTAAGCAGATGTCATAAAACTGAAGGTTTTTAAGAAGAGGAGGATGGTTTGGAGCCAGCAGGGCTGGGAAGCAAGAGGAAAGGGAAAGACTTTGCAGTAGTCAGGCAGGGATGGGGAGGGGAGGGTCCCGGTTAGGGTAGAGGGAATGGAAAAGAGAGTGGGTTTAAGAGCTGTTCTGAAGAACTGCTAGAACCTGGTGATTCGCCACACGTTGGAAGTCTGCCTTAGGGTAGAATTGGCAGCCCAAAGACTCAGTGGATTGACATACTATTTATGAAAATGAGAGCAAAGTTCTTGAGAAAATGAGAGCAGAGAGTCTCACTTTTAAAATGCTGACTTTGAGATGCCATGGAAACCTCCAGTAAAGAGTCCTGTGAACAATGCTTGATAATTTCTTCAACCTCCAAGACTGATTTTGGGCGTTTGGGTTCTTAAAGTGTTTGGTCATGGCCTCTTTGAGAATCTGATGGAATGATGGATTCTCTCCCAAGGAAAATGTGCTCACGCGTGTGCATATACACACACCACTTACACACTTGTACACATACGCACAATTCATAGACCATGTCCCAGGCTAGAATCCCCAGGACACGGGGTCTCCAGGTTGAGAACACGGGTTAGGGCCTCTGTCCTGGCCAAGAGCACCCAACACCTGGTAAACCCCTGGGTCTGGCTGGAAAGCTGGAGAACTGGCATCCTGCGTGGCTTGGCTACGTCTCTGGGTATTGGATGTGTGGATCTGTGCCAGAATTCCTGGAGGGGGAGACTTTTCCATTTCAAAGCTGTACCTGGAAACAGTGTGGGTGGGATTTCTCAGTCTCTGAGCCAACAGGAGGGTGGGCAGGTCATTTCCCTGGGCTTGTGTATCCCCGTGTGTACCCCAAACTTGGCCCTGTGGTTTGTTCACTTTTCCTTTCATCCACTCATTGTGTGTTGAATGCTGACTGTGTGAGGGGCTGGGCTAGGCACTGAGCTGGCCTCCCTGTTGCTCCCTGAGCCCTGAGGATGGTGACACAGGATAGGACCTGAAATAGGGCTTGAGCTGGGGAGAGACCCTTTCCTGTCCAGCCCGCCTTCTGTTCCCATACCCCAGACCCAATAGGTCTCCTCAGTACCCTTGCCCAGGGCTATGTCCCCCTCATTGAGAAGCTCAGTACTCTTCTAACCAGGCCCTTGGGGGACGACATGGAGGGTGGCTGTCAGGGAGAGTACTGGTATTCAGAGGTAGTGCAGGGAGGGAGGACGGTGGCAGAGCAATGAGGTCAAATCTGGGTTCTGATGCGCCTGCTACAGCATCTCCTGTCACCTTGGGCAAGCTGCCTCACCTGTCTGGACTGGAATTCCCTCATCAGTACAGCCAAGGCATCCATGACTGTATTGTATTGGTACAGAGTCACTGCTTGCCTGTGATGGCTCCAGGGAATGGAGTCGCCCTTCTCACTAGTGGGGAGAAACTGATGCCCCTCCCCCGAGTGGGGCTCCTGTGCTTCGTTACTTGGAGACAAGGCGTTGGAGTAGTGCCAAGCAGGTACTTCCCCGAAATCATTCGTTTTCACCCTGTTGGCTTTACTACTATGTGGCTACTTAAAATGAAACAAATTGAAGGGAGATCACATTAAATCTCAGTTCTTCAGTCTCACTACCGTGTTTCAGGTGCCCAATAGCCATGTGTTCACTGCTGCAGAAGGTTCTCCCTGACTGGCTACTGCAGAAGGTAGCCCGGCCCACCCCCATTTCTCTGAGGGGTCAGAGATCCTGCTTCGTTGGGGAGGGCAGGTGTTTGAGTAGTGACACTTGGGGAGACCTTGGTCCTTGTGTAATTCATTACGTCTTAGAAGGGAGGGAGATGAGACATTTCAATTCATTATAGAATTCTCAATTCTGACCTTCAGACTCACTAAATGACTGCCCAAGCTTCAGGGAGGGGACATACGGGGCAGTGGTTGCTCCTGGTACCCCTGTCTGCCCACACGGACCCTCTCAGCCTCCTCCTGGGAGCCACCCAAATCCCAGATCTCTCTTTCTGAACCCCCATGTGACTGGGGCCCCACAGCAGTCTCTTCTGCTCCACACCTGCTAGAGACAGTGTCTTGCCTGGCTTCCTTGGGAGCCCTCAGCTCCCCTCAAGACCGCTCTAAGACCTCAGGCTGGGGGAGTTCTCATGCTGGGGACTTCTTAATGATACATAGCTCTGCCCCAGAGCCATTTTCTGCCCAAAGCAGAGAAGAAAGAGATCCAGGCTACGGCTCAGATGGCACAACAGTAAGAGTGATCTGGAGTCTCAGGAGAGAGCGCACGTCCCCAAGGGTCCTGGGTGGCTGTGAAGTTGGGGTCGTTATGGGATCTGGGGCTGTTCAGGCATCAACTGCCTATGCACAGAGCTGGTGGGCCCCTTGGAAATGAGTCTGCTAGTCTCAAAGTGGGTCATCCGTGTTCCCTGCTGCCCTGTGCAGAGATGTGCTGCAGTCATCTCTGTGGGCTGTACCACACCACAGGCCCCTGGGAAACCTGTTACTTCCCTGCAAACCACATTGGCCTTACAGGTCCCATGGAGGGCTATCCAGGGAAGTAGCTGGTTTTTCCTTTAGATCTCAGAGGTAGGCCCCATACTGGACAGAGGCTTAGGGGAGACTGAACTCTCTGTCTGTGTCTGCCACCCCATGGTCTGGCTGAGGCCTGGATGTCATCTTGCTGGGGCTTGTCTGGGCTCTCAAGTCCACCGACCAGAAAAGAGGTGAGCAGAGTGATGAGTTGTGTCAGGGCCCCTAGTGGAGTCCTCATGTGGAGAAGGTCAGATGTTCCAATATAGCTTCTACAGCAGAGTTATCCCCAGAGGACAAAGAATTCGGTGTCTGGAATCCTATATGCTCCCATGAGCTTTTTTGATAGAAAGGGCAGAAAGGCAGAGGTGGGGCTGGGGAGTATGGCGCACCTCACCCATCACCAGCTTTCCAGCCCTGGGCTCCCTCTTTGTTGGGTGGCACCTGGGCATAAGAAGGATGGGGCAGTGGGATGGGAGCCTTTCTTCCCTTCAAAGTCTGCTTTGGGGTTCACCTTCAATATACTCATTCCTGTCCATAGCAGCCTGGTAATTCAAGGTAAATATTGCTTGAATACAGGTGAATTTGGAGGACAGTCTTTAAACTATGGAGCAAATTCATTAGTGTAGGTTCATTTTTGCCTTCGCTTCTTTTGAGTCCCTTTGGCCTGTGACAGGGGCCCGCTCTCAGATGACCTTTAGTCCTATAGATCTGGCCTCTGGGCTCCTGAGACACAGATAACTTCCCGACTGCCATCCACTTTCCCCGTCCCTTTCTGTTCTTTTCTGTTTCTTTCCAGATCCACCTCCCTCTCTTTCTCCTCCTCTTCCCTCTGCTTTCCTTTCTTTCTCCTTCTCCTTGGTGGCTGTCAGAGTCCGCACCCCAGGCCCTCAGCCCACCCCAGGTGGCATTTGATTGCACTTCTGCTCAGCTGACCAGCCCCAGGTCCTCTGGCCTTCATGACTCCCGCATGCATCTCCCAAGCTTTAGTCTGCTCGGGAGAGGCTGAAGCCTTCGGTTTGAGTGGAATCCAGGCTGCTCCCACCTCCGTCTGGGTACCCCCTTCTCATCACAGAACATTCCTTTGTTCTCACTTCCACTCAGGGCTAGGTGCCCCTGCGACCCCGGCACACTCAGTCAGCACAAATATAATTTATTATCCATCCAAGAAAAACCAGATCAGGAAGTTCAGTCAGTTATTGCAGAGAAAACAATGTGGTATATTTCACTGTCCCAGATCACTGACTTGGGGCTCCTCAGCGGCTGAAGATTTCCTGAGTCTCTCCTTGCTACTCTCACGGGCTAGATAAGACAGAAGCAACACCCACTCACAGAGGAAACCCGGGGCTGTGAACCAGCCAGTCGCAGTTCCAGCTCTGAGAGCTGGGGCAGGTGGCTCGACAAATGTGTGGCTCATTCTTCCCATCAATCAAGCAGGACACTGATGACCCCTCAGGGCTGTAGATAAGGACGCACCTTGTTTTGCCATTCGGTGCACCTCAGATCCTGGATACCGGCCTCCCTGTGTCCCAGATGGTAACAGAGGCAGGGCAAGAGGGCCCCACTGCCAAGGCATTTTGTTCTTCATTGTCAGTCATTAGTCACCCGAGGAAATAAAGGGAAAGGATCAGCAGAGATCCTCTTCCAAGTGTTGGAGGCAGGGGAGGGAACAGAAAGGACTAGACCAAGTTGATCTCTCCTGACCCAACAAAGTCTGTGCTGCCCCCACCTGCCCCATCTCACTGAAGAGCAGCAGGATCATCCTTGACCTTGACCTTTCCCTCATTTCCTCATAGCCCAATCCCATGTCCTGTCAATTTGACCTGTTATATAAGGTAAGTCTTGGCCCAGACCATATCTCTCCATTTCCCATGCCATGCCCTTGGCCCACACCTGTCATCGCTTGCCTGGCCCACTGTAACACATCCACGCTGTTTCCTGCTTGACACTTTGCCCTCAGTCTCTTCTCTACACTGAAGGCGGAGTGACTTTTCGTACCCCAAGCTTCTTCTTCAATGAGGCCATTGCAGTTTGCCGTCACATATTTATTGGTGTGACTTGGAATTTAATATCTAACCTTGTCCAGGAGGTCAGGGCCAGTGTCTGAGTTGGTCATCATGGTGCCCCCCAGTGCCCTTGATAGGTACCTGTTAAGCAAATGAGAGAATGGATGGCCAGGCAGGCACTTGTGTTCCTGCTCTCTCTTCCAAAGGGATGTGCGTGCCACATGGGCAAGGGAATCTGTTTCTTTTGCTCGCTGATGTCCCCCTAGAGCTTAGAACACTGGTACATCTAGGGACTCAATGGAAATTCATCGAGTGGATTGTGAGTCTCTGAAATAGAAGGCTTGGCTGGGCTCCCTTAATTCAGAGCACTGGCTTCGATTCAGTCTGGGGTCACCTTTCTGTGACATCATCTCATCCTGTCTCCTCACTGGCCTCTCAGGGTCTTGGTTTCCATGAAAGCTTTCTGAGCTGAGAACTTAGGTTGGGGCTAAATCAAGATTACTGCTTGATTATGTCCTTGTTACCCCCAAGGAGGAAGTGTGTCTTCTTTGCCACTTTCTTGTTAGGTATGAGAGATGAGGGCCATGTGTTGGGGGCACGTCCTTGGGTCCCACGAACTCTTGGGAGCTTCTCTGCAGCTACACCTAGGGCAGCCCAAATCCTTCCCAGATATTGCTTTCTTTCTTGGTAGAAAAAAGTAGCCTCCCCGCCTCCCCGACACAAACACATACAAAGTGCTGAAAATAGAAAAATGTCCCTAAGGCCTGGCCATAGAAGAGAGGGCAGAGCCTTGGAGATGCTTGGGTCAGGGCACCTTGAGAAGGCATGTGGTGCTTTGTGATGTGTCCATATCGGTCCTTCTCTGAGCAGTAGTTTCCACCTGTGAGAGGGAGGTTGTGACACCTGTGTGGCTGCCAAGCTAAAAGCAATCTGAGAGACTACCTAGGAGAGAAGTATGAGAGCTGGAAAATGGTGATATTTCATCTCACCCATCAGGAAAGCCCAGTTTTCTCTTCTCTGCTGTTAGTGGCCCAGGGATGACATTCCTTCACCTCACCCCCTTAGAGGTTTTCTTCCAGAGCCTTCTCTTGGGCCCTCCCGGTTCCCTTATATTTTCTCTCCCACCCTGTAAGCATTTCTCCCAAGAGCCATGCTAGTACCTTGGCTGTAGCTCAGGGCTGGGGAAGTGTGTGTTTGTGGGGCGGTGGGCTCGGCTGGGAGGCTGAGGGTCGCGCGTTGCCTTGTGGCTGCGCTGCGGGGTCTGGCGGAGCCCCAGCCTCTGGCTGTGACATACAGCCCCCTTCATGAAACCAGACAGAATTAAGCCTTTTGTTTCCTGTTTGCTAGGCCGGCTTAAAGAAAACACAGAGGGTCCATGGGGCTGGGGCTCCCAACAAGACGGCCTTTGTATTCATTTAATTAATCAGTTAGCTGAGGGGAAGGAGAAGAGGGAAGTTCATGTTATAAATACATGTTTTTCTTTGGCTTTTTTCCCCCAAAGACAGGGCCTGAATGGCATCCCTGAGAGAGCCCCCCATCTCACCCCAGACATGCTGGGGGCCAGGGGCCTGCCAGGCTGCAGCTGTGACCCTCCCCCACCCCCCATCTTTCAAGAGCATTAGCCCTGATCTCTCTGGGTCCTGGGGAAATGTTAAATGCTGAGAGGGGGTAGGGGCAGTGGCAGGGGGTGGCCATTAGGCTCTGGACCCCTTTCCCCCTTCCTCACATCTCCCCTCAAACCCTGCACCCACCCTCCTGCACCCGCCATGGCTGAGGTACCTGCACTGCCACATGGGGAACCATCTGTCCCCAAAGAGGCCAAGATGCTCCGCAGGTGCATTGTGGGGGAGAAGTCCTCACTTAGGTGCAGGGTGGTCTTCATGCTCCCTGCTTATCACCCCCACTCCACAGGGAGGGGCTGGGCTAGTACTTGCCAAACTGCCCAGGCAAACAAAGCACTCAGCCGCTCACTCCCAGGGAACACCCACGCCCGCCAGTGCCCTCCTTTCCTCCCCTTCAGTTTGAGCCTTCTGAAGAGCAGGGCAAAAGAAAAGGAAATAGGGCTCTTGGGGCTATGGGGAGGGTGTGTAGTAGCGGGGAGGGGCTGAGCCTCTTGGACAGATACCCTCAACCCACTTCTGCCTCCACAGAGTGAGTTGTTTTGGAAAGCTTCCTTTGATGATACTATTTAAACCATATTTTTCTTTTTAGAGATGGGCAAATTCACTCACTGTTCTCCCACTGCCTCCCCCTCTGCCAGCTGCCAGGTGTTTTTAACGGTCTAAAAACCCTTTCATTATGAGGTAAAATATTTGCCACCCCTAAATATATGGCCCTCGTCATGGAATTTCACTGTGGTAAACTTTCCCTTATGTGCTCTTCATCTCAAGTCTCAGTGAAAACACTCTGGTATCTGGTAACCATGACGCTCGGCCCCCTGGACACACTGCCCAGAAAATCCCCAGATCTAGCCCAAAGGTGGAGGGTCCAGGGCTTGGGCCTTGTGTCTGATCTCTAAATATTTAACTTGTCTTGAGGGGCATCAGACCGATATCCAACCCGGGTGATGCCAGCACAGGTGCTGTGGGGCCCCTGCTTCCTACCCACCTCTCCTGGCGTCAGTGGGGGCCCTTCAGTGAAAGGGTCACATGACAGAGGACAGAGGGCAGAGCTTGTCAAATGTTCCATGAGGACAGGACTACAAGGCCTGTGTTCTCTCTCCCCCCGCTGAGGACATTCCCCCCCAACCACCGAGAGAGGCTTACAGTTTCAAGCCACAAACCCAAAAACTCTCACGCTAGGAGTTTGGGGAACACCATCAAGAGTGAGCCCGAGGTGGGGTGATCTTTCGCTTAGCTCAGCAGCAGAATGCCAGGAGTCATGAGTGACTTGGGTCAGGAAACTGTTCAGTGTAACTTATTGTGTGGCTGTCTGGACTGTGTGTGTGTCCATGTGTGTGCATGGTCCCTGAAGCAGCGACTAAAACTCAGGGCTCCAGAATTTCCATGTCATCTCCTGGGTAACTTGTGTCAGCTCTATTCTTCCCAAGCTTCATTTCCCAAAACCAGCTCTTCACCTCCACCGTCTGTAGGGGAAGTACCACCCTCCTGGGTTCCTCTGCCCAGAGAGTGGATCATACATAGGTTCAGGAACAAAAGAAGTCCATGCTGCCCTTTGCTTGGGGCTCCTAGAACTGTTTTTTACCAGCGATCTGTGGATTGGGGGTTGGCAGGGAGAGAGGTCAGGCCCTTGAGAATAAATCTCACTTTCAAAGTTGTTTGAATCATAGAGACTCTGGAGCTGGAAAGAATCCCAGTGGTCAGCTGGACCACGGAGGAAGCAAGGCCGACTCCTTTCCAGAAAGAAGACGTCTCGTTTACGGCATGATGTGGGTGGGGTCTGTGGGATCTAGTTTTTGTCCCCAGGATGCAGCCAGGGTAGCTGGCAGTTGGATGCCCAGGGGAGAAAGGGCCACTAAAGTTGTGTTTCTCAAAAGTTAATGGGTGCATGAGTCATCTGGGCATCTTGTTAAAAAGCAGATTCTAACAGTAGGTCTGAGGGGGACTGAGATCCTGCACTGACAGGCTTCCAGGTGATGTTGATGCTGCTGGTCTGGGGACGACACTGAGTGGCAAGGGGCAAGGGGACTCATCAGTGCTGTGCCTGTGAAGTACAAAGTCACTGGCCTGTGGCGTGAGCTGCTGCATTATTCCAGTCATAGGTGACCAACTAGTCCCAGTTTGCATGGGAATTCCCCAGTTTCATCAATGGAGGTTCCCGAGATGGTTGACCACCCTAGTTCCCGACCTTCCCCCCAAAACAGGGCCTGAATGGCATCCCCAGAGAGTGGGAGGTAGGGTGTGGGGGGTGGGGAGGGAAAGAGGGAGGAAGGGAGAGAGAGAGAGAGAGAGACAGACAGACAGACAGACAGACAGACAGACAGATGTATCCTTTCCTCGGGTATATATACAGCTTTAAGGCACTCACCTGTCTTTCCTTGGGCCCTCACCCTCTCAGATATTCCCATGTAGGATGTGAGTTGACCCCAGTTCTGGCCAAACAGAACTCTCGGTAATACTGTGAGATTTGCCTTGCAGGAAACCTCCTTGGGGTCTCCCACTGCCCCTCTCTCCACTCTGCTAACACCTTTCTCCACTTGTGGGACTCCCACCCGCTCCTCCAGGCCTGGCTGAAACGTCTTCTTTCCAGGGTCTCTCCCTGCTCTGAGCTCTGGGGTCTACCAGTGCTTAGCAGAGGCTGTCTAGTGTGCCTGGCTACCTGGCAGTGCTGAGAATGCTGCAGACCTTGTCTGTACAGGACCTGTCTCTAGAATAAGACTGCAAACCCCTGGAGGACAGGGACCATCTCTGCGCTTTCTTCGTGTCCGTGTGGTACCTTGCACACGGCGGTTGTTAATTCGTGGAAGATTGGGGCTTGTCCTGTGTGCTACTCTACTCCCAGAACTCAGCACAGGGCCTGGCACAGCTCATTAAATGTTCATTAAGTGTTGCTCCTCGAAAGAAGGAGTGAATTAGAAGATGCTCAATACATATTTTAATTATGGACACTTTTCGAGGTTTGGGTTCTTGGCATTTATTTTTGTATTCATTCCGCCTGGCACGTGGTACTTTTTATTTTTAATAAAAGCATGTTGTTGGACATGGAGTGGCTTCCTGAGGTGACTGGGATGAGCCCTTGTGAAAGGCCTGCCTGAGCCCAGGACTCTAGGTGGGCTCTCTCTCCTCCACCCCTGCCCTGCAGGAGCTCCCGATGGCTCTTCGATCAGCTGAGGGAGAATTAATGCAGTATGGGCTTCAGTGTCCAGCAAACCAGGATGGTGGCTTCTTGACTGTGGGCAGAGTGATATTTTTGGCTGTTATGAATCCATGATTTTAATTTTGCATTTGATTACATCCACATAAACATTTATTTCAAAGCCAGCAGGTGACTCTTGCTGGGGCGAAGATGAGCAGAGACGGGGTTATAGCCCTTTGAGCACCAAATATTTTGCCCTTCTGAGTAGCCTCTCCTTTAAAGTCAGGGTCTTTCCCTCTTCTCGCATTGCGTGCCCCGCCCCAAACACATGCACAGCATCCCAACCTCAGCGGCCCCAGATTGTATTAAACTAAATCACCACATATGTATCAGTCACGAAGATGTACAAGGCATTTAGGAGACAAAAATGCAAGTGCAACCTAGTCCCTACCTTCCATCTTCAAGGAGCTTATCCTCTAATTGGGGAGGCGATTCGTGCAAAGAAAAATTACAAGAGTTAAATAACAGTGAAGATTACGATGAAGGAGATGTCACAAGATGGAACAGGATTAATTAATTACTAAATGAGTGGCACAGATTCTATGGGCAGAGGGAATTATGGGAAGAAAGGGATGGCTGTGCACTGGGGTGATCTGGAACGACTAGGGCCAGGGCCTTTGTTGGTTGGGATGGAGTAAGCTGAGGAAGGTGGAGAAACATTCATAAGACACCTACTGAGTTCCAGGCACTGTGCTGTACTCTGTAGACACAGAGACAAATAAGACATTATCCCACCGTTGAGGGGTCTACAATGTAGAGGGGGATCCGCGAAGAGGCTATATCCCTGGAGGGATACTCAGCTCAGGCTGATGGCTGTCAGGAGGTTGGAAGGCGCTGCCTCTTGTGACACCTAAGTTGACTTGAATAGAAAGTGGTCCAAAATGAGGCCCAATGTGGGGCATGGGAGAGATAAGCAAAGAGATTCTCCTGCATAGAGGCATGCGTGCATGAGCCAGCAGGGTGTGCATGTGCAAAGTAAGCAGCTGAAGATTTTGGTGCATAAGGCACGGTCCAGAGAGGAGCAGGAGGTAAGTGGAGAAGCAGGCATGGCGCCCGGTCATGGAGAGCCTTGTGTGTCATCTCTAGGGAGTGCAGTTTTCATGTAGCCAGTGGGGAGCTTGGAAGAGACAGAATGAAATACCGGCTGAGAAGTAGGCTCTGGAGCCAGGTGTCCTGCGCTAGCGCTTGTTATCTGTGTGACTTTGGGTGAATGATAATCGCTTGGTGCCTCAATTTCCTAATCTGTAAAAAGGGTGTAAACATAGTACTTACCTCCTAGAGCTGTTGTGAGGACTGCATTAATTAGCATAAAGTGCCAAGAGCAATCTTGGAACAAAAAGAGTGCTCAATAAATTGTAGCCATGTTAGTATTAAGGGACCCTAGGCTGGCCAGTGCCTTGGACAGATTTGTGTTTCAGAAAGATCTTGTTGCTGGTACTGAGAAGGCTGGATTAATGTGGGTTAGAGCAGGTGCAGGGAAGCCAGTTAGAAAGCGACTGCAGTGCACTAGGCAAGCCACGGGCAGGGCTGGACTGAGGCAGAGGGCTGTGGACAGAGGGGCGGGGCCAGATTTGGGAACGTTGACAGGATAAGGGACAGGGAGGCATCCAAGGAGACTTCTAAGATTTCACCTTATGTACTGGGCAGATGGTGGTTCCACCAACTGTGCCGGAAACCCAGGAGGAAGCATGGGTCTTCTGGGCGGTGGCTCCTTCCTTCCTTCCTCCTTTCCTTTCTTTCTTCCTTCCTCCTTTCTTTCCTCTTTCTTTCCCTTCTATTTTAACATATTGAGTTCCAATTATGGAGATGTGGGAGCCATTAGGCCCTGGATGAGCTCACCCAGGGAGAGTGTGCAGAAGAAGAGCAGTGAGGAAAGACAGAGTCCTGAGGACGCAGCATTCAACGGAGAGTGATAGAGACACCCCCACACCCAAAAGACACAGAAGGTAGGAGAATTAGGAGGAGAATGTGGAAAGGGTGGAAAGCTTTGTGGTAGAGAACAAGACCAGAGTCAGATGGAACAGCAAGTCCAGTAAGAGCCGGACTAAAAATGCATTCATTGACTTTATTGGGATGAAAGCTCTGGGACCGTGGTGCTTGCTAGTGGTAGGTCAGGGTGGAAGAGATTGGAGAGGAGTAAGGAGTGAATGGGAGGTGAGGACGTGCCGGGAGCAGGTGTGTGTTGGGCGTGGCTGGTTGTCAGCCATGGCTTTGCCTAAGGACTCTTGGATGGGGGAGGAGGTGAGCTGGTTGCCTGCAGTCAGGGAGCAAACTCTCCACGTGGCACTTGGAGTGGGAACCACTGGAGAGACTTCATTTAGTCATTCAATTTTTTTATTCATCAAATAGTTATTGCATAAGTACTGTGGATTTACGAGCGGGTTAAATGTAATTTGGGAATGAACGAGTCTTATAGAGGAGATAGGACAGAGAGATAAGTAGCTGTGACCCAAAGATGATAAGCATCACAGATGACACACTGGGAGGTGGCTAAGGAAACACTGCTCCCTGGGGTTGCCAGTGAACACTTTGTAGAGAAGAGGACTTTGAGCTGGGCTTAGAGGAGGAACAGGGTTTGAATAGGCAGTAGACAGGCATTCCAACAGAGAGACAGGATGCACAAAGGCACCAAGGCAACCAAGCAGGGAGCACAGTCAGGGAAGGGGAAATGCTCTAATTTATTTAGAAGGTAGGATTGGCACAGCGGTAGATTGTAAGTTAAGACTGAAAATTAGGTTGGAGCCATGGCGTGAAGGCTTCCGTGCCAGGCTTAGGAATCTGCACTTTGTCCTATAGGCCACCAGGAGCCAGTGCAGGTTTTTGACATAAGGGACAAGAGAAGACTGCTGCATAGAAAGGTCCTGCTGACACTACTGTGTGGGGTAGATCAGAGCAGGGAGCAGTGAGTTAGGCTACTGTGATTGTCGGAGTGGGAGTTGCACCCCTTAGGACTTAAAATGCGCCCTCTGGGAATGTGTTGGTCTGGGTTAGTTGAAGGGGTGAAGTGAAAGTCACGGAGGTGGAGGGGAAGGGCGTTGGGTAGCCGTGAGGGAGAAATCAACAAGGATTCCAAAATTTGTGCAGCTTGGATGGTCGGAAGGGAAGTGGTACTGTGAACAGAAATAGTGACGAGAAGGAGATGAGCACATTTGAGGCAGGGAGAGGGGACACGTGTCACACTGTTTGAGTTAGGCAGGGTTGTGACTGAGAAATAGCCACTGCACAGCGAATAGGAGAACTCAGCCATCTCAAGAGCTGCATCACTAGCGTTGTGGGGTCAGCAGCCAGGTTTCAGGGAATGGGAGAGAATGGGAACTGAGGATGTGGCAGTCGTGAGCACAAATCACTCTTTGAAAAGTTTGGCCGTGAAAGGAAAGAAAGATGAAAGGGATATAATTTCAGAGGGTTAAGAATTCTTTACATTCATATTATAATTTACAAAACACTTCAAGTCCGTTATCTTACCTAATCTTCACAATATTTAAGGGAGTCATGTGGGGGCTATTAACCCAATTTACAGATGAGGAAACCGAGTCTCTGAAGGGCACAGGGCCAATAAGCATCCTGGTGGAGTTCTGCTTCTGGGCCAGTGCTCTTTCCTTCTCACTATTATACCTGAGGGTCTGGGGAGACATTGTATGTTTGTAGGTCAAGGGGGGTAGCCTGAGCAAAAGGGGAGACTGAAGATACACGAATACACACTCACAACTGATGGGCATGGGGGGTGGCGGGTCATAGCCTAGGTGGGGTCAGCTTATGGGAGGAGGAGGGGTTCTGCTTTTGAAATGGGTGGAAAGGAGACAGAGGTTAGAGATACAGCCAGTTGAGGAAGAGAGGAAGGATAATTGGAAAACTCTGAAGACACGGGGCCAGGGGACACTGAAAACACTCAGATGAAAAGTCAAAGTCATTGATGAAGCCATATGCCCACAACACAGTGTATGGGGCTGAGCTGGAGGGTGGAGAGGACAAGTGCCCTGAGGGACGAAAGCTCTGGGCTACAAGGTGAGGTCAGACCCACCTTTGTTGTAAGCAAACAAAGGGGCAAAGAGCCCCTCTCCTGAGGCTCTAAACATAGAAATCTTGAAGGCGGGGGCGCTTGTTCTATGCACCTCCACAGGGGCCTCGTGTCTTTCTTCACCCCGCTCTTACCTCCACTTGGTCTCCACTGGTGCTCTGGGCTCTACGGCTCTTATTCTAGCCCTGGCCCCAGGAAGAACCAATCAGTCCCTACTCAGAGGCATGGTGGTCCAGGGTGGAGGTTGGCCATCAGTGGAGCTGAAGCAAAGGTGGGGGTGGGAGGGGAGTAGGAGGCGGAATGGACCCTGAACGGATCTTCCCTCCGTAGGCAGGAGAATGAAGGTATGCGATGAAGGTTCTGCCAAAGCCTGGCCAGAGAACAGAGGGCTGGCTTCTTGTACCAAGAGAGACCTTGAAAGGTGACCTTTCCCTCTGAAGCCGTGCCTTTGATCCGGGAGGATCCATCCTATAGGCTCTCTGGTACTTCTCGGTCACTTATTGGCAGTCCTGAATTCTGCTCTTCTTGTCCAGCTGCATGGACTGGAATTCCAGGAATCTGCCCTTTTCGCTTTCAGGAGGTCATCTCATCCTGATGGCGGCAGTCCTTTACGAAAGGAGCCCATACTGTTCTTGTTCTGAGGCCAAAGTCTGCAGTCAGGATGAAGGAGGGCCACGAGGCCTCACAGCTTCCTGCCTCTTCCTTGCACCAACGTGGGCTCCAGCCTTTGTGTCCTGACCCAGGTACAGGCGTGGTGCTGGGGGGCATGCGGCCATGGACGCAGACAGCTAGCTGGACACCCCCCCCCCCATCACTGCCGGCAGAACACGTGCAGGATGGGCTCTTTCTGAGGAAACCCTGTGCTCTTTGGCTCAGGGTCTTTGGTATTCAGGGTCTCTAGCTGTGGCTGCTTCCCACTGAGGGTGACCAACTGTCTAGGTTGCCTGGGACTAAGGTGTTTCCTGGGACATGGGGCCTTCAGTGGCGAGACCTGGAAAATCTCAGGGAAACTAGGACAAGCTCGTTACCCTAACTGTCCGCTTCTGTTACTGAAAATGTGCAGAGGTCAGGTTCTCCAAATTCTTTCAGGCACAGCCTGACTTTCCTCGGGGCTGATGCTCCAACACACAGGTAAAAGGGTAAACCCTGCGGTGTGACACCATGGTGTCAGGTAGGAGTGGCTTTGGGATCTGTAGGCCTGGGTTGAAGTCTCCTTAGTTACTTCTTAAGTGTGCCAGTTTGGGTGAGTTATTCTATATTTCCGGGCCTCAGTTTCCTTATCAGGGATAAGGGATGATAATACCAATCTCATAGGCCCTGAGGATTAAATGAGGGGCTGTTTGTTAGTCAGGTGTATAGTATGGTGCCAGGCACCTGTAGGAGGTAGTAAATCTCCCCGACTCCTCTCTCTCCTTCTTCCTTGCATTGGAGTGATACCCATTCTGCAGATGGAAGAGGTGAGGCTGATGAGCAGGAATATTTCACTCTGAGTCAAAATGACAGAATCAGAAATCAATAACAGACTGTAGCTCTTGTCTGCCATCTTCCTACTTGGGAGTAAACAAGGGTTTCTCTGTCTGCAGTGTTCCCTAGATGTGGGGAAGGGACTTTTTTATTTATTTGTCCATCCATCCATCCATCCATCCATCCATCCATCCACCCACCCATCCATCCAACAAATAGTCATGGAGTACCTATTATGTGTCTTGTACTGTTTCTGGGTGCTGAGGATCACTTGTCAACAAAACACACACATTTTCTGCTCTCATGAAGCTTATATCTTAGTAGGGAAGACACATGATAAACATCTAGCTAGTACAATGCAAAGTTGTAATGATTGCACTGAAGGGAAAACAAAGCAGGTTAAGAGGGTAGAGAATGGCTGGGGCATTATTCTACTGGGGTGGCTAGGGAAGGCCTCTCTGAGGGGTGACATTTGAGCCTAAGCCTGAAAGAATGCAGCCTGGGTTTTGTGGCCTGATGTCCCCTCCTCCTGGAGCTTCCCGCTCAGCTCAGCTGCCCCAAGGGTGGAGTCAGCCGCTGAGGAGCCAGTCAGTCCCTGGTTTGGGCTGTGGGGTAGATGGCAGTGCAGCTGTTTCTATCAGCTGTCTTTCCACGGCACTGACCCCTTGGCTAGTCTGAGCTTTCAGGATGAGGGAGGCACCCAAGCTGGAAAATTAGTATCGAGGGTCAGATTGCACTTGAAAATGATATGAATGGGCTACCTTGCTCCACTTGGGGACACTCTACATTTGGGGACAAGTCACAGTGTGTTTGGTTTCCTATACAGCTCTATTTCTTTGGTATTGCCTTTTCCTTTAAGAAAAAAATACAGCCCTGTTTGGATTGCATGGTAAATGATTTATGAACATTATTCTTCTCCCTTAGTTCTACCTGTAGGAGCTCCAGCCCTCGCAATCCTTTTCATGTTGATTAAGTACATTTGAAAGAAAAAGGAGACTGTCTGAAATTGCTTCACAATATAGACTAGCGGCTTCCCTGGACCCAGGAGGCATTCCTCATCTTCCCTTTGAAAGAGTTCCTTTGCAGCTGGTTAAGCAGCAGATCAGTCCAGAAACATGCAGCCAGTCTTGTGTGTGCCAAGGACGGCAGACAGACAGCGTTCTTTCTGGAGCTGGGAGTTACGGATTTGAGAGCCCAGACTCTCCGGACGGGGTGTCCCCCAGGAGACTTCCTTCTAGTCCAGGGGTGACTACTCCACCTGGCTTAGCCCTGAAGCTTATATTCCTGGTCAGGAGGCTAGGAGGGTGTTTGTAAAGGGCCTGGGGGTCCTACTGAATATGGTCAGGAGAGAGGAACGTCACAGCTCATCTTTGTCTGCCCTGGGCGAATGGAAGGTGCATGTGGAGAGGAAACACGGTGCATGGAGCAGCCCCCAAGATGAAGGTCCTCTTGGCCGGTCTGTAGTTAGGGCAGGACCACTGGCCTTCCCTAGTTCTTCCCCCACCCGTTTATTACCATGTGATGGAGATCTTCTGCACACATGCTGTAGGTAGGTGGATAAGTAAGGGTTTGGCTTCAGAACTCATTTTGACCTGGCTTAAGTTAACCTGGAAAGTAGACTTCAGTAGATGCCGTGTCTACTACATGTTCCGTCTCTCACACCCAAGTCTGGCCCAGGGCTCTCTTCCGCAGGTCTTCGTATCACAGATGAAGCACGACATTTTCACTGACCCCCTGTCTGCCACAGAAACTGCGTGAAATTGTCCTTTCGTCTCTGTTTCCTTGTCCCACAGACATCCCTCTGTTGCCATCAGCTTGCTGTCTTTCAAATTCAGACTCTAAGGGTTTGTTCAGCATCCCCCATCCTCCAAAAGTTATCACTTTTGTGGCTTCCCTTTGTGTATGAGCCCCAAGTTTCTTCACATCTGTCACCCCTCTAGCCTTTCCCAGGGTGGAATGTCTGTACTAGACACTGACCAGACTTAGCTGTGTCTCACCTTTGTTGCTTACCTACTAAGTGACTTTGTAAATTCCCTTCACATCTCTGACTCTCGGTTCCTCCATTTATTAAACAGGAATGAGACCATTTGAGGAACAAATGAAACTCTAGTTTTGAAAAAACGCTTTGTAACTGTGTTTATTGTCTCCTCATGATAAAAGTTAAAAGAGACGCTTAAAAATGTAAACATTTCAAATTCTACCATCTGGCTACATGTAATATGGAACAAGGGTGAGATGGTGGGCACAGAGGAAAAGGCCCCACCCATTTGTGTGCAAACCTAGAAGAAATACTGACTGTGCCAACCCACCGGCAGGAGGAGGGACTGAACTCCAGAGACCCTGCTTGGCTTTTCAGGTCCGTTGTGTTTCTCGTGCGATCCTTGAGATGGTTTAGCCTGACTTGAGCAATGGTGGAAGCGAGATCCAAGAAGATGAGTAAGTTGCCCCAGATCACAGTCAGCAAGCTGTAGGGCTGAGGATCACACCTAGCTCTGCCTGGCCCTAATGTTCCAGCCTGTGACATCATGTGTCAGGACCCATCTCCTGGGGCGCCATGAGGACAGCTGGGTCTCCATCAGGGGCCTCGATTCACTGTCACCTCCAGATTCCACCCACCTATAATTTTACCTGAGATTCTACCTTTAGCGGTTTATGCCTTGGAGCTACGCATTTACTCCTCTGATTCTCCTCACTCTCCCTCTCACTGCCTTTCTCTCTGTCTGTCTTTAATGCACACAGAGACAGCCCAGTGAAATCTCTAAATTGTGTACCTGGGAGGGCAGCTGATCCTGAAAAGCGTTGTCCATTGGAGACACATTTTGTCCTGAGTTTTGCCTAGGCCAGCCCACCTTCTGTGCAAGTTGAGCCAAGCCTCCGGGACAGCCTCGGAGATCTGCGTCCTGCTGTCTGTGCCCCCCCATTGTGGAACACAGCCTCTGTCTGAGGGATGCAGGGCTGTGATGAGGGGTCTCCATCCCCTTGCTAATACTAAGAGACACGTGCCCACAGCCCTCATCTCTCTCACCCCATGTCTCCCCTCCCCACCTTGATGTGGAGAGCTCAGTCTCACTGAAGCTTCTGTCCATTTTGAGAGCCCCCTCTCTCTCCAGAGTGGCTCAAAGGGCCTTTTGAATGGGAGAGTGGGGGAGTGGGCAGCCTGTGGGCCTGGGAAGAGAGATAAAGCCGTGAGTTCCCCCGAGGTCTTGAAGGGTCAGGGGCTGTGTATCTGGTGACTTCTGAAAGCAAGCTCCAACAAAGAGAAATCTGTGGTGGGAGAGCCTCAGCGAAGGAAATAAAATCTCCATGAAAACAAACTTTTGTTGGAAGCTTTCTCTTATTTTGGCAGCGTTGCTAAGTCCTGGAAAGGGAAGGCCATGTCTTCCGGAGCAGTTGGGAGGCTCTGAGATTGCCCAAATATCCGCTTGCTACTAGGGGGCTGTTTTTCTTCCACCAGGAAGACAGGGCTTGGGAGTTAGTACAGCAGTGATTGGTTTTCTAATCAAGGCTAGAATGAGAAAAAGAAAAGCTGGGGGCAGCGCAAGAGCATTGGACTGTGAGGTAGGATCACGGCAGACACTGCGGTGTGTGGGATACAGTTCCATGACTTGGGCAGATCCTGCCATCCTCAAGGCCTTTTAAAAAATGGACAGAGCTTGGTCAAGGTCTTTCGGCTAGAAAAGCAGAGTCCGAGCCAGGATGTAAACTTCTGTTTTCCATTACCCTGTAATTCATGAAAACCAGAGGGTAGAGGTGAAAGGGCATTTGGACAAGGCCAGGGAAGATCAGTCTTTCTCCCCAGGCCTAGGTGGTCGCATACCGTGCTCAGTTGTTTAATAATCTACGTCTTGTTTTCCAAAGAAGCTAGGGAATGGTTAAAGAAGGGCCTTCCCAGTTAATCTTTGCTTTAAATTAAATTGGTCATCTCCGTTACCACTCTCTAGATTGATCTGGCGACCCTAGGTTCTCACAAGTTTGGGAGAATTCAGAGAATGAGACTTTCTCCAGTTGCAGAGATGGTTTTATGTTAGGCAGTACAAGGATATATGCGTATTTTTTTCTCCCAATTATCCAGGGAAAAGGTAAGAATTTGTGGTGGGTCCAGGCCCCATACCATTGTTTTCTTCTGCCCTGCTCTAGGAGAAATCCTTTCTGGTAATGTCGTCTGGCAGAGTCCAGAGGACTATGGAGTGGCGAGTAGGCAGGGGGTAGGCAAAGATGGGGCAGGGCTGTGGTTTTGAATCACTCTGCTCTTGACAACATGAGATGGGATAAGAGGGAGAAGGAGAGAGAAGCTCAGAGGCAGTCCTGGTGGGGCTGAAAGGGCAGAGTTGGCTGAGAACCAAGGCTGCTCCCTCTCCTGCAGACCTCATCCTCACTCTTTTCCCAGCTGGAGGCCATGGCTGTTGCTGTCGCTGTCGCTTCCTGGTTTGGAAAGGTGTGTGTGTCTCCCCTGTGCTCTGAACGTCTTTGAAAACTGAAAGACACATGGACAGAAGTGCCTCCCCAGAGTTCTCTGTTTGACCGGAGGGGCCATGATGGGCTGGCTTTGGGAAAGTCTGTCCAGAGAAGCCTGACTGAGTTAGAGAAGACACCTTCTCCCTCCCTTTTTCCATCTGCCGTCCCTCCATCCCTTCAGCAGCCTTGCCGTGTCAGTCATGGTCTAATAATGCTGATGTCACACGGCTGGTCAGAACTGCCTGCAAAAGGGGGCCATTGTTAAAAGGCAAGTTGATAGGTGACGTCTCCCACTGTTGGCCACATGCAGTGTACATGTGGGACATGTTTGGGCTCGATGTGGCCAGGGTGTGGTGTGCATGGAAGCCGGCAGGTGGCCAGTCTGTGCAAGTTCACCTGCCTCCCAACAAACACATAGGTACACACATGCATGCGTGCAATACACACACGCACAGTCATGTACAAATGTGCATATATGCAAACACACAGAAACAGCCACACTCACACACATGCATGTACACATATGGAGTTGTGCACACATAGTCACACACACACAGAGTCACACACACACACAGGCCTTCTTGTGATAGGAATCTTTCCTAAGAGCCTCTCTTTTTATTCTACCATTTTCCTCCTTTTTCTCACTCCTGGATCTCCCTCTTTCCTTTCTCCTCCCCGGTTACCGCTTCCAATTTTATCAGCAGGACCACAAGTCCTGGATGTGTGGTTTGGAAGCAACAGGAGTCAGTAGAAAGAATGCAGGTGTGAGAGCCAGACAAAGCTGAGTTGGGACGCCGACTCCCCCACTTAACTGGGTTCACGACACGGACCAATGTTGTGTAACCCCTCGAAGCCTTACTTTTCTCCTCTGTAGACCTAGACTGAACGCACAGCTTGTGTGGTTGCTGTGATGCCTGTGCGTGGTGACAGGTATGCCCCATGTAGCACAGCTGGGCACACGGGAAGTGCTCAGTAGATGTCCGCTCTCTCCTCTGCCCAGTTCTCATAATTACATTTGTGCTGTATGATCACCTTATTGGTATGTGAGCCCCAGTGAAGTGTTCCAGGTCTGCTATATGTGGACTTTGTCATTTACCTCGGGGCTGGTTTCAGCTCTAAGGGGGGAAATGACATGTCACTTCCCCAGCGCTTTCTGTGAGACAATTACACTCGATTCATCTTCACAACAACTGTCTCATCCCTTTTTCCCAAAGAAGGAAGCTGAGGCACAGAGGGCTGAAATAATTCATCTGAGTTCACACAGCTGGTTAGGTGGCCAGGAACCCAGCGACGAACTCTGGCTTTCTGTTGAAATAGGTGATTTGCTCAGCACCGGGGACTTGGCACGGAGGCCATGCCTGAGGCAAGTGGCACTGATTAATCTGGTGATTTAATCGCTCCTGTGCTTCCCTTCGTAGAGCAGGCCCATTCTGAGGGGATCTTTCTTCTAGCTTCTCTATAAAGGGACATGGACGTGGTGAGGGCTTTGGTTCTGAGGACCTGGGCTAGAGGAGGTCGGAGGGGCAGCTGTGAGAACACATCAGAGGAGAGTGGGGGAGCTCCATTCAGGTTTTCAAACGCTGCTTGAGTACCTAACGTATGCTGAGTCCTGAGCTAGGTACTGGGGATGCAGAAATGAAGAAGATTTGTCCCTGCCTTAAAGGGTCCCTTTTGAAAGTGAGCAGGGTGGGGGCTTAGGATGTAAAAAGATGTATAGAAAATGAGGTTAGTGCAACCATAGAGGAGAACATTGGATGCTGCATGGTGGTGATGGGGTGGGGACGGGGGCCTGGTCTGAAATTTGCTTGGAGGAGGTGATGGTGGAACATACTGTCCCAGGAATTAGATAGGGGAAGGAGGGAAAGGGCCCTCCAGGGAGAGGAGCAGGGCAAGCAACAGTGTGCAGGTGTGAAACAGCAAGAGCAAGAAAAGAGAGGTGGGCAGGGACAGACTGAGTGCTAAGGCACTTGGATTATATTTTGTAGGTGATGGGGAGCTATGGACCCTATTGAAATAGGGGAGTGGCATTGTTAGGTTTACATTCTAGAACGTTGGCCTCAGCAGTACTGGAGATAGATTGCAAGGGATCAGACTTTTGCAAGAAGAACATTCAAAGTGTATATCAGTTAGAATGCCTTTGGCTGAAAGTAGCAGCAAATCCAACCCAAAGTGTCTTAAACAGTAAGGAATTTATTTTCTTACACATTATGAGACTCAGAACCAGAACTGTCCCAGGGTTGGATAAATTCAGTGGGTCAATGACATTAACAAGCACCCAGATTCATTCTCTGTCATCTTCTGGATATCAGCTCTATTTTCACACTAGCTTTCTTCTGGGTCATCTAATGGTGGCAACAGTTCCAGGCATCTCACCAGTGTCCAAGCTGGCAATTGAAAACTGTAAAGTGAGTCAACTGTAAAACTGTGGGAGTACTGGAGGCTGCGACAAATGTCCTGTTGGAATTCAAATACAAAATTTTAAAAAGCACCAGCAAAATATTTTAAGTCAAACAAATGAGACAAATAAATGAGAAACGAGAAAAATATTTTTACAACTCACATTACAGGGCTATTCTTCCTAACATACAAAGAGTTCCTAAAAATCAACAACAAAATACAACCCAATAGGAAAAATGGACAAAGAATTTGAACAGACTATTCATACACATACACACACACACACACACAAATACAAATGGCTCTTAACATATAAAAGGGTGTTCACTCTTACACGTAATAAGAGAAATGCAAATAAAAACTATCTTGAGTTAGCATTATTCATTCATCTGTTAAATGGGCAAAAATTCAAAAAGTTTGTTATCACACTGTATTGGCAGGCTCTGGGGAAACAAGCTATCTTTTTTTTTTTTCCACTCTTTCAACAAGTATTTATTGAACCCCTACTATTCATCAGCATGTACTTTAAATCACTTATTTACAAGTAAATGTTATTCCTATGTAATTTGTATAGCATGATTTTTTAAAAATTTCTTGGGGTGACAATGGTCAACAAAACTACATTGGTTTCAAGTGTACAATTCTGTAATACCTCAGCTATATATCACATTGTGTGCTCACCACCCAGAGTCAGTTCTCCTTCCGTTACCATATATTTGACTCCTTTTACCCTCTTCTACCATCCCTTCCCCCCTTTTCTCTGGTAACACTAAACTCTTGTCTGTGTTTATGAGTTTTTGTTTCTTTGTCTTGTTCCTTTGCCACTTTCAGTTTTATATCACATATATAAGTGAAGTCATATGGTTCTCGACTTTTTCTGTCTGACTTATTTCATTTAACATAATGATCTCAAGATCTATCCATTGGTCACAAATGGCAGTATTTCATCTTTTCTTATGGTAGCGTAGTATTCCGCTTTGTATATATACTACATCTTCTTTATCCAATCATCTGTCGAAGGACACTTCAGTTGTTTCTGTGTCTTAGCAGCCACTGTAAATAATGCTGCAATGAACATTGGATTACATATATCTTTACAGATAGGTATTTTCAGATTTTTTGGGTAGATACCCAGGACAGGAATTGCTGGATCATGTGGTAATTCTATTCTTAATTTTTTGAGGAACTTCCACACTGTTTTCCATAGTGGTTGTACCAATTTACATTCCCACCAACAGTGTCTGAGGGTTCCTTTTTCTCTACAGTCTCTCCAACACTTGTTATTATTTGTCTTGTTGATGATAGCCATTCTAACAGGTATATCTCATTGTGGGTTTTTTTTTTATTAGTTTCTGGTGCACAAAACAATGTAACAATGTAATAGTTAGACATTTATCATTTATATCCCTCACACTGTGTCAACCCCCTTCCCCCCATCTGCTATCCCTCTGACATCGCACAGAGCCATTACATTTCCACTGTCTCTATTCCTAATGCTGTACTCTGCTTCTTGTAACTATATACATATATATAAACATATATATGCACATATATATACACATACATATACACACACAAACATACATATATATATATATATATACACACACACTTGTAGTTGACATTCATTATTGTTCAGCTTCAGCTTCAGGTGTACAGTGCAGTGATCAGGCATCTACATCATCCATGAAGTGGTCTCCCTAATGAGACAAGTGTCTATCGGATACCCTACAAAATCTTTACAACATTATTGATTACATTCCCCAAATTAACGAAACAGGCTATCTTATAGTGTAAATTAGTACAACCCCTTTGGAGGGCAATTTGGCAATATCTATCAAAATTATAAATCATTTGCCTTTTGACTCAGCAATTTCTTAATGGGCAATTGATCTTAAGATATACTTGCACATATGTGAAATGACATGTGTTGTTTGTTATTTGCAACATTATTTGTAATAGTTAACAAATTGAAAGAACCCAAATGTCCATCAACTGGGGACCAATTAGTTAAATTATGAAATATCCTGACAATGGAATACTATGCATTTAAAAGAAGGAATGGGGAAACTCTCTTTGTACTGATATGGGAAAATCTCCAAAACTATATTAACTGTTAAAAGAAAAAAGCCACCAAGGTTCAGAAAAGTGCATAGAAAATAGAAGACAAGAATCTATACTTGTGTTTACTTGGATAAGTGGGAGACAGGAATGAGAGGGAGATATTTCAATGTATACTTTCATATACTTTTTGATTTTTGAACTATGTTATACATTACCTTTTTAAAAAACAAAACAAAACACACAAAAAACCCAGAAACACTATGCACATCCTACAAAATATCTGGGAAGAGCTGCTGATTTTCATCGAATTATGCAGGTAATAGAGATGGGAGGGGATAGATTTGAGAACTCTAGGAGTGAAATCGCCCTGGGTTAGGTATGGGAGTGAGAGACAGGGCAGAGGGGGAATCAAAGGTCGTTCGAAGACATGGGTAACAGGTGGGAAGATGGCACCATTCTGAGATGGAACACTGGAGAGAAGCATGTTGGGGGAAGCAAGGAAGCCTGGAGAATCATTTTACCTCTGAAACCCTGTCTCTGCAATTCTCCACTCACCTTGTCCTATTTCTCCATCGTCCACAGGTGGTATTTCTGGCTCCACACTTGTAGTTTGCTGCTGACTTTCTCGCTGACCAGGCACACAGGTAGCACAGGCCCTTGGGTGTGAACCCTGAGACAAGGTTGGGTCTGTTGGGAGCTCTGGGCAGCAGCCTGAGCGAGGGGTCACCCACTAGGGACAGGGAGGAGGCCCAGTAAGTGGGCAAGGCAGCAGAAATTCCACATTCCCTACTGGGTCAGCGTGTCCCAAAGAAAGGGCAGGCCTTTGTGTTCCATTTCTCATCTCCGTTCTAATTCTCTCTGGCTCACCATCTGCTGCTGGAGAGGACTCTGGGCCATAGGCCTGGTGCCGGGGCATCCCAGGAGACAGTGGCCTGTGTCCTCCCAGGACTAATGCTGTCCCAGGGCCACCATGGCACTGATGGTTATAGGAGAGATGGACAGGCAGGGGGATCCAGAGGAGGGGAACTCTAGGCAAGACAAATGTGTTTTATGTAACATTTGTGTGAGACGTGCAGTGGTATGGATGTGTTTGGGATACATCTACGGACCTTTTGCCGACAACAGCAGTCCCCCCAGCTCTGGGCCCTGCTCCAGGCCCATCTGCAGAGTTGGGACCAGAAAGAAAAATGAACTTGTAGCTAATGGCAGCCGTGCTGGTTGGCGTTGGAGGCATTATGAACTGGTATGCGAAATGTGGTCACACTCTTGATTTCAGTTGTAGCTGGGAAGGATTAGAAGACAATTAATAAATCATTTAGTGCCCTGAGTTTAAGTAACTTATTATTATGGGCTGCATATCTTTATTACGCTTCACTGAGCAACATTGGCAAATTTCCTTCAAATGTCACACAATTTGTATGCAATTTGTTTCAGAAGGTTTTTATTTCTTTTTTAATACATATATAAATTATTAACCTGAATTCTTCAAGACAGATTGCCAGACTCTCCTCCTCTCCCCCCCACCCCACCCCTTATGAGTCTCATAAAGACCTCCTGTCCCCCAAAACAATGCCAGCCCCAGGCCTGCCATCCCAGGGCCTGGGGCGAGGATGAAGAGCCATGGCTGCCTCCTTGGGTTGGCAGAGATTTAAAGGGGCTGTGAAGAAAACACATGTTGTGGGTGATTGGCTAGCGACTGGAGAGGAACAGTTGATCAAAATCCTTCCTTCCAAAGCTTTGAGGAAAATAACAGAAATCAGGCGGGCAGGGTAGGTCAGTCCTTCAATAAAACTAGGATCCTGTTGCCTCGGGAGCTGGGGCCATTTCAGGCACCGATAGCTCCAAACTTCCTGTCATTGATGGGAAGCCAGGCCCCCAGAGGGGTGATGACTTTCTTTAAGATGAACTGGAATATCTTTTCCACATTTTTCCGGGCCTCCTGCTGTATTGTCTTTTTGTGCATCTTGGTGGAGCACTAATGTTTTGGTAAGATGATATTTTAGTTGACCCCTGAGTTATTACAGCCCCTCCCAACAAAGATTCTCATGTGAGTAGCTAGAGTGGGGGTCAAAGGACCATCTGACTGCCTTGACCTTCCTCCTTCAGGTGCCTTTTCTAATATCTATACAACATGCATCTATTGAACACTTAATGTATAACAGGTGCTCCTGGTGTGCACGCGCACACGTGTGCATGTGCACGTGTGTATGTATCTGCACATGTGCATACGTGTGCACATGTGTGTATATGTGTGTACATGTGTGCACATGTGTATGTGTGTGCACGTGCGCATGTGTGAGTGTTTGTATGTGCACATGTGTATATGTGTGTCTATGTGCATGCATGTGTGCACACGTGTGTATGTGTGTGCGTGCACGTGTGCACGTGCACATGTGTATATGTACATGTGTGCACATGTGCACATATGTGTGTGCATGTGCACTGTGTATGTATGTACATGTGTGTGTATGTGTGTGCATGTGTGCACACTGTGTGCGTGTGTGTGTGCACGTGTGTATATGTGCGTGTATGTGCATATGTATGCACACATGTGCACAGGTGTGCATGTGTGGCATCAAAAGATGTCCTTGCCTTCATCTTGCTTTCTGCATCGTCACGTTGTCCCAGTATCCACACAAGGCAGTGCCTGGTGAGTGAATGAATGAGCCGATCAAGGAGGAACACAAGCAGCTCTGAACAAACTCAAGACAACCTACAGGAAGGACCCAACAGCCTGCAAGCATCAAGAAGGAGACTCATTTGGGATTTTCCAGACAGCTAGAGGTTTACTTCTTAAAGTCCTCCACGGATGTTTGAACATATGGACACGTGGAAAGGAAGCAGTAGACATGTTTCCTGTCTTCCTAAGTGAATGATCCAGAACCTTATGTGATGTTCTCTCCTTGGGCCGACCTCCATGCTGTGCCTCATGGGGAAGCCCAAGCCCCCGCCCCCTTATTGCTTCTAATCAGCTGAGGCCAACATACCATATACTGAGCCTGTAAGAAACGTGTGTAAAATCAGAGGAAATAAGCTGTAAGTAAGAGCTCAGGAGTTTCCTTATGAGAAGGTTCATAAACTTTGGGGCAAAGATTTTGTGACTTGTATTTTGACTACTCAGAGATTTAAAAAAATTGTTTTCTTTCCAGTATGTTTATACTAGGTTGGATTTATGCGGTTACTCCATAGCTAAATCACATTCTGGTGAAGAAGGCATTTTTGTCATAGAAACTATGGCATACCTGCTGGGAAGCTGGGAGGGAAGCGGTAGGTTGGTAAAAGCATTTTATCCACCAGTTTGCTTTCAAAAACATCACAGGGAAAGTCTCTGATTTAGTTATTTTAAGCCACAAGAAGGCAATTTCACCGTGAGAAAGGGCTCTCATTGACGGGATTTTGCACATCAGTCTTGAGGACGCCCCTGAGGCAGCCCTTATTCACCAGCTCTTCCCTCCCCTTTGCCCTGGAGGGAGCTCGCTCTTCACTCTGTCAGAAACAGAACAGCTATTGTGTCTTCTCCTGAGGGAAGACCTTACTGCAGCCCGACAGAGGGCCCTCCGAACGAGTCCTGCCTTGAGAGGACTTTCACGGTCCTCTCTGTGAAGGGGGGGGGGGCGAGCGGGGGGGAATCACCTATGCCAGCCTATGACACCCGCCAGCTCTTTTGCTGGCAGGTGCCAGGTGGAGACAGTCAGCTGCTCAGGAGAGAGATTGTTCTGGGTAGTTACTGTTAGCAAGGGAATCCCATTTTATCTATCTGCCATCAGAGTAATCTGTCCTCTGCTGGAGGCACCTCAGAGGAGCAATGAGCTTGTGCGGCAGATGGCAGTGCAGCCGGGTGACTCCGGGTGACTTACACTGGAGAGGGAAGCGGCCAGCCTGGATAGGGAGGCTGTGGCACAAGCAGTGAACTCAGGAAACCTTCCCACCCTCCCCCACGGTGTATGGTGAAATTGGCCCTCCTTTAGGAGAGGCACAGTTTTCCTACTCCGTTTGTTCTCAGATTGGTGTTGCACCCTGGAGCCAAATTAGTGGCTATGAACAATTGAAAACAAATGCTCTTTCAGCCTCCCACTGTGATATGGGATCCAGGTGGGGACACCAGCCGTGGTTGCCTTCTCCGCTGAGCCACCCCTCTGCAGACAGCCAGCATCTCAGCCGTTCAGCCCAGTCAGAGACCTCACCGTCAGTCTGTGCTGTGCACATCTGCCCAACCTCAGTTAAACAAGATGGAGCCCTGCTAAGTTATTTATGAAACAATATTCAGGACCATCCCCCAGAGGTGAGTTAGGAATAATGAATAGGAAGCACTATTGGGAGAGGTCTGCTTGCCAGGGCCTGAGGCTGGCCTGCTGGAGCAGGGGCTCTCCCTGATGGGGGCTGGACGCTCAGAGTCTCCGAAGGCCCCCGTGGTGGGCACCCTTCTCTGAGATGCGGTTGGCTGTTAGCTTGGTGTGGATTTCAGAGTGAATATTTCCACTGACTCCAGCACTGGTCAGGGGAAGTGGCTGACCTGCACCTCACCCCTATCTGGATGTACCTGCCTGGAGTGGCAGGCCCTCCTCTGTCATCTCTACATACCTGCCGGATGACACTTAACCCTTCAATCCAATGGTGTCTGTCAATGGGCGTCTGTCTCTCCCATTAGACTGTGGGCTGCTTAAAGGCAGGGAGTTGGATTCTCCAACCCAGTAAAGGATCTATACTCAAAACACATCTGATAAAGAATGAAGGCACCGTTGGCTTTGCTTCCAACCTTACACTTCCCTGGATGTGTCTCCACCCCTCTCAACCTGTTTCTGCAAGTGTGAAAGGAGGAGGTCCGAATAGATGATCTCTGAGGTTCCATCCAGGTCCACCCGGGCGTGGTGCTGACCCACCAGCTCCTCCACGGCCTCCAGTCTGGCTCCTTCGGATGGGCAGTGCCCACTGTGGCTGAAGTCTCCTCTACCCTGGTGACTCCGGCTTGGTCATCATGCAGAGTTCCAGTCTGGGTCTTGTGCTCTGGTGGCCAGATTCTGTCCCCTGTTTGTGCTGTTCCCCCTTGATACATCCTCCCTCTCTGACTTTTCTGAGTCACACAGTTGAAAATTTCCTCCCAAATAAAGCCAGATGCAAAATGAGGACTCGTTGGCACAAAGCGATGCATTTGTTCAGCCCTGGACCACACCTCCTGAGGAAGCTGCATTTACTTTTCTTTCTGGCCTAGACCTTTCTCCACAGGGAGAGTGAAGAACCCCTTCATTTTAACCAAGGATTGACCTGCAGCCATCACACCCTGTATCCTGTCGCCTCTGTTCAGCAGAGTAGGAGGGGCTGGGTCTCTCCTTGCCTCTGTGCCTGGTACAGACCCTACGCTGGCTTCCTGTGAAACAACAACCATCATATTTACTTGCATGAGAGAAATAATTTTAACTTTTCAAAGTATATAATTATTTCACTTTGTTTTTACAATATGTCTGTGTTGCAGGCAAGGCAGGAATAAACATCTTGATTTATTTGAGGACCAAATATTTATTGGTATCTGGTCCAAGATTTCTTGGCATCTCAGAACTTTCTAGCTGAATGTGAGCCTCATGAATATCTCCTCCACTGACTCTTAACCTCTCAGGGGACTTGGACAGCCTTGAAATCTTGGTAAACTTTGTACATCTCTCTACAGAAAAACATACACAGAAATACTGTCCTAGATAAAAATCTCAAGGGGTTTGCAGACCCCTCAAACCTTAAGATTCTTCTTGCTCTGATCCAGCCACTCAGTTCAATAGATGAAGAAATTGAGACCCAGAGAGTTAGGGTGACACGCATGACATCACAGGGCCCCAAAGACCAGGACGGGCTGCTAGGTTGCGTCTAAAACCCTTCCCAACGCAGCAAGCTGCTTACTGCCACATTAGGTCAGGAGGCTCTCATTCCCTTTTCCTTCTAGATTTCCTGCTCATCGTTTTGTTGCTGTGGATACAGTCCTTACTGTCTTTCATTTCAGACTACAGAGGGGCCCAACTCGCAACCACTCTCCTCTCACCTCCCACTAGTTAAAAAAAAAAAATGTTTTTTCCTTTTCTTTTTCACCCTAAACCGTGTCTCATTTGTCCAGCATCAGCCGTCTGGAGTCACCGCGGCCCAGATGTCCCACAGGAAAGTTGTCACCCCGTTGGCAGACTGGTCCGGCAGCTCGGCCCTTGTTTACCTGGCAGCCCGCCCTCTGCATTCTCCCCACTGTGGCTTCAGAGACGTGGGGTCCCCTGCTCTCTCTGGGACCCCTTAGCCTCTCCTCCGCTGTCTGTCAGCTTCTCCTTTTCCTGCTCATTAATATCCTAGGTTCTTTTTTTTTTTTCCTGATAGAAATTGGGAGAAGTTAGTGGTGAGATATATATATTTAAATTGTGATAAAATTTATCATCTTAACTATTTTTAAGTGTACAGTTCAGTGGCGTTAACAGATTCACATTGTTGTGCTACCATCACATCTACAAAGCTCTTTTTATCTCGGAAAACTGAAAGTCTGTATCTATTAAATCATAACCCCCTATCTCTCCCCCCACAGCCCCTGGCACCCATCATTCTACTTTCCGTCTCTAAATCTGACGAGTCTAGCTGCCTCAGGTGTGTGGAATCGTATAGTATCTGTCCTTTTGTGGCTGGATTATTTCATTTAGCACAATGTCCTCCATGAGAATGCAAGCTCCATGAAAGCAGGGATGGTTCTGTTTTGTTCATTGTTTATCTCTGATGTCAAGCACAGAGCCTGCTGCATGTGCCTAAGATAATTATTAAGTTATTATAGCTTAATAACAAATGGAATACATGGATGATTGAATGAATAAATAAAGAAGCAAGGTACTGTTTCTACCCTCAAGGAGCTTACAGTCTGGTAGGGAGACAGACACATTAAAACTGTAGTTAAAGGGAAAATACAGGGGCCCTGAGAGGTACATAACAACGTGTTGAGAGAGTGCTGGGAGGTTGACCCAGATGTACCTCTGTGCGCTGGGCAGGTTATTCCCTAATGATTGATAAAAAGTCCCACGTCACTGAGTAGCTTTAAATTCATTTTCTCATTAGTCTCCCTATAACATCATGCTATGATATTATTATCACCAATGTCCAGGTGGGGAAACCAAGATCCAGAGAGATTAAAGAACGTCCCCAAGGTCACATAGCCAGGATATAAGGCAGATTTGAAGTCAGGTCTGGCTGCCTATCAAGTCCAACCTCTTTTTCTTTCTTTTATGAATTATTTTTCTTTTCTTTATTAAGTTTCTTTTAAAAAATTACAAAAGTGACAGAGCTCACTGCAACCAGACACCAGGCAAAGATATGCTAAAAATGGTGAGCCTTCCTCCTTCTGTTCCTGTTACCACCAGTGGGAAAACTCCAGGCTGTTCCACCATCTCCATGCTCACACGAACACAGTCAAGTGGTAAATTCATTCTAGAGTCTTCTTTGTTTTCAAAAAATGGGATCACACTGCACAGATCACTCTGCTCCTTACTTGTCTTACTTCGAGCATTCTAGCCAGCTTGTGTGGCAAAAGATACACATCTGGGGTGGCCGGTTAGCTCAGTTGGTTAGAGCGCGGTGCTAATAACACCAAGGTTGCTGGTTCGGTCCCTGCATGGGCCACTGTGAGCTGCGCCCTCCTAAAAAGGAAAAAAAAAAAAAAAGATACACATCCAACTCATTCTTTTTTTTTGTTTTTTTTTTTTTTTTTGTTTTGTTTTTGTTTTAGGTGTATAAAACAACATAATGATTAGACATTCCAACTTGTTCTTTTTACAGTATAGTTGTACCCCAAGTTATGTGGCCATTCCCTAGTGGTGGACATCCAGATTGTTTTGCATGTCTTCCCACTGAAGCTGCTGTCCCATGATCCTAACGCACTGCTTCTTTGCTTTCTATAGGATACTTTCTCAAGTTGGGGCTGTTCAGTCAAAGTGTACGTGTATTTTTAATTGTAATAGATACCACTATACTATTTTCCCAAGACATAGTAGCAATCCAGTATCATGCTTTTAACCACTGCAGTTTCTAGGCCTGAAAACTGCCCCTCATTCTTTCCTTCCTGCTTCTCCTCAGAGCCCAGTGCCCTGAAGCTCGGCCCAGCCTCTTCTGACCTGGCCCAGGACTCTCCAGAAAGGCTGGAGGGACACCTCTTCCTTTGCTCACCCTGTGGCCACCGGTGACCCGGGGCATTGCTCTGTCCTCTCCCTCAGCTAGTGAGAACTGGCTGTCAGGGAACCTGGATTATACTCTTAACTCTGGTTGACTTTGGGCAAGCCACTTAACTTTCTGTGTATTGGTTTCGTTATTTATAAATGGAAGGAAGTTGGGTTAGATGATCTGAAAAGCCCTCTCTCTCCAGCTGACCTTCCTGGGTTTGAGAGACCCCCCCAGAGCTTGCTCCCAGGTGTGGCCCTGGGGTCTGTCTGCTCTGGGGGAGGGTCACTGCAGAGGACATAAGAGATGCTCAGCCAACTTCCCCAAAAGGCCTCCCTGCTGCTGGTTCTATGAGGAAATGGGATGTAAGATTCTGGAGCCAGACTGAGTCAGACCCAGGTAGAACTTAGCTCAAGCTTGTACCAGCTTTGTGGCCTTGGGAAGCTTGCCTCACCTCTCTTCACCATGGTTTCCAAATTTGTTAAATGAGCAAGACAAAATGGCCTCAATACTCACGAGCAGCGCTGTCCAATAGAGCTTTCTGCAATGGTGGAAGTGGACTCTATCTGAGCCTCCCAGGGCAACAATCACTAGCTACATGTGGCTGTCAGGCAGTTGAAATGTGGCTGGTGAGGGTGAAGACTGAATTTTAAATTTTATTTAATTTTAATTTAGTAGGATTTGAATTTAAAAAGCCACATGTGACCAGTAGCCACCTTTCTGGACTATGTAGCTATAGAGAATGGAAATGAGATACACTAATCCAATACACAGAAAGTGCTGAGCTAGCCCTGTGTCTGGCACATAGTAAGCACTCAATAAATGTTTGCTACGATTAGGTATTATGTGTCTTGCTTTCTAGCCTAGCACCCCTGATGGCTCTCAATGACACCTCACACGGGCTGTCCCAGAGTCACCTGGGGGAGGGCGGGAGAGGAGAGGTGTTGCTGCTGTGGTGCGTGTCAGTAATGAGACTTGCACTAAATGTTTCTGGTCTGCTACTTTCCCTGGAGGGTCATGTGAGCCGGAGTGGTATGTGGCCTGCTTTGCAAGTGATTAACATGGTGTAAGCAATCTACATAGAGAGAAAAACCCTCCGTTGGTATTCCATTATTCTATTAGAGTTTCAGAGCCGGGATTAAGTGGACATGATTTCTTCCTATGGGCCATTAATTTTGTTTTATTGCTGATCTGATGGCCATTACCCTTTTTTGCCAATGCATTCCCCCATTAGGTTTGTACAATTAACAAAATATGTGCTGTTAGGGCTTTGATAGGAACAGTGGGATGGAAATAAAGGGAGGGGGTGCAGCACTACTAAGTTGGGGGTGGGGAGAGGCTGGACGCAGGGGTGGGGCCTCTTCAGCACCTGCCTCGTAGCCCTTGACATTCCTGGAGAACAGCCCTGAGGCCTTGGCCAGCTCTCTCCTGACCAGAAGTGGAGGAGTTTCCCAGGGGAGAGGGAAGGACATTGGGTGGGCCGGCCTGGTGGTGCTGGCCTGTCTCCAGACCCTCTCCTTCAGCTTCCAGCTGGGAACAGAAGGTGCCACTCTGCCCAGTCCACCCCATGCTGTCACCTTGAACCCACAAGTCCTCAGCTGTCGTGTACGTCATCCTCTAGGTATCTGGCCCTGCGATGGGAGAGACTTCCAGGTGACATCTGCCTTCTCTCTATGGGACAGATAGGAGGAACTATGCCTGATGAAAATGGGGTGGCTGGTACTCAGTGTCAATGATTGCCATGTGGAAAGGCAGGATTGGCATTGTTAGCCAATCCAATTCTTTAAGAAAGTTAGAAATCTGAATTTTTAAATGTGAGATTTCCCACTTTTTAGATGTTGGCAGAATTTATAAAAACACCAGACAGGGGAGAGTCAACTCAAGGCTGCCAGCTGACCACCTCTGCCAGGCAATGAGGAGTCATCGAAGGGTTTTAGGATGAGTAGACATGATCAAATTTGTGTTTCAGAAGGATCCCCGGATGGGGGGAGGTGGTGGATGGGCAAAAATGGGGCAAGGCTACAAGCCAGGAGACCAATTAGGGGCCCAGGACGAGAAAGACAGCATGAGGCAGGTCAGTAGCATAGAATGGGAGAAGAGCAGTGACATTCCTGGTGGAGAAACAGCAAGTCTTGAGTCTGAGTGTGTTGACACGTCAGAGGATGTCCACACAAGGGCCAGGCAAGTTGTCCTGTGAGCAGGTCCTGTGTCCCCGAGGGTTTGACTCTGCAGAGGGCCCTGCATCTCTGGGAGCTCACACTTCTCAATGTATATAAGTCTTCCCCTTCTCACTCCCACGTGGTCTAGTCATGAGTGTCTCTAATTCTTTCTCCGATGCAAGAAAATCATTAGGCTTAGCCTACCAGTGCCAATAGTCCTTATGGGGTTTTCTACGCACACCTGTATTTACAGGTACAGGCCCAAGATTAGAGTCATGGGCCTGGGCTGGACCTCGGGAGTGTGATAAGGGACCTTTTCCAGTATCTCTGCAACTGGAGGCCAGCACTGCCTGTGGCTCAGGGGATTTAGGGTTGGTGTGGAATTAGCATCAGTTGTTACCAGTCTCCGAGGAAGCCTGTGTCGTACCCTTACTGCTGGCTGGGTAACTGTCTCAGAGCCAAGTATGTGGCGTCAGGTAGTAAGTCAATGACAAAGTCAGGGCATGGCCCACATCTGGTGACACTTTGGTCGGCGCCTCTCTGTGTTAAACCCATGGCCTTACTAAGCTCCAGGTTCATCTCTCTCCATCCTTCCAATTCCCTAGATGAACTTCATGGGTGCTCGCTCAGCTATCCTTGAGTGTGTGCTACCTCCTTCAGGAAGCATCCTCTGTCCCTCTCTCTACGTCTTTTCCAAACAAACATGAGCATTCAACAACTCCCTCCTCGTTTACCATTTCACAACCTTCCTCACCTTTGTAATGTAAATGGTCAATCTCATTTATGGCTCCATTTGACTTTCATGGTGAATAAAACAAGGCTGAGTTTAAATTCTGGGTGCATTATTTCGTGGCCGCTTGTCTGAAGGCCTTTGACATGGTCACTTGCTGGCCAGGACCCCAAACTGCTGGCTTTGGAAGGGCCTAAAATATAATGCATGTGGATGGTTCCCCAGCTTGGGTCCATGGGTCAGTGCTAGTCCAGGAAGACTTTCCACTGGTTCATTGTCATGAGTTAAAAATAAGGACAATGTGGAGAGATTGCATGTACACATATGTATGTATGCGTGCATGCATACACATGTGTATGTGTGTGAGAGAGAAAGACAGACAGACAGAGAGAGAGAGAGAGAATGCTTTTCATGATGTTCTGTTCAATTCAAAGGATAGCCCTTTTTTGCTTTCCTTACTTTTGGGGGTTTAATTACTTTATAAAATGATGGTGAAAGAAGACACTATAAATGTCTTACCAATATATAATTTTGTCAGCCCCATCCTCCTAGTGTTTTTTAACATTGTACTGATGGGTGAAACCACGTTTAGGACTGTGCTCTGGAGCAGCTTCCCACCCAGTGTAGGGTTCTCCTTCCAGTGTTGGGAAGCTCACTACCTTCTAAGGAAGCCTAACTCATTTTGGGGCTGTTCTCATTGCTAGAGACTAATTTCTTATGTTGAACTGAAGTTTGGTTTCCTCTAACATCTATCAACTTGTCCTAATCCTATGGTCCAGAGTAACATGGTCCCTCTTTCATAGTTTCTTCAACTATTTGTAGGACCACCATGTGGGAGAAAGGTTGCTGCTTTAGCTAGTAGAACTAAGGCCAATAGGTGATGTTAGAAAGGGACAAATGAAGGTATAACTCTAGTTTCTCCTTCCATGTCGTCTACTTCACAGCCTCCTAATAATGAAAACAACAACGATAGCTAACAATCAGTGAGTGCTTGTTTTGTGTGAGGCACTGTTCTGAGCACTTTATAGTATATAACCTCAGAGGTAGGAAGCTTGATTTGCCCTATTTTGCAGATCAAAAACTGAGGCACAGAGAAGTTAGGGAACTTGCTCAAGGTCACACTGCTAGTAAGTGGTGGAGCTGTGCAGTTTAATTCCAGAGCTTGCACCTTTAACTACTGATTTTTGGCCCCCAGGACTCTAACCACTAGACATCTTCACTCACCTTTCTCTTCTACTCATTGCTGTCAAAGTTATTAAAATGTGATGCCAGAATTGCATCCTTAAGTCCAAAGTGAGGGGACCAGTCACCTGTCAGTCGGCTAGTAAGGCACCTGAGATCACATTTCATGGGTTTGGCAGCAGTACCATACCCTGGGCTCATCCTGAGCTTGCATTTAACTGAACCCACTTTAAAAACAGGAAAAAACAGGTCACCCTACTCTGCGTATTTGCAACTGATTTTTGAATGTAAGAGTAGGATTTGGTGTATATATTCTTGTCATTTCTTTCCTGCAATTCCATAAAAAATGAAAATGGATTTGCATGTGGACATAAAATAATTTGATGGTTTAGAGCAATGGGCTTGTAGGCAATTTTTATTTATTTTCAAAATTATTTCATTGATGGTCATCGTGATGTTATTGTGCAAGAATAAAAACTGATAGAGGAAAAATTGACTTTTTAGTGTTGGTCGATCCTTTCAGCTTGTTAAAAGCTTTACGACACTCTTGAATTCATCTCTCCAGCGTAGCAGCCATCCTTCCCAGCTTTGAAGCATGTACTCATACCAATGGCAAGTCTACCATGTCTTCTTCCAAGTTGCTGGCGTCTCAAAGACAGGCCCAAAGGGCAGGGGTAAAGCACCACTCCATGCAATTCATCTGGAGACTTCTTGCGCTGAGTTCATGTATGCTCAGTAACAGTGTGTCAATACTGTAGAGGAATACAAGCTGGAGCCCGTTACCAGCCAGGAGCTGGTTCTGAGATGCTGGTTGTGGAGTCTGGTTAGAATGAACAGAGTCCATCATTAAACACTTCAACAGACATTTGCTGAGAACCTGACACATGCCGGACCCTCTGCTAGGTTCTAGGGCTACAAAGATGCATCAGATACAGTCCTTGCCCTCAAGCACTTGTCATGCAGTGGCCTGGTCTTCTCTCTGAGGGCATGCTGAGGGTAGTAGACAGCCCCAGAGAAGATGCCTCATTCGAGTGGACATGGCCATGAATAACAGGGACATATTTTTTCCATGGACACACCACACTACATCCCATGCCTGAGTCTCCTAGCTGAAATTCCACGTCTTCCAAGAAGCCTCTTTGTCTTAATTAGAAGGAAAATACTAAAGGTTTGGGGGGAGGGGGAGGACTTCTCTTCCTGTGATTTCCTGGTTGAAAATCCTTCAGTGGTGACTTTGTATGGTGATGGAAAGTTTCTAGACTTGTTTTGGTGATCACTTTGTAAGGTTTGTAGATGTCGAATCGCTATGTTGTATATCAGCTATAATTTTAAAAAGAGAAAAAAATAAAAACCTTCAATGGCTCCACAGCTTATAGCCCAAGCCTAGCCTCTCTGACACGCCAAGCCCTGGATGCTCTGGCCCACGCTGTTTACTCAGCATTAGTCCCTCCTCTGGTTTCTCTCCTGCAGACCAGGGCTCTACATGCCTCCCTTCCCATCCCTGCTCGGATTGCTCCCCTTTCTTGCAATGTCCCCTCTTTCCCTTCTACTAGCCAATTCCTGCCTGTTCAGTCCCTCCCTGACCCCACTCGGGTTCTACCGCCCCCTGAAAACTTCCTTGAGTGCTTCGCTCTCCCCAATTTCGTTTCTCTATGGAGAGAGAATTATAGTCTCCACCACAGCGTGCAGCACTACTTTATATATATAGTCTTGTCTTACGTGATGCTGTTTCATGTGGTTAATCTTAGTCCCCCAATGATGTGGCAGCACTTTTATAACAGGACCCATGGATTTTATTCCTGCCGCACCTCGTGAGTGTAGATCGTGGAGCAGACACCTGATAAATATGTGCTGGGTTTTCTTGTTGTTTGTATTGCTTTATCGCAGAAAGGGAATTAAAAGCAGTCACGATTCTGATTTTCCCAACCTGGCCCAGTCGTTCTTTTCTACGCACATTCTTTTCCTTCCAGTCCAACCAGACTCATCACCTTCTCCTATATCACCTTTCCATATTCCTACCATAAACAACAGCATCCGTTTTGTTGTTTGTTTGCTTGTTTTTTGCAGCCTTCCCTACATAGACTATAACTTTCACAGCTGCTGCCCAGCTCTGTTCCCTGCCTGGGGTCTCCCATCAGACAGGAGGCATCGGTAAACGATTATTGCCCTGGTCAGCTCAGGGCTCTCTCCACAGCCATGAGCCTCTCTGTCTCTGGGATTCCTATAGGAAAGGGGATGAAACTCAAAGAAACCGAGGCACCTAGCAGGTATGGCAAGAGCGTCCTGGTTAGCTGTCTAACAATAATTGTTTTGCACCAGGAGTCCCTTGCTCAGACTCTGGGCACAGGGTTGACAGCCCTGGCTTTGCTCCTGAGCCCGAGCCACTTCTGATTTTACCCTAATCCTCACCTCGGCTCTCACTCCCAGCAGAATCATACACAGTCTATAAAAATGTTTTCTTTTATTGACAGGTGAAGTCTGGAGCAGGACTCTAAGGCTTTCTGTCCTCCATGCCGCTTACCAGAAGAGGGACTGTGAACTGTAAGTAACTTTGATTGGCGTTTTCCATGCTGATTCAATAGGTTATGGGTTAAAGACCAGCCTTGAACCTGATGTTTAACAGCCATGCGTTGTGCAAGACAAACACTCAACAATGGGAGAGTCATAGTGTAAAATACAGTGGATGTCTAATTAGATTTGGTCTGAAAGTGACAAAGAAGCCCTGTAATATGACATCTTATTTAATTAGACTATTGATTGTGCGTTAAGGGGACTTGCTGTGTTATGTGTGCATGAGTATTAAAGAGCGAAGCTCTTGAGTTTGCAAGGCTGACCCAGACCCTGGCCACTGGCATTTCTGGATTAAGCTTGGGGGGCAATGAGAGGAGGTACTGGGCTGAGTTTATAGCTTGCACTCGTTTTTACATGTGGTTATTTTTAGGGTGGGGTGAGGGAGGACAGGGGAATCCTACTGCTGGTCACTTCCTTCCCATTACACAGTAACATCCCACCTTATACTTATGCTTATTGGTTCATATTGGTTCTTGTGCTTGGCAAAGTCCACCCACCTGTAGGCCAGCCTAAGTCCAGTCTCCTCTGGGGAGCCTTCTTTGGTAACTCCAGCTATAAGTGATTTTTCCCTCTTTTGAAATTCTACCGCATTCACGCGCAGAGCACCCTTTTGGCTCGCTCCAGGCTGGGAGCTCCTGGAGGGTTGTCTGGGATTCCCATGTCTTCATGGCCCCACTGCACCTGCAACCTAGTTGCTGCTCTGCACATGTGAGCTGGGAGACTGGCTTGCCCTGGCTCTCTGGCTTCTCCATCCTGCTTCTGGAGCTACCGGAGGCCCAGCTGCTGCTACGACTTTGATAGCACATTGGCTTCCAACTAGTCCATGGAATTATAAATGATTAACCGTTATCAGCACACATCTTCACCTCTGTGTAAAAATAGATTGACTATAATGAGTATTTGAATAAATCATAAGAATGGCCTCCCTGCGATCGTCTAACATCCTGCCGATGGCTGCCCGGTGAGTGAGCAGGGCGCCGGCCCTCTTGCCTAATGGCCTGCGATTCAGTGCTGGTCGCCTCTGTGATTGACGGCCATGGCTCCCGGGACACCTTCTCTCCAGCCTGGGCTCTGGAGTGGTCGGATCCCCAGGCCCAGGGGGCGGGAAGGGGGCCTCCCTCCATCCTGTTCCAGGAAAGCCTACCTAGGAGATGGGGCTGGGGGTGAGGGAGCCAAAGTAGAAAGATAATGACCTTTCTGAGAATCAATGTCTCCTCGCACCGGAGGTTAGAGGGACCTCATAAGTCAAGTCAAGTACGAGAGGAGCAAGCTGAGCGTGAAGCTTAATGAGAGTGGAGCATGTGGGGGAAATAGGTCTGCACATTCGCTCCCTATCCCTGAGGGCAGTCAAGCGCCTGGGCCACCCACACCCAGGAAAAGCTCCCTTGCAGGGACAAACTCTGGACCTGCACCGAGGAACAAGGGTTTCTTCAGGTCCCAGGACTCAGACGTGGGAAGATTCAAATGATCTTTTAGGGAATGGTTTGTGAAGGCTGCCATGCGGCCTGAGGGTCCTGCCACTTATTTTTGGGGGGAGGGGAGTGGAGTGGGGAAGAAGAGGACGAGGGGAGGCAGGTTCAGAGGGCCTGGGACTAGCTGAAGAGGGAACAGTCTGAAAGTCTGCAGTCTCAGGAAGAAGACCAGTGAAGTCTGTATTTGAGCGGGAAATAGCAAGCATTCTAATTGAATTCCAGTGGTGTTCCTGTTAGTACTGCTGTGTAACAAACCACCACACATTTAGTGACTCAACAACGTTTTTTTATGCTCATAGAGTCTGTGAGTCAGGAAACAGGGTCCAGTGGGGTCAGGTGGTCTCTGCTCCACCAGGTCTGGGGGTCTCAGCTGGGGCTATTCAAAAGCTGGGTGCTGGAATCAACTGAAGGTTCAGAACTCAGGGGGTTGATACTAGGCATGGGCTGAGATCTTAGCTGGGCTGTCGGCCAGACCCATGTGACCTCTCCGTGTGACCTGGGCGTCCTCACAATCTGGTGGCTGGATGCCAAGGGGGAGCCTCCTGGGAAGAGGTCCTACCCTTTTGTGACCTGCCCTCCAAAGCCAGGCGGCATCACTTCCACTTCCAGTTACAGAGCCCCCCCCACCCCAAGTTTAAAGAATGGGACATAGAACCCTGCCCCCCACAACATGTCTCCAAGGAGGAGTACAAGAGCACATTGAAGAAGAGCATGGGAACGGGGTGTATGTTGTTGCAGCCATATTTGCAGAGTACACTCCACCACAACTAGTATGTGTCAAGTCTGGCACAACATAGCCTCATCTATTTTCAAAGACAGGCTAAAGAACCCCCCACGTTAGGTAATAAAACTGTCCCTTAACTCACCAGAATGTCCAGATTTAAGGGGCCTCCTCAGAGGCCAGACTAGGCTTTTCCCCCCGAGGTGGGACTCCTTGAGGACATGCTAGAGACAGAGGTCCTGCAGCTTGTGGAAGCCTCTACCTTGTAAGTCCATCTCTGTAAGAGTGGGTCCAGTTTACAACCCACAGCTTGACATGCCAGGTCTGGAGAGGGTCTTAGACCTGTGACCAAGGACTGCACAAGCCTGGACACCTTCATTCCCATGCAGGGTTCCCCACACCCCCAACTCCATGCTGGTGTAGATTACAGCAAAGATCGGGATGTAAGGGGCTGTTAGAGCTGTGCTGGAGATGGGAGGTCTAGGCGGCCCTTCCTCCCTGACCCCCAATGTCCTCTCCTCTTCCTTCTTCCCCTCTGACACCCACTATAGCCTGCAGGCTGCACCCTGAAGGACCAGGCTCCTTCCCTTTGCCATTTTCCTGACCCAGATGCAGCTAAATTTTGGAAGAGAATTTGAGTGCCCTGATGCGTTGTGACTTAAGGAGACAGAAACAAAACTCAGGCAAAGAGTGGACACAGAACCAGTCTATTTTCCCAAAGGACTGAGAGTGGCTAATGTGGAAAAAGAAGGGACAGGGAAGAAAAGGGAAGGTGGGCTTGGTTTTGATGGAAAGGTGTTGGGCTTTGGAGGGAGTCTTAGAGGCTTCCACAGGTCAGCTTAATGGTAATATTAATAACCATCATTTACTGAGTACTTACTACATGCTAGACACTAGGCTAAGCACTTGATGTGCATTTTCTCATTGAACACTTACACTACTTTATGAGATACCGTTATTATCTCCATGTTACAGAAAAGAGCAGAGGCTCAGAGTACACCAGAAATGCCCTAATAAGTGACAGAGAAAGTTAGTGACAGAGTTGACATTGAATTAGGAAACCACTCCATTGTGTGGCTCCAAGAACCTCAGTTTACTCTCCTGTAAAATGGGGACATCTGATTACATCATTTCCAACGTCACCCTCAGTTCTAAGATTCTAAAGGTACAGAAAAGATTCTGGGAACTTGCTTAGATATGTCTAAAGTGGGGGCCCACTTTCTGGAAATGGGTCTGTGTAAAAGCGTGGAATGGTTTTCTGTTTTCTCCTTCCTCCTTCTGTGAAACTTAGGTCAGGAAACTCATGTTTAATTTGGGCAGGTGAAGGAAACAGACAAAAACATAACGATCATTTGTGTTTCCAAAGCTCTAACTTGGGGGGAAAATATGTTGGGTTTGAAGTTCAAAACTGGCTTAGAATCCCAGTCTGTGACTTAGCCCCTTGTGAGCCTGAGCAAATCTCTTTGATCTTCGATTCCTCATCTCTCAACTGAAAATGAGTCTGTACACCCACCCTCCCCAGGACTGCTGTGGGACTAAATGAAATCCAGCATGTGACAGCACTAGAGCCATTCCGGGCACACAATAGCTATGTAGAATGGTTCAGCCATCCATCCACTCGGGAAATAAATAAAAAATGGAGCTGGAAAGATTGTTCCTCTCCATTAGTTCTGACATAGATGGTCAAGAATCTTTCCTTTAACTGTACCCTCCATAAAAGTTCACTCATAAACTATTGATATTTTAATAATACACATTAACATCTTGCCCTTTGACAAATGAATATTGAATGAGCAATAAAGAGTAACCAGGTATAGGGCTATGCGGAAGATGGAATCATGAGTAGTCGTCAGAGGGAATGCCCCTTTCCAGGACCCTGGGACTCACCTCTCTCCTTAGTGACCCCTAGGAAACAGCTCTTCAAAGGAGTTCAGATTCCAGCCCACCGAAGCCCAGCCCAGCCTGGCAGGATTTATCCTCAGTTCTCTTTCACTGGGCTGGAGGAGAAAGAACAGGCCATTGAAGAGCAGCTAAAGGCAGGGAATGGTTGATCCGCACATGAAATAGCTTGGATCTCCCCACTATATTTGCTACAGGTGCAAGCTTCTTCCTCATATGCGCTCTCTTGCTCCATAAATTAAAGCCTGCAGACAGGTCACATGCCCACAAGAAATCAGGCAACAAGCTTAGAAATCACTCCAACTAGTCCCACCGTCCTCTCTCCTTTCTCTACCAGGTCTGAGGGGCGCCTATGCTTGGGGTGTGTGTTAAGGTTTAGAGGGCACAATTCCCTGCCTCTTGCATCACCTGTGCCCAGCTTCACTGCCACAGCCCCCAGTTGTTCATCTGGGCTGGGGGTCCTTGAGTGTGCAGAGAACAGTGACAGGGGTACTTCGTTGGTCCGACTTAATTGGTGTGATTTAATGGTGTTTCTGGCAGATTCAGATTTATACGGCTTTCTGAGCTGCAAATCTGCTTTCTAAATGTAGAATTTTTGTGGAGTGGTAAAAAATAATGGCTGTTCTGTGATTCCTGCCTCCCGAGCTAGGAGATTGCAATTTACATTATGCAAATAGACATTATGCAATCAAGGCACTTTAGCAGGAATCTGGCGGCAAAGAGGCCGCTGATGAGATGCCGAGGTCTGTAGCCCCAACTGAGGGGCTCTGGAAGAGGGAGAGAAGTGGGTTGGGGGTGGGGCGGGCGGGGTGGAGGCCGAGACTTGCCTCTGGCCCAAGGAGGCAAAGTGGAGCCTGCCCGGAGATGGACGCTTCCGCATCCGGGGAGCTGCCAAAGCGACTCTCAATTAATGGCTTTGTTTAATCATACCCCCTGTCCAGAGGACTATTGTCTTACGGATAATTTCGTTTGCCTAACGAGATTTTGCTAATTAAATCTCCTTTCAGTTGGTGTGACTGTGCCTGCAGGAGAGGGGGCTATTTGGCGTCTTCTCCATAAACCTTTCTGGAGGGGAGCTGGGAAGGCGGGAAGGGAGGGAGGGAACAGAGGAGAACGACGGAGAGGGAGAAACTTCCCTGCTGTGAGCAGGACTGAAGAAGCTGGGAGCAGGGTCTGGAAACTGCAAGGTGGTCGCCACCACCCACCTTGCCCTTCTTCCCTGCTCCCTGGAAATCCAGCCATACATCTGTCCAGCCTGAGGGATTCCCCCCCCCCCCCCTTTTAATTCCTCTATGGCTCCATTATCCCTTCTCAAGTTCTTCCTGAATCCCCAGAAGTTGCTGAGGATTTCCAAGCACTGCTTGCTCCCAGCACCCCTGGCTGTGGGTGGTGGTGGTGGGGAGACGGGTGGTGATGCGGGAACACCTCTCCTTGCTTTTGCTGTGAGCCAGCCAGTCTGGCTCTTCAGAGAGGAAAAATTGCTCCAATATTGGCCTTTTCTCCAGCGATAATTGCATGAATCAAAGAGGAGAATACCTCGTCACACTCATTTTTCATCCGAGTGAGCCAAGGATGGCCTCGTATGTTTGGAGGAGCCCAGTGCTGTGCCTGCAATAGCTGGACCCTAACGAATGCTGTTGTATGTGACCCTGCCATGCCTGTGCTCCACCCCCAGTGGGTCTTCACTGTCTATAGCTTCCTTGGCCCGGCTGACTGTGGGCTTCACAGCTCAACCCTGTCTACTCCCTCTTCTGTTAGTTAGAGCCGCTCAGATACACAGGCACTCACTGTCCTACTCCTGGCAACTCAAACATGCCAGGTCGCTCAGTTTCCCCCACATGCTCTGTATAACTTCACTCCTTGGTGCCTTTCACTGCTAGTTCCTCTGTCTGGAACCTCCTCAGCCTGGACAGCCGCTGCTCCGCTCGCAATACCCAGCTCACATGTCTCCCTGTGATACCTCCTTATAGAGCTTCCCCTTTCCTGAAATGCGGCTGCACTCCTTTGCCCGGATGTCATGACAGGACCTCACATGTGGTTGTTTCTCTATCCAAGTTAAGGACTGAACCTTCTCCTTCTCCTAATCCGAGTACCTAGAATCATGCTTGGCCGTGACAGGCACCCTACAAGGTTGGTTGAATGAATAGACGGATGAATGAATCAAGGAGAAGGTGAGTGATGGAGAGGTGCTCTCTAGTGAGCCCCCAAACACCGGAATGGATGGTGGTGGGGGTCAGGAGCTGACTTCAGTTGGGACTGTGCAGAGTTGCTGGCCTGTCTATTACCTTTACCGGTATCTTTACTTGTGGGGCGGGAAGGCCCTGGTTCCCTCTGTGTGCCAGCATCTCCTGTCACACATTCTCACACAGACCCCGAGGAGGGTGTTGTGTTTGCAGAGGGAACTGGAGCTCCCTAGTCCTCATCAGAGGGCAGGACAGTGTCTGCCTGTACCTGGGCCTACTGGCGGGGCCCATCGGATCTGTCTGAAAGCTCCTGTGCTTGCCCATCTCCCCCCTCAACCATCCACCTATCCCACCCATCCACCCCTCCATCCATCCACCCGTCCACTCATCCATCCATCCATCCATCCATCCATCTTTTCCTTCTTCCTTTCTTCTTTCCTTCCTTCCTTCCTTCCTTCCTTCCTTCCTTCCTTCCTTCCTTCTTTCCTTCCTTCCTCGTCCCCCAGCACAACCAGCCAGACACACTAGAAGAGCATCACACCCTTGCTGCCCATGGGGCCAAGGTTCACACATGTGCTGGAATCCCTGTGTACCTGGCTGGTTGTGCTGGGGGACAGGGTGAAGCTCAGGCCCCACAGGGCGGCCTCTGACTGCCAGTTCTGGACTGTTGCCCAGCCAGCAGTGGGGACATCAGTGGTGGAGTAGTCTGCGTTCCATGCTGGGGGGCATGAGGACAGCCTGGGAGAACAGCTCAGACCTTCATGTTTGATAAGGGTGTGTGCACACAATGTGTTTACGTGTTACACAATGTGTGTAGGTGTGTCTGCAGGCTGTGTGTGTGTGTGTGTGTGACTGAGAAAGTGTTTAAAGAGAGTAGCTCTGTGTTTTTCTTGGTTCCTGAGTTTCAGTGCTTTGCTTTTGCCTTAGCATTTTCCCTTTGGTCCAGGTATGTCTGTCTCTTCATCTAGGCTTTTAATCATCTTAATATCTCCACTATGCTATGGAGTATTTCTGAATCTGAAGTATTTCTCAGTACACAGTAGGTGCTCAACAAATACTCTGTGATGCACTGAATGGTTGAATGAATGAGCAAACATGCACTTTGGTGTCAGACTTGAGTTTGAGCCCTAGTGCTCTTATTTACATAGCTGGGAACTTGGGATTTAATTTTCTCATCCAGAAAACGAGAATACTAATACTACCTATTCCAGGTTTCTCAAAGGTTTGTTGGTGGAGGAGTATAGTAAATATGTGAAAGTGTTTTATAAACTATGAAGCACTATACAAGCATAAGAGTTATTATTATAATGGTTGTTATATTTGAAGTGATCATTGTATTTGAAAATTAGGGATTCTGTTTCCAGGAATATAAAATCATCCAGGCCTGATTTGAACTCTGAGGCTTTGTCGTGCGGGGTGTCCGGCAGAATCTCTGCTCCCACTCCCCACATAAGAATGCAGGACATGGTGAGGCCAAAAAGGAACACCCATGGAGCCATAGGTTGGGGAGTCACACCACTATATTCTCGCTGGCGGCTGGGTTGGAGACACAGGAAGCAGGAGCCACACTGTTGGCATCCCTCACTGCTCTGCTTGCAGGCTCAGCCACCATCTTCTTGCTAGCCCCATTTTCTGCTAGCGTAGCCACAGCAGTTATATTAGTGGCCAATGGCTCACTGGTTACAGCTAACGGCCAAGTAGCCACAGCTGATGGCCATCCAATCACAGTTGATGGCCATTTACTACCTGAGCCAGCACCTTTCTATGTGAGGCCGAGAGCCTGGAAACTGTTCTCTGGGGCTCTGTCCCCACAGCTTACAGAGCAGTCATTATAGGAACTGATTCCAGATTTGTTCAACTATGGCAACATTTAGGGATGGGGTGGGAAGAGGGCCTGGTGAAAGTGGCCCATCTTCATGTGTGCCACCTGTCCCTAAGTGGCCCATGTAGACGGTCTCCTCTGGGGCTCTACAATTGCCTAGACTTCTGTGCCTCATTATCTCAGCATATGCTGTTTCCTCTGCCAGGAATGCTTTTCCCCTTTTCTCCACTGGTCTTTTAACCTCTCATGCCAAGTTGCTGCACTGTCCCCATCCAGGTCACCATGGATGCGTCCCTGAGGGCACAGTGCGCCTGGGACTGTTAATGTCTGCTTCCCTCGCCACACCATACACCTCCAGGGCAGGTACTGAGGCTGAATGGATGGATGGGGAAGGCGAAGAGAAAAGTTGGGGCTTGGTATATGCCCAGGATTTGAGCTTTTAGGGTACCCTAAGCTGGAGGGGAAGGTAAGGAAGAAAGAACTTCAGAGAAATTAACACCGCCTTGCAAAAAATAAATAAACACAAATCTGAGAGCTGTTTCTCACCTTCCCTCATATCCAGAAAGTCAGAGGCTGCTCTTCCCTGGGGTCACTGGGGGCCTGGGGACTCCAATCCCATATAGATGGGCAACTGGATGTCAACCAGGTGGGCAGTGAGGCTTCCAGGTTGGATCTGAGTCCTGAGGACAGGGAGGGCCCTGCCTGTTGCTGACCCCTACAGGGGAGCAGTTACCCACCTGGGGAGGCAGCTGCTGCCTACTTTCATCCCAGCCCTTCCAGATTCTGTCTCTTGGAGTCTGCCCCAGCTGGTGGATAATCTGCTGGAAGCCCTCCCAGGAACCGGCTCCCGCGCCTTCACCCTGTGTTTGGAGGCATCTTGTCCCCACACAGCTCTAGGCAGCCCCCCTTCCCCAGCCCTCCCACTCCTTGCAACTCTCCTGGAGCCCCAGGCAGCCGCAGCAGAGTGCCAGGGGCTGGAAGGCTTTTCATTACCGAATGCACTGAACCTGTTTGTGAGTGTTTTGCAAAGTGTTTAATCCAAGGTGTTCCCTCAATTAAATTAGTGCAAACATCTGTGTCCCACATCCACCTCCATTTGCATTCTGTGCCATTTATTACAGCGGGAAATTGGAAGGTACCTTAGGAATACTTAGGATTGAATTAGGCTAGGTGGGGGTGGGCGTCTGGGGGTGGGCGTCTGAGGATGCCTGTGAGGTTGGTCCAAAAAGTGGATCCCTCTCCAGCCTGGGACTTGTGGTGGAGCCACTTTCTGGTGCAGGAGACCACGAGAGGGACAGTGTCCGGGCTTGGGACCACCTGGTCTTGTCGGAGAGGTTGGGTGAGTTTAATTAATACCTCTGATTCCCACCTGGGCCTCAGTACCTGCAGAGGCAGGAGCTGTTCATTGCTGTTGTTTTATAACTTTAAACCCAATTAAAAAAAAAGTGTATCACATTCAAGTGACTCACCTGGGTCTCTCCCTAGGGGAGCCCTTTGCTGCTGGAAGGTGGGTTTTTTCATCATGAAACTGCTCAACCTTGGTTACTGGCTGGGCATGGGTGGCAGCTCTCTTCCTCATACTGTCAAGTGCTCTGGGAGTCCTACTGTTCTACTCTAGGAGGGACTGAAGAAGACAGGTAGTTGCTGCTGTGTGACAGCCCCTGCACTCAGTGCTTCTCATGTATTATCTGCAGTAGCCTCCCACCAACCCTCGGACACAGGTCCTCTAATAGCACAAGTCAGTGAGCCCGGCTCAATCAGAAAGGTTAAGCAACACACTTATGGTTTCACAGCTAGAAAGAGGAGCAGCGGAATTTGAACTCAGGTCCTCACAACTCCAAAAACAATGTGCTTCCCACTGCACTAGGATATCTCTCAAATGAAGCAGTTGGAATGGGATTGGTGTAGGGACAGAGCCAGGAGTGCCGTTTCCAGGCTCTCGGCCTCACGTGGAAAGGTGCTGGCTCAGGTAGTAAATGGCCATCACCTGTTATCAAATGGTCATCAGCTGTGGCTAGTTGGCCATCAGCTGTAACCAGTGAGCTATTGGCCACTAATATAACTGCTGTGGCTACGCTAGCAGGAAAATATGGGGGCTAGCAAGAAGATGGTGGCTGAGCTAGCAAGTATGGATTGCAGCTAGCAAGTGGGGTTGGCTGGTTGGTTGGCAGAGAAGCGGACAGCAGGTTGTAGTGTGGCTCCTGCTTCCTGTGTCTCCAACCCAGCTGCCAGCGGGACAATAGTAGTATGACTCCCCTATCTATGGCTCCATGGGTGTTCCTTTTTGACCTCACCATGTCCTGCGTGCTTATGTGGGGAGCGGGACTAGAGACCCCGCATGACACCCCGCATGACAATTAGTGTTGAATCAGGGACCTTGCCACCTCTCTGAATCTTGTAGCCAGCACATCCTAGCTGGGCTGTACAGAGACCCTGGTCCATACCTGCCCGCTTCAGATTTCTAGCCCCCATTTAGGATGGTAGAGCCTGCAGTTCCCAGGGCCTAGGATGGGTTGCTCAGCCTGCAGGTGATTTGCCTGAGGGAAAGGATTCCCCTGGCTTTTGTGGGGTGGGGTGGGGCAGGGAGGAAAAGGAGAAATTCAGGGAGTGAGGAAGAGGCTCACGGGATGCTCAAGGACCTTAGAAATCACTGAACTCCTCAGTGCTGAGTGGGGAAAATGAGGCTCACAGGAGGCAATAACTTGCCTAGGGCCACTGAGGGTTTGGTGGTAGAGGTTAGACTGGAACCCAAGGCTGCCATCTCCTGGGAGACAAGCAATGTCAGGACCAAGGGCGGTCCAGGCATTTTGTGGGCTGGGTGCTGGCTTTCTAGATGCAAAATGTCAATATAGAGAAAGGAGCCAGGGTGAGGAGGAGATGGAGGGCTGCTGTTGACTTGTCTACTAAGGATCCTTCCGAGATGCCCTTAATGAGGAAACTTCCAGGTCAAGAGGGCTGCTGGCGATCTGCAGCCTGGGCCCTTGGGCAGTTCCTGGGGCTTCACGCAGGGATGTCCAGGGTGCAGCAGTACCTGGGGCTGTGTACCATCTGCTGGTGTCCATCTCCGCCTTCCCCCTCCCCACCTGCCCTGTGGAAGCATCTGGAAGAAAAGAGTCCAATGGATTTGAGCTCCTGCTTTTATTAGGGACCCCTATCTCCCCTAATAAGATAGGACCATGTCTTAGCCTCCATTTCCCCATCAGTTAAAGAGTAATAACAATCTTATTGGATTGTTGGAAAAATTAAAGGAAACAAGAGGCATGCTTGACCCTGCTTTGGGACTCAGAACGTTATTGCTAGTTTTCCTTTCTTTTCCACGGCTCTTGCCTACTTGCCCCTCTTACACCCTGTGCCTGCTCCTGGATATCAAGAGGTGGGAGCCCTGTTGACAAGATGATGGGCAGCCCCCTCCATCTCAGCTCTTCCTCCTCCCTCTTCTCTTCCCTCCCTCTCTCATCAAAAGACTTAATAACTGCATCTCAGCATGTGGCCTTGCCTGGGGCTTCATAAGAATGAATTGCTTATCCCAGCTCTTCCTAGAAATGACACGCTACAATTGATACATTTATTAAGCACCAACTGTGTGCAGCACCCAGCTCTAGGTACAGCAGGGCGAGCCTGAGAGCGACCCCCAGAGCTTTTTGTCTCCTCCCGGGGACCCAATGTTTCCTGCTTTCTTTGGATTTGCTAGATCCCAGCACCATCTGCTTTTACCAGCAGTATTTTGGGTTTCTGTACTCTTTTGTGCCTCTCTGCTTCTATATGTGAGGTTCTCTTTGCTTAGAATGCCTTCTCCCCGCTTGTTTACCTGATTAGAGCTCAGTTTCTGGGTGATGAGCAGTCTGTGAGCACATCTCTGCTGAGGTTTATCTTCCTTGAGAAAGGTGCACATTTGGTCATCTTTCTGTGACTATCACACTGTATTTTAGTTATGTCTTTACTAGTGATGCCTTGATCTTGAAGGTAAAGAGTCCAGAGCGTAGCATCCTAGAACCAGCATGGGCCCTAGGGGTCACCTGCTCCGCTTTGCCTGGAGGCAGGTCATGCTCAGTTCACCCCTACCAGAAGAGAAGTCCCGTTACTAGAATGCCTTCCTCTCCCATTAGCCTTGGCACTCAATCAATGCTTGTTTTGTTGGACAAACCACTGGCATGTTTGAAGCGAGACAGTCGTGGTAGCAGGACTCACTCTCTAGTTTCCAGGGTGTTCAGTCTGAGAGCATGTCCCTGTCTCTTTTATTTGTAATTCTAGTAAGTATTCTCTCCCTCCCACTGGCCTCAGGATGGGATCTCCAGATGGAGCTGAGGACAGGCAGAGAAGAATGACCCCCTTAATTTATTGCCCCCTCTGTCTTTGCCACAGACATTTCCTTTTCCTGAAAAGACTTTCTTTTCCCTCTGCGCAGCCAAGCCCTGCCCATCCTCCCTAACCCCATGCCACCTCTTCCACAAGTCTTAGCTCTCTCTGCAGAAAGCAGTTTCTCCCTCCCAGAGCACTTGGTCTGAATCTTCGACACTGACCAGTGTCCAGCTGCATCTCAAGCATATCTGCGTCTGTCCTGTTCCACGAAGCTGGGTCAGGACAGGGGCCATGGCTGGTGCTTCTGTCACCCTCACTCCACTTGGCATGGCTCCTGGCACATTCTGAACTTATGTGTTTGCCAAATGAACGAATGAAGAGGACTACTCCTAGTTTCTCTCAGAGGGAGGTATCTGGGTTCTTCTCCCAGCCTCTGCTTTGGCTTTCCTGCCCCAGGGTTCTAATGGACCTGGAGGTACATTTGTCACCAGTTACTGGAAACTGAATGCCATGACCAGCAAAAGAAAAACAGGTGTTAAATTCTGTTTGGTATACTGAGCAGACTGGAATTACTTCTGTATGGCAGGCCTGTCCAGTCCCAGGGCACCGATATTCTACACGCAAAGTCTCCAAAACAAAGTAAGCAAGATGGGCCATTGGAATAAGAGAAGAAAATATTACAACTTTATTTATGTGTATTTTTATTTCATCCCATATAGATTTCTATTGTTGAATATGTTTCATAAGACACATCATATATTGGTAGAGTAGTATGTCTAATATATACACACATGCATGTTTTATATGTACAGAGGGTGCCAAAAAATGGATACACATTTTAAGAAAGGAAAACACTGTATTAAAATTGTAATGCAATGAATGACGCTAGCGTTCATTTGATTAACGCCATCTTTTGAGCGAACGTCATACTACACATTGCAACCGTAATTCAATACAACTTTGAAAAGTAATACAAAGATAACATCTCTTAAAATGTGTACATTTTTTGGCACCCCCGGTATATATTGAGGGTGCATTAAAATTTTTTAAAGATAGGGTCGAACTCGTGGACTTAGGCCACAGCCCACTGTCCAGGAGGTGAGACTTGTGCATGTTTGTTAGTGTCTCTGGACAAATGTCCCACCCCCTAGTATGGTCGCACCGCATGCCCAAAGCCTTACAACCTGAATCTAACTGGCTAGCAAATTCCTTAGGGAAAAGAACTTGGGGATCCTGTTCCCCTGTGAGTGCCCAGGGCCTGGCACCCTGTAGGCAATCAATAAATTAAGTGTGGCTTGAAGTATATTTATTTTAATTGATTGAGACTATCTTTTAAAGTTTTTAAGTTTGACTTTGACTTAATCCTCAACTGTCTACTCCCAGACAGTACACAATGCATTTACTAGAGACCCATTATGCTAAATAAATAAATAAATACATAAAGTATGTGCCTACTGTGTACCAAGTACTGAGCTACATACTGGATGACGAATCTGAGGTCCCTGACCTCAGAAGTTACTTACGTTCCTTTTTTTCAAAAACAACCAAACGAGAAATCTTCATAATGTAAATCGGCACTCCCTTCTTCACTAGGGTTATTTGAAACAAATCCTAGTCCTCATACCATTTCCTCTGCAAATGCTCCAGTCAGTACTCACCGCCTTTTAGGGAGACAGACCTATCAATAAATGCAGTTGTGTTCTAGGAGCTATGCTAGACCCTAGTGGGCATAGCCAGGCCCAGAGTGAGCAGCACATGGTCAGTACTCCCTAGGGGACGTAGAGTGGGGTCAGGAATGATTTTATATAAATGATGCTTAGGCTGAGTCTCTCAGCTTCACTCATAGGCCCCGTGTTGAAATTTCAGCACCAAAGGGGGGGCCTATCAGATAAGGAGTGAACACGAGAGGAAGATGGCCTTCACAGAAGACAGATAGAATGCTTACAGATCTTACAGCTCACCTCCCTCATCTGAAGATGAGAAAAGCACAGCCCAGAAAGCCCAGGCTTCTTGCCCATAGCTACAGAACTAGAGATGGGTGGCAGCCCAATCAGGACCTGGGCCCTGCCCCGCCTGCCCTCCCTCGACCTTCTCTCCACAGGCAGAAGAACCCGGGCTGCACCAGGCTTGGCCCGCCTGTTTTACACACCCAGGTTTCCGTGGCCAGGAATAGCTAACACTGAGCCCCCAACAGGCTCTGGGTTGTGGGTCCGCCCCTCCCCCCAGCAGCTTCCGGAGGGGCCAGCGGCCAGCAGCCTGGAATCATCATCCCTGCATGTGACTTCTTCTTTCTTCCTGTACAAGTTGAGCACTTGCCACCCTGCTGTCTGTTTTTCCTTGCTAAGGTTCAGTTCTAATTATGTTGATTTTCTTCATCCCACCCCCTCCTGGAAGCTTATTAGGTTGAATATTTTTATTTATTATCATTTCGCCCAACTCCTGCCAGCATTTCCAATTACTCTCCCCGCTTCCTTGTAATTGTCTTTCTGTAATGGCTCTGAAACAATTGCGCTAAATGAGGTGTCTCCTGGAAGATGAGAGTCTCACTTCATTAAAGGCTAATGTATTCTCAGCTCCAGCTCTGTGGGGCTAGCTTGGAAGGAAGACATTTAAACAGCTTCTTTTATTTTATAGGGAGCAACTTTTCAGCAACGAAGATGTCTGTGGGGTATATGTGGATGTGTGTGTGTTGCCTGATTTTAATTTAAAGAAAGTTTATGAAACAGTATAAGTCTCCTTATTGATGAAGCTGTGTTCTAGGTAGCTGAGTGTTTGCAGATGGGGTACAGGGTTCTGGAGCAGGATGGAAAGGGCCAGTTTATTCAGATGTCCTCCTGGCCTTTCTGCCAGGTCCCCTCCCTTTCTCTTTTGCTCCACGCTTGCTGGATCACCCCCCACGGCACCCCCCCGCCGGACCTCTTCATGCCTCCATCCTGTGTCTCTTCCACCCACATGATGTGCTCAGCTTCCACTGTGGTGATTATCTCCTGTTATGTATTATTTTTTTCGGTTTATATATCCTAACTCATTCATTCATTCATTCATTGTTTAGTCATTCATTTGTTCATTTGTCATTCATTGAGCAAATGGTTGTTGCCACCGTGTTCAGGCATTATTCAGGAAGGGAATATGCCCATTTGGAGCTTAGAGCAGTGAGAATATAGAGACGAATGACAGGAAAGCAGGCACGTCTAGTACAAAATGTTAAGTGCTATAATCAGGCAAGGGTGAACCACTCCGAGAGCAGCTAGGAGGGCACCTAACAAATTGCGTGGGGTCAAGGAAGGCTCCTAGTGGGAGAGGTGTTCTGGGTTGGTACCTGAAGGAGGAGGAGTTAGCTAAGTGACAAGGAGGGGTTGGACGTATTCCAGGCAGAGGGAACTTCAGTAGCTAGAGAGGGCTTGATGCAAGAGGTGAAACGCAAGATTTTCCTTCTGACAGGAGCACCGTGTGCGCCAGAGGCTGTGGTGAGAGGTGGAGCTGGAGAGCATGGATGGTCTTGCATATTGGGCTACTGAGGGGTGGGTGGGAATAGGGGAGTTCTAAACAGTGGGTTGATTTGGCCAGATCTGTTTTTGGGAAACTGCTCCCGCTTCAGTAATTAAAATGGCTGGAGGAAGGCAAAAGAGAAAAAAAAAAACTGCAAGAAGGCCTTTAGGAAGCTGTTGTAATAGCTGATGCCTGCTGGAAGGACATGGCAGCAGAGAAGGAGAACACTTGTAAATTTTCGAGGTGTTACAGGTGGAGAAACGGCAGGTTTGGAATGGAGCTGGTGGCGAAGGAGAGAGGGCTTCGGGGATGAGATCTGCCTTTTTGGCTTGCGCATTGGGTGAATGTGGGTGGTGGGAGCCTGAAAACAAGGACAAGGCATTGTACTCATGAGAGGTCCACGTGGCTCCCCTGCGATGTGGGACTGCCAGGCTCAAATCCCAGCAGATGCTGGGTTACTGTGCCCAAGGACAGCCACGGACCCCCAGCACCTTCACCAGCAGGGTGTGTGGATTGTGTGCAGGCATCAGCTTACTCTTTTGAGGGGTGTTAAAAAAAAAAAGTTAACTTCCACGGCTGGAAGTCTTGTTTAAAAGACAGGGCTTATTAGGCCATTGCTAGCAAAAAGCAAAGAAGACGGGTCTTAGGGCATGGAGTCTAAAACATCAGCAGCATGGCTAGGTAGGAAAGACAATATGTCCATCACATTAGAGTTTGCAAGCATTTTTATACGTCAAGTAGGGTAAAAGGGGAAGAAAGGTGTAAGTCATCTGAAAGAATTCACATCAGCTATAGGCAAAGGGGTGGGAGAAAGTGATGCAGGGTTAGCTCCAGGATAGGTGCAGAGTCTGCAGAAAGAAACGTCTGCTTCTGTGGGTTGGCTGTGGACAGCAGTCTGAAAAGCCCACGTGTAAACAAGCAGAGGCTCCTGGAGTTGGATGGTGCCTGGCTACGATAATCTGCGGAAATAGCTACCTGGAAATTAATCCAAAGTTCCAACAGATACACAGGAATGTGAGCAGCCTTTTGTCAGAGCTGGTCCACAGCTTTTAACACGCTGACTGCTGTGTGTCTTTCACTCTCTGGCTGCTGTAATTTTAATTGAGAACATCTCAGCATTTCTCCCTTGTTAGGGGTCAGACGCAGTTGCATCCATAGAGCTCTTTAACACACCTGTATGCGCCGAGCTCTGAGCTGAGCAGGTCACCTGTTGGCTCTGACTTCTTACCCAGGCAACATAACCTATACCAAAGCCTTCGAGTATTGCCCAAGCAGCTCCCATGGTGAAGGGCTGCCTCTTCTAAGGGTTTTTTTTAGCTCATTGTTGAGAAAGAGTAGGAAGGTCCTTCCTGATATGTTTAGGTTGGAAGCAAAGAATTGAAGCTTACACCATGTGGTGAATCAAGTACATCCAGAAGTGTCTTTATGCCTCTGAGGCATTTTTTTAGGGTCCTTGGAAGCTTGCCAGCAATCGTGGTAAGAGTAATAAAAGCAGTATTAATGATTTCTATGTTTATCAAGCCTACAGTGTCCCAGACACTCTACACTTGCATGTAATATCTCACTTAATACTCACAATAATCCTATCGTGTAGATATTATTGGCTCTACCCTAAAGTGGAGGGAACAGAGGCCCAAAGACGTTAAGTAAGCAGGCTACCAGGGCTCCCCAGCCTGCAGTTTCCCTCTCCGAGTCAAGGAAGGAGGGAGTCCGGCCAGACCAGAGCTAGTCTGGGAGCAGCTGAGGGCCTGAGAAGTGGCTGATTCCTCCACTTGCTGTTTTCCATACTGTGCTCCATGCCTCCTGTCATATATGACCTTTTTCAGTTTATACATCCTAACTCATTCATTCATTCATGTCCTTCAAGGCCCTGTATGAATGCTGCTGACGCCCAGGCAGAGCCAGAACTTCCTTCACACCTGGTTCCCAGAATATGTATATTTCTCAATTATAGGTGCTGGTTTGTCGTTGTTTCTTTGCTTGTCTGTCACCTCGGCTCCACTCTGGGTTTTCCCAGGAAAGGATCTCGGCTTATTCTTCTTTATATCTTTGGTGCCCAGCACAGAGCCTGGCACAGAGTGGGTTTTCTATGAATAAATACACGTTATTCGGGATGCCATGATGCTCAGTGGGGTCCCTGGAGGTCAGAGTAAAGGAGATCGCCTACCTCCCTGTCCATTACAGGAGGGAGCAAGCTGCCCAGACATGCTCCAGATTGGGCTCAGCTCCCCAGGGTGACCACCTGTAATGAGGGGGCAGCTGCCAGGAACAAAAATCTCCCTGTGCGCTCTGGAAAGTGTGGGGTTGAGGTAAACTCTCCTCCAGGGCGGGGGACTGAAGGAAGCAGCATCTAGCTGGATGTTTATTCTGATGAGGTGCTTATGTAACGCCAGGCTTCCTTGGCTCCCAGGGACTGAAGAGAGCACACAAGGAAACAAACAAGCAGAGAACGCAGCCACTTGTGCTATTAGACAACTGGAGTGAAGAGGTGTGCGCATCTGACATCTTCCGCGGAGATTTAGCGCCAGGGCAATTCCCAAGCAGCTTTTTACAAAGACTAAAATGTGTCTTTAAATATGCAAGTGCAAAAAGTCACCAACAGTTTTCCACCTGCCCAATCTCATTCGGATTGCCATTCTTCCAAGGCTGTCATGGGTGCTGAGAGATTCTGCCCTGATGATGAGTGGGGCCACGCCTGGAGCAGCTTCCTCCTCAGCCAGCAGAATCAGGGTCCCCGTCACAGCCTGAGGGCCACGAGGGGAGAAATGGGGGCAAGGCAGTACTAGCTCTGAGAGCCAGGGGTCCTGGTCACTAAACAGCTGAGTGACTTGGGCAACGTGGCTTAACCTTTCCGAGCCTCAGTTTCTACATCTGTAAGATGAAGAGAACCATCAGCTCTGCCCTGCCTGGGTCCCAGGCTGGTTTGAGTATGTGTGCCCCACGCAGTGCATGGGGTCCTGACCATTTGTGATGCTGTCTCTCATCCCAGTTGGGTAACACAGAATCCTCTTCCTGCTCTGGCCAACCCCCTCTTCCTCCAGCTCTAGAGCTGAGTCAGGTGTCCCCCCTTCACTTTCCATAACACCGAGGACAAGGATCTAGGTAAATTCTAAGTCTCAGGTCCCCTGGGGCTCCTGGGAACAATGACAAGGCCTCCTGAGCCCTAGGGAAGTGGGAAACTGACCTGTGTGCTGCAGAACAATGGGAAATTTAAGGTAAGAAGCCTTAGGATCCTGGAATGGAGCTAGATGGAACAGAACCTTGTTTGTTTACTGTACATTTATTGAGGACCTACCATGTGCCAGGTGTTATGCTAGATAGTGAGGCTGTAAACAGCGAGTACACAGTCCCTGTCCTTTCAGAGCTTACAGTCCAGCAGATGTTTCAGGTTAGTACCCACTCTTCTCCATTTTAGAGATGAGAGGCCCAGGAGAGGAAGTGACTGTCATGTGGTCACACAGCCAGGTAGTAGACTTGGCAGGAGCAAAACCTCACCTTGTGAAGGTGAAACGGACTAATACATGCCAAGGGCTCAGAGCCATGTCGGGTACCTACCTAGTGAGTACTCGATACATGTTTCCACTAGATTTTCAGACCCTAGGAGCAAGTGCCTTTGTCCCACACAGCCTCCAGTGGCCCCAACCCCAGTCTCACTCGTATCTTGAGGCCAAGTGCTTTAGATGAGAAAAGGCCACCCCCAAGGTGAGACTGACCAAGGGAGGATGGGAATGATAGCAGGCCTGAGGCTCTGGGCCCTGGGCATTGTATTCTTTCATGCAACCAACGCTTGCCCCTACCCTCTAGAAATTTATATTTTAGTGAGGATGGGGGTTAGACAAGTCAACCATACATAAACCAGATATTCTCAGCACAAGATAAGAGTTATGCAAGACGTGTGCAGAGTGATATTAGAGATTAACTGCACGGTGGGTTTGGGGTGGTGAAGGTAGGGGCAGGGGGTTGGGGGCAGGTTTTGTTCACCTTTAGCAATTTCCTGACAAATGAGGTAAGATTTGGGTGAGCTTCTACTCAGCTCTAACACACTAGTTTCTGAAGCTCAGCATCCCAAATAACTGTATCAATACTAAGATCTTCTCTCCCTGCCCAGCCCCTAACCTCCAGCAGGAGGTACTGCATCTAGTATAGACACCCTCCATTTCACAACTATCCCCCTGGAGGTCTCAATGACCTCCCTCCAGTACAATTTGGAATCAGGAGTAAAAGAAATCCAGAAAGATCAGGCCAATTCCTCTGATGCCCCTTCGCCCTAGTTTTCCAATCTGTGAAATGGCAGACTTAGCCTGTCTAGCAAAATGAAGGCGCCTCCAGAGCTGATTCCCAGCAGAGAGGAGTGAAGCCTCCAGTCCTGAGAAACCGCAGAAAATATTTCATCCCTGGGCAGTGGCAATGCTGGGGACTATAACAGCAACCCCATCCCATGTGGAAAAAAGCCATCTCTTCCTTCACCCCAGCCTCTCGAGGCAATCTGGGCGCCTGTTTGTATTGGTTGTTTTGTCCAGGCATCAAAGACTACCTGTGGATTTGTGTGACCCTACTCCAGTCATCAGGTGAGCCCTTGAGCGGGTGGCCCCAGGACTAGCGGCACCCTGGCCCCATCACCAAGGGGCTGGGATCCCCCCGGCCATCTCATGATTAGGGATCAACTGGACCTATTCACTTAGCTCTGGGGATCAGTTGTCCTCTGAGCCTCCCGTACCAGTGTCCTGACGCTCGTGCCCAATCCTCAGAGCTCAGTCCGGACTTCACTTCAAGACCCAACTAAACAAAGTCAGGAGCCTTCCTACCGTGTTTCCCTGAATATAAGACCGGGTCTTATATTAATTTTTGCTCCAAAAGACACCGTAGGGCTTATGTTCAGGGGATGTCATCCTGAAAAATCATGCTAGGGCTTATTTTCTGGTTAGGTCTTATTTTGGAGGAAACATGGTAGGAAACAGGACAAGCAGAGGTAAGGAGCAAACATGATGGAGAGACTTCATTGGTCTACAGTGCTGGCTTCTTACATTCCTTGTGTATGCCTGTGGCCCCCAGAAGTCACCTCGCCCATCCCCGTCTCCAGGTGGGACTGCCTCTAACCAACCAACCAATCAAATGATGAAGATCTCCCCTGTTCCCGAGAACAACAATCGCAAAGAATAAAGCGCCCCACCCCCCGCCTCAAAAGAAAGGCAATGGATGAGTGGCTGAAGTGCCACCTTCTGGGGTAAGTTCAGAAGAGAGAAAGGCAGGTTGTGGAGTCTTGGGGCTGGATTTCTGGATGTGGGCGTCCACTCAGGCGTCTCATCAGAGACCATCAGAAGCAGCCTTAAAAGAGGCATTCCACTCAGAATCAAGTGTCCTCCTTCCTGGGGTCTCTTTCCTCACTGCCCCAAACCCTGGCTGGGCACCTCAGGTGCAAACCCAGGAACCACACAGACATTCCCGACCAGGTGGTACTCACTGTGTGTGTGTTTGAAGTGGGGAGAGGGACAGGCCAGATTCCATCCAGCAAGTTCCCGGGGCTTTCTAAGCCAGTCCTGGGGCTAACGAACGGGGCTCCCCAAGGAGACCTATTCACTTAGCTCTGGGGATCAGTTGTCCTCTGAGCCTCCCGTACCAGTGTCCTGACGCTCGTGCCCAATCCTCAGAGCTCAGTCCGGACTTCACTTCAAGACCCAACTAAACAAAGTCAGGAGCCTTCCTACCGTGTTTCCCTGAATATAAGACCGGGTCTTATATTAATTTTTGCTCCAAAAGACACCGTAGGGCTTATGTTCAGGGGATGTCATCCTGAAAAATCATGCTAGGGCTTATTTTCTGGTTAGGTCTTATTTTGGGGGAAACATGGTAAGAAATGGAACAAGCAGAGGTAAGGAGCAAACATGATGGAGAGACTTCATTGGTCTACAGTGCTGGCTTCTTACATTCCTTGTGTATGCCTGTGGCCCCCAGAAGTCACCTCGCCCATCCCCGTCTCCAGGTGGGACAGCCCCTAACCAACCAACCAATCAAATGATGAAGATCTCCCCTGTTCCCGAGAACAACAATCGCAAAGAATAAAGCGCCCCACCCCCCGCCTCAAAAGAAAGGCAATGGATGAGTGGCTGAAGTGCCACCTTCTGGGGTAAGTTCAGAAGAGAGAAAGGCAGGTTGTGGAGTCTTGGGGCTGGATTTCTGGATGTGGGCGTCCACTCAGGCGTCTCATCAGAGACCATCAGAAGCAGCCTTAAAAGAGGCATTCCACTCAGAATCAAGTGTCCTCCTTCCTGGGGTCTCTTTCCTCACTGCCCCAAACCCTGGCTGGGCACCTCAGGTGCAAACCCAGGAACCACACAGACATTCCCGACCAGGTGGTACTCACTGTGTGTGTGTTTGAAGTGGGGAGAGGGACAGGCCAGATTCCATCCAGCAAGTTCCCGGGGCTTTCTAAGCCAGTCCTGGGGCTAACGAACGGGGCTCCCCAAGGAGACCTATTCACTTAGCTCTGGGGATCAGTTGTCAGCTGTGCCTCCCGTACCAGTGTCCTGATCCTCGTGCCCAATCCTCAGAGCTCCCTTTTTGTCCACCAAGCCCCTGACTTGGTACCCCCTGAGAGATGCTTTCTTCCCAGGTCATTGTCCACTTCCTGGTGTCTCAACAGATCAACCCCACCGCCCTTCTCTGGCTCAGCTGCTGGAGTGGCTACACAGTTCTTAGTAATGCTCTTCCTCCAGGAGCAAGGGACACAGAGGAGCTGCTGCTGCCTAGCTGCTGCCAACATCAAAGCTTTCTGTGTGGCTTTGGTAGAATGTTAAGAATTGCGAGATAATTAAGTTGCATTTCTGTGCATTGTTTACTGTTGCTCTCAACCAATCACTATTCCATAGGGGCCAATCTGTGCAGTGTGGTTTTTTCCCTTTGCCATGCCTGTTTGTACCACATTCTTCATTATGCTTCAGTTACAATTTTAATTTTACTATTATTAAATCTTCCCCAAAGCTGTATTATTCTGCGCCTCTGAGCTGGAATTCCTGATTTGGGTACTGTTTGCATCTGGGCCTGTTCACAAATGATTGTTCTTGTTTACAAAAGAACATGCATTAAAACTCTGCACTGGAGGATTCTGGCTCCCTTCCCTCCTCCCTACCCGGCTCACCTGGCTGTAGGAGGTTGGGGAAGAGGAGAGCGAAGGGGTCTGGTAGTTCCTGAGATTTTGCTGTTGAAAGAGTGTCTTCATGGCCTCCAATGGCCAAAGGGGTAGATAGAAAGTTGAGTGTATGGGGGCTGGGCAGTGAGCTGGAGGCTTCATTTGCATAGCTTGTAGAATACAAATAGTCAAGGGCTCCATATTGATTCCAGCAAGACAGTGTAGCCAAACGGCTCGGAGCATGGCCATTGGAATCACACAAATCTGGGTGAGAAACCCAACTTCCTTACTGGGCATGTGACATTGGCAGCTAGGTAATATCTCTTGACCTCAGCTTCCTTACTTTAAAAATGAGGGGAAAGATGATCATACAACCCCACAAGTAAGGATAAAAATTAGTAACGTTTTAGAAGGGTGCCCTCCAGATGGTAAGGACTTAGTAAAGGGTAGGTGAAGTTCTGTTATCATCATGATTATTATTTTCTTGTGTTATCTCCTGTCCGTTTTGCTTCCTCCATCTCCCATCTCAAGCTTGCTTGCCCATTGGCTTTGTGTGAGAGCTCTGAGGCCCTGGCCAGTGGAGTGAAGTAGGAACCACTTTCCATGTACTGCCAATGAGTGGGTAATGGTAGGAATCAGTTATCTGCCTTCCCAAGAAGGAAAGAATGGCAGATTCCCGAGAACCTGAGCTTGCAGAGAGAACGGGGCCCTGCCCTCAGCCTTGGGCCTTTGAGAGCCCAGAACAAGCTGCCAGTGCCCACTGCCCAAGCAGATCGCTGGACCCCGGCAGAACCAATGCAACCAGTCTCTCACGCTCTCCCCTCTGCACCCATCTCAGCGCCTCTGCCATCTCAACTTCCTCCTGGAGTTTCCTCAGCTTCTCTCTTCCTCTTACCCCGTCCCCCTATGCCACCATGTACACACTAAAACCATAACTTTTTTTTTCCCCTTTCCCATTATCTCTAACCCATATACTCTGGGAAGTTTAATTTGTTCTCGGTAGTAATCACCATTAACTAGAAATTGTCTTTCTCTGTGTAAACACGTCATTAGTGAAGCTGGTTTTCTGCAGGGTCCAGATTTCATTTTTATTAAAATGAAACACTTTCAGGCGCCTCACTGTGTCCAAGGAGAGAGAGTATAATTTTAACCCATTGGGTTGGCCACAGATAATTGGGCTGGCATTTGATTGGACGATTAGGAAAATATCTTCTTTGCATGCTGTATAATTTGCATTTTTTCCCACTTATATGAAGCTAAGTCATGCTTTCGTACACAGGCAGTTTTAATGAGCATTATAAATCCTAATGAATATATTTTCATGTTCATTTTATTGGCTTGTTTTTATTACTAGAGGTCTGAAAAACAGAGCCAGTGAGGGAGCCGTGGAGATGACAGGGGAGAGAAGTGCTGTGGCAGCCTCCAGCCCCTCCCTCTGCTCCCCAGGCTGCCAGGGGGTGGAGGACTCCTGCGATGTAGGAGAGTCAGGGAGGAGGGGGTCATCTGGTCCTCTTTAACCCACACCAGAAGTTGCTTGGGACCCCAGAGGATGCAGAGAATAATGTCTCTTGCCCTGGGCCCGCGGAGCTCCTGCTGCATCCTCAGCTGGAGCAGGGCTTTGAATGCCGCCGTGAATGGTGCCATGAAGCCTAATTCATCCTGTTCGGGATGGAAGGAGCAGTACTTCTCAGTGTCTGCCACATACGAGGAACTCCATGCAGGTGGATCAAACAGAATCAAATCCTGATTCACCAGAAGTTACCCTGGTCAGAGCACTGGTTCTCAGACACGACCCTAAGAGGCTGTTCACAGTGTGCAGAGCACAATTTTCTCCTGGATGATTCAGAAGATTTGTCAGTATCTCGGGGTCTCAGCATGTCATCATGAGTATCAGTTGCAGGTTTCAGAGTTCTGTTTCCCTCTCCATTTACTCTTTTACTCATTCATTCAATAAACATTTGTAGGGGGGAGGGGTACCTACTGTGTTCTGTGCACTGAGCCAGGACACATACAAAGTGGTCCCTAAAATCTCCACCAGCTCCAACATTTTAGAAAATTCTGTAATAAATGACCAATAAAGTAATCTTTCTTTGTTCCAGCTGTGGCTCTGGCTCTAAGTCACTCCGTGTATATCAGGAGTTGGTCTCTTTCTATTGGGCACCCTGAGTGGCTCTGTCGTGCAGGCCCGCCTACCGCAGTGCACCAGCGCTTCCGGGCATCGCACAGGCAGGCCTCTGTCCTGCTCCTGCAGGCCCTGCTGGTCCTCTGCCCTTTGCTCCAGCTGAAGGGCATCCTTGGCCTCTCCTCCTCTCAGGACCCTGGGCAGGGCCCACCTTTCCTTGCTTCGGAGAATTGACAAGCACTTGGCTATGGATCCTGCTGCGGGAGCCTGGCTGGGGGCCTGGCTGGACTCCTGTGTCATCTCCCTGACCGTTTCTGCTCCTCACCACGCAACCACTCTCTGCTGGTTGTCCCAACCCACCTATTCTGCCACCCTTTCTCCCCCTCCCATTTTTGGGTTTTCAAGCAGAAAGATGTTTGCTGCTCACATAGGTTGGGAGTTTTTAGGATGTTTTGGAAGTTAATTCGACTTAAAACTTCCGTTTCCTCTGCCACTGTCTCTTCAAACTGGCAGCTTAGTGCTTGGGGGTGACCGTCCCCCCAGAAGCTAATTATTCCTGTAGGTTTTGGCTGCATCCTCTACCACCACCACCACCCCCCACCACCCCCACATACACGGATACAGCCGAACACGTCTTGCCTTGGCCTTCAGAGCAACTGTGTGTGTTCCTACTGTACAAGAGATGTTTACTGAACAACTACCATGTGCTGGAGCCTGTGAGAAACAGAAAACTAACAGAGAGGCCTTGTGGGGTAGCGGACAGGGGCGGGCCCACAACCGGAGGCCTTGGTTGAATTCTGGCTTTGCTGCGTCCAACTGCATGACCTCAGGTCAGCATCTCACTTCCCTGGGCCTTTCTCTCCTTATCTGTAACATTCCCACCCATATATATCACAGGAGGTGGTAGGGATTTAAATGAGAGAGTGATTGTGGAAACTGCAAATGCTGGTCATTATTCAGGCGGCTTGTGACCAAGTCCCAAAGTGATTCAGACCTTGGGTCCTAGTTCATGGCGTACTTGTCATCTTGGACAGGCTCGTGAGAGGGTAAAGAGATGCGTGTTGTCAGGATGGGGTGCTGCTGCATCCAAGAGTCAGATATTTTTGTATGTGTCTTTTCTAAAGAGGAGCGATAGAGGGAAGCTCTGGCTGTAGTTTCACCACTGTGATGGTTTCACCACCACAGTTTGCTTGAAGACCCATCATCACCAAGTGAGTGCCTGCCAGCATTTGGCCTCACGAAATGGGTAGGGAGTCCCGCGTGGGCATCTCTTTTCCCAGAGAATGTAGTACCTTAACTCCCATTGCATTGGCACATAGGGTGCTGCGCTGCCGAGCACTGATTTGTCTCTGTTTCACATGGTAAGTCAGTCTTGTCTTCCATTACGACTGCAAATTTCTTCTTTTCAGGGGTCTTTGCCCCAGACTTCTTCCACATGCCCCCCCTTACGGCCAAACCAACAGTGCTTAGCACAGATCTCATCCCCAAGTAAAGACTAAGTGCCCATAACTGACCAGCTGGTGTTGCTCAGAGGGCACAGATGGGCCAGAGGAGCAGGACAGCAGCTCTGATGCTCTTCTTGTTGATCTGCAAACACGATAGAAATCACTCACCTGAGATACCAGATTTTTGTTAAGAGCAAAAGCAAGCTGCTGGCCCATCACAGAGCCAGGTCTTTGGCTATGGCGTGTAGGCACTTCCCGAGCTGTTCCCGGAGTCATGTCTGTGGAGCTAAGCCTTCATAAAGAGAACAACTTCCCACAGCTCAGAAGGGTGAGAGGATGCAGTGCAGCCCTTCAGGCGCCTGCAATCAACTATTTTAGGGTAGCTGGAAGGGAAGAGTATTAAAAAGGGTGTTGATTCATGAGGGGCAGTGAGCGAGTTCTGGAGGAGAGAAGGCAGTCACCTACTCACAAGATGCAGGTTGACTTGGAACCCATTTCTAAAACCTGTGGGAGCAGGCCCAAATAACCTTCAGGGCTGACAATGAAGGTCAGGACAGACCCTGTGTGAGGCAGACTGTGCAGGGGCATGAAAGAAAGCATGTGTTCTGGCTGCCCTGCAAGGATGGATGGCTGATAGGGCCACCATACCGAGGGGGCAGGGAACACCATCTCACCTCTCCTGCTGGGAGGTGTTTGTTTAGCGCCCTGCACAGATTAGCCTGGACTGAGTCTTGACACTTCACACAAAGAGGGGAAGTAGAGGTGTATGTTTGCTTTTAGGCCACTTGGGAAGCTCAAGGCATTATGGGATGGCAGGAGATGCCTCCCAAAACCGATTTTAATACCCATGCCACCTTTGCCCCTCCCCCACCCCCTCCTTTCTGATGCAACCGTCACTAGGCCTCAGGCTTGGTTTGGGGAGGCAGGGACTGAGAACCTAGCTGGGGCCTAGCCTGTCCTTAGCTCATGGGGCATCTCATTTCCTCTCTTCTCTCCTGCTCTGAGTTTCTCTGCCTCTCACACCTCCTTGTCTCCCTCTCCCATCCACCTCCCACTGCTCCCTAACCCACTCTTCTTTTTCTTCTTTGTGTATCCCTCTTTCTATTTCTGTGATCAAATTTTGGTGTGTTTTTTTGGTTAAATCAGTGATGCCCCTCGCCATCCCCATGGTTGTGCCCAGGAGTGATGCAGGCTTAAATGCTTCCTGTCTGTGTGAAGCAGGTGTCTCCATATTGGGTGCCCAGCTGCTGCAGGGAGGGCCAAAGGCAAAGCTCTGACATACCTGGTTGTGTGACTGGGCCTCAGTTCCCCCAGATATGCAGTGGGGAGGATGTGGCACTAATCTTTAAGGATGCACCTGGCTCCTCTATCTAGAGTCAGGCTTTGCTCTCCCTCACCAAGCCCCGCCTGCTGCTCCCTTCCTGGCTGTAGAAGGGGGAGGCTACCCAAGGATTGGAGGTGGGAGCAAATGGAGGGGAGCTGCTGCTGGACTAGTTTGGGCAAACAGCAGGGACTGCTGGCGGAGGCTCCAGCCCCCACTTACGCTTGTAACAGCTGCAGTCCAGCTGCTGGCATCCCTGCTGGGGGAGCGTGCTAAACCTCTCCGGGGTCAGCACTGTGGTATGTCGGTTTCCATAGCAACCAGCCAACGGGCCACTTTCTCAGAACAATTCCCCTACTCAGCCGGGTTCTGGACTTAGCTCAGCCCAAGGGCATGTGGCTGAGGAGCAAAGTGGGAGGGGGAGGCTGCTCAAGGGCCAGACTGGGCCCCACAGAAAGAGGCTATCTCGAGCCTTGTCTTAGCAGAAAGGGCGTGGACCAGAGGACAAGCCGTGCAGGCTCTCTTCCGGTCCTGGCTCCCCCTTGCCCCATCTCTCGCCCACCCCACCCCCCACCCCTGCCTGTCCACAGACCGCCCAGACTGCTGGTTGGAAGAAGTATCAGGTCTTTGTCTGGATCTGGACAACAGCTGCCTTGGCTGGACGCAGAGCTGGAAGGAGAAAGTCCTGGAATGATGTGTAATGGGTGGGGGAAGGCTTTTACTGGCCTTCACTCTGCACCCTTCCACCCAGCTCTTCCAGAACTATCAAAATCGAAATCCTATTCACCCCACCTCCAGTAACCTCAGGGGAAGACAGGGTTATAATCAGTCCTGTCCCCATTTTTAGAGGGTGGGGAAGGTCACCTTTCTCAAGCCCTTTAGGAATAAGCTCCTTCAACCTGAGCAGGTCCCTGGCGCTTTCAGAGGGAGACACATTAGAGGAGACGATACAGACTAGGAGATACAGACTAGGAGTTTAGGGGACCTTGATCCATTTTCTGGGTAAGGAACTGAGACCTGGGGAAAATAGATTGCCTGAGCCGGGGTTGGGGGTCTTCATGCCTCCGTTCCTGGCAGAGGGCATCACTTCTCAGCCTCTCTCCTTCCCTGGATGAGCTTACTATCTGGCTCCAGAAACCACGGAGGATGCCAGAGTGCCTTTACCAGGTCCCTTGGAATGCAGCTCAGGCTATTGTGGACTTGGCGTGCTGGCGACTTTGTCACTGGACACGAGTTCATTTCCAGGAAGGAAGTGGAAAACTGAGGTCAGGGGTAGTGTCTCTTAGTAGGCCAAATGACTGCAGGGCTGGCTGTTAGGGCTGGGACTTGGGTCCTGAGAAGTGACCTGGGTGGTCCCTGCTAAGACCTGGGGAGGCAGAGAATGTTCTTGGTGTAACCTGTTTAGCTGTCTTGCCCCTATACTCTGTTACATAGTTACTCACTTTCAAGGGGCCTAGTTCTTCCTTCCCCTCCCCTCACCCCACTTACTGCCCCAACCCCTCAAAAGGAGGGACAGCTGTCCTTTCTTCCATGCTCCACAGCTGTAGCCAAACATGTCCCTAATCCCTGGACACAGGTGTGGCGTGATTCTCAGCCGCCAGGGGTGAGGATGTTCAGGAAGGTGGCCAGCTTTAGAAGCGGCAGGGTTTCCACCCTCTGTGGCCCCACCTGTGAACCAGGAGAGTTGCCCTAAATCAGCACTTCCTAAAGTGGGCTCTACAGCACAGCAGGCTCCATGGGGGGAAAAGAGATCCACACCAAGCAAGCTTGGGAAACACTGTATGAACGCCCGCTTTTGAAGCATTCCAGGGCTCAGTGCAATTTTAAACATTTTAAGAAGTCTAACACGAAAGCTAACCCAGTTTAACCTGGGGCTTCCTAAACACATATGACCTTGGTACCCTCATTTCAGAGCCTATGAATAGACACACCCTGGCAAACCTCAGCATCTGCAAGAAGTTCAAGTTCCTTGTCAACCTCTGAGATGCTCAGGCCAGTCCCCAACACCACACATGGCCCTTTGACAGCCTCCTCTTACTCCTACTCTTGGGTGCAGGCACCCCAACATCTGTCTCTGCCCTCCTGCCCTCTACCACCCCATCCCCTTGCCTGGCTATTCAGCTTCGCTCAGATTGCTGCCATTCCAGGTAGAGACACTGGTGTTGGGTGCTGGAGAGGCCTTGCCCTAGACCTTCAGGCAGCCAGTACAGAGGGAGGGAAGACTTCACAGCTCTACCTCCCACCCCCAACTGCCACACCAGCCACCCCCCACCCCCCCACCCCCGGTTCTGTGGTTTTACTGCTTTAAATAGTGAGGCAATCCTTCTAGAACGAGGGGAGGAAAAAATTCTGGCTGCCAAGTGTCTAGAAAGAGAACGTGGAACGGGGAAGCTTAAAAAAGGAAAAGTGCCCCCCTCCTCCCCACTGTCCAAACTCTCAGAAATAACACGTAACATTCTCCAGGCCTGAAACCTTCCAAAGGCCTTGCAGGTATATGACCTCATCTGTCCATCAGGAACAGCTGTGGTGTGGTGGGCAGCGTGTGGGCTGTGGAGCAGAACACGTGGCCCACCCCAGCTCCATAACCGACCGGTCTCTGCCCATAGGCAGGTTACTGGCCCTCAGCACAGTTTCATCTCTCAGAAGAAGGATGCATTCCCTTCTCCAGGGTTCTTGTGAGAATTGAATGATAACGATAAATGAGATAACATGAAAGAGGAACTCAATAAGCTTCTGCTCAGGGAAATTAACCCTCCATGAAGTAAGATTTCTCAGCCAAGTTAAGTGACTTGTCACAGGTCACAGAGCTGGTTAGTCCACTGACCCACAATCCTTTGCTTTCCCATGTTACCTCATTTCCAGGAAAATGCCTCTGAGGTGGGTATGTGTCTCACTGTTTTTTGAGGGCATTTACCAATTGTGATTGCCTTTACTCTCCCCAGGCAAGTAAAATGCTTGCAGGAGAGGCTGCAAGACAGGTCTGCTCTTTTGGAAAGGTGGGGAAGGGTGTGGAGGTGGCAAGGGAGTATTAGTTCTTTTGAGAACAGCTTTTTAAAACTCAAAGTAGGTTTATGAATGAAGATGATCCCTTCACAGTTTGCCAAGATCTCCTCCCCGTAAGAAGGGACAGCGTTTTCTCCTTACTTCTTCTTTCCTGGGTGCCCAGACCCTAGCGCCTGCCTACGTACCTCTCCTTGTGTGTGCAGCCACAGTTCTTGCCTGAGTTTCTGTCCTTGAGCCCTTTTCCTTAGAGCAGTAAAGCCAATCTACACAGGATCTGGGGGTCATGAGGGGCCTCAGCGCTCTCTTCCTCCTCTCAACCAGGTTTTAAATCACTTTATGTAGCACAGGGAAATGAGGAGAGACTAGGGGGAGATGAGAAAAACAAGAAGGTCTATAATGTGGCCAGCACTGTCTAGGATCAAACGTTGTATCTCTTTTGATCTTTAGGTAAGTGAGAGGGGCTGTGCGCAGCCCTTACGAGGAAAGGGTTTCATTCCTGCAGGTGTCAGCACTGTGATGGCGTCACTGTGTCCGTTACACTGGCCACAACATGGACCCTCCTCAGCGTATTCATTTGGCTAAGGGCACTATTTTCTGCTACCTCCGTACCCCTCCGTCTTCTGCAAACTTCACTTCCTGGTGAAGCTGAAACAGCTGGCCTACCAAACATCTCTCCTCATGCCCGTGTGTATGCTCCTGCACCATACAGACCTGTCACCTGGCCCCGGATGTGCTGTCCCGGAGGCCTGGCCCCAGGGGAGCTGTCTCTGAGCTCACCCAGTTGTGCCCTCGGCCTGGCTGGGGCCTCTCTTCCTTGTCCTCCAGGGCAAGAATTATGGGAGAGAGAGGAAGAAGGAGCCGCTCAGAGGGGTTCTGCTCTCCAGAGGTTAAGCTCCGATGATTTCTAGCTCTGCTCCTCTCCTTTCGAGGGCTGGCCCTCCCCTACCAGGGACCTGGGAGTAAACACAACAAACAACCCTGAACAGTTTCAGGCGTTCTGGTCCCCACCACAGGCCAAGCTCAGCTTCCTGGTGGAGGGAGCCCCTGTGCATGTGTGTGTGTGTGTGTGTGTGTGTGTGTGTGTGTGTGTGTGTGCACGCGCGCACGTGTGTTTTCTCTGCTGATTTATAGGCACTTGGTGGATCAGTAGACGCAAGAGGAGCGGTGGGGCTGGGGGCAGGGAATTGTCTGTGAGCAGAGGCTGATTAGAGCAAGGAGCTCATCAGCACTATTTATGAAGGTGTTCTGTACAGCAATTTGTGGTCGGCGGGGGAGGGGTGGAGTGCTGTGAGAGGGAGAAGGGAGGAAAGGCCACATCAGTGTCTGACAATTATAGTCCAGAGGGTGTGAGAAATGTTGGGATTTTGAGATAACTTGGCCTCAACTCTTCGCTGAGGGTCTCCGGCCCAAGGGTCACTGAGTCTCAGAAGGAAAACAGCAGCAAGACCCAGTGAGCGGTGCTCAGTCGCTCTGCCCTGTATTGCTCTCACCTCTGAAAATGTAAGCCCACCAGGCAGACTGGCTGCTCAGAAATCAAGGAACTGGATTGAGAAGCATCTCTTGACCCAGTTTTCCCTTTTCCTTCTGTGTCCAGGATTTGGGAACCGTATGCTGGAGGGGCTGTGTGGTGACAGTGGGAAGAAGTTTCATTTGGGATAGGGAGACCTTGGAGCTGTCACATGACCTTTGGGAACCTGGGTCTCCTGTGTGTAAAATGAAGGCTGATCATAGCACTGTGACCACTTCATGGCACCGTGGGGGTCAGATGTGACATGGGAAAACGCTTTTTGAAGGAACACAGATGTATACTGTGCTATTGTTACAAGGGGAGTTTGCTCTCCTGCTTAGTGCTGGGCTTGAGATGGGGCTGAAGCCAGGAGCTGGCATGGATGCACAAGGCATGCCCTACTGTTACTCTCCCAAATGTGAGCTTCGGGAAGTTATTTCTTCCTTACATGCAAATTAATTCCGGCTGCAGCAACATTATTGGAAGCATATAAGGCTGACTTGGTAGGCCTGAGAATAAAAGCTCTTGGAGGGCAGGGAGCTTGGGCTGTGTGTGACAGGAATCCCTGGTTTCAAGGAGAAATCAGTTCAGTGGTGCTATTTCTTCTGTATCCACAAGGTCTGGAGTTGGGCAAGCACTTTAAACCCACAACGTGGCTGCATTATCTCTGAGAATTCTGTGCTGGGGTGAGCTGAGGAGGCCAGGAAGTGGCTTTGGTCCCATCAGTCATTCTGACATCAGAAGCCCAACAATAGTAGCTTCCTGGAGGAGAATTGGGAGATACCTGATGGGGGATAGGTGCCATCAGTTGGTGGGGGGGGGGTGCACTACTGTTATCATGCCCTCTTTGACCTGGGTGCTACTAAAAGTGGTTCCTGGAACAGTGACCGTACAGTGCCTCTTGGGAGGAGAAGGATGAAAGAGATGGGAATTCTTGTAAATTTTTAATCTGAAAAATAAAGAAAGTGTGAATTAGAATTAATGCAGGTATTAAATATTTAAACTTTCTGTACTCACTTTCATTTTTAATATATTCCTCCCTCAAAAGCCTCGATAACGCTTGTCAGATTTGTTCTCAAGATGTCCCTCTCTCTTCACCTCCCCCCAGCCCAGCCCCAGCCCCAGAATTAGACCACAGGTATTCATCATTCTGATGGAAATTTTCATTTTATTTCTCCTACAGGAACTGTCTGATATCTCTCTTTATATTTATGCTTTCTCTATATGGCAGCATAAATAATTAATGCCATTATAAATATATCCTATGCAAAATATTTATTAGAAAGAATAACTCTTTAATTCAGCATGTCATTTAATTGCATTTTGTAATCATAGCACATGAGCTACAATTAGTGCGAGGGCTGGGGAATCCAGCCCACCTACTAACACTTGCAGAAGTGCACAAGTCTCCCGGCGAGAGCCCGAGTGCCCCCCCACCCCCACCCTGGCTGTTTGTCACTTCTGTGCATTCAGTTGACAGGGGCAAGTGGTGTCCACTGTCCAGTGTGGAGCTGAGAGTGAGTCTGGAAATGAGGCAGGAAACGCACTTCTCTCTTTAGCAGAATGGGGTGGGGAGGGGTTCTCTAGGTCTCTTCAAGTGCATTAGGTCATGTGCATTCAAAGGGATGCTGGGACATTGAAATGCAGGCGATGTTTTACATTTTGGGGTAGGGGTCACCATGGTGGTCCTTGGAGTTTTGGTGACTTCCCACATTGATTGACAGGGGAACTAGTAACAAGTCGTTTCCTAGAGATTGAGGTTCATGCGTGCATTCACTCAACAGTATCTACTGAGCGCTTCCTATGTGCTGGCCATCCATGCTGGCACTGGACGTACAACAGTAAACAGGACAAGATGGAGGTAAGAATATCCAGTTCCTGAAGATCCCACCAGGGCCTGTGCTCATTGTCTTTCCCTGTGAAACAGTTTCCCTGGCTCTCTTAAGGAGTCTGTCTGGCAGAGCAGTTCCTCCCCCAGGCTTTAAGGACACATGGTTAGTATTGGGATAACTCAGTGTTCCTGGATTGATCGATTCCTAAGGGTACATTACTGCCTTGCAAGTAAGACTGCAATTAGCACCGGCCCACTCTTCCCTGGGAGGGATCCTGGAGCCAGATGAGTGACATCAGCGTGCTTGTCTTCTAGACTCCTGCTGTGGTTCTCCTTCTTCAGGTAGATGAGTGGCTCTTTTTGGAGACTGCTGATCCTGGCGTGACATATATCTCCACAGGTCATGTCAACGGCCCAGACTTTGGGCTGAAGCCTTGGGTTTTAATGTGGCATTTGTTAGCCTTTCCCCTACTGAGTGTCTTCTCTGACTGTCCCCATGTCTGAAATCATTCAGTGTGTGCTCCTAAGCTAAGATCTTTCATTCACTTGTGGCTCTGACTCTCATTAATTGGTTCGTGGCATAGAGACTAACAAGGAGACAACTAATGCCCTAAAACAATCTTTATTTTGCATTAGCCATTTGCCTCTCTTTGTTTGGAAGGCCAGTGTGGCCTCCTCAGACTGTGGTTCCACTGAGGAGGAAATTAAAACAAGAGGCACCCAGCTCCTAGCCCACCTTCCCAGACGGGCTCCTGCTGCCCTCAGCATTTCGTATCTCCCAAAATAGGATGGTGAGAAAAACACGGAACTCATCACCACACACACTCTCCTGCCCCAGCCTGGACCCTGGACCTGGGTCTACGACAGGAGGGGGCTGTTTAGGGTGGGTGACTTCTGACCTGAGAGGCCCTGTGTGAGCGGTTTGCCAGGCCTCCCGGGGACTCTTGCTTGGCTGGGATCAAGATGCTGAGCCTTCGTCCTTGGGGATGAAACAGAACGTTCTGCAGGGATGACCTGCCGACTCGACTTCTGTGTCTTTCACAGGGCTCTGGTGACCCTGTCTGGGGAGGAGGTTTTGGGGACTTTGCTGTTCTGTGCCCTGCCACCCTCTCCTCCCTACAGCAGTGGCCACAAGACTTCACCCTCAGACTGGGTCCTACCTAGGCTCTAGGATATAGCTGGGCCTTCCTTTTCAGGAAGGCTTTAAGGAGCTCTGGGTTAGTTCTGCGAGTCCAACTGGCCATTTTGTCTTGCTTTTAGAAAAGGGGCTTCTGCTTTATTTCTAAGACTAAGTTCCCATTTGTCCACTATGTCCCATCTGTAAGGAGATTCATAATCTCTTTCTGGACTTGTCTGATACTGAGTGCTGCTTGGGTACACGTTGCATGCTCTTCTTTCTGGAACCTTCTCCCATCATTTGCACCCAGGTTGCTTCCCAGACCTACCTCCATTCCAAGTCAGAGTGCACACTTAGTTCAGCTCTCGGCCCTTCCTGTCTTCATCCATCCATCCATGCATCCATCCTGCATCCATCCATCCATCCATTTGTCCAGTATTTACCATGCAGACACTGTATCTCAGAGCATTTTGCCAGGTACTTAAGTTTTCAGAGGAGACCTGGTCTCTGCCTCCCAGAAGGCTTTAGTTTCAGTTCTATTTAGTTCTTCAATGTCCATCCTGTCATGAAAATGGCAGGATTAAGAGAAGGATAGCAGCAATGTGATGAATTTTTCAAGGAAAAAATCCTCAAGGTCCATAAAGAAACATCTCCTCTGTGGGCCCTGCTCCAGCTCATGGCCCAGAGCCTGTGCCTGCTCTGGTTGGCCCACAGAGCCCAGAAATGAGGTGACTCTAATTAGAGCCACTGAGGGGCCTGGCACTCTGAGGGGGGAGCCGCTGTTGCCCACCTCTATAACAGATGCATCACTGAGTCCTTCAGCTCTGTTAATAAAACCTGCTCTTATTTCCTGATGCCTAGTGCCTGCAGTGTCAGGGCAATGGACTATAGCACTACGGTGACAAACCTTGAGAACACGACCAGCCCAGAGCCACTCAGGGCCTCTTATTAAACCGGGCAAATATCCAAGAACTTAGGCCTGTCACCTAGTCCCCTCAAACATTTGGAACAAATTGCATGGAGGCTTGGAGGAAAGGGGTAAGTGCTGGCAGTGGCCATGCCTCTGGGTCTCGGGGAGCTTGGGGGTGTGAGGAAAGAACTCAAGTGTTTTTCTGTAAGTCTGTCTCGACGTGACTAATCCTGAATCCTTAGGTGAGTGATCTGCTGATGGAATGTCTGACTCTGGGTGAATAATAACTGACATTGACGAAGCCCTTCACCACTTACAGAGCATTTGCACACATGTTATCTCACCTAATGCTCACACCAACCCTGAGATGGCTTCTGTTGTCCCAGTTTTACAATTTAGATGGCCAAGGTAGAGGAAGTTGAAGTGACATGCCAAGGTCACATGACTAATACATAACACAACCAGGACTCAGTCAAGATCTTCTGATTTTATATCCTGTGTCCCTTCAGTTCCCTCTCTCTCCTTTCCAGAATGGAGATGAGTCAGGCCTTGTTCTACCCGGACCTGGGCTGAGGACTAAAGAGATGCTCCCTGGGCTTTGATCTTGTCGAGTAAATGAGGCCCAGGGACAGTTTTCCTGCCTCCTCCCTGAGGAGCAGCCTTCTTCTGCACCCAGTTTTCCATCTTTGTCATCCCCACTCACTCCACTGCCCCAGCACTGGGTCCTGGAGTACACAGAAAAGCAGCAGTGAGTCAGTGCTTTCCTGAAGCTGTCTGCACAGGTCAGGGAACCAGTTTCTCCCCCTGCCTCAGTGCTCCTTGCTTCTGTGGGTGATGAAGCACCTCTGAGATGCTCTCTCTCTGGTCTGGCTGCAGCTCAGGGAGGACGCCCTGCAAGGGGAGGCAACGCCTCTGGCCCATCACTAGACCCTAAGCCAGCCAGCCTGCTGCATCAATCTTATATTTGAAAAAACTCGCAGTCTGTTTGCTTAAGAGCACACCCTGTTCCCCAGAAGCCCAGGGTGAGAGGTCAAGTGTCAGGCCAGGAGACAGTGGATGAGCTAGTCAGGGAGGCAGCAGATAAAACGAGCAAGTTAGTTCCCCATGCGTGCCCACAGGTCATGGATGTGTATTTGTCTTTGCTGCCCGTGTTGCTTCTCACCACTTGAAATTCTCCTAAAAACCCAGAGGAGCCGCTGAAAATATCCCAGGTAATATGAAAATGAATAACGGCTCAGCAAACAGAGCCCAGCTTCTGAGCAAACAGCTGAAAAGGCAAGCAACCGGGACAAAATGAGAAAAGAGGAGAATGCAAAAGGAGGGTGGGCAAATAGGAGGAAGAAGGCAGGGGACATGTGGGGGCAGGAGAAAGCCAGTTCAGGGTCTCAGCCACCAGGTTTCTTGGCACTTAATTGCCCTCTGTCCTGGAGACTCCCTTCCTGCCATCTGCTTCCCCACGGGATGAAGAAAAATGGAGTAAAGCAAAGGTTTCTCGGCTTTGGCCTAGATGGAGAGACTTTTGGGTGTAAAACGCCTGATGGTCTGGTGTCTTGTACAGTATTTTTTCTGCAGTGAAAGGGGATTTGGGGATGAGGTAGGCAGGCAGTGTGCCTTCATGAGGGAGGAGGCTATCTCTGTGTAACCATGTGGGCTCTGTGGGCTACACTTTCCTTATTAGCAAAATGAGAAGGTGGGACTAGATGATTTCTCGGGGGTGGGGTGGGGTGAGAGGGGTCTTTCAGCTCTAACATTGTGTCAGGTGTTTTTTTTTTGTTTTGTTTTTTCTTTTCTTCCATAATCAACAAAGCCTTGTGTAAGTGCTAACTTCTTGCTGAGCTGTACAAGTCAAGAGGGTGTAGGTGTAACTAACACCTTTTTCCAGCTTATCCTCTAGGACATACATGTGACATGGAAGGTCATGTGAGCAGGAACCAGCAGAATAAGAATCTTCTTGGGTATTCTGAGTGAGACCAGGGCAGGGCCAAATGAGAAGTGTCTTCCTCCTAACAGTGGTGACGATGGCATGATGCTGGCTCGGGGGCCAGAGGGTGGAATTGGAGGGCCTCGTGTCTATGACAATTCTCATTTATTAAGTGCCCAGAGCTGTGCTAAGCACTCTGCATTTATGACCTCATTTACTTTCATACTAATCCTTTGAACTATTTTTTATTCTTATCCCCACTTTCTCCCCACTTCAGAGATGAGACTCCAAAAACGTGGAATAACTTGCCTATAATGCAGGTCTCACCCAGGTTTGAATGATGCAGGGGGTCTGTGTTCCTAACCACTGTGCCCACAGCCTTCCATGACCTCAGGGTCCTGAGCGAGGGAGTGATTGGCCCCAGAAGCGTGAGAGATGCTTAGCCGCAGTAGACCAGGCATCCTAGCTCCCAGAGAGGGTCATATCCCTCCCGAGAGCACAGAAAGGAGTCAGGCTGCGCGGGGCTCTGTGCCTCTGTAGGGCCGGCTGGGGGCACTGGGGCTCTGCCGGTTCATGTAGGAGAGCTCTTCATGAAACCGTGACATTTATCTATTTATTTATTTATTTATTTATTTATTTATTTATTTATTTATTTATGTATGTATGTATTACCTTTTGATAAACTAGAGAAACAGCCATGCAGCACCAAGAACATGGGCAAGGATGTGAAAGAAGGAGCGCAATGGGGGCCAAAAGAGCCTTCTGCGGTGGGGAGGATTGCCCAGGACTGGGGCTGGGTGGCCCTGGGCTACCTCTGAGTTTCTGGGCTTCCTCACCTGACAGGGATGTTAGAATACATGGAAAATGTTGCTTTAGGTAGAAGGTTAATCAGGGTGCTGAGGGAATGCCCAGCTCTAAGAGGCTGTGCATCACACATATTTGTATTTATTATGCACTGACTAGGAGCCAGGTGTGGCTGCTGGTCCAGTCCTGGGCACAGAGGTAAGTGAGACAGCAGTGCCGGCCCTCACGGATGTCACACCTCACTGCTTTGTCCCTACCACCTCTGTACTGGGTCTCACAGTTCCCTCGGTCCCTATGTCTAGCCACAAATTGCTTCCTTCAGGCAGGCAGTCAACAAATATTAAGTGCCTACTATGTGCAAGGCCTTGTTGTAGGTACAGGGAATCATGCTGAACAAGACAGAGCCCCTGCCGTCGGGGAGTTCCTATTCTAAATGGGGAGGGAGAGAGTGACTAAACAAGAAAGTAAGTGTGCAAATGAGTAAATGGTAGGTCCTAATGACAGCTGTGGTGAAGATAAGGTAGGGTGCTGTGGGAGCCTGCCTTGGCTGGAGCTGAGGGGGGCCCCCCAAGGATGGACGTTTGTATTAAAACCTGGTGGATGAGAAGGTGGCCGCCATGAATGGACAGGAGGGAAGAACATCGGAACATCTCCCTCAGAAGGAAAAGCAAGAGCAAAGCTGCCAGTATGGGCTTGAACCTGTGCACCTGGGATCTAATAGACGAGAGGGTGAATGATGAGAAATGAGCTCAGCAAGGCAGACAGCAGCCATGCAAAGTGTCTTAGGAAGCCATGCACAGACAGCTGGTTCTTACTCCACTTGCAGCGGGAGCCACTGGAGGGCCTTACGTGGGAGAATGTGTAGAGTTGACTGGGCTGTAGAAAGACCATGTTGGCTGCTTTTTGGAGTCAGGGAAACCTGATGGGAAGCCCTGTGGACTTGGTCTTGGCCATGGAGCTAGAAAAAAGAGGATAGTGGTTGGGTTTATTTGGTTCAATTCCCATTGACTTTAGGAGTAGAGCTGAGAGGACTTCCTGATGAACTGGATGGGACTGAGAGAAAGGAAGGAATTCAGACAGAGTCATGGATTTTTAGCAAGTGGGTGAAGAATACATTTTTTACTTAGATGGGGAAGCTTGGCAGAAGGGATGTGTGGATTTGGGGAGGGAAATTAAAAGATCTGATCTGAATATGCTAAGTCTGGGTTGCCTTTTAGACACCAAAATAGAGACATTGAGTAGACAGTTGAATACAGATGTCTGGGAATCTGGGAAAAGATACAGCTGGAAACATAAATATGAGATACCTGAGTGTGTAAAAAGATATTTAGAGCCACAGGACTAGGTAAGATCACACAGGGAAGAGGAGGCAGAAAGAAAGAGTGCGGAAGACATGCCAGTGTTTTAGGAAATGCCAGCAAAGGAGATGGGAAAAGGAGTGGCAGGGAACTTTGAGAAAACCAGGGGAGTGAGGGGATCACAAAACCTGGATAAGAAAGTGTTTTCAGGAGGAATAATTGGCTAACTGTACCAAATGCTGCTGGGAGATCAAGATGGGGACAGAGAATTGACCATTCTCTTCGGCAAGATACAATCATTAGTGATCTCGGTAATTGGTCAGCAGTGGAATGGTGATTGGATGAGCTTTATTTAGTGAGAAGAGATCAGAGGTAAGAAAGTGGAGACAGTGAGTGTAGACTCCTTTGACTAGTTTGCTGTGAAGGGGAGCTCAAAAAAAGGTAGAAAATGGAGGAAGGAGTAGGGTCAAGGGAGGAGTGAGGTTAAGAGTATTAATTCAAAGAAGGTATGTTTGTATGCTAATTTGGGGGTATGTTTGCATGCGAGTGGAAATGGCCCAGTAAAGAAAAAAATGATAATGCAAGGAAAAATAGAAAAGTTGCAAAAAAAAAAGAAAAAACGTTTTTGAAATGGCACAGGAAAATGGGTTTAGAGCGCCATGGAGGTGTTCATCTTGGATAAGAGCCAGGACTCCATTTCCATTGGAATTAAGGGTGGGGTAGGCAGAGTATTTTGGTTCTGATGCAGGTACAATAAAGGACTGCTTGATGGGAAGATGAGATAGTTCTCATCTTATAGAAATCCATTTTCTCTATGAAATATATGGCAAGGTCATCAGCTGAGAACAGGGTAGGGGAGGGAGTGTTGGAGACTTGAGGACAGAGGAGGTATGATAGTTTCCCCAGAGACTGGGAAATTGAATTTTCTAGGGAAGTGTAGTAGGTTTTTCTGACAGTATTGGGTGAGATTTGTGGTCATGTTTGTAGCAAGTCTAGTCAGCAAATTTGTGTCATTTCTCTCCAGCAATGTTCAGCTGCTCTGGTGCAGGTCCTGAATATGTGGATAGGATACCAGGGCTGGAGTTCTGCTAGACTAGTACAATGGAAGGAGAGCTACCAGAAGGTGCAGGCTATTGGCAAGGGAGCAGTTCACGCGTTGGATTGTGGAATCAGTGTGGGTTCCACACTGGAAGAAAGGACACTCAGACAGGAAGACAGTGGACACTCAGGGAATGGTAGCAATGGATAACAAAAAGGTGGGATTTTAATGAAATGAAAGTCTTGAGAGTTTGAAGATTTGATCGAGTGGGAGTGTCAGAGTAAGCTAGCTCTAAGGAGGGTGGCGGTGGTCAGAAAGTGGGACATTGGGAATCTACATTTAGTGAGTGATTCAGTTCTTCGTGTGACAGAGTCTGGGGAATGACCACTTGAGTGGAGCAAAAGCTCATTGCAGCCAGGAAGCCCAAGGAACTAAGAGGTCAGGGTATTGGATGGTTGGTCTTCATGGACATTGAGGTCTCCAGCGATGATAGTAGTGGAGAAGGAGTCAGACATCCGGGTGTTAAAGTCATCCATGACTGAGGGGAATGACCAGGAAGTTGGTAGACAGATAGCATTTTATATGTAAGAGGAGTCATGAGGTCTGATGATAAGCTCTTCAGATGAGCTTGGATTTTTGAAAGAACAGAGACAGTTTAGATGGGGAGTAAGGAAGATACATACCCACCTGTCCTTTCTGAAGTACATGGGATGTGGGAGACAAAACTGCCTCTTTCAGAAAGGGCTTCTAAGGAAACATGTCCTTAGAGGGACACCTGGTTTCACTTAAAGCAAGAAAGTGAAGGAGACAGTCAGAGAGGACCAAGGCTTCCAGAGGGCACGGTCAAAGGATGTGGGGCGGGAGGAGAGAGGGTATGTACACAGGACCGTGGAGTGGAGTGTGTATACAGTGATGCATGATGAGGTAGGCTTAGGCTTCTGATGGGGAGTTGGGGGAACAGAAAATTGAGGCATGGTGGGATTAGTCCTGAAAGTCAGAGCAGTCTGGGATTGAGGACACTGGCATAGCTGGGCTTGGCTCATGAATGGAGACCTGGGGAGAAGGGCTGACTCACTGGAGTTAATGCAATGCAGTGAGTGAAGCTCTGGGGGGCTAAGCTAGCCTGCCGCTGGAGATGTGTTAGCTGTTCACATATGGGAGTGGAAGATTAGAATCCTTCCACAGAGAACATCAAAGTAGGAAAAGCATTTTAGAGATCCTCAATGGAGTCTTATTTTTCAGATGAGGAAACTTAGGCCCAGAGAGATCAAACAAGTTGTCCAAGGCTATCAAACTAGTAAGTGGGATTAGACCTGATTCACAGCAGAGGTATGTGTGTACTCTATTTTCTTGTCTAAAGCTGAGATGGAAGAAGTAGGCAGGTAAGAGACCTGATTACAGCTGGGAGATCGCTGTGTCTTGCTGTGCCTATTCTCAACGTGTGATCACCACGTTTGCTGCAAACAGCGACACGTACCTGGCTTGGAGGGACCATTGGAAAGAAGAGAACTTGGACTAGGGGCTCCATCCCTGTCACCCCCTCTGTGGCATCTTGGTCAAATGCCTTAGCTTATCCTTCTTTAGGGTCTCCACGTGTGATTGTGGGCATGCCTGTGTGGCAAGGAGTAAGTGTAGTGGTCATGACCTGCTATGGGCAAGGCTGTTCCCAAACTTCTCAGGAGCAGGCTGTGGAAGGGACTGCTGTCTGACCAAAGAAATGAAACGTTTACTGCACTCAGCACTGCTTCCATGAAGCTCAAAGTCTGCTTGAGGAGACCAGACTTGCACACAGGAACAATGAGGCTTAGTGCTGAAAGGTACCTGTCAGGTCTTTGAATTTACTTGCCTCACATTTTAGATGAGGCGATACTGTGGGAGCAACAGAACAAGGACTTAACCCAAGCCTCTTGAGTTTTGACCCAAAGCTAGAACACCAGTGTGCGCTACATTTTTCTTCAACTTACAATAGGGTTTCCAGGTGAGAATGGGTTTCCCGCCCATTCTCAAGAATTTTTTTCGCTATCCCGTTCCTGAATCCCAAGAAAAGTTGGTCAGGAAATCGGGAAAATCCGCTCCTTGAACCCAGGTTGTTGGTAGTATTGACTGTCACTTTGTGGAAACGATTCATCATGGAGAACAGAAAACAGTTTATATCTTGGGATTCGGGAATGGGAAAGCGAAAAACATTCCTGAGAATGGGCGGGAATTCCCGCCTGGAAACCCTAACTTACAATGTCTGCCCTGTGGCCCAGCATCTGAGAGGCTGCCGGGTGGGCCCTGTCCATCTCCTTTGTGCAGAACAACTCCGAATCTGGTCCCCCAGCTCTAGGCCAGGATCGTGGTGTCCGGGGTGCGGGGGATATTTGCTCTCAGGATAGATAGGATGCCGGTGAATGTGGTCCCAGTGAGCTGGCTCCTGCCTTTCAGGCCGTCTCTCCTTTCAGCCTGTGCAAGTGTTAAATACAGCATCAAATTAAGCAAAATTAAATACATTTCCATGCAGCATTTTTCTCTTGACTGAATCAAACAATGTGGTTGCCATAGAAACAGCCTCTTCAGAAAAGGTCACCTGCAAGAAACTGTGTTTTAGGTACAACTCAAGGAGATTATAGGGGATTAACTCATTTTATACACATATATTAAATATATATTTTTTCTTTAAAAGGGCTGTTATGAAGGAATAATATCCAACTGAGCTGGAAGATACTCACAGAAAAAATTTAAGTCCCTGATAAAGGATTTTTTTCCTTTCTTTCTTTTTTTTTAACCAGCATGCAGTGGGGGTGATATCTGAAATGGCGACTCTGTGTTTTTACTTGGCTTTAATTAAACCTCAGTCGGGGCTGAGAAATGTGGTGAAGCGAGATAATTGCACTATTCCCAGTACAGTTTTTAAACTCCGGCTTTGATATGCACCTCGTGACAGCCTGAACCTGCACCCAGACTCCTGGGGCTGCTTGAAGCTCAGTTTATAACCACCCCTCTTAACCTGCAGGCATCTGGGGAGTGGCCTTCGGGATATTGAATGGGAAATGAGGGCTGAGGGAAGATGGGCCCAGGCCATCTGCACAGAAGCAAGGGGAGGCCGTGTATCCCTTACAAACTTCCTCTCTAGCACCTGAGAGTTCTCCATTGGACTTCAGTATCCAAAATGTCAGGGAAGGACAGACAGGAGCCAGTCTAACTCAGAGAAAGAGAGTGGGATGGTCTTCTCTAGCTTTTTCCATAATTCAGAGAGGAACTGGACTGTCTTGGGGAAATCCTTACTGGATTTGAGTTAAAAGGGGCGACCTGGCGCAGGGTCCTTTGTGAGTGTCCCCGGTAGTATGAAAGCCAATAGGTGTTTCTACTCTGTGCTCTCTGTAAAGGGACTGGTGGGGTCATCCCAAGGATGAGGCTCCAAAGCTTACATGCTCACAGGCCCCACAGGGTCCCCCTGGACTCCACGTGGCCCACTCAGCCCATCCAGTGAAGGCACAGGTATGGCAAGTTTGGTTGTAGCTGACCTTGGTGCCGGGATGATGGGCACGCACGGCTGAGTTGTACAAGGATGGTGCCTGGCCCTTTGCCTCCCACCCACTCAGTCCTGCTTGCTTTCCAGGGTGGCAGAGGGTGGGTCCTCTGTTTTAGACAAGGAGGCTGAGGGTCTCCAAGCAGAAGGTTAATTAAGCCAGATGGAGAAACAGAGGAAACTGGGATCTAAGTGACTGCACTGCTTTCCTGGGAACTAGCTAAACAGCTTTTCTGGAACCAGGGACCGCTCACACTTCAGAGATAATTCCGAACTTGCTGGTCCAGGCTGACAACCCCAGCTCTCATTTTGGTGTCCTCTGGAGCTCAGGCCACTTGCTGGGGCCATGCCTCCCCACTGGGCCTGTGACAGTTGGTGGCCAACACCAGCTCAGAACTACCGCAGGAGGAAAGGGGTTGAAAGCCTCGGATATATACATGTGACCCGGTCAAGTAGGATTCCAGCCCAATTTATACAAATCCCCTTAGAAATGTCCCTTTGAAGCCTACCCTGTGGCAGACCTGCTATCACATAGAACTCCTTGGCCTTTCTATATTTATCAAGCTGCTGTGCCTGAGATTTTCTCGTATTTGTCTCCAGATCCCCAGAGTCCAGCGGTCCTCTTAATTCACCCAGTTCTAGACACCGTAGGCTTGTGTAGTATAATCAAGAATGATCACTTGCGAAATAGGCCGACCTGGGCTTGAATTCTGGCTGGCCACTTACCAGATGAATGCCTCTCTTTTGTCATCTGTCAAATGGGGATAATAATAGCTACTGTCTTAAATAATAGGTCCTTCTTGGGTTGTTCTGAAGATTAAATGAGGTGACCTGAGGGAAATTATCTGGAGAACATAGGTGCTCAATGGATGTTTGTTGAATGTTTCAGGAACACGACTTTTGTATAAAACAAACCATGTGTTTCTTTTCCTGTGAAATCCAACTTGCCAGCCTAGGGACTACTGCAGAGATTAGAGAAGGAACAGCAATTTCCAGCTCTAATCCGCTAATACAACCACTGGAGGTTTTCTTGACTCTTAAGAAAAGCAAATCTACAGTTATCCAGGAAGAATTTTATTTTTAGAGCAATTCAGCCTCTGATCTCACATGTACCCTTAAAACAAGATCCCTGAGTGCTTGGCCAAACGAGAGGACTCAGAAAAAGGCCACTGTCCTGAGTGGAGAGTGCCTGGAGAGCAGTGCCCAAATCACCTCCTTCCCCCATTTGGGACAGGGTGGTGTGGCTGCTGTCAAGACAGTGCTGTCGTGGGTGCTCCGTGGGAGGTTTGGACACATTCCTTTTCTTGTCTTGGGTCCCACTGCTCAGCTTGTCAAAAAAGAATCTCCCAAGTCCCTTCTGAAACAGTTGGTAAGGAGGAAGGAGCTCTCTGCCAGCTCCAAACCAGGCCTGTTAGTGCGTGCATGGGCGGTGGGGTCAGACCAAATTGGGTTTGAAACCTGCCTCTGCCAATTGCTAAGTTATGTGACCTTGGGCTAGTTACTTCCTACTCAGAACCTCAGTTCCGTATCTGTGAAACGGGAGTACACTGTTTATCTCACAATGTCATTGCCACATTTAAGTGAGATAATGCAGTGCTCCCCACAGGTGGCATCATTATTTATCTATACACGCACGGTGACTGACCATCGGAATCCCCTGGAAGGCTTGTGAAGCAGGATTGCTGGCCCACCTCCAGAGTCTCTGATTCAGTTGATCTGAGATGGCACCTGAGGGTTTGCGTTTCTCACCAGTTCCTGGATGATGCTACTGGCCCAGGATCACACTTTGCAAAGCACTGGTCTATGTAATCCAAAGTGAGGGAAATATTTGACCAGAATCTATTAAATTTGCCTTACACGCTTCCAACCTCATTTATAGAGGCTTCCAAGTGAGTTTAGAGGACTTATTGATCTCAATTCATGCTAGCCAGTAGAACTTTCTGCAGTGACAGAAACATTCCGTATCTGTGCTGGCCAGTTGGATAGCCACCAGCCACACGCAGCAACCGAACACTTGCAATGTGGCTAGTACAACTGAGCAACTAAATTTTACATTTAGATTGAAATAAGCACATGAGGTTGGTGGCTATTATATTGGACAGCACAGACTAGATTGACAGGGATATCGCTTAGAGAAGGCATATCTGTTAACCGGGAACATATATGGTTAAGTGGAGGACACCTTAAGACCTGAGACTGGGGTTAAGACACATTACAGCCACCTGCTCCTTCAGTGAGTTCCCTCTACCTGAGGACCTTCTCTGGACACTTTAGGAGCAAGGAATGAAGCTTCCCCTTTCCCTTATATACTGAATGTTTAGGGATACTGCTCTCTGGAGGAGGCAGGAACAATTGAACTATATGAAGTATAGGGTTTGAACATCCAAGTAGAATAAATATAATGGAACTCTTAGGGACAATGCAGAGTGGTGGTGTGCCAGGGCAATGAGTTGTACGTATATTCCAGGGATAGAAAACAATAAAGACATTTTCTGGAAGGAGTAGGAATCAGAAGATTCAGTGTTCAGGGTTAGAAGATGGAAGATTTGTTCAGGGTTAGAAGATGGAAGAACAGATGGAAGAAACAGTATGGGACCTAAGGCAGCTAGTGGCAATTTGAAAGAGGGAAACTAAGTCCTCATGGTGGTGGAGAGTGGGGAAGAAGAGGGTGATGTTTGTGGCTGGATGGAGGGATGCTAATTCAAGGACATTTCTGAGAGTGGGAAACCAGTTAAGTGTTGCTCTTCAAGAGTCACCCTGATGATGCTTGCCCTAAAATTTCTCCTCTTGTGTTGTGTGTGCTCTGCCTGGGAAGGTGATACAACATGGTGGTTAAAATAGTTGGTTCTGAGGGTTTCAAAGATCTGGTTCAAAACTAGCTCTGCCATTTATGAACCGTAGGACCTTAGGCAAATTACATAACCTCTCTAAGCTTTGGTCTCTGAAGGTGGAAGTAATGATGGTACATATCTATGGGGCTCTTTTGAGAATTAAATGAGACCAAGTATTTCACATGAGGCTGGGCACATGGCAAGTGCTTTTTAGGTAGCAGCTATTATTATAATACACACACCACTGACTTCAGTCCTAGTCTTGGCAGTGGGTTGGCCCCATGGGCTGTCCCATAGGGCAGTATGAGGTTCAGACTCTGGGAGTCCTTCCCTGAGTGAGTTGTTAAGGGAGGGGGGTGTCTCATCCTGGACCCCTTCCCTGGAGAGAGGTGACCTCCCAGCCTGCAGCCCCCAGGGGTGTGGCTTTACTCTGCAACAACAGCCATGATGGATTGTGGTGAGCGTTAGCGCCAAGACACAAGAAATAGCTTCACCAGAGACTAACTTAAGCCTGGCCTGATTTAGTACAGAGAAAATGACAGCTGCTGTGCTCGGCTGGCTTCCACCCAGCAGAAGGCTATTTTTTGCAAATAAAATGGTAAGTTGCTAATCAGAAAGATAAATTAAGAAGCATTAAGATAATGATGGTCTAATCACCGTCCACACAGAGAATTGTTGGAGTGAATATCCAGGCTACCGAATGCTTGAGCACATTTGGTGATTATTTGTATTATGAAGGGAATGATGGCTTCCAGGCCTGGAATCAATCTAGCTCAGGAAACCCACAAGACCAACCTCCCCAAGGAGAGGACATCAGGGACTTCTGGAGGTCATCTGATCCTCTGCCTGCCCCCACTTCCAGGTCTGAGCAGCCTCCCCAAAACCATCCTTCATTTATGACAGTTTCAGCACTGAGGTCTCTTGGCTTCTGTGAGGGCGCTGCTTGGTCCAGCTTTTTAGGTACACAGTGCCCTTCTGCTTGGGGACTGACTCCATGTGGAGATCTGCTGTAGTCTGAGAACAATAGGAGACCCATTTGGGAGTGAGCTGGCCACTTAACAGAGAACAGAATCCCTTGTACTCTCCGTTGGGCAGAAATGCTCTCCCATAGCATCCTAGAGTCTGGAGCCATCAAGACCATGGTGGCTCCAAGACCTAGTGCGGGTGATTTGTCCAATATTTCAGAGGCAGAACCAAAGCTAGAACTCAGGCTGGTACTGCTTCTGCCTTGCAAAGGGCTCTCACGCTAAACCAAGTAGGAACTTTCAGAGAACCTATCCCAGATTCCCAGTTCTACTCCGATGCCTCCCTGGGGAAAAGAGCATCTAATGGTGTTGAGAAGTGAAGTTGAATAGTAAAAAGGCTCAGTTCATAGTCTTGACAGTCTGCGGAGTTTAGCCTTGATCTAATATTGGGTTATAAGTCATTTGATTTCTCTTGAGCGCTAGTGTGTAGCCTCACCTGAACCCTCATCTGTAAAATGAGGATAATAAATGACCTAACCCATAGGTTTGCTGTGAAGCTTACATGAAACGCTGCATTTAACATGCTATGCTTAACAAACAAAAACTCATAGACATAGACAACAGTGGTTACCAGAGGGTAAGCGGGGAGGGAGGGAGGTAGAAAAGGGTAAAAGGGGTCAAATATATGATGACAGAAGATTTGGCTTTGGGTGGCGAATACACCATGCAATATACAGATGATGTGTTATAGAATGGTACACTTGAAACCTACATAATTTTATTAACCAATGTCACCTCCTGTAAATTTAATAAAAATTTTTTGAAAGAATTGTCAAAAAATAAAATAAACTATAAAATAATATAATATAAAATGCTGCACTCGACACTGTTACCATGAATAAATGCATCAATATGGCAGTCCTTAGTTTTTAGGTGGTGGTGTGCTGGATCCCGCTCATACCAGTTTGCAAGAGTTGATTGTTAAATTTTCAAGCATTTTGCAAGCCAATGGTTAAACACAGCCATCGTTAGAGGAAATTATGTAAATTTAAATTTAGTAAGTTATATTAAAAAACAAAGGTGTAGGGGAGTCTTGTTTAATGGGTGCGGAGTTTTCATTTAAGATGACGAAAACTTCTGGAAATTGATAGTGGTTCTGGTTGCACAACAATGTGAATGTGCTTGACATCCCTAAATTGTACACTCAAAAATATTATTGACATATAACATTATATTAGTTTCAGGTATACAGCAATGATTTGATATTTGTGTGGAAAGCAAAATGATCACCACCATAAGTTTAGTTAACATCCATCACCATCTATAGTTATACTACAACTGTTTTGTGTTTTTTCATCTTGTGATGAGAATTTTTAAAACATATTCCCTTAGCAACTTTCAAATATGCAATATAGCATTGTTAACTACAGTCACCATGCTGTACATTCTATTTCCTAAAAACGTTTAAAGTAGCAGTTTCTGTATGTATATTTCACTACAATTTCAAACAAAAACAAAGGTAATAAATACTCAAAGCTGATGGGTTCCTAAGGATTTGACATTTTACTGTTATCTATGCCCTTGAGATTATTTACAAGGATTGTGTCTGTAGGGTGGAAACACTGAGCAATGGCGTGCTGCTCTGCATCTCTTCCCTCATTATAGCCTGAAATTGGCAATGGTGGGCGTGTCCTTCCAGAGAGCAAATGGATAAATATTTACCAGCACACCACCGGTCGGTCCTAGGTGCACCACAGTGAGGGATGGGCACACTGAGGGTCTTGTGAGGATAAATGTAGGACCATAAGATAAGCCGCCAGCACTGTATGGGGTTCACAGTACATGCTCAGTTAATGATGGATATAACTGGGATGACATGGGAGGAGGAAAGGACAGGGCGCCTATGATAACAGGTGCAACAGAAATGCAGAGTTGGTGCCTAAAAGAAAGTATAGTGCTTCACAAATTTGAATTCCTGAAAACTTGAGTTTTTAAACATCAAGTCGTATCTTAAAGGTATTAGGAAGCTATCACTGAAAAGTCCCACAGTAAATGATTTTGTAGAGAAAAGAATCCTTTTGAAACATAAATAATTCTTCCCCCCAATGGAATTTTGTGTGAAAATGGATTTTTACTCAATTTCTTCTAACTTAAGTTCACCTGACTTCTTAAAAGTATTGTGTCTGATGTACTGGTGGGTACTGACCAACTGTGCCACCCCTTGCCACCTGCGGAGGTTCTGGGAGCCCCTCCTCCCACTGCCCAGTGCAGGGCCCTGGGCTGGCTAGGGGTGCCCTGGTGTCAGCCTGCCTGGGGCCCTGATGGGCAAGCTGTGTACTCTCTGGTCCTGGCTGAGCAATGGCCAGGGCAGTGCTTTGCAATATGCCTCTCCTTCCTCCCTCCTCCACCCTGCAGTTCCTTGCAAATCTGGCCTTGGGTTCCCTTGGGAGGGATGTCTGCGGGTGTGGCCCTCTCCCACTCTAGAAGCTGGCATTGCTGTTTAGCCAGAGTCTCCCAGGGATGACGGCCAAAATGTGCAGGGAAGGCCAGTACATGTCGTAAGTGTCAGGCAGAATATGGTCGTGGGTTCTTCTTGTCCCTTCCTGAGAGAGGGTGTTATTGAAGCTTTCGTCCTGGAGCGCATGAGCTGCACGTGGACCCGCCCCTCTAGCTCACTGAGCGAGCGAGCGAGCAGTTCTCAATTCCCTTCCCTGCTGCCTGGAGACTTCCAGCTGGAAGACCCCCTTTGTCTTGGCCTTTCTCTCTTTCTGGCGTTCACTATTAATAATCTTACCACAGTAATCCTCACCAGCACTCCATGAAGTACATATTTTATTATCCCATTGTGTAGATGAGAAAACTGAGACACAAAGAGGCTCATTTGCTTGCCCGGGTCATGTAGCTAGTAAGTAGTGGCACTGGGACTCGTCAGCTCCCTGACCCCAGAGCCCAGGCCAAACCACAACCCTGTGCCATTTAGAGAGCAGCCAGTGGAAGGAAGAGAAGCAACACCTCTTTGGGGAGGATTCAGGTGAGGGCTCAGTCTAGGCACTCTACATCCAGGCTGCCCAGCCCCAACTCCACCAACCAGGCTTAGCAACTCTGGGACTGGTGGGTGAGTGGACAATTCACAGCTAAGACCCCCACCCCTCCACCCCACCCTCCCACCCCCCACACAGAGCCGCCCACCAGGGCTGCAGCCTGGGGAAAGGATGTGTTAGCAGCCAAAGGCTCTGGGTTCCTCATGGAAACAGAGCCTGACTCCTCCGGCCCATGTTGGCAGGGAGGAAGGGGTCCTGGGGCCTCACCAGATGGGGTAGTCATTCCCTCCCGCTCCCTCCAAAGCCTTGGAATCTACAGGCAGACAGCAACATGTGGCTTTGGGCTAGTTCCCGGCTGAGTGGGTGGGGGAGGAAGGGGGCTGGAAATTCCTGAAGACTCAGTCTTCTGGGGAACAAATGAATCTTCTGCCTCCTGGGTCTCTCCCAGCAGCTGCTGAGCTGCAGAATTTATGGAAGCCCTTCACGCTTTGTGACAGACTGCTAATGAAAGGGAGGCCAGGGCTTCTGCATCTGCCTTCTTTGGTTTCTAATTTGCCTGGGATTCTACCCCCAAGAGGGGGCAAGCAACGAGGAAGCCAGGAGGGGCCCACAGAGCCCTGCAGCCTGTCAGCAGGGCTTGGCTTGAAAGGCCCCTGCCGAGGGCCACCCAGGGGGCTGCTCCCAGCTCCAAGTACCTGCCCGGGATGTGAAACATGCCCTGGGATTAATGGGAACCAGATGGGCAGGACAGCCCCTCCACCTGGCCTCCATCAGAGAAATGCTCAGATTTCTGGCATTGTGGTAAAGCTTTTCTTAGGATTTCTATAATACTGTTGTGTTTTTTTGCTCTAGGCCGCATGCCCAGGAGCAGAAGCCAGGATTCCTGGCGTTTTCTGTCTAAATGTAAAGATGAGGAAACTAGGAGGGACCTTTGAGGTTGCCCAGTGCAGTGTTTCTCAGCCCAGGCTGTTTATTAGAATCACTGAGGGCTTTGTAAAACTACCTGGGCTGCGCCCAACCCCAGACCACTACATAAAAATCGCTCAGGAAGGAATCCAGGTGTTATTTTATTTTAAAAGCTCCCCAGATGTTCTAATGTGCTGCCCAGTTTGGGAACCACTGAACTCTTCTTTGTAGAGGAGGAAAATGAGGTCCAGATTGAGGCAGTGACCTGCCCAAGGTCACACAGTCAGGACCGATTATTCTGCCTCCAACTCCCAGCCGAAAGTTTGTTCTGCCAGGCCCCGAGGAGCTCTGTCTGTGTCCCCAAGATGCATTGGCCCACAGAGTTCCTACTGAAGATTGCGGTAGCCTTTTTTCCTTCTTTTCTGCCTATCTGTGCCCCTCCCATCCTATGAACCATGCATAAATGCATCTCCTCTCACATGCTGTCCACTGAGCTCCTCTGACCTGTCCTAATAGGGACTATACATAGACTTGCTACTCGGAGTGTGGTCTGAGGACCAGTAGCACAGCATGCTCTGGGTTAGAAATGCCTCAGATCCCACCCCAGACCTATTGAATCAGCATCTTTTGAAGACCCCCAGGCTGTGTATTCATAAGCATATTCAAGGTGGAGCAGCATTGACACGTGTTTAACACACACTTGGTATCAGATTCATCTGTATAGATTTTGTCTCAACAATAAAATTGCCTTCTTCTTGAGAAAGAGGACCATGTCATATGTGTTTGCACAGAACGTGCAACAACAGCCCAGTATTAGGCACCCAGTAGGAAGGGGCTGCACACAGTAGGTGCATTTTACATTTTTGTCAACCTGACACCATCTCTCCCAGCTGTCCTGGGTGTGGACATCTCAGGAGGATGGACATGGGGTCAGGAAATGGTCAGTTCTTCAAGCTGAGTCCACAGTAGACAGGGCCCTGCTGACCAGAGGACATCACCTCCGCTGCCCGGGGGGAGACTTCTACAGCGGAGGGAGCCCCAAAAGAGGAAGGGACACAAGCACCTTCCCCCACAGCCCTGCCACTGATCCACATATGATCTGGGCAGATAATGCAACTTTGTCCTTCAGCTTCCTTTCTCTGAAATGGGAATTATAGTATCTGCTCCATGGACATTCTGGGGTCGCTCGAATTTTGGGCACCCAGTAGGCAGCCGTGAATAATTTGAGTGAGGCTCAAGTGAAATAATGGATGTGAAAATTCTTTGATGCCTCCTGTCTTATTTATATACGGTGCCATTTTCTTATTCTTCCCTTTTCCATTTTCCGGATGAGAAAATGGAGACTTCAATCTCAGCCCCGAGCTTGCCGTTCTGGGTCAGATCTGAGCAGAAACAGTTGCTCCTGGTGCTGCAGCTGGAGGCTCCATGAAGAAGGGGTGCTCATCCAGGGTCAGAGTAAATGTCACCCCGGCTGGAGGATGGAGTTAGCCCGACCAGGTTTTCAGGGGAGAGGAGATGAAGGTGGGACAGAAGACTAGAACCTTAAATCACGTTTTAAAGGCAACATTGCTGCTCGACACTAGCCTGTCGCCAGGTGCTCATTAAATGTGTGAGCGCCTTCAGCGGAGGCCTGTGCCGTCTGCATGGTTTATCTTGAGCCCAAGACGGTTCATCCGCCCGCAGCAGCGGCACACGCCTGTGAGGGCTGGGTCTTGCCCAGCAACCCGTCTGTTCCTATTCATCTAAAAACTAAAATGGAGAAGATGTTATGCTTCTCCCCTCACCCAGCATGAAAGAGTGAAGAATCAGAGCTCTCTCCCAACCCCCACCCACCCCTGATAAAAAATTAACCAGCTGTGCAGAGTGCATCAATCCCTGAAGGGGAATGAGGTCTCTGATGTGAGCTGAGCTGGATTCTGGGAGCTCCTGAAACCCTCGTGGCTGTTAATTCTCCAGCCCCGGGATCCTTGGAGCAGTGCGGACAGCTGTGTGTAGCAACTGATAGGGCTGAGAAGGCCAGGTCGGGTTTATGATGTGATGTGAGGTCCTGTGTTCTGATGGGGAAATGGAGCAGCTTGAAGTGTGCTTTTTATTTCCTTTGGTCTCCACATACTCTTCTGTGGGCTCTTGATGACAGAGGCTGAGTGAGGAACCCCAGCACCTAATGCACCTGAACCCCAGTACCTAATCGAATCTGACGCACAGCGGTGACTGTAATAAATGAATAAAGGCGTGAGGGAGGGAGGGAGGGCTGGACCAGGAGCCAAGCGTCTACTGCACAGGCTCTTCTCAGGTTGGGTACCATTCATCCATTCACTTGTTCATTCATTCAGTCAATAAACATGCATTAAGCAGCATGGTTATAAAGAGCACACGGTTTATTCATTCATTCATTCAACAATCACTAGATACCAGGACTTTTCCTAAAGATGTACAGATAAAATGCTCAGTCTCTGCCCCCCAAATGCTCACAGTGTGGTGGGGAAATGGCTCAGTAAGCTGCAACCAGCAAGAAGTACATGATAACAACCTCGAGAGAGAAATCCTGAAGTGCGGAGGGAGCCCACAGGAGGGCACCCATCTGCCCTGAGGAGATAGGGGAAGGGTTCACTGGGGGTGAGGGTGAGGAGGTGACACCTGAGCTGAGCCTAGACGGGCAGATGGGAGTTAACCATGTGGAGCTGATGGGAGAAGGGAGTTTCTGGCAGAGGGAGCAGAGACAGACACAGCACTAAGCCCCAACCCCAGTATAATGACAGTGGCAGAGCTAGAGCATTGAGGATTTCTCAACCCGCTTTGTGCCCTGAGCAACCTCACTTTGCCCAGACCTAGCTCTGGCAGATAGTACAGCAGAAAGAAGGGATCAGAGACTTAGGCCAAGGGTCATCAGCTCTCCTTGCCTCACTTTCGCGAATGTAAAATAGGAGGCAAGTGGGTGGACCCTGAGCATCCCTACTCCCACCGGATTACAATGGGCTCTCTCCCAGCAGCTGGCTGGGGCCCTGGGGAGTAGCTCAGAAGGCCAGGCCCACTAGAGCCTCTTCTGATGCCTCTCACCTCTGGCCTCGCTCCTTCCCACTCTGGGCCAGGCTGGCGGGCCTGAGGGTGCTGTGTGGTCTCCCAGGACCAAGGTGCCCAGAACCCGTCTCCTGGAACAGAGACTGAGTCATCCTCTCAGGTCTTAGGCTGGTCACTGCAGAAAACAACCTGGCAGTTCCTCCAAAAGCTAGACGTAGAATCACCACATGGCCTAGCAATGACACTCCTGGACATAAACCTGAAAGAACTGAAAACAGACTCTAACAGATAATGTGTACCCCATATTCACAGCAGCATTATTCGCAATAGCCAAAAGGTGGAAACAACCCAGTGTCTATCAACAGATAAATGAATGAACAAGATGTAGTGCATACATACAGTGGAATAGTATTCAGCCATTAAAAGGAAGTTCTGACACATGCTACAATATGGATGAACCTTGAAAACAGTATGCTAAGTGAAAACATCCAGACACAAAAGCACAAATGTGATACGGTTTTACTTAATTACTTATATGAAATACCTAGACTAGGCAAATTCATAGAGACAGAAGCAGATTAGAGGTTACCAGGGGCCGGCAGGAATGGACGGGGTGGTTATTGCTTAAAGGGGACAGAGTTTCTGTTTGGGGTGATGGGAAAGTTTTAGAAACACTGGTGATGGTTGCACAACATTGTGACTGTAATTGGCCACTGAATCGTACACTTAGAAATGGTTAAAATGGCATATTCCATGTTATATATGTGACCACAATTAAGAAAAATGAATCCTAGATTAGCTTTCGCAGAAGACCAACCAATCAATACTTGATCTGATAGACCCTCTCCAGCCTGCCTCCCTGGCAGCTTTTCTCCCTCTCCCTCTCCGGATTTCTCTCAGCATTGAGTTCTGCCAGGCTGGCGTGTTTCATTTTTGTTTTTATTTCCTGCACCGGCATCTGCTACCACCAGAATCTATTATTGCTCTCTGGGGCTCGTGCCCCTGACAGCGATTATTTGTACATGTAAATCAGAGAGCCAGGGACAAAGCTTTAATGACAGTCTCTTTAGAGGTGCCGGTGGCAGCCTCATGAGATGAGTAAATGCCAGCCCCCACTGGGCTCCCTTTAGTGGGTACTCAGGGGTGGGGTGGGGGTGAGGGGCTGACCCCAGCTGGTTCAGGTTTAAGCATCTCTTTCTGATAGTGATGTTGTTGCTGGATTCTGGGGGCACCACCTCTGCGTCCTTTAAAGGCAGGCTCGTGTTTGAATCCCCAGTTCTTCCTACAAGGCTGAGCACACGGTCAACACTCACAGTAGGACTGTTTGGAACTTAGCAGGTCTAGCCATGCCTGGGAAGGCAGACTTCATTTAGGAGGCTGATGACAGCAACCCCTTCATTTCCTTTGCGCTGGGCTATCAGAACTTTGCAGTCCTGGAGAGCAGGCTGGGGGGGGGGGGGGGGTTTTCTCAGACCGAAATCCACATTATCTTATACCTGAGAAGTGCTTGCCCCAGAAGGGAGGAAATACATCATTTCAAGACTGGGGACACTTATCAACTCTTGATGTGCACGTGGAATGTGGAAGTGGGGGAAGAGGCCCAGGGAGAAGCAGAGACTGCGACAGACTGTGGTGTATGAGCTTGTTGGGGAGGGAGAAAGACCGTCACTGCAGACCACCTACACGTATGTACAGACCAACACCAAAGGGGAAAAGCAAGATGCAGAACAGCGTTGAACAGCATGTGGCCATTTATGTAAAAAACAGTACGTATTTGTATGTGCATAGAATATCCTTGGGGGGTCGGCATAAAAATTGTAGCAGGAATTGCCGCTGGGGGTGCGGTTAGAGGAATGGGAGATTCAAGGTCAGAAGTAGAAGAGGTACTTAGCTTTTTCATATATATCCTCTTGTGCTGCTTAAATTCTTTACCTTCTGTGCCGATGCTTTTAATTGCCTAATCACAAAAACAAATTTCAATTTTTGTAAGGCCCACACCAAGGGTTGTAAGTGGGCCGGTGGCTGACTGATGGGGCAAGTGAGGGAAACGCAGCACTCCCTCCCTTTGATTTCTCTTGGTGAGTGTTTTTCAGAGGGAGGTTGGAGAAGTGAAGAGGGACTCTGTCCCTGGGTAGATCACCCAAGTGTTAGGTGTTATGGCATTTCTTTTTGGGGAGGAGATTTTCCTTTTTTAATAGTGTATTTCCTTGTTCTTTGTCCAGTCTCCTGGACAAATACCTCTGATCTCATATCTGGAAGATTCCCCCTTATATCTTCTGGAGTCTTTTGTCTTCTGCAAATCTTTTCTCTTCAAACTTTGAAGAGAATCAGTCCTCATTGATGACGAGCCTCATGTGAAGTTAGTTTTTTTTTTGTGTGTGTGTTTTTTTGGGAGTAGTTATCTCTTCCCCTCCCCTTCTCTACACACACACACACACACACACACACACACACACACACAGAGTCCCCGGGGAAATACACATTTCCTTTCTCCCTCTTACCTCTTATTCAAATGTCTTCAAAATGGCTGTGAATATTATCTTTAATCTCATTTCCCCAGACATTGATGAAGGGAGAAAAAAATCAGAATGTTACAGAATATTTGAGCAATGGAAAACTGTGTGTTAAGGAAGGAAGTTGTCTCCTAAGTTGAACTCTGCAGTTCACTGCCACTAATGTTGTAATAATATTGTTCTTAAATAACAAAGCTTCCTAACATTACTCTCCTACCTCACTTCTTATTTCAGGCAATTATTTCCATGTTAACTAGAGGAAATTAACACATTAAACAAATGAAATACAAATGATTCTTGCTTGCAGTTGTTTTGAATATCTCTGCTAAGGAACTAGTTGCTATCATTATTTTCATTTCCACGAGTATTTATGGACGCTCTCCTTTAGAGTCTCACAGAACTGGGGGACACCCAGGAAGCTGAGTCAGGCCACTGCTCTTAGGGAGCTCGCAATTACTATGGGTGACTTTCTCTAGAAAGATGGCCAGAGGAGAAGTACAGAAAGGAACTGAGTTATGCATGAAAAGAGAGGAGAAATCACTGCTGAGTGGAGAAGTAGGGCTAGATGGAGAAAGGACCTGGGAGCTGGGCCATAAAAGGATAAGGGAGGGGGTGTCGGGGAAAGGGTGGGTACAGAGGTGGCACAGCAGGGCATTGTGTGTGAGCAGAAAAACAAGAACCGACTCTCCACGGGGGAAAGATTGGTGTACGCATCGGACAGTGTAGTATGATGGAGAAGGCATGGGCTTTAAAGTCAAAAAGGCCCGCGCCTCAATCCTGGGTCTTCTGCTCACTGGCTCTGCGACTTCCAGGATGTCACACTTACTAGGAGTCCATTTGCTCGTCTGCAAAATGAATATGGTGATGTCTGCCTGGCAAGGCTGTCATTACATGAGATCATGAATGATACTTGCTAAGTGCCCAACAATTGCTGGCTCCCTCCACTACCTGGCGCAGGTGAAGTATTGGGATACAGTAAGAGGCAAGGGTGAGACATGATTGTAGAGGGAAGTAAACAGCAGGCTGAGGAATTGGAGCTCTGTTTCACTAGGCTTGAGGACCCACTGGAGTCTTTTAACAGACTAGTAGAATATATTGCTATCATTGGAACAGTCTGGAAATGGACTTGGGGAGGACTGATCATGGGAGCTAGAGGCAGGGCCACAGTGTTGCAGGAATTCAGTCATAAGAGAGTGTTTCCTAGAAAGTAGAGATAGAGCTTAGTGGATAATGGGCGGGGATGAGGGACAAGCCAAAATTGAACCTAGGGCTGGAGCCAGAATGTTGGGACGACCATGATGGCACTGACAGAAAGGAACAGGCCAGCATGAAAACTGAGGGAGAGGAGGCACGGAGCACAGCTGGAACATGAGGTGGCAACTGAACATCCAAAGGAAATATCCAGTTGAGATGAAAGTCCTTGGGAGAGCGGTCAGCTCTAGAGATACAGATTTGAGAGTCAAACACTCTCGTGCATCAAATCCATGCATGTGTACGTGTTTGCATGTGTGCCTACGTGTGTGTGTGCATGGGTACACTCTGAGCCAGAGAGCATTGTGAGGGCTCTTGAGGGACCTTTGGTAGATGCCTGTGTTTGGAGAAAGAGTCCCAGTGACCTGCAGCTGTGGGACAGGAGCAGCACAGGAGGCTATTAGGAGGGTTCACAAGGGTAGGGCAGATCCCAGAGTCAGATGTGACAATGAGCTAAAGGTCACTGGATTTGGTGACAAGGTGGCTTTCAAAGAGGACAGTTTCAGAGCCTGAGCCAAGACAATGGATCCCCTTTCTGACCAGCCACAACCTTTCTTGTCTGTATTTTGGCATTTGGCTTCTGTTTGATTTATTCTTTCATAATTGCTATCTCCTATTCTTTCCTCATATGTACCATGTGTAATTCTCCCCCTGCCCAGTATGTGTAAATGCGCGGTGAGAATCTTCTTTTGTTCTCTCCGCCTCTGCACCACCTAGCGCATGGCGGGCAGCCTTCTCTGTCTCAGTAGAGGACAAAGCCATACTTCCACGTGCTCAGGTCAAAGACCTCGGGGTCATTCTGGCCACTGTCTTTCCCTCACAGGCGACATCAGTGAATTCAGGAACTGTCAGACCGAGCCGCTCACCGCTGCTCCAGCCTGGTCCAAGTGTCCACTGTCTCCTGCCTGGATTATCGCCATGGCCTCCTCACCCGTTGTCCCGCTTCACACTTTTCTTTTTTCAGTGTGTTCTCAACCTCACAGCGAGTCTCCGTCTCAAATGGTCACTGGATCACGCCACTCTTCTGCTTAAAAGCATCCAGTGGCTGGCCTCCCATTTCATTCAGAGTAAAAATTTAAACTCTTCCCCAGCCCTACCTGATTCGGGCCTTACCAGACCTGCCATGTCTCCCCGCTCACCGTGCTCCAGCCATGCTGGCCTCTCAGCTGTTCCTGCAACACACCCTCCTGCCTGGAGCACTTCGGTGGCTTTAAGTCTCTGTTCAGCTATCAAATCACCAGTGAGGCTTCCTAACCACCTTGTATGAAAGAACAACCCCTCCTGACTCCTGGTACCCTCGGTTCCTTCTATTCTGGCTTGTTTTTCTCCAGGGCTGTCTCCATCTGGCATACTATGTGTTTGCGTATTTATTTATTTATTGTCTATCTTGCCCAGTTAGAAGTATATCCTATGAAGACTTGTTTTTGCTATGACCCCAGTGCCTGGCACATAGTAGGTATTTAATAAATTAGTTGAATGAAAGAGAAGGGAAACTAACATTTACAGGGCATTTACTATGGGGGAGGTCATGTCTTGGACACTTTTACTTTTATCATTTACTCTTCACAACAATCCTTAGAGTATTATTCCCATTATATATACGAGGAGACAGCTAGAGATCCAAATCAATATTTATTATTTAAACTGAGGATTCAGAATGGAGTCAGAGAGCAGGGAGTGAGTAGATCATTTGACTTCAATTTGCTCTCATTCATTCATTCATAAAATATTTAGGAAGCACCTGAGAATGTCAGGCCCTCTGCTAATTTCTGGGGATCTAAAATTGAATAGAAAACTATTCTTGATCTCTAGCTGATGGTGGAAACAGCCATTTGAGCAGAAACGTAGAGCAATGTGATAAGTATACTATAAGAGAGGCAGGAACTCATCATTCAGAAAGCATGGGTAGGAAAGTGCTTTTCTGAAGAAGTAGGGAAGGCTCCCTGGAGGAGGTGACATTTGAGATGCATCTCTGTGAATGAGTGCTACGCATTCAAGAAAATTGGGTGTTCCTGGAAGGATAAAGGCCACACTCTTGAGCCTGGCCTGTGGGATCCTCCATAATCTGGCCTCTACCTGCCTCACCAGCCTTGTCTCCTGCCACCTTTTTATCATAAACAAACTGCTCATTATTTCCTGCATTGCAATGCTATTTCCTCCCCTTGCAAATGCTATTTCCTCTGTCTGGAATGCTCTCCTCTCCACCCTTTTTTTCCATTGTGGCTCAGCTCAGCATCATCTCCTCTCCGGTGTGGACCTGTGCCTGTCTTTGAGTCCCCGAGACAAGCTCACTGTCACATTTCTGTAACTCCCTCCAAGCCATACCTTCTGAGAACAAAGATGTTTCAGTCACCTTTGTTCTTGCTGCTGTGTGACATCTGGGACCTGTCCCAGGTCGGATACAACTTATGGTTGGCTGTTGTCCAACCTGAGCCGGAGCTAGAGGGGAGAAGAGGGCATGAAGGCTTGGGAATGCCCAAGTGTCGCAAGGGCAGCTGGGAGCAGTGGTTGAATGGGCTCACTGCAGGAGCTGAGGAGAGTGGGAGTCTGGGTCCCAGAAGATGGCAACAAGGAGACAAAGGCATTCCTGGGCTGTGGAGGTATATACAGACAGATGAAGGGCCCTCACAGGGCACCCTTACAGCTGGGCAGGGAGTTCCAGAAAAGTCAAGCCTCCTGCTGAGGGCCGTGAGCCTTGGAGCCATCTGTGCACCTGAGTGTCTGGCTGGAGACCCATGTAGGCGCCTTGGAGCTGGTAGATTGGGCACGGCTTTCAGGCACATTGCTGCCTGCTCCCTGCACACCTGGGCTGCCTGTCCCCCAGCCTGGCCACCTGGGTGGAGGCCTCTTTCTAAAGCTGGACTGAAGCACAAGAGCAGTAGCCGGAGAGGCTGTCCCAGAGTAGGGGGGAGATAAAAGCAGAACTGGTGCCTCCTTCCCTGTGCTACACACCGTGCCACAGGCCCCCAGCTGGCAAATAGTAGTAGAAACAAAATTCAAACCCTGGCATTTAGACTCCTTAGTCCACACTCTTCACCGCTATTAGTGAAAAGGAAGAAATGGTACATTAATGTAACAGTGCTGCCTCGGTCCTCAGTGTGTTTTGGGAGAGCAGGTGAGTGTGTGTGTGTGTGTGTGTGTGTGTGTGTGTGTGTGTGTGTGTGTGTGAGAGAGAGAAAGAGAGAGAGAGAGAGAGAGAGAGAGAGAGATGGGCTCAGGGGAGGAGAAGAGGGGCTTTCAAATGCCTGCTGAAGCCAGATATGGTTTGTCCTAACAAAAACCACCCAGATCCAATGGGCAGAGCCCCGCAGTTTGTCTCTGTGAGGAAACCTGAAAGCAAAGCTCCCAGACTCAGGGAAAGTTCCTGGGACCTGACTACAGTGCCTGACACATGGCAGACATTTAATATTTGTTAGATGACTCAAAGGATGGATGGACAAATAGATTTCTGACCTAGGGTTGGGAAGAGGGGATTTCAAGCTCCAGCAGATTGCAGTGTGTGGCTCTGGGCAAGTCTTGTCCTCTATCCAGTTTCCAGTCCCCTTCTCCAGGAAATGAACGTGGTGGTAATAGATGTTTATTTTAGCCCCAGGCTAAAATGTGCTGCACAGGTTGAGAATCTGAGCTCGAAGACATCAGCCTACTCTGCTCACCTCCAGGGCCCTGAGCTGGCGCTGGCTCAGGAAGCATTTGTTTAGAGTTCAGATCAGATGCTGCCAATCCACTGCTGGGACTGTTTGGGAAATGACCATGGGCAATGACCATGGGGACAGAAGGCTGGAGAGAAAATGTCTCAGCCCTTCCTGGACATCTGAGGGGTCCAAGAGCCTCCAGCCCATATCCTCTGGGGGGAAGTGGGGCCAGACTCTCCTTCACCTTGGATTGATCAGACGGAGGGTCCCACTCATTCCCAAGTCGCTTGGGGGAGGGACAGGGCCTCCAAAGCAAGACTGTCTTCTCCTACGGGCACGAAGGAATGTGGCATCTGATTTCACTTCCCACAGCTGGCAGCATAAAGTAGATATATTTTGTGGTACAGACAGAGTAAAGAGAGAATAAAGTGTTGAATTGTTTGGCATTATCAAGGATTTCAGCTCCCCAGGACTCCTGCATAAAGAGATGGAAATATAGCTGCCAGAGCCAAGAAACACACAGAAGTATATGAATTTATTACATATTATCTTTCCTCCTTCCAAACAGCCCTGGAAATGTCAAAAGATCATCTATTGTTTCATCGTTAATTTAAAAAAACACACAAAAAAACAGTTTGGGTTTGGTGGGCTCTGGGCAGTGGGAGAGGAAGACGAAAGTGTTTCCCAGGGCGACCTTCAGGAGGCCCCATCAGCCTTCTAATTCCTCCTTTCTGGGTATTAGTTTCACATGTGTGAGTTAGGCCAGGGCAAGCATACAAGTACACATGTGCATGCTTGTAACTGTGTAATTTCCTACTATGTGCAAGGTTCTGCACAGTGCTGCGGGAGACCCCAGGGTGTGTTAGCAAACTCGTGGCTGCAAGGAGCCCGGGGTCTGGTGGTGACTGTGTGCAAAGGGCAGTCACGGCATCTCAGACACAGCTCACTGCCCGCCTGCAGAATCCAGAGCAGGGGCGGCTATGTTGCCTGGAGGAGGTCCAGGAGGACTTCCCAGGGAAGAGGACATCTGAGCTGGACTTTGAAGGATGAGCAGACTGTCTGCTGGTAGAGAAGGGAGCAAAGGCATCGCAGGCAAAGAGAAGAAAGCATGGATATACACATTGAAAGGCCACATTCGGCCGTCAGACCTGGAAGTTGGGCTTGGAGAGGCAGAGAGTACCTGAGCCAACTCTCTGGCCCTGAGCTGACCCAGACCCTGGCAATCCACTGAGTAACTGAGGCCATGTCTAACTGGAGATCTGTTTTTCACACTCTCCTCCGATGCGACAATGGGTGTGATTTTCCACCTGTGAGGCTCCCACTGACCAACACCTAGTACCCTCGACAGGCTGGCCCGGACCTGCAGCTGAGCTCAGCGTTCAGAGAGGAGGCTGGCCTCTGGCTCACTTCCTCTGCAGAAAGGCTGACTATTGGGAAGATCATGGCCACCTTATGTACTGGTGGGGCCATGGGGCCAAGGGGATTGTGTAGACCCTCCAGGGTCAGGGCTGTCCCCAACTCAGCCGCATTGCCAGGAGCTGGCAGTCTCATATACAATCCGGTACCTGACAGGGAAGCAGGGCAGGCAGATGGGCCCCCAGACCCATGGCCTTTTTCCCTTCCAGTGGGACAACATCTCAAAGGGAGGCCTGCTGTCCCCTCCTCCATGCTCTCTCCGCCTCTCTTTTCCCAGTAGGGCCTCAGAAGTCAGGGAACGTCTGCATAGTGAGAAACCTTACAGGCAGCAGAAACCTGTGCAACAATGTGGTTGTCTATCTCCAATCCTGGTTCCCACTCCACAAGGCAGCCATTTCATGGCTCGTCTGTTCTTCTTTTTGTTAAGCTAGAACCTTCCTGCTGCGGCTCCCTCTGACAGGTAGATCTGTGGGCATCCACTTGCTCAGAGGTCAAGCCTCTGGCCGCCTCTAGAAGGGATGCAGGTGGAATGGACCCACGCCTGTTTGGTTCCTCAGCAACCCTTCTTGTAGCTCCTATGTTGGGTACAGAGAACCAGGAGGAGGATCCCTTTCACACAGATAGCTCTCTCTCCGCTTCTTCCCAAACCTTAACCCCCAGTAGGTAAGAGAGCCCCCAAGCCCAGGACATAAGCATAACCTCACTCCCTTACTTTTGAATTCTGCTTTTCAGCTTCCATAGCCTTTTGCATTTATTTTTCTTATGACCCTCAAACCACCGTAAGCAGGGCAAACATTGCATCACCCTCACTTTTATAGATGAGCAAATAGGGGTACAGATTGACTCACGTGCCTGAGGTTATACAGCTAATTTGTGGAGAGCTGGCACTGGGCTCCAGTCTCCAAGCTTCTGGGCACAGCCCTGGCTTCCCTGCCTCGTCCCCAGGCTGGCCCCGGGCATGGAGAGGATGAGGGGCAGTTGTGAGCCCTCCCTGCCCAGAGCCAGCTCTGGTCTGGGTCTGCGGACAGTGAGACCCTGTGTCCTGCCTCAGCCACCTTGGCCGTGACTCGGAGTGTGCAGCACTGTGGCCTTTCAGGTTCTTCCTGACCTCAAGGCTCCTCCGTCATCAGAAAACTGCCACTTAAACATTTCTCCTTCTGCTTTGGGGAAACGTTGACAGAAATGGAAGACAACGCTGAATCAGCATTCAGGACTGTGGAAGGAACTGGGCTTCCATGTCAGGACAGGCACGAGGAAGATAAAGGCAACATCCATGGCCGTCGCCACTAGAGGATGGCGAGGAAGGCTGTCAGGGCAGCCCTCCATGGAGAGCAAACAGGGATGCCTATGTTTCCATGGCCATTGCAAAGCCCTTTCCTCGCTTCCCGCTCACAGACGTGTGATGCCCATCTGAATGAGGGGCTTACTACAAGCCAATCCCCAAAGGCTCTTAGAGAATGCAGGGATGTTGCCACTTCCAGAGGTGAGGGATGTGGTTGGACGGGACCCTCTGCACATGCAGGAAGTGCTGCTATGTGTAAGGAGCCTCAGGGGGGCTGGGTCAGGAAAACCACTCTGAACGTCCACAGAGAAGGCTGCTCAGGTGGGGCTGAAATGGGTTCACTTGGGCAGAGACCAAGAAGAGCTGAGGCCCTGTCTGCAGCCCCAGCCCCAGGACCTGTCTGGCCTGGCTCTGGCCCCAAAAGGAAGACTTTCCACTCCCTTCCCTGGAAACCCCGTCCCTTATGGGAAGCTGGGTGTTATCTTAAATTCTGTAAACCGCCGACCTGCTTTTCCAGCTGGAGCAGTTCATTCAGAACAATTAGCTCGCAGTTTCAGAGCTGGAATGGACCATATGGCAGGGGGTCCCCAGGAGCCAGCCAGGGGCAGCCCAAGAAGGAGGGGAGCAGCCTGGGAGGGATAGGATATGGTGCTGGGAAAGGGGAGGGCTCCCAGCCTGCTGGCTGGTCTAGGTGCACCTGCACCAGTACTGGAGGAGACAGAAGTGAGGGCTTGTGCAAATTCCTTCTGCATCTCAGGTCATGAATACATTCAGTGTCCCTGAAGCTGGCATTTTATGTCAAGAGACTTGGAAAGCCCCTAAGCCTGGGAATGTCTTTCTTGTAGAGTTTTAGGGCAAATACCCAGGGGTCTAGACTAGGGTAAAAGTGGGGATTCTGAGGAACTGTTATTTCCCCAGACATACACTGATATTCTTTCATTCACTAAATGTTGGCTGAAAGCCTACTATGTGCCAGGTGCTGTCCTAGGTATTAGATGCTCTGTGAGGAAAACAAACCAACACCCTTTCCGTCATGGAGTTTCCATTCTAGCGTGGAACGTCAGGCGTAACACATAAGTAAACTGCTGAACATGTTAGAAGGCAGGTTAACCTCAGGAAATCAACCTGAGGTAAACACTACAATTCCTTTTTTACATGCAAAGCAATGGAAACTAAGAGTTTATTTAAAAACAAAAAACAAAAAACAAATCCTTGTTCAAGTTCTCTGAGCTAGGAAGCGATGAAGTCTGGATTTAAGCCTTTAGCTCAATGCCGGTGGCGCTCACCTTACCTAATAGATGGACAAGATGCAAACACCCATCTGAACAACCCCCAGATGGTCTGGGTAGGCAACAGAATCATAAATTCGCCAAGAAGGAAGAGCTCAGAAATTGCCATTCCACCCTCAGCCTCTTACCGGGGAAAATGATCTCTGGAGACTTAGTGACCTGGCTAAGGTCACATGGCCAGTGACACTGTTATAGAACTGGAACTTGAAGGTCCTAACCTGCAGGTTCTTTATACCAAGCTAAGCTAACTTGTCAGGTCTTCTCAGCAAGCCCACAACTGTATTCTCAAAGCCAGCCAGTCTCCTGCCAACTCCCTGAGCCCCTGCCTGCTTCGGAGACCATACACCACCCTCTAGGCTCCCACCTGCACTGCCTGTTCAAGGTCAGAGGCACTCGTGTTCTGGACAGGGGCTGACTCTTGGAGCCTCCCCTAGGCTGTGATTCTGGCACAACCAGAGAGGGGACCACTGAACAGCATTGCCACCCCACCCCCAGCCCAAGTTTTTATGTGCTCAAAGCAATGGCTGTAAACAGGTGTTAGATGTCTTGCAGGGTCAGGAGCTAAACAGCACTCTGTCTGGAAGACAAATTGCAGTAACAGCATCGAGGACGATTGCTAAGGTGGAGGGGAGGGGAGAGAAGAGGCAAACAGACCTTAATGCAGTGGGTATGAGACTTACATTGGAGCCCAGGGCAGGTAAAGAACACAGCTATAAATCCAACCTCCCGAAAGAATAATCTGGAGGTGGGAGACACACGCTCACTTAAAATATGTCTGAGATGAGAACCAAAGATCGTTATTTTTGAGTAAGGATATAAAATGCTAAACACTGCCTTTATTAGTCCTTTCTAAAAGCCAGGTGTAAAATACTGCCTTTCCCAAGATTGTGTTTTCCTTTTTTGCTTTTAATGGCAGAAATTAAAATCTCCTTAAACCGTTAGCCACCATTCCCCAATGTGAGCCCTGAAAGTGATTCTGCCAGAGACCCCTCCCCTCACCCAGAGGGTATATGGCTGCCCCACTAAGCCTCACACACCCCTTCCCACCTCTACTTCTGCCTCCATTGGCACCAAATGCCTGCCAGGCGGCAGGTGGCTGAAAAGGCTGAAAGTTTTATGGGTCTGCCCTAGTAGACCCTGTCTCCCACCGGTTGCCAATTTGGCTGGTTGCTCCCCACTCACAAATACCTAACGCTAAAGCTATTCAGCCCACTGGAGCGCTGCCAGCCAGGCCTCCCCCAAGGAGAGTGGCGCTCAGTGACTCAGCCTCCGGTGCTATCAAATGGCACTTCTGTTCCCTGGGCCACTTCTGCCCGGGCCAGCTTCCTTTCTTCCTCCCCACTGTCTTTCTTTCTTTCTCTTTTCCTTTCTTGCCATCAAAGGCTGATGCTACCAGAGAAAAAGTTCATAAAAATGTTATGTCCACCATAAAACCCCTAATGTGGCATTCTGCATGATCCATGCGTTAACATTAACATTTCCCAGGCAGTTATTGTGAGATAATGGTCCCAGCTATAATTCAGCGGCAACGTTCCTTCAAGCAAATGTTATGGAGGAATAAATGACTTGCCAAGTGAGCTGCTGCAGTGGGCGTGGGGAGAGGTAAACGGCTTGAAAATGCAGCCTCTGGACCTTAGGGGCTCATTCTAGACCTGACCACCGACTCTGTGGACCAAGAGGCCAGGCCCCTCTGCTCCCTGCTTCTGTTTCACACAAATCCCTTCTTCCTTCCCAGAGCTATTTTGGTAGAATTGGCCAAGAAAGAGGAGTCAAGGCATCAGGGTCATAGTCAGGGCTGAAGGGTGATGCGTGGCTTCCGTATTTCAGGCAGCATCTTTCTTCCCATCGCTCCCCTTGTGGTCCCAGCACGCTTTACACTCACCTCTGGACAGCACTCATCACCTTGCATTTTTACTATTTGTTTACATGGCTGTGTCCTCTGCTATAATCGTGCCTTCCTATGAGCACTGTGCACATCTTAATCTTTTGGTGACTTAGCACAAAGCAAGTGTTCAATAAATGTTCGTTGAAGGTGAGGCTGCATGGATGGACTGATGGACGGGTTGATGGATGGAGGGATGATGGATGGACAGGTGGATGGGTAGTTGGATGAATGACAGCAACAGAAAAACATGTAGAAATGAAAGCAGACCATAAGATGAACAGCATTTGACACAGTGGTAAAGAGGAAAATACCTAAGTGCACATTTATTGAACAAAATCATAAGGGTGTGCACTTGAATGGAACTGGGGATCGGCTGCCATACTCATTTTATTCTTCAGGAACATGAGGCCTAGAGGAGTTGGTGTCCAAGCCAGACTACAACTCCCGATGACCAGTTCAACGCTCTGCCAGCTGCCATCTAGCTGCTAATATGCAAGGTTAATAATAATTTGCAAAGAACCTTTTTATACCCTCAAGGAGCTTTCTCCTAGTGGAGTGGACACATTAGGCACAAACACAACACCTCATAATTCAGAACAGAACGTGAGAAGTGCTGCAGTGGGAAAAGTCTTCATTTTGGAGACTAAAGAGGGACCACAGACAGGGGCCTGGAAGGGTAAGCAAGGCTGGGAAGGCAAACAAGGTGGAGGGGTAGATATTTGAGAAGAGGGAGCAAGATGAGCACAGGCACAGAGATGACCAGAACCAAGGATCCCTCACAGGTATTTCATTTGCATCAGCATGTGTTGAGTGTATAGTCGTGGGAGACCTTTTGTTTATTGGATGGCCGTCCTTAAATTGTGACCCTTTACTTCTTCTTGCTGTGCCCTTCTGACAAGTTGTCAGCTTGTGGATCACACCCTCGGCCACGGTGGTCAGCTCTTTGCCTTGTGACAGGGCTTGGCCTAGCCAGCTGCACTGGCCCCCTGAGCTACCCAGGATGGCAGCCACACCTCTGCTCCCCTTTCCCACCTCTGCCCTCCTTTCCCACCTCTGCCCAGTCCTTCTCACAGCCCAGGGGAAGATTAAGCAGGAGCCACATTCCTCTCAGAAATGTCAGGAGGGGGACTCCATGAGAAACATGAGGGACAATGTTGGCTCTTTTCCAAACGCTACCTGTGATGACCACTCTGATGGCTCCCAAGAGCAGTTCCCCAGAAGGCAGGACTAGATTTATTACACCAGCAAAGGAGATGGTGACCTCTACAATGTATTTGAAGGACCCTGGAGAGGCTTTGCCCCAATCAGAAAGATCATGATCACTCAGGGGTCTCATCACGTCCTGGAGCTAGAAGAGACCTTGGAGGTCAACTGGTTTAACTTGCTGTGCTGTGAAGGTATCTCCAATAGGCAGGCTTCCTGTTTCTTCCTAATAACTCCTGGTGAAGGCAGTTCTTCCTTTCTGGGGCTGCTTTCACTGGTAGAACACCCTCACACGAAGGAGAAATTTGTCTCTCTATCACTTCCACCTTTCTGTCCTAGTTCTGCTTTCTGGACAGGAACAATGTAAGCCCAATACCTCCTTTGCATAATGGTCCTTTAAATATGGAAGACATCACTCATCCCCTTCCCTAGGTCTTTTGTCCTGTATATATATATATGCCTTCTTGACGATCCTAGCCTTCCCCCAGATGCACCTATATTATCAATGTTTCTCTTAGGAATTAAACGTGGCCCTGCAGTGTGGTCGGAACCAGTGCCCCCTTCACCTGGACTTGTAGGAATGCAGTCTATGATTGCAATTACCTTATTTTTGGCAGCCATGTCACAACGCTGGTGCCTACTGAATTTTCAGTCAAACTTCCCTTTTTTTCACATGAAATGCTTTTAAGCTCCGTCTCCCTCACTTGTACAATTTGCATTTTACACTAACACCACAAATGTATATTTCTCTCTAGTCAACATCACTGCCTTGCTTTCCGCCTGTTTCCTGCCTCACAAGCTCTTTCTCCATCTTAATGCTCTTTAAATCCATCAACTATCCCCTCCAGGGTGGGGAATAACAGCTCACCTTTCACAACATCATGTAAATCGTTGGTAAAAATGCTCAACAGCACAAAGCCGGTGACTTCACCATGAAAGACTGAAATCTACTAATCAGTACTGCGCAGGGAAAGTCACATTAGCTAAAAGTTCCCCTGTCTGTCCTCCTGTCCAACTTACTCTTCAATCCTGTCCTATCCAGAAGGATATCGTGGACGATGTTGTCATATATCTTGCTGAACTCAAGATCCTACTCAGAATTTTCCTTACCTACCAACCTAAGAATCCTATGTGTTTTTTTAAAAAGGGCAATAAAGTTAGTTTGACATGACAGTTTCTCAATGAAGCGGTTCTTGTTCTTGATCAGCATGTCTTTCCTTCATAATCAATCCAATTAATTATGTTAATTATTCTGTTAGTAATTAATTATGTTAGTAATTAATATCACACTTATTGTTGTGTAGCTTCTGGAATTTAATGTCTACCGCTTTATGAAAATACAACTTTTGCATATTTCTGTCTCTAAAAACTATTTATTTTCATCAGTTCACAAAGAGCTAAGAGTGATTCTGCAATCTTACCTTTAAGTTCTTTCCACACAGGATATGATTTGCTGGTGTCCTGTAGCCTTGACTTTATTTAAAGCTATAAGATACTTGGTTACCATCTCCTCACCTCTCTCAAACTTGAACCCTTTTAAAATCGTTTTTGTGGTTTGAGGGATCGTTGTCCTTGAAGAAAACAAAGCAAAGTGCGAGTTAAATCGTTTGCTTTCTTTCTGTCATCTGGTAACCTCATATGTCTGCTCCGGGCTGTAGCTGCCTCGATCCCTTATTTTTTTCTCTTTCCATTTTGCTTCAAGTGTTGCTTTTCAAAAGAGAGAGGCGAAGGAGAACATGTGTGTATTTTGGAGGTGCGGGGAGGAGGTGTTCTCAGACTCCAGTTCATTCTCGTCTTTGGCCTTCCTAGTACACTTCTAACAGGTTCAGGCTACTCTCTCATGTGGATTCTTGTTTATAAGCTTCTCCTTTCATCTTTTGCACGTGTGCTTTTAAATCATCCCCGAGCTCAGATTTGAAAATGTGAACAAAAGATATGCTGTCCATTACCTTTCACATTCGCCATTAGAAAGACATGGGTTAACCCCACCCTCTTTTACCAGCCCTCCTTAGAAATATAATTAGCAATGAAATTCAACCCAACCAATATTTTTTGATCACCTCTTATGCCCAAGGCACAGTTCCAGATACTGTGGGTGATACAGAGGTGAACAAAAATTATCCCCGCCTTAGGCACGGTGGAGGAGGCAGACACACAAATTGCCATCGCCTCAGACAGGATGAGCCACAGATGACAACGCTGAGATCTACAAAGTGCTATGAGAGCTCAAAGGAAGAGAGAGACCGTGTCTGCCTGGGAAGATCCAGGAAAGATTCATGGAGTGGAAGGCTGGGTAGAACATCAGAAGTCAGAGATGTAGACTATAAAATTCATCTACTGTGGTGCCAAAAAAATGTATACAAATGGACACTTTGGTCAACGTTGCTCAAGCAGTAGTTCGCCGTCATCAGAAGTGTCTAGATACTGATGGTAACCACTCTGAGCACCTCCTGTAATTGCAGAAGTCAAACGTGACTTATATTCATCTTTTGTTACTGGTATATATTGAGTATTACAATTTTAATACAGTTTTCCTTTCTTAAAATGTGTATACAATTTTTTGGCACCCTCTGTATAAATACATTTATAGATAAAGGGTATAAATTCGTGAGGAGGGCACAAGATAAAGAAGCAAAATGGTGTTTGGAGAACAGCATATGACCGTGTAGCTAGACCACATGGTAGGCTGGGGGAGGCGTGCAGCCCAGACACTCATACCGAGCTTTCTGCTCTGCCCAGAACCCCATCAACACGGCAAACACAACACATCCTCAAATACACTCATCGTGCCTCCTCTAAACCTGTTCTCCCTCTGTAATCCTTTTTCATTCTCGACATCTGCATCCTTCCAGTACACCAAATACTGAACTTAGACTCAAAAGATCTGAATTTGAATCTAGAATCCAGCACTTCGAGACAGTTCCTCTGAGCTGCTATTTCTTCATCTAGAAAATGGGGAAACAGTGCCTAAGTTCCCTCCTGGCGTGGGAGAGTCTTGAGGATCAAGTGAGAGAGTGTGGAGGGAACTGCTTTGTAAATGGTCAAGTCTGGGTCCAGGAAAGAACTGTGTCAGAGTGGTGACTCTGGCCCCTATGTGGGTGAACTGTGCGGTAAATTCTCTCAGATGAACCCTAGGTTTCCTGGGGGCTGTGCCTGATGCTCCTGTTAATGAAATGCCTGGTGGTGGGACTGGGGGCGATGAGCAGGGCAGGATGGGAGGCCGGAGGCAACGGAAGAGATGTTGTTGGTGAGACCCAAGCCCGTTTCAGTTGGGGCTGGTTTTGAAACTCTTCAAGGCTGTCACAGTTCACACTGAGCTCCAGGGAACTCAGGGACAGAGGTGCTTTAGGTAGGTGTCAGAGGACTGCTGGCGCAGACACACCTGCACCCTTCCTCCCGACCTCCTACCACATGCCACACACTGCGGCCCTCTGAGCACAAAGATGACGAAGCCATCTCTGACCTCAGAGAACGCCATGGGATTTGCCAATATTTATAACTCAGTATGGTAAGTGGCATAAAAGAGGTGTACTCGGGGTCACAGGAGTACAGAGGAGGCAGTCACTCACTGTCTGCCAGAGAGGTAAGGAGGTTCAGACGAAGCTCCCAGGGGAGACAGCCTGAGCTGAATCTTGAACGATATGTAGTTGTCCAAGCAGAAGAGGCAGGAAACGACATCCCAGGAAGAAAGAGTAGCAGAGGCAAAAGCATGGAGGCAGAGAAAGCATCTGAAGCTTCTGAAAATGCCTGTGAATGCTGCATGGCTGGAACATGTGCTGATGTGAGAGAGGGAAGAGGCTGCAGGGCACAGGGCAATGGGAAGACAGACAGCGGGGATGGGGAGGAAGGGGAACTTAAAGTACTTGTAAGAAGAAACGTCAGCATGTCATGGAGCGGAGAAGGTAAGAGAAGGTTTAGGAAGGGAAGAGAAATTGAGGGAGTCTCCAGGTTTCCTTCCTGAGTGCCCACAATGAGGATGGTGCCATTCATCCCAAACGGACATGGGAGAAGCAATCATGGGCGAGTGAGCAGAATGGAGACAATGGGGCTCATAGGTAGGCATGGTTGAGTTTGGGGTGCGGGGGGCTGCTGTGGGATATCTAGAAGGCATCCTACCTACTTTGGTTTTGCATCCGAACTCCCGTCTTGTCTTTCAGCTGAACTCGTAGCACCTTGAGAGTAGAGCCTGGTCTGGTGCAGCCTCGTGCCCTCAGGCCCCCTGGCATCCTCACAGGCCTGTGCTGAAAGCAACCGGGTGCCACATAGACTGGTGGATTCCATTCCGTTTCTTCACCTTCTCTGGCCTTAGCTTCTTCTTGCACTTGATGATAATGCCTGGACGTGGGCATGTGCCCTTGGGTGCAGACACACCCCATTTGAACCCTGACCCCCACTAGCCAAGGGATTCCGAGCGTTCTGTGTGACCCCTCAAAGTCTGTGCTGTCTATTCTAGCCACCAGCCACATGTGTCTATTTAAATTAAAATTAAAGGAAGTTAGATGAAAAATGCAGGTGCTCAGTTGTACCAGCCACAGTTCCAGGGCTTCCTAGCCACACGGTGCGGTGCGTATGGTACTTAAAGGTGCAGACAGAGGATACTTTGTTGCAGAGACTTCTGTTGGGTGGAGCTGGGCTAAAACACAGACATGAGCGCCCACCTCACAGGGGGCTGAGGGTCAGCGAGATCACGTGTGTGAAGCACTGGGCACGATGGGCGACACACAGGAAACCTTCTGTGATCATTCATTCTGAATGAACTAAAAGAGATATGTAGCTGAGGCCCTGGACTGGGGCAGTGAGGGCACAGGGCCACCGATGGCCTGTGGGTGCCAAGAAGATGACAGTCCCTGACCTTGGGTAGAATAAATAGACTCACGTGGAGGAGAGTTGAAGGGGCCTCCACGTGCAGCGTGAGAATTTAGGGTTGATTTGACAGGCGGCTCTGGGCAGCAACTCAGGAACCTCCAGAGAGAAGCATTTGGGGGACTTCAGTGACACTCAGACGATCTCAGAAAAGCTGAGGTGGGTGCCCCACTGTAACGTCACTTACTTGTGGATCTGGGTTTGGATCTGGCTCTGGGTCCTGGGCTGTGGCAGACTGGCTGGGAGCTCGGGGAGGGGAGGAGAGCAGGATCCCTTGCTCAGAAGTCCCTGTGCGAAGTGACAGCAAGAAAGGCAGGGAGCTTTCCCTGGTGCTTTGCCTTCCTAAGAGCATGCTGTGTCTCCACGTGCTTTTGCCCCTCTTTTGTGCCCTTTGTGTCAGGGGCCAAATAAGCAGGATTCATCAGGACCTGGAGTCATCAGGGAGGGCTGGGCCGAGAGGGGCTGTTGCAGGAGGTTTGGCCAGAGGGAACTGGGAGTGGAGGAGGCGTGCTGCCCGAGAGGCTCCCCTTCCCAGGGACCATCACAGAAAGCCTCACCTTCCCTCCCTGAGCCAGGACCAGCCTGGGCCAGAAGGCAGATTTTCCAATGAGGCGCCTGCCCTCCCCACCCCCAGCCCAGAGGACAGCCCTGGCTGAGGTCCTGGGACAGAGGCTGGGTCATCCCTGACGGATGCAGCCTCCCCTGAGGGAAAAGGAGAGTATTCCCTTTGGGTTGGTGAGGGGAGAGATAAGGGAGTTTGGGCGCAGTGGGAATGCCCCCCGGGGTGTGGCGGGGAGCTGGGTTCTGGCCTGAGACAGCACTCTCACCGATTTTCCATGTGGCCAGGAGTCATGCCCCTGTGGTCTTCCCTCTGGTCAAGGGGCTGGACAGGTCCTCTGGTGTCCTGTCCAGCCCTCTGTCCTGGCACGGCATGAGGAGGGTGGAGCGGGCTGGGCTGTAGTTTTCCTCGGGCTGAACCTGCTCAGGGCAGAGGTTCCTCTCCTCCTGCTGCTCTCTGCAGCTCCCGCCCACCTCCTTCCCACTCCCTCCTGGGTAGGCTGGATGGAGGCAGTGTGGAGAAAGCCGAATAACTAATCAGAGTCCTCATTAACCCCCTGCCGGGATGCTCAAACATTCACTTTGCTGTTTGTGAAGCAGAAAAAACCCTCTCCCTGCATTAAAATTGATGCGTTGTTAATCCCTGTGCTCTGGGCCTGGTGGGTTGCTGGCCTGTCCTGCCTGAGGCCAGGGCTTGGATTCTTGGCGTCGCTGCCTCTGCCTCGGGCCACTTGCACTTTCTATTATTTATTGGCCCAGCGCAGAGAGGCCTTGCTTCACAGGGAACAGGCTCGGTGCCAGCAAGGAGGTAGCTGCTTTGTTTTCTCCCTGGCAGGACCTGGGCCCCTCTGCTTAGCCACACGCCAGGTGCAGCTGCCAGGCTGCCCACCAGGCCACTGGGGTGGGTGGGTTGAGTGATGTGTCTTTCTCCAGACCAGAGAGGGTCTGATCACCTCTCTGTACTTCAGATGAGCCAGGCCATGGAGTGTGCAGCTTCTTAGTCCAGGGGTGGGCTGCGTGTTGAAGGCCTCAGTGTTTGTCTGGCCCAATCGCTGACCCTTTCTGTACACTAGGGACCACAGTGTCCCCATGGCCTCTCTGGTGCTACCACACACCCAGGCCTTAAATCTATTCTCTGGCTGTCCTCTCCAGGTAGGCATCCTTACATTGCACCCTCTCCACATAAGAAAAGGAATCCACAAATATACATCATGTGCTAGACCTTGTACCAGGAGCCATGGGGCAGCCAAAGTCATGTAAGGCACAGTCTCTATCCTCGAGGAAACTGGATTGGAGTGGGGTCAAGGTGTCCATACACACCAGGAATACCACACAACGGCAAGGGGAGGAAGGGAACCTAAGGAAGAGAAAAGACTCCTCTGGGTTCTCTTTGAGCCTAGGATGGTGAGGCAAGGAGCTTGGAGAAAACAAGGCCTGTTGTGCACCCCTCACTCCTATGTGGCTGTTGCTGGCATGGTTCTCTCTACTGGATATGGATGGGCCCTGATTTGGCTCTGTCCACATCTGTTGCCTGTCTGGACCTGTTGCCTGTCTGGCCTGTGAAGTCACAGCCAGTGCCTGGGCCTGTGTAAACTCCATTATGTGGCCGTCTGTGCAGTAGGTCCCCAAAGACAGCGTTGTGAGAAGAAAGAGGAGAAGGAAAAAGAGCTAGAAGTGGAGAGTGAGGAGAAAGAGGAATTCAATCCCTAGCTCCTATTTCCAATCACTTTTTTTACTACATTGAGAAATGGTCAGAGGTCAGCTTTCTGATATTGGACTCAGATTGGTGAAGATGACCATTCAACTACTATTTTGAGGGCCAGGAATTCAAGGTGAGCAAAACAAGCCTGGGCCCTGCCATGCTTACAGGCTGGTGGAGCTTAGAGCGTGGTGGAGAAAACAGGCATGACTCAAACAATCACACATTAACGTATAATGACAAACAGAATTAAGGAATGCAGTATTCAGAGGAGACTTCCCTGGCCTGAGAGCTCTGATGTGAAAGTGAAGCTGTTACTACTTGAAAGTGGATGAGGAGAGAGCATCTTCCAGGAAGAGGGGACTCTAGTGAAAAGTCCCTGTGACAGGAAGAAGCACCTCCTGTTTGAGGGACCAAAGGCCTGAGTGGCTGGACGCAGAGAACCAATAAGGTGCAGCCGACAGAAGAGGTGGGCGGGGCCAGATGCACCTGACTTCCCAGGCCCTGGTGAGGATTTTGGTCTTGATCTCAGAGGGATGGGAAGCCAGTAATGTGTTTGAAACAAGGGAGAAGGGGGTAAGGGGTAGAATGGGATTCCCACTTCAGAAAACTCTCCCTGCTGTTCAGTGTAAAACAGATGGAGAACACCAGTATGTTCAATGGTCACTCAGTCCCTTAGTTTCCCACGTCTGGAGAATGTGCTAGAGCTTTATGATAGGAGATGTTTATCTAAATTCTGATCACCTAATATTTAGCCTCAGCTCAGAACGCACAAAAATAAACCATCACCCTTGAAATGGTGCCCTCTCCTTTCCTAACTTGGCAGAGACCCAGGCAGCCATGACCACTCTGACAATGGCAAGCCCAGCCTTTTGATGTATGTGGGACCCTGCGTATGGGGACCCCAGCCTCCCTGAGGGATGTCGGGGGGGGGAAGCAGCTGAGCACATGGATTGGCAGAGCTGGAAGGAACTGGGGGTGGAGGGGCTGCAAGGGAGCCAGGGAGGCAGAACAGTGGGACTACCAGAGGCTGCCAGGCACTCTCATGGCCTCTTGTGTTGGGTGTGCAAGCACAAAGACACACACACAAGCGTGCAACCTCCTCTGGCGGCAAGTGCCTCCTCTCCATTAGGCTAAGGGCTGCTTGTCCTTGGTTAGTCCAGCTTGCTGCTCTTAAGGACACTGCTTTGGAGACCAGCACCCTTCCTTCTTTCATTTCAGCAAACATGAGTCGATCACATCCTATGGATAAGTATCCTCTGAGGGTCAGAACCCCCTGCCCCCACTCTGTCCTTCCCCTTGAGCATTCTGCCTCCTGGGAGAGCTAGCGAGGTAAACAATTAACCCACAGACGCAGAAAGAACTAAGCGCCGAGTGTAGGGCTGCCTGCCGTATGACCGATTTGTCTGGGACGTCTCAGTTGAAGCCTGTAGTTGCTGTGTAATGATTAATCCTTCACTCTCAAGATTGTTCCGGTTTGGGTGATAAATTATGTGGGCACCCTGACAAAGTGCCATGGCTGTGAGCAATTCTTTATAGGAATTCAGGAGACATCACTGAGTAAATAATATGTAAGCTGAGTCCTTGAAGAAGGAGCTGTTTCAGCTCCTCGCGCAGGGAAAAGGAACAGCCCAGCCTTGGAGAGTAGACCCAGCTGAGGACTGGAGGCGCCTCTGAGTAGAGTCTATCGGAGAGGACGGGCACCCCTATAATCTAGACCAGGCTCGACGAACTTTCTATGGAAAGTTTCAAACAGTAAATATTTCAGGTTGTGTGTTGCAACTAGTGGTGGAAAGCTGCCGTAGACAATAGCGAACGAATGGGCACGGCTGTGTTCCGATAACACTTTATTTACAAAAACAGACACTCAGGATTTGCCTGGGTGTAGTTTGCCAGCCCCTGACCTAGAGGACTTGAAGGAGACATATAAGAGATAAGCTTGAAAAGTTAGATAGGAGCCATATCATGAATGGTCTCAAGTACCTGACATATTTTTGTAAATAAAAGGTTTTTGAGCATAGGTCATCGGGTTCATTGTTGGGTTTGGAAGGCACTGGAGAGAAGCAGGGAGCAACTGTGAGGAAAGCAATCTGGCTGTGGGCCTGGGCGCTTGTCTTGGAGCTGGGGTGCTGTGCGCACGGAGAACCCCCTCACCCTGCAGAGTCTTCCCTGCTGATCAATGCCCCTCCGTTCCCTGTCCTCAGGGGCTCATGCTCTCCTAGGCAGATGCAATGGTAAGGTGCTACTCTCTCCTTTCCCACAGGAGTGAAAGCAATGAATGACCCCCTTTCCCCCACCCCCGACCAAGGCAGGGCCACTGGTCACAGTGTAACCCTGATGGGCCCGATGGCCACTCGGTACCTTCACTCCCAGGGCTCCCAATGGACTCCGGGGCCTTCACAGTTTATCACCACAGAACCCTTGTTTGCAGAGCTGGAAGGGGGAGCAGTTAGTCATGTGCCATCCCCATGTGGCCTCCAAGCCTATGGGAGTATGAGGGTCATGTCTCCCGTGAATATCCCAATACAACAACCTGATATTCCCACCCACACTGGGGAAAGTCCAGCTTCCCCAGAGTCCAAGAGAGGAAGGGTGTGTGGATTCTTCTGGCCAGTCTTGCTTCAAGATCCTGCTTCAAGAATAAGTGCTGCTCCGTTTTACCCCGCCTTGCTTGTGCGGCCTCCTTCTCTCTCCCTGCACACCTTTCCCAGTGGGCACTGCCTCTTCTCTCTCATCCCCCTAACAAAGCTGTTGCACATGTACATTTTTACTGATATGGGAGGTGGGCCCTGTATCACTCACCCCTGGCATAAAATCTAAGGGGGGACCCCAAAACTTAGTAATCAACAGAAAGAGGATGTTAATGCAATACTTTTAAAAGATTGAACTTAATGACAAAAATGCATGATAAACAAAACACTAAAAATTTAAATGACAACAGGCTTAGCATTCCTGATTCTTCTAAAATTCCATCACATTCTAACGTGGTAGGCAGGGCACTGTCACTGATCCTATCGTCACCCGTCACTACTGTAACCACCGTGCTGAGGTTTTGGGGGCCCTGAACTTTGTGCTCAGAGCAAGTGCCTCACTCACCTCCCCCTGGTCCCAGCCCTGAGGAGATGCCAGAATAGGAACAAGTGAGCTGTCACACATGAAATGACATCTTCAAAGCCCTCTCCTGTCCCCCAGAAGGAGTTTCTCACTGTCCATCTTCTCCTGTAGTCTAGCCTGCTTTCCCAGGAAGTTAGTAGGGGACCTTTAAATTCCTAATAGTCCATTCCCTTACATTTATTTACCTTTTCTCCTCTGCCTGTCTTATCTAACACTGTAGATTTTATTTAGGTATCTTGTTATCGTCTGTCCACCACTCTCATCTCCACTTCTGGCCTGCATGTAAGCTCCATGAATCCTGAGATATCTTTTTTTGTGAACCATTCCTGGCACGTAGCAGGCATTCAGTAAACATTTGTTGAATGGGTGAGAAACAACTGAGTTTCTTTTCATCTTTCCCCTCCCATATTAGACCCAGCCTCTCCTTTACTAGCCAAAAGATAAATCTTTTCCTAAATGAAAGAACACCTACCCTGGGCCTTTACCCTAAACCATGCAGCAGAAGCTTTGAAATCACAGTTACTATTTAACAAGTCCAACCTAGACAATAGAAAAAAAACATTTTCCAGACAAACTCTATGGTTTTCAAGGCATGTTGCGTATCCCCCCCCCCTTTAAATAGGGAGTGATGTCCAAGGGAATATTTGAATTCCATGGAATTTGAATCAATCCTGATTCTTTTTGTGACCTTGGCCAAGGCACTTAAGTCTCAGTTTTGATTATTTTATCTATAAAATGGGAATATTGACTCCAGCACTACCAGCTTCGCGGAGTTACTGTGAAGTTCAAGTAAAATGCTAATGGATGAGGCTGGCCCTGCTTTAGGATATAAATCACTGTGCACACACAGGGGTGTGAGGTCTCATTAACCTTGGCCAAGACAGAGCAAGGGGTCTCTTGATGAGACCATGGTTGAAATGATGATCGGTCCTAACCTTCTTAGTTTACAGATGGAGAAACCGAGGCCCTGGGTCACATCCTGAGCTAATACAGGAGGATTACAGATAACAGCCAGGTGTCCTGGCTCCAGGACAGTTTCTGGACACTGAGTTCCTCAGTTACTGATTCCACAAAAACAGGGATCCTGGGCTCAAAATCCCCATGGCTGGAGGGGTCCTCCTAACTTTCAGATACCCTTTCCAATCCCAAACCTTCACAAATAGCCTAGGGACAAAGGCATTTTAAATAAAATTCTTTTGCCATCCCTTCCATAGCTGAGATTTATTTCTGAGTGGCATCCGAATGAGAATTTTACAGACATTTCATTTTGTGTCCTTGTTATGGCTCCTTTGCTGTCTGTCCTCAAGGAGCAAGTTATGACGGAAACCTCAGTGAGACACTAGGTGTAAATCTTCCCAAAAAGGGACTTGTGCCTTGGGCGGCAGGTCATCAGGTGGCAGCATCTCCATATGCAGTGTGATTATTGCAGGAGGGAATAGGACCCCGAGAAGGGCAGGGAGGCACAGAGATATTAATTTCTTCAATGTCATGCTTCTGGTGAGTTCCTTAATGACTGAAATGTACATGTGTGGGGAAAATCGCAATTTACCCTGCCAGTCATGGAAGGGAAAGTCAGAGCCATCAGACTGTTTTTGCAAGTGGGTGTGTCCACAGGGCTCTGTATGGATCCTACAGGAATCTTTTGGCTTCTTACGGGGTGTGTGGCCCTGATCCTCACAGTAAACGGGAATTTGTACCTTTCCAGGTCTGTGACTGTGAGCCTGGGGATTATTTGCATATGTGTGTGTGTGTGTACGAGTATGTGTGTGTTGTCACTACTTCTATCATTATGACCATGTGTATAGATCAACGTGTGTTTTCTTTTAAATTATTTCTCACTTCTTGCATAAATTACTCTATGTAAAAGGCCATCCGGAACTCAGTTCCTAGCATCCTTTTTCAATAAAGCAATATTATCACAGCCTAGTCCCAAAACTGGTCCCCAGAGAGGCTTTTTCCTGGATTCTTTGTCAAATGAAATGTCACCGACTCACCAAATGATGAGAAGAAGAATTTGTCTTTTTATTTCCCAAGCAAGGCAGAGCGGAAGCAGCTCAGCCACTTTGCATCCTTTCCCTGGCTGGGCAGGAGGGCAGATGGGCAGGCAGGAGGGCAGGGGTGCAGGTGGGCAGGTGGGCAGGGTGCTGAAGAGGCCACCATAAAACCCTTGGACTCTGCTGTTTCATTCTGTCCCTTAACCGGCTTTGTGACTTTGGGCAAGTCACTTTTCTAACCTCAGCTCCCCCTTTCAAAAAACAGGATGAATAACCCTTACTTTATAGGGTTATTGCAAGGATTAAATAATAAATTGGATAATATAGATCTTTGTAAAGGAGATTAGCACATGGTAGGTCAAACATTCTTCATATCCTCTGCTGAATATATCCATTCATTTACTCCTTTATTGAACCAATATTTATTGAACATCTAATATGTCCAAAATACATATTGGGATCTGTGGAGATATCTAGGCTTGAGAGTGAGTTTAGGTTTGTAGACCCTAGTGGGGCAGACAGACTGGCAAACAGACGATCACAGTTTGGTGAGATACGTGCTAAGAGAACTGTGCCTGGATGCTCTTTGCTGCTAGAACCGTCCTTGAGGCTGTGCGTTCAGGAAGAAGCGGGCTGCAGCAGGCTGCTGGGAAGCCAGTCAGGAGGCCACGGCTGAGGGAAGGTATAGCAGAGGAGACGGAGAGGGTGAATGTGGCGCTCACTCCACCTGGGGGCCAAACAGAATGATTAGCTTGTGTCAAGTGCACTGAGCTTCTATTGCTCCTGGAGAGAGCTTTTGGGGCTGGGAAGCCTATCTCAGAACCAGGGTCATTCAGCAGCCCAGTTGGGTGAGGGAGCAGGGACTCCGAGGCTAGAGGGTCTGACCGATGGGGAAAAGAATGGTGGGGAGTCATAGGAGAGGGACTGAGCCCAACTGAGGGGACAGGAGGGATGGAGACAGGTGGGCTTGGCAGAGCTCTTCAAATGGCTTCTGGTGGGGCTGAAGGTTTCCCCAAGAAAGGAAATTCTGATGGGAAAATTAAGTGACTTCTCTAAACGTAGGGCTGACCTCAGTTCAGTTAAAAGGGACATTTGCTTTCCATGATGGATTTGCCATCACAAGTCTCTAATTTGTGTCTGGTCACATTCTGCCCTGGTGTCCTGATTGCTTTTGGCATTCCTGCTCATTCATTCATCCCGTCACTTCATAAACACACATCAAGCCTGATGCCAGACCAGGGATAGAAGCACAGAGGCAAGGAACTCCGGAAGCTGGGAGCTTATGGGAGGGACATCTATAGGAACACATAATATAAATTTAGTGAGATACAACCTAAAGTTCATGGCTAAGAACTTTGGGCTTCATGTTATGACAGATAACAGTCCCAATGATTAGGGGATCAGAAAGGAGGGAATGACTTACCCTATGTGGGGTAGAGAGGCATAGAGAGAAAACTTTCCAGAGCTGGATTTTGGAGGATGAGTAGAATTTTGCCAAACAAGATTTAAACAAACTATTAGTACTCTCATTGTCATTAATGATGATAATCGCCACTTATTAAAGCTTAGCCTATGTCAGTGCTGAGTATTTTGCTCTCCACTAAGTGCATCAGGTGTGATACTATGAAATCCTAATAAAAACCCTGCGAGTTTCCATTTTATAGCTCTAGGAAAACCAAGACTGACAGAAATCACACAGCTAGTAAGAAGGAGATCTAGGATTTGAACCCAAGTTTGTCTGACTTCAAAGTCTTTTTCATTCTCCTGTACTATCTTGCCCACATTCACTTATCAAAATTGAGTGCAGGAGGCATATGAAATAATCCATAGTTTGGTCAAAAGCTCTCAATTCAGAGACATGTTGAAAATCAGAGAACTGTAATGCCATTGACAATGAGTAATAATAACCAAAAAAGGCAAAGTCTCCGCTGAACTGACGCAGCATTGATCGGAGGTAGTGTTTCCCAGTAGTGGTTCCTCTTCATGTGATAAGAATGACACTTGCAATGATCTACATGGGCACAGCACTACCCTAGGTATAGATGGAAAACATAAGAGACATTGAAGATACGTGTCTTGTCCTCAAAATATATGATGCCATTAAGAAGATTTAGACTAGCAATGAAAGCAGGAGTTCACAAAATAGAGTCAGATTGAGGGCCAATCACAGGGTAGGGTTGCAAGAGGCTGACTTCATTCAGCTGTAGAACTTCAGAAAAAGGTAAGACGTGAGCTTGTCTTTGAGGGTTGGATAGGACCTGGACAGCAGGGAGAAGGGGGGAGCACAAGGCTCCCCAGAAGAGCATGATGGCTTGGGCAGGGGGGCAAAGGGCTCAGACATGGTGTGAGTTTGGTTGTGAGACAGTGGTAGCTTAGTGTGGCTGGAGAAAAGGTTCAGGTTTGAAAGGACTTGGGGATTAGGTACGAGAGCTAGGTTTAGGCTGATTATGGAGGGCAAGAATGGAGGCTAAGAAATTTGGGTTTTGTCTTCTTAGGCCTTGGCAAGCCATTACAAGTTTTTGAGCCGGAGAGGAACCGTATAAACAAGTCTGTAAACTATTTTAGCTTCCAAGGAGGCTGTCTGTTCCTAGAAGATTGGAATCTTGGTCTTTTTGAGATCAGCCTCGTGCTTGGGTGAAATTTGAGGCTTTCACTGGGATGATTGAGTTTAGCTGATCAAGAGCAGTCAGAAAAGGGGCCATACTGTCAGGTCCAGCCTCTTGTTTACAGACAACAACGCCAAAGGATGATGATGGTGAGCATGACAATGGAACAGAATTCAAAGAGGTTTTGTCCACCATCACATGGCAGACTTGGGGCAGAGCTGGAACTAGCTGTGAGTTTCGCTTGCTCCCCCAGCAGGAAGGTGGGAGAAGCTGTAGACTGTCGCAGGCGTCTACAGTTCAGGAAATGCCTGAGAGTCCTGGAAGGCAAGCACACTTCCATCACGGCACTTATGTAAGAATAGGTCCTCGGGTGGGCTCCAGAGTAAGAACAGGCCCTTTCAAGGCTCTTCGGTCAATGTGGAGGAAGACTTGGGTGTTTTCTGCTCCTGGGATAACTACCAGGATGGGGCAATGTCCCCAGAACGGACAGGGGACAGGTCTTTGGTATGGGTTTCTGGGCAGAGATTCCAGAGGCTCCGTCTCCACTCCTGTCCTGTCCATCTGCAAAAAGTGTAAGTGCAAGTTGGCAAAACAGGGACAGGCGCTCCCTGGGGAAACTCGCCCATCCCGTCAGAGGGTATCCTGGTAAAAGGACCTTGGATAGGCAGTGAGGGGCCTGATCAGAGCCAAAGAACTGGGGTGGGGCTGCTCCATTTCTTGGGGCTCTTGTGGGGACAGAAGGGACTTTACCTGCAAGATAAAGCTCCTGATTCCTTATTTGTCCCCTGAAACATCTGAGCCATCAGGTCACACAGAGCCCGTGTCTTCCCACCTATCTCTCTCTGTGTGTCTGTCTGTCTGCCTCTCTGCCTGTCAGGCTGCCCAGTAAGGGGACCCAAGCCCCGCCTCAGGTTCAGGGCAGCAGTGCTGCAGGCTGCCTGTGAGCCTCTAGAGGACAAGGACTTCGTATGGTGACAAAAGGGAGGGTGGTGAGTTCTCTCGCTCCAAGATCTAAAAAGGAGCAGCCAGGCCCAGGCTCCCTCCTTCAGGGCAAGGCAGGCTTGGGTGTGGAGGGGACATGGTTCAGAGAGGCGGCTGGGGTAAGAAGCATGGCCATGATCCAGAGCAGTCTCCTCCCAGCGTCTTTTATGCCCCTCAGTGCTTTCTGTCCTGTGAGTTGCCCTCCTTATGCTCAGAGGAATAGCTGGCAGTGAAGGAAAGCAGATTACAGGCTATATTTCTGCCTTGAAGCTTTCTCCAGGCTGTTGGGAGCCAGTTCTGGGAAAGGGGGAATCTAGGTATGTTGTAGCCCTGAAGCAGGTTCCGTGTGGGCGTGTGTGGTGTCACCTCGGATTGTTCTTCCTCTCTCACATGTGCATTTTATTAGTCCCGGAGTGGGGAGTACAGTTGACTTCTCTCCCCTAATACGCTGTGATTCCTCTCTGAGGGGCTCCAGCTCCTCAGTATGGTGCTGTCTCGGGGTGGGGGTGGGGCAGAGGTACAGCAGGAGCAGAAAGATGGACAAAAGGGCATGCAACTGCAGCTGGACACGGGCAAGGAGCTCCAACCCCTCAGTGCCAGAGCGGACAACAGCTTTCAGAGGCCGAAAGACACACCAGGCCGGCAGGGCTTCGTCCGTCTGCAGCCCTGACTTGGACTTTGTCCCCTGCCCCTGCCACTGTAGGCTATGGCAGAGGAGGGGGCGGGGAAGCCGACAGCAAGAAGAAGCACCATCCACACATCTCTGGGTACAATTGTGTCTTTTTCATCTAGATCGTGAGCTCCTCAAAGACAGGCAGAGCGTGCCCAGAAGAGGGGCAAAGGGGATAGTAAAATGCTACCCAGAATCAAACCTCTCATCTGCCAAGTAGGCCTCAGACACCCAGGAAAGGAGGCAGGGGAGGCGGCACCTACAGAGCTCCCAGGAGTGGCCCCACCTACCACTCAGGACACCTCACCTCTGCCCTGTCCTCTGGGAGCTCAGCATTTACTTAACACTGACTGCTACAGGTGCTCCCTTTGGATTGGTAAAACACAAGAGCAAAGCGAAGTGGGGAGGTTGGAAGACCAAAATGTCTGGAGTCAGAAAACATGCCACTTGCTGGCTGTTTTCTTCAGCAAGCCCGGTGCTGGACCTTCCTCCGCCTCATTATCCACACCTGTAAAATGGGAACAACCACCTGGCAGGAAACAGGTGTCTCTCACACGCTAGAGAGGACCTTGTAAACTGTGGGACCTTCCTGCAAGGAATTTATAAAGTTTTTTTAAAATGAACATACCTTTATATTTGGCAGCTCCACACCTAGAAACTTATCCCAAGACAGTGATCAAATCTGGAGCAAAACTCAGCTACGAGAATGGGCATTATTTGTTTATAATAGCAAAAACTGGAAACAATCATGGCAATTATAGAAATTTGGCTGAGTAATTCCTAGTATGTCCATAAATGGAATGCCATATAGCCACTAAAATTATAGTATATATTTCCCTAATATGTAAAGGTATTTATGATATGTTGCTAAATATGAAAGGCTGGTTATAGAACAGTATGTAGAGTATGACACTGTTTTTAAGAAGAATTTCACTCCTCATATTAACTGTGGTTGTCTTTGAATTATAGGATTACAACTAACCTAAAATCTTTCCCTCTTATTTATTTATTTTGTACAATAGCATGTATTACTTTGTAAGGGTAATAAAAACTAAATTGTTATATTAAAATATTGACCTTTAGCGTTTAAGGTTAGAGAAGATATCATGTTTTCCCGAAAATAAGACCTAGCTGGACAATCAGCCCTAATGCGTCTTTTGGAGCAAAAATTAATATAAGACCCAATCTTATTTTACTAAAAGACCCAGTATAATATAATATAATATAATATAATATAATATAATATAATACGAGGTCTTATATAATTTTTGCTCCAAAAGATGCATTAGAGCTGATTGTCCGGCTAGGTCTTATTTTTGGGGAAACACGGTACATAGGAAAGTACTTTGCAAACTGAAAAAATTATATAGACATCAGACAGGATCTCTGCCCATGGGGAACTTACAGTTTAGAAAGAGATGAAAGATATTTAAGGGGCAACCAGATGGCTCAGTTGGTTAGAGTGCAAGCTCTGAACAACAGGGTTGTCGGTTCGATTCCCACATGGGCCAGTGAGCTGCACCCTCCACAACTAGATTGAAGACAATGAACTGCCACTGAGTTTCCGGAGGGGTGGCTGGATGGCTCAGTTGGTTAGAGCGTGAGCTCTCAGCAACAAGGTTGCTGGTTCAATTCCCACATGGGATGGTAGGCTGCACCCCCTGCAACTAAAGATTGAGAATGGCAACTGGACTTGGAGCTGAGCTGTGCCCTCCACAACTAGATTGAAGGACAACTACTGGGAGCTGATGGGCCCTGGAGAAACACACTGTTCCCCAATATTCCCCAATAAAAATTTATTTAAAAAGGAAGAAAGAAAGAAAGAAAGAAAGAAAGAAAGAAAGAAAGAAAGAAAGAAAGAAAGAAAGAAAGAAAGAAAGAAAGAAAGAAAGAAAGAAATTTACGACAACTATCACATGACACAGAATGTGTGAGAGCTGTTCAGAGAATGAGAGCAGCATGTTACCTGGAAACATAGAGGAAGTAATACTACTTCTGGCTTTAGAGGAGAAATCTAGAATGTTTGAGTTGAACATTGCAGAATGGTTACGGTCTTGTCAGGTAGGAATATGGAACTGTGGCAGCAGGAGAGGCTGGAAATTGTGGGACCGGTCCAGACATTGGAAACTGGTGTGTTTGGAGGGAGGGCAGCGAGGCTGTGGGTGACGGGTGGGAGATGAGTCTAGAAGGACAGGTGGGGGCTGACTGCAGGCACCTTGGAGGCTGCACTTGGTAAAACACAATCAGTGAACATTTATTGGTTGGTGCCTTCTATGAGTAAGGAGTCATTGAAAATTCTGGAGCAGGCGGTGACACAGCTGTAAGCCCATCCAGGGCAGTGTGTTGGCAGGGCCTGGCATGGATGGATGCAGAATGAAGCCGTCTGCCTGGGAAGCTCCATCTGGAGGCAGCGGGAGATGCTAACTGTGGGGAAGCGGGGCCTGCTGGCATGGCCAGGGATGAGGGCTCTCTCTAGGTTGTGTCACTGGGAATGGAAAGAAGGAAAGCCCCTCTTCCGCCCTGACTGGGAAGGGATGGGAAGTGGAGGAGAAATGAGGAGTGAAAATGAGGTGGGGCTGGCTCGCTTGGGGTGTCTCCCAGGTTTGCTGCCTGGGGGTGCCGGAGAACTGGGAGACATTGACAGAATTCACAGAGAAGGCCACAAGCGGGAGAAGCAGGCTGGGGCAGGCAGGCGTGAGGGGGTGCACCACAAGAGTTGGTGCTCACAATATCCTCTCAGTTGGCCTTGATCCCTTGAGCCCCTCCCCGTGGCTGCCCCAGAGCAGGCAATGCTAGGGGGGCCTGAGGCTCCTTCTGCTTTGAACGTCTGGTACCCTCAGTTCCCCTTGGGAAGAGTCTGGGGTGTGGGGAGAGGGGTTTCATTTCAACCCACAGAGTTCTTGTTATGGAAATTCATTTACCACCCTGCCCCTCTGGAGCTTCTCTCAGCTCATCCCATCCTTCTAGCAAAACCCTGTTTCTCTCTCCTGCAGCCGGGAATTCATCCCTCCCTCAGGATCCCAGATGCTGTGTCTCTGCCACCCTCACCTCCCTGCCGTGCATGCAGACACGCGTGTGCGCATACACACACACACACACACACACACACACACACACACAGAGGAAAGAAGGTGGGAAAATCTTGTTCAGGCAAATGTCTAAATTTCCATTTCCCCACTGCAGCTTTCAGCCTGGGCCACTGTTTAGCTCCTCCTGTTGTCATGTCACGAGTTAATTACATTCTTTACTGAGGTGCAAATGTGTTTTTACAGGGAGACTAAGGTGGTGTTAACTAGGAAGGAGCTGTGAATGTTAAAGATGCATTTACCTCTGGTGAAGGGCTGGGGCCATTGGCTGGAGACGCTCTGTGGCTCTGTGATGCGGCCCTGAAAATGCAGCCCAGGCATCAAGCAGCCACCCCTCCACCGGTGACCCTGCCATCCTGGGCCCAAGCACAGCCTTGTGGGACTCAAACTGGCAACTCGATCCACAAGTTGAAATTGATGTGTGTTTGGAAAGTGCCAGGCCAGACCTTATAATAGCGCTGACCACCAACCTCCATTTTCCAGCACCTTGGTCCATTTCAAGTCTTGAGAAAGAAAATTAATTCAGTTTCACCTAAAAGTAAATAGATAAGTTGTGTGGCCAAAGCTACCTTGAGGCCAGAGGCTGTCCTTCACTGTTACTTTCTGCTCTGCCTGCGTTGCCCTCCTGACTCATCCTCCCTGCTGCCTGCAGGCACCCTCCACTCCACCCCAGCAGTGTCTCTCCGGACCCCCAGATTCCAGACCTCTGAAACCCATCTGCACACATGAAAAGGCTGCACCTTCTACCCCTTCCTCTATGTTCCCCACAGTTTAAAACGAGGGCCCAGAAATCACTCAGAGATCTGCCCAGCCCTGAGGGGAGAGGGGTCCACACGTATGCTTAGTGTTAGGAAACCAGAGAGGTGACGCCACGGCACTTCCCACTGTGACAAGGGCCTGGGCTCTAAAACGGCTGGGTGGGCCCTAGCAGCCACAATGAGGAGAGAGACTTGGATGGTGACAATGGTAACAAGGTCTGTAGACCAAATGGAATGTATCCTGCTCGGCCAGCCTGGGGAGGAGATGGCGTCAACTTGTTCACCGATGTCTCTGTGCCTGCGGCCTTCCCTTCTGAGAGCTGCACTGCCTTTTCTCACAGGTGCGTTGGCTCTAGCTGACAGGAAGAATTTCTGGCCCAGCTGGAAGTGAGACGAGGGGAGTGAGTCTCCTGAGGGCCATCCACGAGGCCGCCAGGATCACTGAACAGTAAGAAATGCTTCTCTGTCCTTTAACACATATTTAAACCCTCCAGGCCGATTATCTTTTCTTCTGAAAGGCTCGAGAACCAGCCCACAACGTTAGCTGACACTTGGCATGTACAGCCCTGGAAAGCGCACTGTGTAGTTTTTTTCGTCTTTCCTCCCTGAGGACAGGACGACGGCTCTGCCTTATGTCCTTATGCCTCTCCTTTCTTCTACACACTCTGTGAACAATAAACTGTTGTGGACACAGATGGATGGGCTGCTGCTCACATCCATGATGAGGATAACATTTGTGCAACCTCCGGAGCGAGCATTAGCGCCTAAGAATCCCCTAGGGGTGTTTGTTAAGAAAGCAGAGCCTGGACCTCACACCAGAGATTCTGATTCTTTGAGTCCAGGTAAAGACCCAGGAGTCTGCACCCCATGTTTTTGATGAACATGGAGGAAACCAGGTGTTTCTGACGAACTCTGAGAAATCGTTCTTTAGAATGTGGAAAGCGTTTTGAATAGAGAATCTCATTTAATCCTCTTATCAGATAACGTTTTTAAAATCCCCTTAAGTAACTTCGTGATCTCCGAGACGTAGGTATCAACCTAGGGAGGGATTTAGAAATCCAGTTATTCGAAACCACTCGTTTTTCTTTCCAGTATGCCATGGTAAGTGCTGGATCTGTTAGGGTGAGATTGGGCCCAAACTTCAAAGGACCCTGCCTAGGGTTTTGTAAGTGTCCCTGATGTCTTAGGGCCACTGTGACCTTATAGGTCATCAGCCTTCCTTTCAGATGCAGTAATCTGGCCAGATTCCTCACAAGAGCTGGTTCCCTGGAGAGAGGGAGAGGGAGACAGTTGATCAGAAAGGTAAATGGTCATGGGCCTGGCTCCCAAGCAGGCAGTTAGTGAAGCCCCATGGCTTTATTCAACAGGACCACCTGGAGGTGCCCTTTGAGAGTGGCAGAACTGGCCCATGATGACTGTCCTCTCCCTACGTCCCCTGGCTGTTTGGGGAGCTCTGTGTTCTCAGTGTATTAGGGGTGGGGAGCATGCTGTGGCTCCTAGAGCTGAGGGCCGGAGACAAGGGCATATGCAGAGGGGCCGAGGCTTCAGTAAGTGTTGGTCAGGTGATGCCCATTTAGGAAACAGGTTGACAAACTTTTCAACAACCTTTGGAGACTGTGCACAATGATGTTGAAGGGAGTTCACTGCAGACAATGGCTGTGGCAGTGGCTTGAAGACGATGGGGCGATGCTGGCATCTGAACAGGTCAGACGGTGCCTGAGGGCATGGAGGTGCCCTCTGCCCCTCCCTATGTTGTAGAATATGGGGAAGGATGGAATGAGTCGCCAGAGTGCTAACTACTGCTGTGAGTTCTGTCTGTAAAATGAAAGGTTTCCATGGATGAGATAGAAGCCACCTCCAATATCACCCCTGACCTTCCCTCTCCTTCCCCCCACAACACACACACACACACACACACACACAGACCACTGAACTGTCTTGCCAAGTGAGTGCCAGCCTGGTCTGTTCTGGGGACTAAATACAGTTGACACTCTTGCTTGGATGGGTGCAATTGCAGGGACAATTTTTGCAGCTAATGCTGGAAGTGTGGCAATCAGAGAAGCTGCCAGCTGTCTCACTTAAATTCTTAGCTCTGTCACTCTTTTTTTAAAAATCGTTTTGCTTACATAATCCACCCACTTTTTATTTTCTAATTCTCTCCTTGCAAAGCTGGCACCAGAGGGGAAGGGCTGGGGTGGAGGGGGTAGCAATTACACATCAGTTTGGGGAGCATTTACATTTTGCAATTGCAATTTAAAAATAAGCCGTGTTAATGATCTCCACGTGTCAACGACAAACCCTAACTGACATACAGACTCTCCTGGGCCTGCCTGCCTTCCCTGAAGTCAGAGGCTCCGTAGAGGCAGAGGTACCTAGGGACACATGGGGGAACTCAGGGGCAGCATCTGAGGGGTGGCAAGAGCAATTGTGTGTCCTTGCGGTTGGTGGAGGACAGGTATAGAGCCGAGCACCTAGCAACCAGAATTAAGGACTGCAGCTTCGCTCCTCCTCCCTGTATTGATGCTCAGTCCTAGCCCATCTCCTTTCAAGCCTGGGGCAGCAGGGCTTAGTGTCCTCAGGAAGCAATGGCAGTGCTCAGAGCTGTGAGAAAGGGAGCCTCTACTGCTGGTACCCTCCAAGGGGGGATTTTCAGAGTCCCATTTGGGCCAATGTAAATTGAAGTTCTGAAGAGCCAGCCAAAGTATCTGAATGTTCACGGACTGGGTAGAGGGGCTGATTCCATGTGCAGGGTTTAGGAAGGGAATGGGATTAGCTGTATCCCAGTTTGGAAGACACTTCTCCTTTTATCAATCAGCAAATACATACAGAGGGTGCCAAAAAAAAGTATACACATTTTAAGTATGGAAAAACGGTATTAAAATTACACTGATGGTAACCACTTTGAGCATCTCTTGTAATTGCAGAAGTCAAATGTGACTTGTATTCATCTTTTATTATCAGTATATATTGAGTATTACAATTTTAGTATTTTTTTCCTTTCTTAAAGTGTGTATACATTTTTTTGGCACCATCAAGATGTGTGTGTGTATATATATATATATATATATATATATATATATATATATATATGTAAATATGTGTGTGTATATATATATATACATATATACATATATATGTGTATGTATGTATATGTCTCTCTATCTATCTATATACATATATATGTATATATGCATATATATATGCATATATACATATATAGATAGAGAGAGAGAGACAGAGAGACAGAGAGAGAGAGATCACTTCTTTATCCATTCTTCTATTGATGGACACTGAAGTTGCTTCCATATCTTGGCTATTGTAAACAATGCTGCAATGAACATATGGATACATATGTCTTTCCAAATTAGTGTTTTGGGTTTCTTCATATAAATATCCAGAAGTAGATTTACTGGATCCTTCTTTGTCTCTTGTTATAGCCTTTGTTTTAACGTCTATTTTGTTTGGTATAAGTATTGCTACTCTAGTTTTGGGGGCTTTTTTATGTCCATTTTCATGAAATACCTTTTTCCATCCCTTTACTTGCAGTCTATGTGCGTCTTTTGATCTGAAGTGAGTCTCTTGTAGGTGTTGTATATAAAGGTCTTGTTTTCTTATCCATTCAGCCATGCTATGTCTTTTGATTGGAGCATTTAATCCATTTACATTTAAAGTAATTGTTGATAGATATGTAGTTATTGCCATTTTATTATTCATATTTTTTATCTTTTTCTTTTCTTCTTAAAGAATCCCTTTACTACTTCTTGTAATTCTGGTTTGGTGGTGATGAACTCCTTCAGCTTTTTCATGTCTGGGAAGCTCTTTATATGTCCTTCAATTCTAAAACATAGCTCTGCTGGGTAGAGTAATCTTGGTTAGGTTCTTGCTTTTTATCCCTTTGAATATTTTATGCCCATCCTTTCTGGCCTGCAAAGTTGCTGTTGAGAAATCAGCTGACAGTCTTATGGGAGCTCCCTTGTAGGTAACTAACTGCTTTTCTCTTGCTGCTTTTAAGATTCTCACTTTGTTTTTAACCTTTGGCATTTTAATTACGATGTGTCTTGGTGTGGGCCTCTTTGGTTTCATCTTGTTTGAGACTCTGCACTTCCTGGTCGTGTATATCTATTTCCTTCACCAGGTTAGGGAAGTTTTCTGTCATTATTTCTTCAAATAGGTTTTCAATTCCTTGCTTTCTCTCTTCTCCTTATGGTTCCCCTATGATGCACATGTTGGTATACTTGATGTTGTTCCAGAGACCCCTTAAACTATCCTCATTTCTTTTTCTTTTTTTTGGACTCTTTTTTCTTTTTGCTGTTTTGATTGGGTATTTTCTGCTACCTTATCTTCCAAATTGTTGATTTGGTCCTCTGCTTCATCTAATCTACTATTGATTTCCTCTAATGTAGTCTTCATTTCAGTTATTGTATTCTTCGTTTCTGACTGGTTCTTTTTTATGTTTTCTATCTCCATTTTTGTTTCCTATCTCTTTGTTGAAGATCTCACTGAGATCATTGAGCATCCTAATAACCAATATTTGGAATTCTGCATCTGGTAGATTACTTATCTCCATGTTGTTTAGTTCTTTTTCTGGCACTTTGTTCTGTTCTTTCATTTGGGACATGTTTCTTTGTCTCCCCATTTTAGCTGCCTCCTTATGTTTGTGTTTATGTATTAGGTAGACCTGCTATATTTCCCTGTCTTGGTAGAATAACCTTATGTAGTAGGTGTCCTGTGGGGCCCAGTAGTGCAGTCTCCCTGGTCACCTGAGCTAGGGGCTCCAGGTGTGTCCTTTGTGTGGGTTGTGTGTCCCCTCTTGTTGTAGTTGAGCCTTGATTTCTGTTGGCACATCAATTCGAGGGATAGACTCTCAGGCTGATTGGTTATGAGGATTGGCTATGACTACATTCATTGGAAGAGCTGTTCTTCAGGCAGCTGACCCTACAGAGCAGGGTTTTGATCTGTCCAGTCTGCCCTTTGGGTCTGCCATTTGTGGAGGTGGTTGAGTGGTGCTCTGGTGTGATCTGAAGCTGGTGACTGGGTGTGTGGGTTCTGGGGATTCTTGGGTGGGGCTCTGGTGTAGGCCAAGTTCAGCTGCTGCATGTGCCTTGCTTGGGGCCACTTAGTATGATCTACAAAGTAATTTGCAGATGGTTGCCACTTGTGCTGGCTTGGAGGTGCCTGGGAAAGGCTAAGCTGTGAACCAAGGCCAGCTGCCACCAGTGCCAAGTTTGAGGCTGCTTAGCAAGTGGTACGGGGCATGCTGAGGCCAGCTACTGCTAGTTTGAGGTCTGTGAACTTTTGAAAGGTTTTAGGAAAGTCCACAGCATGAGCCAAGATAGGTTGTTTGTATGGAACAGACCCTGGAAGTGGCTTGGGTCAGGCAGGTGTCACCAGGGAGGGACGAACAATGTTTGCCAGGTTGATGGAGACTCAGACATGGTGTCTGCCTATGCATGCAGGCAAGGTGGTGGGAAGGCTCAGCAAAGGAACGGTAGCTTCTACCAGCACTTCTGTCTGGGAGAAAGCTGCCTCTCCAGCCCTCACCCTGCAGCCAGACAATTCAGTTCCTCCTGATGTTTCTCTGGTGCTTTTCAAGCTGCTGCTCCAGCACTGAAGATAAGAGTGAATGAGTCAGTAGGCAAGCCCATGTGATGGCCCTTTAAGAGGAACACCTGGGACTCCAGCAGTGCTCCGTCTCACTCAGCCACACTCTCCGCTGGTTTTTACAACCACAAGTTATGGAGACTTCTCTCCCTGGCACTGGAACCCTGGGCTGGCGACCCTGGTGTGGGGCTGGGACCCCTTGCTCCTCAGGGGGGACCTCCACAGCCAAGATATTTAATGGTCACACGCAGGTGAGGGACAAGCCCATTCCGCGTCACTGCCCCTCCTACCAGTCTTGTGGCTTCTTCTATATGTCCTTAGTTATCGGACTCCTGCTCAGCTAGATTTCAGGCAATGCTCTATGATGGTTGTTCTGTAGTTTAGTTGTATTTTTGATGTGGTCATGGGAGGAGGTCAGCACAGCATTTACCTACTCTTCTATCTTGACCAGAAGTCTAGATAGATTTTAGATCTACTTATTATTTTGAATGACTGAATAGTATTCTCTTATATAAATGTTTCATTATTTATTTTAGTTATTTTTAAAATTAGAAGTATGTATGTGAGGAAAAAGCAAACAATATACAAGATATAAAATAAAATAAAAAGTTTCCCTACTTTCCCCACTTCTACCCACAAGGTTTATGATCCAAAGTCAACCACAATGAACAACAGTCTCTGATTTTAGTTATTTGGTGGCCAATATTTATTATGGTAGATAATATAGTTAAGTCCCTCTTTCTTAATTTATGTATAATGTTTATCTATTCGCTCTCTGCTATGAAAGCTGGGGAAATTAGAACACATTATCCCCCTTCCAATTTGTATTAGTTTGATAATTTTTATCAAATTATATTTGTTATTATCTATTTTTAATATAGAATATTATATGTAATATAGTGTATATATGTCACATGGTATATATAATATAGTACATAGTATTATATATAATTATACTATATATTTTAGTATGATGGTATATTTAGTATCTTTATGTTTTTAGAAGACTAATATTTTATTATATAACTAGTCAGCTCTGCATTTTGACTGTAGGGTGATTACTAGGTGGAAGTATTATTTGACCACAGAACCAACTAGTGAGACTTGACCATGGAAAAAGAAATGGAATCCTCTGTAGAACCTTCCAAGCCCCCTTGCCCTCTACCCCCTCCCACTGTCTTCTCTCCTGTTAGGTCACACTGGTCCCTGTGTACATGTTGTATAGATGTTGTCCTCTTCTTCGCACTGCTTTGTTTTGCTGGAATGCCACGTCTAGTTATTTTTCTCTACTGATGGGTGGGAAATAAACTCTGGATTCTCACATGTCTTTAACACAGACTTTATTTTGTCTTAACAGTTGACTTGAGCTCAGAATCCCACACTCAAAACCTGTTTCTCCCAGATCTTGAATACGTTTCTCCACTGTCATCTTATTTCCAGTCTTGCAATGAGAATTTATGGAAACTTTTCGTTTTCTTTTTAAAGGTCTAAAATTTCACCATTACGTATTGAGGCTTGAGATTTGTTCGCGCCCCTCTTTTTTCATTACTCTCAATCAGCCCCTGGCATACCTTTAAATCTGAAGTCACCTGTCTTGCTTCAGCTCATGGAAACTTTCATCTCATTATTTATTTATTTATTTATTTATTTATTTATTATTTTTTAATTCAATTGCCTCTGTTTTCTCCTTCTGGAACTTCCATTACTCAGCACAGAGCCTGACACAGAGTAGGTGCTCAGTAAATGATTATTGAATTTGTTACATTGGATCTGGATTAGAGTTGGGTCCCTATTTCCAACTTGCTGGCATTCTGCTCTGGAGCCTTGAGTTGCCACTGCTCCTGGGAGTGGAGAAGAAGGGAAAGGGTGAAGTGAGGGGAAAGCTGCCATCAAGCTCTACAGCAGCTGTAGACCAGCCTCCCACTACGGACAGTTCCCTTAGCCCTTCATCACTCCAGCATCCCCTGAATGTCCCCCTTGGGGACCTTCCTCCTTGGCCTCCCAACCGTCCTTCAGTGACCCTCCTTTCCTCTTCACCCCCCTCTGCCCATCGACTCTACTCCCCACACTTGCCCGGCTCACATGCACACACAGCTCCTGTTGGTGAAATGACCCCTGACCACAGCAAGTGTCTCATTCAGTGAGATCCTTTTTCCACTTCTATGAATTCCAGGACAAAGAGCAGATGCTCTGACCTCTCTCCAGGCCCTAAAAAATGAAGATCAGAGAAGCATGCCCATAGCAAGGACCTGCCCCAGCCTTAGGCCATCTTGTGCTCTTGGGGTGGCATCTTGGAATCGAATTCCTGTTTACTCCTTCCCACCCTGAGACTGACTCTAGAAGCAGACACCGCACACACAGCTCCTCTGCCTGCCCAGACTAACTTGCTCTGGACAGAACCTCTACATGCTTCACTCCTTTTCCCTGAAGGCCAGACACTGGAAGATCAGATTAACGAGTGCTCAGATCCCAGAAGATCATTCTCTGTTCTAAGTTAGAGCATCCTAATTGGTCCCTGAGGGCCAGAGTACAATGGGCAAAATTGTCTTTTCCTCTTCTTCCACCCCTGGTCCTTGCACTGCCATGAGAAGTGGGGTCCATCCTACTGGGGAAAATAGGGGCACTATCTTGAACTTCCAGTCCACAAAGATTCTGTATTGAAGGCAGGACTCTTTCTTTCGGCTGAGACCACAATGATAGGAAATGAGCTCTCATTGCAAAAGCAGAATTAAGGTTTGATGCGAGTTATAATTTTCAGAAAAATTGCTAGTATTCAAAGATTCTGCTACTAATATGAAACACTTCTCCTTGGTGTCTGAGTGCAGCAGAAAGGGCCAGCACATGACTAAAGGTTTCCCTGTTAGAAGCCAGAGAACTACAGACCCCTTTCCAAGGCTGGAGGTGGAAGGGGATGGGGCTTGGAAGGGGACAGCCAGGAGCCCGTGGGAGTGGAACACAGCACTTATCCCCTGCACTTCTGTTTAGTGGCTGCCTGCTTCAGAGGCTGTGGGTAATAACCCCACCGCTGGCCTGCGAAGATGTCTTCACTGGTCACCCCTTCAGACTGCTGCCTGGAATCGCTCTGGGCTGAGAGAGGAAGGAGAAGACTCTAAAAGGAAGGGCAGCAAGAAGGTGTTTCTGCAGAGGCACGAGGTTAGAACTCAGGGAGATATGACAAAAGACGGGATGCCCCAGAATGGGTGCCCTGACTTAAAAAAAAAACCAATACTGTTCAACTACACAGGCTTTCCAAAGATAGAGCCAGGTGCCTCTTAGCCTGTGAGTCATGGGCGAATTTCTCTCCAGAACAGGGACTTCTTGCAGCTGTGGGTGGTCTCTGAAAACCCATGGGTGGGGTGGGGAAAGAGTGCCAAGTGGAGGCAGTCACGGAGAGCAGGCTGACTGCACGCTCCCTTCCACCCCACCCCACCCACCTGGGCCGAAGCAGGGCCCCTGAGTCCTGGCTAACAGGAAGGAGACACTGACGGCCTCCCAGTCACTGTGAGTCAGACCCCTGGCCCCAAAGCTGCAGAGTGTGGGGTGCAGGGCACAGGCATCCCCACTCTCGTGAAGCATGAGTTCCCAGAGTTGTACTCCCAGACCGCTAAAACACACAATCAGATTCCCAGTCATATATCGCTTTTTGAGATGCAGCCTTCAGCCATGTATTTCTGTCATTTCGTATTCGTTCTTTAATTTTGTTCTTTCCTTTCATCATTGAACCCACAGTCTGGTGAGTCTACGATTGAGACTCAAGATTTGCCTCTTTCAGTTCAGTGTTCTCACCTTGGTTTCAGTCATATTACATGAATGAGACCCACCTTTTTAAGGCTGGTATCAACACTTTATATATATATATATATATATATATATATATATATATATATATATATATATATATATATATATTTAATTTTTATTGGGGAAGGGGAATAGGACTTTATTCCAAGTCAAGTTGTTGTTCTTTCAGTCTTAGTTGTGGAGGGCGCAGTCCAGTTGTCATTGCGGGTTGAGAGCCCGCGCTCCAACCAACTGAGCCAGGAGCTCAGCGGCAGCTCAGCTCAAGGTGCCGTGTTCAATCTTAGTTGCAGGGGGCGGAGCCCACCATCCCTTGCAGGAGTTGAGGAATTGAACTGGCAACCTTGTGGTTGAGAGCCCACTGGCCCATGTGGGAATCGAACCAGCAGCCTTCGGAGTTAGGAGCATGGAGCTCTAACCACCTGAGCCACCTGGCCGGCCACTGGTATCAACACTTTTAGTTTTCCATCTTCCATTCATTTTTATAAAACAAGAGCAAAGTGCAATAAAGTATTTAAATACATTTGTACACAAATAAATGTGTACATACACTGCCATCCAAGAATGACAGGATGACAGAAATGAATTCTTGCTGTTTAAGCAGGCCCACCCCCCAAAGGCATAAAGTGTGTGTTCGTTAACTGATGTACAAAAGCCCAAATCTGGCTATGGATGACATTTAGGCAGTATCGATATAATTCTTGGAAATTCGGGGTGTGAAAGTCATAGGAAAGCTTATATTGGGTAGCCCAACTCAAAGTCAGTGGCTTGTTTTCAGTCAGGCTTGTCTTTTCTGTACTTCTCCAATTTCTAGAGGTCTCATTCCTCCACTGTTAGTTCCTGCCTCCACCCTGAGACTTCTAGGTTGAATTCAGACTCTGCAAGGGATGGCCGGTTAGCTCAATTGGTTAGAGTGTGGTGCTGATAACAGCAAGGTTGTTGATCTCTGCATGGGCCACTGTGAGCTGCGCCCTCCTTAAATAAAAAATAAAAAATTCAGACTGCAATCAGACCATGTGTCAATTGGGAAGCTCTCTCAACCTCTCTAGGCTTGACTTTTCACATCCATGAGTAGGGACAACCATCATGCCGGCACTATATATTTGCTGAGAAAAATAAACAAAGTTATCTGTATAGAAAGCTTAGCATAATGCCTGGTGCATGGTGAGGGCTCCATACATGGCAATTGTTACTAATTCCATATATCATCTCACCCCATCAACATTTGCTCCAGGGAAACAAACTCATTCTCATTGAGGTGTAAATGACTACCCAGACTTAAAGAGTTATCCTTCTCAGATTTGATTGATTGTTTTACATTTTAACAGTAAACTAAAGAAATTAAATGGGTAACTGTGTATACTGGGGGTGCCAAAAAAATGTATACAAGTGGACCCTTTGGTCAACGTTGCTTACGAAGTAGTTCACCGTAATCAGAAATGTCTGGACGCTGATGGTAACCACTTTGAGCACCTCTTGTAATTGCAGAAGTCAAACGTGACTTGTAGCCATCTCTAGTTATTGGTATATATTGAGCATTACAATTTTCATAGTTTTTCCCTTTCTTAAAACGTGTATACATTTTTTTGGCACCCTCTGCATATTCAGGCACCATAAGGAGGCAGACCGCGTGAAATCATATCACACAGGCTTTTTTCCCCCTACGAAGAAAGACAAGGCAACGCCATGGTCTTATCTGCTGGGGAGTGTATAGGGTTCGATGGGCAATGTGGACATGGGGTGGGCAGCAATTTTCCGTAACATAGAAACGTACGTAGCGGTCATTCATGCTACCGTGTCCTACTCTGTCTGGTGTCAAGGCTCCCAGTAAGAGGATGGTCCTGGAGTGGAAAGTGAAGTCAGGCTTCCCAGAGGAGTGAGGTTTTGAGCAAAGTTTTGATGAAAGAAAGGACACAGGAATGTAATACAGGAAGCCTTGCTGGCAAAGGAGAGAGATAGCACAAGGCATGGCGGAAACACTTATAAGGTAATAAAGAGTATGTCTGCTCAATTGTGGCTTCACTGGCCATGCCCAGGAATGGACTCGCTGCCTGGCCTCACTTCCTCTCCCATGGCACCACTGTCCTTCCTTCCTTCCCCAGGGTTGCCTTTCCTGACAGATCAGAATCACAGAGCCAGTGTCCCTGCTCTCATTCAAAAGAGAAGTGAGGACCATAGGTGAGGGAGTCCAGCAAGGGGGTCCTTGCCCCGCTCCAGCTGACCTTGTCGCTGTAGATGCTACCTGGTCTCCCCTCCTGTTTTCTTACGAGCTCACGGGGAGCATCACAAAGGCCCAGGGACAAGGACATCCATTGACTGGGTAAGGAAGTATCAGGGATGAGTGGCTTTTCAGTGATAAACTGAGCCCAGAGAGCCACTTGCTTCTACAGCCTTGATTCTTGACCGTTTTTTGGGTTTTTTTTTGGAGGAATTTTTACAAATGGAAGCAGGTATCATCCAGCTAGAAGACATGGTACAGTCGTACAGAGAGAAAAGGGAACTGACTGTCCCTCTTACAACCCTCTGCTTCTGGGAGAATATGAGAGCATCTCAGGAGTCAGACTGAACAGGTGTCAGGGTCCCTTACCTCTGTGGACAACCCCCCAACCCCAGCCCAGTCCTGCTGCTCCAGGCCCTCCCTGCCCATCCCTTCCAAGGCACCTCGCTTCTCCTGCTTTCCTTGTGCATCCCATCCGAGGGAGTGCCATCCACCTGGCATGCCTGCCTCGGAAAAGAGAAAGATTTATGAAAGGGAGGAGGCGGCCTCCGTGCAGAGCAGAAGTGCTTCTCCACCTGGGTCCCAGCATCAGAGCTGCTGGTCTGTCTCTGCTGAGTTGTGAGCCTCAGGGGCCCGGCCGTGTTGTTTTCTCAGCTCGGTTCCTGAGCAGCGGCTGCTGTCAGCTCTCGACAAATAATAATAAACCTGGGAATCAGGTTTGTCGAGGGGGATTTCAGTCCCTGGGTTCATTTTTAGATTTGTTTCTGTGTGTGTGTGTGTGTGTGTGTGTGTGTGTGTGTGTGTGTGTGTGTGTGCAGACAAGAGAGCACCTGATGGTGTCTTGGGGGAGCAGGCCGGGGCTCCCTGGTGCCCTGACCATCCACCCTAACTGTCCCCACAGAAGCACTGGAGAGCCCTCCTCTGCCCTTGACCACTGGGGCTGCCTGGAGGTTTGAGAGAAAAGAAAAATAATTGAATAAAAGGTTTCAAGCTTTCTCCTTTCCCTGTTTCTCCCCACCTCTCTCACTCATGCTGTTTGGGTAAAGACGAAGGGGACGACGGGAGATGAAAAAGAGAGGGCAGGATCCCACTGTAGGTTTGAGAGTCGCATGAGTGCTGGGCGGGAACCTGGGCAACAGACAGAGAGAGGGGCTGACTGGAGCCTTCCTGTGGCCTCCACCCCCAGGGCAGCAGTGACAGCCTCCTGTCGTCCATCCCTGGGATGCAGCAACACGGGGAAGGGGTTCCTGGAAAGGGAAAGACGTTCTAAATTGAGCATCACTGGCAAAAGCAGGACCCAACTGTGGGTGAGAGTGAATTTAGGAGCAGACTAGGGGTGCCCCTCTGGGGCAAAGCAGCACCCACTTTTCAGCAGATTGGAGGTGACCATTGCTGCCATCCCCCTGCCTCCAAGCAGAAGGTGCACACCACTTCTCTGTGAGAAGAATGCAAGGTCTGTGCCTGTCCTTACAGCTAGCATGCCTTTCCCTCCCCTTTCTGGTTTTTTGTTGTTGTTGTTGTTGTTTTGGGTTTGGTTTTATTTTGTTTAAAGGAACGGAAGGGGGAAGAATTGCCAAGTTGTAAAGTGCTTAAAGAGGAGATGAGAATCTTCATCAAATGCTAAGAGCTGGAGGGGGAGAGTAATGGGAAAACTCTTGCCTGCTATTATGGGATTGATTCTCAGATCAAGAAGAAGCAAGCAGTTGGATGAAAGGAATTATTGTTAAGCTCCTCGGTAGGAAGATCTAATGGACAATTGCCGCTATCAGGGGGAATTAAATTGCTGTTTCAGTTTGTAAAATATATCAGTGGCTTTTTGAAGCCAGAAAAGGTGTGACAGCTAAGGCAGGGTGGAGAGCGGGGGACACTTCCTGGTCCTGGTGTGGAGAGGCAGACCCAGGCAGCAGAGGACTGAGGGCAGAGTACAGGCTGCTCTCCTAACTCAGACACTGGTCCACTTTTTGAAGCCAGATTGAAAAATAGCTAAACTGGGGGAGTAAAGAAGGGAAAGCTGTAGGCCTGGAACTCTGGGCCGTGATGTGCTGAGAACACCCATGAATCAGAGAGGTATGACGGGAATCAGTAGGGCAAGATGGGGGCTCCACTCAGGAAACCTGGTCGGGATGAGGGTGATGTGGGTGTGCCAGCAGCCCCACTTACACCCCGCGCTTAGTCAAAGGGATCTGTCTTGTGTGACTAAGGCTCCCCCCACTAACTGTGGGCACAGAGGGACCCAAGGGGGACTAATGTCCCCCTGCTCCCAGACTGGGTTTCTCCAGCAAGCTTTTGCTATCTCTAGGCTGGAGTCAGGGAGGGCATAAATGACCTGTTGACCCAGCCACGCAGGGGGCATATTGTTATTCCAGATAAAGAGCAAATGGCAAAATAGCCTTGGGGGTGGGGAAAGGAGAGGACACGGAGGCCCTTGGAAGAAAGACCACAGGCCATGTGGAGGAGGCCACATGCCTGGGATCGGAGCAGGAAGGTTTCTGGGTTCTGTGGTTTCACAGAGTCTCACACCCCTTCCAAAGACCATTCGCTCCACGAGGCGGTTAAGGGCTGAAAGAGGAGAGAGAATTGGAGAGAGATTGTCTCAGGGAGTCAGAAGCCAGCAGTCCTAGTCCGAGCTAGTTCTGCTCTCTGTTCCCTGGACAACAGCATCATGTAATAGGGCATGACCTGGTGCCACCTCCCAAGCACGCTTCCCAGAAAGGTAGCAAATGAAAATTAGTGCCAAGAGCTGTGGTGGCCAAAGGGACTGAGTTGCCCACCGTTTTGGTTGTCATCTCTGCTTCTGGCTGGAGTCAGACAGAATTATTTCCCACTGAGAGTTCCAAGCAGGAACCCGAGGGGCATCAGGAAAGTGGCCCTCCTGGCTAGGACATCCTGCAAGGACTTGGGCTCTGTGCCAGGTACGGTGTCCCCTGGGACCTGTATAATGATGGAGCAGTGGCTCATTTTCAACCTCTCAGCCAGCCAGCCTTCAGGACATGTAGTGAGCAAAGGGATCTGGCCCTGAGTACAAACCCCACTCACTTCCTCTCCCACCAGCCCTTCGTTTAGTAACAGAAACAATTACCCCCCTGGTGCCCACACCCCACTCTGAGTCCTGTATTATCAAACTAGAGGACTTCCACTTGCCCCCAGCACCCCAAGGTCAGAAAGATGGGGGGAAGCAGCATCTACTAGGCCACCCAAATTCTGTCACCTCAGGCCCCTGAGCTCCCAGAGCACCTGAGTAAAAAAGCACCGGTCCAGTGTTTGATGTGTTGTGAGGGGTTGGTCCATTGTTCTTCAAGGACCCTTCACTTTTCCATCATTTTGAAACATGTTAACTGGACCCCCTCACATTTTTAAGCTTTCTGGTCTACAGGCACAATCTCTTGCTCACCCCCATCCTCTCCCCAGACTGGTCTCACCCTGTCACCAGCCAGTGCTGACTGCATGCACCCAGGTGCAGGGACCACTGAGTTTCCTCTAGACACTCAGCTTTCATTTTGTGATTTCTAGCCCTTACTGAGTTTTGCGAAGAGACGTGTGTGTGTGTGTGTGTGTGTGTGTGCACGCCTGCACGCCTGTGTTTCTTTAGATAAATCCACAGAGTCACATGAAATCAGTGACAGGTTGACACTGTTATTTCAAGATTCATCGCTCTGAGTTGCCAGCATAGGAGACCTAGCCAACTCTTTCCAACCAACACTTTTTTTCCAGGCATAATTTATAGCAGTGGGGTGAATTTGTTTCCAAAAGATGAATATCACACTATCAGCAACAGCTGCCTCTCATTTTTATTTGTTTTTAAATCTGACTCAAAGTCCAATTCTCTATACACATCCGAAGCTGTAAATCCTAAGGCGACTGATTACATGATTTAGTAAACAGGTTATATTATATAATGCAATTAAAGCGGGCTCCGCGGCGCCACCTACAGGCCGCCCATGGGAAGGGAGCTGTGCCTGACGACAGCCTTCCGGACCAGGCACTCTCTCGGCTGGAGGAAAATAAACGGATTGCGCCAGGTTGAGGCTGCTGCTCCGGAGGGAGAAGTTGAAGCCAGCCCCTTACGAATGCAGCCTTTTGGTCCCTCCTGCTGAGTTCACTGTGTTATTTCAGCCTCCTGCAAATCTGTCTAGACGTCAGAACCCTGGCCTGGGCAGCTGCTTAGAGGGGGCGGCGTGGGGGTGGTGTGGGGCTTGCCGGGGGTGGGGGGTGGGGGGGCGGTGGTAACCACCTGGGGGCTCTACGCTGGGGGCTGAGGAAGGCTCTCCGCTCTCTGGCCTCAGGGGCCTGCTTCCCTCACTCTGAAGCTGCAATCCAACTGTTTCCATTCCATTCAACTAAGTTTGTGTTGAGTGCTAATGGTGAGCAAAGACTTTTCAGAATATTCTGGTGAAATCCCTCGTTTTGTAGTATGAGAGTTTCGGAAAGCAGCTTGTACAAGCCACAAAGCGGCAGAGCTGGGTGTGGAATCCAGACGTTTTTGACCCTAAGCACAGGCTCTGATTGAGGGAGTTTACAGATGAGGAAACTGAGGCCCAGACAGGGAATGGGAGTTCTACAGCTTCTACTTGTAGCAAGGGACGGAAAATAATGAAAATACTGCTAGTGTGTTGGAAGGCAGACGAGAAGGGCTCCTAGGGGGCCCTGGGCAGTGCCTTAGCTGCCCTGCTGGGGAGGGAGGGGAGGGAGAGGAGGAAGGAAGGAAGGGAGGAAGGGAGGGAGGGAGGGAGGAAGGAAGGAAGGAAGGAAGGAAGGAAGGGGAGGAAGGAAGGAAGGAAGGAAGGAAGGAAGGAAGGAAGGAAGGAAGGAAGGAAGGAAGGAAGGGGAGGAAGGAAGGAAGGAAGGAAGGAAGGAAGGAAGGAAGGAAGGAAGGAAGGAAGGAAAGGAAAAGGAAGGAAGGCTGTCCCAGGACCAGACTCCCTCCCTCATCCCTAAATTACAACACTCTTCAGATGAATTAGATTCTGGGGTCTTGAGGATTCCAGCATTTTTCCAAAGAGTTTTTTAAGAGTGGGTCACATCTAACCAGGAGAGGAGAAGAGAGGGGACTCACTTCCTGGGACTAAGAGAAACTGAAGCAGAAAAGTGGGGAGGGGTGGATGAAGAAAGCAGGACGATCAGAGTCCAAGAGGGTGAAAATATCCCGCAGGCTGTCCTTGTGCCCAGTCTCCGCTCTGGGGCAGTGGGTGGGACAGGGGAGACCCAAAGGAAAGCTGGTCCTTTCCTCACTTCTCCTGTGGCAGTCAGGATGCAGTGTAGTCTCAGCGAGGGTCAGAGGGCAAGAACAGATGCTGTGGGGCCAGCTGGCCAGAGAGTTCCCAATTAGATTTTGTTTCTCATCCTTAAGGCCCTGAGCCCCCAACCTCGGCACCCCAGCCCAATTACTGCGGGCAGCATTAACCCCTTGGTGCCCCAGGCTGTTAATGGAATGTTAATTGGTCTAATGAGTTTCGTGTCAACAAGTCTTAATGAGCTCCTTCCTAACGAGCTTGGTCTTTTTATTTCCAAACTTGTTTGTCAACACGCTGGAGTTTGGGCTCTATACTGAGGGCCTCACCTGCAGGGCTGGGGGAGCTAGAGTTGGGAAGACAGAGGGCATGGGTGCTTGTTCTAAGGCTGCCCATTCGGACTTCCTAAAGGTATATCCTTCCGTGCCCCTCACCCACTTCAGCCCTGCTGCCTCACTCGTTCAGGAGCTCTGGAAAATGGAATTTTTAGCTCATTTTGATGATAATATCAGTGACACAAATTATTTCTTCCTGGATATCATTGTGGGGTTGAGAGCTGCATTAGGATTTTTCCCCCCTTCTAGCTGTCATTTAATAAAGGTTTTCAGCATTAAAAGCAATCTTTCGACAGGAGCCTCTCCTCGCTGGGAAATTTCCCTGTGGTAAATTGTTCCTGGTGTGTCCTCCATTTGCAGTCTTGGCTGTGCTCCCTCCAGTGTCCTGGTGTCTGGTAACAGAGCGTTGGGGCCTCTGGACAGGGCGGAGCAGCCTCTCCCTGACAAATGCTCAGAAGCCCTGGTCTGGGTGTCTGCAGCTCAGGCCTGCCGCTCCCGTAGGTGCTCCCAAAGAAAGTGCAGAAAGGGTGGATTTCCCCAAAGGGCTGAGCGCCCAGAGATTGCTCAAAGAGGTCCCCACACCCCATTTGTGGGGTCTCAGACAAGAGAAGTCAGGTGCCCACATTCGTCTCCAGATGGTTCTATGCAACCCCTCAGCCCCCAAGCCTAGCTGGTGGGGTTTCCCAAAGGTGGGGCAGTACATGTGTGGGTGGGGGGGTGTGAAGAAAAGAAGGTGGGCACCCAGGCTCCCCCAGTGTCAGGTTACCAGAGGCTTCTGTGCCTGAGTGAGCAGAGAAGGAAACTTAAGCCGCTGATGAAAAGGCCTTCTGTTCTTTTGCAAGAGAAGCCCCAGAGAGCAATGGGGCAGTGGCCTAGTGGCCTGTGGTGACCCCAGAGAGGGGTAGGGGGAGAGACAAAGGCCATCTGGGTCCTCAGATAATTTTTCCTATGGACTCTGAGGTCAGTCTGGCCCCTGCTTTGCAGCCCCACAGGCTCCAGACTAGAAAATCACCTCTCAGCCTCATAGTGGTTGTCTGGCTGCAGACCACTCTTAACCACCCCTCCTTACCACCAGGCAGGGCAGCCCTTGTAAATATTTCTAGGGACAATGACTCTAAAATGACCTGACCTCCCATTCATTGGACAGTGAACAAAAGAATGCAAATTAAAGGCTCCTGTCTTTAGTCCAAATCCTCCTCATCGAGCTCCCTTTGCTTTGCCTTCATTATGACTTTGTCATCCTGGAATGAGGTTACAGAATGACCCAGACCCGAGGTTGAAGGGAACTTGTTGCCCCTAAAAGGGGAGAAAACCTCCTGACAGAGCTCACACCCCACACTCTACCCCCAGGCTCCCTCTGCTGGACACTTCTGGCACTACAGCCCCACAGAGATGCCTTTTTTTGTTGTTGTTTTGGCAAAGGAGCATCTGAAATTGGTGTCCCTGGAAGGGATCTGCCTTTAGGACCCATAGGCCCATCCGAAGTCACTGCATCTGTCAAAGTTCCAGGAAAGCCTGAGCCTAACACATGCCTGAAATATCCCTATTTCCTTTATTCCCTCAGGGTCCAAGAGAAAAAGCTTCCACATCCATATGAATTTCTCAAAAGCCTTGATTCTAGAAGTTCTTTCTGATGTCTCAAGGAGTCTGTATCTCCTCCTCCCCTCCCCCCCAACACTTTCACCCTGCTCTTGCCTTCCTTGGATGTGTACCATCCCCAGACAAAGACCCCGCCTTGCAAATAGGCATTGGTTCCCTGCCTGAAGAGATAGGCTCCCTCAGTGCCCCTCCGAGCCTCTTTGTGAATCTGGATCTAAGTGTATAGTGTGTGTGAGACGGGGCGACCCTGAGTGTTTCTGCTGCAAAGACATCCTGGTAGCCCATCTTCCAAAGTAAGGCCAGGTGGGGGGGAGGGGTGTGGGGGGGGGGGGGAGGTACAGGCAGCAGAAGCCAAGGGGAGTTACCTGCAGTCACAGCGTTTTCAGCACAGGAAAAGCCCAACAGAACCTCCATTTCCCTTTCCTCTTTCCCACTGGACTATCACCACCTCCACTCATAATGCTCCTTACAGAGAAAACCTTGCCTCCTTTCATCTCTCCTTCCACACCCCCAGCACACTTCTTTGCACATATTTGATATTTATCAAGTATTATTTGAATGAATACCTGGGTTTCCAGTACTTTCGCATATGCTCTTAAGGTCAAAGCACACCTGGTACTTCAGAAACTGAGGTCACCCAAAGCTGATCTTTCCTCCTCTTCCTGAAAAAGAACCACACACACACACACACACACCACATAGGGCCCTGGAGACCCTCCCCTTTACTTAGGCAGGTCTGGAACACCCTCAAATTCCTGCAGAATTCAGGCATGTGAACATTTTGGAAGACGCTGGGGAGGGTGTAATGGGAGGGCCTCAGGGAGAGGGGAGGGAAGAGAAGGAGGTCTGGGTGTCATCCTCACAAAGGTCTGTAGCCCATCAGTACCCTCCATCTGGGAGGACAGGTCCTACACAGCCCACAGAGATTCTTAGAAGTCTCCATGCCCCATGATGGATGAACCTGTATCAGGCAGCTTGCCCGTGGTTCCAGCTCTAAATATTTCAGGGCATCAATACATCAGAGCTGAGCTAAACAGCTCTCTGGGCATCCAGTTTCCTTGGGTGGCACTGCCAGGATGTCTCCACTTACAGCAGCACCTTCTGGTTCAAGGAGATACTGAGGCCTAGTGGGGACCCCTCACTTCCTGGTTGTGGGTGGGGGTCAGGGGTACCGTAAAGCCGACCGGGGGAAACTGGGAATCTGGAGACTTGGGTTTCATCCCTGTTTCACCCCCACCCCCTGTTCACCCCTTAGGTTTCACCCCCCCCCCCCACTAGCACTCTACCCCCAAACACACACACGTCACTCCTCTTGGTCTCCATCTCCTCCTCTGTGAGAGGGGAGCAGTGGGCTCTGACAGCCCCTCTGGCCCCGCGTGTCTGTTTCTACATTGAATGAAGGCTAAGGAAAATCCTCCTCAATAGAATGGGCAGGCACATCCATAAGCCCATAGTCATCAACACACACCGAGAAAAACCCGCAGGTGATGGGCACTCCCCCAGGTTCTCGGATGTTCCTGGAAGGCCTCCCAGAAGTCACCAGGGCTGCTTGCTCCACTCTCCCTTCTGAGGAAGGGACCAGCGAGCCACGTCCCTTCGCACCACTAGGGGGTGTAGTGAGCACACCCAGGAGGGGGCAGGGCGGTGGTAACTGGAGCTGGAAGGGCAATGCCTGAGGCCTCAGAGTACAGGTGGTTGCTCTGAGGGCCTGGGATGGGGAAAGCACCCTTGTCCTGTGGGTACCCGAATGGCCTCTTACCCCACTGTGCTACCATCAGCCAAGCCCCCGCCCCCTCTCCCTCCCCACTAGCCCCTACCCTCAGCTGATGCTGAACTAAGCATGGCTTCATACAGGTTGTTTTACACATGATTTGAGTATTGTTTTATTTAAGTCAAATCTCACAGCAAGCCTCTCCCCACGCAGGCCTCTCCCCGTAGCTCTCTTCTGGGCTTTAAATTCCCCTAAAGGGCTTTAAGCCCTTGCTGTGTGTGGTCAGTCCAGGTGGCCCAGCCTGCGATGTCCACCTGCTGGTCTCCGGGCTCCCTGTGCTCTCAGTATTAACGTGTGGCCTCCTTTCTCCTGCCACAGATCCTCGATGTGAATCAACCCCATGATGCAACATGCCTCCCCAGCCCCAGCTCTGACGATGATGGCCACGCAGAATGTCCCTCCCCCACCCTACCAGGACAGTCCACAGGTGAGTGTCCACCAACCAACAGGAGGCGTGTGTGGCCTTCCAGGGGCGGAGGGCAGGGCCTGGTGCTCCCTGGCCTCTTCCCTGTCAGGCTTGGGGAGGACTCTCTGGAGAGAGACTGGCAAACACAGAACCCCAAAGGGAGTCACTGCATTTGACAAACACGGGATTCAGATGCTACCTGGGTAACTGTCGCCAGCATCTAGGACCCTTGCCTAGAGCACCGAGTTGTGGTCCTGTCCCCATCCAAGACTGCTTCCCACTCAGACATCAGACAAATGTTTCAGACCCCTCACTCATGGAGATACAGGTAAATGGATCTGCCTTTGAGTGTTTGGGGGAAACTTCTTAATTAGAGGCTCCTTATTACCAGCTCCTCCTATTCATGGTCACTGGTGCCTCTATGTCCATCCTTCTCTGCCTGCCTAGTCGAGGAATCTCTCTTCAGGATCCGCTCAGCTGCTATCTATAAAAAGGCCAGGCCTGCTTCTCTAGGCCTTCCAACCCTTCCGTCTGGTTCCCAGTTTCCAGGCCTCAGCTCCAACACAGGCCCCCTGCCCAAGTTCTTCCGAGATGGCCACTTGGTTGCAGCGCCTGTGGAAGGCAGTGTCTTTGCCCTGTCTTCCTATTGTCTCCTCTCCTCCTGGAAGCCTGGCCTGGCTTTTGTGGGTTGGCCTCCTGCAGTCCTAGCGCCGGTTACTGCTAACCTTTGCTTCCCCAGTGTGTGCCTCACACTTTGTTCTTCTGAGACTCTGAGTTAGTTATGAGGCTGGGCTTTCACAAAAGCTTCTATTCTCTGACCTTGACCTTTACACTCCCCTGTTTTCTCTAACCTGGTCTCACAAGTCAATATTAATTCAACAGTTATTTATTGAGCATCTATAACGTGAAATGCAGCCAGCTATTAACAGAATATTCATTCATTCATTCATTTAACAAATGTGCAGTGAGTGCCTACTATGTGCCAGGCAGTCTTTCCAACTCCTCCCAGCGGTGTTTTTGCCCTGCCCTGATACCCCTCCTATTAGGCATTTCAAACACAGCTGTTCTCGTGGACAACGCGGAAGATCTGTACAGCATGAGAAAGATATTAAGATGCAGACTTTTGCTCCCGTTAGGTCCTCTGGCCCTGACACCCCCAGCCTAGTGTGAGCGTTAGTGGCTGCTCTATCCACCCTGTTGTTCTCCCACAAAATTACACTTTACCGTGTCCAGCACACAGGCGACCATTGACTCCTTGGCCTGCAAAGTCCAAAAGCACTTGTCACTCACGGACCTTTGAGCACATGTGCTTTTGTCCCCACCCCTGCTCTCACATATCAACTCCATGCGCCTTCCTAGGCTCTCCTCAGCCTACCCTCATCTGCAGCAAACCCTCTGCCCATGTCAGTAACTTTCCACGAATGACCGCAGGTTGGACTTGGCACTGACACGCTTCCGCTATTTGAAAGCTTCGAGGTGAGCAACAGTATGTTGGGCCCTTTATTTCTATGGTGAGGATGGAGAACAGGAGGCCTGGCCTAGTGGAGACCTGGGAACCTAGAGGTCACAAGAGGGACAAGCATAATCCTTCTCAGTAGACGCAGACCCATGCCCTCATCTGCTCAGGCAGAGAGGGACCCCGAGGTAGTGAGGAAGAGGCAGGAACTTCGGCTCCATTTCTTTTGTAGCTGGATGCTGCTCTCCCAAATCCACAGTAGGAAGGGGAGTGGCAATGGGACACTTCCTGCATTTAGCAGGTGGTGGGCACCAAGGCCCACACCCCCATACCCAAGGCTCAGGGATAGACGGGCCGTCAGAGAGGCCAGAGAGCACTGGATTGGCACAGCTGGCAGCTGCTGTCTCCTCCCGCCCCAGCCCTACCCCCCTGTTTTGCTGCCTGGGCAGCTGGGAGAAGTTTGGGTTTGGTGGGGATTAGCAGGAAAGCTGCAGGAAGGGCCTGTGTTGTCCAAGAATTCTGATCCGGGTGTAGTTAAGTAGAGGAGCCTAATTTAATTCTCAGCATACAGCTGAGTATTAATACATCCCAGCTGCCGAGGGGGGTGGAGGTGGGGCTGCAGCCCTAAGGCGCTGGGCCCCCCGGAAGCCACCACTGAGCTGCTGTAGCCTTTTAGGGGAGGAAAGGAGCTCCAGTTCCCCATTTAGGGTCTCAGAGCAGAACCACAATTGCAGGGACTGTCCCAACGCTCTCCTCTCTGAGGAGCCACCAGTATTTCAAGAGTGAAAATACTCACATTTACAGCAAGGGCACAGTTTGCCCTGGGGAAGCCACACTCTTGTTTGTGACCCCAGAGGTCCAGGAATGTCTGACAGGAAGTCTCAGTGTCCATGGTAAAGTGACCAGGCCAAGGTCTGGGGTCTTTATGGCCTTGGCTTGGCCACCAGGCTGTGGCAGATTTCCATGGGGCATCCCTGGGCCAAACTGGTTCCCAAGGAAACTGCTCAGGACAGAAAACCATAGGAGGAGTTAGGGCAGGGATGGAATAGGTGGGAGGGAGGAGGAGGGTGAGGTCTCCAGAACGTAGACTCAGGTGGAAAGTATTTCTTTCTAGAAAGTGCTTGATTTGGAAACCCATCAGCTTTTGGGGGGCCCCTCTCTCCATTCTTGGGGCTGCTAGAAGTGGCTTGCACACAGGAGTGTCTTCCACGTGCGTTTTCTGCTGGGAACCTGCCCTGGTCCTCCTGCCTTCTTCCCTTTATGCTTTCAAGAGGCTGAGCCCAGCTTCTCAGGGGAAGCCCTGCTCCCTTGCCCTTGTAACGCTCATTATCCTAGAGAACCAGCTGCTCTCTGACTCTCGGTGTCCTCAGGAAAGCCTAGCCTAATGGGAACGTGGGACAGGCACATGGGGGTCGTCTGGAAGGATTCCCACCTCCTCCTCATTCCTTGAGGTCTAATCTCATTACTTTTGGACCCAGTCTGAGTTGTTTCCTCAAGGCCTGCACAGCTGAGCACATGTCTTGGTCACCTCCTCGGAAACCCAGTTTCTTCCACAGGCAAAAATGGACAGTCTCTAATATGAAGTCCCCAAAATGATAAAGGAAGCAAGAAGCAGAGCCCTTCCTCTGAGACCCATGGAATCGTTTTAATAATGTTCCCGTTGTGCTAAGGGCTAGCAGTATCGAGCATAATCTATTCAAATGCACAGGAGAACCTCACATTGGCAAATTAGGAATCTGCATTAAAAAAAAATTCCCAAGCCCCGGACCTTCTTTATAATAAATTAGAATTTTTTTTTTCAAGGCAAGTTCTTAACTTGGCAATTTCATTTTTGAAGTTTGGGGAATAAAGTTATTAAAAATGAGGGAAGCTTCTTTTCTCTTCCCATTTTAGGAGAGAAGCATTAATGGTTCTGGCCCCGCGCTATTAGCGCACACCAAATGGTATGATGGCCAGGCAGCCTACGGCCCCTCGGTCTGCTTCAGTCAGTCGTAGGGAAACTCCATGATTACTTGTAAGGACGTCACTCTGTATTTAATGTGCTCTAAAGACACCCTAAGCTTAGAAAGGGCAAAAACAGTGACCACTGGACCCCTTCCTCTGTCCTGCTTCCTCCTGATCTGGTGGCTTCCTGTTAAGTTCTGCCAGAGTCGCAGCACCCCCTACTGTCTAACTGCAGCACATCAAAGTCCAGTGTGTTGTAGCTGGGCCCTTGAGGCAGAGGTGAGTCACCTGGGATCCTGGCGTTCTGGTTGTTTAATGAAAGCATTGTCTCTAGGGAGACCAGCATATGAACTAGGTGTGTGGTCCCTCCGTTCAATATATTGTGTGAATTACTACATCACTCTGCTTCCGTTCTTCTGCATCTCTGCCACAACCCGGCCACCTGCCACCTGGACTCTCACAACCCCCTCCTCCCACTGCCCAGCTCCCCTCTGGTCCTCACGGAACTCTTGAAGTTATTATGTTCTCTATGGTTTCTCCCTCTCCCGGCAAGTGTCACTCCGGTCCCCTCCTAGAATCTTCATGATAACACTGCAGCACTCTTACTTCTTCTAGGCCTCTCCCCTTCGTTCATGAATCCCCTATCCACCTCTGAAGTGTCCTTCAGATTCTCCCATTTCCTGTAACACTCCACATGCAACATGACCCACCAGGCAAAGTTCTCCCTTTGGTACTTGCATCAGTAGTTCAGAAAACCCTCCGGATTTGCTAGCTTCTCCTCCCTCACCTTATCCGCACACACAAAAACTCCTGCTACCAGCACCCCACCCCCCACTCTTCCTCAAACATAGGCGCATACATAATGTTCCACAAATATATTTGCCCTTGGCTTATAGGAAGACAAATATTGTATCCGGTCTAGTTGAGCGTGTCTTCAATGTTCCTTCTTCCTCTGCCTGCTTGTCCCCAGCACGTCAGGCTGTGTGACAGCGGAAATGCTGCTGGGTCCTGGTCTGACCCACTCAGCACAGTACTCTGAATGACAGCACTCAGTGAACAGTTTCGGAGCAAATTGATATGTAGGCAGCCAGGGGCTTATGGAGCACGACTCGACGATGGGTGATATTAAAAAGGGTTTGGCAGTTCCCCAAGGATGCAGCCTCATTGTTGACCAGAGGAGGCAGGACAGGTGTCAGAACTCTCAATCTAGGACTCGTGTGGGAATCGCACGTCAGGAGGAAGTCAAGCATTTCCTGGGGACCCTTTGGCAAAAGCTGTGTTTCCCCATCCCCCTCCATCCAGCCGCTACCCTCAGAGTGAGGAAAGTGGTGTTCAGGAGTCCCGAAAACTGTGCTTGGAGATCTGGGGTCAAGATGATGCTATCTTACCCCTCCTGCCAGAGGGAGGCTAAGCTGGGCCAGCCATGTTGGAGAGGCCAGGCCTGGCTCTTTGTCCCTCCAAGTGCCTTCTTTCTCTCCCTATCCCAGCACCATTCTCACTTGGGTGGGGCCAGGGGAGCAGACCTCCTGGGGAAGCTGGACCATTGATCAGTCATTGGGGTCCCCATGCTGGTTTCATTAACTGGAGGCAGAGGGGGTGGCTGGAGCCCCTGGCTGTGAATGGCCCCCATCCAGACCACGCAGCTGTGACAGGCAGAAGCGGGTTCAGATGTTTTCACACTTTACATTCCTCTCATCTCTTTAAGGGCTGGAGCCCCCTGCCTTGCAGGGACCTCTGCTCAGCTGCCTGTGAAACTCATTCGCTTTGCAGCAATGGAGTTAATTCAGCAGCTTTGAAAGTCTCCCTAAGCCTTTTCTGTGGCTATGATTGATGGCTCCCTGTCCCCCTGGGGGTAACACCCCAGGGACCATAGGGGCGACCTGTCTGCCCTTGCTCGGACTCATCCAAACGGACTCCTCACTTTCCTTTTTATTTTCTGCGGGATCTTTCTTCTCTTTGTGCACAGTGACCTCTCTCCCTGGTGGCTTGAGCCACCCATGTCTTTAAACTGGGCACATCCCTGAACTCCAACTCACTCGAGACCTGGAGTCTTCACGTCGAAAAGGCAAAGCAGCCTCAGGTCCCACAGTGGGGCCTGTATGTCCCCACTTAGGAGATGGCGGGCCAGCAACAAGGCTTGTGAATGCTCACTCTAATGACCTTGTCCAGGCTTGTATTTGATGAACTTGCTAGTATCTGAATTCTGATATTTACCCAAAGAACAGAGATTTTATTGTCTGCCTATTGCCTCCAAGCAGGATGAGTGCCCTAAACAGTTACAAAAATAGTTAATGGCCCAAGTATACAAAGCTTAAAATAAATCAGGGAACAGGTGATCAAGTAGCCGCGGGCCCTACGAGGCCTGGGACTTGCTCTGCCTCCCTTTCCCGGGAGATCTTCTAGGAGCTCTGGTGTCTGCAGGGCCCAGCGGGAGGGGGATGGGTGAGTAGGGCCAGGGCTGCTTGTCCTTGGAGTTTGTGATCTGCAGGAGGAAATGTGGGATGACCTGACGTCGTAGAAATTGAGGAATCCTAGGTCTTGTTCCAGCCCTGCTGATGCTGAATTATATAAACTTTAGGCGAGTAATTTCAGTATTATTTCTTTCATTCACTCACCTTTTCAATAAACAGTGCGTGCTTTCTGGGGTCTTGCAGACCTTGTGCTGTATCCTGAGGGTGCAAAATTCACAGTTCCTGCTCTAATGGAGCGTATAGTCCATTTTGGGCCTTCGTTTCTACATGAGGAAAATGGGAATCACTTCTGCCTTCCCTGCCTTGCAGGATTGTTGAGAGCGTGGGTATGAAAAGTAGAGTGGTGTTTCTCGCCTCTTTTCACCCATGACCCTGATGCTAAATTTTTGCTCTATCTTCTGTACGTCTCCAGTAGCCAAGATTGGATTGATCTTTAATTACTCTACTTTTTATTAGGAACACAATAGGCACATCAAATAATGTGTTTCTAACTATAAACACACCCCCTTACACACACACACACACACACACACACACACACACTGCAATTCTGATGTGCCTCTTAGAAGTCACTGGTTTAGGATTATTATATAAGTGAGGGGTCCCCTAGAAATGGATGGAAGGTGAGGAGCAAACAGTTCCCAGGAAAGTGCACCAAGCTGGGTTGTGAAAGACTCGGGTCCAAGTCCATAGCTTTCCTCCTATTAGCCACATGTCAGTAATGCCCCAGAAATGCAGGCGGGGCCGGTGAATATTTCACAAGCCTCATTTGTAAACCATTGCCTACGATTCGTTTTAAAATTAATTATTTAGTCAAGATCCCCATGTTGCACTGCAGAGTAATTTTTCTATGGTCTGTTCTATCCGGCGGGCCCTGGGGTCAGAATGTAGGTGACCCAGGCATGCTGTTCCAGGAGACGTTTCAAGCTAAATTGGGCTGCCCTGGCTCTGCTGCCAGGCTTCCCCTCCCTGGGCTGACTGGGTGGGGGATATTTGGAGGAGCCCTCATTGACCCCCCCTCCCCTTTTTCGATCCCTGAGCCTTTTAACACATCACTCACTTATCCCCTCATTCGGTCAGTCATTCAGTCATTTAACAAACACACTGGGAGCCCACCATGAGCCAGCATGGCAATGGGGCCTGGGAAACCAGTCTACCAGGAAGACAGACAGAGAAGGGCCCTGCAGTGTTACAGGCATTAAGGTTCACACATACATGATGAGGCAGGCGTTGTGGCTACTTGGGTCTGGGGGACGTGCAGACTTGGGAAGACTTCCTGGGAGCGTCGGTTCTCCAGCTGAGTTGGAAGAGGAGTGGGCCTACACGTGGCCGGGAGGGAGGCAGGGCGGGAACATGGACATTTGCTGCAGAGGCGGCTGTGGGAGAAGAGGCACAAAGACGTAAATCATTGGGCGTGTTCAGGCAACCGTACACTGTGGGGTCTGACCAGGTGCGACAGAGGGAAGGGGTGCTGTGCTGGAGACAAGGCCAGGGTCAGTGGGCAGGCCCAGGCCTGGAGCTCCTGTGGGCTGTGCCCTCAGCCTAGAACATTGGCCATTCCCCCTGCTGCCTCCCACCTGTTCAGGCCAAACCTCATATTTACCAAATGACTTCAAGCCCTGACCTCCTCCCAGGTCCTTGGACTCTATCCTAGTTGGGAGGAAACCAGATCTCGCCCTGCCAGTTTGCCCTGGTGCTTCAGAGAATGCCAGCTCTTGGTCAAGCCCAGTGCGGCCCCTAGTGGGCCAGACCTTTCAGCCCCCCGTGTTCTATGGCCTGGCGGGGCAGGCACTGGAGATGGGCAGCTCTCATCTTCCACCTGCCCAGGTCAGGTGGAAGTCTCAAAGAGGGGAGTCCGCTTAGGAGGACATGCTGAGAAGGTGCAGGCCTACGTTGCTCAGGGTTTACAGAAAGGATCCCATGAGAGGCTGGTGGGCATAAAGTCACAAAGAGCAAGACTGTCTGTGGGTGAAGGGTGTATGTAGGGGGACATGTGGGTTTGGGTCTGGAGTGTCTTGGACAGGCATGGGGTTGGATTCAGAGAGGAAGCACCCACTGTGTACAGTGCACCCTCACATATAGCCCTGGGAGGAGGTATTAGCAGCGCTGTTTTTACCTGATGGGGAAATTGAGGCTCAGAGGAGCTGAGTCTCTTACCCAAGGTGACATAGCTGGTGATGGGGTAATGTTACCTTCCATGACACCTCGGCCCCCTCTCCCACCTCCCTGGGTGCTTACAGGCAAACACTTTCCTTCAGCAGAGGCAGGACCCCTACGGCAGCCCACGTGACAGAAGCAAAAGTGGCAGCCTCGAATGTGGGCTGCCAGTTGTGTGGATTATGTTAACGTAACCACCATATGCCGAGTATCTTCTAGGTGCCAGGTGCCTTGCATACATTACCTCATTTGCTTTTAACAACCCTGTACCTTAGGTATTATTACACCTGTTTTGTAGTTGAGGACCCCAGATCAGAAAGGCTGAGTAACTTTGCCAAGTCACCCAGGAGGAGAGTCCAGTCCGTTAGATGCTCCTGCCAGTACTTCATGCTGTGTCCAGTTGGCTTCAGCTCTGGGCTAGATGCCACCACTCCCCATCAGTCAGGGACCGTGACTTCTCTGTTGTGGCCCAAGGCATTCAGGGTCAAGGAGGTAAATCTGCAGCCAAAAAGGCATTGTTTGATGGGGCTCCTGCCCTCCCACCAGTTATCTCTGCACTCAACAGGTATGCACACTCTATATTGAACATTGGGGCTGCAACAGAAAACAGGAAAGAAGGGTCCCCGCCCTCCAGGGTCCACAGGCTAGTGGATGAGAGAGGCAAGAAAGCCAACATGGCTAAACAGTGTGTTTGGGTTCATGGAAGCCCAAAGCAGGGGCCCTGAACTGTCCCTGATGCTCAGCCAGCACCCACTGAAGGAGACATCAGTCCCCATGACAGCACCATAGCCATTTCACAGGGGAGCAGACTGAGCCCCGACAGGTCAAGTTACACATCCAAGGTTGCCCAGCACCGAGTGGCAAAAGCGGGACTCAGTTCTGTCTGATGCCACTGTATCCTGCAAACCACCCTGTGAGTGCTAGAAAGACCCTGGTGTCATCCGCATTCTGAGCCACCTGCTCCCACCTCCCATGAACAAAAGAGAACTCGGAATGGCAGCTGGCAGCAGGCAGTGGCTGACCATGATCGGTCCTGGGCACCCTGAAGGGTAGGGTGTCTAAGGCCTCAAGTCTCTGGCTCCTCAGCAGCCTGCAAGGGAAGTGAACCACCTTCAATTAATAACTACCCACAGCTTCCTACTTGGGTTCTGCACAGAAGGACTGTTGCCGGCATGACCGGTGTTTGGAGAATTGACTTGAACTCCTCATAGAGGAGCAGTCTTTTGGGGGTGGGGACAAGCTGGGCCGGCGGTGAGGACGGGTGAGCTAGATGCAGACCCGAGAGCGTACACTGGGAAGCAAAGCTTCATTCTGATTCCCGTGCCCTTCCTCTCTGCCCTCCTTTACAGTCAGGGGGAAAAAGTCTTTCCATGCTCCTCTTCGAAGAAAAGTAATTACATACAAGAGTTCATACTGTGACTTAGTCAGAGAGCCCTTGGTTCTTGCCCCAACCTTTGCACAAACTGTGATCTCCAGCAGCGTCTTCCCCTCTGTGGGCTTCTGTTTTTCTCCTGTGTGGATGGGGATCGTACCAAGCTATTGCACAGGATTACTGTGGAGCACGAAAGCCTACAGAGGGGTTTTCTTAGCTCCTTAGAACGTAATGTGCCCCCTGCCTCCCCTATGATTGGGAAAGGGTGATGCTTACCAGAAATGAAAGCATCTATGGGGCATTGCAGTGTCAGCGAGGGCAACTGAGGCAGGCAGGTAAGTGTGCTTCCCAGCGTCTCCTAAATCACCTGCTTATTTCCGTGGTCAGACTAAATCGTCAAAGTGGCTAGATCTCTCAACTCCTCCAGATTTTGCATTCCCACACACACAGCTTAGAACCCCAACTCTTCCCACTTTATATAGGATGGGGACAGTCAGGAACTTTCATCTCAAGCTGTCACAAACCAGGATTGGGCAGGACTCTTTAGTGCCCAGCTTAAGGTGGGACTGGTTCCAGCTGGGTGACAGAGAAGTCCAGAGGTTATAGCATCTATGGAGGCAAAAGTGTGGGGTGGTGGCCTAAGGTCTTTGCCACAAGAAAGGACCGTAGGGTAAGAGGAGGTCGGAACCAGAGAATCCTATACAGGTTCTGACACAGCCCCACGGCTCACAAGCGGTGGCCTTCCAGGGAATGCTGCCATCATCCCCGTCCACTAGTCAGCATCCTGTTCTCTTGATTAATCCTCAGGGGGAGTAGTTGTTACCCCTATATTTATAGATAAGGAAACTAAGAGTCCAAAAGTTCAGGGACTTCACCTCGAAACACTAATATGATTGACAGGGGCGTATCAAACCCAGGGGCTGGATCCGCGGCTCCTTCCGCTTTCAGAGGCTTCTCTGCTCTTTCAGAAAGTTCTCCAGACATTGTTCAAGTTTGTCTCTCCTCCTATGTGCCTCATTCCCCTTATTGGAAAGGGACAGTCCTCCTGTCTGTGTGATGCCATATCCACACCCTGTCCCCAATGTGCTGCCTCGGTAGAATTTCCAGAGTGCACTGAGGTCTTCTCGGAGAAAGGCTCGGAGTGTGGAGCAGCCAGTTCTGGGACCAGCTGTGGACACACCGAGTAGCCTCATGGAGTGTAAGGCTAGTTTCTAGTTTCTTCACGTGCCAGATCCTGGAGAATTGGAGAGAAACCCTGACCTCGGTGGTATGCTAGAAACAATCAGCTTTCTGGGTGGAGGTCAGGGAAAGGCCCTAATTTGCCGCGTTTGCCAATTTCTGTGGTGTAAATGTTTCTGCCATGACCATTTCAAGCCACCAAATGTGATATCAGCCAGCTTGCAAAACTCCTGAAAATTTAAGTTGGCTTTCACAGGCCAGAACCAGGGAGTTCCAACCCATCATTTAACGGTTATGCCCCATCATGGCCCATCTAGTCTGTCCCCTACTCCTGCTCTTCAGGCTATACTGCCCAGTAACGTCCCCAAAAACTGCACATAAGCCACCCTCATCCCCTGCCCCCAGACCCTGCAGACAGCTGCAGGCCTCTCCCTTTGAGTTCCAGTTCTTGGGAAAATGGGTGTCTCTGGCTGGAAAAAAAATTCTATTTGGAGATAAATGCTCATTCTCCAAACCTGGAGGAAATACAGTGTTTGCTGAATTGGCCCCCAGGAGCTAAATAAATTTGAATCACCATCCTCCTTAAACCAGCTCTGCTCTCTTCTCCACTCTGAGCCCCAGTAAACAGCCCCTCAGCTGGGGGCCTCTTGGGATGCTGGCAAGTGACTGCCTATGCTTACATTTTTATCCTACACTTTCCTTTGTAACCCAGCAGGGCTTCCCCTTACCTCCCCCAAAGTCCTGCCTAGAGACGGGACTTGAGAGGAAAAGGAATGGCTCCCCTCAACCCTCTCTCTTAGAAACTCCTCTTCATGGGAGCCCCTTATGGATTCCTTCAAGGACATGAGGAAATTCACCCGTAGTGGGCAGAGCAGAGCACACCAGCCTACCTTGCCTTTCATCCGTAAATGGGCTGTACAGACATAGCACTGCCTTACTTTAGGAAAGAAGCACATTTTGGAAATCTCGTGTTTAATAACAACTACCACCCCTCCACCTGGGGAACACTTTCGGGTTGCCAAAACACTTTTCTATATTGTGAATCATCTAATCCAAACCTCATGCCAACCCAGGGCAGTGGGTAGTGATTATTAAAGCACCCTCATGGCGTCTGAGTCTGCCAGTCCTGGAAGGGACTTTAGATGTCACCCTACACAGAGGCCCACAGCTGATTGGTCAGTCTCTGCTTGGCCCCTACAATGGTGGAAACTCAGCAGCTCCTGGAGGCAGCCCATTCCAGCCTGGGAGAGTGCTTAATATTTGGGTCAAGCCCAAATCTGTCCCTGTGTTATATAGATTTAATGCACTGTTTGTAGTTTGACCCTTCAGGGCATACAGAAGTGATGGAATCAAATCCCTCATTCAGATAATCAAAGGGGGTTCTCCTGTCTCTCCACTGCCCCCTCCCCCAAATCTCTCTCACATAGCCCAGATTCCTTCAGATTTTCCTCATATAACTTAGTGCAGAATCCTTTCACCGAACTGCTCAGCACTCCGCTGAATGTACTTTCCTGTACCTGTTTCAGCACAGTGGGTGGGACTGGAAGCCCTGTGTGAGCTGTGCATCTCTTAATGCATCCTCAGATAGCATTCACTTAGGTTGGGTTTTTTATTGTTGTTTTTGACAGATACATTACACTTTGGACATACTGAGCCTGCTGTCAACTAAAACACTGCTGCTAAACCGTGTCTTCCCTGCTCTGCCCTTATATTATTGATTTTTTTTTTTTGACCAAAGTGTTAGAAGTGTTGAGTTCTGACTTATTAAGTGAAAATGAATCTTATTAGACTTAGCATGTTGCCAACATTGGTAAAGATCCGCTGGACTCCAGTTTTATGTCACCCATAAATTTGCTGAGCATTCCTTCAGATATCTTCTAAGGCACTGCTAGAAATATTGAAGAGGGCTAAGGAGAAAGTACGCAGCGCTCTCCTAGAAGCCTCCCTCAGGCTGACACCTACCTTTTAATTGTCATCCTTTGGGGGAAGCTGACTAATCCACACCATTGTCCACTGGGCCACTTCCTTCCTTGTTTTCCACAAGGATATCATGGGAGGTACTGGGCGGAGGTCACTAACACCATCCACATCTACTACATCTCCTTGTCTGCCAGCTTAGTACAAGGTCAGACAATTAAGTTCACAGACTCATGCTAGAAAAAGTGCTACATACCTCATTGCTGAATATCACTATGGTCACCTTCAAAGTACTCCCCTTGGGAAGCTATGCACCGATGCCAGTGCCTAGTCCACCCTTCAAAGCAATTTTGGAATTCTTTCTGGAATGGCCATCAGAGCTGTCATTGTATTACCCTTGGTGTCCTGAATGTCATCAAAATATCTTCCTTTCAATATTTCCTTTATCTTCAGTTAAAGAAAGAAGTCATTGGGGACCAGATCGGGTGAGTAGGGAGGGTGTTCCAATACAGTTATTTGTTTACTGGCTAAAAACTCCCTCACAGACAGTGCCATGTGAGCTGGTGCATTGTCGTGATGCAAGAGCCATGAATTGTTGATGAAAAGTTCAGATTGTCTAACTTTTTCATGCAGCCTTTTCAGCACTTCCAAATAGTAAACTTGGTTAACTGTTTGTCCAGTTGGTTCAAATTCATAATGAATAATCCCTCTGATATCAAAAAGGTTAACATCATTGCAACAAGTTCTCAAACTTAATTGTCAGCCTGGTAATCATGTTAAATCCAGAAGCTGAGCCCCATTATAGCAGGCGGTCGGCCTTGTGACCCCCGTGCCCAGCACAGTGCCTCGCACATGGCAAGGACTCGAGAAGCATTTGAAGAAATAATGGGTAGCGTTCACGAATGAAAGGAACTGGCTCGGATCAATGTGAACATTAGCGATATTCAGGTTTTGATTCCACCTTCTTTCTATATTTTGAAAATTGGAATATTTGTTTCTTCCTTCTTCCCTCCAGCACCTCTTTAACACTCATGACTCCTAAAAGGACACCAATTTGCTTACTGATGAGAAAATAAGAGCTTGGGAAAGTTCAAGGATTTGCCCAAGGTTAAAAGCTAATAACAGGAGACAGTAGAATTTCAGCAATTGTTTGCTGGCTTCGAGGTACCATGATGTATGTCTAGCCTCTAGTGCACTGAGGCTGGGGAAGCTCCCCCTGCTCAGACAACGGTGACGTAGACATTTCATCCTAACAAAAAATGATAGGGACACAATAGAGTAAAGCAGGTATATTTCTTTTATAGCCTCAGTCTCATTCACTATCCATCATTCATTAATTCATTTCGTTGATTCAACATTTATTTATTTATTTATTTATTTATATAAATTGTATTGGGGAACATTGTGTTTCTCCAGGGTCCATCAGCTCCAAGTTGTTGTCCTTCAATCTAGTTGTGGAGGGTACAGCTCAGCTCCAAGTCCAGTCACCGTTTTCAATCTTCAGTTGCAGGGGGCACAGCCCACCATCCCATGCAGGAATTGAACCGGCAACCTTGTTGTTGAGAGCTCGCGCTTTAGCCAACTGAGCCATCTGGCCGCCCTCAACAAATATTTATTGAGCATCAACTAGTGCCAGCCTATTGTGGGCCCTAAGAATACAATTGTTAATCCCTCTTTAAGCTTAAATTTTAGTTAGGGATGGGAGAGAAAATAACTAAGTAAGTAGATATATAGTACAGTGGTACCTTGATTTTCGAACGTCTCCGTTGACGAACATTTCGGCTTACAAATGCCATAAATTTTATGGATCTATGGTATCATTAGATAGTAAAATTCATGCTAAATTTGCAGTTTTAGGGGTTGATTTTAAAGGTCTGGAATGGATTAATCCATTTTGCATTACTTTCTATGGGGAAACTGTGCCTCTCTTTTTGAATGTTTCAGAACGCGAAAGGTCTTCCAGAATGGATTACGTTCGAAAACCGAGGTACCATGGTATATGGCCATGATAAGTGCATGAAATAAGGCAGAGCATGGGGATTGCAAGAGGTGGATGGGTTCTATTTTACTCTGAAGACATGGCATCTGAGCAGAGACTAAATGAAGAGAACGAGACAGCCAATGTCTTGGGGATATCAGCCCCAGCAATACTGTATTGTATTGGTGGAGGTACATACAACACATTTTCTTCCAGAAAGCAGGAACCTAGATCATATGATGAACTTTCCACCTATAAAATATCTGATTCTTTCCAGGTGTATTCATTCATTTATTCACTCATTCATTTTCTCAATAAATACTAAGCATCTCCTCTGGGTCAGTTGAGTGCTGGGGGGTGAAGATGTGAACAAAGCTTTAGTGCAGGAGGCAGACAAGTCTATGAGCCCAAAAGCACCGGCGGTAAGAGCTGCCATGGCGCCATGGACACGCTGGCGGAAGAGAACAGTTGAGGCATGTCACCGTTCATGACATTCCAGGGCTCCATCTGACTACAGAAAATATAACATAAAAGCATTAGATTCTGCAATGATGATTATCAAAAATGTCAAAGTCATTTAGCATTTCTTTAAACAAAATCTTATACAGAAAGTCCAATATATAATAGTAAAAGGAATTGCTCTGATTATAACAAAATTAGGGCCTTAGAGGCACCTTCTAAAACATATAACAGGATGAAAACTACTGTCCTAAATATCTGTTATGTTTAAGATCAGAAATCTGTCCATTTTCCACCAAAATCCGCTTATCTTCAAGTGCCCGAGTAAACCAAATTTGGAGAACCGTTCAGTTATCAATCGAAACCACTAAAACAGTTACCTCTGGCTTGCGTTAAATGGAATAAATCTCTGCCCAGATGACAACTGATTCAGCTATTTTCCCCCCTCTTCAAAGTCATCAAATCAAACTTAGCGCAGTCGAGGTGACTCACAAGCACAATTTAAAGGGCTCATCGTTTTGTTGTTTTCTGCTTCTGGACAGAGGGCGTACCTTAGTTTGCACTAAGAATCACCTCTTTTAAAGTGTGCTGGTGCATCCCCTGGTTATGAGTTGTCCTAAATTGTTCTCTAGAACATGCTCATTTGAAGAAAGTCCTGCTTTCTTCGCACTCTGACACATACAAATGGATGTTCGCAATTCTCTTGCACACATTCTCTTATGTGCACACACACACACACACACCACACACACCACAAGCCAACGTAGACCTTACAATTCCAGCTGAGGAACCCACTGTCCTGGCCACACTAACCGGCCGCCTCCTCTTTCTTCTCTCTGCAGATGACGGCAACTGCTCAGGCACCCTCTAAGGCCCAGGCTGTCCACATCTCCGCACCTTCAGCTGCTGCCAGCACTCCCGTGCCCAGTGCCCCCATTGACCCCCAGGCCCAGCTGGAGGCTGACAAGCGAGCTGTGTACAGGTAGGAGACACTTCAGCCGTGGTGAGAAGCCCTCAACCAGCTTCAGGCCCAACTCAGCTGTGAGAGATGAGATTGCAAGCCAGTGGGTGGGCTCAGCAAAGACAGTGGCCAACAGCTGCTCCCTATAGGGCCTTCTGTCTCAAATCAATCCAGAGATCCCTCAGCTGGCCACTGTGGGTTGATGCTAGCTTCCTGGAACTGTATAGTGAGGGATATGAGAGCCTGGGCAGTATCTTCCTTATCCAAGCTGGGGAGGTGAGCCCTAATGAGCCAGAAACCCTCCGCTCAGCAAACAGACAGCTGCCTGGGGACTCCCCTGTCCAGTCCCATTGTTGCCTTCACTCCCACAAGAGCACTGGACATCTGGTTGCACCATCTAGGAGTTGGTATTATGCGAACTTCAATATGTCTGACAAGTATTGGGAGAGCTTGTTAAAATGCATGGTTTTAGGCTCCGCGCTCAGAAATGCTGACTCAGTAGGTCATGCTACAGGAAGAGGAATATGAACTTTTAAAAACGTTCCAGGTGAATGTAATGCATACGGTCCTTGGACCACATTTTGATTCATGGTAGTCTTTAGTTTTGAGCAACAGGTGTTGTGTGCAGCTTTATAGGTTCTGGCACCTTCCCCAGATGGGGAGTTTGCTGATAGCAGGCACTTGTCTCATCTTGCTCTGCACCAGCCCATGTACCCAAGGCTGGGCCCTGAATGGTCCAGAGAGTGGGAGGGGCTCAGGGAAATTCCTGCCTGTCTGTGTCGGTGGCTGGGGAGAAGCTGGAGTCATCTGAGAGCAGGCCTGGATGAGGCTTCAGCAGAGACTGTGCTATCATTTGTCCACACGGAGAACTCACCACCAAGAGAAGGTTCTCAAGTCCCACTCAGGACTGAGGCGGGACCCTTGTTCACATTTACTGTGTGAGCATAGACATTCACCTGTACCGGTGAGCACACTGACCTCTGTCTGGGCACACACTGTAGCAGGTGCTAATGTCAGTAACGTGGAATGGGCTACCTAGGGTGGACAGGAAGAAGACTGATTCCCTCCTCACGCCCCCTGCAATGGCAGAGCCTTTGTGATGATGGTGGTGATTGTTGCTGTTATTACCATTATCACTGGCATTAGTTTTAGTTACTCAGATGAGCTGAATTCTTCTAATGCCAACAGTTGGGGGTCCAGAGCAATGAGCTCTGATCCATAGATCCTTGCATGAGGGTCCTTCCCAGGTCTGGAGGAAGGCTAAATCACAGTGCCTGGGTGCCCCTGCCCAATGCACAGGCCTGGTCCAGCTTCCTGCAGGGAGCGAGCTCTGCCTTGGGCCCCAAAGAATGCCGTGACCTGGTCCCAGTTCTTGTCAGAGAGACTCCAAGAGGCATCAAGCCAGCCTCCCCCAGTATGGGACTGGGCACATCTGTCCTCCCTTCCCTCCTTCCTTCACACTCTTTCCTTGAGCCTTACTATGAATGTGTGGGAGCCCTGGCTGGACTCCAGGGGAAAGAGGGTAAACCTATCAAGTGCACGGGCTGTTCCTGTCTCTTCAAACAAGAAACCAACACAGTATGGTCAGAGCTCTAACAGAGACGCTTCACAGAAGAGGCAATATTGAAGTTTGATCTCAAAAGCTGGTAAGACAGTTCACCAGGAGGAGCAATGGGTAGAGTAAGACCTTCTAGGCAGAGTAGAACCTGACGTGTTCCAAGAACAGCCAGGAGCCAGAGCAGCTGGGAGGGGAAATGCAGCTGCACAGCCACCTGTAAATTAACCTGTGTGGTGGGCTGCTGCTTCTGTGAGGGCTGTAAGAAGAGAGAGGAGAATAACATGGCCTCCGGAAACTGCCTCATGGTCTGAAGACTTGGGGGCACAGCCATTATTCTTCGCTAAAACCCCTACTACTCAAAATATGGTCCACTGTGAGCAGCATCAGTCGCCTGAGAGCTGACTGGACATGCAGGCTTTCAGGCCTCACTCAGGCCTAAGGGTTCCTGATCTGCACTTTCACAAGGTCCCAGGTGATGTATGGATGCAGTGAGACTGACCCCAGGCACCGTCCGAGACTCTTGATGGCAGGGACCTGTAGTGAGTACAGATCAGAGTCTAGAGAGACTCCCCCAGATTTGTGTGTAACAAAAAGCTTCCGGAAACTGATGCTTGAGTCACGCCTCTGTCTCTGAGCTCTAGTTTCATGACAGAACCTCATCAGCACGTTTGGTAAGCATTCAGGAGACAGCCCATGTGCGTACCTGGCACTGCGTCTGGCACAAAGCAGAGGGGTCCCCTTGTTCCCATCAGTGGGCTCCATGGCCTCCCTAAGATGCCAGGCTCCTTCCCCACCCAGGCTAATCTACAGGACAGGAAGGTGATCTCCCCCACAGGAGCTGTCCCTCAGGATGTCACATCTTCCTGTTTGCTTTCACACTCACTCTTTACCTTCTCCCACCACACTGACCACCCCACAGCCCTTGGTGTTTGCCACGTCATCTGTGCAGGTCACCACCAACCGCCCAGCCAAACATGGCTGCCTGGCATCTCAGGACATCAACACTGTTGTCCAACTTCACTTCTCTGCAGCCCGTCCTGCCTGCCTCCTGCCCCAGGGTTGTCTCCCACAACCACACCTCTCCCATTAGCACCAGCTGCCCTCTCTGCAGCCCCTGTGAGATGACAGGGAGGGAGCTGAGCCTCCTGTAGGGTTGGGTAATTTTAATTAGATTTGCCTGCCTGGGGCAGCCTGACTGCTCCAAAGCACTTCAGGGAGTCGGCATTTCATGTCAATAAATGTAACAAGACTCTTTCGATTCAGATTAGTGCTCACACTGACTTTTGGGAGCCCCCATCACAGCCCTTCCCAGAACCACAGATGAAGGAAGGGTGGGGGAGACCCCTCCTTGCCCAGGCCTCCGCAGGGCAGCAGAGGGGCAGCCTGACAAAGGGAGGCATGCTTGTGAGCGAGAGAGCCTGCCACTGCCCCTGAGGTTTTATTTGTGTATGAGGATGTATTAATGAAATGTGTTGGTTCCTTCTGGTGTGGACACTGTGTGTGTGTGTGTGTGTGTGTGTGTAGGGGCAGAGGGGAGGCCTAGGCTGTCTTTAATTGGATCATACCAAAGCATCATCTGGGCTAATCAGCAAGGCAGCCAGGAGTCCTGCTCAGATTAATGACTGCAGTCTAATCTGAGCAGATCCCGTGATTGGATGCACATCGTGGGTAATTGTGTTTGTGGCCCAGGAGCAATATTGGAAGGGGTCTGAGGAGGGAGCCATGCAGTGAGGTCTGCAGGCTTGGACCCACTCAGTTCTGTCCTTCCTCCGCCCCCACCTCAGCCCCAGGGTTCTTCCCCTTAGAAGTTAAAATGTCGCTTGGACCACAGCACACCACAGCACACCATCTCTCCGTGCTGGTGGAGAGTGTCAGGTACTGTGTGGGACCTGGCGGTTAGGTTGCCAGCAGTGCAGAATCAGGGCCAAGAGGGTGAGGTTAATCCAGCTTTCACTCTCCCTCCTCCCTTCCAGTCTCCTTCCTTCCCCTTTGAAGTGAGTGGGTTCCCATGGAAACCGTGATGTCCTGGGGAGCAGAAGAGTGGCAGGGAGCTCGGCCTGGCCAGGTGTGAGTGGGGGAGGAGGTTGGCTTTGCTGAGACTGCTCCTGAGGCATGTTAGTTCTACCCCTCAGGCTCAAAACCTCTCTGAGAACCCAGGAAGTGGCCCACCTGGTGCTGAAGAAGTTACTATTATTGATGGGAAATGTTAGGCTGGAGGCATGAGCACTGAGAAAATAGTGGGGGCAGTTGTGCTTTGCTTCTCCATTCAAAATGCTGGAGAATTGAACTGCAAATCAGGTGGAGAGGGTGAATGGCTGCTGCACTCCATACAGCTGACTTTGAACAACGCAGGGGCTTAGGGGTGCTGAACTGTGTGCAGTTGAACACCTGAGTATAACTTTTGACTCCCCCAAAACTGAACTACAGTCGGCCCTTTGCATCCGTGGATTCAACAACAGGGGCTGAAAGACAGTACTATTGACCCGTAGTTGGGGAACGCAGGTTGGGAATATAAAAATACTGTTTTTGATCTGTGGTTAGTTGAATTTTGGATAAGAAACCTGTGGATACAGAGGGCCAACTGTACTTATTGGGGGGGGAAATCCACGTATAACTGGGCCCGTGCAGTTCAAGGGTCAACTGTATTTCTGCTTTGTGGCAGTACTCACAATTGAATTGATTGTGTTAACATTATTTCTGTCCTTCCCTCCCACCCCCCAGATTATTAACTCCATGAGGGCAGGGTCTATGTCTGTTTTATTCATTGATTTATCCCCAGCACCTTACACAATACCTTAGAGTCAGCAGCTTGGATGAAGTACGTGCTAAATCAGTGCTTAGCGAATGGATTCGTGAACTAGGCGAGGCAGTGCCCCATATCACTATACACCACGGTTCCAGGTTGGTGTGCTGGCAAACTGGCTCTCGGGGGCAAGGGGAGGGAGAGCTTTGACCTGTAGCATTTGCCGGTTGCCAATGGGTGAATGCTCCCACCATGACCCATTTCAAGCTACCAATACGAGGCCACTGAACAGAGTTGGGAAAAGATGCGTTCAGTTGGTTCTTGCCCGCCTAAAGTATAAACCCCACACAGGTGGCCAAGTTACAGGCACACAGTCTCTTGTTTTTAAACAGGTCAACGCATCTTATAACTGATTCTTTGAATGGTTTTACTCATACCTTTAGCCATGATCTGACATTCCTTGGTCTTCGTTGGCTTATCTGGTCTACTCCTGGGTTCTAAATTTGAAATGTTTTCTCTTATTAAATTAATACTTAGAACAGAGCCTGGCACAGAGTAAGTGCTTTATAAGAGTCTGCAATTGTAATTTCCCTCCCCGCCCCCTTAACCTCAAGACAGTGAATTTTCTCCTTTCCAGACCCATACCCAGCAGTGTCTATCTCTTTCCATTTGCTTGAGCAAAGCCTCACCGTCACCCTCAACTTATACACCTTCTCCAAGTAGATTCCAAGACTTCCCTGCTTTATCCATCAACAAACTCCTTCCTGGCAGCTCCAGAAACCCTGCGTCACACCATTCTTCTGCGTCTTTAGTTTCTCAGCTTTCAGAATCATGACCTTTCCATATAGCATTTCCAGTTCTTCACGTCAATCTCATCTCTCCGTAAACCACAAACTCAGACCTTTTACTCATGTGACCTGCCCCTAGAGAGCTCATGCTGCAGTCCCATTCTAGTTCAATAAAAGCAACATACATTTCTAAAGCCCTGTTTGTCTTACACTTGTTCCTGTCTCATCCAGACTGGGTCCCTCTGGAATCCACACTCATTGGGGGAAGGGTCAGAAGAGGGCAGTGGGCGTGTTCGGATCGCTCCCTTAGAGACCGTCCTTCTAAAAGTCACTGAAGTTCCAGGCCTGATCCCGATGGTCCTATCGCTAGAGGCGCAGATGTCACAGAGCGGCCGTGCTGGGCAGTGGGATGAGATCTAGAAGCAGATTTAGTGATAACTAGCTTTGTCACCTTGGGGACGTTCATCTCTCTGAGCCTCTGTTTTCTTAACCATAAAAAGGAAACTAGTAATAGCTAGACTAAACTTAGATCATATATGATAATACCTGACCTACAGATCAGTGTTTGCTAGGTAGACTGGGGTGGGGTGGGGTGTTTTAAACGGAGGAGCCAGTATGGGTCCCCACAGCCTGTTTGGCATGGAAGGGGTCTGGTGCATTCAAGGGGACATAATCCAGGGTTAGGATCGTGGCCTTTAGATTTAGATCGCCTGGGTTTACCTTCTGGCTTCACCACTGGGCACTAAACCTTTCTGGGCCTCGTTTCCTCATCTGTAAAATAGGGCTAAAAATAGCAGTATGTCTTTATCAGGCTTTTCATGAGGATTAAATGAGGTAATGCACAAAGAGCTTGGAGAAGGGTCTGGCATATGGCAAGCACTCTGTAGGTGTTAGCTGCGATTAGCAGTTTGGGGACATGCAAGCAGGGGTTGGTCAGGCTAGAAGGTAAAGGCTGAGGTGGTGCACCAAGAGGCAAGACAGGCAAGGGCTCCCAGCTTAGTGTCTACACACTGCCGTTCAATTAAACACTCACTGAACTCTGCTACATGTAAAGCGTCATGTTGAGTTCCAGAAGGAGTTCTGAATAAGGGAGAATCGGTCCAGGAAGTGGGAGAAAGGTGACGTAGAAAGTAGCTGTCATAAACTTGGTACATAGGATGGGCTTAAAAAAGTATTTGTGGAATTGACTGCACGCTACTGGCCCCCAGTGCAGTGTGGGAGAGTTGCACTGCTTTTCCCAAGGGAGGTGATGCCCATGGGAAATGATAGCCCAGCTGCCTTTCCTGGGGCTGGGCTGGAAGATGGGGGTGGGAGGAACCCCTAGGTTTAGGGTGGCCACAGGGGTGGGGCCTTTTGTGACTGTTGTCTTCAGCAGCTGGCCGGCCAGGACCCTGGGAACTGGGACTTCCTAATGAAGTGTCTGAGGGAACTTTTCCACCTGTGACCAAACAGTGTTCTGGCTCCAGAGAGTTAACCCTGGGGCTTAACCCTATTCCTTCCCTGGAATTGTGCTCGGTCATTCCTGGAACGTGCTGGGTGAGCTGGCCTGAGAATGGTGGGGGACAAGTTCAGCCATTCCAAGTGGAAAAGTCTGGACCAGATGCTTCTGGACTAGGTGCTGGGAGCAGATGTTCCAGGCTGCATCCTGGGCTGGGAGCTCTCACAGACACTTCTGGTTGTTGGAAGCAGGTGGTTCACTGGCATCAGAGCTGACATCTCAGCTGTTGACCGTAGTCAGGAGAGTGACCCTGCTGGAGCCATAATCTGGAAGTAAAACCATGCTCAGTTCTCTCCTGGCACCAGGCAAAGCCTGTTCCCTGCCCTTCCTGCAGGCATCTGAATATCCCGCCCCAATCCCAGCCCCCACACATGCTGCTGGCAGGCACAGAGGCTGCAGCTTCCCAGCCCAGGGAGCAGGTGTGTGCAGAGGCAGTGGATCCTGCTATCCCACAGCTCACCGCCTGGCCTAGGCAGAGCTGAGAAGTCCAGGTATCTGGCCAAGACTGATACGAGATGCGGAGCCTGGAATCCTAATGACTTTCAGCCTCACAAGGTTATGTTAGGATTAGAGGAGATAATCAACGCTAACAGACAGTGCTCAGCACGTAGAAGGCTCTCGGTGAATGGCGGCTCCATTTATGAGTAGGTACTGTGAGCAGTAGAGACTGGATCTGCCTCCGTACCAGAGGGAAGGCAACCAGTAGTTGGGCTTCCCACTAGTGCCAGTGGGGTTGGGTGGGGTGGGAGGAGAGCCAGCAAGCAGGGGCTCTGAGAGCTCAGGTGGCTGATGCCGTCTCACCAGGGCTGCACTAAGCCAGCCTTGCCCTTTAACCATAGTACCACTCTCTGAGTTTCCCAAGCACTGGTCCATTTCGTGGTCAAGTGGAATGAACATAAGACTGAGACTTCAATCTAAGCTCTGACACTACCACTGGGCACGTCATTTAACCTCTTTAAATAAGCTTTCCTCCCCCACCAGGTAGGTGTCAAATGAGAAAACAAAAGATCAAGAAAAACATTAAAGTCCTCTCTAAACACACAAACTGTTGTTAGGAGAGAAGGTTCTTTTGTGAACTCATTTGATGAGCAGAGATTATCTTGGATTGTAAGGGTCCTGATGCTCTAAAGGTAAACATGGCAGCTCAGTTCTGTGATCCCAGGACACACATATATGACTCAAGGACATTAGAGAAAAAAAAGAGGGGGAGGAGGATGAAGTAATTCTAATAATTGTTCAAAAATAGTACGTGGAAGGAGAAAAAAGCACAAATTTGGAGTTTGTATATCCAGATTTAAATCTCAACTCAGTCACTTGTTAGCTTGATGTCATTATTTAACCACATGGCACTTCAGTTTGCTAAACAGTAAAATGGGAATAATAAGAATATTGAGTATTTAAATGCAATAAGCACATGGAAAAGCACTTTGTAACTTACAGAGTGCCACCAAACGTGTGTGGGGATATGTTTAGTCACTGTCAGGGACCAAGGCACAGTGGGCAGAGCTCCCCTTTCCACACCAGCCCTTCCCCTGAAGTACTTTCTCCTTCGGAACTGGTGGAATCTCTGGTGACTTGGATAGAAGCTCTGACTGCCTCTGACTAAGCTGTCTAACCCCAGGAAAGACTTATTTTCATGCGTGTGCCTGAGTTACCTCTCCTTAACATGAAGGGGCTGGTCAGCAAAAACTTAAGTGATAACTGCCAGCGAGGATGTGGAGAAAAGGGAACCCTCATGCACTGTCGCTAGGATGGTAAATTGGTACAGCCACTATGGGAAACAGTGTGGAGGTTCCTCAAAAAATTGAACTACCATGTGATTCAGCAATTCAAGTTCTGGGTATATATTCAAAGGAAACAAAAATACTAACTCAAAAAGCTGTTTGCACCCACATCTTCATAGCGGCATTATTTATAATAGGCAAGACATGGAAGCAGCCTGGGTGTCAATCAACGGATAAATGGATAAAAGATATATATATTATGTATTATATATATTATATATATTATATTCAGCCATAAAAAATAAGGTAATCTCACCATTTGTGACAACATGGATGGACCTTTAAAGGCATTATGCTAAGTGGAATGTCAAACAGAAAAAGATAAATACTGTATGATCTCACTTCTAGGTGGATTCTAAAAACAAGCAAACAAAGTGAACTCATAGAAAAAGATTTCAAACTGTGGTTATCAGTAGGGGAATGGAAAATTGGAGGAAGGTGGTCCAAGGTACCAACTTCCAGTTATGAGATAAATAAGTACTAGGGGGTGTTACGTACAGCGTGGTGACTAGAGTTAACACTTCTGTGTGATATACAGAAAAGTTGTTAAGAGAATAAATCCTGAGTTCTCATCCCAAACAGAACACTTTTTCCCTGTTTTCTTTTTATTGCATCTATATGAGAAGATAGATGGCAGCTGAGCTTATTGTGGTACTTTAGTTGTAATATATGTAGATCAAACCATCCTGCTGTATACTTTAAACTCATACAGTGATGGATGAGTACGCCAATTATTTCTCAATAAGCTAAAAAGAAAGTGAGGAGGCTGGACATGAGATCCTACCAGGTCTCAAGTTTTAGGATCTTTGTGTTCTTGCCCTTGCCTGGTAGCCTTAACAATCACTTTCTTGAGATTTCACGTTTCTAAGTGTGCCAAGAGAGGTGTGTGTGTGTGTGTGTGTGTGTGTGTGTGTGTGTGTGTGTGTGTGTGTGTGTGTGTGTGTGTGTGTGAAGGGAGAGGACAGCGTGGACTCTGGCCTGCCCTGGGCCCCACACTTCCAGGAATAGACCTGTCCACCACCTGGGAGAGGATCACCATTTGGAGCCCCCAGACCCTAGCAGATGCAATTCCAATTTAGCAACAAGAAGAAGTCCTCTCCAAGGCAACCCAGGCTAACACACCGCCCACTGGGCAGGACTAAAAATACACGCGAATGATGTCAACGTCACACCTGAAGTAAAAATACATAGAACCAGGAGCTGCTGGCTTATTCCCCTCTACCCCACTCTGCTTTCTCCATCTGGTGCCTTCGAGGCGAGGAGGAGTGGAGGGCTGGGTGAGTACTTTCTTCACATCACTCCCCTCCCTCTGGGACCCTGCCAGCCTCCACCCCATACACACCCCAGCACAGCCCAAAGAAGGCAGGTCCCTTTGTAGCAACTGTAGCTAAAAGCTGCCAGATGACAATATCTGGTCCCAATACCGCAGGAGGAATGGATTCTGAGCCCAAAAGAACTTTAAGGATTGTGTCTCAGAACCTTCATTCCCATAGCTAATGCTCATTCACTCATTCCCATGCATTGAGTCACCAAATATTTACTGACCCTCTGCTGTGTGCCAGGCACTATGCTTGACCTCTGAGAATTCAAAGGGACGTATGGCGAGGTCAAGGACCAGAGGACCTCACCACATAGTGAGGAAGACAGATCTGTGCATAAACAACTATAGTTAGCAGAATTGAATAAATGCCGTAAGGCAAATAAAAATAAATTCTTACTGGCAGTGCTCTTTTGGTTAAAAAAAATAAGGTTCCGGATTTTGATAAATTATACGTTGCCTCTCCTCCTCCTCTTTCTGTACCTCTATTTGAATTGGCATGTGGGCTTGTTTTCTCTGCCAAATGAGTCAGTGGAGATGGGAATATAAATTGATTGGAGCGGATGGTGTCAACGTTGCCCTGAATCAAAAAGGTGCCCACACACCATTCCAGGGAAAAGGAATGGCTTATTAAGTGCCAGACGCTCTGCATGCTTCTTCATTTAGTCCTTACAATCACCTTTGTGGTAACGGTATTGTCCCTGTTTTATAAAAGAGGAAAGAAACTGAGGCTCAGAGGAATTCAGTAAGTTATCCCAAAGTCACACAGTTATGTGACTCCAAAGTCTATGCTTGTTTCAACCAAAATTGGGATGAAGGCCAGATGGGAACCCCGAAGCATCCCTGAAGGTTGAGAGGAGGTCATGATTCCTCTTGTTGGACAGACCGTCAGGAGAGCCTTCTAGAAGCCGTGACACTTTGAGCTAGATTTTATAGATGACTATAAGGCACAGGTAGAGACACTGGAACACGCAGTTGAGATGGAAGGACCATCAGGAGTACAGGAGTGCGTTTTCCCTGAGCTGGTGAAAAGGGTTGTGCCAATACAGGGTCCCGGGGCCACCTGCTGTCTGCCCATCCATCACATTCTCTGTTGAGTCTGTCGAGGAGAAACACTGCAAAGAAAGCTGAGGCTACACCACAAAGAGCCTTGGGTGTTCATCTGAGGATATTGACTTGATTTCATCCAAGAGAAATTTCATGACAGATCTCAGAATGAATATTTGCAATAGGCCTTCCGGCCATGAATAGATGTCCAGGAAAGGGGCAGAGGGCTGTCTTGGAAAGTGGCTCTAGGGTGTTGTCTCTGATTCTGTGATCCCAGTGACTTGGGGCACTAGAAATAAAGGGTCCAAATTCTTGCCTTTCGGCAGTTTTCAGGATGGTGGGCCTTCGGCAACTTGAGACCTCCACTGTGTGTGTCAGCGGAGACTCGCTTGGGGAACTAGAGAGCCAGCCTTGTCGTAGCTTGCCCCACCTTACCCCACCTCGCCAGCCAACAGACCAATGTCCTCGGCAGCAGTCTGACCAGGCTTCTGGTCCCACTGGCTCATCACTGAAAATCTCCACCCAGAAATGTTGCTGTCCTACCATACATTCCACCCTCTGAACCGCCATCTATCCTCAGCTAAGAAGGGTCTCTGATCCCCCATCCTCATTGGAAGAAGCAGCCAGGGCTCAGGGAGAGGTGAGCACAGACACTGTGCCTCACCCCGTCCATCCCCCCATCCCCAGCCATATGAGTCTAGGCTGTGAGGTGAGGTGCAGGACAGGCCTGGGGGCTCCAAGGTCAGTCACAGGCAGAGGAGGTAGATAGCCAAGCAAACTGCCACACACTTGGCTGGACCCATAATTGAGGTCTGCTGTCCTGGCCAAGGTCACAAGGGAAGGGATGGCTGAGAGGCTCAGAAGTGATGGAGTGACATGACTGTGAATCACAAGGTTTATCACCCAGAAAGAGAATCAACACTAATGTCCCCCCCTGAGTGTGACCATTTTCCACCAGCCTGTGGTGCTCAGTTTCTGTCTACATAGCTATGCTCTCTCCCTGTCTCTCATGTTCTTTACATCTTGGCCTCTCTAAAGCTCTGTATGTTTGCCTTCTTGCTTTTTCCTCTCTCTGTTTCTCTGTGTCTGATCCTCTAAGCAGGAAGAAATGTTTTAAAAGAATTTTTTTTTAAACCTAGGTTATCCAAGAAGGAAGGAAACAGAAGAATCCTCTTGTTTTTTCTTGAGTCCTTTTAACAAAAGGAAATGAGCTTCAGCCTTACAGGGGAACTTTAAGTCAGAGATGAGTATAAAAATTACCAAGAAGTTGTGGTCTCTATCCCAGGTGGTCTTTGAAAATGTTAAGGAAACCTATCGGGACAATTTACATGAAGAACATCTGTCTTGAGGCAAAGAGGGCTAAAATGGGCTGTGCTGAAGCCCGCCTGCCCAAGGATGCTCTCAGAAGCCTTACCAGAAGTGTGTGTGTGTGTGTGTGTGTGTGTTGGTTGGGGGTGGGGATGAGGGAGATCACTTTGCCCTGAAGAAAACCTAAGGCTTGAGCGAGTTGTGTCAGCCTCTCTGTTGCTACAGAGTGGGTGACATTCCCCTCCGCAAAGGGCTTCAGCCAAAATCCTGCCCAGTTTGGGACCAAAGAGAGTCAGGGGCTGCTCCCATACATCCTGGCCCCAAACTGGGCGTTCCAGGCCAATGAATTTGGGTGATGTAAAAAACACGAAGGCAGAAATGTCAGCAGTAATTAAACCAAACGATGGTTAAACCCCTGTAGAAATCAACACATCCGGTTTAATCACCTCAAGCTAGCGCACGACGGCGATTCTGCAGAGAAGGGGGCCTTTATTTCTTTGGATCGTTAACAGGAACTGCGTATCTTGAGCTTGATTTTGGTTCAGATGCTCCTGAGGAGAGGTGCTAAGGGTGGGGTGGGGAGAGGGACTCAGAAAGGAAAAAGAAATAATAAGATGTTATTTGAGCTCATCCCGTCTTGCCCTCTCCTGGAGCCACGCGTCTGTCCTGCGTCTGGCTCCGTCAGCCCTCCCAGCACCCAGGCACAGGCAGTGCTGAGTGTGCTAAATTAGGCCATTAGAGAAATTCATTTCTCTTTATTAGTCTGTGTCAAATCCTTTTTATTAGTGGCTGGAAACGACCTCTCTTCTGCAGTAAAATGTCATGCCAGTTCACTCCTTTTATTTGTTCTGCACTGACGAGGCTCAAACTCTCATGGAATCGGTGCAGTGAGATTTATTTCCTCCAAATTTTGAACAGCTTAAGAGAGATTGGGGTGGAGGGGGCGGTCAGGCAGAGGAGACATTGAGGAAAAGAGGGGAGAGTTCAGGGAAGGAGAGCGGTGAGCTCTTATGGAGGTCAGATGTCCTCAGCTCTTTGGAAATGAAATCTAACGGCCATCTTTCACATCTTGTTCATTGTCATCTGGGTCCCGGAACCAAATATCCACATTCCTGCTTCTAGCCTCTGAAGGGAATTGATCCACAGTGGGAGTGATCTGGATGGCAGCAACAGGAACCCCTTAAAACCCGTTTCAGTTGGACAAAGTAAAGCTCAGGGGAGGCCGAGAATAACAGAACCAATATCCCATGCCTGACTGGGAAGGCTTCTTCCCATCCATGTCGGCACACACAATACTATTCAATACTATTCAGCTTAGCCCAGGTGGCTAAGCTGCCCAGCTCTCAGGGTCCCTGCCCTATTGGCCTCACCCCTCCCTGACCCAAACCTGAAGCGGGGGCTGCTAGAAAGTGCTCCTTGAAGGTGGCTGCCAGCCTCATCTCCACCCCTATGGGGTGATGTGGGAGGGTAGCTTAGAAATACTGGTCAACACTTCGGCAGGTGTAGGCTGGCAGCTGGGGAAGGGACTGGGTACTGGGCTGAGAACAGCCTTAGAGAAGCCCATGGCATGACTACAGCTACAAACCCTGCTGAGTCCTTAGGAAACTATGCCTGTTTCTCAGGGGGTGGTTCAAAGTGTCTCAGTGGTCCCTACACTTGAGGTAGCAGGTAGCAGGTAACAGCCTGGGTTAATGGAGGGATCCAGGTGGATAGAGCATGGAAGCCACAGGCAGCCCCACTGTCCCTGGCTGCCGTGCATATGAAAAACTGTAGCTAAGCTCAGATGCCATCTGAGTTCCTGGGATCAAAGATCCAGGGATGGGTAGAGCCAGAGGCAGGAGCCTGGAGAGGTCGGGGTATGAGAAAGAAAGATTTGGGAGCTGATAGTTTGGCTCAGGAGGGCAGGGACTGGAGAGAGGCAGCCATGCCAGCATCCAAGAAGCATGCTCTGTACTCCATGAGCCCTTGGTTAATTTGGGAGAAAGGATGGAGCACATGTTTCCATAGAAGCATATGGCAGAAGCCATAGAAAACACCCCCAGATATGCCCCACTACCCACACACACACATTCTGGGGACATCTGAAACCTGGAAGTGAGAGGTTTATAAAAAGGACCTACGCTGTGGCTCTACATAGAAGGTACACCTTGCTTCCCGATGTATGTGACAATGCCTCAACACAGCCCACCTCCAGACCCCCTGAAAGCCCAGCTGTCTCTGAGACCTACGACCTGACTCCTGCTTACCTCTTCAACCTCATCTCTCTCCGTTCCACTCCTGCCTACCTTGCTCCCGTCCCACTCGTCTGGATTTTGTTCCAGAAACATGCCAAGCTCGTTCCTATCTCAAGTTCTTTGCTTTTTCTCCTGCTTGGAATACCCCTCCCTCAGGTTTTTGCATGAGTGCCTCCTCATCATTCGAGGCTTAATTTAAATGTCGTCTCCTCAGAGAGGCCCTCCCTGATCACTCTCCTCCCTGCAGGGGCAAGGACAGTAGCAGAGGAGACCACCCTCCTCTCCCCACCCCAACTCTAGTGCTAGTAGCGGGGGACACAGTCATTGGCAGATCCCTCTTCCCCTGACACACACGAACTCATGCTGTGTACACATAACACTCAATCCCCGCGCAATAACATACAGATAACACATGGCACATGCACACACGCTACACACAATATAGGGCATATGTATTCACAGCACAAAAAATCTGTACCCCGGTCTGTATATACAACCTACATGCATACACATGGCACAGACCCAACACTGTGTGTGCACACAGAATAAAAACACACAGACAGGACAGCATACTTGTACAATACTCACACTGGCTCTCGTTGACAGAAGCACACGTGTACACTTACACATACACACATGCACGCATGCACACACATACACACACATTATCCCCTCTGCATTCAGCAGCTGCCCACCTCCCTCCAACCAGTGAGAAGGGAACAAGCGGTGACCGGCGGGGGTGCACCCCACCACCTGGCACGGTGCTGCGGATTATTAGTTCCTGGTAATTTAGTGCCCTTGTACAGAGTCGATTTGTGCCTTTCATTCCTAATTGATCTAGTGGCTGTTTAAATGGCAGCAGGCATCTGTTGAGAGTAGGAAGGTTCATCAGGCGCAATAATTCATAACACCGTCTGGAATTTGCCTTTCATGTCCCTCAGCTAAACCACTGCAGGCTCTGCTTAAATTACAGCCACCGAGGCTTTCTTTGGTATTCCACTCAGGGCCAGGAGAATCTTGCATTAAACTGGGATCAGGTTAGATTAGACTATAATATGCTGTGGCATTAGTGGCTGCAAATGAAGACTTATACTGGAGTTTAACCCCTTCACCTGGTTTCTCTTTGTCTTCAGCTGGATGGCTAAGTGAACCCATTGTTTTTCCTACCAGCTTTCTGCAGGGGCTGAATAGATCTTCTACAGATTTGGGGCTGCAGATGGTCCACCCTCAGATTTTGACCCTCTTTTCCCTCCAGACAACAAACAGCCTGCAGCCTTGGGGCCCAGCTGTTTATGCATCAGCTCCCGAAACATGAGTTGGGGAGGTAGTGTCCAGCGGCAGGGTCCGCCAAGCCAAGCAGCTCATCTGAAGTAACAATCTGTACCCCCCGCCCCACACTGCCCCTGAGCCTGAGTAGAATGACCAGCAGGTATGGGTTTGAGTGTGAATGGTGCTAAACACCTGTCTTTTTGTCTAGAATTATTAGAATCCCAGAATGGAACAAGCTCGTAGGGATCCCCAAACACTGTATAGGCTGGATATTCAGTCCTCCTCTCAGTGTGTTTAATCATTGTGTGCTGGATGGGAAAAGAACAGTCTGGTTTTTTTTTTTTTTCAAGTCTTATTGCGTGTTCCTGTATGGTGGCCACTAGCCACATGTGGCTATTTAATTACAATTAGTTAAAATTAAATTAAAAGTTCAGTGTCCTAGGCACAACAGCCATACTTTAAATGTCTGTGGCTACCACGTTAGGCAGCAGACACTGTCGGACATTTCCTTGTTGCAGAAATCCTACTGGACAATGCTAGCCAGAACACCTCCTTTGGCAGAGGCCTGGGGCCAGGCCCAACACACATACTTCCTCCCGTTCCAGCAAGCAGGGCTTATTCAAAAAGAAAGAGCTAGATTTCATGGGCCCAGGGGACTGAGGAAAGAGACAAGAGTGGATATGCAGATGCTTTTTTGGGGACTGCTGTGGGAGGGAATGGGCTCCAGGGTCCAGTGTCAACCACCCCTGCAAACACATGCACACACACTGGGTGTTAATACAGCAGTTCATACGTGCTGCAGAGAAATAAGAATGATATGCACTTATACTATATGCACATTGGCACACACATAACATCCATACAGTCAACAAATATTGTGTTCCCCACACTTCTGCTAGACTCTGGATAGACAGTGATGAATAAGGTGGGCTTGCTTCCTGCCCTCATGTAGCTCACAGTCTAGTGAAGAAGGCAAGTAATAAAGCAAAGAGCTCAAGGAGCCATCAGCATAGGATGGGGGAGGTGTGGTCAAGGGAGATTCCCATAGTGGGTGACATCTCAGCCAAGAACCCCAGAGCCAGTCAGGTAAGCCCTTCCGCTTACATAATACATCACAGAACCACACCACACCCCACACACACTCACTCACATACTCTTCCTTCCTTAATTCATTACTGGTCACCAATCGTTAAGTGCCTGCGATGAGCATACAGGGCAAGGTCCTAAGGATACAATGACCATTAAGACAGGAACAGTCCTGGAGCAAAAGAGTGAACAAATAACGAAGCAAATAATCATTTAATTACAGATGTGCTAAGTGTGTGATGATGGAAAAATTCAGGGAGATCTTATCCACGGAACTGGGTGTCTGACCTGACACCTGCCCACTATGTGTGGATGAGAATTCGGGCTCACACACATCCTCTGTATACACTTGCAGACACACAGCCGCTGCCACTCAGCTGGCTCCATATGGCCAAGAATGGGTCTGTGACCAACCACTAATGTTCATATCCAGGGCTTGTCTAGACACTTCCACATTTCCTTCCTGGGTTGACCTGGAACCAGAAATGGACACCTACTTCTCTGAAGGATTACAGCCATCACCCTCATCAAAAATCCATGCAGCTTATCTGACCAAAGAGAAAAGTTAGGCACCCGTTGGGGAGGAACAGAAGCCCTCTGAGGCCCCAGGAATGGGAGACTGGATCCTCCATGCTAGGGCATGAAATGCTGCCACCTAGGCTGACCGTGGGGAGTGGGGACGTTCTCAAGGAGTGGGACTTTGGTAGAAGAAGTGACAGGAGTGTGGGAGAGGTACCCTGGTGGCTTCTGAGCCCAGCCAGCAGCAGTGTGCACATGTGTGAGCTCTTGATGTTCCCACAGGCACCCTCTTTTCCCGCTCCTGACGCTGCTGTTTGAGAAATGTGAACAGGCCACGCAGGGCTCTGAGTGCATCACCTCCGCCAGCTTCGACGTGGACATCGAGAACTTTGTCCACCAGCAGGAGCAGGAGCACAAACCCTTCTTCAGCGATGACCCAGAACTGGACAATCTGGTAAAGACCCTTGAACCCCCACCATGGCTAGGGTCTTCGTCCCCTCTGATTCCCCTACAAATGCCCTAGAAATGATCCTCTCATTCATTCCTTGAACAGAAAATTTTGTGTGCCCGCTGTGGAGCAGGCACTAGATGCACCTTCTAGCAGCTGAGAACAATTTCTAACTAAGGTCCTCAAATGAAGAGCTTCATGCACAGGTTTTGCTGGCAACGTTCATCCCTCCTCAGCCTGCTGGTGCTGCGGTACCAGCTTCTCACTATCAGCCCCTTGCAGTGCAGACAGGAAGAGAGGAGAGTCATAGCACCCCTAATGCCTGGGGTAGTGGTTCTAAGGGCTGGAGTCCTGGATAGTTAGTAAATCTGTCAAACTGCCCAGAAAGGAGCCGATGGCTGGTGCGCTGCAGTGTGGAGGATGAGGTGATGGGTATATGCAAGCACATCAGTAGACAGAAAGTCCTGGAAATGCAGTCATGTTGAGGAAGCCTGCAGATGTCCTGCCCATTGAGGGGGACACAGTAGATCAGGCTCCCAAACCTCGCTTGCCATCCAGATCATCACTACAGCTCTTTAAAAAATACATATTCCTGGGCTCCACTACCGGGAAATTGAGATTCACTAAGTTTGGTGAGGCCTGTGAGTCTACATTTTTTAAAGTGTCCCGGGCAATTGCAATCATCAAAGTTTGGTAGTCACCCGATTATGTGGCATCTGAAATTTACATCTAGCCCTAGGAAGAGAAAGCAATGGCTGTGTTCATTCATCATGATAAATGGTCGTCCTGGAATTATTGGCCACAATTCTTGATTTTTCTCTGGGTGGATCACCCAGGTTATGCATGGTGATTTGGAAAGTCTGCAAAACTCTCCTCCACAAATTGATTGATTACAGTGCTGACCTCTTGCATCCAGAGGTTAGCCAGTACCTGCTCCCAGAAGGGAAACAGAATTAGAAAAGCAATTGTGGCTCCAAAAAAAGGAAGGAACAAAATGTGTGCACGCATACACACACACACGCAACCACACCACACACAGTGCACCCATATAACAGATTTCAGTGACTTGGGTATTATTCTGTGTTGTGAATTATCCACCCACTGCTTCTGTCGACAGTTGAATGTAATATTTATGGAGTCCGGAAGATCTATCAGGAGAGCCTGCCCTGGCCTGGAAATGCATTTAGAGAGGGAGCAGGCCTCGGCCACTAACACTGTCAGCGGTGTTAGTGCAGGTGTCCCAGAGCCCCAGACCCACCTTTGCTCATCTCTGGCCCTCCCTCTGCCCTGGCTGGATGGAGCAGCCACATTGCCCAGGAGCCCAGACCACTGTCTTCTCAGGTCCCCTAGGAGAGTTCCCCCGTGCAGGTCCCCAATTGGTCAGACAGTAAGTGCAGGCTGGTCTGGCCCCGCACTGCTTTTCAACTGATCAGAATCTCAGCACTGCACTTGTGAAGCAGTCTTCAGCTCCTGCACTCACAGCAGCCATGGAGCCAGAGGTGAGGCAGCCATTTCTGTGGAAGCGAGAATGGACCTGAGGGGTCAGAGCCCTGTCCCCTCACTTGACACCAAAAGAAACTGAGACCTGAATTGATAGGAAATACCTAAAACCAGATGAGTAATGTGAAAGAATTTAAATCTTCTTTAGAAATAGAAGTCCTAGGGAAATAAGCTTCGTACACCCTGACCACACCACCTGCCAGGTGACCTATGGAAGACCCACCGAGGCCAGCCTCCTATTCTAGTATAGCCTAAAAAATGCTAAAAAGTGTCCGGCTCCACGCTCTCCCTTGGCCATCACTACCTGGGTGTCTCTGGGTCTATTCACTCAAAGAATCAGATTTCCTGATTCAATCCAACAAACCTGGGTTAAGTGTCTGTTAAGCACCAAGCCTGACCTAGGGAAGTGGGTATTGTAGAACCTGCCACAGCGGCCCCAGTCTTCTGCCACTCCCTCAGCTTCTATCTCAGGGGACGGGGCTGGGAGTGGTCCAGTTGGTGGAGCAGTCTTTGGATAGCTATCCCATCCACTCACGTGGACCTGATTCACCTAAATGAGTTGGCCACAGTCACAACTGGTTGATGGGTCAATTATTTTAATGGGGACAGTTGACAGAGCACTTAGAGCTGAAAGGCCTGAGGCTGGCTTCACTGCTTACCTGCTGTGTGACTTGGATGGCTTCACTCCTTTGAAGCTCGGTTTCCTCATCTGTAGAGCTCATGCGCCTATCTCAAGTGACTAATAAAAACATTAGTGAGATGGCTTGTGGACTAAATGGCCTTCAAGACTGCATGTCATCTGGAAGGTTAATCTCAAATGCAGTGTCGCTAAGGCAAGGCATTCCAGCTTCCCAGCCTCGCCTCCTGGTCATCCAGACTGGGGCTCGGCCCCCGAAACTGTACTTGGGGAGCCAAACAGTGCCCTTCACTGCCCCTCTTATAGTCTTGTGTCGGGAGGAGGCAGATGAAGAGGCCAACCACGGGAGCCATCATTAAAACAAGAATCATGTAGCCGGCATAGCCGAGATGCACATAATTAGAAATTAGAAAAAGGTCAGATCGCGTCATTATCAGCTCAATCAGCTGCCGAGTGCCACAGCCAGTTAATCTGGCATCTGTATTTTTTACAACCCTGCACACGTAGCCCAACGGACTGTAACTCTTTATCCGGACAGATATACTGCGCAGTGGAGCAGGGACATAAAATGAGAGACCCCAAGCAAATGAGCTGAGATAATTGAGAGATTTATTTTATATATATATATGTGTGTCAGGGCAGCTTTCCTATGCCCTTGAATATTGACATTCACAGATGGGATTGTCAGGAGGACACTGGGGTCCCCCAAATTTTGTCCCACCTTGAGCTCTCAATCTTAGATCCTTCTTTCTCCCCAGCCCCACGAAGCCCACCACTGGACACGAATCCTCCCACCTCCACCTGGTCTCCCTCACCCCTGCCCTCCCTTCCCCCACCTCCAAGCAAATTGCATGTCATGCCTTCCCCCTACTCCCAGCAGTCTCCCCAACAAGTTCCCATGGGCATGGCGGACTGAGTTCTTCCAGAGCTGTCCCAAGATCAGGGAGGTTCCCAGACTGTAGTTTCTGAAGGAACTTCCCTTCCCGGTTAGCCAGCTGCTCTCACGGCATGTTAGGGGAAAACACACCGTAGACAGAAGCAAGTCCATTTCTTAGATGGAGACACCAAAGTCCAGAGAAGAGAAACTGCATCAGGACCAGAACCAGTTCTGCTGGCTCCTAATATGGTGCTCCTTCCACTGTATCACCCTCCTCTCTTCTCCCTGGGGGCAATAAAATCCTCTTTTATAAAGAGTAACTCCACCACCTCTCCCTGGACCTCCACATTTTGACCCTCTCTACCTCCCATCTCCAACTCCTGGTGGCTAAGCTGGAATTCCCCCGGTTAACTCCCCTGGTTAACCATCCACTCCTAGTCCCACACCCACCTGGTGCTCACCAGGCTTCTTTCTTACCTGGGCCCACTGACCCCCAGGTTGGGCCCCGGAGCCTCTGACTGGCAGTTGGTAAAGTTCGTAAAATTTGCAAGTTCCCCAAACCCCTTTGAAAGGTAAAAGCTTTTTGTTTTATAAAATCTGATTTACAAGCCCCCAGTGCAGGGCCGAGGTTTTATATATTATGCAAGATTTCAAACCGAGGCTGTAAAACCTACGGTTTCAGTTTCATGCATGGAATTTTTTTATGTGTAAATTTTTTAACATTTATGGGGCACGTTTTAATGAGACTCTGGTGTGGCTCGAGGGACAGATTATGGCTGCCTGACCGCAAAGCCAGCTCCAGAATGGGGCCCTGCAGGCCCCTGGGCCCACTCTGAGGAGGCAAGGCCAAAAGCCCGAGGCTGTGAAGAGGGAGCCAGGCCTGAGCTCTGAGCCCACAGAGACCTTGGCCAGCCCCACTCAGAGTCACTCACTTCAGCCTCCAGTGCAACTCCCTTCACCCCGATAGGAGCAAGAAATCCTACAGACACCAAGAAAGGGCAAGGAAATACGAATAATGTACGCTAGCAACAATGAACGTTTATAGAGCACTTATCAGGTGCCAGGTGCTCTTCTAAACACTCTACATGTATTTTCTTATTTAATCCTCTTTTCAAACCCACAAGGCACGTGTTACTATTACTCCCATTTTAAGACGAGGACATTGAGACACGAGGTGACATCCCTAGCTTAAGATCACACTGCTGGCGGAGGCTAGAATCACATACGAGTCTCAAGCACCGGTACCCACACTCCTCACAGTAACTCTGCCCTGTAGCTCGTGTTTTCTTAGTGCTTTCTATGTACCAGGTCTTCTTTTTCTTGTTTTTCTAGCCTCCTCTCATTTAATCCACAGTACAACTCTGAGGGAGTCACTATTATTGTCCCATTTTACAAAGGCAGAAAGTCAAGTGCAAAGGTTATGTAAACTGTCCAGAGTCTCCCAGTAGGTGGAAGACCCAGGACTCAGCCTCCCAAACCCATTGTTCTCGAGGCCTGCTCTGCTATTGGGTTCTTGCGATGGCCCTATGACATAGTTATTACTATGGAATTACATAGTTATTACTAAGGAATGTGTGTTTATAGTTATTACTATCCCCACTTACGGAGGAGGAACTCAAGGCCTAAGAACCCAAAGCCAATAAGTTACAGAGCTGGGCTTTACACCAAGTTGGTCTAACCCCAAAGCCCAGCTTTCCTCAGAACGACACTGCTTCTCCAAATTCAGAGTAGAAGTGCCACATTACTGACTTAATAGTGATTTAACTTGTCACGCATGATGGCTTCCATAAAAATGTTCATCCTATCCCCCCATCATCTGGCAGTACTTGGTCCCTGGTCTTCACCGTCCTTCCATGTCCCATTCCTCGTTCCAATGATCCTGCACTTCCAACTGGTCAGGAGGTGCTGGTCTGGTCTGGAAAAATTCCGGATTAGATTTTAGTGTTGGCTGCCCCGGTGACCCCCAGGAAATATCAGAGCACATTAAGGAATGTGTGTTTATAAACTCCTTCAGGTAAGTGAGAGAGAATCTTTCCAGCTTCCTAACTCACAGAAGAAAAAGGAGAGGGTGAAAAGAAACTACCCTCCAGGGCAAGGGCGCCTCCCTAACTGCTGCGTACAATTTACTGGGGTTCCCAATCTCCAAGCCTCAATCTCATCCTCAGGAGAGATGTGTCCCGTGGTTATGAGACTCAAATGAGATAATGGAGAGAAAAGCATTTTGCAACTTGTAAAGTGCTCTGTATATCATTGTTTTCAAAAGCAAGATTTATTACTATCAAGTAAAGAGGCCACTTCCGACAAGAGAGGCCACTTTTTAGAAGGAACCTTCATGGTGAAGGGAGGGACACATGGACATAAAGAATTGGCGTTTATCAAATAGCTGCTGTGCGTCCAGGACATTTGCATACATTATCTTATTCAATTTCACAACTCTACAATGTAGGTAGGCATTATCATCCTCCTAAGTTTTACAGAAAGTTAGAACACTTGTCCAGAATATCCAGGTAAGACATAATCAGTTCGGGACGTCACACCATGTGACTTCACAGAAAATGATGACCCCAGTCCCATGTACTTTCCTGGGACCTACGGGGCTAGTGTTAGGAGACGAAAATGTAAGGTTGCAGTTTGTTTTGCTTCTTTGACGGGTACTTGTTAGAAAATAAGGACTGTTTCTTTATTTTGAAAGGGAAGGGAGGGAGAAAAGCTGAAAGATGAAGCAAAGCTTGGGGAAAGGAATTAAGGACACATTTATCACAGTTGATGACGATATTAAATTAAATGGAATTGTTATGGCTCTAGAAGATTTGGAATAACTTTTTATATGACATTGATTACTTAGAAAAATAGTTTAATAAGTAAGAGTTTTATTCTGATGTAGAGGCAACCCCCCCCCCCCAAATTGCAAACACATAGGACAGAGGGTGATTTACAGTACATAAATATAGAAGAAAAACTGGGAAGGATTATTCTTGCACTAGCTGAATATGGAATAGCAATACAAAATCTAACAGGATATTAGAAAAGATTAAAAGACATTAAAAAAATGTCTATGCTTTTGGTTCCCTGCGGTTTATAAAGCACTTTCACATTATTATCTCCCTTAGCCCTTATCAAATCTTGTGAGTTAGGGATGATCACGTCTCCATTTCATAAATGAGGAAACTGAGGCTCAGAGAAGTCATGACACTGGCCCAATATCACCCAGTTTGTAAACAGTAGGTCTGGACTCAAATCCAGGCTGTCTGACAGTAAACCCCACAGACTCTCTTCTCCGCCAGGCAGCCACCCCACATTAATGGCATTGCCCATCTTCTTCTGTAATATTGAATAGGTCTTACATATTCATTGCCTTGGAATACCATTAAGATTTACTCTACCTTCTTAAATCTTTAAACCACGTCTATTATCCCATGAAAAAGTAATCCTTCAGTTGTGCTTTATTAGACCAAAAGGTGTGTCCACTTTTGGCCGCTGGACACCACGTCTGGTTTAAGCACGGTATGTGTATATTTCATCTGAGCAAAGCTATCTGGGTCGATTTTTCTTTTTCTTTTGTTTTACTTATTTGTATTTTTATTCCTTTTTTAAAAAAAAAATCAATGAATACGTATTGGCTATATTTTAAAAATAAATGAAGACATATGTGTACTTTTCTGGGTGTGTGAATGTGTGTGTATTACTTCACAAAAAGATTTCAAAATAAGTGAGTGGATAAAATGCTGGTTAAAAATGAAGAATAGTCTGTTAAAGGAAAGCTCAGAGAAAGAAGGAAAGAAGAAAGGAAGGGAGGGAGGGAAGACAGGGAAAAAGAAGAAAAGTTTAAGGAACTAGGATTCTTTTGTTTAGAGAAGGCAAAACTAATTGGATGATTTATTCAAGTCAGTTGGCTTGTCCAGTGCACGGCACATAATGAGACGACATTTATGTCGAATGGATAATGTTAAATGAAGAGGGGTTGTGTTGATGGAATCACTAGATGTTCTTGGTCCCTACAGAAGGCTGAGTAAGCACTTTCCGTTAAGGCAAGAGAGAATTTGGTAAATTCATGGAAGAACTCAATCAGCAGATTGAACGAACATAGGGGTGGTCTGAGGCGGTAAGGTTCTGACTGGGAGAGCCTCAGAGGAGAAGATGCAGCCACATGTCCGAGGGAGTTTGGACCTTCCACTCACTCACCTGGAAGGTGGCCCAGATCACTTTCTGGGGCCCCTTCCAGCACGTTAAGGGCAGGAGTCCTGGTGATGTTCAGAGAATCCGAAGACAGAGAGCACCTGACGGTCCAACCCTCTCTTTTTACGCACGAGGAAACAGCTACCTGCATGGGTGAGGTAGTCTGACTCTTGGGGGCTAGGCCAGGAGTGAGAAATGAGAAACCAGAGCAGCCCAAAGAGGGAAGATTACCAAAAAGCGTTCTGGAAATCCTAAAGTTGAATGTCCCCAAAGCTATTTGATTTTCCTGGAACCCCATAATTCCTGTCACCAAGCCACTTTCTCCGTAAACCATGCGTGCTTTAAACAGCCATTTTCTCTATCTACATAAATCCCAAGAGCCTGTATTGAGGGCAAAGCAACACAGGCAAGCTCGCTTCACATCCTACTTCTGTCCTTACCAGCTGTGTGACTTTAAACAGTAAAATCATGTCTCTGGGTTTCATTTTCTCCAGCTGTAAAGTGTGTACGGTAATGTACCCACATGCAGAGGTGGTTGTGGAGTAAATAAGACAAGGCCTGCCATAGGTCTACCACAGGGTCTGACACAGTAAGAAGAAGAATCTTTTTGGTATTGTTACCAATCAATCGATGAGTATTTATTAAACACCTTTACTGTGCTAATTACTCTGAGAAACATAACCCAAGATCTCCACGGCCAAAGTCAAGTAGAAAATTTAGACAAGAGCGAATATTTATTCAGAACCTAACTCCATTTGGGGGTCCGATTAATCCATACTAAAGTCACTATTCTCCTCTGCGCCTGGGACAGCGCACTCTCCATTAGTTTCAGCCCCATGGAGGAAGCACTCCCTTGGGAGAAGAGCCTGTGATTGAGCCCTGCGCGAGGACACAAAATTTTTGGTTTCTGCCTTTGAGTGACACTTCATCTAACTCGGTACTCCAAGCACCCTTAATTAGTTGAGTATGGTCCCTACCCATCAGACAATCCAAATGCCAACACAGGAACGCCTCAGGTGCTACCCCCTTGAAATGCCAATGAAGCACAGAATGGGGGCTGGCGCTGCTCCCAGCCACGCTGCTCTACTCCCACCAGAAGTCAAAATTCTCTGGGAGGGATTCTCATTTTCGTTTCCCTGGGTCTCGAAATGCTAGCCAAATGCTGGGAGGGCGGGGTTAAACGGGGACTCCTGTATATTGCTTATGTCCACATACGTGGGTCTCCAGAGGAAACACGCCCCCACCCTTTTTCTCACTTTTTATTTTCATGTAATTGTCGATTTACATGCCGTCATAAGAACTGAAACACAGAAGTACTGCGTCCCTTCTTGCATGACTATAGAACAATTTCACAATCAGGAAATCGACAAGATACAATCCACCCACCTTAATTCAGATTTCACTAGTTTTACCAGTGCGCGTGGGCGTGCATGGGTGTGTGTTTAGTTCTGTGCAGTTTTATCACCTGTGTAGATTCATAGGCATACTATGGTAGTCAAGATACAGAGCAGTTCTTCCCTCCCTCCCCCACCCCACTGCCTGGCAACCACTAATTTGTTCGTTATCGCTATAATTCTGTCATTTCAAGAATGTTATATAAATGGCATTACACAGTATATAACATTTTGAGACTTATTGTTCTTTCTCAGCATAATTCCCTTCAAATCCACCTAGGTTGTTGAGTGTATCAATCACTGGTTCCTTTTTGTTCCTGAGTACTCGTCCTTGGCATGGATGGACCAAAATTTCTTTATCCATTCACCGGCTAAAGTATATTTTGGTTGTTTCCAGTTTTTGGCTATTAGAAATAAGCCTGCTTTGAACATTCACATACAGATCTTTCTGTAAATATGCGCTTTTATTTCCCTGGGATAAATGCCCAAAAGTACAATTTTGGGGTCATATGGTAAGCATATATTTAGTTAGAAACTGTTTTACTGCTTTCCAGAGGGGCTGTTCCACTTTACATACCCACAAGCAGTTGGTGAGTTTCCAGTGTCCAGTTCTTCACCAGCATTTGGTGTTATCACTTTTTATTATAACCATTCTGATAGGTGCGTAATGACATCTCATTGTGGTTTTAATTTGCATTTCCTTGATGGCTAATGACATTGAACATCTTTTCATGTGCTTATTTGCCATCTGTATATTCTCTTTAGTGAAATGTCTGATGTTGTCTTTTGCCCATGTTCTAATTGGATTGCTTATTTTACTCTTCAGTTTTGAAAGCTCTTTATATATTCTAGGTATGTTCTTTGTCAGATATGTGGTTTGCAAATATTTTCTCCCAGTCTGTTTGTCCTTTCATCTTCTTCACAGGGTCTTTTGAAGAGCAAACATTTAAAATTTTGATGAGGTCCGGTTCATCAAGTTTTCCATTTCTGGGTCATGCTTTTGGTGTCAATTTTAAGACCACTTTGCCTACTCCTTGATCCTGACGATTTTCTTCTGTATTTTTTTCTAAAAGTTTTCTAGTTTGGTACCTTACATCTAGGTCTTTGATCCACTTGTGTTAATTTTTATATAAGATGTGAGATTTATATCAAATTTCACTTTCTTGCTTCTGGATGTCCGATTGTTCCAGCACCTCTTGAACAACCGTTTCTTGAAAAGCAATTTGGCGATACTTATTGTGAGCCTAAAGTACGTCCATAACTTTTTTTCCTGTCACTTCTGGGAATTCATCCTAAGGAAATAATGCAGAAACATGAATAAAAACTTTAAGCTTGGAAAATAGTCACTGTAACATTACAACAATGAAAAATTAGGAATAATCTAAACGCCCAATAATAAGAAATTGTTTAAGTACGGCACACACACAGAATAACTTGCAACAATAAAAAATGTTTACTCAGTAATGTTCACCCACTCAATAAATGTTTACTTGGTATCCACATGCATTGGTGCCAAGGCAAACATGGTGAGCAAATTACATACCATCCCTGACTTCTAGAAACACACAGTCTAGAAGGGAGACTAGAGAACAATTTTACCACCTAGAAAAATGCATCTGGTAAACTAAGGGCAGAAACAGGAAACAAACTTGTATGCGCAAGGTGATTGAAACTGTGTTAAAATATATGCATGTGGAAAAGACACGCACAAAAAGAAATAATCATTCTTTTAGGGTGATTGGATCAAGGGCAGTTTTTTTTCATCCTCTCTTTTCCATACCTCCCACAACACTTTCTCTTTGTAATAATAACAATGATAAAGGGGAAAACCTCAATGGAGAAATAGCTTCTTGCCATGAGAAGTTTATGAATGTCCATTTGAAGAGGCAACAAGCACATGTACAACAACCCAAAGGTCATGGAAAGGGCCACCACAGTTAGGTGTTCCAGCACCCAGCTACGTCATGCTGGATGATTCAGTTAACAAGAATCAGTGGGGCATCTGCAAGGTGACCTGTATCATGGGATGCACTAGGTGTTTAAGAATAGACAGTCCCTGACCTCATGCTTATTCAGTGTTCTACATTTTGCAGTTTGTACATCCCCTCACATGACCCTCTCAACAAACCTGCACAGTTGTCAGGGAGGGCTTGGGACATGGCCCTCTACCTCCAAGGCCAGTGCTGTTCTCAGAGTACCACAACTGCCTCAAGAACAGCTGTGATAACAGTGGGCTGAAGGCCAGCAAACCATGGCAGATAGATAATGCGAATTTCAATCGCATGGCTGAGAAAGCATATACCTGGGGCAGAGGATAGGCTCCTCTCTCCTGGTGTGCTTGGGGATTGGGGGCGGGAGTTCAAGACAGCGAGGGGAATGTGATAGAAAACTTGGTCTCACCTCTCCTCCCTCTCTGTAGATGGTGAAGGCAATCCAGGTCCTGAGAATCCACCTGCTGGAGTTGGAGAAAGTCAATGAACTCTGCAAGGACTTTTGTAACCGTTACATCACCTGCCTCAAAACCAAGATGCACAGCGATAACCTGCTCAGGAATGATCTCGGGGGACCCTACTCCCCCAACCAGCCCTCCATAAACCTTCACTCACAGGTAACACACAGGGCTGGGTCCTATGTCCTAAGCCAGTTGTAGGAATGTCTGAAGGTCTCCTGGTGACTTAGGGAAGTGGATTCGACTCACTGAATCCTTTCACCATAAAGGTCCCTCCTCTTATCCACTCCTCCTTCTATTCATCAGGCACCACAGTTCCTTTTTGACCAGAGCCCACCACGGCAGGGCATTGGTATTTTCTAGAAGATGACCAGATCTGAGAGAGACAAGGTCCAAAGTGATTCCTGGCTTCCTGGCCCAAGATACCCCAAGAAATGAGCACAAGAGTTAAGGAGATGGAAAGCTTCCCTGAAGGATGAGGCAGGACCAGACAGCTGGGAATGGACCCAGACATCCCAGCTCCGTAGACTTCTCAAGAAGGCTTGCTGAGCTCCCTGGGTTCCTGAGGAGGGCTGGGGGAAAGTGGTCCTACCCTGAATCCTGACCACTTAATAGATGAAGACATCCTTCCAATGGGGCTGCTTTGCCCTGATCATTGTCTAGCTGTTCACCTTGCCCTGGCACATCTGTCTCCCTGAGTGTTAGGGCCACTGTAAATGTAACCTCAAGTCACCCTCTCTCGAGAGTCACCTGCCACCTTCATGCTGGGAACTGGAAAATATGGAAACAGGGACTATGTGCTCTGGGTGAGACTGGGCTCTGCTCTCCAAGGCAGAATATTTTCCCAGAAACTACAAAATAAGAAAGCTGCCTGGTGATACCTTTCCCTCAAACTCACTGGTGTCTACGTACTCCATAAGCTCCCCACTTTCTTCCTCTACATGGAGGGGCCCCAGGTGGTTTAGAGTAGCCTCTTCTCATGAGACAGTCAGGCTCGGAGATATGGGTAAACCTGCTAAGGATGATTGGCAAGAGGTGCTGGGAAGCGTGCTTATGAAAAGTGGTGCTGATTTTATCCCTAAGTTTCGAGGACAAATGCATATAATCTATCTCTCTAGGTTGGTAGAGGCAGAGCAAGGGACATGGTGACCTCTAGAAGGCCAGCCATGCCTTGTACATTTTGACAAGTATTGCATCAAACCCACCCCAGTGTGATTTCTCTGAGACTCGATAGTGAGTACAGCATGGGACATGAGGCAAGAAGTTTATTTCCTCTTCCCATTGCTTGAAATCACCAAATCACTTTATTACAGATCTGAAAACAGCCGCCCAGGCTTCTGCTTGCTAATATTCTCTTGAAATAGACTCATTCCTTCAGAGTCTTATTGTACTTTCCCTTATGATCAAAATTAGCAAGAAACTTGCATAAAAGAGGACAATAATTGCTCAACGAGCATCTCGTTTGTAATTTATTAGTTTCTATTATTGTGGGTTACCATGGTGACGCTGCGCAGCCCCGGTGACAGGAGAGATGCAAGATAGGCGCCGAGGAGGCTGTGAGGCCTCACCAAATGGAGATGCACATTTTTATCAGTAATTTTCATGAAAATAATAAGTGAGGAGTTAATGAGATGGAAAGCCATCCTGTGGCTATTGTGAATTTTTTTTAAGTGTTGATCTAATTAGAATGCATCGGTCAGGAAAAGTAATGAGGGTTTAGTGCCTCACAGAGATGTGAGGATCATATCAGAAAATTAGCACCAGTCTTTGGAAATAATCAGGTCCTCGGAGAGGCACTGGATTTCCCCTTCTGGGCCTTCCAACTCTACCCCCAGCTCTGGCATTGGAAGTGTACCAGGGTAGTAGGGGAAGAGGGAAGGCCAGCAGGCTTAGCAGCCACAGCGGCCCCTCAGGGTTGGGGTCCTGAGGCTGACAAGTGCGTCTGCCCAAGAGGGTCACTGGAGACACCGGGCTGGCAGAGAAGTGAACATGGGCAAGGGCTCAGAGATGCTGCCTGTAAAAGTCAGTCCTCCTGGGATCACAGCATTCAGTGCTTCTGAGCTCCAAGGAAAGAGGAAAGAACTTTGATTTCCATTACTACCCACATCAGATCTCTGCCTGACTGTGAAGCTGGCCCTGAGGTGGCTACTGCAGAAAGCCTCTGATCCGCTTAGAAAGAAATCAGACAATCAGGCAAAAACAAAGACACCAGAAAAGAGAGGAAAAACCACTCAGCGAGGCATTTCTCAAACTTGTCTTTTCATTTCCTCTGACTGCCACCACCTACTTAGTTCAGGCTTCAGAGAGTAAATAAGGTAATTACACACAGACTACTGCCAGGGCCTCCTAACCTGATCTCCTCTCCTCTCTGGCTGTCCTCAGCCCTCCGACATCACACACACACACGCGCGCGCGCATGCACATACACACAATCACAAACTTGTGCACACACGTACACACACACACCCACGGCTCTGAAGCTTCTGTTGCTGGATGTATCTTTCTAGCACTCTGTTCTTGTCATTCCTTTGATCAAAAACTGTAGTTGCCCCCCAGAGTGTTCACAGCCTTCCCGTGACAGTTAAGGCCCTCCCATGTCACCATTCTTCCATGTCCATCTGTTTGGGTGAGGGCTCCACATCTCTGAAGGACCAAATCCAGCCTCTTCCCCAAGGGCAGTAACAGGACTGCTCTCCCAGTGGAAGCCTCTCTGATACCCCATCCAGAATGGATTTTTCTTTCTCTCAACTAACAGCTGGAGCACTTTGGGCTATTTATATGGTAAATACCACATGTGACTTTGTATTATAGTCACTTGTGTAAGCTTTACTTCCTCTCCTAGAAGACAAACATTATTTGAGTAGAGACAGTATGGTATATATTATTATAACCCACACCTGATGAAGGCTACCAGAGGGCCTTGTGCATGAGGCAGCCAGTGACAATCTGTCGAAAGAAGTAATATGGTTAGAAAGATGGAGAGAGAGAGAGACCGAGAAGCCAGAGGAGGAAGGAGAAATAGAAGAAAGGGAAAAGGAAAGAAAGCCATGCCGAGGATCTCGTGCAGGAGGGAGGTAGAGAAAGGCTGAAGGATTGGAGGAAAAGGGCAACACGGGAAAGAGACTCAGACCGGGAGAAGGGAAGTGAGGTGCAGAAAGTCAGAGACAGAAGAGATGGAAGGAGGACTGGTGGTGATCGTGAGATGAAGGATGTCTGAGGTATACGGAAAGGAGAAGGGACAAGCACGCACCATGGGCTGCCCCGTCCAGGCCAGGCTCCTGTCACTGTCTCACTGATGTGACTAGCATGGGCCTTCCCAAGAAGGACAAACCCGGAGCTGCAGGAGACTGTTCAGTGCAGGAGGTGGCCTTGGGACCAGGGCCCAGGAGCCAGTACGGAGAGGAAAGAGAAAAGAGCGTTGGGTGCGTGCGTGTGTGTGTGCTCATTCGTCATGACTCGATCTTAATCTCTCCAGCCTAAAATAGCAGCTGAGTGCCAGCCTGGCCTGGGGAGGGGTGTCTCCCCTCTGGAATATGATTCTTGGGATCAACATTCCAACCACCCGCCAGCTTTGTTGCAAACTGCTGGCTCATGGGTTTTTTTCCCATGTGCTAATCATTCAGCCTTGTGTTGCAGAGTAGGAGACGTGTTTTTCTATTCAAATGGGTTCCCCCCTCACCCCCACCTCAGATGCCGTACTGTGTCCCCATCCAACTCTATGGGGTCTGGGCATGTGCCCTGCTTGGCCTTCCATTTCTGTACATGAGTTTTCTCTTTGGGGATGCAATGGGGATTGGGGCGGGGGGGGGACTGCTTCTACCAAGCCGGAGAACTAAAACACAGTTTCAAGGACTTGGGCCACAGCCTGTTCTTTCCACGTCCCTGGGAAGTCACCCTGTACTGCCTACACCTAATGGCACCCAGGCTTCCTGATGCCTCAGATCCCAGGCTTCTTGCAGGGGCAGCTCCTCAGTAAGGAGGCTCATATTAGACTCAGACTCGGGGTTCTTCTGTCTTTATCTCGATGGCACAGACTAAACCATTCCACTGGAGAGAACCTAACTCCAGCCTCACGCAAGTATTAATTTGACCTGAAATCCATCCCTCTGTCTCCATGGAGATTTAAGCCTCAGCTCTATGCCAGGACAAATTGAGCTGAGCCACAGTTCTCATTCAGTGGCCTAGCATTTGAAGGGGCACTTACTGTGTGCACCATGCTAGGTCCTCTGAGAACATAGTGAATCGTGCAGGAGGAATGCCCCGTCTCAGTGGGAGGCACTGTGAGTGACAGCGGAGGAGATAAACTATGTGAGCCACTGAAGGCTCAGGGTGGAGGGAGCACAGAGGAAGGGCAGGAAAGGAGCCGCAGAAGAGATGGGAGGGGAGCTGAAGGAGGGCGTCTGGATTGAGCAAACCACGTGTGTCGCCTGAGGTTGACCAGTCACCACTCAGCATCCTTCTTCCTCCCCCAGGGAAAGCCCAGGCCTAGTCTACTCACCCTCATGGCCAGGGTCTGTTCCTGCTCAGAGACAGAATGAACAAACCTCCATGTGGATTAGACAGGCCAGCAGGAGGGTTTTGCCCATTGTGATTGGCGAAGTTGCAAAATTACTGGCTTGGAGGAGGGGCATTTCAGGCAGGCTTGGGAGGCATGGAAGGTGGGTGGTTAGTAGACTATCTGGAAGCTCTGAAAGTGAGTGTTCCCAGGGTAGAGAGAAGTCTGGGAGAAGCTAAGGAACAGAAACAGCCTTTCAGAATCCCTGGAGAGAAGGGGCAGTCATTCATGCATCGTGCATCTATTCGAGCATCTATTGAGCCTGCGCAGCTCCAAGAATATAAAAATGGATATGACGCGATCTCTGACCTCCAGCTGTGATGGTGGAGTGTCTTGCAGGCAAAGTTGTGGGAGACTACGCTTTGAGAGTGATAATGATGGCCAACTGCCAAAGATGTTAAAGGTAGTAAAGAGCGTAGGTAAGGGGGTCATTGTTGGAGATATGATAGGGACAAACTGAGTACCTACCTCTTGCATTGCTCACAGGAGACCTGGCAGAGAAAGGGGAGAACGTCAACACTTATTGAACCCCCTCCATCTCAAACACTGTGTGTACTGAGTGCTTTACATGTGTTACCTTATTTACTCCTCACAGCGAGGCTGCAAGGTGCACATTAGTTTCTCCATTTTGTACCCAAGGAAAGGGAAGCTGCAAGACGTTAAGATACTGGTCAAGGTCACACACCTAATAAGCAGCAGAGTCTGGGATGGGTCACTCCAGAGTCGATGTTCTACTTAATATAGTAAGTTCCTTTACTTTTTTGTGTGATACACAGGAAGAAGAACCAGGGGTCCTGGGTCCTGGGAGAGGAGGGGTCACTCTACCTAGATGTAGCTCAGGAATTTAGAGACTAGAGAGGAAGAACCCAATTGCTGGGAAACAAGCTTTTGGATTTGCTAATGGATTGAAAGCAGGGAGAAGAGAGGTACAAAGTGAACCCAATTCTGAGATTCTGAGCTTGGCTGACTAGCTATAACTCTTTAGCGATGCTACACCCTAAAAAATAAGCAAGGGGCTGATGAGTCTGTCCGTCCTTGGAGAATGTGGACTTGCCTATTGACCTGTACAAGGAGTTTGTATTTTAATATTAGCAGGAGGCTATGTGGGTGGGAGGCAGTCACTTCAGCCAGGCCCCCAGAAGTTCTGCCCAGTGGCTAAGGACCCTGAGGACCTGACCAGTGAGTTTTATGCTGGGGCGGAGATAAGGGAAGGTGGTGTACCTGCAAGGTCCCCACTGAGATGGCAAGGGGACAGCCCCATACCAAAGTGACAGGAAGTTGAGTTCCAGGAGTTACCTGCCGTAAGCATTAAATCTGTCCCTCCTGCCAGTTCCCAGCCCTCAGCCTTCTCTTGGGGATCTGGGGACCAAGAAGGCCCTTCCAGCCAGGTGAATGAAACGTGAGCAGGTCTCTCCTGTGCAGGCATGTTCCCTAAGAGATGCAGCTGCAATGTGTCCCCACCAGCCAGAGGGCCTTTCCCTTGAGACTAAAGCCCCCAACAGGAGTGGAACAAGAACAGGATCCAGTAGCTGTTTACATGTGATTGGCTTTCCTAAGTTTGAGAACCAGCTTTTCCTGGCCTGAGACAGGACGCTGGCTCTGCCAGAATGGAGGGATATTGCCAGGAACGGGGTGGCTGGGGACAGTGGCAACCTCCCCTCCCCCCCAAAGGCACATACTCACCCCAGGCCAAAGCCCAAGCAGGCCACATATTTATTGAGCATCTACCATGTGCCCAGCACTGTGCCCAGCAGCTTGGGGGAAGTCAGATAGACTGCTCTTTCCCTCAGAAAACCCACAACCAAAAAAACCAAATATACAAAAAGCAAAACAAAACCGGCAACCGAACTAGGGAAATGAGACGCATGCATAGGAAAGAACCATTGTGCTATATACATCCATCCACTATATAAGGCCCACGGGAAGCATTAGAGTCAAGACGATGGGCCATGGGCGTGGCCAGCGTTCATCCGGACAAGCTTTCCAGCAGAAGTGAGGCACCCAAAACCAGCTCCCCACACCTCGGACCTGGCAAGTCCATAGACAAACCCACCCTCCTGGGAAGCCTGGGGAGGTTTGGGGAGCCTATCTGAGCTGGTGGATCAGCAGAGACCCCTAGTGGCTTGGTGGGGGGTGGGTGGCAGACAGCTGGGGCCCATCAGGCAGAGAGAGAGAGAGAGAGAGAGAGAGAGAGAGAGAGAGAGAGAGAGAGAGGGAGGTGGGGGAGAGGTGCTCCCTCAACCCACTTACCTTCCACCCACCCACACAATACAATAAATCTTAGGGAACGGCACTGTTTTTTCCTAAAATCCTGAGGTGAATGGACGTTTCCAAGTCATCCAGTTCACTCCCATTTCATAGGCGTCCTAGTAAGCTGAAATTCCAGCGTTTCAAAATAACTTAAGAAAAACTTTTCTACCAGTTCTTTCCTTCACTCTTTTACTTCTTTCTCCCATCACAGTTTATTCCAGAAATTTCTTCCTTTAGTGGAAATTAAGTCCCCCCCAGGCAGCATAAGCCCTTTCCCTATTAACAGCGGCTGTGGGGTCAGACACAGCTCCTCCTAGGCTGACCTCCTAGGCTGATGGCAGACCACAATGTCCGAGTTCATAGTCATTGTCGGCTCCTTTGTGCATCGCCCCACCCCCCTCCCCCCTACCCCACCCCCACTCACCCCTCCTCCACCCCCCCTGCTTCCAAAGGTAATCACAAAAAGCCTTTCACTTTTTCTTAGTAAGGTCTTTCTTTTGAATTAGTCCTCTTATTTTGTTCCAAAAATGAAATTTGGAGTAAAAGTCACCTGGTGACCCCTGTGGTCCAGCAAAAGTGACTGATGGCCCGGGAGTGAGGGCCTCGCAGCTGATCCACGGGTGGATTCCAGGGGGTGTGAGCTCTCAGCCATGTTCAGGCTGCTCCCCTATTGCTCTGACCCCTCCTGAGAGGCTCTTGACTTCTCTGTGTCTCAGGGAGACAGCAGGTGAGGAGCAGAAGAGGGCAAGCTTCCTAGGAGGCCTGTAGAAGCCAACTTCCATCTGACTCCTGGGTTACTTGGTTTGTGCCCTATGGGACGTCACTCCTGGGAAACTATGCAAGTTTTTAGCTTTTTGGCTTATTTCCTTACTAGAAAGTAAGAGGCCACGCACTCCCCAGTCTGATGAACTGGCTCCACCACAGACGCCAGGAAGGTGCCCAGGATTCCCAGGCTTCTGGCAGTTTCCAGTTTCACTGCCATGGTTGTGGTGAAACAAGACAAAGGGTTCTTGGGCTGGAAAACTAGCACTCAGCCCCTGGTTTCTGGACCATTCAAGCAGACACATGAGACTGGATGCTGAAAAACGTCACTAAACCTCTACAAAATGTGTTCCTCACCTTGGAGCCTGGGAGGAAACAGCTCTATTTGGGTCTATACAGAGCAGCACCCACCTGTTTGGAGTCTGATAAACCCCAAGAGGCAGGTGTGGAGGAGATAATAATACTGTGCTTAGCCAAGATGTTCTCCCAAGGGGTTCCCACAGCTGCCATCATAGCTCCCTCCTCAGGAAAGAACCGTAGACTGTTTCCAGAGAGGCAGGATTCTGCTGTCTCCATAGAGACAGAGGCTCAACCTGAAACAGCTGCAAAGTCAAGTCACAGAGCTAGTCAGGGGCTACAGCTTGGACTTCAGGGGCTCAGCTTTGGCCCAAGAACGTCTTAGGCAGGGAAGCAGGAATGAGGGGGACGCATGGCAAGGACTGACCCCCCTCCCCGCCCCAGCTAGGTGTGCAGCCCCAGATGAATCTCTTCTGTTGCTATGAACCCAAGTGGACCCCTAGGATAGGTTTTAATCTTGGCTGTGCCATTCCCTAGCTGAGTGATTTTAGCCAAAGGAAGTGGGAATTAATTTGTTGTGTACCGACATGTGCTGTGCTGTGCTCATGTGGAAGCCTGGCCGTCTGACCCCAAAGCACATCTCTCTGTGGGAACATCAGAGCTACACTCAGAGCCAAGAGACCTGAGTACCGGGCACAACTACTTACTTAACTATAGAAAGTCACTTGCATTCTCTGCACCTCAATTCCTCTTCAGGCAAATAGAATAAGCTCCCTCCTGCTGACCCCATAGATAGTGGTGAGATTAAAATGAAATAATGTAGTGAAAGAATGATCTCTAATATTCAGTGTGTATGATAAATAGGTAGCTTTCAGGCCCATCTGATCTTTGGGACCATCTGAGGGAAATTTGTAAAAATACAAATTGCTAAGAGTCTGATTCAATGACCTTGAAAATCTGTGTCTTTCAAAACACCGCCATGCTCAGGTGGGTTTGTGAATCAGCTCATATTTACAAATGTAAGGGGTGAATATCATCTCCCCACACCTCAAGGAGGCCAAGATTTTGCTTCCTTTTTCTGCCCAGCTAAGCTGTGGCCAGCCTGGCACTGCCCTTGGTCTCTACCCCTGAAGTTCTCTATTCCATTCCTTTGCTTAAAGAACTTGGCCGCCTCTCTGCACCTCCCAGCAGAGACCCAGAGTAGGAGGAAAGAATAGGAAAAAGAAGGCAGACATTGTCCTGGGTTTCCCAAGCCAGGTAAGCTGGTATGGAGGCGAGCCAAGCCGCAAGGCTGAGAAACAGCCAGAGTTTGAATAAGTAGATAAAATGTTCAGTGATGGTAATGGTTCACCCTTCTGCTTCTGGCTAGTAAAATGTGTATTGGTAGAATCCCAAGGCATACCTCTTATATTTTATTTTACTGACTTTGTGTTGTTCTTGCTGGATACTTTTGGTGGGGGAGAGGGGAGGAAGAAAATCTGGAACAACTTTTTATGTTTGAAATCCCCCAATATCCTTACCCAATAAGGAGCCCCCTAGCATGGATGAGTCCAAACAAAGAGACCATTGAAAAGTCATTGCCATGAGTTTCAGGGTGCATGCATGGAGGGACCCTCTCCTCCTCTATTAAATTTACCTTCCAAGTTTGCTTCAGCTTCAAATAACATCAGTACTGTTCACATCCTGTGTGAACGGCTGGCTGGAATGTTGGATGAGAGCAATTCAACCTTGAAGCAGATGCATAGGTGAAAACTCAGGCTTTCAGGGATCCTGAACGTCAGCACTGGGTAGACATGTTCTATAAATGAGGAGACTGAAACCCACAGAAGTGCCACAACTTGCTGGTTCCCAGATCCATCATCTTTGCGCTGATGTCCACGCTGCCTCCATACTTCTGGGTTTGGGCTTTCTGTTCACCTTGCCTTCAATAACTACTTATTTAACCCCTTTGATTTGAGGAGTACCTTGCTGCCCAATGCTTGGCACAGGTGGGTGTTCAGTAGTTATGGATGAAGGAAGGCTGAGTAATCCTGGTGCTGCTAACCCACTGAGGGTCTTGGACAAGACACTTAGGTGTTTATGCCTCAGCTCCTTATTTGTATATCAGGAAGTTGGATAATGTGGCTTTTAGGGATCCTTCCAGTTCCTAGGCTTCTGCAGGTCAGACTTGGGGTTAGGCTTGAACTGCATGAGCAAAAAGGCCAAGAGTTCTGCTCAAAGAATAAGCCTCACTGGCTGAGAAGTGCTCACAGGGTCCCAGAAAGGAGAAGGCAGGGCAAGAGCTGCCTTCCCCTTCTCCAGGGTCACAGCAGCAGAGGTGAGCCAAGAATAGAAGCGAGACCTCCGATGGACAGGTCTCACCCAGTACAGGCCGATGGAGGATGAAGAGCGGCCTCAGTTCTCTGGGTGCTGCTCCTCTAGCTCTGGGACAAGGGACCATCATGCAGGGTAAAAACGGTAGTGCTGGAGATGCCAAGGGGAGTTTAGTGGGTCAAGCACTTCTTGAGAGGCTCTGCAATTTCCTGGTGCCAGGGTCTGGGAGGTGACTCACCATGGCTGTCCCCTGGGCCTTTGATACTCTTTCTGTGTCTGTTGCTGCAGGTAGGGAGTCATTGGGCCCAAGGGTTCGTTCAAACACATGTTTCTCCCCACTCCACACTCTAGACCTTCCCTGGAGGCTGACGGCCCAACCTTCTGCCCATCCTAACATAAGAGCCGGGAAATTGGGATCTTCTTTTCCCCCCTATTTGGTCTTTTTTCTTGACAGTTCATCTGTTTAAATCCTGACAGCTCATGCCTTAGGAGTCCAGGCATTGAGCATGGGAATGTCAGCCCCCGGTGGCCATTGGACATCTTGTTCAAGCCCTGTTTTCAAAAGAGGAACGATGGTCAGAGGAGCTGAAAGACCCAGGCAGGTCTCCTACGGCTCCTTGCACCACACCACATTCGCTGCCTGTCTCACTTTCTCCAAATAAAGCCCAGAGACCCCGACCTCTCACACACCCAGTTGCTTCCTCACAAACCCCCAGAGTCCCCAGCCACCAAGCAGGGAGGACTCCCCTTCCTGCCGGCCTGCGGCCATGCGTCCTTCCCCTCATGCCACAGTCCCTCAGCACCAAGTCTGAGCACTTCCTTCGCCAGCTGATAAACAGCGATGTGGAGATGAACAGGGAGCCAGAAAACAAACAAACAAACACGGTCTTTTTAGCTGCTTTGGCTACTGCAGAAACTAACTAAGGATTGTCCACTGGGAAAATGGAGCTGGCAGGTTGACAATGTGGGGCAAACGGACCCTGTTTGCAGTGGAAGTCTGTGTTTGGGACCTGAGGAAGAGGAAGGAATAGATGAAATGTGCTGAAGATTGAGGCTCATATGCGATGCCCTTAGAAGATGGTATCTGAAGAGGCTAGGGTTGCTGTTTTCTTAGTATTATTTAACAAATATTTTAGTAGCCACTAGGTGCCAGGCACTGAGCTAGGTGCTAAGGACACAAAGAAAAAACGTTATGTGTGTGGAGCTTGGTGTAGTAAGTGCTGTGATTCAGATACCGGAAGTGAGGCCCGGGGGGTGGGGCATATGGAGATGACTGAGTGTGAAAGACAACGAGGTTCTGGGAGCTAAAGCCAAGTGTTCAGCCCAGGATGCACATTAGAATCACCTGGGAACTTTTCAAATCCCAAAGCTCTGGCCACACCCCTGACCAACTAAACTAGAATCTCTGGAGTTGGAACCCAGGCACCAATAGTGGAAATTCCAACGTGAGGCCAAGGTGGAGACCACTGGTTCCTGGGGTAATTTATGTCTCAGGTTTGCAGGGACATGGAATGGCTGTGGTTGGTTGGTTGGTTGGTTGGTTTTTAATATTGAGGCTTCTTATACACTCTTTTTAGGAAACCATGAGAATTGCCTTTCAACTATGGGTCTGGGGAGGAGCAGGAAGAAGGAAATAGAGAAGGCAGGAAGTGGGAAGGGGAGAGGAGGAACTGGGGCTGTGACATCTGAGCATTTAGTGACACTGTCACAAACCACACCTCCCTTACTGCCAGGACCTCCTGCAGAATTCCCCCAATTCCATGTCTGGAGTCTCCAATAACCCCCAGGGGATTGTGGTCCCAGCCTCAGCGCTCCAGCAGAGCAATATCGCCATGACAACCGTCAACTCACAAGTGGTGTCAGGTCAGTGCAGGGGATTGTGGGGACACCCCTGGGAAGAGAGAGGGTGGCCCTGAGGGGATTCCAGGGGTGGGGGACAGGGCACTGCACAAATGTCCTAGGCAACAGGAGGGCGGGACTCCCTGATGAGTTTCTTGACTAAAGTGTTCTATGAGTTTATAGATGATTAGCACCAAGACCTGCTTGTGATGGTTTGGAACAGATTTGGGTCAAAGTCTCATGAGCCCCTCAGAGACCAAGCAAGGCAATTGTCGCTTCCCCCAACACATGCCACCAGAGGCTCTAGACCCCATCCCCCATCCCACCCCTGCCCACAGGGTCTGAATATCTCCAGAGCAGACGGTGTTTACATATAAGTGCCCTCACTCCCACCTGCCCCTATGGCAGGGGACACAAAAACTGGTTGTCTCCTCAGGTGGAGCCTTATACCAGCCGGTTACCATGGTAACCTCCCAGGGTCAGGTGGTTACCCAAGCAATCCCCCAGGGAGCCATCCAGATCCAGAACACACAGGTGAGTGTGTGTACAGGTGTGTGCACATGTGCATGGGTGTGGGGGAGGGCAACCATGATCACTTACCATCTGCCAGGTAAACCAAGTCACTCATTTACTCATTATTCTTCTAAGAGGTAACATCACCCCCACTTTACAGATTTGAAGCTGGGCATTGGAAAGGTTTTATCAACTCCTGGGATTTTGCTGCCTCCCAGGTTACATCAAAAGCTCCTGCACTTACTATTCCTAGTTTCCACTCAGAGCTGCTCTGTAGCTCAGTGGGGCAGAGCATATGCAGAGGGGGGCCGGGGGAAGAACAAGAGGATCTGAAATCAGAGGCCTGAGATCTGACATTAAGTCTAACCTCTGAGCCTCAGAGTTATCTTCAAAAGTGGGATTAACACCTCTGCACATAGCCCTACCTACCTACAGGGCTGATGTGAGGGCCCACGATGGTAATGGACAGGAAGACACTTTGCAAACTGTAACGTCCCCCAGAAATGCTAACTATTGGATGGTTTATGGCAAATTCGTCTCTCTTACACCCTCTGCATGGCTGTTTCCTCTGTTTCCTCTCTCACTCCCTTCCCCCTCCGCCACCCCCATTCCTCCTTCCTTTCTTCTTCCCTTCTCTATTCTCTGAGGAGCTGGTGTGGGGTAATGGGAAAGGTGACCTCCCAGGACCCTAGAATGAGTTGGGAAGGGGGTTGGCAGAAAGAGCCTGCCGTCACTATGGCAACAGGTCCCTAGCTGCTGGCCCACCTGGCTGCTGATGCTGACTTTTTCTCCATGCACCCTGAAGGTTAACCTTGACCTCACCTCCCTCCTGGACAATGAGGATAAGAAGTCCAAGAACAAACGAGGAGTCTTGCCCAAGCACGCCACCAATATCATGCGTTCTTGGCTCTTCCAGCATCTCATGGTGAGTGTGTGTGTACTGGGGGTGTGAAGGTGCAGTGCGCTGTGCAAATATAACCCTTTGGGTACCAGACTCCATTGTCATCCCCAGATCTTTAGAGGGCATGCCCTCGGAGAGAAGCTCTCTGATAGGGTTATCATCTCCCAGAGGCCAGGTCAGAGGGGAGGCTTCTGTGGGACCTCAAGCTGGGAGACTTTCTCTAGTGTTCTCTGCTGCCACCTCAGGAAAAAGGGTGATGTCCAAGACGGAGTAGGGCAGACAAATTCTGAGGAGAGTTAGGTAGTGGGCAAGTGTACGGAATTGTTTTGTGAACAGAGTGAGGTTCCATGGGGGCCAGGGCTGTGCTTCCTGGTCCAGAACCCTCCTCCTGCAGGCGGCCACGTTCACCCCTGCTCGTCTGTGGAAGAAAATGTTCACTCTTGGCCAGGACTCTCCCGTTGCCCTGAGTCCTCACAGTTCGGGGAGGCAGAGGGTGCATGTCCCTTTCCGTCTGCTCAGAGCACCGGATGAGGCACGGTGTGCGGGAGCTATTGTTGAGACCATCAACCCTGGAGGGGCAGCCAGGCTGAAATCCTGGCGTCTTCCCATAATCAGCTCAGCTCTGTGACGCAGCACAGATGCTTCCATAAGCCCCCGTGGCTACTTTCGTGAAATGGCGACAAAGCCTTAGGTTTAAATGTAATGTTTATAAAGTGCCTTCTGTGTGTACCAACAAAATGGGAGCTACGTGCTTGTGTGCAGGGTTCGTTGCAACAAACAGGCTTTCGGTTGAGTGTAAGGAATGACTTCAAAATTATAATCCCCTAGCGCCATCCAAGAGCCGCCACAATAAATAAAGGCCGGTGACTATGTCTGGGCTGATTGTGTATGTGTGTGTGTGTCTGTGTGTGTTGCACGCATATGCCCCCCCATGTGGGAAAGTACCTCTGTGAGCAGAGGCAAGCTCCCAGCAGTCTGCAAGCTCTTGGCCTGGCCTGGCAGGACACAGATACAAGACAGACAATAAGCTTGGGACTAGAGACATCTTGGCCTGTGAAATATGAGGAAAACCATGAGGGAACTCTTTCTCAGTGAGGGGGATCATGGGAATTAATCGATCAATCGGCCAATCAACAAACAGCCCTTCACTTGAAATGTGAGTGCTTCCAGAAGCCATGGATTCTAGGCGTAGGTGGCAGTTGTCAGATTTGAGATCTTAGAGACTCTGCCCCAGGCATGCTGTGCACCCAGCAGACAGAAATAACTGCTCTGTGGTGATGGATGGGGGGGCCAGACATATCCCCACCCCAACTCTAGGGACTTGGGGCTGCCTAGAGCTTTGCTGAGAGAGCACATTTTGAAAACACCCCTGGTGAACAAACAGTAACCAAATTTGGAGAGAAAGGCCTGGGAGTGTGGGCGTTATGGTGAAGAAAGGAGGTTGGAATGACTCCCAGAGCCTAAGGATAAAGCCGGGGAGCCAGGGCCAGGGCCAGCCTCAGGCCTCTTGGGAGCGGCCCTGGCTAAGGAGCTGGAGCTCATGGTGGAGATGCCCAGGTCTGCTACCGGCTCTGGTTTCTGCACTGTCAGAGAGCCGATGGGTTCCAATGGCATCCGTGGCTCCAGCTCCCAGCCCACCTGTGGAAAGAGAGGCTCCTGGGGCAGGATGCTCTCTGTGCACTGACCTGTCACACCCAAGATGGGAGCAGCCCACTCCCCACCCCCACGCCGTGGATCTAGATCTGGCTCCAGCATCGTGGTGTGGGAGGTAAGACTGGAAGGCCGAGGATGTGGTAGACGGCTCAGGGGCTTTTGAGGCACCAGACCTGGGCTCAGATCGAGGCTTTACCTCTCATTCTGTGCCTTCGTCACACCTACCTCTTGTGAAGATGACGATGAAGCAGTGAAATGATTGCCAAGACCCTGGCACAGTAAGGTGCTTTAATACATGTTAGTTCCCTCTTTCCTTCATTCCCCGTCTCCCACCCCCATGCATTTTTGAAGACTGATGTGAACACACCTACAACCTCACTTCTGAGGGGGAGAAAAGAAAGATGTAGGAGGGAGAAGAGGCTGCAGACAAATTCCTGTACCGGGTGTGTGGCGTCCAGGCCAGCACCCCTCACCAACATCCATCAGCCACTATGGGCACCACCTCTGCTGCCATCCACTTCTCATTTGCAGCTCACCAGCCTGAGACTGTAGGGTCACCCTATCGGTCCCACCTGGCTGTGCCTCTCCTCTGACCTTGGACCTCAGTTCATGTCCTGCTCTCTTGCTCCTTCCTGCTGAGCGCTCTCTGTAGCTCAGGGTCTTTTCTTTCCACTCCATGGTCACTTCCAGCTGAACTTGGGATGGCAAAGGAAGGTCAGTGGGGAAGAGAGAAGAGTAGCCACTGAGCACAAAGCAGAGGGAAGGAAGGACCAAGCCTGACTCCACAAAAGTCACCTGGGACAACAGGGAGGACTTGCTGAAAGCATGAGTAAGACTTTCTGCCGGCACCCTCCCATCCCCTGGACCCTCTCCAGCTCCGAGTGCGTTCAGTGCGCGTGCTATTAATAAAGCACTTAACACTGGCAAAGTCCTCCCCCAGTTAATGCCTTCCCTGCAGAAGCCATTGAGAGAGGACAAGGGAGTGACTCCTGCGCCTTTAAAGTCAGAACTCAGAACTTCTGGAGAAGGAGGACGATGAGGAGGAGATGGGGAGAAGTCTCTAGGGACACAGCAGGGCTTAGCTGTCCTCGCAGTCCAAGGCTGGGCCACAGATTAGGCTGCTACCCAGATACAAGTGGGCACAGCCCACCCCACCCAAGAAAATCAATACCAGCTCAGGAAAGAGGACATAAAGGTTCTTGGTAACCGGGTACAACGGAAAGAAGACAGGCTTCAAAGCCTGACAAACAGGGGTATGAATGGAGGAGGCCCTCCCACTAGCTGTGTGATCACTGAGTCTACTTCTTTGAAAAAGGGAGCTAATACCCCTTTTCCATGGTTGTGACAATTAAATGAGATAACATATGTAAACAGCCATGACTGGCAGAGAGTTGTGCTTAAGAAATGTGAGTTCCCTTTGAACTTTCCAGAACAGTGGAACAAGAGCAGGTTCTTGAGAGGAAGGCCCCAAATTTGTGAAAATTAAGTAGAGGTGGATGACTGGCCTGATGTTCTGATCTGCAACACCTACTGCTTTTACCATCATTTGACCCTAAGAATATACTGATTAACATTGTTACTTACTTGTTCTGTGTGCATATGTGTGTCAAATCTACATGTCTGATGTCTCTGACTCAGGTGTAAATTGCTCAAGAACAAAGAGCATACATACATTAGGCCTCTTCTGTGGGCTCTAGAGACTGACTCCCAAAGTGTGTATCTGTGCGTTATAGTGCTGCTCCCTGGAAAGGGTTCATTGGTGAATACGTTTGGAGAAACCTGGGTTATACAAAGTTAACATTTCTTTATTCTTAGTGTATCAGGGGGCATTGTGGATTTGCAAGAGGGGGTATGGCTTGCAGCTTTCCCCAAACATATTTGATCATTCTAAGCCTCTCTTGTTTTCACTGTTGCTTTATAGAACAGCCCTGCTGTAGTTCTGGGAAAATGCAACTCGCGGTGACACTGTGTTGGGCAGATAGTAGCTGTGCAGTTTTAAGAAAGAAGGGTAGAAATGGCATGAAAAAGAGCAGATCTCAATCTACAGAAGATGTTCTCACATCCAGTGCAGTGGGGACAACGAATTTGTTGATTGGTGAATTGGAAAAGCTGGATAAAGAAAGGAACAACCATTTAAAAAGACACACTTTAATTTAAAAGATATACATATATTTATTTGCTAATCTTTTGATGTATGGTCAAGCATTTTGGCATTTGGAAAGTAATCTGGCTGCAGGATCTTTCTAGATTTTTATTGTGTATTCCAGTCTCTTAACATTTGTCTCTCTGTTCCTAACGATACGGCATTTTTTAAGCAAATTTGAGTCTCAAGTCTTTTGAAAGCATTGCACTCAGTGTTTTTTTTAGCAACAATAACTCCTTCTTTTTGCACTCTTATTTCATTGGTTTGCAGAATCGCTAATTAAATGGTATAATTACAATAGCACACATAACTGGCATAAACAAGTTTGATACACGCACTGCTGACCTAGCTGCAGGTGAATCGGCTAATGAACATCCTGCAAAGTAACCTGCTCATCTCAAGCATTCAGGACAATGTGGACAGCAGTTCTGACGGTTTATAGTAGAAATGGAGAGCATTGCATAGTCTGCAAACTTGGTTAACAGAGATTAGTTACTAGAATTTCTATAGTAAACACTGTTTTTTCCTGTTGTCACCTTTCCCTCTGGCAGAAGTCAGTGTTCTCTGATTCCTCTGGTCCTGTGTCTGAGGCCTCTTGTCATTGCCACTGTGCTGGGGCATTAGCAGCCTCCGAAATGTATTCAGATGGTACAATGCTCCTGGGATGGAGACTAAACCCAGATCCTTTTTGCTGTTAAGTTGCAGTGAGAGGAGATGGTTTCATCCATTAGCTGCCTCCTTCTGTGTCCCTGAAGAATCCAGTGATATTTTCTTGCTATTGCATTTTGGTGGAAAGAGGCTAAACTCCTCCTGGAAGCAGTGGTTCCATAGCAAACCCAGACTGGGTGAGAAACACTGGCAGAGGGTCCTCTCCATGGAGGGGAGTAAAGGGAAGGACTGCACTTCCTCCTCAGCTTCTGCCCCATCCCCTCTACTCCAGATGCCAGCCTCCCCCTGCCCTGCTGGGTGATCCTATTCATTTTTACCCAAAAATGACTGTTCTCTGGACTGCAGCCACCCAAGCACACGAGCAGCTTTACAGAATAGTCTGGAGGTGGGGGGAGGGAATCGTACAGATGAAACCAAGCCCCAGCAGGCCCCCCACCCGTCACAGGAGCAGCCCCTTCATTAACCACTGCAGTGTGCTAGATACACGCCAGCGTCTTCATGCAGCATCTTGTGATCCACCCAGCCCCCGCAGGAGATGGGCACTACTCTTATCCACATTTTACTAATAACAAAACTAGACTCAAAGAAAGTAACACATGCCCCAAGGACCCACAGGATTTGAACCCAGGCCTGTGTGACTCGAGGCTCTACTTTCTTACCCACTAAGCCATATTTCCTCCACGTTGCCCAAGAAACTATGGGAACCTCTCTAGGCTCCCTTGCAGGTAAAGCAAAGGGGACCCTACTTTCAGCTGAGGCACAGAGCCTCATCCTGAGAGAGGCATAGGATTTTATATGCTCCGCCCTAGTTTTCAGATACGGTGAGGCTGCCGTATTGTCTCTTCCTTTCCTCTCACTTCTCCATCCATCACTTTCACAGGCCTAGTCAGCATCCAGCCAGGGCCACAGCTGTACTCTTTTCGGTGTTGCCTTCAGTCACTCAACAGACATTCTTTGCATGCCTTGACACTTTCCCTGTGCCTCACATTGTAGTAAGCCCTAAAGGAATTATACCCCCATCCCTGTCAGAGACCCACGTACAGCATCCATCTGTACAGCTGACTTAGAAACAGCAAGGTCTCTTACAAATGAAAAGAGTGCATGTGGTCTATGGAAAGACGTGGTACCTGGAGGTAGGATCTGGATTTGAGTCTCACTGCCCCCTCTACCTAGCCAGGGGACCTGGGAGAAGTTGCTTGACCTCATATGAAGCCTCAGTTCCCTCTGCTGTAAAATGGGGAGTACAATCTCCAGCTCATAGTAGTGTTGTGAGAATAGAATAAGATGATGGTGTGAAAGCACTTTGTCCTGATACAGACACAGACACTGCTGCGAATGCCTCCATCCAGTCTCTCTCCTGGAGTCCCGTTATCTGCCCTGCCTTGGAAAATGATGAGAGAAATCTTGACACTTGTAGGGAATCTCTGGTGGAAAAAGTAAGAAAACCTTGAAAACCAAGGAAGTGGCTTAGAGAGACTGAACCATTCTTGTAAAATATCTTGTCTGCTCCTTTTTCCTTTAACTTTGTTATACTACCTAAAATTCCGTTCATCAGACATCCATTTAAAACGATCCAATCCCTGTCAAAAGCAGATGCTTAGGAAGAGTCCAGGAGGCCACAATTCATTCACAGCTTAGTATGAATTAGTCCAGAGCTTGCCTTTTCTACCTCCACTCAGCTAAGAGCAGCTTCGTGGGAAGCGTGCTAGCGCTTGTTAGTGGGAGAAGATGAAGGTTAGAACGCTTTTTTCTAAAGATTAGAATACTTGTTAACACAGCACTTTCAGAAGGCAACCCCAAATGGGATGCCTGAGGAAGGCTTTGTAGCAATTGTTCTGAACGTCTTCTGGGCCGTTGACCCTTCCGAGAAGAGGAAAGCTTTATCTGCATCATCAGGAATGTACCTTCAGGGGGTTTGACCCTGACATTCTAGAGGCTGGAAACCTCCGATTCAGAATGCTGGCTGGAGGCTAGATACCACAGGGGCCCTGTGAGAAGAGGTCTGGGGAGTGTGAACAGGGTCAGAAAAAAGGAGACCCTGTTCACCCTCTCAGAGTTCACCCAGGTCTAGTTCTGTGCCCTGAAAGTAGAGGAAGATCTGTTATTTGTCCTTCTGAACCCTGTAGTCTCCTCTCCACCAGAACACTGATCTTTAACTAAATTGGCTTTTGGCGCTAGCCTGTAAAACTGCTGTTTTTAAAATAACTTGTTTCAAAAAATAAAATAAAATAACTTGTTTCTATGGAAAAAATGTGATCTAAGTTCCAAATACTAACATATCTATCCACTAACACCTAAATTCCAGGTTTGGGACAAGATTTCAGCATTCAAAAGGCTGACAGTTTAATTGGGGGAATAAATTATACACATGCACCATGAGTGGTCAGCCCAGGATGTAATCAAGTGTTGTTATACAAACACACATACTCCAGGGCTCGAGAACGGAAGAATGAATAAAGGTGAGAGGAGTTTGACCATCTGTGCTGGTCAGACACACCCAGAATAGTGTGTCCAGGACTGAGCATCAGATTTCAAAAGGTCCTTTGACAAATTGTGCCCAGAGAAGGGCAGCCAAGATGGGGAAATATCTGCTCAAATGACTCTAACAGGACAGATGTCATATGATGAACGGTTAAGGCACTGGGAGTGTTTGGTCTGTAGAAGGGATTTGTTGGTTTAGGGCAGTATATAGAGTAGGGCTTTGGAGGCAGACAGACCTGAGATTGAACCCAGCTCCATCTTTACTTGCTATCTAACCTTGAATGGGTCAATTCACTTCCCTGGTGTTAATTTCCTCTTCATAAAGTAGAGATAATAACACCTACCTGGGCTGACGATAATCAGTAATATGTTAAAAAGCACAGAGCCTGACAGCTGCTCTAGTGCAGAGGTGGAGTGGACGTGGCTAAAGATACAGGGGTGTGAACCCGCCTCTGCTACTTCTTGTATAACCTGGGGCCAGTTTTTTAACCATCCTAGGCTCAGTTTTCTCATGTGGAAAGTGGAAATAATGATTCCTATTTCATAGGTGCCTGGAGAATTCAATGCGGATATATATCTGGCACTTTCACAGAGTACTCTGTGAATATTGTAGTATTCAAAGTTAGCTGAAAACTATAGGCATCCGTTAAGTGGTAACAATGCTTGTCACGAGGTAAGAGGCAGCGCTGTAGACGTCTGTGTGACGTCAGAGGACAGGCTGTGCTCTCTGGCTGGATGAGTAGGGAGGCAGATTTGAGTTCAATAAAAAGATCTTCCAAACCTCCAGAGCAAAGGGCTGCCACACTGAGTGACAGTGGCACCACAGAGCCAAGCTTCCCCACCTTTTCTGGGATGGCACACATAGAGAAATGATAGGAAACCAACAAGGCTGCTTGCAGCTGTAGATCAGCCAGAGACTCTTGTTGCCCCAGACCCTGCCAAGCCGCCCCTGGGACTGAGGACAGCATTGTCTCTGCACACCTGTAACTTATTTGGGGTGCACTGCTGAAAGTTCTGGAGTGAAAGACTCCTGCCCTAGAGAGAGGCTGATTTCAGGGGCCTCTAGGGCTCTGTGCAATAGGGAGATGTTAGTTAACAGGGTTTGGTGGAGGAGCTGGGATGTGGGCTGGGCCTTCAAGGGTGGCTAGGATTTAGGATTGGGAGGGAAGAGGAGAAAGAGGAGTCATCTGGATGAGAAATACTCCTGACAGATCATCAATGCCCGCCTGGCCTGTGCTTCCTTCTGACCAAAGGGACTGGCCCCTCCTCCCAGTTGTGAGCATGACATCCTCTTGTCCCCTTACTTTCACCTTTGCCTCCTGAGGAAACATGTGTCCCCTCGGCACTGTTCTCTCTCCCATGAAGCTCAGGCATCTGTACGTGTGGAGCTTTGGTGGAAAGCACACCTGGAGGCTGGAGGTCAGGCCAGCTGTGTTCCTGACTGCATTCATCTTTCTGTGCCAGAGAAACATTAGGTCGTGGATTCCTGCCTGTGACTTGAGAGTGTTTTCTCCCACCCACCCTTCACTATAAGGATGTAGGGAGAATAGAGCCCGGAATCGGCCCTCCGACTCCCCAGGAAGAATGGAGAGTGTGGGAGGCATGCCCTGGGGTAGCTGCAGTCCCAGGGTGTGAGCCACACTGGCTGCTTCTGAAGCAGTGAGTCCCGGGGAGGGAGGCAAGATCAGGAGTAACTGTTGAAGACTGGGCCTCGTTGACAATAGGCCAGTCAGCCATAGGGTTGGCTGGAGCTCAGCTGAGAAGAGAGGGATGTGGGAGACCCCTGGCTTGCACTGAGCCCCACAACATTCCATGGGAGCCTGCAGCTCAGTGATTCCACCTGGAAAATGACCAGGGGAAATTTCCAACCTCACAGCCTCCCCCGAGAAGCGTGAGATCCAGGTTAGGAGAAAACGCCCCCATCATATGTGCACAGGGGCTGGAGCAGTCCCAGCGTCCAGGAAATGAAACCCATTTGCAGAAAGGAGCACATTTATACATGCACAGAAGGGGCTGCTGGGGCTCTTGCCATCTGTCAGGAAAACAACCTGTGGCTTTTATAGAAACAGAGTTACGTGCACCGAACGGCAGATTTATTTCCTTTGTTATTCATTTAACAAACATTCGTAGAGCATGCCAGGCACTGCTCTAAGCACCTTCCAAATATTAACTCATTTAATCCTTATTACAGCCTTGAGGTAGGAGGAATTCTTTCCCCATTTTACAGAAGGGGAAACTGAGGAACGAGCTCAAGGTCTTGAGCTGGTGAGAGACCAGGATCCAAAGAGTCCATGTTCTCACCCACTTCTCACTGCTGCCGCCAGGACTCTTCTGGAGAGTTGAGCAGTGTGCCCAGTGGAGTCCTGAGTACGCGCCCTCCTCCCCTCCCCCTGAAATACACGTGAAACAATCCCTGTGGAAGAGCACCGTTACTAAGTCAGGCCATCTAACTGTGGGTGAAGTTCCTGGGGAGACTGAATCCCTGATGCTCACTCACCCTCTGCCACCTACCTTCACACCCTCAGATACACAAGGGAACAATGACAAGTACCAGTGGCCCCTTAGGTCCCTGTGATCATTCATTCAACGAAGACGTATTGAACCCTTAGCTGGGCCAGCATTTTCCTCCTATTGATGAGGTAGGAATAGTTATGATCCCTTTTCTCAAAACCCGGCCGCCTTTCTGGTTTGGGTGACAGACAACTAAACAAATCATCCTGTAGTGTGTGGGATCCTAGGCTGGGCAAGCAGTCAGAGCTCATAGGAGGGGCACCCCAATGGGCTTAAGGTGTTGGGCCAGCTTAAGGAGGGCCCATCTTGTTGCAGTGTGAAGGATGGATTAAAACAGAAACCAGAGGGCGGGAGAATAGCTTTGAGATTGCAGGAGGGTGAGGAAGGGGAAGGCAGTAGATTTTCACGAGGGAAAACTATACAGCAATGAAAACAAACAGCTACAGTTACACAGAATCACCACAGATAACTCTCACAACTATACTGTGGAGTGAAATACGGGATGCTATATGATTCTATAGGGTCCAAAACCCAGGCAAAACGAAACCATAGTGTTTAAGGATGTAACATAGTAAAACAATAAAGAAAAGCAAGAAAGCAATTACCATTCAAAACCAGGTTCTCTTTAGGGGTAGTGATTCGGAGGGGGGAAGGGGGTTTCTGGGCGTTGACAGGATCCTATTTTTTTACCTGGGTGGTGATCACATGGGTGTTCGTGGTAATACATGAGTCTATACATTTAGTACTTTGTGCTTTTCCGTGTGTGCACAATGGTAAGGGGACGGGAGTGAAAAAGAGAAAATGAAAGAATGGAAACTCTGAGCAAGGGCAACGCCCACATTCCCTGGGTGACTTACTGTGCTTCTCTCCATTGTAAAAGTCTTGTTTTTCCATTTTGGCATCTCTGAAATCAGGGTGCAGCCTGCCTTCAATGATAAAATGTGGTTGATTCGGGGCCCTCACCATCTTGCTGCCTCCCTCTGGTTGGCCTTCGACCCTCCTAGAGCTATGCCAAGCCAACGGAGCTGTGGCCCTCAACTGGCCTCGCACCTACAGCTGCTCAGGCATAAGAAGGGATGAAGGGTGTGGTTGACTCCTGGTCACAGTAGAAAGTGGAGAAAGAGAGCACAGGGCCCACTGACACCGGCGGGCTGTTCCTTCCCGTGTGTTGTGTCCCTCGGTGACCTGGACGACCTTATGCTTATCAGTATGGGCTCGGAAGTGGAAGAACAATCTCGGGGTGGGCTTTCAGTGAAAGGAGTGGTCAGGAACCTGTGAACCAACCCTGGCCAAGCTTCTTTCAGACCCAGGACCCCAGGCAGAACCCATTCTGCAAACTGAAAGATGCCTCCAGCTTCAATAGAGTCCAGATGAGACTTGAGTTATGGGACTATAAAGGGAGGTGTCAGAAAAAGGTGGGGTACAGTTTAGGTTAGATTTCCGGGGATTTCCTGATGGCAACTACAGTGCCATCAAACACTTAGTCTATGTAAATCCTGTAATTCCCTTCTCTGAAGACTGAATAGTCAACAATATGATGTCTGGGAGAAGTCACTACATTGTACAGAGTGAGGCAATGGAGCATACATGCTTTCCTCCATTATCTCAGTAAATCAGTCCCAGAGGTAGGTACTTTTGTGATTTCCAATTTAAGCTGAGGACACTAAGGATGGGAGACATAAAACAACAAGTTGCCAAGGTCACACCGCTGCTAAGTGGTGGGTGCAGGATTTGACCTCTCCAGAGGCCATCCTCTTAGCCACCAGCAGCTCTGCCTAGTCACGTGAGGCTCCATGCTGGCCCTGAGACGGAGCTGTACTTTTCTGGCCTGTCTGTACCTCTTTCTCAAGGAAGAACTGTCTACTTCCAGAGAGTTCTGCTGCCTGTACCCTCCCCTTTCGACTCTAGAGACGTTCCTCCAGTTAGTCACCAGACAGCAGCTACCATGGTGGCTCGATGGCTTCCCATGGTCTCATTTGATTCCTCTTCCCGTCCTTGGCCCCCAGCCATTCCAGTTGTGCTAAAAGTAGCACTGACCAAACCAACGTCTGTCCAGGGGCCAGGACTATTTTGATTCTGTCCTCAAGAATCATCGGGTCTAAGGCGTGTACAAGCTGGACGACTCCCATGAGCACTCAGATGTGGTGCCAGGAATGTTCTGGATGACACACCTGTCCCCCAAGCTGGGCCAACTTCTGCTACTCATCCCACGGCCTCTACCACGCGCCTCCTGAGATACCGGTTCCAGGAAGGATGGGTGGTGGGACCTGCACTCCGGGAGGAGAAGAGGTTAATATCCTTAGCCATAGAGAACAGCCAGCAGCTTTGGTAACACTCCTCTTATCCCTGTCTATTAAATGGGAGCATGTTAACCCATGGATTTATGATCTCCACTCAGCATGGAGGCCTGCACCAGAAACCCCCTTAGAGATAGCAAACATTATCCTTCCGTGGAAGGCTAGAAGATTTCCTTCTCTGGAGGTCTTTATAGTGGTGGAGATTTCCATCTGACTGGCCTAAACACAGTCCTAGAGCAGGCCTGCTGCCTGGAAGGCCCACCTCCTTCTGCACTAGGACGGCTTGGCCATTCTTCAAGGTGCACAGAAGACTCACCTCCGTGGGGACTCCTCCCCAACCAGCGCAGCCTCACCCTTCTCTTACCACCCAGTGGGCTTACAAACTGCCATTTACTACTTGAATAGAGGCTTTTCCCCTTTGCCTACAGCCCTCCCCTCTCAGCTGTGAGCTCTTATGGCCAGGTATCTTTCATTAGCGGGCACCCAGTTTGCAGTGGCTTCCCAGCATCTATGGGTTAGTGAACCAGCATGGTTGGCAAGGCGAACCTTGCTCTGCTCAGGAAACAAGTCGGCCATCTCCTTCTTGTGTTGGTTCACTCACCTGTTCCATACATGACCATTGAACATCTACTCTGTCTGTGACTGGTCTGGACGCTGGAGACACAATATCTAATAAGACTAGGCTCCTGCCTGAGAGCAGCTCCCAGAATAGCGGGGAAACATATATTATCAGATAGTGGGCTAAACACAATTATTTAAGTGCATCGGCGACTAACTTTGCCCTAGGGAGTTGGGAAAGGTCTTGCAGAAGATTTAATCTGTGACTAATTTTCACTCAGAAACACATGCAGTGGAAAAGTGGGGGAAAGAACATCCCAGTGAAAGGAACAACATGTGGAAAGGCATGAAGGCATGAAAGGGCCTAGTGGGGCCCAAGAAAGCCAAAATATTGCCATATTATTGCTGTGTTCTCTTTGCTGGCCATGGACAGAAAGGCAACTTGGCTTCTTGGTAAGGGAGATGGGAAGTCCATGGAGAAGGTAGAAAGGCGTGGGGACCACTCTTTCCCCAGAAGGTGTCAGGACACACAGAGCCCCTGCTCCTCTCCCCTTGGGGCCTGCAATGTCTCCTCCCAGCCTCCCCTGCTCCCTCCTAATCTGGATGAAATTGGCTCCTGTGACACTGATGTACTTTCCTTCTTGTTAGAATCTTAATATATGAATCACAAGTCCTGCTGCCCTGGCATGGCGGTCAGGGTCACAGGTGTCAATTAAACAACATCTGATCCTGATTACTTCAGTCAGGGGTGCCGAGGCCAGCAGAGCACGTTGCTTCCTTTGTCACTGATCATAAGGTTACTCCTAAGGCTGTTGATCTCAGACTCATTCCTTAGAGAGCTGCAAGGACCTTGCTGACATCATCCAATAAGAATAACATGAACAGCCACATCTTACTGAGCACTTCACAAGTATAATTTCATTTCATCATTAGATGACTTTGTGATGCAGGGTTCAATGACATACATGCCTGAGATCTCACTGCTAGTCAGGATAGAGCCAGAATTTGAGTCCCAGTCTTTGGAACTTTAGAAAGCCCAAGCACCACTTTAACACCACCTCAATCCTAGGGAATAATCCTGGCCTGAGGATGCTGGATGGCTTAGCCCTCTGCCTTCAGAGCCCCCAAATCTCCTCTGGCTTCCAGGGCAAGACACTTATCACACCTCTATTGCATGCCTCCGGGTGTCAGGTGCTGTGTGGGAGCCTGGGAAAGACACACAGATGCATAGAACCAGTTATCATGGGGCTCACCATCTGGGGAAGCCAGAAGGACCCCTTTCCACTGTTCCCCCAAACTTTCCCGTTCTTTAATGTGACCTGTTCAGCCTTCCTTATGCTCCAGCTACCACCCATTTCTCCTCCTAATCTTCCATGGTGTTGGTTCCCCAAACCACAGCACCTATTGCTTTGTTTCTGCTTTCTTTCACTTGCCAGTCATTTACATGTCATTTGCATGTGGAAAGCCCTAGGGATACATTGATAATTAATAAGACATGGTCTCTGCCACAATCTAAGAGAGGGAACACACATGTAATCAGTGCAGGGATTGAAGTCCTGGAGACTGTAGCAGACCTACACTGCTTCCTCACTCACCCCCACCAGGACACTGATTTGGTCTTGTCAAGTGGCATCATGAAAGAATGGGAGGAAAACTGGACCTAAATCAGAAGGGTTAAGTTCCACGCCAGTGCCACCATGTGAGGGACACTGGAGAAGACATTCCGTTTCATCTGTACAGTGGGCTTGACGACACCTAACTGGCCTAGCTTACAAAGTTTTAGTGATATGCTTTATTAAATGAAACTCAGTGCATGAAAACATTTTACGGGTTATAAAGTATTATATAAGTGGTAATTATCATTATATGTATCTCCTGTCTCCCCTCCCCCTCCCCCAGGATGCCTAGCATAAATCTGGGCACACAGTAGATATACAGTAAATATCAGCTAATTGAATTGAATTGATTCATTCACCCCATTTACCACATTCTGATAGTCCTGTGGGCTTTTGATAGCCTCACCCAACCAATGCCTGCCTTGCCTACTGGAGGCGGTAGCGGGGAGGACCAAGTAAGAAGGATATAAAGTGCCTTGGAGGCACTTACTGACATATCAAACTATAAGGAAACCACCTTGGTCCCCATCATGGGGCACTGGGCTGAGGGCTGGAGGGCGGTGAATGTGGAGCCAAAGTCATGGGGTAGCCACCCTCGAAGCCCTAAGTCCATTCTTTTGGGGGAACAAACATTACACTTCTCCCAGTTTGGGCTTCCAAACCACTGGGGCTGCCTGTGATGTGGTCACAGTCCCTAGGGGGTCACCACCTGCCCACCCCTCATCAGCCCTTCACTTCTCATTTCAGCACCCCTACCCCACGGAGGACGAGAAGAGGCAGATCGCGGCCCAGACAAACCTCACCCTCCTGCAAGTAAATAACTGGTGAGTTACTACCTGCCCAAAGGCTCTCAGATGAAGGGGCCACATGCTTGGCAGGGTGATGCACAGCAGGGAGAAGAGGCTAGAAAGCCCAGCTCTGCCTCAGTGGCAGCCTAGCCACCACATCAGTCCTCCCATTCGGGCTAGAAGCCGAGAGCCACAGTCAGCAGGCGTCTATGGCTCCATCTGCAGCTTCTCAGCGCCCTCTGCTGGGAAACTGTGTCAGGAACATCGCCGGATAGAAAACCCAGCCCCACATGCCCTGCAGAGACCAAAACAAGTACCTGCATCCAGCAGTGGTCGCCTGGTCTACCCACCATGTATGTGAACTGAATGCAAAGTAAAACATTCTGCAAAGCTGGGAGTTGAGAGGAGGAGGAACAGTTGGCCATTCCAACCTCACAAGAGATCCCAGTTTCCCCTTCTCTGTGTCTGGCTGGGTTGTCATAGAAATCTCAGAGAGCAAGGTCTGGCTGGATGGGAGTGGACCCAAGAGTTGAGTCCCCTGATCTGAGCCCTCAGCCCTCTGGAGAGAAGTCAGAAGTTAGTGCCTTTGGCTAACAAAGCTGTTCCTTCCTCTGTCCAATCCTGAGGAGTCTCAAGTAGAGATTCCTGACCCTCCTCACGCATTCATCCCACGCTGCTTTGTGGTGACTCAGTGGTTCCATGAGCTCCAAAGTGCCCAGCGCCCTTCCCTCAGCTGGGCTTTCACACCCCAGGTCAGATCCCAGTCTGTTCTGTACCGTGGATCAGCTGCTGAGAACCTGGAAGCAGTGTAGCCCTCCCTCTCTGCACGCACACACACGCACATGCGCTCAGCCCCCCCACCACCTGCGTGGTGATTAACCGGGTCTCCTCCTTCACCCCTGGGCAGGTTCATCAATGCCCGGAGGCGCATCCTGCAGCCCATGCTTGATGCCAGCAACCCAGACCCTGCCCCTAAAGCCAAGAAGATCAAGTCACAGCACCGGCCCACCCAAAGATTCTGGCCCAACTCCATTGCTGCGGGGGTGCTGCAGCAGCAAGGTGGTGCCCCTGGGACAAATCCCGATGGTAAGAACTGGGGCTGAGTGTACTCTAGGCTGAGGGCTGGTGGGCGGGCAGGCCCCTGGAGCTCCTTCAGGACAGCCGTGCAAAGATTCAAGGGCTGGACATCTGTTTGTCCACCCGAGAGGCGGGGGCCACTCTGTCAGAATAGTTATCCCTTCCCGGACCCCACTAAACAGTGCATGTACTTGAACAAGCCAAAAGCAATTTCACAAAGAGCAGTGGGAGTCGGCGGTCTTCTGAGTCAATGACTGCTCAGCAGAGCCCCCTCCTCACTCCCACACCCACCCTAAGTTCCTTAGCACCAGTCAGTGTCTGCACAATTCTCCAAGAGCCAGGGCTATCTATAAATACTGAGCAGGCAGCTGGCTTGTGAACGAAGGCCAGGAAGAGCTTTGTTTTTCCAGCTTCTCCATCACACCCTCCATATACACTTTTCTAATTGCCGGTTGCCTGGTGTACAATGAATAATTCAATAAGCCAGACATTTTATAACTTGGCACATGGAGATAGCGCTGTGTGGGAGGTGGTTTGGAGGTATGCATGTGTGTATACATACCTTCATGTATATGTGCATTTATATGGTTGTGTACCAGTTCCTATGTCACGAGCAAGTGTCTCATGAGGTATAATGGAAATACACAGATTTTGAGCTAGATCAACAGGGAAAGACTCTCAGCTCTCTTATGCCTGTGTCACCGTGAGCTAATGACTTAACCGAGACTCAATTTCCTCCTCTTCAGAATGGGGATAATAATACCTACCCTACAGAATGGTTAGAACGTCAAAAATATTCAACACATTTATATAGAAGATGCTCAGTGAATGGTGACCAGGAGTGCAGCTGCTTAGGCTGGGGCAGGGAGTGGCTGACAAGTACATGGGTGGGGGTTTCATACGGGACTTGTCCAGCTCACCGCCCCATGAGCAGTCCATTCAACTCTCCAACATGGAGGTTCCTGGGCCTGAGCCTTGCCTTCTTCTCTCATGTAGGTTCCATCAACTTGGACAACCTGCAGTCCCTGTCCTCAGACAATGCCACCATGGCCATGCAGCAGGCTATGATGGCCGCACACGATGACTCATTGGATGGGACAGAAGAAGAGGATGAGGATGAGATGGAAGAGGAGGAGGAAGAGGAGCTGGAGGAGGAGGCCGACGAGCTTCAGACAACGAATGTCAGTGACCTGGGCTTGGAACACAGTGACTCCCTGGAGTAGTCGGAAGCCCAGATGGCACTGATCACCGAGCAGGAGAGGCGTGTCATCAGGAGGGCTTCGGGGTGGGGGGGAAGGGGACATGGGCAGGCAACACCAAGGAAGTCGGGCCCTAGCTTCCCAAAGTCAGTAGCTTGAAGAAATGCAGAGGAGACACCTGCTCCTTCCCAACCACCAAGCTTCTATGATACCCCAGCCCCACTTCCCTAGAACTGTGGAGGACTCCGTTGGTGGGGCCGGTCAAGCAGCCTGTACGGAAAGGCAGGAGTGAGATCTGGACTCACCAAATCCCCGAGGACAGATGGCACCCATGGGACCCCCACTGAAGGACTTGAGTCGTTTACAAGCCCTGCACTGTGAGGCGACCACTGTTTGCAGAGTGAGCCTTTGCCAGGGGAGAAAATTAGGAGGAAAGGGAGAGAGAGACAAAGGGGGTCTGGGTTCTACCCCCAGACGGCTCTCAGCTCCTTTGAGAGACATTCAAGGGCAGGAGGGATCCCAAATACATAGCCAGTGACTGGAGGAGTGGGAGGGCCTGAGGCATCACCTCTTGAAGATCAGAGTGGGACCCAGATTCCACAGGGCTCCAGCTCATTCCTCCAAGGCCCCCCATCTCTGGGCTTGGGCAACCATGGACTTGGGGAGAGGGATGGAGCCACCAGAGCCAATTTCTGTCTCTCTCTCCTGGAAACAAATGGTAAGATGGTGGGCTCAAATTATAGGAGGTTAAGAGGAGACCCTTCTCCTGGATTGGCTCCAGGACCCAAAGGGATGGCAGAACCTGGGCAGGAGCCATATCAAGATGACTTTGGGCAACATAGCTGTCCCTAGGTGGTCACAGGACTCAGCTCCTATAACAACAGGACAAGGGTGTCTTATCCCAGATGTTCCAGCCCTCTGATGGAGCTCGTCATATGTTCCACCCCCTCTACAGACCATCAGAGAGGGTGGAGCCAGGTTAGCTTGGAATCCTTCCATCCAAAGGGACCCCCACTCCTGTCCCTCTGCTCCAGGCTGGCTCCATCAGCCTCCATCCTCTCTTCTTCATTCTATCCTTCAGAGAAGGCAGAAGAAACATTGGAGAAAAGCATCCAGCCCAACGGGAAGCCAGGGGTTGGAGAAGGTGCTACATACCTCCTCCCATCAATATCCAAAGTGTGGGGGAGGGCCCAGAGAAATGGCCCCCAAGAGCCAAGTGGTACCCCCATCCCACTTGCCTCGCTAATCTACACACCACCATTACACACAGCACTGGAGGAACTGGGGCTCCCACAAGGAGGAGGCTTTCCACCATCTTCCCTAATACACACCCTCCCACCCCAACTTCCAGGCCCCTTGATTGGCACCCCCTACTCCCCCTCCCTCCCACCCCTCTGGCTGTGAATGACAGGACTGATCACACGTGTGTTCTCCATTGGATTTAATTTAATGGACTTGCAGTTTCATTTGTAAATTGTGCATTGGCCATCTCCTTCAGTGGCAGGATGTCAGTGGCTACCTGGTCAAGTCGAGGGGACCCTCAGGGCCCCCTGGGGCTTCCTCTCCCCCACCTGTTTGGGGAGGAGCAAAAGGATGGTCACTTTCCTGGGGTCTCCCTGAAATGAATGTATTTCTCCCCAAAAGAGCTGATATTTAATGTTTTAATAGGGATTTTTGAGAAACAAATAACCTTATTTATAATCTGGGTGATTCGATCATTTTTTACTCCCTTTTGATGCCACAGGTAGAGGAAAGTCTAGCTTTTTTGGCAACGTGCAGTGGGATAAAATACTTTTCTTTCTCTGGTTCATTTTTCTTGTTAAAACACACACACACCACACACGCACACACGCACCCGTCCACTTACCACTGTGGACAGGCACCCATCCCGCACAGGCACACCCGCACACACGTGCCCACACATCCTCCTCCCAGCCCCTCCACCTGCCTAATGTTATGCAACCTCCTTCTGATGTATCCACCAAACCAGTACTAAATGTGGCCGAGAAGTTTCCAGTAAATCTTATTACCTACCATAATTCCGCTGCGTGATTCACTTTTTCTGTGGTTAGTGGGATCGTGGACCAGAGAGAATTTGGAGTCCTGAGCATAACCCTTGTTGAAGTGACTACCCTACATGGAAGAGGACAGGCAGAGGGCTCGCTGGGGACCTCAGTTTACCTGCCTGGGGAGGAAGACAGACAAGTTGGGTACATTCACTGTATATGTGTCTAGCTTACGACAAAGAGATAAGGGAGAAAGACAGGAGGAAGCTCTGTACTGCCCTCTCCCGACAATTTTCCCCCATAGCAGTGGCAAGCTCAGAGTTTGGTCCCTCTCTTCCAACATACTCCACCTCCCTCAAAGTTCTTTGCTTTCCCCATCCCCCTCCTAGGCTCTGAGGGTTTTCATCATTGAAGCCGATGCCACCACTGTCCCCACGCCCCCTGCCCCAGCCCTCACATGCCCACTCTTGCCCATTCTTGCCCTATCCCTCAGGTCCCAGGAATCGGGAAGGAGAGGAATTTTTGACGCCACATTTATCCTGGATCTGTGACCAGCGCATAGCCTGTCCTTTGAACCCCAGGGTTCAGCACTGTATTCCCTGGAGGAAGAAGAAATTGAAGGGCAGCTTATCTCTTATTTCCCCAAGAAGTGAGAGGCAGACTTTCCTGTTACCTTGAAGCTATAGGTGTCCTTATCTGGGCACTGTGGCTGAGATGCTCAGGGCATCGGTGTGGTTTAAAAGCAGGAGGGGAAATTCCTTGCTCACATTTGCAAAAGCTGCAGAGTTTGCACTTAACCTGTGGATACCCTAGAGCCAGGCGGAAGATGAAGAAGGGACTGAGTACACAGGCAAAATGGGCCTCCAGCAGCTCTGATGGCAGTTCCCTGAGTCACTGCTCTCACTTCTCCCAGACCTCCCGTCACACCCAGGCGTTCTGCAAACACAGCAGAGACCTGCTTCCAGACAGTGCAGAAAGTCTTAAGCTCTGCAAGAAGATGATACCTTAGAACCTCACTTTCCAGAGTCAGGAGGATGGCAGGCTTTCAAAGAAGTGTCTTCAGAGAACACACTGTTAAAAGATATACTCTCAAAAAACAAACAAACAAACAAATTCCACGGCCAAATCAGGATGAACTGCATATGATATTTTGTTAGTGGAATTTCATAAGGCGTATTACGATAGTAAAGGCTCTGAAAAGTCCTGCAGGAAAGAAACTGGTTTAACTTTATTTAACCCGTTCCCCACATTTATTTGCCTTGTTTTTCAAGTACTATCTATTCAAGTATGCTAGTATTCCACAAAACGCACTTTAGGGAACACTATTCTAAGAAATGACAGAGCCGTCTGTCCCAGTCCATCCCACCTCTTCCTAAGGTTTTCTCTGAAGTTCTGTCATCTTTTCGACCATGCTGCCAACGGAAACAGGCGTTTCCTACATTCTTAGAGGTGTGGGTGGTTGTGTCTCGAGGAGGCAGCAACCTCTCTGTGTGTATGACCCAGGTCCCATCCACCCACAAGGAGATATGCCACAACCCCTGTGGAAATAAGAGAGATGGGACAATGTGAGAGGGGACAAGTGGAGGGGAGATTTCCCTTACCCCGAGATGGAGTTCTGATATCAGGGCCCTGGGATCTGTTCAGACTGACTTCTGGCCCTGACCCCATCCCATTAAGAACTTTCGGGTTTGAAGATTCCTGTTCAGGGGAGTTTATGGCCAGAGCTACTCTTTCTTGACCAGGGAACTCTTCTCCTGCCTTGGACACGGCCAGATAAGGCACTGAGTCTGTCCCAAGGCACCTTGCTTGGAATCATTCATTCAATCTGTATTTATTGAGCTCCAACTCTGCCCCAGATCCTGGGGCTATACCTGCTATCAATAAACACACATTCTTGCCTTCAGGGAGTTTACATTCTAGTGGAAGATTGAGACCTGAAAGTGTGCTCCTGTTGTCCCCATAATATTTAAAATACTGTGTTCTCATCCTAGGACAGTGACCTCAAACTTTATCATTCTGAGTTGCAAAACAGGAGGCACTCAGGTCAAACATGGAGATCAGGCCAAATTCAATTCATAGGCATGTTTTGTTTGGACCATATATTGTTTTAAAATCTTTGTGCCAACATTTAAAAGTTAAAAGATTGCGCATACAAATTCAGGTTTCTGGTTTCTCTTGAAAAATCCGACAGTCAGGGAACTCGGGACCGATATTCACACACAGACATGTTGGGTGTGCTTGGATCATTGCCGCTCCTCAGGTGCAGTCCCCAGGTATCGTGATATTGGCCACATGGAGGCTGAGGGTCAGTTGCCACCTATTATTGTGCTGTCCCTACTTGGTTGGCTCATTGGTTAGTTATGCTTCCCCCCTGCCCCTTTTTCCCCCATTTTTTGCCTTTCCCTCCAATATTTAAGTGCTTGCTTTTAAGAAGGGAAACAATATTTCTGTCTGCCCATTGCTCCATCAAAAGTAAGAAAACAAAATAGTACAAGAGGGCTGTGTCTTTGGAAAAACAATGGAGAGAACACATTCGTTTGTGGAAGTGAAGATACTGCTACCTTCAATTGCAAAGTGTACCTGTGTCTTACATTCCGACATCTTCACTCATATGTTACCTGCCTACCTGGCCTTTAGTGGTCGTCATGAGCCTTGAGGCATAAAAACCACCAGGGTTGCATTTTATAAATGCAGCTTAGGCCCCACAACCAGCTTTTCCCAGATTCAAGGCAAGATTCCTAAAGACTTTGCTCTCAGAGAATAGTTTTCAGTTGCCTTTAGAATTTCCTTATTTAACTTCCTTTTGATGTATAGACTATAGCGCGCCTGAGCCAGTTCTACATTCAGTAAATGTTCACAGGTACTGGCATCAGACGGGGGACAGAGGATAATTCAACTTTGCAGAGCTTCACAGGCCGAGGGATTACCGAAGACTGGCAGAGAGGAAGCTGATCACATCGTACTCTGCATTTCCGCTTTCGCGTCTTATTTCCATCCCACATATGAGGCAGATTTTATTACACCACGTTCAACTATAGATATCTTATACTTTTATATTTCTCAGCCTCTCTCTGGGCCAATCTCAGTCAGTCCCTTTGCAAATTAAATGCATCTCATTAAACCAAACCCATTTAGGACAATGCCCTTCAGGTGTGTGCATCTTAGTACATCTTTCATTTAAGACAAGTGCTTGATTTATTTTTCATCTCATTACACTCTTTAAAATTATATGCATCTCATTATACTCAGTGCACTGAGACGACTTATTTCAAGTGTAGACATTACACCCAGTATTATCAGGCAAGAATATTTTTTTTTTCATTTCATTACAAGCCTTACAATTTATGTACATCTCATTACAATCAGCCACTTAAGACAATTCCCTTCAGTTGTGTATATCTCATTATACCTTCTCATTTCAGTGTTTTTTTTTCATCTTATTACACCCAAGCATTATTCAGAGAACTCACTTCAGGTGTGCCTATCTCACATCCACCTGTTATTTTGTGAATTTTGGGATGGTTGCTTTCTCCATAGCATTGCAAAATTTTTGTTATACCAAACTCATCGAAATCCCACTCTGTCCACCAGTGAGCCTCCTATGCACCTCTGCAGGGAAAGGAAGAACACTGGGTCCCCTGGATTTGGCCAATAACTTCCCCTTACACACAGGGACCATCTAAATTAGCTTCCTCACTTGCACATTGAGGGGGTTAGAGAAGATGGCCTCTAAGCGCCCCTTTAGTTGATATTCCGTGAAACTCTAGTACTGTGGACGACTGTGGAGACAAAGCCCCAGAGAGCAGTTTCAAGGCTCTCAGCCTCACGTGGAAAGGTGCTGGCTCAGTTATTAGATGGCCATCAGCTGTAATCAGATGGCCATCCGCTGTGGCTGGGTGGCCATCAGCTGTTACCAGTTAGCCATTAGCCACTAATATAACTACCGTAGGTATGCTAGGGGGTTGGTTGGTTGGTAGAGAAGCAGACTGCAGGTTGCAGCTAACAAGTGGGGTTAGCAAGGGCAGATGGTGGATTGCAGATCGTGTGGATCCTACTTCCTGTGTCTCGCCAGGCCGCCAGTGAGACTGGGGTGCAGGAAGACCCCTCGTTGGTGTACTGGCAGATGTTTGCTTTCGTGTCTCAACCAGCCACCATCGAGAGTATAATGGTATGACTCCCCTATCTATGGCTCCATGGGTGTTCCTTTTTAGCCTCACCATATCCTGCGTTGTTATGTGGGGAGAGGGAGATGAGACCCCGTATGATGACAGTGGAACAGTTTCCCCAGCTTCTCCTGGGGACACTGCTCATCTCTCTGGACAGCCCCCCCCCCCGCCCTCTCCCCGCTGGAGAAGCTGAGATTGACACCACTGCCCAGGCTTCCAGGGGCTAGACTGCTTCACACTTCCTGTTGCCCTTTTCACTGGATGCTGCTGTGTTTCCATGTGGAGATCACATTTTGGAAGGAGATGAAATAACTTTGCTCTCTTGTGATGGAACCTCCCCAGCACCTCCAGGCCCAGCGGCATCTTTGTCTCCCTGGCCCCAACCCTCACTCCAGGAGTTCTCAGCTGGAGTGCACCTTAGCGTTGGCAGGCAGGCTTTTGGAGTTGCAGGTGACTAAGTTCCAGTCTCAGTTTACTAAATCAGAGTCTCCAAAGGTGTGGCCAAGGTAGGTACATTTTTAAAAGTCCCCCAGAGGGCGGCTGGTTGGCTCAGTGGGTTGGAGTGCAGTGCTCATAACACCAAGGTCACTGGTTCGATCCCCACATGGGCCAGCAAGCTGTGCCCTCCACAACTAGAGTGCAAGCAACAACTTGACTTGGAGCTGATGGGTCCTAGAAAAACACACTATTCCCCAATAAAGATTTTTTTTCATTATAAAAAAAATAAAAGTATCCCAGAGATTCTGAACCCCTACATCACCCAAGCCTGGTTTCAGAAAAGGATCTGCAGCACAGTGTCTCTGAGCTCAGAATGCCTGACGCTCTCAATACCCCCTTTCCCAGCTGTATTTGCACATAAGAATCCGAGCTTAAAATGAAAAAAATCATTTCTCAGTCCTGGAAAGGGCAGTAAGGGTCGGTGAACCCAACTTGCCCACCCCATATAGGAATCCTGTCCATAGCACATTATAAATTGTCATCTCCCTTTCCTGTGCCTCCCAGAGCAGAAAGGCCAAAACTGCTACCCAGAGCCACCTGGTCCCTCCAACTTCCACTTATAATCTGAGATCTGCCTTCTGGAGACAGATGGATGAAGGAGCCACCCTCCAGATTGCTTTGTGGTCTTCAAGGCTTACTTACTGCACACGTGGCCTCTCTGAGTGTGTCTGGATTGTCTGTGTGCTTCCTCTTCTGTCACTCCACCTGTCTCCTTGCCAATGAAAATAGAATCTTTTTCCTATGCACAAAATAAATTTGAATTTCATCATCCCTCCTCCACCACTCTGCTTGAACGGACCTACTGAGAAATCAGAATATAGCACAACTCCTGCCTCTTTGTCTCCTCGTCCAGGACCACCCAAGGCCACTGGTTCTAGAATCGGCAGGTGCCAGGGCTGACGGCACCACCACTAAGCAGGAGTTTGTGAGGATAAAAGGTAGGAGTAAGGCTGATTTTAGAGGCATGGGCCACACCCTGTCTTGTTTGGTTTTGTTTTCAGGTTCTATGTCTACTGGATTATAAAGATGATTAGACTCCCCAAGGCTCAAGAGGCCATGGGGCCAGCCCTTTCTCTACATTCCTCAAAGTTTACTAGCAAAACTAAAAATCACAATTTATTGAGCACTTAGCATATATGCTAGATACTGCATTCAAAAAAATCCTGGAATTAATAATTGTTAATATCAGTATTCCCATTTCTAAAATGAGGTAATTAGGGCTCAGAGATATTGAATAACTTTCTCAAAAACTGTATTGCTTCTATGTAGTAGAGCTGGGATTTGAACTAAAGGCTAAATACAAGCTCCTCCTGTGAGGTAATTACGCTTTGGCTTGACCAGAACTGGCCCTCAGAGTCAAGGGAGAAGCCCCCTCCTCCCTGAAAACCTCCGAGGTGCCAGCAGCCCTGCACCCACTTTTGCTTTTCTCCTGTAAGTTCCCAGAACAAAATAGCATGCAGAAATGTGGCCCCAAACCTTAGCTTGCAACTCCCCCCCCCCCCACCCGCCAACCCCCTGCCCAGCATCCACCCAGCGGCCCACCAGCTCTGAATCTGAACCATCTACATTTTGGAGGGAAGGGGGCAGGACCTAGGTCCCCTGAGCGTAAGAAGTTGCTCTGTGTACTTTTCTAGGAGCTGTGCTGCAGGAGGGGCTGGAGGCCAGTCTTGGAGGAGAGGCTTCTGCTGACTACCCACAGACTGGGATAAAGGGGTGGCAACAGCAGGTCCACTGTACTGTTGCTGATGTTCACTCAGGTGTGTTGTAGAGATTGATGTTGAGGTCAGTGACGACAGCTGGCATCCAAGCCTTCCTCATTTCTGGCCGTACAGGTGATTCCTTCCCTCCTGTCAGAGGGCGAGGCCAGGTCCTTAGGTTTTTTTCAGACTTGACTACTGAGAGCATGGGTAAAAGAAGGTTGGAAGATGGAGGAAGGAAAACAGAGAAAAGAGCTCGTCTCAGGGAGAGAGAGATAGAACGGGTGCTCAAAGCGGGGGTTCCACTGAGAGCAGAGGACAGGCCAGGGCCAGGGGCACTGCCAGATGGGGCAACACTTTAATAAAGGGGAAAAAACAAAATGACTGTAGAATTTCAAAAAGGAAGAGGATAAAGTGAAAATACAACAGACTGGATGGCATGCAGACACCTGACTCCTCCATTAACGTGCTTCTCTGGTTCTGTGATTCGTTGTCCTCTTCTCTGGCAGGTTGGGAGCCAAAGAGAAAATGAGGAGGGGGACAGAGGGTAGAGAGAGAAGGAGAGAGGGAGAGAGAGAGGAACTAGATGTGCATGTGTCTCTGGGGTTTTTCAGACAAAGCTATTATCAAAATGCCAACCAGCTCCTGCCTGGCTCATTTGCATATTCCATGCTGTGCTCTTTGAAGCAGGATGAATATGCATGAGGACTTGGGCGGGGTGTGGAGCTGCCGGGCTGTGGGCTAAGGTGGTTCATTGTTCTTTTAAAAGAAAGGCATTAATAGGAAGCCAAAGCATCGTCCTGGTCAGCAGAGTGGCCTCTGCTTCTCCTCTCTAGTGAAGGGAGGAGGAGAGCAAAGCTCAGGCTCAGCCAGAAATCCTAACAACTATTCTCTCATCCTCCCAAGGAAGTAAATAATCAGGCGCCATCAAGAACCTGAGTGTCTCTTCTCCAAGAGCAGCATTTAATTACTCTTCTCCCCACGCATACTAATCGTGGAGACTGGAGACAGGCTGGGGGAGCAGAGCCGCCTCTCCTGCCTTCCATGGAAATGAGGCTGCCTCTCCCATTTCCTGCTTCAGCTGCAAGGAGAGCTGGGCACCTGGGGCGCTCCCAGCTTCCCACCTTTGGGGAGACCCCAAGGGCTCTCAGTGGCTGGGCTGTGGTGGGAGTCCCTGGGACACAGTAGGTGCTCACAAAAGCTCATGGAATGGACTCCCTGATGCCCATTAGGACTTGGCTTATCATTCATCCTAAGACACCTGGAGGATCATGCCTTCTAACTGGTCTTCTCCATCTCTTCTTCCCTGACCACAAGCTGAAGAGTCATACTCCAGACATTACTTCAGTGAACATGAAAAGGATTTATTTAAAAATATCATTTATCACGCAACTTCAGGGCCACAACACCCTCTCTTTGGGGTTTTCTTTCAGAGATATCACATCTGTCTCCCATCCTGAAATAGACTAGGATAAACAATGTGGAGATAGTCCATTTGTAAAATGGCCTTTCCCCCGTGATCTTGTTTCAACTCTGCACAAATGAAGGCTGGCTTCTGGCTCTGTGGTGAAGTTGCCTTACTCGGACTTGAAATTAGGCTTAGCGAAGTCCACATTGATGAGAACACGCGTCCTTAAAGAACCTACTAGCCAGGCCAACCTCCTAGCTACCTAGGAGGGCACGCTGCAGGCCTTGGCTCTCCAGTACGCCTTGCTGAGTGGACCTCCTCAGCTGGACCTAACTTTTGCAATCAAGACTGACTGAGTCTGAAGTATGAGTCTGCCATTGGGACTTTTCCTACCATCCTGAAGGAGGAGAGAGGAAACGGGGGAGAGAGTTGTGTTCACCTGTTACTCACACTACCTGTGCTGTCCTTAGTTTCAGCCTCCAAGAGTCAGGGCTCCAGCAACACCAGAAACCTACAGCAAACCTTAATGTAAATACCAGCTGCCTGGAGAGCTTGTTAAAAGACAGCTCTGAGTCAATAGGTCTGGGGTGGGGCCTGAGTTTTTGTGTTTCTAACAAGTTCCTACATGGTGTCAGTGCTGCTGGACGAGCAGCACTTTGAGTAGCAAGGACAGAGGGGGAGACAGTGCAAACCCACGAGAAACTGATTTCGTATTCCCTCTCGACTCCCTCCCATGTGGACAAAAGGAGAGAAAAGAGGAGCCACCGCTCCCACCCTCCCCTCCCAGACTCACTTCCTCCTAGACGAAGTGTATCCCTGACACGTGACATTTATTTTTAACTGCCAGCAGCTTTGATGAGCTTGTCTCTGCTGCTTCAAGACACCTGCTGGTAGGATAAATTGGGGAAAAGGAGTAGCTGACCCAGATCTGACAAATCCAAGGCAGGAAGAGAAGCTGTTGGGGAGTCAGTGCCTTCCCTTTGCTGAGTGGTGAAAAACCCCACCCGTGGCCGTGTTAACTTGCTCGTGACCTCACACCACCAGTGACCCTTGCATCCTTAGCCATAGTGCCAATGAATGCAGAGCTGAAGTCACCCCTTTCTGTCAAAGCCTGGTACTCACGTCAATTTTTTGACCCCTGAGGATTTACATGGGTACCTATGTTTGCTTCTATTTTCTGCTGTCTTCGATAGCAGCCAGGGCTCTACCTTCACAGGCATTCTGCTCCACGTAGATGCCTGAGTTAAAGCTGTAGGTGCTGGGGTAAGTACCCCACACCCCACCTGGTGGGATAAGTACCCCTCACCCCAGGTGAGACTGCTACTGCTCCTAGAAAAGTGGAGGCCCAGGAAGTGAGAGGCAGGCACCAAGGATAGTTTCTATTGTCACCTACAAGGATCTGTGGCCTCCTGTGGAGTTGCCAGGGTGATAAAGTATGGCTTTCTACTCTACTCGGCATGCTTAGTTCAACAAACACTGAGCTCTGAAGAATGAGTGGAAATCTAATTGGATAAGAGACCAAGAGCGTGACTCCACTCTTGAACACCTCTGCTTCTCGACCTCCTCACCTGTGAAATCAGGGCAATGATGGCACCCACTTACCATGTAGGGTTGCTGTGATGTGAGATAATGTGTAGAGAGTGATAAGGCCAGTGGCAGATGCATAGCAAGTACTTGACAAAGTTTTTGTTTTAAGACGAGACTGTGGACATTGACAGGGTTAATATCATTCCAGTCAGAAGATGGAAGCTGAGAGAGTTCAGGTTATGGTAAAATCAAGCTAGCATCTGGATAGGAGGACAGCACTTACCTGCTAGTCAATCAAGGCTGGCAGCTGCCTGCCACCGATGCCAGAGATAGCACCCAGGGGTCAGAGCTGCTGGACCTCTAGGTCTGCAGGAAGAGCAGGGCAGGGCATCATGGTCAAAGGATATGGTTCCCAAGGGCCGTTGGGGGCAGGGAGGAAAGCAGCCCAAATCCCCCATGCCCCAGCAGCTCAGCAGAGCTGCCGCCCTCCAGGCCCTTGAGCCTCCAGGACCCTGGGGAGGGGCTGGTGAGGGCCTCCAGGAGCCAATCTGGCCATCTCAACAGGAGGTGCTACAGCTGCCTGGCTGCTCCTTGAGGCTCTCTTTCTGTCTGCTAACTTCACGGCCTCCCTGCTCATCTGACACCCCCCCACACACCAGTAGTTCCTACAACACATGGTGCAGCTCCCTCCACAGTTGCCAAGGTCCTAGATCTTAGAGCCCATGGAGAGCCTCCTCCTTCCAGTTGTACCACGTGCAGCCCCATCACGACCACAACAGGGCATGCTAGCTGTCCCTAAACACCAAAACGCTGCCACAGGCCACGTGACACCACATGAAGGCAGCTACACATCCTTTCTCTGGAGGGTTTGTAACGGGCCACTGGACACCACACTCCAAAGCACATGAATATTAATTAAATGAAGATTTATTTCAAAATTAGTCTTAGAGTGTAAGCTGTTTTGAGGGCTGGAGCCAGACTAGATAATGAATGGTGAGAGCATCGGCCTTCCTCCAACATAGGCAGAGAGGAGGCAATGTCCCCAGTCCTGCCCCTTGTCATGCATCCAATGTTTACTAGGACTAGAAGCCAACAGCAAAGGACCCCGCGCGTTTGCTCATGTTTAATCCAGGTTAAGTTCTACACGTTTAAATACACGTCGGAGGTTACATGGTGTCATGCAGTCCCTGTGATGGAATGACTCTTGCTCAGTGACCTCCGCTGCAAGGCTGCTCCCAAGGGCAAGGTTAGGTAGGACAGAGCACTGGAAAGAGAAGAGGAGAGGACAGAGGTCAGAGCACAATGCAGGTTAGGCGTACCTGCCCAGGGGCCCTGGCCTAGAGCGGTCACGCTGGCTTCCCGCTAGTATCCTGAGCAGAGAACTGCCTGTGTACAACCAGGAAGAACTGCAGCCACTAATCTTTTGTCCAGAAGAAGAAAGAGTTGATAGGGGGTGGTTTGGTGTAATAATTTAATGTGCAGTCCCCAGTGCCCAGCTGCCTGGGCTCAAACCCTACCTAGATCCACAGTTTCTTTTTTTCTTTTTCTTTTTTTTTTTCATTTTATTAAATTTATTGGGGTGACTAATTCTACGACCTTAAGGTGATTACTGCACCTCTCTTGCTTATTTATTTCTTCATTTATACAATAGACTGTGCCTTTGCCTACCCCAAAGGGTTGTTCAGAGGCAAGTAGAAAGTGCTCAATAAAGGTTAACTAGTTTTATAAATTCACTGACATTTCTGTGGATCATGAGGGGTAAAGTCTAGTCCTCAGGCTCCCAGACTTGTAGAACCCATTTCTACAAACCTCCTTTGAAAACGTCCATTGAGAAATTCACTGCTCTTTTAAAACCTTTAAGAGTCAGAAGTGTTTCCCAATGTTTAGCCTAAACTTCTCCTGCAGAAATTTAAGATTAATCTCTCTGTTCCTTATGGAAACAACATAGTTCAGAGGTTCTTAACTGGTTCATAAGCCTTCTGAAACTGTACCGAAGTTGTGGGCATGTACAGCAAAAGCTAGTGAAGCAAAGGACCCAGACACAGAATGATCATTGTGGATACTGTTATGGACAGAATGCTTGTATCTCCCCAAAATTCACACGTTGAAGCCCTAACTCCCCAATACAACTGTATTTGGAGATGGAGCCTCTGGGGAAGTAAGGGCAAATGAGGTCATAAGGGTGGAGCCCTGATCTGATAGGAAAGAACATTCTCTCTCTCTTTCCTCCAGAGCACAGAAAGACCATCATCTACAAGTCAAGAAGAGAACCCTCACTAGAAGCCAAATTTGCAGACACCTTCATCATGGTCGTCTAGCCTCCAGAACTGTGAGAAAATAAATTTCTGTTGTTTAAGCTAGGCAGTGGTATTTTGTGTTAGCCGCTGGGGCAGACTGACACTGATATTAACATCACAAAAATAAAGACAACCAGAGAGTATGTGACTCTTAGTGGAAGTTTACAACCACACCAATAATATAGCGCTTATTGAAAAATTTGAGGCTGAATCTGATAAAGCCTCTAGCTCTACCAGTTAACAGGAACTGCAAAAGATGGAAGGACATGTTAAATTAAACCGTGAGGACACAACCACCTGGCAAAGGCCAGAATGAGGCAAGTGAATAGGGCAAACAACCTGGCTTCTCCAAGAAATAAGTGTCAAAAAAGGAGAGCGAGGAAAGAAAAGGGAACCTATATATATTAAAAGAGACTTAAAAGACATATTATCCAATTGCAATGGATAGACCTTCTTTGGATCCTGATTCAATCAAAATGAAAAAAAATGTTATAGGGAAATCTGAACACTGATTGGATAGTCAATGATATTGGGACATTTTTTATTTTTCTAGTTGTGATGATACTGTGGTTATGTTTTTTAAAAGAGTCTTTATGTTTTAGCAATATATACTGAAATATTTATGTATGAAACAAATATGATGATTAGGATTTGCTTCAAAATAATATGATGGGGAGAAGTTGGGAAGGGGTTTAAATGATACATGATTGACAATGTGTTAATAATTGTTACATCAGGGTGTTAAGTACATAAGAGTTCATCACACCATTCCCTCTACTTTTATATATGTGTTAAAAGTTTCCATAATACTAGATAAAACAAAAAAATGTTATAAAAGGATGTAGCTCATCATGACTCTAATCTGTTGTCTATAAGCAGCTGAAAACTATTAATAGAATCCTTAGGCTTTGTTTTTCCCAACTAAATAGCCTAACTCCTCAGAACTTTCACAATAAGTCTTTTGTTAGTTTGGCTGCGCCTCATGTGCAGTCACTCTGGTGACTTGGGGGTGATGGAATCTCCTTCTCAGGCCTCCCAGCAACATTCAAAGGCAACACCCCACGACTGCCAGGGCCTCACAATTGCCCACTTGCTTTCCCTGGCCCTACCAGGTCTGGTCTGGCGTGGACACTCTGGAAGGCTGCACAGCGGGTGTGACACCTTCAGCAGTCCTGGGGCGGGGGCCCCAGAGGACTGCTTTTGCTCCCAGAGGGCGTGGCTGCTCTTACCTTTTAAAATGTAGTCCGTTAGCAAAGTGGGTACCTTCTCATTATCCTCCTTCATGGCAAAGAGAACTGGGGAAGCAGAGAGAGAAAGTTCATTTCTAGGGCCAAACCACCCACCAATCCAAAGGGAATGAGAAATGATTCAAGGAAACCAGACATCCATTGAAGATGGAGCAAAAGTCTAGAAGCTTCTCTCAAGAGTTAGCATTCAACATGATGAAGGAGAACATATCAAGAGTCAGAGTGTCCCATCAGTGACTTTATTTTCTTTATCTTTTACTTTTTTTTTCTCTTCTATAATTTCCACATCTCCTAAGTATGTCTTTAATAATCATAAAAATAAATGAAGAAAGAAATTAAAAATAAGAATAAGCTTTCAGATGCTGTCAATCTAAATGTTAGAATGGTAGTTGTCACATCACTGAATAACCAACAAAACGGTCTCTAAAGACATTCTACTCATATAAACAGACGTTATCAGAAAAATTTCTCGTCTCCAATTTATTAATAACAAATGAATTTAATCTAACAAATATTTATTTTCTATTTTATGCCTGGTACAGCGCTAGAATTTGTGGAAATGCAAGAGGCTTATGGACCCTCAAGGAGCTTATAGACTTCTTGTTGAAACAGGACTTGACTACACATGAAGCAAACAATAGGAAGTTATTAAAGCCTAAAGGCTTTTTTTTTTTAATTAGAGTTTATTGGGGTGACAATTGTTAGTAAAGTTACATAGATTTCAGGTGTACAATTCTGTAATAAAGGCTTTTTATAAAAGCTTTTTAAATAGCGTTCTCTGTTGCTAAATAGGTAGCACCTTCTCATAGTCATAATTCATATTGTAGAAGTCGGCTTTGTAGAAAATCCTTCAAGAAAGTAGCTGGGCCTTGTTTATAATATCAAAAAGAGGGATTTCTTCATCAATCAATTCCCTAAATAAACTCTGGTATATCTATTGCATGAAGTCTTATATAGCTTAATGAAAAATGAGAGAGTTCTATATGTAGAAGACATACTTTATCAGTGAAGACAAAAGGCCACACAACATTATGTATTAACTTTTAAATAAATGCTAATATTCATAGAAAAAATCTGGAAGAACATACGTGAAACTGTTAAAAGTGGTTATCTCGGAGAGTGAGAACATAGGGAATGTTGCTTTCTACCTTATATTTCCAGGGTCTGGCTTTTCTCAGTGAGCATGTATGACTTTTTGCAATTAGAGAAAACAATAAAGATCAGCATGCACTTATTGTAAGGGTCAGGAGGCAGCTGTGACAATAGAGGGACCCCCCCTTCAATCCATTTCCATGTCCTTGCTCTCCATTGATTACCTTGCCTAGTTTCAAGTCAAGGTCATGAAACCTGATTCCAAAAATCGTTAGTGGGTGAAGAACAAATCCTGACGGTGGCATGAGTTAGCAGCCAGGTCCAGAAAAAGAGACTGAACCGGAGGCCTTCCACGTGTTGGTTTATTTTGTTTTATTTCTTCTGTATTTTTAGACATATATTCATTTCAACTGAATAGGCTGGAAATACTTTGCAACTGAGCACGTGCAGACTAGATGCCACACCAAGGAGAGAGCCATAAAATACAATAAGTGCACTGAGACAATATGTATCTAAATTGATCTCCAAAATCCAAAATTGATATGAGTTGTCCAGTCCCCAGTGCTGGTCTTTGGCCTATATCCTTGATACAGGAGTCGGGTAAAGAGGAGATATTGTTCACAAATCCATACATGGATTTGCCAAAGAGAAAAAAAGAGCTTTCATAACCTACAGGAGAATTGGTATTCAGGAAAGATGGCAGCTTTTTTCTTTTAAAGGGAATAAAATATTGGAATGTGGAATAGCCACATGATAGAAGAGAGAGCCATAAAAAGAATGTTAACCAAATGTTAACTGATGTGATTAAAATTATGATACAAAATTTTATAGCCAGTATAATCCCAACTATATAGAAAAGACATAAGCTATTATGGCTGAAAAAACACCAAAATAGTAACCACAGTCAAGGGGACAACAAATTATTTATTTTCCTTTGTTCACTTTTCGACATTTCCAAATTATTCTAAATGATGGATGCACTCTAGCTATAGTTTTTTTAAGTGAACTTGAAAAATGTAAACAAACCCACAGTTTCTTGATTAAAATAAAAGGATTTCATGCTGAATTCCTAAATGGACATCTGTAATAAATGGCTTACAGTCAGAGCCCCTCCTTTTGTTAAGACCATGATAGACTACTTTACATATTATCAACCTTTGTAATTTGTCCAAATTACTTTCCAAGTGCTTACTACTTGTGAAAACACAAACACCTATAAATGTCAGTTCATATCTATCTGCTTTCTTTAAAAAAAAGAATCTTAGTACATATTTATGCAAATAAAGGACTTTAAAATGAGTCAAGAGGAAGCCAATGTACTTTGAATTTAAAATTCCGGATTCTCAAGGACGCAGTATCTACTGATGTCGGCAGGATTTATGTTTACCAGAACCTCCTGCTTTAGTTTTCCGAAGTGATAAAAGTGAGAACGTTTGGTCCCCTTTAGCACTAAGGCCCAGCAGGCATCTATCTCCCTCAGCTGAATAGATAAAGCTCCTCTCCCAGTCCTCTGGGGTACCAAATAGCCCTGAGGCTGGCCCATTCCCTGCCGTGGGCTGGGCAGGCTAGTAAGTCACTCAATGCAGTGCACGGTTGCCAAGGAGATGGATGTCTCCTGATTCACTGAGCCTGTCACCACATCTCAGCCTAGGATTCTCTTCCTAAAAGAATCAAGCTGACACTGATGACTAACACCATGTACCCCCAGCCCTTTGGGGGTTGTAGTGTTAGATTTATATAAAGAGAGCTTGCCTACAAAAGCTCCTTATTACACACTGTTTTCTCTCATAGCTCAGAAAGTTTATTAATATTTGACAATAGAGCCAAAGTAGAGGAGAGGAGGCAGTCATTTCCTGAAAGGAAAACCAGACTCTATTCTTTCCACTCCTTACCCTACTCAAGAAAGTTTGCTTCTCGTTAAGAATACAGCCAGTTCCACAGACTGAGCTCCCTACTTCAGGGGCACGAGTTGAGACTAGGTGGCAACCTCAAGTTGCAGGCAGAGAATACAAAGCCTTGAGAATTGCTGGGTGAACCAGAAAGTCCCTGCATACCAGTGCAGCCCCCCGCCGGTCCCACCAACCTCTTTGAGCAGCTCATTTTCTTCTGGCACATCTCTTCCCTTCTAGAAACCAGGGAGAGACAAGACAACTCCGGCATCACTGCAGAGTATTTAATTTTACCCCTGTGCAGAGGGGAAGGGATGCAATACTGGGCAGCACATTTTGACCTGTCTCAAACTGCTCTTGGACATCTCAGGCCTGAGGCACCAGGACTGCAACTCACAGGGAAGAAGGCAGAAAAACAAGCAGCTGATCTCGCCGAGAATGAGAACAACTCACTGTTTGTCAGCATCTGGAGGTCTTCCACCGATGGAGGGGAGGCTTTCTTCTCATAAGGGATAACTGTGTTCAGATACTACGAGACAAACAGCAGCAGGGCTTGAGATGTCAGATACAGTCCCTCTGGGGATGAGCCAGATGAGACCATTTGCACGGGGACTGTGCTTTTCCCTACACAACAGGTTCTGTCGAATTTGACATTCTCAACAACACCCATGATAATTCGCACACCACTGTGTCAGGTCCTTTTTCTCATCTTTGGGAAATGTCTCTTTAAAATTAAGACTTTACCATATTAGCCAGGAAAAATTTCCCTCCATTCCAACTGCTACATTCTCCCAGAAACCCTTTGGTCATTTAAAAGTCCTGGTGAGCTTTTTCTCATTCTGGCTGCGAGCAAAGAGGGGGTGTGATATTTTCTCATCCTTTGCAGTGTAGTTTGAGAATGAATGGTTTCTCTTTTGTCAAAATGACAGGAGAACCTCAACCACACCCTTGGTCTCCGGTGTTGGGTTTGCTCCCTCTGCTGGATACAAAGTGCTTCTACAACAGAATCATTTTAGGGCACAGTGGGATATCAAGACCCTGGGCCAGAAAGACCTGGAAGGGCTCTAAGGGCGCCTGGTATAGTGAGTGAGAAGACCCCTAGACCAAAAGTCATAGGCTTGTATTTTAGTCGTGGCTCTGCCACTTGGCTCTCCCACACACTAGTGGTGTGGCCTTGGGAAAATCTTGCCTAATCTCTCCCAGCCTTCATCCTCACAGCTGTGAAATGAGGTACTGGGTTAGATGGTTCTAAACTCTCTTTCCATGCTGTAGTTCTAGAATTCTAACACTTAGGATTCAGCTTACAAACATGTGTAAAACACATATACAATTTATGTGCACGTATTCTACAATTTCACACTCATCCATTTACACACCAGCCACCTCTGTTAGATTGCCCTCTTGTCAGAGGACAGAGATCAGGACTTATTCGTCTTTGTATCTGAAGACCTAGCAACAGAGCTCAGCACATAACAGCTACCCAGTAAAAGTTTTGAACACTGTCTAAATGACCAGAAATGCTTCTCAGGCAAGTAACTGAGACAACTAGGAGATGCTACAGCATGGGTTACAGTCAGAGCAGGCAGCTGAAGGGTCAGTCAGTCTTGGTGGGACTGGTCAGCTGTGACCCAAGGTGGTAGAGTTAATTACGCTCTTGGATGCGATCGATCATCAAATGGATCTTCCTTTCAATGCATGTTGTTAACATGTAGGGCTACGAGCAGTGTTGAGTTTTAAGTTTTATCCATGTCCTAGAATACTGGAGCTCAAGAAATTATTCACCTTTTAAAAAACACTTCCTGCTCTTCCTTCAGAGTGGAAGAAAATGTTAGGACCCCACCCTTGCCTGAGTGCCGGGATAATTCTATTGAATCACCACTGCTAGCTCTGCTGGGATGGCAGAGTTGCTAGAGTCTAGGAGGAAAGCTGGGAGCAGGGAGATGGCGCGTACCTGTTTGTCAGTTCCTGAGGAGCCAAAAGTCTGGCGGATGCCGCTCTGCAGGATGTTGGAGATGCCTTCCATGCTGAAGCGCTGGGGGAGAAGAGACTCAGGAAGAGAAGATGCTTCCTGCTCCAAGGTCATCACCCCAGGGACTTGTGTGTCCTCCCCAACCACCCAGACCCGTCAGCTACCACACTGCCCAGGTAACTGCCCCTGGGTTCTGTGACTAGAACGTAAATGTAAGACCTTGGCTAAGAGACACACCAAAATGTGAGCCTGAGCTTTGCAAGAATAAATAGTAGAGTCTCAAAGACTCTTATCTTAGCGAGGCCCTCAGGGCAGCAAGACCCCCCCTGCACTCCCCAGGTTTCCTCATTTCTGCCTCCATTGTATAAATAGGAAAATAAAGCAATACAGTAAAATGTGGACAGATAATGATTCAAATATCTTAGAGAAGAAAACAAGATGTCCAGCCAGTGGGAAGGGCAGATGTAAAGCAACTGTCCTTAGCTGGGGTGTTTTTTCCAAATGCACATGCCTGGGCCCAATCCAGTAGGTCTGGGATAGAGCCAAGGCAAAGGCATTTGGGAAAATCTCCTTAGATGATTTTGCTGAGCTTTCCTGATTCAGAACCACTGGTCTAAAGAATCCTGTTAATATAACAACAAGGTGTCGTAATTTTCAATCCTGAAACACCCCACCGCCATCCTAAAGAGGTAAGTAAAGACTCTAAGTTCAGTGAGTAGCAGGGGTTCTGACCCAAAGCACAGCGCCTCTCAATCCTAAAAGCCTTCACCCCACTTTCTAAGGTCTTGACTAAGAGAACATAGTCAATGACTTTCTCATGTCTCCACCTGAGTCCTCCAGGGGAAGAGAGGAGACAGGTAGCTTCTACTCCCACTTTATGCCCCACAGTGTCCTGATCGGTCACTACTCAGTACAGGCCTGTTTCTGAGTCCTCTGTAGGGTTGGTATTGGGACCTGAAGTGGCGAGGGTTCGAGGTGGGACGCAGCCAGGCTTCCAGCTGGGTTGTTCACATACCTTGAGAGGCATCTGGTTCCCCTTCTCTATGCGGCTGCTCTGCAGGCTCAGCCCTTTCTCTTTCCGCCTCTTTTTCATCAGTTCTCGCTGCTCCTTCTGCTTGTTCTGAACCTCAATAAGGACTGTGATGAAGGAGTTCTTCACTTCCTTCTCAAATTCCAGCTCGTCCCGGCGGGCCAGCTGCTGCACCAGCTCCTCTGAGAAGTCTCGGATGGCACCCTCCACCTGGTCCAGCAGCTCCGTCAGCTCAGACCCAGACATGTGTCTCAGTCCTGTGGGGGAAGACCAACCACACGTGACACTCATGTCCAAGCCACAGCCCACTGCAGAGGCTCCTGGCACTGCTGCCACTTGAGACGGGACGGCCCCTCCCCAGGAGACCCCTTCCAACTCCTCGGAGAGCCAGGAAAGACCTTCACAAGTTAGGTGCGTGCCAGAATGGGTGGGGCCAGTATATCATCTGCAGAAGAGGCCATCACTCTTGGGAAATGAAGGCAGAAGAAGAAACAGCCTCCAAGGAAGCCAGTGGACTCTGTCCACAAAAAATGTGTGTGAATGGACATGTGGCTTCCTGATCCCTTGTTCTGTCTTCCACTTTTTCTTCTGTTTCTATAATATTCCTCATATGAAATGAATCAAGAATCGGGGGAAACAGAAAGAGGAAGTTTTTGGCATCTGTGCTGAAGAGCAATGGAGGGTGGTGTTTATTCCCAAGCACTGCTCACGACATAGCCGACAGCAAAAGCAGAGCGATTGGAGGCCTTCCTTATCCTCTTGTCCTGTGTGGCAATGCCTGTACTCAAAAATATGTGGGAAAACATGGAGTGAAAAATGACCCCTGGCTAGCTGGGACAGAGTGGTCTGCTCCTGTCAGAGAAAAGGAAAGGGAACCTGAGATCACGAGATACGGATAAGTTTATTTTAAATTCCTGTCCCCTAAGCCTCCTTCATTTAAAACGGATTGAGAAAGCAGCTTGGCAAATGCATCCCTTTCTATGGCATCTTCTGATCCTGCCTTGGAATCCATTTTCCTTTTGCTTTTTGTTTCTGCTTGGCCCGGATATTTGCTGACTTAGTTCGACTTTCCCCTTTATCTTGTTCTGTGGAAGCTGTCCTCCTCCTTCTGTTTTTGCCATTTCACTCTGCATTGCAGCTATTTTTCCCGAGTCTCTTGCTGAAAGCGTCTATGTTTGGGACCTTTGTGTGGCTGAGAACGGGCTGATTGGGGCAGCTGTGAATGCAGCATCTCAGCCAAGCAAGTTCCATCCCTCTGCACAGGGCCTCTGCTTGCCCCCACCCTGCTTCTGCGCCTCACAGCCCCAGTTTCACTTTCCCACGTAGTTCTTCAGCTCATGCTTCCATTTTAACCACTATTCTAATCCGTGTTTGGATCTTTATACCCTGACCCACCCTCCTTCTCTCTCCTTGTTCCTAAATCCCTGCCATCCCACCTCCCGTGAATCTACTCCCCAGGGGCGTGGCCCCTCTGGCAACAAGAGCTTTATCATCCCGACAGATGGGTGGATTTTATACTCAGCATTTGCCTCTGCTGTGTTACATCTTTTCATTTCCTTCCTCACCCACCTCCTTTTTGCACAATCATAGTTACTACAAACCTGTGTCAGAGAATCACTACGATACACAGGTTAAGAGTGTGGATTCTCAAGTGAACCTACCTGGCGTCAGATTTGGCTCTACCCCTTCCCACTTGTTTGTGGTACAAAGAGCAATGCAAATGTAGAAATAAGAAGCTAGGTTCTCCCTGTTGGAAATAAGGGAGGAGACTTTCCCTCTCCCTCACCTCCCTTTTCTTTCAGAATTCTTTCTCTGTCCTTTTCACATGTGTGTCAATCTTTGTAATAGTAAATAAGCCTCTTGCTGGTTTTAGGACTCAGGAATGTTTCCTGGAGGATCCAGGAAGTCACTGCATTGAAAAGTAATCGTGAAGGAAAATGACAGGCTGACTTGTCACCTGACTCCCAGTTGTAAAACCTATTTAATGCAATGGGTTGTATACATTTAACTCTAGTCCAGAGTGAGTTTTCTTTCTGATTCTGCAGTCCCTTTAGCGGGTTGCCTGTGCTGTGCGTCCCATTCTGGCTTAATGCTTATTCAATAATAAAATTGTTTTCTTTCCCCTCTAATTCCATGGAGACGTTTTCTGGGGGAGAAGATTTTGTTTTAAATTATATTTTCACAACAGTGGCCTCGAGCCTGTCACTTAACCTCTCAGAATACTCAGCTCAATCCAAGTGGGGCTGGTAATGAAATGAGAATATACATAGAAAATCTTAGAACAGGGTCTGGCACATAGCAAGCTCTCCAAAAATATGAGCTGCTATTAGTAGTAGTAGTAATAGCAGTAGTAGTAGCAGTAGTCATACTTTTTGAAGTTCTTTTTCATTAATTTTATGGTAGCATTGTTTTGAATAGTAGGTTCAGATTTTTTCTACTTAGTCTGCTTTAGTCTTGTTCTTTGGTTAGTTTTACCATTTTAATTTTGCTCGACTGCCTTTTCTCCACCCACCCACCCCGAAAAATGCTAATGTCTCTCCTGATGCCCAGTAAGCAAGGTGTTGCCAGCTCCCTAGAGGTGAGGTTCTATCAGCCACATGTGAAGCATGTGCCCAGTGCCTGGCAGAGTAGGCGTAATCCTTGGCAAGTCGACCCCCGGGGCCCTCACCTTCGTAGGACCAGTTGTTGTTGAAGGTCTGGGTCAAGGCCTGCATCTCCTGCAGGAGGACTGAGTCCGCCTGGGAAGAGGTTTCAGCCCCATCCTCCTCTTCCAGAACCTCCTCTTCCTCCTCAGGGTCTGGAGAGTTCTGCATCATTTCCTCAATCTCCTCAATTACCTGAAGAGGGTACACAAGAGGCTGTTAACACTGTTCTCTTGCTGGAGGGACATTCTGGCTTGAATTTTGACCAGATAAGGACATTTCTGATTTGCTGTCTGTAAAGCTCCTAAAGCAATATTGTTACTTAATAAATATTGAATAATAATAAAAATAGATCTGACCAAAGGCTTACACACACTCTTTCTTTAATGTAAAGCTTCTTCCAAGAACACCATTTCGATGAGTGCTTTATTGGAAATAAACGACTCTTTCAGGAAATGAAGCAGAGCTGCCTGGAAGGGAACATTTACTTCAATTTGCTGAGCACTTTATTTCTAAGTGGGAAGATATTTTATCCACCCAACTTTAACACAAAACCCAGTCCATTAATTGTCACAATGCATATGACTGGAAAAAACCAAAGTGTTCCTAGAACAACTCAAGACGGGGAGGGGATTCACTTAGACAGGAACTACAGTTGCCTGACAACGAGTGAAAATAAACATAATAAAGTAATAAAAGGATAGGCAGGGTCTGGAGAACAGAAAATAGATAAGAAATCCAGCTCTAATCTAGACTGTTGGTAGGAGACACTCCTAGAAGTGAGAGGAAAATTAGATAACTGCCAAAAGGAATAAGGGTGAACTCGCACATTAATTGTTTCCACATTAAAAAAGCGGAATAAGCAAAGACTACTTCTGAAAGGACTCCGTAGACGAGTCTGGTCACAACCATGATGTGATTTATGCATTTGTCTGTTCAAGATGTTGTGATGGACTCGGCTCCAAGGCCACTGGACTGTGGTCTTTAAAGGGGGTTTCTTCATGTTAGGCTGAACCCAGCATAAGAGAACTTTGGGTACCCTCCTTTAGAACAAGCACTGTTCTATTCCCAAGCCTTCTCATCTCTACTCACAAATTTAGGGAACACTCAGTCTTTGGCTATTAAAAGCCATTCATAGAATGCAACCAAATGACATGACCCCGTTTAGAATTTTATGGCTGAGTTTCTCTTTCTCTCAGAGTATTTATCATTGCATTTGTCTCACTGAATTGTAATTCCCCTAAACTTCACAAGGATAACTGTTAGCCCTTATTCTTTTTTTCTCTTTTTTTTTAATTAAAGTTGCCCCTATTCTTTTTTATCTGTTTCCCTTCCATTTCTTGATCCTTACCTGTTTGTATCCCACCTTTTACCACAGATACAAAAGAGGTCCTTTTACTGAAAAGCGCTTTCTGGCACCAAAGGCTCCCAGTGGAGTTTTTACAGACTTACTTTGTGAAAAAATTTTTATGGTGCTTGCTCAAAAGAACCTTCCATAAATATTTGTTGATTAAAAGGTTGAATAAGGAATCCAGAGACCTATTGTTGTCTTCCCTCAGTAATAAATTATTAAAACTAAAATATAATGAATTCAATCAAATGTGAAGCACTAGATCTTTTTTTTTTTTTAAGAAACAAAGAGACACAAGTGTCTCTAAGACTCCTTTTGGGAGGCTCAAAAGGAGTTTATGTTCTTTGAAATAGGAGAATATAACCATCACACAAAAACCTCATCTGCCACTTCTATTTTTGGAAGAACAGGTATTTGGGACCCTTGTTCAGGTGTCTTGACTCCAAGCACAGTGAATTATAATGAAAGGCTTAGCAGGAAGTGAAGCCAGTAAACACCGGGTCTGTCGCTGGCTACTATCAAACGCAGAGCCCACCCAACTCAAGTGTCAGGAGTTATGTTCCTATTTACTGCAAGAGGGTAAACTGAGGCATCAAGATAAATAAAATCCCAAGTCATCAACACAACCACACGAGACGGTACAGTTTTCTTCTGCCTTAAATGGATGTGGCAAGTATAGTCTCTTCAACTTTTTCTCCATCAAAAGAACAAAAACATCCCAAGAACTGAGAGTGATCCTCATACCTGATCTGCCGTGAGTAGAGGCTCCTCGTTGATACCAGAATCGTGTTCACTCTTCTCATTGAACTCTTCCTCTTCTTTCTCGTGGATCTGAAAGGGGAGCGGGTGGAATTCTGATTGACCACCAGCAGAACTGGGATTCTCTCTAGTCTCTAGAACAGATGACACGGACTGAGCGGCCACGCTGGCCATCCCCTGGGTAAAGGAGTCGGAAGAGATGTGCAGAGCGCCATTCAATCCCCAACGTGCCAAACCACGTCTCATGTACCACTGAGCGCAGCTTGGTCAGAAAAGGACAACTGAGGATGAGTGCTCAGCACCATTCTGACTCAAAGGGAGCAGCACTGTTCTTTCACCCACAGACAGGTCACCCCTGTGAGAACAGGACCTTCTCAAGATGAGTGCTACTGCAACCAACTCCTGCAGCAAAGGCACACTTATTTATATAAGGAGTTTCAATCTGGGAGTTTGTTTCCAGAGTTCACTTTATTCGGCATTTTAAAGCCTAGGCTGTTCCAGTCCAAAGTTATACTTTTAGAATTTGATGAAATGCCATCCTGTCACTGAAATCAAGACATGGTGTCATCACTGACGGAGGATATAATGAATCCACCTAGGACATGCCACAGAACAGCCTGACCACATGAACTAAAGGACAAACTAAAAGACAAAAGATATTGAACATTTGCCCTGGGTCTCCAAAATTCCATAGTCCCAAGTAAGATTCTGTAAGTTCACAACCGTCAAGATTCCAGACGTCGACGTCCAACAAGGTATTCATAGCACATCTGGCTTTATTGACCACATCCCAGATATACATAGTCCGACATTTATATTCAAATCCTACAAAAAGTAAACCATTAAACTTAAACAACAAGCTGCCTCTGTCCAGAAGTCTGATTTGAAAGTCATAAAGGGTAAGAAGTGTCTGCAGGAAATCTTTCTCCAGAGTCACTGCTCATCCAGGAATCAATTTTACTTGCCCATTAGTGGCTACTATGCTTATCTGCCTCTTTCCTGGGGTTATACTTTCCTATTCTAACAGGAAACACCCCAGTTCCAACCCAAGCAGACATGCCACAGGTAGTCTGTCCTCAGAAACTTCTCCCGTCTTCTTTGAGCTCCACCTTGGCAGACACCCCTAACAAAACACACACCTTCTGTCTCCATTTGCTTAAAGCCAGGACTATGCCATAAAAAATATCAATCAAATATATATTGAATGCCATCTGTGTTCAACCTGGATAAGAGGTAGGACAGGGGGGTAATGGGATCATTTGAGGGGCTTGCATGCCAGATGGTGACATCTATTTCTACTGTCGAGCCCAGATGCTTCTCTCTCTGCCAAGTTCACCACCTGTGGTAGCCACCTGGTTTCTCAGCTCCCCACCACGCAGAACGAAATTCCCGGAGCCACAGTTTGTTCACAACTACACTCATATGGCAGAACTTCCTTAGGGCCAAAAAGTCCTGTGGTAGAAATCAGCTCATACTGGGAAAGAGAACTTTTTGTTTTCTGATTGGATTATTTTTTACAAGCATCTGACAGCAAGTGTTAGTCTATAACCAGAATTTCTTTTTACATTAAGTCTATTTTAAAAATGGAATGTTTACATTTTCTGAAATGTGGCCAATTTTAGTGGTTGTTACCTCACTGACTGTTAATACTTCACCATCAACTACACCATCTCCCTTCCCAAGGTCCTGCCTCTGCATCCCTGGCTGAAGGTAGGCAGGAAGCTTTTAGGGACAGATCCTTCTTGCTATTCAAATGCTATGGGCAGTGGCATGGATGACACTCAGTCAGAGCTTCCTCCCCTCTCCCACTCTCTGGCACAAAACCTACAGTCTGATTTGTCAGGCTTGGGTTAAAAGAGATTTGAAAATCAATTACAAGCTTGTGCAAGTTACCATGAGTTCCTAGTATTATGGGAGCCATCCCTACCCCATATTTTCTCAGATCTCAGAAGTCTACCACTAAAAACAGAATAAAATTAAAGGAAAGGAAAAGCATACACAAAGTATTCCCCAGGAAGCCCTGGCTCCTTCCTCTTCTACACGGCGCTTATCCCCCTCCTCGGTCTGCTTTCACCACATCCACCCTGTCTTTGGCCTTTTTCTCCTCTGTTTCTCTCATCCTTCCTCACTCTCTCTACGCCCCAAGTTCTACATTTTCTTTCCATCCTACCGGACTCTCTTCTGTTCCCATAACTTCTGTCACTTCTCAACAAGCCCTGTTTCCTTTACAAATGCCATTTACAGACTCCTGCCTGCTTTTCGATACCAAGGACAATATTTTATGCAAATTGTGGAAAGCTGGAAGGGAATAACAGGGAGAAAGAGAAAGATTTTTGGAAAATAAGAGTGCTTTGTGTAAATGTATAAGAATATATAAGCTAGATGATAGATAGATAGATAGATAGATAGATAGATAGATAGATAGATAGATAGATAGATAAGCACTAAGTATATGGAAGAGTATATGAATCCTTTTACCTCTAATATATGACATAAACATAAAAATTGCCACAAGGAGTTCCATTAGCCTCTTGTGTGGCAATAGGAAGATGGTAAAATGGGAAAGCTAAAGCCAACAATAATCTGCAGCCCAGGTCATTTTGGGCTAAATTTCTTTGTAGACTAAAACTTCAAGTTGTTTCCACACTATTAAAGTGAACTATGGCTCTTCCAAGAAAAATCATTCTTCCAAGTGACTTCTTCCCATCATTAAAAAAAGGAGACCTAGATCCAGGAAAGAGTCTGTCCATACTATTCAGCAAGCTGTTTCTTTCTCCTGCTTTTGGTAAAGACTGTGTATTTAGTGCTATGACATGGTAGCTTAAAGCTTGAAAATAAATGCAGAGAACCTTCCCTGGAGCATGAAAACTACTCATCTTGCAGCATGGTAGTCTGAGTGAGGCTTAAAATTACACTGAGTCCTTATGTGAGTGTTCAATCTGACTACTAACAAGTGTTTTTTGTTAAACCATTCCATTTATAGGAAAGGGAATTTTCCATACACAATATTTCCCTCCCATTATCACGACTATCTCACATGGGTGGTTGCTTTCTTGACCAAAATTAGGAGAACAAAAACTTTCACCTCCAGTCAAAAAATAGAAGAAAAAAACACACCACATCAATATGTACCCAGCCCAAGGAAAGGGCAACGATATCCCTTTTGTGCCTGTCAACAACCAGGAAACATCTGTGTGAGCCAAGTCACAATGCCGCTGTGTCCCCACAGTGAGATGCACAGAGCACAGCAAATAGCAAGTGGCCAACAGCTATTTGTTGAAAGAATTAATGAACAAATGAAAAATAGAGGACTGAGAGGTAGTACTATCACCGCCTGTATTCAGTCCCAGCCTCACAGGTAACTTAGCTGTTCAGTCACCTGGAAAACAGAAAGATGAAACTTACCGTCTTGGACTTCCATGTCCTCTTGTCCAAGACAACCACCATCTGCTATTAATTAAAGATATATGGACAAAAGGGACCATCTTTTATATGACAGTCAGAAACAGAATGGGTTAATGAATTGAAAAACCCAAGAAAATGGAGAGTTGTGAGTAATAATACATACACACATAGCTCAAGCATATTATTTTCACCTGAAAGTATAAATGTACATTTATTTATTCACCAAGCTCCTAATAAAAGGCCAAGGCCTTTTCTTCTACCATGGGCCTCTGAGTAGAGTTTCACATAGTCTATCTTGCATCAACCACATCACAACACAATTTGCAAATGCCTTTCATTTTCATTTTTATAGTAGAAGGAAGGTACATAGGAAATTGAGCACACACATTCATCTCTTTCTCCTGAAAACCTACTAAAGAGAGAGTAAAAGGATCAAAAGAGAATGTCCCACAGAGACAAAATGAACTGCAGGAAAGACAATAACAGTAAAAAACAAATGCTAGAAAGCAGATGCTGACCTAGCTGACTAGTGAGAGTTAAACCCTGTGGAGGAAGCTGCCAAAAGTAAGTGGATTTGCACTGAAAATCTTGAAAGGCTCAGGAATGGAGACTTCAGGTAACAGTGTGAGGTGGGCTAAAAAGAAGGATTTGTCAGGATTCTTCATCAGGAGCAGTGAGACCCCAGGTATCTTCTCCCTTACCATGTAGAAAGACCACGACCATCAAAAAACAAAAACGAAAAAAACCCTGGAGATTTCGGGGGGGAGGGCCCACAAGGCTCATAATACCAGTAAGGGCCAGGGAGTTGTGTCCTACACAACTGGACTGAGAAACAACAGCTTGAACTGGAGGGGGGCGGTGGGAGACAGAAGAAAGGGAGAAAAAAAAAAAAAAGACCTACAGATGCATGCCAATATTTGGGGTCTCCAAACAAAATTACCAGGTCCTGACATTACTCTGCAGTGTGCTCCAGCAGGAGACCAGGCTTGCCCCACAGAAAGAACTCAGCCTTCTCACCTCACTTTTAAATATGAAAATATGCCCAAGGATTATCAGACATTTGAGGACAATCCCCAACATGGGAGACAGAGACTAAAACGAGTATACAAACAAGGGAAATGAAAAGCAATACAGAGCGCAGGAGAAACCCCTTACTATCATCACTGCCCTCTGAGGGATTACAAGAAAAACGTTGCTTCCTTGAGATGGGACCTATTTATTAGAATCCATCAAAAAACTAAAATAAGAAAGAGCTCTAGAAATTAAAAATACGATAGCAAAATTTAGATGTTCAAAGGAAGAACTGAAGATAAAGTTGAGAAAAACACCTAGAGAATGAAACAAAATATGTAGATAGAAAATAGGAGGCAAAAATTATCAGGAGATTCAAATTAACATTCGAATAAGAAGAGATATAAAAAGCAAAAACAGAATAGATGGCCTCTTCCAGCCATGACAGAGTAACTAGTACTGGACTTAGCCCTCCTGCCATGAACAACTATCAATCTAAACAAAATCTATGAGCCAATTGTTTTCCAGCACTGGAAGCTGGCAGTGCAAGGCTGTGATTCTTGATAGAGGAGAAAAACACTAAATAAATGAAAGCTGAGATAATCTGTCACCTGTGGACTTACAAGAAATACCATAGAGAGTTTTTTAACCTGAAAGGAAATGATGGAAAATCAGATCTACAGGAAGGAAAAAAGAATACCAGGAATGCTAAATGTGTGGCTAAATATAAAAAAATTATCCTGAGCCCCTTGTACCACTTGAGGACATAGCCAGACGTTAGCAGTCTGCAAGGTGACGTAGGCTTTTACCAGAACCTGACCAGGCTGGAACCCTGATCTTGGATGTCCAGGCTCCATATAACTATGGGAAATAAATTTCTGTTGGTTTTAAGCTACTCAGATATTTTGCTATATCAGCAGACTAAGACAGTTATTAAAAATAAAGTTTAAAATATGACTAAACGCCCACCTTAAGAAGCTAAAAATACAAAGGGTGTAGTAAACCCCTAGTAAGTACATGGAAGGACATAATAAAGTTAAGGGAAGAAATCAATAAACTAGAAAATGAACAAGTGATAGAAAAAAATAAGTGGTTCTCCAAAAAAATGACTAAAAGTGACAAACCTATACATAGACTGGTAAGAGAGAGAGGTGAGGGATAGAAAAAGAAGGACAGAGAAAACACAAATTAACAATATCCGCAATAAGAAGGGGACATCACTATAGATCTTACTGACATTACAAGAATAAGAAAATATCATAAACAACATTGCGGTCAACATTCAATCACTTAGATTAAATGAAAAAATTCCTTGAAAAACACAATTTACTAAAACCAACTCAGGAAAAAATAGAAAATCTAAATAGCCCTATATTAAAGAAATTGAATCTGTAATCAAAAACCTTCCACAGAGAAAACCCTTGGTCCAGATGGTTTCACTGGTATAGTCTATCAAACATCTAAGGAAGAAATAATGCCAATCTAATACAATTCTTTCAGAAAATAGAGGAAGAAACATTCCCAATTTATTTTATGACATTATAAGAAAATAAAATTGGTGTGCTCCAATGTTCATTGCAGCTTTATTTACAGTGGCCAAGACATGGAAACAACCAAAATGTCCTTCAATAGATGAATGGAGAAAGAAGTTGTGGTATACATACACAATGGAATACTATTCGGGGGTAAGAAAAGATGAAATAGGAGCATTTGTGACAACATGGATGGATCTTGAGAATGTAATGTAAGCGAAATAAGTCAGACAGAAAAAGCAGAGAACCATATGATTTCACTGATATGTGGTATATAAACCAAAAATAACAAAAGAACAAGAGAAACAAAGAAGAAACAAAAACTCATAGACACAGACAATAGTTTAGTGGTTACCAGAGGGTAAGGGGGGGGTGGTAGATGAGGGTAAAGGGGATCAAATATATGGCGATAGAAGAACTGACTCTGGGTGGTGAAGACACAATGGGGTTTATAGATGATGTAATATATAATTGTACACCTAAAATCTATGTAACTTTACTAACAATTGTCACCCGAATAAACTTTAATTAAAAAAAAAGAAAAAGAAAGAAAGGAAAATTGGGCCGGCCTGGTGGCTCAGGCCGTTGGAGCACAACACTCTTGACACCGAGGTCACCAGTTCGATTCCCACATCGGCCAGAGAGCTGTGCCCTCTACAGCTAAGATTGTGAACAACAGCTCTCTCTGGAGGTGGACTGCCGTGTGCTGCTGTGGGCTAGCGTGTGCCACCATGAGTGTCTGGCAGCCACCGTGAGTGGCTAGCAGCCGGCGAGAGCTACCATGAGCTGCTGTGAGCGGCCAACCGACGACTGGAGACTGATCTCCTCAGCCAAGGGGAGCGCAAGGCTCATAATACCAGCATGGCCCAGGGAGCTGTGTCCTACACAACTAGACTGAGAAACAACAGCTTGAACAGGTGTGGGGGATGGAGAAAGCAGAATAAAGGGGGGAAAAAGTTGGACAACTTATACTATTTTAGGTCAAAACTTACTATAAAGTTACAGTAATGGATACAGCATAATATTGACATAAAGACACATATACCAATGAAACAGAATAGAGAATTCAGAAATACATCTACACATATATGGTCAATTGATATTCAACAAATGTGCCAAAGACAATTTAATAGGGAAAAAATAATATTTCCAGTGAATAGCACTGAAACAATGGATAGCCACGCACACACACACACACACACACACACAAACACAAATAAATCTTGACCCTTATCTCACACCATATAGAGGAACTAATTAGAAATGGATGATAAGCCATATAACTGCTACAACTATAAAATCTCTAGAAGGCTTAAGAAAAAAATCTCAGTGACTATGGGTCTCCCAGTTTCTTAAACACCATACAAAGAGCACAAACTATAAAAAGAAAAGAAATCAATAAGTTGGACTTCACCATATTTAAAAAAACATTTGATCTTTAAAACATAATGTGAAGAGGGGGTAGCCGGACGGCTCAGTTGGTTAGAGCACAAGCTCTTAACAACAGGGTTGCCAGTTTGATTCCTACATGGGCCAGTGGGCTGCACCCACCACAGCTAAATTGAAGGACAATGACTTGACTAGGAGCTGATGGGCCCTGAAAAACACTGTTCTCCAACATTGCCCAATAAAAAATAATTTAAAAATACATAATGTGAAGAAAGTTAAAAGGCAATCGATAGACAAGAAGAAAATATTCATAAAAGACATATCAAACAAAGGATGTATATCTAGAATATATGTGTTAAATATCTAGAATATACCATGTTTCCCTGAAAATAAGACCTAGCTGGACCATCAGCTCTAATGCGTCTTTTGGAGCAAAAATTAATATAAGACCCGATATTATAGATTATATTATACCCAGTCTTATATTATAGTAAAATAAAACCGTGTCTTATATTAATTTTTACTCCAAAAGATGCATTAGAGCTGATGGTCCAGCTAGGTCTTATTTTCAGGGAAACATGGTATGTGTTAAATTAATTAAACAAGGATTGGTCATTAGACTGAAGTGGATTTAATGGCTTAGTGGCCTACAAAGCAAACCTAAACTTAAGCTTCTAATGCCTCAAGGTTAAGAATTCAAACCAAAGGACAACCAATCACAGCCAACTAGTCTTTCCCAAATCATACAACCACTTAAACTGTAGCCAGTCAAATGATTTCCGTATTTTGTCTCCACCTGTTCTCTATAAAAGTCTTTTTTCTACCTCATGTCAGTTGAATACTCCTAACCACTTTGGATTTGGCATTGCCCAATTTGAATTGATTTTTGTTCAAATAAAGTCTTACACATTTAATATGCTTTGCTTTATCTTTTATCATAGGAACGCTAACAACTCAATAATAAGAATATAACAACCCACTAAGAAAATGGGCAAAAGATTTGAATAGGCACTTCACCAAAGATACATGGGTTATAAATAAGCACATGAAAAGATGTTCAATATCATATATTACATAGGGAAATGCAAATTAAAACCAAAATAAGATGTTACTATATACCTACTTGAATGTCTAAAATTAAAAATGTTGTTCATAACAAGTGGTGAGGATGTGGAATCATTGGAACACTCAAACTGGAAAACAGTTGGCAGATGAAACATACAATTAACATGTGACCCAGACATTCCACTCAAAGGTTTTTATCCAAGAGAAATGGAGACATATATCCACAAAAAGACTTACACAAGAATGTTCATAATAGCTTTAGTTCCAATATTCAAAAAGTGGAAACAATGTAAATGTCCATCAATAGGTGAGTGAATAATCAAATTATAGTATATCCATATAACGGAACATTACTCAGCAATAAAAAGGAATGAACGGTTGATACAGTAAAATGGATGAATATCTAAACAATTATACTGAGTTCTAAAAGAGTACATGATGCATGATTCCATTTACACAAAATTCTAAAAAATGCAACTCATCTATGGTGACAGAAACAGGTTTCCTGGAGATTGGGGGGGTGAATGGGAAGAGTGATGGATATGCTCAGTATCTTGATTGAGGTGGTTTCACAGAAACATACATATGTCAAGACTAATCAAAATACACACTTTAATATGTGCCATTTATTTTATGTGAATTATCTTTCAATAAAGCTGTGAGAAAAAGAGAAAACAAAAAAATAAATAAAGTAAAATAAAATAATAGTACATCATGACCAAGTGGAGTTTATCTCAAGAATGCAAGGTTGATTTAATATTTGAAAATCAATTCATGTGCTTCACCACATTAACATAATAAAGGAGAAAACTATATATGCGTCTCAATAGAAGCAGAAAACAGAAATAATTAATCTTCAGAGAAATAACACAAGAAAACAAGCTACAATATAAAGTCATGAACTTCCAGGTTAAAAGGGTCCACTATCATGCAGAATAAACAAAATCAATGTTTTTAATTCATTCATTATAAGGCACATTATTGTAAAATTTCAAACAAGAAAGGAAAATGAAAATATTCTAAAAGCTTTGGAAGAGAACCAAAAGAGAGTCACATATAAAAGACAAATCTGGATAGATTTGGGATTTCTCCCAGCAACTGAAAGCTGGAAGAGAAGAGAACAAAGCCCTCAGAATACTGAGTAAAATAATTTCACAACCTACAATAACTATCAAGTCAAATTCTCCATCAAGTAGACAACAGAAGAATGAAGACATTCTCATATATTCTAAAATGTATATTCTTCTGTACTCTTTCTCAAGAATATAGTGAATTTTTTTTTCACCAAAACAAGGGAATATATCCAGAAAGATAACAAGATGGCAGTCAGAGGACTGGAAAGAGACACAAGAAGAATCCCCAAGATGAAGCTGAGGGGTTCCCAGGACCACAGCTGTATGTTTAGTGTACAACCAGGCTAGTTTATAGCAGAAAGACGGAAGGTACTAGTTTAGATAGGTTGGGGGTGGGGGGTGGGGGGTGGGACATGAGGGTAAGGGGGATCGAATATATGGTGATGGAAGGAGAACTGATTCTGGGTGATGAACACACAATGGGATTTATAGATGATGTAATACAGAATTGTACACCTGAAATCTATGTAATTTTACTAACAATTGTCACCCCAATAAATTTAATAAAATAAAATTAAAAAAAAAAAAAAGAAGAAAAAAAAAGATAGCGTCTAGAAAAAAAAATTGAAGTGATAGAATATCTGATTTTTTTAACCTTATTGTGAGATTTAGAGTTCACTCAGAGTTTGGGTTGAACTAGTGATAGATATATAGGAAACTAAGCAAATGAGAAAACTAGGTAATGCTTCACTCTAGGTTAAACAAAAAGTTGTACGAGAGAGGAAACATTCTTACAGAACCCTACACGATTCAGCAAGAAACAGTACTTACAGAGTTACATGAGTGTGTTTAATATTGATTTAACTATAAGTTAGTGACAATCCTATATTAGAAGGGGACAGGCGAAGCTGGAGCATTTGAGGAGATGTAAAAGAATTAAATCTTATCTTCCATAATACAAAGTTAGTAGATAACAGCCAAAACTGTTTATTTTAAATAAGCAAAGAAATAACAACATAAATGTGTTATTTAGAAAATTGAAGATACCTGCCAAAACAAACAGCTGAAAGCAATAAACGTGGTTGCCTCTATGGAGTAGAGAAAGACAAGTCAGGGGCTGTTGTTTTGATTTGTTTTAAGTCTTACATTATTTTAAAAGCATTATTTGACTTTCATAACTATGTACATGTGTTATTTGAATTTTAAGGAAGCCAAAATGACTCTCTGTGGTCATAATCCAACAGTTTGTATAATATTTAATTAAGTTACTTAGTTACCTCACAAGGACAAGCATGGACAGGTTTGGGAACAAACACAACTGATTCTTGGCAACGAACAACTTAAGTAGAAGAGCTATTCAGGCTCGCTAGAGAGAAGCCTACTAACTGTGTGCTGAAATTCAGCATGCCAAGGGCATCCAGTCAGTATGTTTTACAGAAGGAATACGGAGCACTGGTTAATCTAGCAAGTCGTTTAAACTGAGGTCAGTTAAAAGAGCTTCTACTGTAATGAATGCAGATAATTAAGGAGGATGAAATAAAACAGCCTTGATCCATCCACTTTTGCTACCCTATCTTTTCCCCACGGGTTAGATGGAAGAAATTCTACAAGGAAAGGAGCTCAAGATCATTCTTCTCAGGGTCATTCAATTTGCCCTGAAATATTAACCCTCTTGAGGGAAATCTGCAAATGAGAATAAATTGGAGTCCTTTTGAAGGGCAGACTATCTTAGATATCGTTTGGCTTAATCCACAAAATGAGTTGGAAAGGTGGCAAAAGAGAACAAAGCAAAATCTGCCTTTTGCATCACGATGGACTTATTTATTTTCAGTAACTAGACGTGTTCCATTATTGCCTATTTTCTCCTTTGCATTTTTGGGGTAATTACTAAACACCACTGTCATGCGGGGCAACCTGCGGGAGTCTCAGCTCCTGCTCCCCACATAAGAACGCAGGATATGGTGAGGCCAAAAAGGAACACCCATGGAGACATAGATAGGGGAGCCATACCGCTATACTCTTGCTAACGGCTTGGTTGGAGACATAGGAAGCAGGAGCCACACTGTCCGCAACCCGCTGTCCACTTGTCTCTGCCAACCAACCCCACTTGCTAACTGCAATCCGCTCTTGCTAGCTCAGCCACCATCTTCTTGCTAGCCCCCATTTTTTCTGCTAGCATAGCCACAGCAGTTATATTAGTGGCCAATGGCTCACTGGTTACAGTTGACGGCCAACTAGCCACAGCTGATGGCCATCCAATCACAGTTGATGGCCATTTACTACCGGAGCCAGCACCCCTCCACGTGAGGCCGAGAGCCTGGAAACTGCTCTCTGGGGCTCTGTCCCCACAACCACACATATAAGCACAGGAGAAAATAAGTAGGTGGGAGTTCAAAATAGGACCTGAGACATACCCTCTGAGATCTATGCCGAGTAGGCTGGTATCAGATATCTTAGTCTCAACGTCACCATCTTACCTGCCCCAGTCAATGATGCCTTGAGGTTTTTGAGAATTTGGGATTGCTAATTATTAGAAGAGTTAAGAAGGCTATACAGCCACCTTTTCAAAAAATCAGCCAACTAATCGCTTTGCTGTGCTGTTTTGGGCAATGATCTGCAGAAATATCGCCCAGTAAGGGAATTCTCTTTCTCGCTCTTTTTCTTGGACTCAATCTTAGAGCAACTAAGAAGATCAGATCTACCCACGTCCCTCATTTGCTATGACAGCCCTTCCAAATAAGAAATTTTGAATTTCCTTTACAGCTGAAACTAGAAAAACAAGCAAGGCAGAAACTGACTTTTAGTATGGAGAAAGTCATTAAATGATTGTAACTTTCTATATGCAGATTCAGCTAGGAGGGGGCAAATTCAGCTAGGAATGAATCTATATGCAGGTTCACTCTGTTGTGGCTCTTCTGAAAGGTCGCTGCCCACAGCCTGTGCAAATCAACCCAAAATAAGTATCCCCTTTATTTTTTCAGAAGCCCTTAGTCTTTCTTCTTTGGCATCAGCAACCACAGAATGTGAGTCAGGTCCAGCCACATAAACGTCTCGTTGGATGAGTTTCATAAAGAATTCTCCCCCATTGCATGGCCACCTCACTAATATCTGGGCTCCAACTCTGGCCGTTAGCCAGGCCCGGAGCAGGCCACAGATTGGTCAGCACTTGCTCTCAGCACTGTTTCTGATGGGACTGAACTGTTCATTTTAACCATCATTATTTGAACACAAAAGACGCCTGTGATAAGCACTCTCCTCCTCTTCCTTCAGACCACCCAGTTTTCCTTGTGGTAGTACAGAGATCAGCATAGAAGTATCTGTGTTTACATTTTCCACAGAGAACGCATGTACCCTGGATGTGCCCTCTCATCTTATTTTTCACCTCCTCCACAACTCCTACCTCCCCAGCAATGATTTCGAACTAATGGGGTACACTGTTGAGTTACTGACTGTTTTTCTAACTAGAATCCACATCTTCTCAAGCTCTATTAAGTGGGGGGGTGGAGGGCAGAGAGGTACCTCAGTGTCAGAGCTGTTTCCATTCAGAGCCTCCATGTTTGGGTCCCTCCAGTCTTCTGAGAGTGAAGGGATGTAATTGTCTGTCAGAGCATCCCAAACCCTGTAAACAAAGAGAAGCTCTCATTAGCACACATCTGTGGTGCGGGCCCAGCCTGGAGGAAGGAAGAGCTGAGCCAGGGGAGGAGAGAGGCTTCTGTGTGTACCAGGCTGAGGTCATCTGCCTTCCAGTATGCAGGAGCAAAGCAGTTTAGAAACTGAATTAGAGGCACAACCAGGAGAGAAAAAACCAAGAGAATGGACCCTGGCCAGAAGCTTCCATGTGATAGGTGTTTGCTTCAGAGAATAGGAATTCCTTACCATTGAGATACAAATGGTAGCGTCTACAACCATGTTTCCCTGAAAATAAGACCTAGCCGGACAATCAGCTCTAATACGTCTTTTGGAGCAAAACTTAACATAAAACCGGGTATTATATTATATTATATTATATTATACCCAGTCTTATAGTAAAATACGACCGAGAATTGTATTATATTATATTATATTATGTTTTGTTATGTTATGTTATGTTATGTTATGTTATGTTATATTATATTATATTATATTATATTATATTATATAAGACCCAGTCTTATATTATAGTAAAATAAGACGAGGTCTTATATTAATTTTTGCTCCAAAAGACGCATTTGAGCTGATTGTCCGGCTAGGTCTTATTTTCAGGGAAACACTGAATGAAACCACCTCTGGCAAAAAATAAATTGGCCCAGAAAATAAATATGTCCCTCAACCAAATAGTTCATGTCTCATGAACCTAAGAAATGCCCGTTTCCTTTCCTATGGGCAGAGAAGTATGAGAGAGAGATAGAGAGACAGAGATAGAGGCAGAGACAGAGAGATAGATAGAGATAAAGATCTGGGCAGATTTTCAGGATGGATCGCAATAACATCAGGGTCATCATCTAGTGCCAATGCTGTTAATGCTTACTTATTACCCAAAATGCTTAGCAAGCCCGCGGGTGGCACAATCCTGCTGTCCAGCAATGTAGAGTCTAAGTGTGCCACGTCTCCATCATGGACACTCTAAGGGAAATATATGAAAGGAACCAATAAACACACAATTACTTTTCAGTGGGGGGAAGATGGGGCTCCCTTTATTACATTTCTTTTTAAAATTCTGATACGTACATTACAAGAAAGTGTTTTCTACAGTTCTTGTTGCTTAACTCACTTATTTCAGAAATTTCTTTGGGGAAGAAAGGGGGTGGGGAAAATCATGTCACAAATTCTCACACACAGAAAAATAAATAACTTAGTCAACACCAAGAGATTAATGTAAATCGGTAAACCAAGCTCCTAAAATAATGCCATCCATGAAAGCCATTAATGCTCGTGTTACTAGTAGATAATGATAAACGAGGGCGGTATGCAGTCCCCCTCAGGTGCCGCTGCATGTCAAACATGAGTGATATCTATGAGCCAAGGAAAGTATACTAATATGTGGAAATAGCCATTTAAAAATAAGCAAATATGTATACATATGGATCAAATATAAAACATGACAAAATAAGGGTTAAAATGCTGAAAAGATAAGATATATATAGATAGAGATAGATAGATAGATAGATAGATAGATAGATAGATAGAGATAGCACAAGGGAATATATATGTATGCGCATACATAGGAGCACAGATACTTGAAATTAAAATCAGACACATAAAATGGGGAAGAGAAGTGCTCGTAACATATATAAAATCAGGAATGAGATATGAAATATGAGTCTATAAGCATGTAGCTTTTCCTAGTGCACAATGTATACAATTTAAAATTGGTGCTAAAACTAAACGAACTCAAGAAAACACAAGTTAATGGCAATGCTTGGGTTAACCGCTTATTCATTATTTTCCTACAATTAGAAGAAAGCACTTTGTGAGAGCTCATCAAGTATTCATTCAGCAGGATTTCAGAGTCTACTTCTTAAACATGGGGTGATAATCCAATCTCCATCAGGCACTATTAGAGCTTCATTAATCCAGCCTAATTCTAAATCCAAGTCTCATTAGCATTTGAAAGCCAAGAGGCAAATATGATTTGCTCTCTCCAAGACAGAACTCCAAGCACCACACCCACTAGAAAGGTCAGTGGACAACTCCTTGCATCACTGCATCACATTCTCCGCTGTGAAAATGAACAATGTGCAATGCAGGCGCTGACCTTCAAATTTGTCCCTGCAGCAAGTACCTGGAAAATGAAACTCAGCAAAGCCCAAAATAGGCAGGAGCCTTTGGTACGGACCTCTCTCCTAGGCAGGAAGGAAGCCGGGAACGTTAGACTGCACTTTCCAATGACCTTGAAGCTCTTCACATCCTGAAAGTGACAGCTGAGGACTCTCTCAAATCTTTTAGGGAGTAGCAGATTTTCTCATCTGAGCCTCCACTGTCATACTCTGGATTTCATCTTCTAATTCTAGATTTTTAGTAACAATTCTCTAAACATTTATCTCCTCGGAATGTCAAGCCATCCTCATTCTCTTTCAGGCTTTGTCCAGGTTTTCTTCCTTTCAGAGGTACTTTTTATCCTTTGATGTTCATAAACAACCTTTAAGATAGTGACTCTCATCTCCTTGTAATCATTTGCCCATTTAACAATAACAACAATAGCAGACAACACTTAACAAGCATTTACCATAAAACAGGTATTATTCTAAACTTTATGTGGATTAATTCATTCACTCCTCACAACAACTCTGTAGGGCAATACTAATGAGAGGGAAAAAAAAAAGCTGAATCCAGGGAATTTAAACTTGTCTAAGTTCACAGAGACAGTAATGACAGAGATGGGATTTGAACCCAGGTCACAGAGTTACGGAGCCTATATCCCTAACCACTTAACTCTTCCCATTCTTGATGAATTTTATGATTGGCACAGGCATCAGAATTATATACCAAGGTCCAAATCACACTCTAGAACAGCAATTCAGAAACTGGCTCTGCATGAAAAATCTGTAACTACGTTGTTCTAGACAGTATGCTTTCATCGATACACAGAAGATGGAATGGCACGAACAGCAGGGGCACACGCTGCTCTGTCTATGTCTCCATCCCCAGGAAGTTTCAATGAAAGGCAAAGGCAGAACACTGGGAGGCAGGCAGCCACAGGAATGAGGAGTGGTGGTGAAAGGGGAAACATAAAGTGTTTTGTAAGGAAGAGAGTGGACAGGGCTTTCTCCCCAGAGAGGCTGTCTATCTGATTGTAAGCAGGGTCCTTGGGAATGGACATAGCCCGTTTTATAGGTATGCTGGGTTGGACTATAAAATTCCACTTCCCTGAGAAGCATCCTGCCATTTACTCTTATCTTGGGGAAAGGAGGCCTTGAAAGCTATCTACTATATCTTTTATCAAAGAACTAAGATTAAGCAGGTTGCCTCAATTCCTGTCATTATGCTGCCATGGCACCCAAAATTCACTTTGCTCTCTTAGTGCCTATAATAACAGAAAAGGCTTTTCAGGAGTTATTCTATAGCCTGGGCTTAGATGCCTGTAGAATTGACTAAACTGCTTTTTACCAGAAAGGGCTAGGTGCTTGGGAAAGGATGCTGGTAGAGGATGAACAAACCAAACAGAATGGATTGTGATAACACCTATACAAAAATTCAGGTCTGGAACTGGCAACATAGCTATCAAGGCTGTATTAATCCTGCTACACACACACACACACACACACACACACATCTACCGTGTTTCCCGAAAGTAAGACTTAGCCGGACAATCAGCTCTAATGCATCTTTTGGAGCAAAAATTAATATAAGACCCGGTCTTATACTGTATTATATAAGACCCCATCTTATACTATATTATATAAGACCCGGTCTTATATTATAGTAAAATAAGACTGGGTCTTACATTAATTTTTGCTCCAAAAGACGAATTAGAGCTGATTGTCCGGCTAAGTCTTATTTTCAGGAAAACACGGTATATATCTATTCCTGACAATATAGTAGACAATTTACAGAGCTTATTAGAATTCCAACTTGGTAACATTTCCCTCAACCCCCATTAGGCTGGCTACAGCCCTTGTCCAATGTTTCATTTATGTCCAGCAGTGCCAACATCCACATTTAGATGTGTGTTAACGTGAATACACTTTTGCAGCTAATACTTGGGAATTATTAGCACATTACTGACTTTGAACAACTCTTTGGAGTCTTTCAAATCCTTAAACAGAATCAATACTATCTCTGCCTCCTATATGAGGAAACTGAACCTCTAAGCAGAGAATTAACTTTCCTAAAAACCACAGTTATCTGCCAGCTTTTTCTATCTGATTATTTGGTATTTACTTGTCTTCATCTTAACGTATGACTAACTCCAGGCTATCTATTTATTGTGCGGACTTTATTTTTTAACATCACCTTTAACCCCATAATTCCATCTAAAGAGCAGGAAACTGTCATTGTTCTCACATGTTTGGCCCCTCTGTCTCCAGGGCACTAGCAAGAGGGCTGGAAGGGACCCCAACAAGGCAGGAAGTGGGGTGAGGACTGTCCGTTCCCATTTTGTAGTGGCCCCTAGGAAGCTCTGGTCTCCGGGTCCGATCTCTTATGATAAAAGTAAGGGTGAACACATATAAGCAAAGAACAGATTCTAAAATAGTTTCTAAATTTAAAAACAGGAAATATGGGCCGGCCTGGTGGCTCAGGTGGTTGGAGCACCACTGCTCCTAACTCCAAGGTCGCCACTTGGATTCCCACATAGGCCAGTGAGCTGCGCCCTCTACAGCTAAGATTGTGAACAACAGCTCTCCCTGGAGCTGGGCTGGTGGCCAGTGTGAGTGGCTGGCATGCTGCCAGCGTGAACGGCCATGGGCTGCTGCATGCTGCTATGGGCTACCGTGAGTGGCCGGCAGCCAGCGTGAGTGGTCTGCAGCCAGCGTGAACTGCAATGAGCTGCTGTGAGCGGCTGACCGACAACTGGCAACTGACTGCCTCAGCCGAGGGGAACGCAAGGCTCATAATACCAGCATGGGCCAGGGAGCTGTGTCCTACACAACTAGACAGAAACAACGGCTTGAACCGGAGTGTGGGGTGGGAAGGCAGAAGAAGGGGGGGAAAAGGAAAAAAAAAATTAAAAACAGGAAATACATATTCAAGTTTGACTCTGTTTTAATGTCTAGAACTTCCATGCCCTGACGAATCAGAGATAAATTGATATCTCAGCCAATTCCCTACTATCCAAACAGTTCCAAATGAGAACTAAAAAAATCAAAATTTCAAAGGGAATCAGTGCATTTGCTTAATGATTTGTGCTACCTTTAAGGAGGTTAGTTTGACCAAGAATTCCATTGCTTTTGCTTTAAGCTTCTATTATTTAACTCCAGCCCACCCAAAACACTTTCATTTGTGAATGAAATAGCCCTCTAAAATACTAAACCTAACCAAGTTTATTAGAACGCTAGAGCTATGCTCCGGAGAATCACAACCAAGTTAGATATTAAATCATCTTTTTCCTTTACCTCATCATAATTTTACAGTTGAACTATCTGGATAAGTGCCTAAAAAACAAAATACGTAATTCAATTATGATTTTTGTTTTAAGTTGTAAAGCTTTAGATACACCGACTGCCTAGAAAGCACAGTGTTAATTTCTCCCTTCCTAGATTCCTCCCTCTACACCATCCTCAAATCATGCTTTATCTCTAAGTAATTATTCAAACTTTGGTCTTTTAGTTGAGGCAGTCAGTGAGGCACGCAAGTCAGAAAAATCAGGATGAGAAAACCAATAACCCCCTGTGACGGTAATTGACATTGAGTGGCCTCTGCTAATGTGCTAGAAAAGAATAAGAACCTGCTCCCTGGACCTTCATCCCTAATGAAGCAGGGGGAGGGGGAGGATGAGATAGGGGAGAAATGATTTGTTGGAAGCAAAAGGAATTAGACACATCTTAAAATGTCATTTTCAGAGCACAGCCTGGGTGAGGTAAGAAATTAGGTTCTTTGAAACTCCTTCATCTGCTTCATCAAGATTAAGCTCTGGAGGTTTCAAAGATGAGGACCCACACAGTCAACTAGAGTTAAGTGACTAGCCCAAGGTCACACTGCGAGTTAGTGAGAGAGTGAAAATGAGAATTCACAGTCTTTGTATTTCTAGTCCATTGCTTGGTGCAATGAACTAGAGTGAAAAAATACCCTGTATAATAAAGCCTCACAGACATGCTTTTTTGACTTAAAGGAGCTGAGCAAATTATAACAGTCTCAGTATCTAAAAACTAATCGGTTTGAAACTTAAAACGGAATCAGAACACACAGCCCACAGTGGTAGTACTAGTCACCAGAGTGAAATGTTCTCTATGATCATGCCGTTAGGCTAGCACTAATTAAAAAGAAAAGATGGAAATAGCATGGATCTAGAAATACTTTCAATGCACCTACAAGGCTAGCTATTATTGCTCATCCAATTCATTCAATGTTCAATATTTCATTCAAAAAATATTATTTGATCACTTACAACACACCAAGCACTATGTTAGACAGTGGGGATACAATAGTGAGTAAGGCAGACAGATATATAGCCCTGTATTCACAGAGATACAGTATTAGTCACCAAATGAGCAACGACCTGCCAAATATGGTCAGGTTCAATCCTCTAGAACACACCTCTTACCCAACTTGTTCATGGTCAACTCTTCCCATTCTTATCCACAAAAAGAGAAGCCAAAAGCACAGTTGCTCAACACTTCCATTACCAAGTACTTGACATTTCTTGTGTGATGCCTAAAGAACAACTGGTGCATATTTCACCTCTGTAGAGAATTGACGCGTTTTAGTTTTTGTGGTTTTTTTTACTAAATTCCCCCAAACACCCTTCTTTATATAATAAATTACCCCCTTCTTTTCTGTCTAGTCACTTCTCAAACAGCACTTTCCTCAGATCTCTTTGCTTGACTACTGTTCAGAACTGACATAGCGGCTAGTAAGTGACACGAGGTCTCTGCACTCTCAGAAGCCACTGCCCCCAGTTGTCACCTTGATATTGTCCAGGGTAATTCCATGGACTCTCTGTTCAATTGGTATGCTTTCTTATTTGGCTATATCTCAACACTTCTAGATAATTTTCCAGTTCTGAGGGGTTGTAAATAACTTTGAAATGTTCATAATTCTGGTGTTTCTTGGAGCAAATTGTTCTAATGACACAGAGTCATCCATACAGTTTTGTTCTGGACCTTATTTCTGATATCTGGGGGCGTTACCACTGATATAAAAAAAAGCTGAACATAGACTCCAAAATTTACCATGCTCCTGAAATTCTATCTTGTATCTAGGGACGCCTTTCTATTTCCTAAAAATCCTTCATTCTTTTAAGGTTTTGATTTAAGAAAGCTCTGCCGGTGACTGTAAAGGGACATAACTGAACAATGTTAGCAATTACCAGGGCCCTGCCCCACTGACATAAAATGATGAGCAATAAGCCATGAACTCATAGACAGAAACTAGTTCTATGCCAAGGATCCTACGGGGTTCTTGTCGAAAGCAGAAGAGGGCAATTAAGACTCCTTACTCCTCGTCCTGCAGGGTCTCTTCCTCCTCTTGGATCTGGAACTGGTTCTTCACAGGAGCTAGGTTCTCAGTCTTGGCATTGTAATTCCGAAAGCAGACATTGAGCTTCTCATCAAATTCATTCACGAGGTCCTCCATGGACTTGAAGCTGATGATTTCAGAAGAAAAATTCTCAAGCTCAGAGAGGGAGGGGTCCTCGAGATGGTGGGGAGATGAGCCGTAGAGACACCGTGGCTTCTCCTCCCGCTCCTCCGAGCAGCAGGCCCGAAGGTCCTCGAACTCTTCATCCAAACTCACCAGTGGGGCCTCCATTCTTGCACAGCTGCAACTTTCAGGATTCGTTTCTCTAGAAGAAATACACAAGGTACTGTGAGTGTGGAGTGGGCTTTTGGACTGAGGAACTGTATCAAGTATTCCATGATTGCGTCTCTCTAAAAACAAAGATGCCACTTCCCTGGCAATCACTGCTTCTGCACATACACATTATTACGCACTTCAGGTGTTTAAATATTGTTGTCAGTGTGAGTGATACTGACCTAAATAGAGTAAACTTTAGAGACACACTGGCTTCCTATTCCCTGCTCCAAAAAACCCAAGTGGAGTGATCAAGTGTGTTGCCCCTGGACCAGACTGCTTACGCTTGCATCCCGTTCTACCCTTATTAGCTGCCGCCTTAGCAAGTTATTTAACTTCTCTGTGCTTCTTTTTAGTCTTCTCAAGACAGAAGTAGTAACAGGACCTACCTCCAATGGTTGTCATCGGGTTAAAGGAGTAAACGCAGGGAGGATCTTAGAACAGTGTCTGGCAGACCATAAATGTCAATGTTGTTCAATATATGTTCACATCCTTAACCATGTGCTCTGAAAACTGCAAGTTTTTCATCACTTATTTGGTGGCAAAACCTGACCTGACCTAGCTCATTTGGCAACTAAACCCGATCTGCATGAATATAAAAGCTGCTTATGGTTTTAAGTTATCCCATTTAGTGTGTTTTGCTGTAGAAACATTAAGTTGTTTAATTATAGAGATTGCTACCCCAGCTCCCAGGGGAATGATATGCAGAATACGCACTCTATGACTGCCTTCCAAAATTTGAGATAATCTAAATTCTGAAACATGCCTGGCCCCAAGGATTTGGGATAGGGATTCATGGATCTGGATATGAATACCATCATCAATAAATAATAGACGAATAGAACACTGATAGATACCTTCCAACAAGCACGTGAAATTTTCCCAGACACAGCACATATGTCTGGGACTAGAGGAATGGATTAAATGATCTATTATCCTGTAAGAGACAGGCCTAATTACCCATGTGTTCCAGAGCCAGAGTTCATAACCATCTTGGGCACTGTGCCCTGGAAGGCTGCACCCTTGGGCCTCCTTTCATTTCCCAACAGCTCCAGGCCTTCTTCATACATTGCCTTCAACTGTGGTTTATCCATGTGTGTGTACCTCCAAACCCCTCCCCAGTTTAAATCTGAATTCCCCGTGGGCACAGACATCCCCTGAATATCCTCCACTGCTCCTAGCACACACTGCCCTGAGGCTAGGCAATCGATCAATGTGTATTCACTGAAAAATCATCTCACCCCCGATATAGCTTCTCATTTTCAATTTCAAGCAGCACAAGCATCATTATCTATCATACCCTTCTCTGCACACAAAACTTCCTTCCTTGGGGGCGGCTGGTTAGCTCAGTAGGTTAGAGCGCGGTGCTCCTAACAACAAGGTTGTGGGTTCGATCCCTGCATGGGCCACTGTGAGCTGCACCCTCCACAACTAGATTGAAACAACTACTTGACTTGGAGCTGATGGGTCCTGGAAAAACACACTTAAAAAAAAAAACTTCCTTCCTTGTAACACAGAAAGGCAACCCAACTTTTCTCTCCTGTCTGTGTGATTACTGATCCAGTTAGATGCCTAAATTGGAACCACTACCTGAGACGCAAGCAGACAGCAAAAACCCTGGGTTTGGCTCTAGGAGTGCCATTCTCCATCTCTACCCACAAAGCTAAAACTCTGCATAAGCGAGGCAAAGGGTATGCCCGGTGAAGATGGACAGCTCCTCCTGGGATTTTACTGGGATTAAATCAAGTTAGTATCACATCACATCAAAACATATTCTGAGTATTTACAGTTTACAAAGGCAGAATTATAGGACCTTAGACTACAAAAGGCAGTGTGATATTTTGGAAAGAACACAGGCTCAACAGACCTGCCAATGTCTGGCTCAGTGACAAATATCATGGGTCTTGATTATCTCATTTGTTAAAATGAAGGTGGTGGTACAAAGCTAATACGTTGGAAAGTTAACTTTAGTAGCATATTAACTTAATTAATAATTTAATTGTAATATATTTTATTTAATCCAATATATCCAAAATATCACCATTTCAAAATGGAATCTATATTTTAAAATATTGAGACATTTTACATTCTTTTTTCATACTAAGTCTTTGAAATCCAGGGTGTATGTTACATTCATAGTACATCTCCATTTGGACAAGCCATCACCTTTCCAGTGCCCAGCAGCCACATGTGGCTAGTGGTACCATGTTGGACAACACAGCTATAAAGCAATACACAACTAATTGTCAGTCAGGGATTCTTTACCTAGGGTCTACAGATGCCAACGGTTCTTTGACTAGAGCTATATTTTATTTGATGCATTTAAAAACAAATTCAGAGAAGGATTCCATAGGTTTCTCCATGTTACCAAAGGGGCCCGTAGCACAAAAAAGATTAGGAATCCCTGAGTGCCCAGGTGAGTTTAGAAAAGATCAGAGTGCAATAGAGAATAAGTATACAGATGAGGGGCTTGTGTTGACGGAGGCAGGACTCTGTGATGGTGAAGAGCCTGGAGTCTAGGATCCCGTCCTCGTCCTATCACTTCCTAACTGTGAGACTCTGAGCCAATTATCAACCTCTTTGTGCCTAGTTCTCTTACCTATAAAATGAGATTTTAGAATAGTACTTACACTGAAGTTTGTTTTGTGAAATAAATGAGATCACCTTTGAAGTGCTAAGCATGTATGGACTACTTGGTACCCAACAAATGTCAATGATTTTAGAAAAATGAGGATAACTTAGTTACATGGAAATGTGAAGTGAGAGTGCTTCAAGAAAAGAAAAACTATCCCTGCTGTGATATTCTATGTGCGTTGCTTCAGAGTACTTAGCAAATGAGAGAACTATTGCTGAATGAGTTTTATTATCTTTTTTGCTAAAGCACTCTTCCTATTTTCAATTCATTTGGTGAAAGACTCTTGGATCATCGGTCTCATTTCAGAGAGGCATCAAAGCTAACCGGCTGATGTTTCAGAAATTTACGCTTCCTGTAAATCTGTACAACTTCTTTAGGAGAGAAGGGGCGCTGGAAGGAGTACGTAATACGAAGGGGGTGCTGATTTGAAATGGCACAATCTATACTAATTAACCAGCAACAAGAGGGCAATCCAACTAGAATCTAGGACTAAGACTGAGTTTTGAGTGTTGGCAACAGGAAGATTGTGGTGAAAGCCCCTATCCTCAGCCCACATAGGCTCTACAGAAATGGATCCATTGAGATTATAAAAGAAGAAATGGACATCATAACTCTAGAGTTCAAAAACATGATCATAATCCATTATATATAGCCTGATTTATTTTCATCAATGCACTACCTAGGAGCCAAGAAGTTGTGCATGAATGGCCAGCTGGAAATCGGAAGTCATTCAACACCCAAAATGCGCCCGGCATTTGCAGAAAGACCGCAGGCTGCAGCAGAGGAGATGAGAGTCAGGCATTCTGACTGGCCCTTCCATGGCCTGGTCTCTGGGTTGGGGTTGGCAGCCCCTCTTGAAATAATGCGCTCTTCTCTCCTTTCTTTAGCTCCCTCTCTTTTGCTCCTCTCTATTGGTAGGATGCCTTTGCCCCCCAACTGAAATGTCCTACTCTTGCATCCTGGCAAGCTTGCCCCTGTCTTAATTCATAGCTCATCTCAGAGGCCTCCTCCCCTCAAAAGCTAGGGTTAACACAATTGATAGCTTATCATCTTTCTCTATACTTCCAAATCGATTTTTTAAAAATACATGAAGAATGGCAAAAAAAAAAAAAAAAAAAAAAGGAACCATAGAAGGGTTTTCTTGTCTTTTCCTCTTTATCGCACAACAGAGTGCAGGACTACAGTTTGTGTCCTATAATCTATTCCACTTATTTTGACTCCCAATACATGATGTAATTTGGAAAAGAAAAGGTATTTCGGAGCTTAACAAGAGGTTCAGTAGGAAACACAGAAGCCTCTCGTGCAGCATAATGATGCCCCCAGCTGCAGCTTGGGGCTGCAGTACAAATTTCCAGTCCCTGCTTTGCTGAGCTGAGCAGAGTGGAGCAGAGCAGCAGAGAATTCCCCATGCCTCCACAAAAGCCCCATGCCATCTCCCCCTCCTTCCCATTACTTGCTCCATAGATCAGTTGATACTGTGCGCCCCCACCACCATCCCTAGAGGCTGCCCTCCATTGATGCCCCTTCAGTTTTCCCGCTGCTCCTCAGCAAAACCCAGTCAGTATACATGATTGTGCCAGCTTCACAATTTTGACAGAGAGTATTTCATTGCATATAAGCCAGAAAACCCCGTTGAGGTTCTGCTTCCTCCAGTTCCCCCTCCTCCTGCTGCTCTATTCACCCTCATCTCACATTCCCCCCACCCTCCGCCCCAGGGCTCTTGGGGCAAAGAAAGACTCCTCCAAGCAGCATAATGGCTGGCGCTCCAAGGAAGGTGGGCTCATCCCGCGGGCCGCACACAGACTCCACAGCCCTTTTGGCCACCATAAGACCGGGACACCAGAGTGGGAGGGCTGTCAAGCAGCGAGGAGGGAAGACAAGAGAAGGGATAGGCAAGAGAGAAGGGCTGTGATAATACCCTCCGCCCCGAGCTCTAGAGGCCCTGAGCCCACAGCAGGCGGAGCGCCCCCCACCACACTTGTCTTTTCTCCGACCTGGGCTATGGTTCAACAATCGCTCCCCAGCGTCCGCCGCAGCGGCCAGGGTGCTGACCCTGCAGGAATGCTCGGTCCTGGGGAAGGCCTGGCACCCCAGGGAGCGCACGGCGCGGGGTGGGGCGGGTTCTTAGGGGCAGAGAGACTGGGGCGTTGAAGGTGACAGACCAGATAACGGTCCTAGAAGGAGGCACCGAACCACTGCTCCTGCACCACCAGGCAGCGTCCTCTGCCTCCCCGGCCGAAGACCGCGTGCTCAGGCACAGACACACACACATACACACACTCACGCGCGCGCACACATACACATATACATACTGTCTCTATACACACACACACACATACACACACCAGGCCTGGGCCTGGGGGCCCAGGCTCTGATGGTGCTTGCAGTGTCCATGGTCCCACGTCCGCGGCCAGGCGCTGCGTCCCCTCTAAGCTCCCGCGAAGGGTGGAGCAGGGAGTGCCGGCCTCCCGGCTCTTCCTTTCCGATTCCAGGATGGGACCGGTCAGAGGTCCTCCTCACCACCCCGTCCAACCCCCTCCCCCCCACAGCCGTGGGTTGGTCCGTACGAAGGTCGACCCCGCGACTGCACCTGTGCTGGTCCTGGCGGAGGGAGGCGGGTCCCGGGGCTCAGCGGGACACCTCCATCCACAGAACGGCCGGAGCGCAGCGCAGGGCAGCGGCCGGGCAGCGGCAGCCGGGCAGCGGCGGCTGCTGCAGCGAACTCCCCTCCACCCTCCCCGCGCTCGTGCCCGGGCTCCGGGGGCGCGCCCGCGCTCGGGCACCCGCCTACTGGCACATGCGAGACTGATGCGTCATCTCCTCGTTAACATTCATAGCCTTCCTTGGAGCAGGTGGCTAGCTGCCTTTATTAATATTTATGAATTACTGCTCCCCTCCTTTAATATTGGTGTTTCTGCTTCTCGCATGAATGTATAGAAGCTCCAAGATGTGCGCGTGTAGTAACTACTGATATGGAAACCTCACTGGCCCTGACGCTGTAGATGTTTCATAAAAACTAGACGGTGGCTGAGTGGACGGGCACACGGACGCCCACAGACACAGTCCAAGACCTCCTGGACTTTCTGGGCATCCCATTCTACTCTGCTGGGGCTGAGGTAGGCAAGCTGAGGGATCCTGCCACTTCCAACCGAGTTCAGGTCTCCAGCAGCAAAGGCGATGAATGCTTTTACCACCCAAAGATGCGGGTTGGAAGTTGGATCCAGGCTGATAAAGCTGAGTGAGGTTTCCGGCCCAGGAAAACTTGAGAAGATGGGGATAATTCACCAGGCAATAGAAGGAAGGATCCCGGGGCCTTATGAAAATTTACTCCTGTTTCATTTATCTTGTCCACTCTGCATATGCCTTAGAGATGCTTTTGTAGGAAGTCTAATAATTTATGAAAGCTGACTATGAAAAGTGCAAGAACTGCAAATATCAGTGAGAGGCACTGAAAGAGCCTCTCTGCTTGGAGAACCAAAGTACATTTTCAAGTTAGAAATGAAGTCAGAGGGGCTAGTGGGTGTCCCATGGCGAGATATCTCTGGGCTCAGCTGAGAACTTCAGCTGAAAGCAGCAGGGGGCCTTTCCTTTGCTCATTTATGCATTCATTGCACAGACATTTCAATTATGAGAAGAAGGCAAAGCAAAGGAATAAGGTCCCCATGAGGTGAGAAGAAGAGCTGGTCCTCGGCCCTTCCGGTTGCATTAACCAGACAGTTTCTTCCTGTGAGAGTGAAAGGAAAGTAGGTGATTAGAAGGTCCCTGAGTCTACTTTCCTGGGATGATACCCAGTTGTGTGACTTGGGCTAGTTAACCTCCTCGGATCTCATGTCCTCCTCTATAAAGTGAGGGTAGTTAATAGCACCCACCTCTGCGGCCTGTTGTGGATTAAGTTAATGTGTATGAAGTACTTCAAGGCACAACAGGAGGGGCTGTTTAAGTCTTGGCGACTATCTTCCTCACGAGAAACTTGGGGACACTATACCAGAAGCCGCCTTCCATCCCTATCTTCAAAACATGTGACTCATGGGTTTGAGAGAGGTTTTCCAGCAAAGTGATAAAGGGTTTGGGCTCTACAGAAAACTCGGGTTCAAGCCCCAGTGTTCCATTTGTTAGTTGGTTACTTACCTTTTCTGAGTCTCAGTTTCCTCATCCATAAAATAGGGATTCCAATATCTACTAGAAGGTTGTTTTGTGCAGATTAAATAATATAATACATGCAAAATCCTTAACATAATGCCTGGCATATAATAAATATTCAATAAGTGAATTCTGTTGTTCTTGTTTTTGTGAGGATTTGAAGGGACTAGAAGCTGAGGTCTGATACTCTAGGTATCTGGGATGAGAATGTCCTGAACGTGAGCAAAGTTATCCTTCCAGCAAACATATCTTTCATTTCATTGTGGTAAAATATGCATAACAACATTTACCCATGTTAACCATTTTTAAGTTACAATCCAGTGGCATTAAGTACATTCATACTATTATTGCAACCGTCACCACTATCCATCTGCAGATCTTTTTCATCATCCCAAACTGAAACTCTGTACCCATTCCTTCTTCCCTGCAGCCCCTGTTAACTGCCAATCTCCTTTCTGTCTCTATGAATTTGACTATTCTAAGTACCTCATATAAGTGGAATCATACAGTGTTTTTCCTTTTGCATTTGGCTTATTTTACTTAGCAGAGTGCTTTCAAGTTTCATCCACGTTACAGCATTTGTCTGAATTTCATTCCTTTTTTTAAAGCTGAGTGATATTCCATTGTATGGATAGACCACATTTTTTTTTTTAAATTAAAGTTTATTGGGGTGACAATGGTTAATAAAGTTACATAGGTTTCAAGTGTACAATTCTGTAATACATTGTCTATATATCACGTCGTGTGTTCACTACTCAGAGTCGGTTCCCCTTTCATCACCATATATTTAATCCCGTTTACCCTCATCTACCACCCCCTTCCCCATATTTTGTTTATGCATTAATCTGTCTATGGACATTTGTATTGTTTCCACCTTTTGGCTATTGTGAATAATGCTGCAAATTTCAGGCAGCATCTTTTTTTTATTGCAGTCTGTAACCTGTGCTAGAAGCTGCGGAGGTAAAAATGAAGGCATGTCTTCAAGAGGTCCTGAGTTTAGTTTGTTGATTTTCCAACTTTGCTGCTTGGAACCCGTAGTGGGTTGAATAGTGTCTACCCCCAAATCTATATCCACCTGGTACCTCAGAATGTGACGTTTTTTGGAAACAGGGTCATTGCAGATGTAATTAGTTAAGATGAGGTCATACTGGATTGGGGTGGTCCTAAATCCAATGACTGGTGTCCTCATAAGAGCAGACACATAGAGACACAGAGAAGACTGCTATGTGATGATAGAGGCAGAGATTGGAGTGATGCAACCACAAACCAAGGGACACCAAGGGAGGCCAGGAACCACCCAAAGTTGGAAGAGGTGAGGTGCTCCTGGTAAGGTCGCAGATGGAAATGAAAAACATGGATGAGAGGTGTTCTCATCCTGGTTATAAAGGGGCAGAGAACTTGGCTGAACTGTGTTCTGCTGTTGGACGGCCAGGAGAACTTAAAGCCATGAACTCAGATATTCAGCTGAGGAGATTTTTAAAGTGTGAAAGATGTCACCTGGTATCTCCATGCTGTGTTTGGTAAGATGCAGTAAGGAATGATGACGGGGACCTCCCTCACTCCTAAGCATTGAGTTGCATGTAAGGTTTCTGAGAATTTTATACCAACAGAGATACTGCCAGCCTGGGTTGAAAGGGAAAGAGATGGGATGAAATGAAAAGAAAACTGTTAGATTTCTAAAATTTCAGTCAGGACACAGGCTGATAGAGATATAGCTATCCTCTGCTTTTCAAAAGTTCACGTTATGCCACTTTGCTTTTACAAAAGACCTACCTTCATGCCTGTTTTCTCTATCTAAAAGAAATTCAAAGAGGATTTTGGTTTTTACCAAAAAAGGTGAAAAGTGAAAACAGAGTTCAGCACAAGGGTGGACATGAATTTTTGGGGTCCAGAGGGCAGACAGTACTGAGTTGGAAAGCGCCCCCCCCAAATTTGTGTCTACCCACGTCTTAGTCTGTTCAGGATGCTCTGAAAGTACTGGATGGCTTATAAACAACAGAAATGTATTTCTCATGGTAATGGAGGCTGGAAGTCCAAGACCATGGTGCCAGCATGGTGGGGTTCTGGTGAAGTCCCTCTTCCGGGTAGCAGATTAACCTCTTCTCACTGTGTCCTCACAGTGGAAGGGGGTAGGAGTCTCCCTCAGGCCACTTATGAAGGCCCAAATCCCATTCATGAGGGCTCCGCCTCATTCATGAAGCCTCCCAAAGACCCCACCTCCAAATACCATCACACTGGGCATTAGGTTTTCAACCTATGAAATTTGGGAGGACACAAACATTCAGACCATAGCAACCCCAAATTTCAGAGTGTGACCTTACAAGGTCTTTGCAGATGTAATTAGTTAAGATGAGATCACACTGGATTAGGGTGGACCCAAAATCCAATGACTTGGTGTCTTGTTAAGGCAGTCTTAAGAAACAGATACAGAACCTTAGAAGAATTAGATAAGATAATGCAATATATGTTAATACCTCTTGTGTGGAATCCATGGAAAGCTTTGGCTCAGGACTTAGCATAGAGTAAGTGCTGCTTGGGTGCTGTTGTTGTTATGAGGTTCAAGAATCCTCCTTGGGGCTGATAGGCAGACATATTCTCACCTCCCCACCTCTCAAATCACAGTAGTCCAATTTTATGTTTTTATACTAAGAGTTTCCAGAGCTTAAAAAGTTTCCAACCAAATGACACTCCCAGGAGACAAAGTGATAGTAAGTGCTTTAAAGTAGATGTAAAGTGCTTTAAACAAATCTCTATGTGATAGTGGGGAAGAGAGCAGGGGTTTTGCACACAAGTCGCCTAACTTAAAGTAGGGTTTCTCATGTTTGGCATTGTTGATATTTTAGGCTGGGTGATTCTTTGTTGTTGGGGGCTGTCCTGTGTGCTGTAGGCTGTTTAGCAGCCTCCCTGGCCACTAAATGCCAGTAGCACCCCCTTCCCACGGTTGTAACAACCAAAAACATCCCCAGACTTTATCAAGTGACCTCTGAGGGGGGAAAGAATCACCAAACTACCCCAGCTGAAAATCCTACCTTAGAGGTAGGTCTTTAAGTGGGGAGTGAACATTCTACTAGGATGGGGCTGCATTTCATACAGAGGGAACTAGCAGAGCAAAGCTTGGGTATGTGTACAGGCACACATATGCCTTTTAAGTAAGAACTAAGGCTGAGTCATAGGCACAAGCTGCTGGTTGTTGGGGATACAGGGCAAATGACCACTTCAGGCATCACACCAATACCATTCTAGGGGCTTATTTTAGTTCCTGAACTGAACTTATTCTAGTCGCTAATTTACTTGGAAGAATCAAAGATTCTTAGCGTATGTAGAGCATTGAACAGTCATCTACTCAAACCACCCGCCTGATTCAGAAACCAATGTGGTGTTACAAGAAGTTTCTACTTAGACACTTCTAGTTATGAGAAACTTGATCTCACAGGGCTGCCCGTTCCTTTTTTTGTTTTGTTTAATTGTCTTTAATGGTTTTTAAACTAGAAATGACTCACTAAGATTAGAAATTCAGTGATATCATGGTGTGTATTGTGCCCATCTTAGTTGAAGGATCTTTCTGGAAGAAACCAGTTTTCCATGACATTCTGGAAATAAGCTGCTGAACCTTTATAGAAAACTTATGTCGATCACAGCCCAGTAAATAAAGAGGAGCTCATACCTGCTAACACTTTAAGACTACTTGATTTTCCCGTCACTGGTAGTTCTCAAACACCAACATTCAATTCAAGCCTACATTCATCTCCATCCTCAGTTTCCAGGGTTGATTAAATTCCCTGATTTGCTTCCACAAGGGAAATGGAATATTCCCTAAGATTCAAAATCTATTCATAGCCATCTAGTCAGCAGGTAATTACTCCCCACCACAAAGCACATGCACCAAGAACATGACTATACTACTTTCAAAAAGAACAAGCAGTATTGTAAAAATTTACAATAAATCAACCCCTAGAATAATTATAAATTCCAAAGTAGTCATCTCTGTTGCCTCATGAAAAATGACAAAATACATGAACTAGTTGGCAAATAAAGAATGAGATCCCTCAAGATATTGGAAATTTCCATAAGTGTAAATGTGACTTTTTTTTTTCTATAAAGAAGAGAATTGAATATTTCAAGAAAGAAGAACCACAGATTTTAATAAGAAAAGAAAAAAATGAGGTCCAAGGGTGGGAGAAGCATTTAGATATGCAGTAGTCAAAAAAGAAAAGTCATTAATCTTCCCTTCTCTATGGCTACCCCATGATTTATCAGCACAGATTAGCATGTGCTCTGGGTAAAGGGGGGCTTATTGTTGTCTCCTACTCTCAATAGGAAACAGACCCAGATAGCAATGTCACGAGGGAAGGCTACGTATGACATGTTTCAGCTTCGTGAGCTAACTTTTAGGTTAATTTTTGGTTCTTTATGAGACCCCCAGGCCAAGCAAGGACATCATTTGTATAAATCCCTGAGGACTGACTCCCGCTCCTCTCAATCATAGGGAATCTTCTCTATTTTCTGCTACCCTCAAATGCCCTAGTTTTCAAAGATGTGATGATTCAGAAATGAACTTGAGAAAATGACAATGCCAAAGAACATTGCCATTTCACTGCACCAGTCTAGCCATGTAAAAATCCCTTCTCCAGCAAAGCCTCAGAGCCCAGCACACTCTGCAAAGGCTGCCCTAGGCCACAGCTGTCCTCTTTAAGGTCTCGACTTGGAGTCATTGCAGCATTTTCAACCCTGTGAAAATGATGAGCAAAGAACCCACGATTCCCCAAAGTCTCATTTTCAGCAGTCAGGGTTTTTCACAAAGTTGTTATAGACAGGATTTAAATAAGCCCACCTCTTCTTGTTGTCACATTCTACAAGGTGAGAGCTTAACAGCATTGAACACCAAACCCCGAAGAAGAGGTTTGCTGGGTTGGTGATGAGCAAGGTTTTTCCCTTTAAATTATACAGACCGAATGATACCCTGCAAAATTTTTGGCATGGCCTGGCATTGTGACTGGGTTTTGGAGAGAAATGAAAGGAAAAACTCATTGTTGGATATTGATCAGATAGCTTGAATGTGTGAGAAGTTGATAAGGCAAAGTACTCACTGCTGTCTTAGAAATACACAAGGCAGTTAGACATGGAATGAGTGTAAAATCAGAATTTTTACAGGCTTGTCAATCCATGATCATTCAAAATCTGCTGATTTCATAGATTTGTATATTTGAATAAATCCAGATTCTTTCCGGGTTCCAAACGTGTTCATTATGTATAATGGATGAAATGCCAAATGTATATAAATCAAAGGAAGTGCAATCATTACCTATTAGAAAAGAAAAGATTATGCCACAATCTAATAATGGCAACTCTTTACAGCTAAAATAAATGAATACAAAGTATTTTTAAATCCTTTTGTAAACCTTGTTTAGAACAGAAAAATACTTGATCCATCTTAAGTAATCTAGCTCTCTACTACTTACAAGATCTAAGAAGATCGTAGATCTTCTTAGTGTTTTATATAATTGTGTGATTATGGCTAGTCTGATTATCTAAACCACATAAAAGAGAGGAACAAAAGGGAAGGGAGGAGAAGAGGAAGGGCATGGGGTGTTGGTAAACTGGAAAAAGTTCCATAGGCTGGGTGGGAGTCAGGAGTTTGGGATTTCAGTGTCATCTTCACCATTAGTCAGCTTGATGACTTAGGGAAAATTACTTAGGTTTTCTGAACTTCAATTTCCTCATCTAAACTATAAAGGTCTTCAAATAAAATCCTTTCCTGCTCTTAAATTTAATGAATCTAAACTTTACCTTTTCTTTCAAAAACCAATCACAACATTTTGTTTAAATTGACTCCAAACTCACTGAGGGATCTTGGAGTGTTTTTCAGTATCTGTGTCTTTTTGCCTCCATTTGTAGACTCCTAAGTATTTCACAGAGATATTGTGAGAAAGCAAGAGGACACACACTTAGTTTTACAAAACCCTAGGGAGAGAGCAAAGTACATTAAAATCTACAAACTAACTCCAAATTCCTTTTTATTCTAGGATTTCCTATCACCAAACTCAGTTGCCACTCAGTCATAAAAACGATCCATTGAATGTTCTTTAATTTCCCTTTCTAGGGTTGCCAGATTTACTAAATAAAAGTATGAGACACACAGTTAAATTTGAATTGCAGATAAAGAATAAATTTTTTTACATATGTATGTCACAAATATTGCATAAAATGGACTTATACTAAAAAATTATTGATTGTTTACCTGAAATTCAAATTTAACTGGGCACTCTGTATCTCCATATTTTACCTGGCAAACTTATATCTATCCTTACGTTGGCAGAGACAGGCAATTCCAAAAAGGTATGTGTGTGATAGTTACCATATTTTGCCATGTATAATGTGCACTTTTCTGCCCAAATTTGTGAGGGAAAAATAAGAATGCACATTATACATTGGTAGTGTGTGTCATTGGAATTAATCCCTGGTTGTTCACAAAAGGTGAAGAAATTCATGGACTCCATCTGAAATGAGGAGAGCAAGGAGGCTTTTTCAAGGAGAAAGACACTGGCATAGAAGTTGCTGGGGCAAACAACTGCATCTAACTTTAGATTAGTGTTTTCTTATATAGGAAAGGGTAGGTAAATTTCCTTACAGCAGGAGATACGACATATAGAGTGAGGTCATTTGATTGACATATGTTGGTTATATAACTAGTTTCTTTCTGTGCATGCTCTTACCCATAATGCATACCGAAAAACCTACCGGGTGGGGTGAGATGGGGGGGGTCCAAGCCTTAATGTTCATGTTATTTTAATTGTATTATAATAAGGCTAGAGTTCAAGAAACAGGACAGGTTTTAACAGTTTGCATGTGTGTGAGGAACCAGTTAATACCAATTGTGTCTTATCTCCTCTTTTTAGGAGTGTTTGGACAACTTTGATTTATTTCTAGGGGATGAACTTGGGGGGATTCCTGGAGTGGGAATGCAGGCCTGGGCAATCCCCCTTCAGGCTCACTTTTATTAACCCTTTTTTGCCTCATCAAGTAATACTAACTATATAATGTCTTTAATTCTTTTATTTATGCTTATGAGTTAAAAGTGTAACTCTAGAAACCAGTAACGATATCCATATGCAAAATCATACCCTGGAATACAATAATCAGTTTTGTTGAACTTACAACAAACTTGCAACAATGAAGAGTTCTTGGCCTTCTATGATGGGTAAATATCGTAAATATCGTAAATTTCTTACCGGTAAGTAAAATTTCTTGTACCTTGTATCTGTTCTTTTGCTTTGTAAGTATTTGTTACATAAAATTTCTTGTACAATAATATGTTAAAAAATAAATGCTAAAATTCCTTTATAATACAAAAAACAAGTACCCAAATGTAAACAAATAAATTTTTGAATTAAAAAATTAAAACGAAAGATTTTTTTCCCCCTGAAAGTTTGGGCTAAAAACATGAATGTGCTTTATACATGGCAAAATACAGTAATTGAGTTGTACACTTTTTAGAATGTATAGCCTACGTTTAAAAAGTTTAGGGGTTGGCACAGTGGCTCAGGCGGTTGGAGTTCTGTGCTCCTAACGCCAAAGGCTGCCGGTTCGATTCCCACATGGGCCAGCGCACATAGGCTGGTTGGTTGGAGCGCGGGCTCTCAACCACAGGGTTGCCGGTTCCACTCCTAGACTCCCACAAGGGATGGTGGTCTCCGCCCCCTGCAACTAAGATGGAACACGGCATCTTGAGCTGAGCTGCTGCTAAGCTCCCGGATGGCTCAGTTGGTTGGACCGTATCCTCTCAAGCACAAGGTTGCCGGGTCGACTCCTGCAAGGAATGGTGGGCTGTGCCCCCTGCAACTAACAAGGGCAATTGGATGACCTGGAGCTGAGCTGTGCCCTCCACAACTAAAGGTTGAAAGGACAACAACTTGACTTGGAAAAAGTTGTGGAAGTACACACTATTCCCCAATAAAGTCCTGTTCCCCTTCCCCAATCAAATTTTTTTTAAAAAAATAAAACCAACTAACTAACTAACTAAATAGTTTAAAACAATGTTTCTAATGATGTTTTAATCATCCTTGAATAACAAGGCTGACCTATGTATCATCATCCCCCTCTTCCTGCCCCCTTTCCACACTTCAAGAATACCTTTTGTAAGGAAAAAATAAGATCTTTTGTGAGCATCTCTAAGTGCCATATCTGGAAATTTGCATGAGATTGACTAAACTGCTCTGTGGGGAAAGGTGAGGATAAGCTTATGGAGGGAATAGGAGTAAAGGAAAGTGTAGTCAGGAGGAAATTTAAAAAGAAGTAATGACATCGGTCTCTCTTTATCTGACCATATGTAGGCCAGGGAGCCTCATAAAGCATAAACTAAAACTTGATCAGTACACGCACACAAAATCTTGTACCTGAGTGTCCATAGAAGCTTTATTCATAATAGCCAAAAGAGTGGGAACAACCCAAATGTTCATTGACAGATGAATGGATAAATAAATAAATAAATGTATATACATGCAATGGAATAGTATTCAGCCATAAAAAGAAACAGTACTGCCACATGCTACACATGGATGACCCTTAAAAACATGATGCTAAATGAAAGAATCCAGGCACAGAAAGCCACAAATTATATTCCATTTGTATAAAATGTCCAGAATAGATAAATCCATAGAGAAAGAATGTAGTTAGTGGTTGTCAGGGGCTGTGTGTAGAGGGGAATGGAGAGTGACTGCTAATGGGTGTATAGTTTCTTTAGTTTCTTTGATGAAAATGGACTAAAATTAGATGATGACGATGGCTGCACAACTCTGTGACTATACTAAAATCCACTGAACTGTACACTTTAAAATGGTGACTTTTATGACATGTGATTATATCTCAATAAAGCTGTTATTTTTAAAAAGTCAGTACATTTTTAAAAACTTTTAAAAAGGAAAGAAAGAAGTATGGTCAGCTCTCAGGTGATGCCACTGAACCACCGAGAGTCACTTCCAAGGAGCCCACACTGTAACAGGACAGCTATTATTTGTGTGCCTGTCACGCAAGGAGCTTTAACTAGTATTACTATTAAGTACACTTTTTAAAATCCTGTTTAATTTTCACAATGGCCCCATAAAGTGGGTATCATTATCTTCTGTAATGGACTCAGAAATGGAGTAATTTGTTTGCAGTTTGCACAGATTAGTAAGGTTCAGGGCAGGGTTCTAACCCAGGGCCATCTGATTCCAAAGCCCAGGATAAACCTGGCTCATACTCTGTCCATCAGAAAAATCAAGACTGACAAGGATTCTAGCTAAGACTAGAAAAAGGACTGGCAGGCATTGCCAAGTGCCCTGCTGCCCACTCCTTCCTCTTCAGTAGAAGTTCTTTCTCCCTAGTGGATCGTGTTTGTTTTTGTTTTCACTACATTTTCAGCCTTCCTCAACCATATTGCATAGATTTATTTCTTACTCTGATGCTTGAAATGTCCTTACCCCTAAACCCCCTTAATAAAAGGTGCTTGGTTTCTCAGAACCCAACAAAAGCTCTGTGTGGTACTTCGCTGACAATCAAAACTTAATGTCAGGGGCCGGCCCGGTGGCTCAGGCGGTTAGAGCTCCATGCTCCTAACTCCGAAGGCTGCCAGTTCGATTCCCACATGGGCTAGTGGGCTCTCAACCACAAGGTTGCTGGTTCAACTCCTCGAGTCCCGCAAGGGATGGTGGGCTCTGCCCCCTGCAACTAAGGTTGAACACGGCACCTTGAGCTGAGCTGCCGCTGAGCTCCTGGATGGCTCAGTTGGTTGGAGCGCGTCCTCTCAGCCACAAGGTTGCCGGTTCGACTCCCGCAGGGGATGGTGGGCTGTGCCCCCTGCAACTAGCAACGGGCAACTGGACCTGGACCTGGAGCTGAGCTGCGCCCTCCACAACTAAGACTGAAAGGACAACTTGACTTGGAAAAAAGTCCTGGAAGTACACACTGTTCCCCAATAAAGTCCTGTTCCCCTTCCCCAATAAAATCTAAAAAAAACCAAAAAAAAAAAAAAAAAAGCTTAATGTCAGAATTTGCCCACATGTTGGGAGATGTTTTGCTGTGTCTCCCAGCGCCTATTCCCTTCTTGGTACTGCTGAGCCTAACTTTAGAACAGAAAAGCATCAGTAGTCTAGGTCTTGGTGCCTGGTTTGGCTTGTAACCCTGCCCCAAGGCCCTCCTGAACTGGATTATGGAGTGAGGTCTGAACTCATCAGGGGTTTCTCCTTGGGACCATCCAGAGAGCAGGGCATCTTTCCTCCCCCTTTTCTCTCCTCAGCAGAAAGGAAGGCTGCTCCTTCCTGGCTTCTACTACAGACCTACCTCCCTCCACTTCCATCCCTCCCCCACTTGCTGCCTTTCACTGTGACTGCCAAGTTACCATGACAATAAGGTTCCCATGGTTACTAAAAAGAGCTGCTGCATTCCCACAGGCAGCGCCTGACCAAAAGAGAAAAGGAGACCATTATTGTCCCCAGGGCAAAAAAAAGAGATGAAAGAGGGTCTCAGCCCAAGCGGTGTTGGACAGATCTTGTTTATCCTGATGTCTCCAGGCTGGACCTTGGACCAAATGTTGCTGCCTCCACTCAAATTCTCTCTTCCCTAAAGTGGGAGAGAGGCACCTGGCACTAGCTCAAGTCCATTGTTTTGCCTAGTGTGGGGTCCAATAGGCACCACATTGTGAAAGTCGTGTTAATATGTAAATATACTAATACATCTGGGTTCTTTGTCTAGCTAGGAAAAAGGCAAAATGCAAAACATGCTCCACAGTCTCCTCAATTGTATATCTTGTCTGAGAATCTGCCTTTCTCCTTATGGTGTTCCTCCTCGAATTGACTAGCTTAAGCCACACCACTTTTTTAAAAACCAAAGTTCGTTTTCTCTGAAATACAACGAACTGTGTTTTAATGTAAAATTCAAAAATTAAGAATTTTTTTTTTAAATCATTCATAGTTCCAAAATCAAAATACTATTTCTTCTTTTTAGAGTACACAGTTTTTGTTGTTACTGGTTTGTCTTACGTAGTTGTAGCACATCATTTTAGAAACAATTTATTTTATTCAGATTTTGCTATGGTGAATTTTTTTCTCTCTGCTTTTATCAGTTCTCAAATAAAAAATGGCAATTCCTCAAAAAAACATATTTACCTTTTGTGCCAGAAAACAGGGCATAAATTTCTCTTTGAGGAAAGTGCTCCCTCCCCACCCAATACCAGGGGGAGAAAAGTGATTCTTATCTTCAAAAATGAGGCGTCGGTACCAAAATGAGTTTGCATAAACAGATCTTATTAAAATAGTTCTTATATTCCATTAGTTCCCCCATTTATTTCCTAGTCAATTCCCCACAATTTATTGTCATCTGAAGCTCAAACCCCCTTTCTTTTGTTAAAAAGGTAGAGAAGCCCCCAAAACTAAATGCTTTTTTGAGTTTTACTTCTTTCTGTGAATTCCTGTGCATATAAACATTAATAAAAATAAAGTCCTTTTTATTTATTTATTATTTTTTAAATTAAGTGCTTTCATCCTGTTAATCTGCCTTTTGTCAATTTAATTCACTGGTCCCCAGGTACTGAATTTAAGAGAGTAAAGGAAAAGTTTTTCCTCCCTGACACACCCATGTTCATAGCAGTATTATTTGCAATAGACAAGAGGTGAAAACAACCCAAGTGTCCATCGATGGATGAATGGATAAATAAAATATGATGTATCCATTCAATGGAATACTACTGAACCTTAAAAAGGAAGGAAATGCTAATACATGCTATAACATGGATGAAGCTTGAAGGCATTATACCAAGTAAAATAAACCAGTCACAAAAAGACAAATACTGAATGATTCCACTCACCTAAGGTTTCTAGAGTAAATTCATAGAAACAGAAAGTAGAATGGTTGCCAGGGACTGGGGGGAGGAGGAAATGGAGAGTTGTTGTTTAATGACTATAAACTTTAATTTACAAGATTAAAAAATTGAGATTGGTTCCACAGCAATGTGAATATACTTAATACTACTGAACTGTATACTTAAAAATAGTTAAGATTTGGTGGCCGGTTAGCTCAGTTGGTTAGAGCGTGGTGCTGATAACACCAAGGTTGCCGGTTTGATCCCCACATGGGCCACTGTGAGCTGCACCCTCCTTAAACAACAACAACAAAAAATGGTTAAGATAGTAAATTTTATGTTATGTGTGTTTTACTACAATTTAAAAACCTAAACAAACGCAGAGTTGCCATATGAGCCAGCAATTGCACTCTTAGGGGTGTGTGTGTGTGTGTGTGTGTGTGTGTGTGTGTGTTAGTGTATAATATATATTTATAAACTTATGCAGAAGTGTTCATAGCAGTGTTATTCAAAATAGCCAAAAATGAAAAGAAGCCAAAAGTCTATCAACTGATGGCTTGTTCATCCAAATGTGGTAATTCATACAATGGAATATTATTTACAAGTAGCTATAAAAAGAATAGAGTACTGATATATACTATAACATGAATAGACCTTGAAAACATTTGCTAAGTGAAAGAAGCCAGACACAGAACGCTACATATTGTGTGACTCCACTAATATGAAATGTCCAGAATATGCACCTACAGAGACAGAAAGATTAGGGTTTTCCTACAACTGGAAAAGAAGGGTAGGAATGGGCAGTGACAGCTAATGGGGCATGGTTCATTTTTGAGGCAAAAAAAAAAAAGTTCTAAAATTAGATTGCTGTGATAGTTGTATAACTCTGTGAATATACTATAAACCATTGAGTTATATATTTTAGATGGGTGGAATGTATGGTATGTGAAGTATATCTCAACAAACTGTTAAAAAACTGAAATAAATCAAAACGTATTTAGGTCTTAGCAAATTGCTTAGTTCTAATAGCTCTGGTAGCTTAACGTGCAAAGTCAAATAAAGCAGCCTTCTTGGCCTGAATCTCTAGCTAACTAAGGAAGAAGTCTTTTAATTTTGTTCTAATCCCTGGGCTTAGCACATTCAATCCAAACCTTTATTTTTAACTCTGCCATACATGTATTGCTTCTTTAATTCCTGTGTGTTGTCAGTGTGAAGAGGGATAAAGGAGACTACTTTCCTAAACATTCATAGAAGGAGTAATCCCTAACATCACACCATTTTGTCCCAGGCAACTTATTTCTCTTTTGCTTCAATTTCTTCATATCTAAAATGGTAACAATAATAAATATCATTCCTGTTCGCTTGTGAAGGGAAAGAAAAAAGTTTCCTCTACCCTTCTAGGTTCTTTTGACTGGTCTATTAATTAAGTTGACATAATACCGATGAACAGAAGAAAAGCAAATTTAATTTTGTACATATGGGAGCCTCATATAGACATGAGAGGTTCAAAGACAGTCAAGAAATTGAGGCTTATATGCCATCCTGAGTTAAGGAGAGGGGGCTAGGAGTCTGAGGCCTCAAAGGGAAGACAATTCACAGGAAAATAGGAATAACAAATGTTTGATGAACAAATGTTTGCCATGCCATGCAGAGACATAAGGACATAGAAAGGACTTTGAACAGACAGGCCCTGCCTAGCTCCCCTCAGCCCAGCACACTTGGCCCATTCTCTTTATAGTTACCTCTGGTGATACACATAGCTCTCTTCCTGCACCAGCCCTTCTATCTAAATTCTTTTAGGTAGTTAAGAGGGAGACAAATGCTCTTCCTGAGTTTTTGTGTGTTTTGACTGCCTTCAGCTCAAAATATTCCACATACCAAAGTAGCACATTCTGGTGAGACTTGTTCTGAGACTTCACTTGCATAAGAAAAAGAGATTTGCTGGGTGTCTCCAATGGAAAACCAGCCATTGTTTTGAGCACATCTGTATGGATTGTGTTTCTAGACTTTCAAAGCTTAGGGGAGGAAAAATTTCCTTCTACTTGATATGGGAGAGCCCCCCTCCCCACTATAGAAATTTTAAGTCTCCTTTTTCCTAGTTTCTTAGCTCCTTCATCCCTGGTTTTGATCACACTTCTAATCAGTTTCTGAATCCTAGACTCTTAGCCTGAATAACAGAATGTCGCTCAGATAACTACTTAAAAGCCTCTGACTTCCCAACATCCCCAAGCCATTCCAGACCTAACCTTGGATAATTCTGTCCCAGAGACCAAATAGGATTTAACATTCCCCCAGGCCAGTATACTTGTGAGGCAGGCTAGTTAGCATGTTGTTAGGTAAACAGGGAGGTTCCTGGTGGAAAAAATAAAAGGCAGCCATATCCTGAAACTCCAGGTTTTGGTCTTTTCCCTCTGCTCTAGCCTGACCTCCCGCAGCTCAAACACACCAAATAAATTCTAATAGACCAATCCTGGTCTATCGCAACTCATTCCTCCAGCCGTGGCTAACAGTCTTTACTTTTAATAAACTATCCTCTTTTACAACTCCTCGCCTCTCTTTGGTCGGTGCTTCCATTCTTCGGTTTCACGAGACAGGATCCCAGCAAAAAGAAAACATCCTACATCACTTGTTGATTGTAATCATTAAAGTGCTAGTTTTCTTTCCAACCCATTCTGGGTCCAGCTCCTGGACAATTGACACCACCTAAGTGGTTGAACAGCCACAGGCTCTATAGAGCTAATGAATTTATTAATTAAAATCTATTTTTTCTCATTCAGGGGCATTGGGGATACAGAGGATACCCCAGCATGGTTGCCAGTCGCAACCAAAGAAGCCAACACAGTCTTCCAGGTGGCTCTTGAGACCCCTTCCTCTCATCTAAGATCAGATAGGGTGAGATTTCTGTGAATCCCCCAATAGGTAGGGCTCTATGCCCCTGCCCAGCAGGAAGCAGATACTGAATAACAGACCTCCTGTCCCTTAACTTCCCATCGAGATTTAATGGAATCCTGTCTCTCAAGTGGAAAATAAGGAGGTAGAGATAGGCATCAGGTCTCTGCATTCTTGCACGTCCAACACAACCCACAGAATGCAACTGCCCCAAAGACCTCCCCTCTCTGCTCTAAACAACCCCTTCCCACTGTAATTATCTACCCCTATGAGGAAACAAATAGGTAAAAAATACCCAACTAGAGGTTCAAAGACAGTCAACTGGTCACTCACACATGCGCAGTATAGGCCACAATGACCTTCATTTCACCTGGGCCTCATTATACCGTCATTATAATATCATACATATGCACAGAAGTTCATTATAACAGACTGAATTCTGGGAAAGAACATGCGCAGTCTAAAAAGATGAGGTAATAGCCTCTTGTCAATCACAGGTGTCAATCAAGTGGTCCCACTCCTGGAAAGGAACAGCCCGTTCTAGAGAGAAATGGGATAAAAACTCCAAGTCCTCACCAGTCAGGGCCTATGAGCCTCTTCTTTTGCTCAGCCCGCTCCAAACTCTTTGGAGTGTACTTTTTCTCCTAATAATGCCACCTTGGGCCCTTGAGCCATTCTTTACTGCTTGGATCCACTCTTATTTCTTTGGAGTGTTCTATGTCTTCTAATAAACTGCTTTTTCACTACTTTGCCTCGGAATCTCATTCAATTCTTTGCTCTAGACTCCAAGAACCTGGACATCGCGCCAAGAAAGACCCATTCTCTGGTAATATACTCTCTTAGTTTTTGTGTCTGGATCTGAGAATTAAACTGACATAAAACAGATTAACAGGAGAAAAGCATACAAATTATAAAAATATTTTTACAAGCCTACAGGAGTCTTCATAAGGAAAATGAAGACCAGAAGAAGTCAAGCTCAAAGGCTTATTTACTTTTTAAACAAAGTAATGACATATTTGTACAGATGTGACATGACAAAGAGGTTTGAGATAGGGACAGTAAATTATGGGAAAGTGACTAGGAAACATATGGGGGAAACTAATGGAAGATCAGTGTTGTTTTAGCAGGTCTGTTTGTACAGATTCATCTCAATCTTCACTCCTATCCTCCAGTGATGAGAATGTTGTTCTCTTCCTGGTCCAGGGAGGACACGTTTCTCAGGGGGAATGTTATGACCTGCTTTAGGTAGAAAGGCAGAGAGCAAAGAGCCCTTCCTTCCTCACCTGTTTCTCAATTGCCTTCAGCTCAAAATAAGCAATCTGCCACAATGGTGTATTTTTTGGAGTGGCATTTTTGTAACTCCTTCATTGCCCTTTAGGTACTTATAAATTGTAAATAACTAATAGAAATGCAAAACAATTCTTGCCTATGCAAATTAATTCTGTCCAGTGGAGGTTCAATTGGCTTCCCTCTCCCCTGAACCTTGGAAAAAGTCAGATTACCATTCATTTGTAAATTCGTTTTAACATTCCTTTACGCCATATAAACTTTTCTTTGACTTCTCCTTTAAACTGGTTATAACATCTTACTGGTTCCCTTATTAATAATTAACTAAAATGTTAACATGTGTTCTGGTTTTTTTTTAATCTATATGAGAGTCCCGTTTTACCTTTGTTGAAAATTATTCTTTTTAATATATATTTTTTTACCTTTCTGTTTCTGGTTTTAAAAAAAAAAAAAAAAAAGGAGAAGCAGTTCTAGTTGTGGGCTTTTTACCGTACTTAAAGGACCAGCTACTTGCCGCATGAAAGCCAAAACTCGAGAGAGGAAATTGGAAAGAAAAGCAGGCTTATTCAAAATGCCAGCATTCTGTGAAGACGGTGGATTCCTATCCAAAGGCCATCTCACCCCTTCCCAGCATGGCCAAAAAGTTTTATAGGCCTGTGAGAGGCAGAACAAAGAAAAGTGGAAGTTGGTCAAGCAATTCCTGGAAAAAGGCGCTTCCAAGGGGCTGCTTTGTTTCAGGGATAAGAGACCTGATGCACATATAAAAACTTCTTTCATGTCAGTGTCCTGGAGGTTTCCTTGAGGAACCAGGGTCATTGAGCCTGGCATGTATAAGGTCTGGAGTAAACAGTATCATCAAAGCTGGTATACATAGTAAGTGTACAGTAAACAGAATCATAGTACATGTACAGCAAACAGAATCATTAAGGTTTGGCTGAAGGAGCGAGAAGCAAAGAAAAGAAAAACTTTCAAAAAATCCCAAGCTAAATTACACTGTTAAATCGAATTACATGAGAGGTTTAAATCTCAAAATAGAAGCTATAGAGTCACTGTTATAGGCTTTTCCCAGTGCAACACAAAACTTAGTTAAATGGAGAGAGTAAACATTTACTAAAGATTTCATCACAGGCTTAAATTTTATTTTTCAACTATATGTCTGGTAATCACAGCAAAAGAAATTTGGCTTTCATACATTAGGTCGGGATAGTAATAAGAGCTTATATTTACTGAGTACTTAATATGTTCCAGTCACCATTTTAAGTACTTTATTTGTATCATCCCCTATGAAGTTAAGTACTGAGAACCAAAACCCTGTACTCCCATCCTCATCCTGAGCACTGAGAACCAAAACCTTCCCTTACTATTGAAACCAGAGGCCTGTGCCATGCAGCAGATAGACCCACACAGGAGTTGGACTACTTAGAACAAGGCTTTATTATCAGAGCACTGGTGGTCTGAGAAGGCAGCAGGTTAACACCTTCAAAAACTGCCCTAACATTCTCAGACTGGCTTGGGGTATTTAAGGGAAAATCTGGGTGTTCCCATAAAGGCTACTTGATGGTTCCAGGGGTCTGCAAGGAACCTTCCCTCTGGCAATGTGATTCTCTGGTGGCATCAACAAACCAGGAGCAATGATGGGAGTAGCCTGAAAGAGTGCTAGACCATTGAGATTGTGATCAATAAACCTAAGGGTATTAATCTTAAATTTCAGGGTAATTTTCTAAAACAGGGAACTGGGTGGAATAGGGGACACTCCAGAGCTCAAGCTTCAGGGCGATGATCTATTGTTAAGCTATAGGTCAAGGAAAGGTGAGGTGGGGATATTGTGAGGCCTTCTCTATGGGGGTTCCAACTGGGCCCCCCCTATAATCACCAGACTGCTATTTCACTGATTCATTGGCAATACTTTACTTTTCCTGGACTGTTCTGTCCAAGCAAATGGTTTGATTGTACATTACAGGAATTTCCCATTAACTTTTCAGTGGAAAGCATTAATAGTTTGTGTACTACAATTCTTTGAATCATATTATTCGACAATAAAAAAACCGAAATACTTTCATTTCTTTGCTAACACATGGATCTATGCTACAACACGGCTGGACCCTGAGAACATTATGCCTAGTGAAAAAAGCCAGTCACAAAGGATCACATATTGTATTGATACGGGCCAAATGAAAGGGCTTCTTACTATAGAAACTCCAAGTTTTCTTTTCCCTAGTGTTTTGGCTTCATAGCCCTGGTTATCATCATTTTTCAAACCAGTTTCTTAATCATACATGATAGATTGTTTTTAACCTGTATCATAAAAATCTCCTACCGCCTGCTTTAAATAATCACCCTAGAGTTTGTGATTTAAATTTGTTGACTATAGTCATTGTATCACAGTGTTCCTTCCAGGCCTAGCTCCCAGGGGAACAATAACTGAGTGATCGGTTAAACCAGAGGAAAGGCCAGGCTCCATGAAGCTGAACAAATTTTTCATCACTCCATCACCCTGTGTCAATAGCTTTGAATCCTGCTGCTTGGGCCAACAGTTCTAACTCTATTAACTAAAATCTATCTCTCCTCATCTAGGGGCTGTTGGGATACAAGTGATGCCCCACCAAGACTTCCAGTACATCCTGACCACAGAGGTCAACATGGTCCTCCAGGAGGCTCTTGAGACCCCTTCCATCTAAGATCAGATAGGGCGAGAGTCCCGTGAAGCCCCAATAGGTAGGGACAACAGACACATTCAGCAGGAAGCAGATACAGAAGAGGAGCTCTCCTGCCCCTCAACTTCCCATAGAGATTTATGGGGATCATGTTTCTCAAGGGGGATATAAGGCAAGCAGTTAGAGACAGGAGTTGGGTCTTCGACACCTGGATACATCAGGTAACTTTCCTACACGTCCAACATAGTCTACAGGAAATAACCACACAAAAGACCACCCCTCTGCCCAAACTTGCCCTCGTTTACCATAACCATTAGCCATTATCAATCACAGGTATCAATCAAGCAGCCCCACAATTAGAGAGGAGTAGCCCATTCTAGAAGAAAAGGAAATAAAAACTCCAAGTCTTCACCAGTCAGTGCATTTTGAGCCACTCTGTTGCTCTGGCCGCTCCTATCTCTTTGGAGTATACTTTCACTTCTAATAAACTGCTCTTTCACCACTGTATTTCTGTATCTCATTCAATTCTTTGCTCAAAATGCCAAGAACCTGGACACCGCACCAAGAAGGGCCTGCTCTCCGGTAACAGTATGATTCCATTTATATGAAACCTTATAGGTGTGGAGGCCTACTGGACCTCCAGAGTTCATATAAGGATTCTTTTAAACTGAAGGCTGAGATACAGCAGATGCTTTTCCAGAACTTCCCTAGCAGACTAAAAGGCAAAGCCTTCTGAGTGTGAAACTGCTGTAAATCCCCTCAGGAAGCTTCACTCCCAGGATGACTAAACACTCACACCAGGAAGGAAAATGGCACAAACAAACTTTACCACAAACTGTCATACTTTTCATTTGTTTCCCTAAAAACCCATTTGTCTTTCCTAAAAACAAACATACAAAATAAAAACCCACTGAACCATTTGTTCTTCCCATAGAAGCTCTTTCTACCTGCCCGCTTCCCCCTATTGATATAGAAACTTCATAAAGCCTCCTCACATGAAAGATTCTGCATGCCTATGAATAAAACTTGTTTTCTTTTCTCCTGTTAATCGATTGTTAATTCGAAGGTCCCATTGTTGAACCTAAATTGTTAAGGGAAAGTTTTTCTTTCCAACATAGGCAAACAGAATAAGTAAATCTATAGAGACAGAAAGTAGATTGGTGGTTGATTGCCTTGTGGTGATGGTGGTGGCGGGGTATTATTGGGGGACAATCAGGAATGATTATTACTGAATAGAGGGCTTATTTAGGGAGTAGTGAGAATGTTCTAAAATTGGTTGTGATGATAGTTACACAACTCTGTGAAATTACTAAAAACCACTGAATTGTACACTTTAAATGGGTAAATTGTATGGTGTGGAGATTATATCTCAATAAAGTTGTTGTTTTTAAAAGAGTCTTTAAATCCCTCCTCTTAAATACTTGCCTTGCTTTTTCCACCAATCCTAGACTGGTGTCATGATTCTTGCTCAATCTTCTCCCCATTCAAGACCGCAGTATTGAAAGAATTGCCTTAAGCCAAACTTCAAATTCTCAATAAATTGAACTTTCCTTCTGTTACGGAACCAAAGAGGGTCCGCCTACTCCACGTGCAGCAGAACCAAACACTGAACACAGAATTTTGCAATGGAGAAATTGCAGCAATTTATTGGCAGGGTGACAAACCAGGAGAACAGTGAGCTACCACTCAAAATGCGAATTCCCTGATGATTTGGGGTCAAGGGTTTTCAAAGGCAAAGATTGAGAGTTAGGGGTTAGGGGTCACAGGCAACGCTGATTGATCAGTTCTTATGCAAGCTTCAGTGGTTTTCTTCAGTCTGAGTAATTTAGTTCCTGACATCATCTTGTCTGGTGACTTCATCACTGTGGCCAGGTGATCTAACTGGGTTAAAGAACCAAGATTCTGCAAAATATCTCATAATTGTGCATCAGTGACATTATCTTTAAAGCAAAAAGCAGAAACTAGACATCTTGTGATCTTTGTTATTGTTTAAGCTATCATTGCTTTGTGCTTAACTAGCTACATTGTTATCTTAAGCAAAATGAAACAGAAAAATTTTACCTTGTATAATCAAGCTGGCTATTATTGAGTTCTTATAATAAAGGTTTTTAAAATTAAGTTTTAATATCAATGGTGTCCTTTTGTAAAACCAAGACTTAGTTTTCTTTCTGCTAAAAGGACAAAGTTTTCTTGGATTGTCAGTCTGCTCCTGATTTAAAAATTGCAAAAAAGAAAGTTTCTTTTCAAGTAATTTGCCAAGAAAAAAAAGAAAAAGAAAAAGGCAGAGATTCGGTGTTTTATCAAAATAATTTTCTGTGTTTTATGTTATTTTAATCAGATCTCTTACTTAAGAAAACTGAATTTTCTCAATAGTAAGAGTTAACCTTCTGTATTTGTCTTTGAAATATTTCATTGTTACTTTGGTTAAATAGATAAGTAAGTTATTTCACACACACACACACACACACACACACACACACACACACCTGTGATTCCTATTTAATCAAGTATTCAAAACTTTTTGACAAACTTCCCAAAAATCAAATTCTAAAAGAAGGCTTTTGACTCCAAACTAACTTTGAGAATTCTTAGAGAGCCCTGGAAAAATCTCAAAAAATTTGTCTCTTTCCTTATAAAAAAGGAGATGTTGAACTAATTTGGCTTATCTGATATGATAAACTACATGGGAAGCCTTGTCAAATAAGATGACATTGAACCATTTCTATGTTGTAATTGTTTAAGTGTATAAGTGTTCAGAAATTATGTGAAATTCCTGGAAGTCTGATATGTGCTGGCATAAGATATCTGTCATCATCATTGAAGCTCACACTAAAAAGACTAAACCTGAGTATCAGGGAAGTGCCCTAGCTGACTTGAATGCAAAGGCAGGAACAACAAAATCTATAAAGATAGGGGCACATGTAGATGAAGCCCATCCTGCTTCTGCAAAAATGGCCCCTCATTGCCAGATTTTCACTTTCTTGATGTCCTTGTAACATGGCAACAATCTGCTCCTGAATCACAGAAATTAAGATGAGTAAACGATGGCTATAAAATTAAATAAATAGTCAGAACCATGGGAAACCCAAGACGGTCCCTTTGTTCTTCCCCACTCCCTGGTAATTCCCTCCCCTACTTTTTTTCTTTTTTTTAGCTTTTGCATTCCTTCATCCACCATAGAGCATTTAAGCTGGACTTTATTCAACTGCCACTTAGTAAGGCTTATCAATATGTTCTTGTTGTAGTATGTATGCTTTCCTAATGGGTTGAAGCTTTCCCCAGCCCTTAGGCTGATACCCCCACAGTGGCAAAGAAATTGTTAGAAAATGTGTTTTCAATCCATACAAGATAGTCACCATTAGACCGATGTCTATTGATATATAACCTTTCGTTGATCCCTTGTTGCTTCATGCTAGTATGACCAGCTTCTGTAAGAGTTTAATGTCTTGTGCTCAAGCCTAACATTAACAGACCCCAATTCAAGGGATTCTGTTAGACTGCAATTCAAGGGATCCTGTTAGTTGTAGTGTAGAGCCTGGTGACTAGGTATTATGGACGCTTCTTCAGAGAAGCATAGCCCTTGGGCCCCTTTAAAAGGGAACTTTCGAAGTACTCCTGATTGCTGACACTGTTGCAAAACTAGAAGCTTTTGAATTTTGGGTGCACATCTCACAGCTGAAGAAGACCCCACCTTCTGATTCTTCACACCAGCTGGAGACCTTCAAAACAAATTGACCAGGAAAAGAAGTAGTTGACATCTATGTAGACTGCTTCTGCTTAAAACGTTGGATCAAGACATCCTACTTTAGCTAAACACAAAAGGCTTTCTTCCCTTCTTTCTTTACTGTGGCATTGGCCTGGAAAAATAAATCGCCTCATCTCCCAGGCCATTGCTAAGTGGGGTAACCTCTGGAGTTTAGAATAATTTTTTATTTTTGGCTAGGAGAAAACCTAACTGACCCCTGCTTTGAATGGGCAATTGTTCCCTGATAAGATTTATTCTTGTTTTCAGTGGTTATCATTATTCTTTTGGGACCTATGAATGCCTAGATGGCTGGCACACAGCTGGCCAATGACACTTAGATTACCTTACTGTGCCACTAACTATTCTAGAAAGGCCTATCAGGAGGTATTCATGACTCAGGAATTGCTTCCTTTGGCAGGGCCATATTTTCCTGGTTAGGAATAGTTACAAATATGAATGTGATCAGAAATACCCCCTTAACTCTTGGACACATTGCAGATTCCGTTGCTAAGGTATTAGCTGTCCAGTAAATGTCCTTGGACTATCTGACCAAACTTGTTCTTGATAATAGAATAGTCTTAGTTATCTTTAGCTGAACAAGGTGGTGTCTGTGCTGTGGCCAACACGACCTGCTGTCCCTGGATCAACACTTCTGGGGAAGTTGAAATTGAGTTACATGAGATCATGAAGCAAGCCATTTGGCTAAAAAGGATGACTCCTTCAACAAGGTCTTTATTTGATTGATTTGGGTCTCGGGGACTATGGAGGCTATTAGCTTAGCTCCAGAGAGTTGCTGCCATTTGGCAATGCAGGAAATGTTGCAAAACGATCAAATTGTTTGAGAGGCCAGAAATCAGGATGTCCGTGTGAAATCTGCTGATTTCTTAAATGTTGGAAAAACTGAAGTCCAAACAAAACACTTCTGCAGGCTGGATTCAGCCATGGATTTCCTGCATTGCCAATAATTGTTAAATGCATAAACTTTGGAATAACATGGATCCGTGTTTGAACTGGTTCTGTCACTTATTATCTGTCTGTCCTTGGGTAATCACTTCTTAACCTCTTTAAATCTCAGTTCCTTATTTGTTAATTCAGAGAAATGATTGATAACATACCATTCCTATGGAGTTGCCTGGAGGTTTAAATTACGTAATGAAAGTAAAATGCAAGATCAGTTTCTGCCACATAGGAAGCCCTCAATGAATAATAGTAGTTATGATGATAAAAAAAAAAACGTATTTGAATATTTTAATTCACATGAATAAAGTAAAGCTTCTACTGTTTCATTTGCAAATCACTGCCTGAAAGGACATTATAATTATTATTCATAATACCTTTCAATGACTAAAGTACGGTTTCACCGGTTTATTTGTGTAAGGGTGTCTTTGCCAATTAAATTTGGGCTCTTTCTGTCTATCCACAGACCATGTGACTGAGACTCCTAGAATACCTGATTCCAACAATGGCCAAAAGGGCAGCTAACAAATCTTACTAATGCATAGTTTAAAATGTGTTTTTCTCATTACTCATCCTCATTTCTCATTAAATGCATGCATTTAATTTGGGTGTTTAGACCATTTACATTTAATGTGATTATTGTTATAACAAAATTCAAATCTGGTATCTTATTGTTTTCTACTTGTACCATTTGTCTTTTCCCCCTCTTTTTTTCTCTTTGTCTGCCTCCTTTTGGGTTAACTGAGTATCTTTTATGATGTCATCTTATTTTCATTGTTGGCTTATTAACTGTAACTCTTTGATTTTCTATTTTACTGGTTGTTTGAAGGTTTATAGTTTAAATCTTCAACTTATCACAGTCACCCTTCAAGCAATATTATAGTCATGTGTATTATAAGAACCTTAAAACAGTATCCTTTCATTTCTATTTTCCGGGCCTTTGTACTATTGTTGTCTTACATTTTTTTTCTCCTATGTTATAAACCTCCAATATATTATTATTTTTGAGTTGAACAACCCATTATCTTTGAAAGAGATCTAAAAAATAAGAAAAAAAACTTTTATATTTACTCACATATTTACCATTCTTAGATCTCTTCATTCCTTTGCATAAATCTGGATTTCCAGCTGGTATGATTTTCTTCTTTCCTTAAAAACTTCCATAACATTTCTTGTGATTCAGGTCTGCTGGTGATTAATTCTTTTACCTTTTCTATATCTGAAAAAGGTTTTATTTTATATTATCTTAATTCAGTGAGATGAAATTCACATAACATAAAGTTAACCATTTGAAAGTGAACAATTAAGTAGCATTTAGTACATTCACAATGTTGTGTAACTACCACCTCTACATAGTTCTAAAACATTTCCATCACTCCAAAATAAAACCCTGTGCCCATTATGCAGTTTTTTCCCCACTTTCCTCTCTCTCCAGGCCCTGGCTGGATGAATCTGCATTCTGTCTCTGTGGATATTTTGTATTTAGGGGATCATTACAATATGTATCCTTTTGTAACTGGCTTTTTCCTTTTAGCATAATGCTTTTGAAGTTCATCCAGTTATAGCATCTATCATTACTTCATTTCTTTGTATGACTGAAGAATATTCCATTATATGTATGTATATATCACAATTTATTTATCCATTCGTCCATTGATAAGACATTTGGGCAATTTTCACCTTTTGACTATTGTGAATAGTGCTGCTATGAACATTTGTGTACGTATATTTGTGTCCCTATTTCAGTTCTTTTATATCACCTTTATTTTGAAAAATATTTTGCTGGACATAGAATTCTAGGTTGACAATTATTTGTTTTCAGTACTCTAAAAATGTTGCTCCATTCTTGTATGGCTTGCATTGTTTCTGATGAGAAGTTTGCTGTCGTTCTTATCTTTGTTTCTCTAAACATAATGTTCCTTTATTTTCCTGCTGGCTGTCAAGATTTTCTCTTTATCACTTGTTTTACGCAATTTGATTATGATATGTCTTGCTATAGGTTTCTTCATGTTTCTTGTGATTGAGGTCTTAGATCGGTGGGCTTATAGTTTTCATCAAATTTGGACATTTTTCATGCATTATTTCTTCTAAAAGTTTATTCTTCCCTTCCCCACCTCACTCACCTATAGGCTCCAAATAGGCACCTATAGAAACGTATATTAGATCTTTTGAACATGTCCCACAGCCCACTGATTCTTTTTAAAAATTATTTTATGATTCTTTAATGTCTTTATTTACTTATTCTATCATTTGTATCATTCATGGATCTGTTTCTATGATTGGTTACTCTCCTCATTATATATCCTATTTTCCTGCATCTTTGCACGCCTGGTCATTTTTTATTTAAATTCCATACATTATGAATGTTTCCTTGTTGGATATTTTTGTACTTATATATATATTCCTGAGCTTTTTATTCTGGGATATAGTTAACTTATTTGAACCGCTTTGGTACTTTCAAGAATAAGGACGGCGTTTAAACTTTGTTCACTAAGATCAGAGCAGCCTTTAGTAAGGGCTGGTTTTTCCCACTACTGAAGCTATATCTTTCCAGGCATTATCTATTCTATGTCCTTTAATTATCAAGTTTTTCCACTCTGGCTGGTGGGAACACAAAGTATTTCTAGCTCTTTGTGAGGTCCAGGGATTATATCTTCTAGTCCTTTTGGGTGATTCCTCCTCAAACTTGAATAGTTTCCTCATAGTTATGCACTGATGTCTACTCAGCTGAACTTGCATTGAGGCCTCTCTACAGACCTCTCAAGTCTCCACCCTCTCTCTGCACTCTTTCATTTCTAGTGAACTCTAGCCACCTTTGCCTCCCAGGGCCCCCAACTCCACCTCCTAAACTCAGGGTGACTGCTCGGTTCCACCTGAGTACTCTGTGCTGCAGCCTCCAGACAGTAAGATAGAGCAATAGCAGGACCCGTCTCATTTGTTTCCTCTTTTCAGGGATCATTGTCTTGTATCATCTGATGTCCAATATCTGAAAACTATCGTTTCATGTATATTGTTTGTTTTTGTAGTTGTTTCATGTGTGTGTGTGTGTGTGTGTGTGTGTGTATGTGTGTTTAAATCCTGTCCCTGTTACTACATCTTGGCCAGAAGAGGAATTCCCCCTCTTATGTAATATAATTAGATCCTTAATTATTCTGTGGTAGATATTACTATTATTATTTTATTATTATTATTATTTTATTAGTTTCAGGTGTACAAAACAATGTAATAGACATTTATAACCCTCACAAAGTGATAATCCCCCTTCCCCAATCTACTACGCCTTTGACATGGCACACAGCTATAACATTTCTACTGTCCCTATTCCTTATGCTGTGTTCCACTTCCAGTGAATGTATATATATATATATATATATATATATATATATATATATATATAAATATATATAAAATTATAGTTGACATTCATTATTATTCAGCTTCAGGTGTACACTGCAGTGATCAGGCATCTACACTGTCCATGAAGTGGTCTCCCTAATAAGACAAGTGTCCATCGGATACCTTATAAAATCTTTACAACATTATTGATTATATTCCCCAAACTGTCTTTCGTATCCCCGTGGCCATCTTGTGGTTACCGATTGTTCTTTCTAATCCCCTCACCTTCTCCCTCATCCCCAACCTCCCTCCCATCTAGCAACCCTGTTTTTCCTCTATATCTCTGAGACTGTTTCTGATTAGTTTGTTCATTTATTCTAATCTTTGGATTCCATATATAAGTAGATCATATGGTATTTGTCTTTCTCCGTCTGACTTATTTCACTTAGCATAATGTTCTCTAGGTCCATCCATATTGTTGTAAATGGTAAGATTTCATTCTTCTTTATGGCTGCGTAATACTCCATTGTATAAATGTACCACAGTTTCTTAATCCAGTCATCTACTGATGGGCATTTCAGTTGTTTCCAAGTCTTGGTTACTGTGAATAGTCCTGCAATAAACATAGGGGTGCATAAATTTTTTTGAATTAGTGTTTTGGATTTCTCTGGATAGACACCTAGGAGTGGAAATGCTGGGTCATAAGGTAATTCCATTTCCATTTTTTTGAGATACCTCCATACTGATTTCCATAGTGGCTGCACCAATCTGCAATCCCACCAGCAGTGCACAAGGGATCCCTTTTCTCCACATCCGTGCCAGCACTTGTTGTTTGTTGATTTATTGATGATAGCCATTCCGACTGGGGTGAGGTGGTATCTCATTGTGGTTTTTATTTGCATTTCTCTAATGATTAGTGAGGTTGAGCATTTTTTTCATATGTCTGTCATCTGTATGTCCTCTTTAGAAAAATGTCTCTTCATGACCTCTGCTCATTTTTTAATTGGGTTGCTTATTTTTTTGGTGTTGAGTTGAATGAGTTTTTAAATAAATTTTGGATATTAACGCCTTATCAGATATGTCATTGACAAATATCTTCTTGTGGTAGATATTATTAATATTACAGATGAAGCATCTGAAACTTGGAGAAATGAAATAAGCTTGCTCAAAGCTTTGCATGGTATATGACCTATGGGCACTAAAGCAAAACAAAACCCACAAAACTCTGCTGATGGAAAGCAAAATAGCAAATCAGGAACTGTGACAAAAATCCTCTGACCCTCAATACTGAGCCCTTTCTGTATCTATCACTACTTCAGGGCAATGTTTCCCAAGGTGAAGTCCAAGACTACCTGCATCACAAAAACTTAGAAGGCTGGTTTAAAGTGCAGATTTCTGTGTTCCATCCCTGATATATTGAATCAAAATTTCTTGTGTAAATCCTTAGAATGTGTATTTCTAACCAATTCCCCACTCTTTGCCTTAAGAAATAGAAAGTTTCACAAGAACTTCTCTTTGTGTATATTGTTTTCTTCCCCCCCCCCCCCTTTCTTCAACCCTCCCCCCCACCCCCAGCACATAGCAGCCCTCTGCAGCCCATGCCAACCTCCGGTTGCTCAAGACAGCCAGCTCCAGGGAGAGCTGTTGTTCACAATCTTAGCTGTAGAGGGCGCAGCTTACTGGCCCATGTAGGGCCAGTTACTTGGTGGCTCTTTGCTGTCATTATGATAGTGTCCAAATTTTATGTGATGAAATAAAAGCCTATGATCTAACTGCCTATTACAACATTCATTAATTCATTCACTTATTCCTTCAGTACAGTGTTGAGTACCTACTCAAAAACTAGACACGGTGCTAAGTATTGGGGATTAAAACAACAACAACAGCAAACAGTAATGGTCTGCTCCTGGTCTAATGGGGGATACAGATAATTACATAAGTAATTACGATTTAGCAGGATGAGTATTTTGACAAGGAGAGTTCAGGTTACTCCAGGAGTTCAAAAGAGGAACAGGGAAGTAGCTATGGAGGGTTTCACAGAGAATATGATGGATGAGGAAGACTCAGCCAGGAGAAAGTAATATGTGTGGAGGGGGCTGAGGGAGGCAGAAAGAATGCCACCTGAAGATCTGGAAAAAAGAGAAACATTAGTGTGTTTTAGAAATTATGACTAAAATACAGAGTACAGAGAGGCATGCAGAGGTACGCGGGCACAGATTCCTAGAGCCCTTATAAACCATAATAAAGATAAAGATGGGAGTAGGAGCCACTGAAGGGTTTTAGGCAGGGAGAAAAATAATCAGATTTCCATTTTGTAAAGCTCTGTCTACTGTTTGAGTAACAGATTAGAGGTGGCTGATTGAAGGCAGGGAAACTTTTGCAATAATGTAGGTGAGAAGCAATGGTGTTGGGGAGGAAAAATTATCCTCTACCCTTCAAGGATCTTCTGGCTGGACTAATCAAATTCACACAAGACAGATTAGCAGGAGAAAAAACAAAGTAAAGTTTAATAACAAACACACCTCCTGTATACATGAGAGAGAGACCTAGGAATACTGAGTAACTGGCCAAAATGGCAGAAGTCATCACCTTAAATACCACCTTCAGCTAAAAACAAAAGATGTCTGTTTGGGGTGGGGAGTCAGTTATGGAAGTATACCAGGAAAAACACAGTAAACAAAGGTAAGATTGTTACACAGATTTAAGTCCAAACCTTCTCCATTGACAGTGAAAGCTGGCAGGGTACAGTGAGGGAGACACCCTTACAGAGGGAGATTTTCTGATCCTTATATGGCTGGCTCCTTCTCTGCATTCACATCTCAATACAAAGTCAGCTCCTCACATTTGCCCTCTTCACCTACCCTTCAAATAGCCGATGGCAGCCACCCTGCCAGCTGTCCTCTATGACATTCCCATGTTTTATTTTTTTCACTAGCTATGTATCTTGGGGTGGGCCCAGTGGCCCAGGTGGTTGGAGCCCGGTGCTCCTAACCCGGAGGTCTCTGGTTTGATTCCCACATGGGCCAGTGAGCTGCGCCCTCTACAGCTAAGATTGTGAACAACAGCTCTCCCTCAAGCTGGCCTGTTGTGAGCAGCCAGAGGTTGGTGTGAGCTGCTGCGGGCTATCATGTGCTGGCATGAGTGGCTGGTGGCCAGTGTGAGTGGCTGGCAGCCATCGTGAGCTGCTATGTGCTGCTGTGGGCTACCGTGTGCTGCCATGAGTGGCAGTGGCCAGTGTGAGTGGCTGGCAGCTAGCGTTTGTGGCCGGCAGCCATCGTGGGCAGCCAGCAGCCGGGGAGAGCTGCCGTGAGATGCTGTGAGTGGCCGACCAATGACTGGTGACCGACTGCCTCAGCTGCGGGAAGCACAAGGCTCATAATGCCAGCAGGGGCCAGGGAGCTGTGTCCTACACAACTACACTGAGAAACAACGGCTTGAACCAGAGTGCAGGGGGAGGTGGAAGAAAGGGGGGAAAAAAACTTAAAAAAAAAAAAAAGAAAGAAAGGGGCATGGCACTGGGAATCTGAAAAACCTGGTTGGAATGTTTTATCAGTTACAACACTTAAATGGTTGTTGTGAAATAACAAATATGAAAGGCCTGATATGTAGTAGATGCTTAATAAATCGTAGAATTTCTCTCCCCTGAAAGATTCCAAGGTTAGAAACTAAGATATATCTGGCTTCTAGATCTGGTATTGTCACCAATTCATTAAATCATGGAACCAGAGTTAGAAGGGACCTTCATATCGGTACGATTTATTTTAGCAGCCTTGTGTTATAGATACAGAAACTAGGCTCATAGCTAAACTGGAGATCAGTCTTCCCAGTTCAGTGCTCTACCTCACAGCTTCCTCAATTGTAAAATTAGGGAGATAATACCCGCACTTACTTGTCTCACAGGTGGCCTCTAATCTTATATAAGTATGTGAGAACGCTTTAAAAATGCAAGGTATAATTATTATTGTTTGTTCATTCTAGATTGTGTTATATATGTGTCATGCAGGGTCTCTGTTCCTACTCCCCGCACAAGAATGCAGGATATGGTGAGGCCAAAAAGGAATGACATAAGAGCCATAGATAGGGGAGTCATATCATTATATTCTTGATGGTGGCTGGTCAAGACACAAAAGCAAACATCCATCAGTACCCCAACAGGGTGTCTTCCTGCACCCCAGTCTTGCTGGTGGCGGGTGAGACACAGGACATAGGATCCACATGATCTGCAATCCGCCATCCACGCTTGCTAACCCCACTTGCTAGCCGCAATCTGCAGTCCGTTTCTCTGCCAACCAACCAGCCCCCTTGCTAACTGCAATCTGAGCTTGCTAGCTCAACCACGGAAGTTATATCAGTGTCCAATGGCTAACTGGTTACAACTGATGGCCAGCTAGTCACAGCTGATGGCCATCTACTACCCGAGCCAGCACCTTTCCACGTGAGGTCGAGAGCCTGGAAACTGCTCTCCTGGCTCTGTTCCCACAACATGTTTGGATTTGTAAGATTTCCTTCCATCAAGTAAGTTGAAGTAGATGCATATCTATACTTTCTAAATTCACACTTTTGAGAAAGGATAGTTTGGAGCAATTGCTACTATTGTAATTAATAATTACAATAATCAGTTTATCATTAAACCACTTAAATGTCTTTATAACAAGATATCTGAGCCTCAACAGATGAAGTGCTTATTTTAATCAAATTAAAATTCCAAAAGAAAGAAAAATCTTTTCTATACAGTTCCTAATAATAAACAGTTGAAGAGATTTACTCATGGGACAAGAGGAAAATTTTAGAATGTCTCCTCTTTGTAATGAATTTAGTGGTGGAGTAAACAAAAGTATTTATGAGAAAAGGAAACTTGACTGGATATTTCTATAATAGATCTATTCTCATTGAAAACAAGATTATTACCCATAGCTGAAACAAATAAGAAAAAAGGTCCTCCCCCTCCCTACAGTTTACATATATAAATCTCTTGTTGGCCTTTTATTATTTCAGGGCTTCTACTATTGTGAATGCTTCATACCCTTCATTCCCTTCTCTGAACTTGTTAGTTTCAACTTCTAGCATTCTCTTCCTTAAAGAGAAGATAAGGTTTCAGGAGGCTCAGGGTAGGAGATTAGTTTATTCTGGAAAGGGGCTGGCTGTAAGTTGAGCCAGGGAGACAAGGTCAACAACCGCTTTGCCCACTGAACCATAAGAGTCAGGAAGCCTGGGTATTCATTCTGTCACTGATCTTAACTCATTTGACATCTGGGCTTCAGGTTTCCCCCAAATGGAAGATTGCACTAAATGACTTCTAGTTGCAAAAATCTTATTCTGTAGGTGGCCCTAGCACTAGCAGCTCGAAGCATAGCTAGAAGGGAAGGAAAATAGGAAGAATGGGGTATGAGATGTAAGTTGGGAATAGAGGAGAAAGAGGTTATTGGTGGGGCTTGATGGTTTGATGCCAAGATATTGCCGTCCATGGGGTAGAAGTGGATTGGTGGGGATGGAAAGGAAACGTTTTATTTTTATTTATTTTTATCTTTTTATCTCCACCATCACTTTGCAGTCAGAGTACACGCCTAATGCAGCCAAATGGCATAGTGGCTTGTCCTAGTAATCATTTTGAGTGAAGTTTGACTTAAACCTCATCATTGCTTCATACCGTTTGGTTACAGAATCACATAAACCAAGGTGACCTCTGTATTTTACTGTTCTCTTGTCGTCAGGCTTCATAGGATTTCGTAAGGACTAGCAACCCTGCGGAAGTAAATTGGGGAGGGCCAAGAACAGGAATGACGGACCAGGAAGGGGCGGGTTGGGGAAGCGGTCGGAGAAGCCTGGGCGTCCCCGGACGCCGTGCGGGACGTGCGCGGGCCCCGTGGACAGACTGCATTTCCCAGACTCCATCGCCCCATGTTGCCCTCCGCCCCCGACTTGGGCGGCTTCACTGAGCGCCCACCCGACTTCCCAGCGGCCGGGTGCAGCTGGGGCATTGCCCCGTGAGACCTCGGCTCAGGCCCCGTCCACAGCCGCTGCGGCCACGCCCCCTCTGCCCCCGGTGGCTCGGCGCCAGCCGACTTCCCACCGCCCCGCGCGTCCCAGGCATGCCCAGTGCGGGCGCCGCTTGGCCCCGCCTCCTCCGCCCTGGGCGGCTGGGCTCTGAGCCCGCAGACTTCCCACCGCCCCGCGCGCCCCGGGCATGCCCAGTGTGGGCGCAGCGGCCTCGGCCCTGGGAGCGCCCTGGCGGCAGCCGGCGGTCGGGCGCGGAGGAGCCGAGCCGACCGCGGTGGGCGAGGGTCCGGGCTGGGCCGGAGCCGGGCGGCGGAGCTGCCAGGTAGGTGCAGGCTCGGCGGAGCCAGGCCCGTGGGGCGCGGCAGGGCCCTGGGCGTAAGGGGCGTGTGGTTAGGGCAGCGACGGCCAGCAGGGCCCGAGTGCGGGGTCGTGTGGTTGAGGGAGTGGCTCTGCGAGAGACCCCCGGCCAGAAGGTGCTGGCAGGAGCCGGCCCAAGGCCGCAGCCCTGGGGAGAACGCCCAGGTGCCGCTGTCCTTAATCCCCGTGTGACTGAGGTGAGCAGCTCCGCGCCTGGTGCCCAGCTTTCGTTGCGGAGGGAGACTCTGGTTTTCAGTCGGAATTGCAGAGGACGCACGGGAGACGCTTCCGAGCGGACCTGGAGCCAGTCCCGGAGCCCCTGAGAGCAGGTTGCTCACCTTTCCCGCCCCTGGGGTGCAGCTGACCGCTTCTTGCTTTCCAAACTTGGGCTCCGTGGCTTAGAAAAAGTGAAAAGTGCAGGGCTGTGCCTCAGTAGATGCCTCCTAAGTTCTAATGACTGTGAGGCATTTAGTGGCCAGGTGCATTTACAGGGTGAAGAGACATTTTGTCCATGGGATGGAGGCTCGGGGTAAACAATCCTCTTTGCGAAACTGGAGTAAAAAGTCCGACTGAGGGTTAGAACACCAGGGTTTTCAAGTTCCCTGTAGTCCTTCACTTGCTGTTATCTTGGGCAAACCATTTAACTTCAGAGACTCAGTTTCTCCATCTGTAAAGTGATGTGAACCAGATGAATCTTCTTTCCTTCCAGCTCAGTTGGAAGTTTCCCCCTGCGTTGTTCAGTCTCTGGGCACAAATTGTGGCAAGTTACTTTTTTCCATGCCTAAGTTTTCAAGCCGGTAATTCACCAAATGTTCCTGTAGGAAGGCTGCTAGGATCTCTGTAAAAAATTAACGTGACTTGTCCTTCCAAGACCAATGTTGCTCAGTAGTTAACCTGCCACTTGGTACATGCAGAAGCCAGGTGTTTATGGCCATGGTTCAAATAACACAGCTGTTCCCCTGGACTAGGACTGACATGCTTCCCACTCACTGTCCTTGTCCTGTGAGAAGTCCAGACTAAGTAACTTGGCTTCCTTAAACTCCCAAACTAGCTCATTCTGTAGTGGGATTATGTTTATAGAGAATAAAGATTTTTTTCATGTTATTGCACTTTATGCTTAAAAACCTATGAAGGTTTTAATACCCTTAATTTATAGAAAAGGAAGTAGTTGGTTAAGAGTGAATTCATGATAGTTTTTACAAACTAGTGTCTTGTGTGTCATCATTGAGCATTTTACTATTCACCTGGCACGGAAGGTGAATAGTAAAATGCTCAATGATGATACTCTGAGCTGTGTTTAGGTGGGAGAATTAACGGAAGTTTCTTATTCTAGAAAGTCTCCACCTGAAATAAGTGCATCTGTGTAGGATTTCACCTAAGGGGCAGATGGTTCATACTGTGTTGTGCAAGTTGCCTTGCTCCTGTGTATTCCCTGCTCTTTCAATTCTGGGTGGCAGTAGTCCAGTTGGGTCAATAGGTACAGCTTGGTAAAGTGGTTGTAGGTCAGGGAAAGTGTGCTTATGTTTTGAAATTTGAGGTTTATATGAGCTGCCTGTGAAATTCTGTCATTATGATCTCTCTCTTCAATTGAGAATACCCTAGATTGGTTTATTCAGGTTTGAGAACTTTAGAATCTCAAGTTCTTAATAACATTTTTGAAAAATGTTAACATATGTTTTACATATTTAAAATTGGAAAACATATGGAGGCCTATTTGGAGGGCTTGGTGGGAAATTTCGCATCAGACCTTAAACTTAACCTGTGTGCCAGAGGGTCTTGTGTATGAAATGCATATTTAGTAATTTTTGTGAGAACTTTCATCTTGCTCTTATATTTTCATTCCAGTGTTTGAGGTTATATATCAAGCATAAATCTCACTTAAGAAGATATTGGAATGTGTGTGTGTGGGGAAGTTAGGACCATCAAGGCACAGAGGAAACTACTGGTCCCAGAGCAATTTAGTCTGTAAAAGTGAAAGAATGATAAGCAATTTAAAAAAATTATTGATTTCAGATTTCAGCAGTTGCAGGTATAACCTTACTTAGTTCAATGTGTTAGTAGCTATCTAAGTGCTAGAATCTACTGCCCTCCTGTTAGAGATATGAGTATGTGGAAAATGGCATCATGCTGAAATGCACATGAAATTATCTTACAATAAATATATTTTACCCCTTTATGCTCCATCTGTTTCCAGGTCCTTCATGATGAAAGATTTTGAGATGCTTCTCTCTCCTCTGTGTGGTTGGTAGTTTGGGTGGTGAAGAGATGGCTGACAGTGTCAAAACCTTTCTCCAGGACCTTGCCAGGGTGAGTACATCGAGCCATTCTTGATCCTTTTGCTACAGGAACTGGCTAGGGAATCCTTTAGGTGTTTTGGAATTTATATCATTTGTTGGGTCTTTCACATACAGGTTTCCATTCTAATCGACACCACTCAAGAGATAGTTATTACCCTGCATCTTGCAGAGAGTTGATAGACCCGTCTGGTGAATGTCTCTAGTATCAAAACCCTGGTCAACTTGGCTCCAGAGCCTTTCTTTCTTTTTTTTTAAACTTTATTTTGGAATAATTTTAAACTTACAGAAAAGCTGCAAGGTAGTAGAGAGTTCCCCTGTATCCTTTACCAGTTTCTGCTAATGTTAACATCTTCTGTAACTGTGATACATTGGTCAAAACTAAGCAATGAACATTGGTACACTACTATTACCTAAACTACATTTAGATTTACATTAGAGAACTTCCCCCTCACCCCCTATTTTACATGGTGTAGATGATGATGCTCTAGGAAAGTATCCCATAAAGATCTGTTTAGGTCCTAAGTCACCCAGATTTCCAATAGCATAAAATTCTGTTGTAGTGGCTGTCTGAGGTCTAATGACGGAGTTGTAGCCCCTGTAGCTATACTCCTGGGAGCAGGAGAGAGGCCTTTTCTGATTGGGTGGGGCAGGGGTTGGGTGGGGTGGGGCTCGGTGTTCCTCAATGGGGATGTTTAAAATTTTACTTTTGAATTAAAGGGGAATCAAAGGAGTCTTAGAAGGGCCAAAGAGACTTCATGTAATGTGATCTACTTTTAATACCTTTACCTTGCCATCTTGTGTGATAAAATTTCAACCCTGGATCAGTTCTACAATGTATACTTTACGTGTATGTCTGCCCCACAAGACTATAAATGTCTCAGAGGGTGGGATCCTGTCATCATTCAGCACGTACTAGGCCCTCAACCATTTGAACTTAACTGTCTTAAATATATAATTATTTGTGGAAAATTTCGAAGTTAAAAGCAAAATAAGACTAAAAAGTACTCATAGGTTAAAGATTAAGTGCACACTGTGCCAATTTGTGCTCCTGTCAGTGGGGAGTTCATAAACTTGCTCATTTCTCTGTATCCTAGCAATTATCTCTAAAATGTTTTAGTCCATAACAATAGGTAGAAATGCCGTCCTTAAATCCAGGTTCACCATTGCTTCCAGAATGCCGTTTTAAATTTTTTGCTGCTGCTTCACAAAGTCGAATACCCATGTGCCACCAGTCTACTTTGGACATAGAAGTGTTGTGGCACTTATTTAAACTATAGTTTTTTGTTTACTTGTATACTTTTCCTCCTAAGTTAATGGTTCTTGAGCATTTCCATGTGGCCCATGTCCAGCTCATTGAAGATACTTAGTGTGTGCGTGGGTAGATGAGTGAATTCAGTCATTGGACTAAATGATAGGCAGTTCTGGTGTTTGTAGCCAACAGTAACCTTTCTGCTGCTGGAGCTCTTCCAATATGTTTGGCAAGTACCTCTGTCACTGACTTAACAACCCTCTCCCCATCATACATTCTTTAAGGACGTCCTCCTGCAGCTACAGTGCCATGTTGTTTGTTTCTGTCTTATTGGTGTATTCTTTTCCTACAGCTTCATGTTTTTACAGTAGTTATTTGTGTCTTTCAACAACCTTGGTCCAGCCTTGGTCCTTTCTAGAGACCAATGTTTAATTTATCCTTGTATCATTAATTTAGTAAAGGATATTGATCATACTGTAGGCTTTTGATTGATATTGGAAGAGTATAGGGGAGGTCAGTAACTTGGCTTTATAGTATTAATAAGTGTGGAGGGATTGGAAAACCACTGTATTGCAACCATGTTATTCAAGATTGGTTTGGGTAAAAATTGTGAATGGATGCTAAATCTAGGGGCGAGAACTTCAGCAGAGTATTTGGATGGTCTCTTGCAATTATACACTAGAGAAGCTGGATAACAGCTTGACTGAGTATGTAAAATTAGAGTCACTAGCAGGGACAGATAGACATCGTGTGCCTCTGGATGTTATACCTTGGAGTGCACACCATCTCTTATGTGATATTCCTGCCAAAACTGTGAAACCTGGGTCTAACCATGAGGAAACAAACCTAAATTGAGGGAATACCACAAAATAATTGGCCCACATATTTCAAAAAAACTAAGGAGCTGTTCCTGAGTAAAGGAGACTAAAGAGACATGACAAAGTAAATACAATATGTGATTCTGAACTGAATTCTGATACTTGATGGGTAAAAATGAGATAGAAGGCATTATTGGGACAAATAGAAAAATTGGAATATGGACTGTAAAGTATTTCAATATTAAATTTCTTGAATTGATAATTCTTGTGGTTATATAAAAAATACCATTGTTCTTAGGAAATAACACACTGAAGAATTAAAATTAAAGGGAAATGATTATAGCAACCTCCTCTCAAATGATTCAGAAAAAAATGTGTGTATATATAAATAATAAATGTAACAAAATATTAATCTGATGAACCTGGAGAAAAGGGTATTAGGAAGTTCTCCATTTTTGCAACTCTTCTGCAAATTGGGAATTATTTCAGAATAAAGAAATATCAAGGTTCCCTTAAATCATGTAGCAAAATAAATACAGTGGTTTCCATTGTGATTTTACTTTACTGTATGTAACTTTGGAAAATATTCCCTTATCCATAATCTTCCCTCTTTAAAAATAATACTCTCGTCCAGAAACTAATATAAAATATTACTGAATGTCAACTATAATTTAAAAAAATAGCCATGGGGACATGTAGTGCAGCATGGGGAATATAGTCAATAATGTTCTAATAACGACATACAGTGTCAGGTGGGAAGTAGACTTGTTGGGGTGATCACTTTGTAAGTTATGTAAATGTACGATCACTGTGGTGTTCTTTACGCCTGAAACTAATAAAAGATAATAATACTCTTGTCTATAGGGAATCAAAGACTCCATCTGGGGAATTTGTACCATCTCAAAGCTAGATGCTCGAATTCAGCAAAAGAGAGAGGAGCAGCGTCGAAGAAGGGCAAGTAGTGTCCTGGCACAGAGGAGAGCCCAGAGCATAGAGAGGAAGCAAGAGAGGTAAGGAGTGGAGGCTGGTGTGAGAAGAGTCTAAGCTCCCTCCCAGAAGGCACTTTAGGAAGTGACTGACCCTTAGTATACAGTTAAGACCCTACATAGTGTAGTGACTTGGACTTTTAGTGCCCCATTATTTTTTATACTTTCTCCCCCCAAAATGTTATAAGTGATTCGCCACTCCCCTAATACATACACTGAATTAAACTAGGGTCTTGCAATAATCCTTGTTCAAATGTCATGGTATTTAAACAAAAAAAATCAGAATGGTGACTAGAGAACCACAAAAAAATTACTTGGATTGATAGATACTTCTAGGAGAGCCTATGTGGATTTATTGATTGATAGAACTTCAGACATCCTCTTTAATCTTCTCCAATCTTGGATTTTAGAAAATAAATCTTTTGTTTTAAGAAAAGCTGCTTCTCTAGAAATACTTTTAGCCTTTTCTCATCAACATTAGGAAAACATTAGGAGAACAGTGGGTGCTGGAAAAATAATACCAATGAATCATATAAAATGGAGAGCTACTGAATGACAATATGGAAATGACCTATATGCCTTGTAAGCTAAATATATGTGGTCTTCTTCCAGTGAGCCACGTATTGTCAGTAGAATTTTCCAGTGCTGCGCTTGGAATGGTGGAGTATTTTGGGTGAGTTCTTTTTCATCAAATTCCAGGTGCCTTATAAGCATTTTCACATTGTTGCTATATTCATAGTTCTCAACTGGTTTCTTTAAACTGAGACAAGTAGCTTTTCACCTGCTGATACATACGTAAGACTATAACTCAGGGTTCTGTGCAACTGCAGTGATTTTATTCAAGTGCAGAGAACACTTGTATGTAAATAAAGGGATAGCTCTGAATATACACTTTTATTTTTCTTAGAAAATGACTTATTCACAAGTTTTAATGTTATAGGTAACAGTTTCTCTTAACATTGCCTGGGCAGTTTGGCTAAGAGGGGGATCAGAGGGGAAGGACAGATGGACAAGGGCAAGGTTCTCCTCTCATCTGGTCGTAGCAATCTACTAGAATTGATATCTATTGAGATCCACACCAGGAAAGATTGCCTACAATTAACAGGACCAATAAGGCCTTAAGTGAAATTTGAGTACTTTGAAGAACAGGTAGTTAAATTTTTCCTTTGATTTAGAACTCAGCATAAATCAGGTTTCCTTAATTTAAACATTTCGCAGATGTTTTCAGGCGTTAGCTTTAATTAATACAATATTACTGTGTACTTAGTATAATCCTGTATTTTGTCCTGAATACTATTTGAAATGTTCTACTATGCCCCCAAAAGTTTTACTGTTTTTATAGGCATTGTCAGGTCTGTAACTCTGAGTTGGAGTATTGGGAATAGAAATGGGTCCAATTTTGGTGCCCCTTCAGGCCTTCTAATTTATAAAAGAAACCTCTATCTGGAAAACAAGTTACACTGAAACTTGGAACTCATGTTTTAAAGAGGGCTTTTAATGTTTACCTTATTGCTTCTTTCCTTTAGCTCAGTCTCCTCTTGTTTTATCGAGTGTTTATTCCTGTGCTTCAGTCAGTAACTGCCCAAATTATTGGTAAGTACATACAGTGCTGTCTGCCTGGGATGGAGCTGGGAGATTGTTTCCCGTTTCCTTCAGTTTATTGAACACTTCCTATGTAGTAGGAGCTTGGGCTGTTTTTAACTCAAACCTATCAACAACCCTGTGAGTGGGTATTAGTTATAAATAACATTTTAGTTGCCAAGGTTAAACCGTTAGTAAATGGCAGAGCTAGGATTTAAACCCGGGTAGTTTCCTGTGTTGTGTATGGCCACCAGGTAAGCAGGTTTGTCTCAAGGTAAGCAGCACATATCTATGGCTACTCTGAGCTGGAGTTGTAGCCAGAATTTGGTGTGTCTGTAAAGAATAAGACTGTGAAAAAGGTGCAGTGATGTGCCGGCAAGAAACAAAGGTGGTGTGTGTGGGGTCAGGGAGAGGGCAGATAGTCACAAACTAGGGGTTTGGGCTTCTGGTTTTCCATTTTCTCCAGTTAAACTGATAACTTTTCCCCTTTTTCAGGTGACCCGTCACTACATGGAGATGTTTGGTCATGGCTGGAATTCTTCCTCACGTCAATTTTCAGTGCTCTTTGGGTGCTCCCCCTGTTTGTGCTTAGCAAAGTTGTGAATGCCATTTGGTTTCAAGTAGGTCCTGGGCAGAATGGAGACTGGGTCCTATAGCATGGTGGGTTGACAGGTGGCAGTTTCAGCTTGTGAAGTTAGTGGCCATGTAGGGAGCCATTCACAGCCTTAACACGTTGCGTATGGTGGGGTTTAAATCCCTCATGAAGATTCTCGTGATCCGTTACGCAATGTGTTAACCTATCTTGGTCCAGCAGCCAGTGGGTGATCTTTGTGCTTTTGTAAAATGGAATTATTATCTCAGGTCACCAAAGCATCTCACTGCGAAATGTCCAGGGGCTTTTTTCACCTGGCAGCTCTAAGGGTAGATAGGGGGCCTTAGCTTTGGGGATAGATATTAGGCCATTTAATTCCTGTTTTGGTGAGCTGCTTCCTCTGTTTACAGGATATAGCTGATCTGGCATTCGAGGTATCAGGGAGGAAGCCTCACCCATTCCCTAGTGTCAGCAAAATCATTGCTGACATGCTCTTCAACCTTCTGCTGCAGGCTCTTTTCCTCATCCAGGTGAGACCGGCCTTTTGGGCACACACACAGGCAGATTAAAAAAAAATAGTTCACTAGAGGGAGCTTCACAAAGACGACAGGGTATTGTATTTGCATTTATACTGGGGCAGATATGCTTTATTTGAGGTAATGATTTTTAAATCATTTTTTTCACAGAAACAACTAGAGAATTTAAAAATCACAAAATGTTAAGAAACATGAATATACCTGTTCTTCCCTGCCACGCTGGGCATTTTCCACTCTCCTGCTATTCAGAAACTTGAAAAGCAACTATGCAGCTATCTAAGCAGAGAGTGATGCCTCAGAGTGACAGGTGAACAATGTTAGGTCTCTGAAGCTTTTGAATTAAGATTTTCCATGTTTGTTCTTCAGGGGATGTTTGTGAGTCTCTTTCCCATCCATCTTGTTGGTCAGCTGGTTAGTCTCCTGCATATGTCCCTTCTCTACTCGCTATACTGCTTTGAATATCGTTGGTTCAATAAAGGTAAGTCCATCTAAAGAAACTCAAAACTTGGAGGACCAGTTGGGAAATGCTGCTGCTAAGCAGACTTCTTAATACTATTCAATGCTTAGGCCCTTAGCAAACCATCTTTGGAAGGAAGTAGCCTCGTTAGCAAGAGGGAATTTACCTTTGGCTTAGGGGATTTAACCCTTAACCTTGATGCTGAAGGTACAGCAGTGTAGCATTACCTTTATGGTGCTAAATGTGATGTAGCTGTGACTGAGCCCTAAGATGGCATAAATGAGCATGAGTTATTCTGAATTAGAGAAATTAATTTGACATCAGTGCATTCAGATTCTTTTGGATATTTTAAAAGCCCTTGACATATTTGTCTGGGTGTGTATGGTAGAAAGAGGTTAATTTCTATAGGATGGCGGCCTTTTTATATGATACCTTGCTTTGTTCAAGACTAATCCTGACAAAGGCTGTTGGTGTTGTAATTTTTTTTTTTTTTGTAATTCATAATTCACTTAGCTTGCCAGCTTTGAATTGTGATTATTAAATTATAAAAATTTTGCATAGAAGCTTCATATCAAATTGGACAATTCTGAATTACATTCTTTAGATGTGTTCTAATGGCTGACCTGTATCTAAAATTCAAACCTCAAATAATTTGACCACAGTAGTCATTTTGCTAAAAGGAAGGAAGAATTTTAATTGTATTGGCTCCTTGTTTTAGGAATTGAAATGCACCAGCGGTTGTCAAACATAGAGAGGAATTGGCCTTACTACTTCGGGTTTGGTTTGCCTTTGGCTTTCCTCACAGCAATGCAGTCCTCATACATTATCAGGTAAATTGGTTGGAGGGACTGGAAGAGAACTCGAACAAATATGCGACAGGAGTTCCTTTCTGGAAGCCTGGTTCTGTGGTATGCATCCTGCATTCTTACTGGCCTTTAGGGAGTCAGTAGGATTTTAATCCTCGAAAGATAGTCATAGACGTTTGTCAGTTAGTATTAACATCTAGTCTGCAGGATTTTATATGCCATATTCCTTCTTCTATGTTGCCTCCTGGAGCAGTGTTAAACATAGTGCTGAGAAAAATGCCTTTTTTTAAAAAAAAAAAGTGTTTGATTTATTAAGGGTTTATCAAGCCACCATGTTAGCACTGGAGGCAAAGGAGTTTTGGGCTTCTCATATCTTCTCTAAAGTCATGGTTATTATGAAGGTGACTAATTCCTTCTTTCTTTATTTCTCACAGTGGCTGCCTCTTCTCTATCCTTTTTCCTTTATTCATTATCAGCGCCAATGAAGCAAAGACTCCTGGCAAAGCATAGTAAGTATTAGCCAGTTTTAGCCAAAGTGTAGTAAGTGGTATACAGGGTACCAAAAACATGAATACACATTTTAAGGAAAAAACTATTAAAATTGTAATACTCAATATATACCGATAACAAAAGATGAGTATAAGTAATGCTTTACTTCTGCAATTACAAGAGGTGCGCAAAGTGGTTACCATCAGTATCCAGACACTTCTGATTACAGCGAACTACTGCTTGAGCAATGCTGACCAAAGTATCCACTTGTATACATTTTTTTGGCACCCCCCTATATATATATATATATATATATATATATATATATATATATATATATATATATATACATACATACATATACCGTGTTTCCCCAAAAATAAGATCTAGCCAGACAATCAGCTCTCATACATCTTTTAAAGCAAAAATTAATATAAGACCAGGATTATATTATATAAGACCTGGGCTTATTTAACTATAAGACCTGGGCTTATAGTAAAATAAGACCAGGTCTTATATTAATTTTTGCTCCAAAAGACGCATTAGAGCTGATTGTCCTGCTAGGTCTTATTTTCAGGGAAACACGGTATATGTATGTATAAATGTATATATATGCATATAAATGTATGTATATATGTAAATGTTTCAAAAATTGAAGCTATTATACATATTTTTAAAAATTTAACAATTTGGTGAATAAGGCACTTGTAAACACTTGTAATTAAGCTCATTTTTGTAAGAATTATCAACTTTTTAGAAAAGTATTAGGGCCCTGTGATTTGGCTACATGAGTTTATTGATAATGATAGTAAAACAAAGTATTTTAAAATGAATCTGGAGCAGTAATACTAGCACTCCAAAAGCTTTATCACTTCAAAGAAAAGCTCAATTAATCTTTGATCAATGTAAGTCAATGAGGGTACACATATTAGGAATGTCAGCTGTTTTAGGTTTTTGCATGCTCTTTCGGTCCAGTAATACTGTGTGTGTCTTAGTAGGCTAATTGATTTTCTCTTGAAACTGTCTTAAATGAAACACATACAGCATATGATGTCTTCAAACATAGCTTGAAGTTTGTGCTTGCAGTTAGCTATAAAAAAAAGTACTTCTCGAATCAGAATTAATCTGAAATATAACTATTTCCATTAAGCTGCAATACTTCAAATGGTGGTGATTCCATTGCACTCATGACAGCAACAGGACCCACCATGTTCTTTAGTTGCTGCCTGTTTAATCCACGTGTCTAATATTTGTACTTCCTTGATCAAATTTCAGTTGTCTTATTTTCCCATGTCATATTAAATTTAAGTTGTCAGATAATTCTGATCAACTTGGGATCTAACAAATTGGATCTCTTGTCTTTTAGCCTTTTCCAGTTGCGCCTCTTTTCCTTGGTGGTTTTCTTAAGCAACAGACTTTTCCACAAGACGGTCTACCTGCAGTCTGCACTGAGTAGCTCAACCTCTGCAGAGAAGTTCCCTTCACCACATCCGTCTCCTGCCAAACTGAAGGCTGCTGCAGGCCACTGAGACACCTGCCACCCAGGGGATGAGTGGGATTGGAAGGAAGCTGTGCAGCTCTTTCCTTTTCACTTCCCCCACCAGGGAAGGCAGGACCCACTGTACTATGCCAAGGGCCCTCTGCATATTCCCTTCTCTCTCTGAGGAATTGGGATTTTTGTCTCTTGTGCACATAAGGCACAATCTTTCTGACATCAGTATGTGGATTTTTAACACCTGTGAGTCTGAAAGGACCACAGGTTTTTCTGCAGCTCTTTTCTAGCATTTGCCAGCCCCTGTGCCTGGACTGATTTGAATACTTTTTCTCCCTGTGCCATTTACCCTCCTACCTCCCCTCCCTGCCTTCCACTACTCTTGGATGAATGGATTTTGTAATTCTAGCTGTTGTATTTTGTGGACCTGTTGTTTTTGTTGTTTTTCTGTGAAGCACATATATTGGATGGGGGAGGTAAAGGAGTATTTCAGTTGCTCCTGGTCACTCCCTTTATAGCCATCACTGTCTTGTTTCTTGTAACTCAGGTTAGATTTTGGTCTCTTGCTCCACTGCAAAAAAACAAGCCTGAAGAGATGGAACAGGAGGCAAGACCTCACAGCCAGATCTGCTGGGTTTTGAGGAGTGATTTTTCTTCCCCTTGAAGGGGAAAAAGCTTTTTTCACTGGTACATTTAAAGTTCCCCAACTACAGGGAGGTACCAGTTTTGGACAAGTGCCACTGCAACACAGAATGCTCAGAGAACCTGAACTTTTAAGCTCTGGAGGTCTGAAATTTACTGTCAGCCACTGTCAGGTCTGTCTGGTGTTTCAAAAGAATATTGGGTGCTGCAAATAGGAACTGAAGGGGTAAACTTATTAAACCCATTAAACCTGTGATTGGTTGGTGTTTTCCGTCATTTTAAAGAGACTAAATATGGGGGGAGGGGGCAGATGTCAAAACACTTGTACAATTTTAAAATGTCACAATTAAACATGAGCTGCTGGTTTCCCACGAATGTGTAATGGTTGAATTTATAAATCATCACGTCGGGAAATGTTTTCAAGGAACCCAAGACTTTGTCTTGGATAAATTTGGTTATAGTTTTTTGAGAGAATAGTCCTGAAAAATGTTCCCCGAGGAAGTTTGGATTATGTGATTATGATCATGTTAACATCTTGGAAAGAATTTGGGATTGTTGAGTTGTTTTAAAGTCTATATGTAAAAAAAAAAAAAAAAAAAAAGTCTATATGTACATCTCCCCTGTTTATTTGTGAAGGGAGAGATCCCTCTAGATTTCAGGGTACTGAACATTCTCCTTAGGGAAGAGATGAAACATTTGGTTAACAGAAACCTTTACTATATACAAGACAAAATAAGGGTTTAAAAATCACTACTTGGAGATATAAACCAAGTTCAAGGTGCAGAAGATTTTAAAATAGTGTGCATCTTGGAAGTAAGCAGTTTCCAGCTTGTGCACAAAAAATTGTAAAAAGACATTTAAAATAAGATTTATGAGGTGTGATCGAAAAATATGGTGAATGTTTAAATTAAAATTTATTACAGTAAAAGACACATTTCCCTTAATCCCTCTCAAAATATTCCCCCTTGCTTTAAACACACTTATCCCATAGTTCTTGCCACTTTCTGAAACAGTTCTGAAAGTCCTCTTTTGTGTCTACTTCATCTTCCATCATGACAATGATCCATGTCACACGTCACTTCTGGTACGGCAATTTCTGTCAAATAGAAACATTATAGTGTATCCTCATCCACCTTATTCACTGGATCTGGCACCGTGCAACTTCTGGATCTTTTCCCCAAAGTCAAAATGATAATGAAAGGAAAATGTTTTGAATCGATTCAGGACATTGAGGCAACCACGACAGCGCAACTAAAGACATGAAAGAGGACTTTCAGAACTGCTTCAGAACAGTGGGATACATGTTCAAAGCGAGGGGGAGTATTTGAGGGGGATTCATAGCAATGTGTCTTTTACTGTAATAAATTTTTATTTAAACATTCACTGTATTTTGTGATCACACCTTGTACCATGTTTCCCCAAAAATAAGACCTAGCCGGACAGTCAGCTCTAAGGCGTCTTTTGGAGCAAAAATTAATATAAGACCCAGCCTTATTTTCCTATAAGACTGGGTCTTATCTAACATAAGACCAGGTCTTATATTAATTTTTGCTCCAAAAGATGCCTTAGAGCTGATTGTCCGGCTAGGTCTTATTTTCGGGGAAACATGGTACTTCCAGTACTCTGTGACATCTCTGGTCATTTGTCAGTAGTATTGCCGAGAACTGCCAAGTTGCTGTGGGGGTGGTTTGAAAAAGATTTCAGAATTTCCTCAGCTTGTAACTGATCACTGATTACCTTATGTATGATTAGTTTAAATGTTTAAAATTAGCTTAAGTGGCTACATTTTTGCTACCTTAAACTTGTTATGTGTACCAACTAAGCTGTTGTTTAGAAGGGTGAGGAAGGGTGAGTGAATAGAGGCACGTGATTTTATGCAGCACTATGCCTAGCTATAGAAAATGCTTCAAGTTTAAATGATTGGAAGTGAGGAATATGCAATTTTATTAGTGTAATTGAGAGGCCAGGCTTGTGACATATCTACAATAGAAATTTGGTAACGATTTCAAATGAGATATGTACACAAGAGCAGTGTAAATATCTTTTTCACTAGGGTCTGGACACTGAGGGCAGTTATTAGGAAATTGGGATCAAAGGGAGGGTAGGCTCCATTTTTGTCAAGTTCAGAATGGCATCTTGAGGCAGATTACTAGTAACTGAAAACAAGGGAGATCACACCACTAAAGAGGACAATGAAAGAGCTTGAGTTTTAATCATGCAACCAGTAGGATCTAAGGAATTATGTTCACAAAAGCTCTTTTCAGGGATAGACATCACAGTTTGGAAAGGTATATGTAGTTCAAAACACTACCCTTTTATCCTCTCCAGAGCAAAGTTGTCCATTATAGCAACTCTGGAAGACTTAGAAAATGGATCTTTCGGACCTGTGGAGGGTAATTTAAGTCCGTTGGAAACCTTGAACAGATTCATGAGCTGACTCGTTAATTGCTTTGCAATTCTTACGGGCCAAGAGCCAAGAACCAAGATAAAGTTTAAGAAGAACTGGGACAAACCCAGAAGAGAGCAACTAATGGTTAGAGGTTTGTGAATCACTTTAAAAGAATAACAGCTGGCAATAAAAGGGCAACTATAGTTGTTCACTGTCTATTTCCCATCTATATTTATTTTCTGATTATAGAAATGGGACATTTATCCAGCTTCTATACACGTGTTTACCTGTAATGAGATTGCTCTGGTAAAGGTTATCAGTTCATCAGCAGTACAATGGAAGAGACATTCATTTTGTTCAGCAGTTATCTCACTCCCCACCCCCCCACTAACAATTACATGTATATGACCCACAGAGGTTGAAAGTCAGCTGACTTCAGGTCAGTGTAACTTAGGCCTTTTGAACAATGTGAGCCCTACATCAGTGGAATACTTTGGATGGGCCTAAAGTTAGTCCTCAGAACCAGTCAAGGTTCAAGTGGCAGAACAGATAAGCATTTGAGTGCCTTCTCCATCAGGCACTGCAAGGCACTGAGGATTCAAGGATGAACCAGAAAGGGGTACTGCCCACTTGGACCTAACAGTACAGTGAAGGGGACTGACAAAAGTGACCAAACAAATTTTTTAAAACTTTGTGTTCAAATAGCTACTATTTTCCACAGGTCTCAATCTAGAATAAGACATTGGAATTCAGAGAATCTTTGAGTAGAATGAAGAGATTTGGCCAGATGTTCAGCCTCATTCTTATTTTACTCATTCTCTGTCAAATTTAAATGTTGTGTAGTGTTTTCAAACCTATGGAAAAAACAGTGAGCATTTGACCATTTAGATGAGTAATTCTTAACCATGGAGCAGCATCAGAATCATCTCTGGAACTTTTTCAAAATACACACACAGATCATGGGTCCTGGAAGAAATGTGATTCTGGAAGCAAAGTAAAAGTTCTAATAACTACTTTCACAGAAATTTGGGAAGCCATTGCATCCATGAAGTAAGAACAGATTGTTGTAAAAAAGGGCCCAAATAGGAAAGTTCTTGTAAATTAAAGCAGTTGTAGAAATAAAATGAGATGGCTTATAAAAGTGACACCAAGAAGGCTAAATGAGAGAAGTGTAAGATAAAATTGAAATCTCCCAGAACATAGAGCACAAAGATGAAGACATGGAAAAAATTAAGGATCACGCAGGTATCCAAGTATCAAATCCAACATTTGTCTAATAGCAACTTCAGAAAATAACAGAAAAATGGAGACAATAAAAAATTTCCTGCACTGATAATGAAAATTGGAGTTTGCAGATAAAAAGGGACTGACAAGTGCAAAGCAGGAAAAATGAAAAAACACACCAAAACCCAAAAAACCACAAAAGGGATCTCCAACAAAAAAAATGTATCGGAAAAATAGGTTGCCTACAAAGGAATATGACTCACACTGGCATTATATTTCTCAAGAACAACTCTGGATAATAGAAGAAAAATTGCAAAGCCTTGAAAATGTGCTTTTATCCGTGCTCCTGTGTTGTATGGGTTGGGTCGGTGCCAGTTTTGGTTCTATAATTCTAAACCTAGCTATGCTAGTTGGGGGGACAGAGTCCCAGAGAGCAGTTTCCAGGCTCTCGGCCTTGCGTGGGGGGGTGCTGGCTCGGGTGGTGGTTGGCTGTTGGCTGTAGTTGGTTGGCCAATTGGCTGCTGATGTAACTGCCGTGACTGCGTTGGTTGGTTGGTTGGTTGGTTGGTTGGCAGGCAGAGAAGTGGATGGTGGATTGCGGATTGTGTGGATCCTACTTTGAGTGTGTGTCTCACCTGGCTGCCAGTGAGAATATGGTGGTATGACTCCCCTATCTATAGCTCCGTTGGTGTTCCTTTTTGGCCTCACCATATCCTGCGTTCTTATGTGGGGAGTGGGACCAGAGACCCTGCATGAGTCCCCGCATGACACTAGTGATTAATGACAAAATAAAGGCACTGTTTGCTTTCCATTCAGCTATTCTGAAAAAGTTACTTGAAAAAATCTATCAAAGTGAAAAATACAAGACATATGACCAATTAAAACATCCAACCAAACATGAAACAATGGAAATAAGAGTGCACTGAGATGAAATTCTGTCAATAGCTTTGCAGCAGAATCTGAAAAGGTGGGTTCCGGGGAGAACAATTTCAAGAAGAAAATAGTTACTCCAGTGTGCTCCAGATGAGATTTTTTTTTTTTTTGATCAATGATACAAAAGAAGTAAGTAGACACTTCAGGAGAGACCCAAAAGCTCCACAAGAATGACATGACTCGGACAAGCAAGCTAACAACTAAAAATATTATTTTAAGCCACTGATGAAATAGTGAAAAGTTTTTCTGAAACAATCAGGTCAAAACTTTTAATCCAATAAATCAGGAGGAAGAAGGATTAACTGATAATGGTGAATTCACATACAAACTCTTGGTTTATGGTAACTATAATGATTTTGCTGTCTTGGCTTTGATTTTATCGATATAAGCCTTTCCCTATAAGTTGGTATTAAAGAATCATCCTAAAAATAGGCTTAGATTTTAAACTTTGTTCTTTAGTAGTATATTTTGACTTCTGAAAAAGCTGACTTAATTTTACCACCTGGAAACTTGAACATATTCCCTTTAAGAAACATGTTCAATAATTAAAAAAATGAGAACCCCATCTTAATGTCCATGCAACAGTACTTTAACTTGAAAGGAATCTTTAATTCCCCCTTCCCTTTTTTTAAGGAAAAAATACCTAACTTGTTTTGAAGAAGCATTTACTTGAAGTTCTTCAATTCAGGTTCAGCTTGTTTCCTTGTTAATAAAAATTACACTGAATACATTATAAAAACAAAACAAAAACGCAGATCTACTGGATCACAATGTTCTTGGGGAAGAGGCTGGTCATGTGAATTCTGAAAACTACACGATTCTGAATCATTGATTTAAACGCGCTTTCAGTAACTTTGATGGCTTTGCTTTCCTAGAGTTGGCTGCTGCAACTTTCCGGTCCTCAGCAACACCTTTTTGCGGGGAAGGGAGAGGGGGAAGGAAAAGCAGCTTTCTCGGGTTGGGCTGGTACAGAATCGCGGCCGCAGCTCAGCTCCGAGGGGCAGGCTGTCCGCCGCTGGGAGATGGACGAGCTCCGCGCCTGCGGGCTCCCCCAGTCAGCCCGTCGCCCCTTTAGGCCAGACGCGCAGCCGGCCAGTCAAGGGTTAGAAAAGAAACGCCTCGCGAGTCTGCAAGGCTCCTTTACCACGGGTTCCGGGATAGGAAACAACTCCTGAGCAAGCGGTCCGAGACGCGGCAGTCTGCACCAGGTTACGTTTGCGTTTTCACTGATGACAGATAAAAATTTTCTCTCCTCTCCTTTAACCTTATTGTTGGTAACGGTCAATTTCTACCTTAAGGGGAAACAAAACAAAACAAAACAAAAAAACCTCTTGGAATCCCAGCCGAGAGATTCATGCTTTCTGCCGTCCCTTTTCGTAGTTTCCGCTTCTGGTCACGTGACTGAGCGTCAATGGGCCACACCTCCTCGACTTCCTTGCGGTCCGCGAACCGACACGTCACTCCTCGGTCCTCAACCAAACTGCCTCGAGCACGTTCTGGCCGCGCTCGTGCTCTCACTAGCGGGCTAATCACAGCTCGGCGGGAGCAGGAGTTCCCGCCTCCCGGCGCTAAGTGATTTCTGTATTGTCCATTTAAGAAGTGGGAGGGAGGCTTTGTCCACGCCTTTAGGTCTGACAGACAGCTATGCGACCCTATCATTCTCCCGAAGTGTCGAGTTGGCCCTGAGCCAGCCAATGGGGCGCGGTCCAAGAGGCGGACCCGACCTCTACCAGGGTTGTGTGCGCCACTGAGCGGATGGCCGAGGGATCTGAGCGGATTCTTGGGGAACACCGGTCAGGTGGGAAGGCCGTGGGATAGTACTTGAGAATTAGCGGCAGGTGCGGCCCAGGGTGTTGGTGGGACTGAGGGAAGGGCCGGAGGTGGGGCCTCAAAGGCTGGGTGGGGAAGGGGAGGCAGATGAGGGGGCGCTGAGGAGGGGGCGTGGGGTGTGGTCTGGGGGCATCCCGGAGTGGAAAGGCATGCAGGTCTGGGATGCGGATTGCGCTTCGGCCGCGAGGGCGTGGGGAAGCTGGGATCCTGGGACAGGTTCTGGGGGAGGCGCTTGGGATGCTGAGGTGGCGGGTGTCCGCGGTGGCGGTGTCAGAGGTGTGGAGTCGAGTGACGGTGAGAGACGAGGTGGGATCCGCTGGAGTGTGTGGAGTGGGGTGGAGGGGAGAGAGTGTGAGAGGGTGAGAAAGGGTGCAGACGGACGGAGTCGGGAAGGTGCGTCTAGGAAACTAGAACCAGGGTGGGACTTGGTGCCACGGCTTGCAGGCACAGTTGACGGGGAGAAAGGACAAGTGTTTTAAGAAGTGTCTTTGCCCTTACTTGCTTGAGCGCTGTGCGAAAATGACCAGCGAGCACAGAAAACTCCCTTAAGGTCCTGCCTTCAATTACCAGCTCCTGTACTCAGCTTTCACAGGTGGAGGTTCTAGTGCTCTCCTTTCTGCTGCTTACTCTTCTAGGTGTTTGGCTCCTATCACCTCAGTGGTGTTAAGTTTTTCTGTTTCAGGAGTTCCAGAAAACAAATATAAACCTGAGGGATGTGGCTGGATTAGTGACTTCCTGGAGTTAGGCGTTTATTTTCTATTGCAAGATAAAATTTTCCTTGGGGATTAAAAGTAAAAACTGGAAAACTCCTCTAGGACAGTTAATTATGGAAAAGATGCTTGATTTTTCATTGTGGAGCTAGGAAAGTTTGATTTTTCCATGCCTTCCACCCAGTCCAGTGTCATTTTTTCCCTCTTTCCCTCTAGTACTACTGGTAAAAAGATCAGAAAGGGTGCGGGTTCCTTTTTCATTTGTTTGTTTTTCTGCAGTCTTGAACAATGTTGCATGTCCTTTATTCTTTATCACTTACTCTCAACCAACTTGTGGTTTAAACAAGCAGTATTATCTTAAACAGAAATGGCTGATTTCCTATGATAACTTAGTTCTAAGAAATCTTGTTCATCAAGTGATCGCTGTTCCGAATGGTCTACAGACTGCTTCCCTCATCATTATATTTTAATTTTCCCCCCGGAGCTTTTCTTGCTTCAGTAGGAAACATTTTTTTCTCTCTTTCCAGATTGTCATCTGGTTCCATGAGTTGTCTCTGGGATCAGTGGCTTAAATCAACAGTGTCAATTACAGAGACGCCTTGAGACAGCTGATTAGAAGCTGATACAGATCTGGGCAGTAGTTATACTATGATATATTTGATTGAAAGTGCAGTGATCTATGCATGTGTATCCCCCCTCATCTTGAGTGCATGACTATACCTGCATTAGTGATCAGTCATGCTCTTTTAGTTGACCCTGCAATCCCACTGGGATTTGGAACAGAAGGCAGTTTATAGCCAGTCAGCTGAAACTGAAATTTAGAGCTCTAAATTGAGCTGATTCAGTCATGACTTCTTCTTTTTTTTTTTTAAAGATTTTATTGGGGAAGGGGAACAGGACTTTATTGGGGAACAGTGTGGACATCCAGGACTTTTTGTTTTTCCAAGACAAGTTGTTATCCTTTAATCTTAGTTTTAATCTTAGCTAGTTGGGGCCGCAGCCCACCATCCCTTGCGGGAGTAGAACCAGCAGCCTTGTGGTTGAGAGGGCATATGGCAACCAACATTCAGGAGCTAGGCAGCAGCTCAGCTCAAGGTGCCCTGTTCAATTTTAGTTGCAGGGGGCGCTGCCCACCATCCCTTGCGGGAGTTGAATTGAACTGGCAACCTTGTGGTTGAGAGCCCACTGGCCCATGTGGGAATCGAACCGGCAGCCTTCAGAGTTAGGAGCACAGAGCCCTAACCGCCTGAGCCACCGGGCCGGCCCGGCCCCCAGTCACGACTTCTGTTTCGCCACTTACTACTTTCACTTCTGTATTCAATATTCATTCCTTTCACATATCCCTGCCTTTTCTTCAGTGGTCTCTTTATCCATGTAATTATTTTTTTCTTTATTTTCAATCCTTTCTATTTTCTTGTATCTCTTTCCTCAGTTAGTTCCCTTTTTCCTATTCCTGTGTTTTCTCTTTACACCTGTTATACCAAACTATTGCCAGTTGTGCTTATGTATTTGTTAGCTATTAGGGAGTGGGAAACAGAATTACTGTGATAGAGTCTAATTATTCCTTTTTAGTCTTGACACATAGGCCTCACTTGTGCTTACTTCCTTGCCAGTGGATCATAATTCAGGCAAGACTTGGGTATTAGTATCAGCCGTGACCCTGTCTGGTATGTTCTCTAGATCCTATCTCCCTATGTTTCTCTACCACCATAAAATACGAAAATGAATTAGGTAAATTGGTGTTCAATGTCCTATGGTCTTGATTTTTCCATTTTAGCTGTCATCTGTTGCCACCCCTTGATGTCAAGATGACTAAACTGGGATTTTTGCGGTTGTCCTATGAGAAGCAGGACACACTTCTGAAGCTTCTTATTCTGTCAATGGCTGCTGTGTTATGTGAGTGTGCATGTGGACCTCTCTCTTTTGGGGGATGGAAAGGAGAAAATCTTGAAAAAAATCAAGAATGGCTTTCTTCTTTCCAGCAAATTGTATGTAATGTTTGTTCTCTTTGCTGTTCTCCATCCGTATAATTTTATGAAGCCAAAGTAAAAGAAACAAGGATTATAAAAGGACTGGTGATCATCTGGGAAAGAATGGGAAGCATGCTGTGCTAATTCTGTTTTCTCAAAGGGCTGAAAGAGATACTGGGGACTCTGGGATGTTGAATTTCGAAAAGATAGTTTTCTTCAGTTTAGTTGCCTACCTTAGTATTTCTGAACGTTTCTTCAGAACTTGACTGTTTTTTGTTTTTAGATATTTTAGTTCTGCATGAGTTATAAGTATAGTCTTGATTGCCCTACCTCTTAGTTTGCTCCCAAGTTAAGCTTAGCTGTGAGGAGGTCAACATATATAAAAGATGACCATGTAAGTTGAGTGCAGTATTAGTAGATGAAAGCATTGTTATAGGCATTGCTAATAAGTAGTTAAAGTGTCCTGCCTAAGTGGAAAATGTGGGTGTCATTGTCAGGGAAAGTGAACTTTTCTTTTTTCTATGTGGGAAGAATGGATAAATTCTTTATTCAGGGATCACTTTATATTTCCTGTGACTTTTGTGCTGGATAATAGTACCTCTATAATACTACTATCTACTATTATTTTCATGGTACATTAACATTAAAATATTGATTTTCTGGTGTTTAACAGCATTCTCCACTCGTCTCTTTGCTGTCCTGAGATTTGAAAGTGTCATCCATGAGTTTGATCCGTGAGTACCTTTGCTTGGTCTGGTATTTTCTTTGGGTAGCCTGGGTTTCAGGTTCATAGGTTTCACATTCACATTCCAGTCAGCTCTTAGTGGTGAGGATGTACTTTCAGTATGTTTAATTGGGGCGAAACCCTCAAGTTTTCCAAAGAAGATAATTGTCTTCCTTTGAAACAGTTTTGTTGGAATTAACCAAGTAAATCTTTTAAACTTGTAAAAGATGTGAGAGGCGTTGCTGGTGTGCCTGCCCATCACTTAAGATTTGGCGAGGCTACGAGCAATCCGACTTTTCAGCTTGGTCAGCAGTTAGTGATGCAGATTGAGGGACAGGGGCCTGGTGTGATTTCCACAAAAGGAAATCACAAATCATGAAGTTGAGATCCATGACTTTTTCTTCTGTTTAACAATTTATACGATAAGTCAGTTAAGTTCGAAGACATTGAGAAAATTTAAAGCTGTGAGTTTGATTAGGGATTTTATTATATAAAAAAGATACAGGTAAAACACATTTACTGAGCTTTCACTTTGTTCCAAGCACTGTTTTACAGATTGTCGCTAAGTCCTAACTACAATCCTGTGAGATGGAGATAGTACTTTTATTTCCTTTTTTATAAATAAGACTGAGGCTGGGAGAGGCTATTTAAGGTTACACGTTTAGTAAGTGGAGGAGTCAAGATTTGACTCTAGGTTTGTCTGTCTCTTGACACTGGAGTCACTGTGTTATATTGCCTAAAGTGAAGGCTTAATTAAAAATTTGGAGAGCCAGAATCATAGGTTCTTGAAATATCATTGATGCCTTAAAAATAGCGTATTCAGCTTATGGAGCATTGATTCAAAAATTTACATGTATTTGCAAATTTGTCGTTTTGTTTTGTATAGACATTTGAAAGCACTTTGAAGGCATACAAATATTTTCTTTGGAATCCTCCAAATAAATTTATATTTTTTCTCATGAATGCGGAAACTTACCATCCTTTTGTTTCTTTTTTCCCCCCCTTCTTCTGCCTTCCTCTCTCCCCTCCAGTTCAAGCCCTTGTTTCTCAGTCTACTTGTGTAGGACACAGCTTCCCGGCCCTTGCTGGTATTATGAGCCTTGCTCTCCAGGCGGCTGAGGCTCTCCCGTGGCTGAGGCAATCGGTCACCCGTAGTCAGTCAGCTGCCCGTAGTCGGTCGGCAGCTCACAGCAGCTCACAGCCACTCACACTGGCTGCAGGCCACACTCACGCAGGCCACCGGCTGCTCATGGCCCAGCTCCAGGAAGAGCCGTTGTTCACAATCTTAGCTGTAGAGGGCACAGCTCACGGGCCCATGTGGGAATCGAACTCGGAGTTAGGTGCACGGCCACCTGAGTCACCAGGCCAGCCCCATCCTTTTGTTTCTTAATCACCAATCTTTTAAGGCTTTTTCTCAGATCCTCTAGCTGAGCAAACACTGAAATAAGATGGTCAGGGAAAGCAAGAGTGTCTGCTGTGTAATCATACAGTCCTTTATGACAACAGAGCAGATACTCCCCATGGAAGGGACTGTAAGGATCATGTGATTTGACACTTCTTTTGCAGAGCAGGAAACTGAGGCCCGAGGCCCAAGGTGTGACCCTAGCCCAGACCTATTCCCACTAACTTAAACATCTTCTGTCTCACTCTGCCTCTCCTACTGTTAGGTAAAGGACGCAGTGCTGACACATGTTGATTGCCTGTTACCCTCATCCCTTCTGTCTCTTTTTCACAGTTACCAAAATAACATTCATTAGCACCAAATGGAAGGATAGAGATTTTTGCCATCTGCTCCTTCTACTGTAGCTGTTAAAATTTGACTGACCAAGGAGGAAATAGGGTTAGAGGGGTGGAAAGATAGTTAATCATGACTATCTTTCGTAATAAATAGTTCCTTTTATTTGTTCATTTATATTTTAATTTGTATTTATTTTTGTGTTTAAAAAATTAAAAAAAATTTTTTTTTATCTTTTTATTTGTATTTTTTTGTGTGTTTAAAATTTTTTTTTAAAGTGAGAAGCTGAAGAGAAGGGGTTACATAACTTGGACCTAAAGAACTTGTCTTTTCGTGAATAACGCTAGCATTTTATATCAGATACTTTTTGTGTAATTTACAGTTTTATGCTACTATGTAGGTGACATTCAGAACTATTTTAAATACCAACATGAGTAGACCTTGTTACAAGTTTAAACACTCATTAAGATTTAAACACTCATTAAGAAGTTTGTGTTACGGAGTGGGTTAAAAAATGTTCCTTCTACGTGTGATGTTAAACCAGGATCTTTAGCAATACTCATCACTTGAGTTTACCCATGTGTCCTTGTTTGTGGTATGGAAATGTTTTTTTGCATGTTCCTGTCACTTGAAAAGAGACAAATTTATTGGTGCCCACATCTCAGCTGTCCTGTCTTTGGGGTGCTGCAATTCTCTGAGTGGTGGTAATGCCTACTACATGCCAGCCTGGGGAAGTATCCTGCTTTAGGCCTTTGTTACAGTGTTAGACTCCACTTACATTTCCTTATGAGAGAAGCAGTGCTTTAGCTGAGACAAGCGTGGAGCTAGAAAGAAATGAGACTTAATGGTAATGGAAAATGATTTTCATGCTTGGCATAATTTTTGGTACCAATTGGAGTAATGATAAGTTCTTCAGTGTTGTAACCTGAGGAGCAAAATTCACTGCAAATTCATGCAAATATTTGAGTATCAAGAGGAGGAGACACAATCTTTTCTTTCTTGCTATAGGTACTTTAATTATCGGACGACCCGGTTCCTGGCTGAGGAGGGATTTTATAAATTCCATAACTGGTTTGATGACCGGGCCTGGTACCCTTTGGGCCGAATCATTGGAGGAACAATTTACCCAGGTGAGGGAAAGAGGATTTTTTTTTTTAACAGAAATAATGTATTTGTATGTTATGGAACAATTTATTTCTAATATCTTCATTTTGAGACACTTATAATTTCATTCTGATTACAGATTCCTAAAAACGGATCTTACATAGACAGGAGAACATGTATGGGAGAATGGGGATAGGCGGTTTTTCATAAATTGTGGACTTACGATTGAATCCTTAGGAGAGGAATGTATAAGCCTACTGCATTGGCAGTGTTAGTATTTCTGTTTTTTTGTCAAGACCTGTGTTGTCATTTTATTGATACTTGGATTTTTCCTTTCTCTTTAAGTTCTTTATCTTAGGATAACCTAATGAAGTTTCTTCTTCCTGTTACAGGCTTAATGATTACCTCTGCTGCAATCTACCATGTACTCCATTTTTTCCACATCACCATCGACATTCGGAATGTCTGTGTGTTCCTGGCCCCTCTCTTCTCTTCCTTCACCACCATCGTCACGTACCACCTTACCAAAGAGCTCAAGGTGAAGGATCTGGGGTGACAGGAGGCTTGGGAACGAATGTTGTTGAACCACTCTAGTAGATGCTAAAGGTTGGGGGACTGAGTTTTTGCTGGGCCGAATTATTGGGCTCACTCCAGCCCCTCTCTAGAATATGTGGATTCTTATCGTTAATACCTGTTTGTCCTTTTAAGAGAACATTTGAAGGTCAAATGTAAATTGCTACATAATGCAAAATGGGAGGTTTAGATTTTGAAGTCCTCACAACCTAACGGAGAGTAAAAATTATGGGAAATAATTGGTTATTCCCAATTATTCCCCAAAAGTGGTTAGTTCTTCCTACTGAAAATGGTCACTTAGCCATCATTTGTTGATGTTTAATTTTAAGAATTTATTTGAAAATTCTTAAACCACTTGGCTTTTGCAGTAGACTCCATAATACTGACTCTCTTCTTCTAGGTTTCTGCATTGCTGACCCTGGCTCCTTGGAGGCTATTCTTAGTTTGGGGCTATGGTGTCAGGGAGATACCTAAGAGGTGATAAACTAGTAGGAGGGTTTGGGAAACTTGAGTTTAGTTTGGAAACCTTTTCATCCTTCTCCTTGCTGCCCTTGTTTCAAATTTGATTATCAGCAGACAAGTCCTTACTCTTTGGGGGTGTGGATTATATTTTGTTTTCTTCTCTCCTGAGCTCACAGATTGCCTGGCGATATTCCAACTTTACTATCTAAGCTCCTGGCATCTTTAGTCCAGATAGCTTATCACGTATCTTTGTAGACTTCTTAGCTCAAATAATAATTGTCTTCCTTTGCTTGTACTTGCATTGCTTTTGGTGGTATGGCTGGTGTTCCTGTGGTGTGCAGATATTGTGAGGGATAGGGCCTCCGAAGCTGACTCCTAAGCCAGCCAAACAACCCGTTCTGGGGCAGTGTCTGATGTCTGACAGCTTACATGGTTTGTGTGTCCTTAGCATATGTGTACTCAATTTCAGACTTGGTATCATCGTGGGGGATTGGTGTAAAGCTTTTAGCTTTCTTGTGCTGTGAACATTTCTAGTATTTCTAGCATCACATCTACTTTTGAAAGTGTTGGACTATTCTCTGGGCCTATTTTAAACAGAATGGACTAGTGGAGCCTCTCTTCTCTCATAGATGTGTTGGTGTTAACTTCCTGTTACCCCTCTTTCCGTACAGGATGCAGGGGCTGGACTTCTTGCTGCTGCCATGATTGCTGTAGTTCCTGGATATATCTCCCGATCCGTGGCTGGCTCCTATGATAATGAAGGTAAGACTTAAAATGCTGAAGAGGATCTGTCCACGTCATTTTCCAATAGAACTTCATGAAGTGCAGTAGAATCTGGGTTCAAATCTGTTGTTTAGCAATAACAAAAATGGTATCTGGGCAAGATTAGAAATGGGCAGGAAGGGACCTCAGATAAGTTCATATTCTCACTCTGTCATCCCCTGTAGAAAAGTAGCTGGTAATTTTCCTTATATGAGGCCTTTGACTCATCTCTGGATTCATAAAAGTAGAGGTAATTTTTAGTGTTGCGTGGTACTCTTGTTTTAACACTCATTTGCTTTGTTTTCCTAGATAAGAGAAATGGGTGTTCTTAAAACCGTAGTGATTTCTACTGACTTACTTTTCAATTCAACCTGTATTTACTGAGTATTACTGGGAAAACACAGTGTTATATATTATAAAGATAGATAAGATTATTTTGGCTCATAATAAAGGGATTATAGAGATAGATGATGAATAAAATTATGTTGGCCCATAATCTATTAAGGAAGATAAATACAATACCTCTGCAAATAACGAATAACAGGCAGGTAGTATTGTGTGCCATGAGAGAAGCATGAACAGAGTACTTTGGGAATGTAGTAGGAGACATAAATTCAGATTTGGGGATTAGGGAAGGCTTTTTGGGAGTAATTACGGTTCAACTGGACCCTGAAGCTGGGACTTCCAACATGTTGATATTAAAGAAAGGGGCAGTCAGGCCATAAGGACCCGTTTGTGGTAAGATCGAGAGGCAGAATGGTGTGGGACAGCTTTAAGGCTACAGTAGCAGGGAATTTAGTGCCTAGAAAGAATAGTAATTATAATGGCCCACACTCACTGAGTGCTTGCTATATGCGAGGTACTGTTCTAAATGCTTACATGCAGTAATTAATTTGTCTTCCCAACACTTAGGAAGTAGATACTATTCTGGACTCATTACAAGAAACTGAGACAAAGAGAGGTAAAATAATTATACCATTAATGGGTAGTAGATCTGAGACATGAATCCAGGCAGTCTGTTCTAGGACAGAGTTCTTAAATATTGTACCAGCATGGCCATTATTGACTTTTCATTGGTTCTTTCTGCAGGAATTGCCATCTTTTGCATGCTACTCACCTACTACATGTGGATCAAAGCAGTAAAGACTGGTTCCATCTATTGGGCAGCCAAATGTGCCCTGGCTTATTTCTACATGGTAACTTTTCACTCCTTTCTTCCACGAGTCTCTCTATCTGAATATCTACTGAGTTCAACTGATAAAAAGTGGAAGTAGCTCTTGGGCTTTTGGACCATAGACTGGAGGCTTGCTGTCTTTATTGTCTCTTGTATCCATACAAAGCCTAATCCAAGGCAGGCATGGATATCCATTGTATAATAGGAAGATAGAAATGTTTTAATTTTTAAAGTCTCCAGATACTGTATTTCCTGTTGGTACATATTGGTTAGCCAACTCTCTTTTCTGATATGTTCCCTTTAAATTTTTCCTTTTCCTGTGTGTGTGTGTGTGTGTGTGTGTGTGTGTGTGTGTATATATATGTATGTATATATATATACACATACATATATATGTATATATATATGTGCATTTTGTTGTCGTTGTTGTTCAATCTTATATATACACTTAGACTTCTTCCCTTAACTGCTTTCACTTGCTCACGTTTCACATGTATCCCTAAATCCTCCATATGACCATATATTGCTATAATAGATTGTTGGTCTATAATCTAGATTAACCTTGAAGGTTGGGGATCTCTTGTTTGTGGTCTTGAAGGCAGGAGCCATAGGAAACCAGGGGATTGAGAGACAGCAGTGGGTGTGAACTTGACTTTCGTATTTAAACAAATCATTTATTTAAACTCTTTAAGCCATTTGGCACAAAGTTTATTAGTTACTATAAAGAGATGTTCTTTCAAAAGGGCATAGGTATTATAATAAATGCCCTCAGGTATAATGGTGGTGGTTCTCAGAGAGAGTTTCCTTTGTTGTCCCGTCACAGGTCTCTTCCTGGGGAGGTTATGTGTTCCTGATCAACTTGATCCCTCTTCACGTCCTGGTGCTGATGCTCACGGGACGCTTCTCCCACCGCATCTACGTGGCCTACTGCACTGTTTACTGCCTGGGCACCATTCTTTCCATGCAGATCTCCTTTGTCGGTTTCCAGGTGAGCCCTAGACTGAGTGGGGCTTTGAGCTTCTTTCCCTTTTGCTAAGCAGCTCCAACTAGATTGATTTATCTTGGATTTGGTGAGAAGAGTAAGATTTATTCACAGCTCTAACCTTGGACTGCTTGTGTTAACTGAAACAACAATCATTAGTCACTCAAATCTCCCTCCAGGAATATGTTAATATTTGCTCCATGAAGTTTGAATTTAATGACTCTTAATTTGGCTTAGGTTTGTGGGAGAAATATTTTGGTTGAGCTGAGCTGATGTGAGTGATCAAAGTTTTTATTTCCAGTCCCCTTTAATGATAATTACCTCATTTAAGAGAAATGACCCTGAACTTTTTGATGGAGAACAAACCTTTTAGCCACATTACCCTACAGAGTTAAGAGACAACTATTAAATGAGAATGATATGGTGTGTTTGGTTTCTCATGTCAGCTTCTTATTAAGGTGGAAACCCTTATTCAGATCAAGTCTTTCTTTTTTTTTTTTTTTAAAGATTTTGTATTGGGGAAAGGGAACAGGACTTTATTGGGGAACAGTGTGTACTTCCAGGCCTTTTTTTTTTCCAAGTCAAGTTGTTGTCCTTTCAATCTTAGTTGTGGAGGGTGCCATTCAGCTTCAAGTTGTTGTCCTTTCAGTCCTAGTTGTGGAGGGCGCAGCTCAGCTCCAGGTCCAGTTTCTAGTTGCAGGGGGCACAGCCCTCCATCCCTTGCGGGAGTCGAACCGGCAACCTTGTGGTTGAGAGGACGCACTCCAACCAACTGAGCCATCCGGGAGCTCAGCGGCAGCTCAGCTAAAGGTGCCATGTTCAATTTTTTAGTTGCAGGGGGCGCTGCCCACCATCCCTTGCAGGAGTCAAGGAACTGAACTGGCAACCTTGTGGTTGAGAGCCTGCGCTCCAACCAACTGAGCCATTCGGGAGGCAGCTCAGCTCAAGGTGCCGTGTTCAATCTTAGTTGCAGGGGTCGGAGCCCACTATCCTTTGCGGGACTCGAGGAGTTGGATCGGCAACCTTGTGATTGAGAGCCCACTGGCCCATGTGGGAATCGAACCGGCAGCCTTCGGAGTTAGGAGCATGGAGCTCTAACCGCCTGAGCCACAGGGCCGGCCCCAGATCAAGTCTTTCTTGATCACTTACTATATGTAATTCGCTAATCACTGGGAAGTATAGAAAGTAACAATATGATCCTGGTCCTTAAGGAAGTTAGGTTTGCTGGGGGAAAAGAAGTACAGGCGGCTGTTTATAGTCAGTACTATGTGATTCTGGACATGCATTCCTGGACCAGCAGCATCAGCAGCATCTGGGAACTTGTTAGAAATGCAAATGCTGGGGCCCCACCAGAGAACTACCGAATCTGAAACTCTGGAGGTGGGGCTTAGCAATCTGTCTTAGCACCCACTCTTCTCCCCACCCCCGTGATTATGATCCCCTCAAACTAGAGTTTGAGAACAACTGATCTAAGCAAAGAGTTTTAAGGGATGAAAGAACTCTAAAGTGCAGGGAACATAGAGGGGAGTGATGGATTTCAGTTTGGCAGATAAGGGGAGAATGGTATTTGCATTGGACCTTGAATTATGAGAATTTCAGTGAATGCAAATTTTGGGAAAAGGAGAAAATTGCAATCCAGGCTAAAGAAAGAGGCTCAGGAAAGGCCAGAGATATGATGATAGAGTATGATATGCTTTGGGGGACTCCAAATAAGTATTTTTGGAAAATGTGCCAGGTGAATTAGACCCTCCCCTAGATGGGTTGTAATTCCTTGGTGGCTTCAGAAATCATTTGCTCCTTTGGTCTGAACCTAGGTCAGCATAATTCAGGTCTAGGCTGGATCCATTTTTTTCCTAACATTGTTCTCATATATATGCTTTCATCTACAGCCCGTCCTTTCATCCGAGCACATGGCAGCCTTTGGAGTCTTTGGTCTCTGCCAGATCCATGCCTTTGTGGATTATCTGCGCAGCAAGTTGAACCCACAGCAATTTGAAGTTCTTTTCCGAAGTGTCATCTCCCTGGTAGGCTTTGTCCTTCTCACCGTGGGCGCTCTCCTCATGCTGACAGGTAAGGAAGGCTCCTGGCTTTTAGTATGAAATGTAAATGGGTACAGACATAGAATCAGCTCCAAAAATATGGATTATTTCCTGACCACAGAAAGATTCATTCTTTTCCTCCTATTTGTCTTATCATTTTAAACATATAAAGTCCTAGTTCTTCAACATTCATTTCTCTTGTCAGCCCAGTGTTTGGATTCAACACAGCAAAGAATGTCTTGTTAGAGCAGTTCTTAATCTCAGAAGAATCACCCTTGGTGAAAGGACTATACTTTGCTAATCTTTCTCTTCTTTTTTTTACTTTTTTCCCTATTGGTAGGGTGGGAGAAATCCCAACGTTGCTTGCCATGCCCTACAACATGGCCTCATCTAATCCTCTGTGCACTACATCACGGCTGTTTAGTTTGGTTGGCATGCCACATTTTCCTCACTTCCACTTCACAGAGGCTGATTTGATTTTGCCAAGTCTCTGTGTATTGTCTAATTCAGAGCAGCTCTGGAGGACTTAGTTGACGTAATTTATAGAGTTTGCCTTGATTTGACCAGATTTGGCCTTAAACCCTTCCAGGATGCAGTTGTGCCTCTCTTCTGACTATACCACTGGCTTCCTACAGCCTGACTTTATTCTGCTGGCTATGCTGACAGAAGTACCTTCAAGTTTGAAAGAAAGGAAGGAGTGCAATTCTCAAAGTATTGGTGGCATCTAAACAAAAACCTAGTCCTCCTCTGTCTCAGAATCTTATTAAAATGGAAAGTTGTGATTAGTTAGGATCAGATGTTACTTTGTTTCAGGAGTGATTGTGAAATGTTTGTCACTTCTTTGCTGCCAGGAAAAATATCTCCCTGGACGGGTCGTTTCTACTCACTGCTGGATCCTTCTTATGCGAAGAACAACATCCCCATCATTGCTTCTGTGTCTGAGCATCAGCCTACGACCTGGTCTTCATACTATTTTGACCTACAGCTTCTTGTCTTCATGTTTCCAGGTCTGTCTACCTTGTGTTCTGAAAGGCCTTCTTTGTAAGAATCACTATTGCTAAATAAGTAAAATACCTTCATCCTTGTGTTTTTATTTTTTGTCTGTTTTCCCTGTGTAGTACAGATTTTTCTAATATTTGAAGCAGAGTAGATGTCAGCATTGAACAGTTGCAGACACTGGCAAGTTTATAGCCTCACAGTTTTCTTTTCATTTATAAGTTAAACACTAATTTGTATTTTTTTTTTTTTTTTAATACTTCTAGTATACCTCGCCCATCCCTGACTCCTCCCCATTGATCTTGGCAATATTGAGACTAGGCATGGCTGATTGTAAAGCCTCTTCATCTAACTTATCTTCTGGCTAATTCAGATATGTTTTGAAATTTACCATTTTTAGGGGGCTTGCTTTCTTTTTTTAAAAAATAATTTTTACTTTTTTTTCTTACTACGAAAGTAAATTGTCTATTGTAAAAAATATAGACAAGTGAAAAAAGTAATTTCAGGAGTTCTCACCACACATCTGTTGCTACTGTAAACATTTTGATGTATATTCATCTAGTCATTTATTGAATTAAAGTGAGATGATACAGTTTTTCCCCTATTTTTTTCACTTCATAAAGAATCCTGATAACTACTGTTTAGTATTATTTTAGAGAAATAATATTTAAGATATATCATTTGTTAGCTTTCTAAAGTACAGAAATGTGTAAAGGAGAAGGCAAATGGTCCATAATCTCTGCAGCAATATTTTAATTGATGTATTATATTACATTCTATTTTATAAATATATTATAATTTACCTCCTTAATGTTGGACATTTAGGTGATTTCTGATATTTTGCCATTTTAAAGAGTGCTGTAGTTAACATCTTTGCACATATCTATGACTGTTTTTTCAGCTGCTTGCTTTTTACTTTTGCAGTTGGTCTCTATTACTGCTTTAGCAACCTGTCTGATGCCCGGATTTTCATCATCATGTACGGTGTGACCAGCATGTACTTTTCAGCTGTAATGGTGAGGAATGCCCTCAGTCCTAGCAAACCTTTCCAGCCCTAACTCTGGTGCTGTTTAATTTCCTGGATAGCAAGATTCAGAAAGTACTAATGGTTGTGCAGATGCTTCCCCCTGAGCATTTGAGGACTGAGTTGTAAAGCTGCTCACTATTGTTGATCCTTCGCAGGAAAGTGTTAGGCACTCACATATTCTGATAGTGGGGCCCAACTTTCTTGGATTCATAACCTCGTGTTAGGGAGAGGCACTTTTATACTTGTTGGAGGAAGTGGCCCTGGGCAGAGTCTTTCCCCTCTCTTTCTGTGTGTCTTAAAAAGGGAGATGATGTTTTTCTCTTAAAGGCCTAGGAGGATTATCAAGTGCTAGGTTGTTAAAACAGATTTTGTATATTGTAGCAAGGCAGTGTTTCTCATATTGTTTTGATCCCAAACCACGGTTAAGAAATACATTTTATATTATTACTCAGGACACACACATATATACATATATATAACTGAAAAACAAAGTTTAAGAAATATACACTTACACTGTAGATGTATCAATTATTTTTGCTTCTATTTTTGTTCTAATTTGTTGAAAAACCCCTAAATTGATGTCATGATCTACTCATTGGTTGAAATCTGTAATTTGTAAAACATTGATTAGACTGTGATCCTGCTTCCTATCTTTTAGGTGCGTCTAATGCTAGTGTTGGCACCTGTTATGTGCATTCTTTCTGGCATTGGAGTCTCCCAGGTGTTGTCCACTTACATGAAGAATCTAGACATAAGTCGTCCAGACAAGAAGAGCAAGAAGCAACAGGATTCTACCTACCCTATTAAGAATGAAGTGAGAATTAAACACCACTAAGAACAGACTTGGGAAACTGTGTGCACATGTGTGCACGTGCGTGTGTGTGTGTGTGAATTTTTGAGTAAGGGAGTAGAGTGCTTTTATAAGTAGTTAGAATTGACTCATATAGCTCCTGACTTATTTTGATTCATGTTATTTATATTATTGACTGTGTGTATGAAGCTTTTCTGTGTTTTGTAAATTTAATTTGGTTTTATAACACAATTCTTCCTTGTTTAGGTGGCAAGTGGAATGATATTGGTCATGGCTTTCTTTCTCATCACCTACACCTTTCATTCAACCTGGGTGACCAGTGAGGCCTACTCTTCTCCCTCCATTGTGCTGTCTGCTCGTGGTGGGGATGGCAGTAGGATCATTTTTGATGACTTTCGAGAAGCGTACTATTGGCTTCGTCACAATACCCCAGAGGTGAAGATTTGGGAGGACTGGGATTATGGGGGAGGGGGGAAAAGGGAAGGAGAGATATTTGATATTATAGTGAATCATAGCTTTTAGATGGGTGGAAAGCTTGGAGAAATTAGAATTATAGAACCCTAGTGTTGAACGAGCATTAAAGTTCACCTCCATTCAGTTCAGGATTTCTTCTATAGGGACCCTTACTGGAAATTACATACTCTTCTTGTATTGTCAGCATAGTGGTTTTATCATGATGTCGACCATCCCAATTATAAAAGAAGAAATAAAGTTACAGATAAATAATACATGTTCATTATAGAAAAATCAGAATATAGAAGTGAGAAAAAAGATACAAAGTTTCCATAAAGTAATCGTCTAATGATAACCATTTTTAATATTTTCATTTATACCTTTTGAGAATCTGAAGTGATTTCTTTTGCAATAGCAATTGGAAATAGCACTATGAGATTCTTAAGGAGTCAAAACTTGAAGAATTTCTTAATCCTGTCCCATCATATTCTATGATTTGTATTTTCTCCCTATCTTTATAATAATTCATTTTTGTAGTATTGATAAAGGTCATTTATTTAATACAAGTTATCTGATGACATCAGGCTATTTATTTGGAAATGTTGAACAATCCCCTACACTTCCCACCCCAGTATCCTTGTTTGTATAAGGTCTATGATAAAAGTATTGGGATGTTGGATTGTATAATTTGGACTGAGATTTCATGATTGTGTGTAAATGTGGGACCAGTTGCAAAGATTTATTTTCTGGTTAGGCATGCATTATTTTGGAAGAAATGGATTAATTAGCCATGCCTCATTTCCTATCAGATGCCCTTCTACTCTACTCCTCTTGTATTTGATTTTTGGAGGCAGTGATAAGCTTGTTATTTCCATTTTCCATGCTTCTTTCAGGATGCAAAGGTCATGTCATGGTGGGATTATGGATACCAGATTACAGCTATGGCGAATCGGACAATTTTAGTGGACAATAACACATGGAATAATACCCATATTTCTCGAGTAGGGCAGGTAAGGTGAAGGGGTCATTTGAGTGTTTGGCGTACAGGGTCTAGTGAGAAATATTTCTCCATGAGGGAGGGATCATATGACCTGGAATTTTGCTCTGAGAAATGTGCACGTACTTTTCTAGGCAATGGCATCCACAGAAGAAAAAGCCTATGAGATCATGAGGGAGCTTGATGTTAGCTATGTGCTGGTCATTTTTGGAGGCCTTACTGGATATTCGTCTGATGGTAATACATTTGATTCTCTTTCTAGCTATAGGGCATGGATTATAAGAAAACTAGATGACACTCCCATTTTTCTGATGGGAAAATCTCCCTTTTACTGATATTAACATTTTCTTAGTTGGGGAAGTTCCTAAGTATTTGTAACTTGAGGTTTGGTTATTTTGTTTTTTTGTTTTGTTTTGTTTTGTTTTTTTTGGCTTTAAGTAGGAAGTAAATATAAATATTTCTCATGTCGGTACACATGCTATGCTATATGGTCTAAAGACCTAGGAGTAGTTCCACAACCAGTAAACAATAAAGCCTTCTGAAAATGACCTTAGGAATAGGGTTTTTTAGTGTGTTTAAACCATAGAATTATCTGCCAACTTAAAATGTTTTATGTTTACATATAATATATAGAGAGGGTGCCATTCCAAAAAAATGTGTACCTGTGTTGAAATTACACTGATGGTAACCACTTTGAGCACCTCTTGTAACTGCAAAAGTCAAACGTGACTTGTATTCCTCTTTTGTTTTCAGTATATATTGAGTATTACAATTTTAATAAAATTTTTTCCTTTCTTAAAATGTGTATACATTTTTTTGGCACCCTCTATATATACGTAGGTGTGTGTGTGTGTGTGTGTGTGTGTGTGTGTGTATGTATGTATATGTATATATACACGTACATACATATACATTTATATATATTCTATATGTATATATGCAGCATATGTTACTATGTTCCTTATGATTATTAGCAAGACCATATTTTTAGAAGAATGATCCAAATAGTGTTCTATGCCTTAAAAAAAATTTTTTTAAAGTTAAAGCAATACCTGTTTGTAATTTAAAATGTTAAACACTTCTGAAGGTTTATAATAGAGTGGTAGTCTCCTGCCCCTAAACCTAAATCCCCTTAATAACATCAGTTCCCAGAGACAATTATTTCTTCAGTTGTTTCTTGTAGTACTTACATTCATATTTCTAAATAATACTATATTTTTTGCTATTCATTGATTGATCATTTTAGATATATTTCTTCTTATAGTAGGGAAGGAATTTAGTTCTTTGTATCCACCCTGTACCCCACCAACTTTCCCTCTTGCTGCTTCTCAGTCGAACTAATTTTCAGTTTTAGGTTAAATCCAGGTAAAGTATTTTCAAAATCATGAATATATAAATATTCACTTCTGATTCTACCAGTAAACCATAGTTACATTCTTATCTATTAATAGAATAACTTGTTTTCCTACAATTAGTAATTACCTAATATTTCTGTCTTAATTTTCTTCAAATATTTGGCTGTATCTAAAAGATATTAAAATTTTAGATTATCTCTGGCTTCTGATAGACAGACTTAACAAATCCATCCAGATAGTACATGGGAAGTATAAGTATAAAGTAATAAGACTGGTTTCCATGTGTGTCTTGTACAAGCAGAAGAATGATGATAGCAGGGATGTGTGTCTACAGACTTTAACTTTCACAAACAGTTGCACCAGTATTACACAGTTGTGTATAATTATTTATAGGTTACCACTTTAGTAACAATATATCCAAATAGTAAAAGTATTTGTGTATGTATATCTCTATGTGTATATTTTTATGTATATGAATGTACCCATATATGTAATAGAAGGGGATAGTTACTTGAAATCTTAGCATTAATGATTGTTAAGTAACCACCTTCAGTTAGTCAGCCTTTTACTGTGTTTCCCCCAAAATAAGACCTAGCCGGACAATCAGCTCGAATGCGTCTTTTGGAGCAAAAATTAAAATAAGACCTGGCCTTATTTTAATATAAGACCCGGTCTTATATGATATAATTATATTTATATATAATTATTTTAATTTTTGCTCCAAAAGACGCATTCGAGCTGATTGTCCGTCTAGGTCTTATTTTCAGGGAAACACGGTATTGCCTGCTAAGGTGAATAGAAGTATATGTTTAATACTGGCATAGAAATGAGCATCATTATTTGGAACATATTATAATTTTTGTATGACAGTAAGAAAATTAGCATGTGAGACACTTGACAAAGTAACTTAGCATGAAAAGAAATAGTGTTAAGGTCAAGAGGCCCTGATTATACAGATTTTTAAAGTTAACTTTGTGTTAAAGTTTAACATTTAAAAAATGCAGGTATTAAAGGTGTACAACATGAGATCAAACAATATGGTGAATGTTTAATTAAAAAAAAATTACAGTAAAAAACACATTGCCATTAATCCCCCTCAAAACACTCCCCCTCGCTTTAAACACACTTATCCCATTGTTCTTGCCACTTTCTGAAGCAGTTCTGGAAGTCCTCTTTTGTGAGTGTCTTTAGTTGCACTGTCGTGGCTGCCTCCATGTCCTGAATCATTTTCACTTTGGGGAAGAGCCATTAGTCACATGATGCCAGAAGTCGCATGTTGCCAGATCTGGTAGATCAGGTGGATGAAGCCATACGGTAATTTTTCTTTTTTTTTTTTTCTTTTTGTAAAGATTTTATTGGGGAAGGGGACCAGGACTTTATTGGTGAACAGTGTGTACTTCCAGGACTTTTTCCAAGTCAGGTTGTTGTCCTTTCAATCTTAGTTGTGGAGTGCACCGTCCATCCCTTGCAGGAGTCTAGGAGTCAAATCAGCAACCTTGTGGTTGAGAGCCTGCGCTCCAACCAACTGGGCCATCATCCGGGAACTCAGCGGCAGCTCAGCTCAAGGTGCCGTGTTCAATCGTAGTTGCAGGGGGCGGAGCCCGTAACCTTGTGGTTGAGAGCCCACTGGCCTCTGTGGGAATCTAACCAGCAGCCTTCAGCATTAGGAGCACGGAGCTCCAACTGCCTGAGCCACCAGGCCGGCCCACACCGTAATGGTTTTTTTTGACAGAAATTGCTGTACCAGAAGCAATGTGTAACTCGGAGGCTTTCCGTTGTGATCACAAAATATGGTGAATGCTGCTGTCGACTGCCATCCAGCGGAAAGGCAGGGATCTTCAATATGGGAAGCAGTGCTTCAAACCTTTAACAGTGTGTGACAAGTTTTAATTTCTTTGGTGCAATCAGCCATGTGTGAGCTATGGTTGAGAGAAGGTGTGTTTTAAAGTGTGCTGTAAATCATCCTCCATCATTACAACGCTTCATGTTACACATCGTTTCTGGTATGGCAATTTCTGTCAAATACGGCATGTTCTCATCCACCTTATTCACCGATCTGGCACCATGAGACTTTTGGCTCTTCCCCAAAGTCAAAATGATTCAGGACATGGAGGCAGCCATGACAGCGCTACTAAAGACACTCACGAAAGAGGACTTCTAGAACTGCTTCAGAAAGTGGCAAGAACAATGGAGTAAGTGTGTTTGAAGGAAGGGGACTGTTTTGAGGGGGATTAATGGCAATGCATCTTTTACGGTAATACATTTTAAAAATTTAAACATTCACCATATTGTTTGATCACATCTTGTATAGCTTGATGAATTTTCACAAAGGGAACATATCCATGTAACCAGCACTCAGATCAAGAAACAAAACATTAATAGTGTCCTAGAATTCCTCCCCATATTGCTTGCAGTATCTGTCCCCATCTCCCAAGGGTGACCACTGTCGCAGCTTCTAGTGCCATTTGTTTTTTAAACAGAATTACTGAAGCACAATTAACATACTGTGCACTGTACATATTAAGTTTTGACATTTATATGCCTCGGAAGTTTTGTTTTTGGACTTTATAATGTGTACTCTCATTTTTGGTCAATTTTATGTGTGCAGGATTCATTCATGTTGTGGGTAGTTAAAATTTCTTAAGTTTAATTCCTGCACGATATTCCATTATGTGAATATAGCACAATGTATGCATTTTAGTGTTGATGGATGTTTGAGTTCTGTTCGGTTTGGGGCTATCATGAATAATGCTATTTTGAATGTTCCTGTGCATGTCTTCCATGAACATAAATACCAAAGAGTGGAATTGAGAATTTAGAGCAAACACATTTGTTCAGCACCAATGGGATATTGGCAAAGAGATTTCCAGTGGTAGTGCCTATATGCCTACCCTTGGCATTACAAATCTTTTTCATTTGCACATATAAATAGTGGTAATATTAATGTTTGAATGGCAATGAAGAAGCTGCTCCTTCATAATAAATTGGTCATGTATGACTATAAAAATGTGAAAATCAGAGATTTAACTAGGTCATAATTGTGAGAGTAATAGCTTAGGTTAAGTTTACATAAAGAAAGACTCATTCATAAAGAAAGCCTCAACAGAGCAAAGCTTTCTTTGGACATTATGCTGTGCTTCTGAATTGTTGAAAGAATGATGATTTGCTAATTATGCTGATCTGTGTATAAAAGCTAGACTTAAAAAAAAACAAACCCAGACAACATAGCCATTAAAAAACAGAACACTCTCATTATCCAAATCATGAAAGCATGCATGTGAAAATCATGAAAGAAGACACTATTATTTCTCACATTGAATTTATTTCTCAAGCTTAAATTACTAGTTAGGCTTTATTGGAATTCTGAAAAATTTGAGAGGTATTGTACAATGAAGAGAAGTAAACCCAAAGTCTGGAACTTATTATAGTTATTATTTAATCATGATGACATTCTAGCTGGTGCCTTCTGTGAATATTTTAACAATTTCAAATAGCTTCTCTCCCTCCATCTTCCCTCTTCCCCCTTCCTTTTTCCCCCCTCCTCTCCTCCTCTCCCTCTTTCACAAACACAGACACAAATACAAATATGTGCCAGAAAACAGTCACTGGTATTGCCTCCACTGCTGATCCCTTCTCCCCCCATGCCCCAACTAATTTTCAATCATTGTTCTTGTCTCTCCTGAGGCTATTTAAAAAAAGACACCACATCTCATCAAGTTGTGCATGTGAAATATGTGCAGCTCTTTGTGTATCAGTCATACTTCAATAAAGTGTTTTTTCAAAAATCACACAGAGATATGACTTGAGCTCTACAGACAATTCCAAATGAGAAATTCCAAAATGTTGTGAACATTTTTATGCTAAGTGGTACAAGTTCCAAAAATGGTATTTTCTAAAGGGAGTAATGGGCATTCAGGTATAAAAATTCTATTGCATTTTTAAAAAGTTTCATTACTTCATGGTCAGATCTCATGTTTCTTACATGTTCTTAAGTTAAACCTCTTTAGGATATAGTGTTATGGACAAGGTTTTGGCCTTTTGCAAGTTGTTCATTTCTAGTTACTCATTTTCAACTAAATGCTTATGCAGATCTAAAATAAAATACTTAGATCTGATCATAGTCCAGATTTTTTTTATGAGAGTTTGATACAATACTTTTACTTTTTTGTGAATAATAATTTTTAGCAATGGGCTGTCTTTCATACACTTCCTGTTGCTTTTCACTCTTCCATTATTTTTTTAATTTTTGAAATTTTTAATAGAAAACAAATGAGAGATTTAAAATGTTTTCTCAGATATGTGAAAATTTTAAGATAAGATACATACCATTGACAGATGATGCAGTAGACCAGAGATCTATTAAGACTTTAGCTACGCCCATTCATTTACGTATTTTCCTCTTTCCTCCAGTTTTTGACATACAACATTGTATAAGTTTAAGTTGTACAATATAATGATTTGATATATGTATATATTGCTAAATGATTACCATAATAAGTTTAGTTATCATCTACCCCTTCATGTAGTTACAAATCTTTTTTTCTTGTGATGAGAACTTTTAAAATCTACTCTTAGCAACTTTCAATTATACAATACAGTGTTGTTAACTATAGTGATCGTGCTGTCTATTACATCTCCAGGACTTATTTATGTTATAACTGGAAGTTTGTACCAATTAGCCACCTTCACCCCATTCTCCCACCGCTATCCCTAGCCTGTGGCAACCACAAATCTAATAAGTTTCTATAAGTTTGGTTTTCTTAGATTCCACATTTAAGTGAGATCATACAGTATTTGTCTTTCTCTGACTTATTTCACTTAGTATAATGCCCTCAAGTTTCATCCATGTTGTCACAAATGGCAGAATTTTCTTTCTTTTTTTTTATGATTGAATACTGTGTTTCCTCAAAAATAAGACCTACCTGGACAATCAGCTCTAATGCATTTTTTGGAGCAAAAATGAATATAAGACCCAGTCTTATATAATGTTATATAAGACACGGTCTTATTTTACTATAGTGAAATATATAACATTATATAAGACTGGGTCTTTATAGTAAAATTGTATAAAACCCGGTCTTATTATTATAGTAAAATAAGACCCCGTCTTATATTAATTTTTGCTCCAAAAGACGCATTAGAGCTGATTGTCCAGCTAGGTCTTATTTTTGGGGAAACAGTAGTATTCCATTTTACACACACACACACACACACACACACACACACACACACACACCCTATTTTCTTTATCGATTCATCCTTTGATGGGAACTTAGGTTGTTTCCATATCTTGGCTGTTATAAATAATGCTGCAATGAATATAGGGTACCGATATCTCTTTGGGATAATGATTTCATTTCCTTCTGTTATATACCTAGAAGTGGGATTGGTGGATCATAATGGTAATTCTATTTTTAATTTTTTAAAGAACTTCTATACTGTTTTCCATAGTGGCTGCACCAATTTACATTCCTACCAACAGAGCTGCACAAGGGTTCCCTTTTCTCCACATCCTCGCCAGCATTTGTTATCTCGTATTTTTGATGATAGCCATTCTAACAGGTGTGAGGTGATATATCATTGTGGTTTTGATTTGTATTTCCTTAATGATTAGTGATGTTGTGAGCACCTTTTCATGTACCTGTTGGCCATTTGAATATCTTTGGGAAAATGTCTATTCAGGTTCTTTGCCAATTTTTAAATTGGATTATTTGGGTTTTTTTTGCTATTGAGTTGAGTAAGTTCTTTATATATTTTGTATTTTAAGCCCTTATTTGATATATGGTCTGCCAACATTTTCTTTCATTCTGTAGGTTGCCTTTTCATTTTGTTGATTCTTTTGCTGTGCACTCTTCCATCTTAAAGCTTGTCAGGTTTTTGCTTCAGACATACCCACCAGGAAGCTACTGGTAATGTGTTCGATATGGAAATGTTGACTTTTCATAGATATGCTTTGGAGGTTTGTAACTTTGCAACTATAGGTCAAGAAAGGGAGCTTTTGCATGTCTTCTCTACCTTCCTGGTAAAGCTACTACTCCTTAGGTCAGTACTGTCCAATAGAAATATCAGTGAAAGCACATGGGTCATTTTAAAATTTCTATTAGCCACATCAACATAAATAAAAAGAAGGGAAATAAATATTAATAATTTTATTTAACTAATATCCAAAACATTATTATTTACCATGTAATTAAGATATATTACCCACTTTGTTTTGTTTTTGGACTAAGTCTTAAAAAACTGGTGTGTATTTTATACATATAGCACATCTTAATTTCGACTAGCCACATTTCAAGTGTCGATAGCTACGTGTGCCTAGTAGCTGCTGTATCTGCAGGCTCATACCTGGAACTAATTTCAGTTGTGACTTAAGTCTGGACCAGTAGCACACGATTTCAGGAGTCTTAATAATCTATAGGAAAAGTTGTATATTTTGAGGAAAAAAGTTTTGCCTACACATTGTCTTTCCTATTTTTATAAATTAAAGTTAAATATTTGGGGAATTTCCTTAGAAATAGTGACCTTTTCATTAGGTGAGTTAGCTCCAGCAACCTTTGTCATGCAGCAGTTCTTTCTTTTTCTTTTTTTCCTCTAGACATCAACAAGTTTCTGTGGATGGTCCGGATTGGAGGCAGCACAGACACAGGCAGACATATTAAGGAGCATGATTATTATACTCCAACGGGGGAATTCCGTGTGGATCGTGAGGGTTCTCCAGTGCTGCTCAACTGCCTTATGTACAAGATGTGTTACTACCGCTTTGGACAGGTCTACACTGAAGCCAGTGAGTGATTCATAACATTAGTAACAATAGTAAGAACAGTGGTGGCTAACACAGTGTTTTTCATATATCAGGCATTCTTCTGTTTTACATCTGTTAACTCATTTAATCCTCACAGCAACCCAAAAGGTAGCTAATATCATTGCCATTTTATATATGAAGAAATTGAGATACAACTAGGATACTTAACTGCCCCAAATCACATGACAAGTGAGTGGCAGAGTCAGGTTAAATTTAGGCAGTCTGGTTCTAGATTCTATGCTTTCACCCATTACTTTTTATTGTCTGTCAGTAAAAGGTATTGTGATGGAGAAAGGAATGAAGGGGGTTAGAGTAGACAAAGTACTTTTCATTTCTTCAGATAAATAGATGAAGAGTAATTTGATTAGGTTAAGTCTTTCCTTCTGACTTCAATTCCTTGGTTTTGCACTAGGGACAATTTCTGAACTAGGTGCAGTCCTTTGCCTTCTGTTAGGTTCTTCTCTGATCCATGGAAGGGTTACTAGTGTATCACAGATGCCTCTGGGTGGCAGTCCTCAGGAACAGAGGGGCTTGGAAGTCAGCCCTCCACCTCTTAGAAGATGTAACAGGAAGCATCATCTTGGAGAGGACTTGAGTTAGGGGAACACTTGATTTGCCTTTACTACCTGATGTCCTTGTCCGCAGGCCCTACTCTCTATAAACAAACGGCAGGCTAAGGAATAACATTCCAATTAGTAGATGATTTACCAAATTGATTGTTTCCTTAGGAAATCAGCGCTATAAAAAGACGTGTCTCTTTTTTTGTCCCTTTCTAGAGCGTCCACCAGGCTTTGACCGTGTGCGGAATGCTGAGATTGGGAATAAAGACTTTGAGCTTGATGTCCTGGAGGAAGCATATACCACAGAACACTGGCTAGTCAGGATATACAAGGTGAGCAGATGTGACACTAAGAAAGCTGCTGTCATGTTTGTAGATTGATTCTAGTGCTTAACAAGTGGGCCACGTATTGCTAAAATAGGGACATTTCTAATGTCTGGAAAGTAGCTGCGACTCAGAATTTTACTGTTTTTATTTAGGTTGTTCTTAGGGAGTAGACACCCTAGTCTGCTGTCATTTTGGCAGTGGTTGCAGTGATAGTTTTTCAGTTGCGGCTGAACTTGATCTGTTTTAGTGATTATCAGGCTTGGAGAGGAGGGGAAAGAGAAAATGTTTGTGTTTTTGAACGTCATTTTCTTTCTTAACAAAGAATTTATGGCATAGAGTCACACAAAAGTGTGTTATATCTGTTACATAAGAAAACATTGAGACCCCTTGATATATTTGGAGGATAGATCATTTATAATGCTCCTTACAGTGATACTCCAAAAGGCTAAGCAGAGAGTAGCTGGTCTCAAACCAGTGCTCGTTTACTAACAAAGCCAAATCAGGCAGCAGAATCCATTGAAACCCCTCCCTGTCTGGGTGAACCCATCCCGGTAGAGTAGCTCTCCCAAGTTGACCTGATTGTAGATATTAAACTGACATCTTTATGTTGCAGGTAAAGGACCTGGATAATCGAGGCTTGTCAAGGACATAAACAACACGTCCAGCTCTAATATGCTTCGCACTGAATGCGTCACGTTTAGGACACTGAAGACGTTTTTAAATATGCAGTTTATAAGAACAGACCACAATGGAATTGAATTGTCTGGAAGTTTTGCCCTGGGCAGTATGGGCTGGGCCAAATGGAGTGATTTTTATAATTCTGAGATTACCAAATGAAGTGTCATGGCTTTACTTTGGTCAATTAAAGGGGGGCAATTTTTTTTTTTTTAACGTGCCTTATTTGTTTTGACTTATGGACTGATTTGAGGAGGGCAAAACTCTATGCTGAGCTGATAGAAGGACAGAAAGCAGACCTCATCCATGGCTTTCAGCTCCCTAAATAAGCTGTGTAGGGGCATTCTGTCTTCTCAAATCAGAAAAACTAACAAGGACTAGCTCAGATCCTACATATACAAACAATTTTGTCATTTCAAAAATTACAGCACCTAACACAATGCCTTGCACATGGTGGGTGCTCAATAAACTTTTATTGAATGAATGTTTGTGGGACCAGAGGAGTTGCCATTTATGGGCAGGAAAGGCAGCTGTGTTGCCGTCTTGTCTCTGTTCTGAACATATCTTGTCTGTAGAGGCTTTGTGATTTTATGAGGGAGTAAAGGTGGCTAGCCAGACCTGATCTCAGTATTCTTTGGGACTAGTTAATAGGGGTTTTTTGTTTTGTTTATTTTTCGAGCAGGAAAAAATCAAGTGAAACTAAATCAGCAGTTTTGAAGACTCAAGGCAAACTGAAATTATTCTCATTCTCAGTGGAGGAAGGAACGCCTCCAACATTATGTATAGAACTTGATGGTCAATAGGTGATCTTGATTCAAGTGAAACACAATCATGCATAACTATTTGAAAGCCAGCTTTTCAGTACTCTCACCATGATACAGCGAATGTTTCTTTATTCATTTCCTTTTGCTTGTGCACTAAAACTATTGCAGTTGTTTAAAGGTGAGCTTCTTTATCCCTTAGTCTCAGCCTATTTGTTGTTATATGCCACTAACAATCTCCATGATCTGGTTTTGAAGTCATTGCCAAATAAGCTACAAATCAGAAGGAAGAAGTGCTATTAGCAGGTACACAGAGAGCAGTGCTAGACTGACTGCAGTAAAGGGGACGAGTAACTAAAAAACATTTTAAAGCACAGTAGTCCCATGGTTATTTAATATCAAGATAAACAATCTTATGTTCAGTATAGTAGGACATTATAAGTTTTTTACAACATAAGACATATCAGTGATGTATATAAACCCTAAGTCATTAAAAAAATACATGTAAGGTTAACTGTTTAGTGTTACCTGTTTAAGAAATGGGAGCAATTATATGGCTTTTATGTAAATCAAAATGGTGCTCCTAGAGGGTATGCTCAGGTGTACTTGTATATCCAGGAAACTTAACCTTCTAAACCAATTTGTATACCAAGTGCTTCAACTGTGGGTGAGACTTAGATTTGGTATAAGATTTGATTTACTATATGTAAATACATGACTTGATTTATATACAGAATTCCTCCCTAGTGGAAGAGCTTATTCTGAGGTTATTTAAAAAAAATTTTTTTTACCAATATGAATAATACCAGTTAAAGATTATTAGTGGTCTTCCTCCGTAGTATATATGGGATAACCCTTTAACTTATCACTGTAGGTGTTGCTCTGATGATTTTAATTTTGTTACTTTCTAGGCTACATGAAGCCAACTTTTTAAAAAATTTACTTTTCATTTTCATTGTTACAGTTCACTTAGTGTAAAAAAAAAAATCTAATTCTAACACAAGTGTTTTCCACTTCCCAGAGATAACCACTTTCAACTCTGCTGATTCTCACATTACTTACTTCCATCTCATTAAATAACTTGCTTTACTTTGCTATGTGTTGATTTTTCGATTTTAGGTATCTGTTGACTTTCTGGTATGGAAATTGATGATTTAGCTCTTTTTCACCATCCTTATATTCCCATGGACCACACACATTCTTACCATTACGGTTCTATTGTTATAATTTAGGTCAGCTCAGTAGCTTTTACCTTGCGGCTTTTCACAACTAGGCCATGCGATAGACTTTCTACTTTTTATCCCCTCTGCATAACTTGGAGTTTTTCATTTGTACTTATCACTAATTTCTCCCCAAACTCTCATTTGTGTCAACTTCCTTTTAATATGTTCAGATTCATTAGGTATTCAATGTCCAATTTGGTTTATTCTCCAGGTTTACTACACATCTCTTGGGTTGGTTATCTTCTCACTTTCACATTATGTGTGTTAATCCCAACTTCTTTCTTGATTTGTCACCTCTACCTTCCTGAGAAAGTATGGGAGATAAATTTCTTGAGCTCTTGCATGTCTCATGTCACACTCGATTGATAGATTGGCTAGGTATAGAGTTCCAGGTTGTGAATAACTTTTCCTTAGAATTATGTTGAAGGCGTTGGCCCGTTGTTTCTCTCTTCTAAGTGCTAAGTGCGATTCTGATTAATTTTTTGCATGTGTTCTCTTTCCCTCTCACTCCCACCCCGACCTCTTAGGATCTTCCTTTCTTAATACTCTGTTTGCAGCACACACTGTAGAGAAAATGGAGTTAAATGACCTGAAAACTTTATTACGTGAAGCCTAAATTTGTGATATGGTTAAAAATTCTCATAAGCACTTTAAAGTGCTCTGGTCTTGTTTTAAAACACATGCATTTTTGTGTAAAATTTTACACTTACTTTATTCCATTATCAGGAACTCAATCAAGAGCTAGGTATGCTCAGTGGATGTGGCCCGGCTTTAAGAACTGGAGAAATTAATGGAGATGATCTTACCTGCGCCGAGTTCCCAGTCTAGTTTACTGTCAATGGAGAATACCTGTCTAAGTTTTCCCCATTATTTTGTGCTCAGGCAGGTCCCTTTCCCCAGAATTTACTTTCTCATTTAAACTGGTTACTCTCCTTTTAAAATTTGCATTGTAAAATGAGGCGAAACAGCCTTTTTGTTCTACCTGCCTCTTTCTTCCACATTAAGAACGAGAAGACAGGACTAGCGTACGAAGTTGCTCGTCCTTCAAAACGGGTGGAGCTAAGGTACTGTTCTGGAGCTGGCTGAGACAAGACGGGGCAAAATTACCTCAGACTAACGAGAGCTTTCACCGGATGCCTTCCCACCTCATGACCAACCGGCCAGGCTCTGAGGCTGCCGCTCCCCGCAGAGGTCCCGTCGTCATTCCCAGCACCGGTTCTCGGCAGCCCTTCCCAGCTCCTCGGCCAGAGCTCGGCCTGTGCCGCACTTGAAGGTGACAGACTGAATTTGACCTCGTAGCCCTGCCCGGCCGCTGGGCAGCTGCTAGGAGACGCCAGGTCCCGGGAGGCGGCGCGCACGAGCGGAAACGCGGCGTCGCAAGTGCGCGCTCGTCTCAAGGCTCCGGCGCCGCCCGGTACCACGACGCGTCTGGGCTCAGCGAGCTTTTCGTGCGGGTCCGCTCGGCAGCCAGGACCTTCTTTCGAACCCACACTGGCCTGGCCTGGCCGGCTGAAACCTGGGCCTGCGGGGCCGGGTACCCTTCCGAGACTCGGGAACGGGAAAGCGCGCCTTCCTGCTTTACGGCAAGGGCGCGCGTCCTTGCGACAGTGTGACGCTCGCCAGTTTTGGCGGGAAAAGCGCTGCATTTGGATTCCTGTGGTGGCGGGCAGAGCACGGCCTGGTGAGGAAGGCGGCGGGTAGGGTGGCGAGGGAGTGTGGAGAGTAGTTCGGGGTCCGCATTAGCTAAGAGAAGCACGGCGACGGGCGAGGGGTTCGGAGAGACGCCCGCGGAGAGGCTGCCCCGGAGGGCGGAGGAGGGTGGTGCGAGGGTTCCCGTGGTAGAGGGACTGCAGCGACCATCCCTCCGCTGGTCTGCGTGCCACCGGCTCTTCCTGCCGCCTCTCGGGGCAGTTTGGCTCCGCCCCGGGCTCCTCCCGGCCTCGGGGACGCGGTGGGGGTTAGGAGGAGGGGCCGCGGTGGTCGCAGTTATCATTCCCCTTCACCCTCTGACTCAAAGCCTCATCTCCCACCCCTTCCCCATATCCACTGTGAGGCATTGTTTCCCAACCCCTCGCCACAACTGTTATGTTCCCTCCGAGGCTTAGGAAGACAGTTTCAGCCTTCGCTGTGCGCGGCAATGCGTACGGAAATTTACAGAACAAAACGCCAGAATTTAGAATACTTGTGTGCAGTTTAGACCTGGATAAAATATGGGTGATGCGGTGTCAGGAGAAACAGGAACTTATATTCAGGACTCAAGCCAAGACGCAGAACTCAGTGGCTTAACAGATGATTGAAGCTTGTAATCATCCCCCATCTTTTCTGGATCCTGCCTCTTACAGCCGTGGTACACAGTGGAGTCATGGCAGTGCCCTTTGTGGAAGATTGGGACTTGGTGCAAACCCTGGGAGAAGGTGCCTATGGAGAGTGAGTCTGAGTCCTTTTACCCTGCTTTCACACTTCCTTTTTTCTCTCTCTGAGTACATATTTGTTGTTTTGGAGTTGTTTATTACAGTAGAATGGGGCCTTAGAAAACAGATGTCTGCATTGCAATCCAAGAGTTTTTGGGAACTGAAGCTATACAGTCTTTTGTAAGGATTTTTCTTTTTTCTTTTACATTTTCCTTGTAAAGAGCTGAAAGAGACCGCTGAAGTCAGTTTCTCCTCCCCCCATAGTCCTTCTTGGGGTTTAGTCATAGTGATTAAATGAACAAATGAACAGACTCTGGCGTCAGACTGCCTGGTGTCAAATCATCAGTCTGTCACATACTGGTCATTGTTTTGTTCTTAGGCAAACTTCTTGGTATCGTTGTGTGCCTGTTTTCTCAGCTGAAAGATGGCAATAATAGTACTTACCCCATAGGTGCTTAGAACAATTAAACCACTGGCATTTATAGTGTCAGATTTATAAATGTTAGGTGATGTTATTAAAATTAAATGAATAGAGCATGTGTATATGTGATGTGGCCTAGAATTGCTATTATCCTATTTTAATGTATTTTCTTAACTATTTATTAAATGACTTTGGTTCTTTAGCATGACTTCTTTGGAGCATTAGCTATTGTACTTCATATTTCAGAAGGGAGTAGTATATGTTGAGAGCATGGCAGAAACTATTTCCATGGTTTCTTCTTGGTGGAGAGAGTAATAAAGGTAAAATAGTTTTGGATGGGTCATGTTTAGTTTTTTGAAGTTTTAAAAGAAATAGAATTCATACGTCTGAAATGCTACAACTTTTCCTTTTCCTTTTTTAGAGTTCAACTTGCTGTGAATAGAAGAACTGAAGAAGCAGTTGCAGTAAAGATTGTAGACATGAAGCGTGCCATAGACTGTCCAGAAAATATTAAGAAAGAGATCTGTATCAATAAAATGTTAAATCATGAGAATGTAGTGAAATTCTATGGTCACAGGAGAGAAGGCAATATTCAATATCTATTTCTGGAGTATTGTAGTGGGGGAGAACTTTTTGATCGAATAGGTATGGAAAAAGATTTAAGATAACTATTCTACTAAATACATTTCTAAATTTGTTTTTTAATCTTGAGTCTGCTATTTGGTCATTATCCATTCATAATTGCTTATGCACAGAGAAATTGGAGTAAATTTTTTTGATTTTGCAACTTATATTAACACGTGAAAGCATATATAGAGTCATCAAAGAAAAGGTTTTTCTCAAGTTGTATAAGTGATTTGGTTGGTATTGCTGTTTTGTAGAATTTAAGAATGATAAACTAATCACGTGGTGAAGTATAAGTGCACAGCATTGTTTGCTTATATAATTTTTTTGGTAGACATTCTAGTTACATGAAATTATTGCATACATTTACAGATTCAAAATAATAGCATGTTGTGTCCTCTTTATTTAAGTGAAATAATTTAGAGTTTTCTAGGATTGCTTTGTATATATTAAGTAAATTCTGTGTCTGCTAATTACGTGTTCTATGTAGATTCAAAGGCTTGATGTTACAGAACACTGAGAAGTACATAAAATATATTTTGTGGTTCTAAATTTATTATGTAAGCTATAGAAGTAACAGTTAAAACCAATTATAAGAATTTGGTGTGTATGTCAGGAGAGAATTGAATATAAAAGCAAGAGTTAAGGGAGATCGAGATATAAAAAGATAACTGGCAATAGAACATTTCTTAATAAAACTTTGCTGAAGGAACTTCACAGGCATTCATGATTTTGTAGTGTGAAAGATTATATGAAGTTTAAATCTGTTGTGAAATATTTCGTGAAATTAGCTTAGATTTGCCCAAGCTTCCACTTTGACAGTTACATTTCAGGAATGAGAACAATATTGACATGGCTTTTTGAAGAAATTAGGGGAGGATTTGAAAGATACCAAATGAATCATGGTTAGTATAAGATAAGCAGGGGCTTTCAAGGTCTGGCTTTCATTCTTCATTTGGATGATAGTTTGTTATTTCTGTCTAATTTTCCTGTGATGTTCACTTATTTTTGCCACATAACAGATGGGGAAATGTGAGTTATTAAGTATTATATGTGTAAATGGACTCCAGAGTCTTAATTGTTAGCATAGGATTCTGTTTGCTAAACTACAATCACAAGTGGTTAACCTTATAATTAGCAGTCTGTGTGGTTGATATTTGATTATATTTACCTGATATACTAACTTTCATAATTAATTCTTACAGAGCCAGACATAGGCATGCCTGAACAAGATGCTCAGAGGTTCTTCCATCAACTCATGGCAGGCGTGGTCAGTACATTTGTCTCTTTTACTTAAAATTAGTATGAATGATGTAAGTTACTAAATTCGGGTATGCTTCTTTCTGCTTTCTTCTTAGATTTATCTGCATGGTATTGGAATAACTCACAGGGATATTAAGCCCGAAAACCTCCTGTTAGATGAAAGGGGTAAGTTTAACATTTTGTCACTGCTACCTAAATTATTTTAATACAGCCATGCAAGTCTGTTTCAAGACTTTTGCATTACTGAAATTTCAGGGCAAACAAATTTGAAAAATCTAGGAAATTTGGAGACTTATAGCATATTCAGATTTCATAAGTCCTTCATTATATAGTTGTAGATGAGACAGAGAAATCTGAGTATCAACAGTCTTAAACAACTCTTTAATGAAGTTATAAAGGAAAGATTCTGTTGGAATAGCCTGGACTTTAGCCTTGTTCTATTTGTGCTTTCTAATCTATGACTTGGATAAAGATGCAAGGAGTTTATATTTTATGGGTGTCATAAAAACTGAGAGGAATGAATAGTGAAAGTCTTAGCTTATAGAATCAGTATAAAAAAAGATGACAGAAATGTGGTACATTTATGGGGGTGCCAAAAAACATGTATATACATGACTTGTATTTATCTTTTGTTAATACATTTTTTTTCCTTTCTTAAAATGTGTATACATTTTTTTTTGGCACCCCCTGTGTGTAATGGAATATTACTCGGCTGTAAAAAAGAATGATGTCTTACCATTTGCGACAACATGGATGGACCTAGAGGGTCTATCTTATTAGGCTAAGTGAAATAAATCAGACTGAGAAAGACAAATCCCATATGATCTCACTTATATGTATGTGGAATCTAAAGAAAAAAATAAACGAACAAATAAAACAGAGACAGACTCATAGATACAGAGAACAAACTGGTGGTTGCCAGAGGGTACAGGGGTTGGGGAGCTGGGTGAAAAAGGTGAAGGGATTAAAAAATACAAATTAGTAGTTACAAAATAGTCATGGGGATGAGAAATACAGTGTAGAGAATATAGTCAATAATGTTGCAACAACTGTGTATAGTGCTAGGTAGATACTAGACTAATTAGTGGGATCACTGTGTAAGTTATATAAATGTCTAACCACTGCTGTACACCTGAAACTAATATTTAATGTCAACTGTAACTGGAAAAAAAAGTTTGTGTTTTCTTTTCCCAAAAAACAGATGTTGGCAGTGCAAAAAAAAAAAAAAAAGATGACAGCAATGTTAGCTGCATGGGGTAGTGATTTTTATCTGTTTTGTTTAATGCTCTATTTAGTGCATTAGAATCGTGTCTGGAAAATAATAGGCATTCAAAAATATTTATTGAATGAATGAATTTAGCAGATCGGAGAGGTGGGTCAGATTCCCTACAAGTTTTCTAGTAGGGAAAAATCTAAAGTCTAGTATTTGGATTGAAAAAAATAACCAAATTAGTACACTTGAGTGGCCTATCTTTGCCAGTAAAGCAGGTTAAAAAAGACTTTTACTAGGCAGCAAACTTAATAGTAGTCTAATAATAGTCTCCAGTGTAATTTGGTCATTAGAAAACTAAGTTTATATTATTGAGAATTAGGAAGGTAGCAGTCTAGTACTTATCTGGTGAGGCCACACTGGAAATAATGGGTATCCGGGGATAATACTGTAGAAAGCGTGTAGATCACTGAAGTTTATAGGAGAGTGACCAGAATGATGGAAGGACTAGAAACTAAAATAAGGAATAATTGAAGGAACTCGGGAAACCTGCTAATTGTTAAACACAGTACTTCAAAACACTTGGGTGAAAACTGGACAGAAGCAACCTGAATTAGTACAAGGATGAACCTCATTAATGGGTCTGTCCGAAAACTGAATAGGTTGCTTTGGGAAATAGCGAGATTATAGCATGAGGGTCAAACACTGCATTATTAATTATCAGGGACTTTGCAAAGGGCATTTACACATTGCTTGGATAGTTGGACCAAAGTACTTTTAAGATCATATTCAACCTTGAAGTTTACTGTTTCTGGCAGTGTTATTCCTCAGGACAATAGTGTACTGTCTTACCAGCATCCTTCTAATTTCTCCCTGAACCTATAATTGATCATACAAGGGGATAAATTAAGAAAAGGCTCTATGTAAACAATGGTGTTGTGAATATGTAATACTATCTGGAACATGAAAACTTTGTTCCCTAACTAAAAATAGTGGGATTTTTTTCTCTTTATAAAGATAAAAGATGGTCATGAAATATGATCAAAAGTATAAAGAAGAAAGTAAAAAACTATGAGAAACCCACCAATTAGTCACAACCACTATTAATGTTTTGGTGAATATCTTTTAGATATTCTTTTATTAGCTCATCTACTAACCTAGCTACTTAAGATCCTCCCTTGGTTATTTAGCCTTCTGCAAGTTGCTTCATAAGGCACATAGCAAAACTTTAGTTGTTCAGAAATTGGCGTATGGGAAAAAAGGAATTGTAGAATGGCTTTTTGATGCATCCTGAGAAGTGAGCACAAGCTGGGACAATTGCTTTTGCTTCTATTTTTCATTCTGTTTCCATTACTTTGTGAATGCTAATAGCTTGATGGTATTATAATCAATTCCTCTCTTTCCTTGTCTACAAATTAAATCCTTTTTTGAGTAAATGCAGGTTTCAAGCTACATAAAATCCTCCAGAAAAAGCGATTCCATGTCTGTAAATATAGAGACTGTATCGCATAGTGTTAAGAGCTTGGGCTTTAGAGTCCTTTGAACCTAGGTTTAATCTAGGCTGCCTCATAGTAGGCGTGTGGCCTTGGGTAAGTTACTTAACTTCTCTCTGCCTTACTTTCCTCATCTATAACATGGGGATAGTAAGAGAAACTACTTGGGTTGTGAGTATAAAGATCTATATAAACACCTGTGTACCTATCTGGCTTAAAAAATAAACCTTAGGGGCGGCTGGTTGGCTCTGTTGGTTAGAGCACAATGCTCATAACACCAGGGTCACCGGTTCAATTCTCACATGGGCCAGTGAACTGCACCCTCCACAACTAGGTTGAAAACAACGACTTGACTTGGAGCTGAGTTGTGCCCTCCACAACTAGATTGAAGGCAACAACTTGACTTGGAGCTGATGGGTCCTGGAAAAACACACTGTTCCCCCAATAAAATTAACAAAATAATCAGTTGGTAGAAAATTATTAAAAAATAAAAATATAAATAAAACTTTACACATATATACATGGCTGACAGCAGTGGTGTTTATAATAGCAAAAACTGGAAACAATCCAACAATAGAATCGATAAATTATGAAATGGATGATTTACAGCTATAAGTAATGACATGGATGAATTTCTGGAATATGACAGAGCAAAAAAAAAGGTTACAGAAGAATTTACACGTATGATGCTTCTATTTATATGAAGTTCAAAAATATATAAAATCAAATATGTTATTTGGAGATACACACATTAAAAAAAACAAAAGAAAGGGCATAATGTAACAAAACTCAGAATGATGGTTATCTCTGAGAAGGTAAGAAAGACAATATATTTAGGGAAATTTTTATAGGGGATTTCAAACGAAATAGAACGTTCTTAAACTGGGTGTTGGATGAGCAGATGTTCATTGTATTGTTCATATCTTGCATATTATTCTTTTGTTTCTATTCAATAATAATACTAACAAAAAATGGAACATTACCAATATAGTTGAAGTCCTCCTGTGTATTCCTTCACAAATGTATTTCTCTTTCTTTTTCTCAGAAGTAACCACACTCCTCAATTTAGAATTTATTATACAGTAGTACCTCGGTTTTCGAACGTCTCTGTCGACGAATATTTTGGTTTACGAATGCCGTAAACCCGGCAGTAAACGCTTCGATTTTCGAACACACCTCGGAAGTTGAACATGTCACACGGCTTTTGCTGAGTGCAAGATCCTGAGGCCTAGCTGTCGGCTGTTTTCGAACGTTTCAGAACTCGAACGGTCTTCGGAATGGATTATGTTCGAAAACCGAGGTACCACTGTATACAGTTCTCTACCTGAGTATTATGTTGCAAACTTTATGAAACAAAATCCAAGGAACTCTATGGTCACCCATTAGTATATTCAGTGATTACTACTTATAAGTAACTTGGAACTCTAATCTCAGTGGTATATCAAGATTGTGTCACATATAGATATTAAAAGGATAATTACAGTAGCCACGTCCCAAGTCAAATACAGGTAAACATCAGTGGCTTACATATTATATTATGCAGATGTAATTGATTTGTAAAGAATTCCATCTTTTGGGACAGTTGTTTCTAGCTTTTAAAAAATAGAACAGTGATGACTATAAATTTGTGCACAGACGCAATATAAAAATGGGGTCGTGTTATAATGAATATTTGTTATGATACATATCTTTTTTTCCCACTTAAACCTGATTCCTTGTCAATACATATAGATATACCTTTTCTAACAATTATCTACATAGTTTCATTGTGTACATATATTATAAGATTTAATTATTTCTTTATCGATGGACATTTAAGTTATTTACAAGAAATGTTGCTATGAATATCCTATGCTTGTGAATTTATGGGAGTATTTCTATGGATATCATGCTATAAAAATTACTAGTTCAAAGAGTGTGAATATTTCGAATTGTGATATCTTTAGCCAGATTGCCCTCTAAAAACGTTGAAAATAGGGAATCTTGCCTAACTCCTCTAAGACTAGGTTAGATTCCTTTGCTATAAGATCTTGTAATGTTCTATATTTTCATAACCTTCCCAACAGTTTTCTATTCTTAGTCTTCTCCAATAATTTATCTGCCTACATTTGCTAGTACAGTGTCAGGCAGTTACAGCAGATATTCACCAAGTATAAGTTACATTGAAAGTTCTGCCTGAATTGGTGTGTGTTGATGATGGGAAGTCAGAGAGGAATGTGCTTTTCTGGTTTGTTTTTGTACAGAGTTCCTCCTCCTTTTCTCAGCTTAGGCCCTTTGACAAGAAGTTCTGGTAGTTTGCAGATCTTCAGTTTCGGTGTGTCGTAAAATATTTTCTTCCTGCTGCTGGGAAAGTTAAGCCTAATTTATTACTGATGTCTCCTTGCTGCACTCTGCACACCCCGATGAAGGGCTTGGCTCTGCTTTTAGCCTAAGTCTGGAGTGCCCGTTCCCAGAAAGGCAACCCCTTTTGACTTCAGTATCCGTCTTTAACCAGGTCCAAACTGTTTTGTGTATTGATGATATTTCTCTGAAATTAATAGAAGTGACAAGGCCTTTTTTTTTTTTTTCAATTTTGGCTAGGTGTTGCTATCTTTCATTTCTTCTTTCTAAAAATTTCTTTTTTGGTCACTTTTAAGGTAGAGAAGTTGTACAAACCTTAAATAACACCAGTGATTTTTTCAATAAAACTTAATTCCTTTCAGTTTATCTTGTTACAAAAATTTTTATCCAGTGCCATCTGTTTTTTCCTTTGGTTTAGATAATCTCAAAATCTCTGACTTTGGCTTGGCAACAGTGTTTCGGCATAATAATCGTGAGCGTTTATTGAACAAGATGTGTGGTACTTTACCTTACGTTGCTCCAGAACTTCTAAAGAGGAAAGAATTTCATGCAGAACCAGTTGATGTTTGGTCCTGTGGAATTGTACTTACTGCGATGTTGGCTGGAGGTAAGAGCTATTTAATCATGATAATACTATCCTGTGGAAAGCCAGATTTGTTATAGCAAAATAAACAAAATAAACCAAGGGAATCCATACTTATATGATAAAATTTTAATAGTAAGTTACTTATAACTAAGTTGGAACTTTTAATCCCAAACATTTTTAAAAGTGAAGTATGTATAGCTATTAAATGAAATGTCACAGTAGCTCTTGCTTTTAAGATTCATGTGAATACTTTTGGAAAGAGTTAGGCAGGAAATGGTTCATCCATTTTTGAGTGCCTCTAAAATTTCTGAGTTGGTATTCTTAGTTTGAAAACCATATTGAATTAATTTGGAGGAAATGGATTTGTATTGTTGATTATTTTCCCTTAAAATCTTTACTACATAATGATAAGAACACTCAGAAAATTGAGACTTGTTTCTGTTTTAGAATTACCATGGGACCAGCCCAGTGACAATTGTCAGGAATATTCTGATTGGAAAGAAAAAAAAACATACCTCAACCCTTGGAAAAAAATCGATTCTGCTCCTCTGGGTAAGTGGGTTATCTTGGTTGAAAGTACTGATTTCTTGGATAATGAAGCCTAGTAATAGTTGATTTCTTTTTCTTTTAACTTTTAAATAATCATGTAAGTAATCCATGATCCTTAAGTATGTATGTTTTTACAAAAAATGAGATCACACTACACATGCTATTTTGTTGTTTCGTGTTAATGCTTTTTGAACTTTTTCCAGGACTATAATTGTAGGTCTACATCACTGTTTTTAAAGGCTATGAAGGTAATCTGTTACATGGGCATAATGTGCCTTACAATACTTATCTAATTCACTTTGAGATTTAGATTTTTTTCTATTATTTCTGTTAAGAAAGAGATATGATGATCATCCTTATAACTTAATCTTTGTACATACCTTTAAATTGTGTAATTAAAATAAAACCCCAGAAGTGGAATTGTAGGGTTAAGGGTGTATGCAGTTTTTAATTATTATGGTTTACTTTGCCAAATTGCTTTTCAGAAAGTTTGTACAATTTCATTACAATCTCATTAATTTACATTTAAAAAAATACTTGATTAATCTAATAGACCTATAAAAATATATTCACTGTTTTTTGTTTGTTTGTTTTTAAATTTTTTATTGGGGAATATTAGGGAATAGTGTGTTTCTCCAGGGCCCATTAGCTCCAAGTCGGTGTCCTTCAATCTAGTTGTGGAGGGCGCAGCTCAGCTCCAAGTCCAGTCGCCGTTTTCAATCTTTAGTTGCCAGAGGCACAACCCACCATCCCATGGGGGAATTGAACTGTCAACCTTGTTCAGAGCTCGCGCTCTAACCAACTGAGCCATCCGGCTGCCTCTATTTACTGTTTTTTGTTTTTATTTTAATTTGGTATTAATGAGGTTATATGTCCATTATGTATTTTTAACATATTAATGTCATTAGATCTTTGCATTTGTTACAAATATTTCTCACAATTTGTCATGTATTTTAATTTTGTTTATGCTATTTTGACATACAAAAGTTTTATATTTTTATTTATTTAAATCTATTATCTTGTCCTTTGTAGTTCCTGACTGTGTTGCCAGGTGTGGAAAGGTCTTTTCCACCTCTAACATTAGAAAAAACTTGTATACATTTTCATTTGTCTCTTTATAGCTTCCTTTTTTTCATTTAAACCTTTTGCCCATTAGCAAATGATTTTAGTGGCAGAGATTTATGGATTCTTTATCAAGATAATTAAGATATCTTGAGATGCTGGAAAGTAAATTTCCCTTGTAAAACTGTGTGAATGAGGAGTTGATTTGGAACAATGAAGTTTGGTATTGAAAATGGATAAGAGGGTTTTTGTATCTTTTGTTAATGATGTCACCTGGGGAGAAACATTTCCACCTGGCTCTTTGCTACTTGTTTGCAAATAAGTAAGAATGGGATCTAGGAAGAATATTCTAAGATACAGACAGTAGCAAAGAATAATTGCATGAATCAAAGCAATAATTTAGTAGCTTTATTTTTTTTCTCTTCCCCAGAAATAATATTTGAACATAAGGAAACCAAGGGAGAATATGTTCTGTACCAAAAGCTATAGGCTTTTCTAATCTGCATGATTCTTTTGTAAACATTGTCATAATGTTTTGTTTTCAGCTCTGCTGCATAAAATCCTAGTTGAGAATCCATCAGTAAGGATTGCCATCCCAGACATCAAAAAAGATAGATGGTACAATAAACTACTCAAGAAAGGTAATATATCCTTAAAATACAAGTGTTTTTTTCTGTGAACGGAAAGGTATTTGCAAAGTCAGTATCACAAGTCAACAACGCAAGATAGCTGTGGTCTCTGCCCTGATGGAGATTATAATGTCTAGTAGGAAAAACAAATATAAAAAATAATTTTCAGTTTATTGATACATATAAAGTCGAAAATCAGAGTACTATAGCTAAGTGTTTGACAAAAGTCTTAAGTGACAGAGAAAACTTACCTTCCTGAGGAAATCACATTCAATCTAAGATTTGAAGATTAAAGGGGGAGCTGACCAGATGAGCACTAGCAAGATGAGTGGCAGATTCTGGACATAGGAAGCAACCTTTGCAGTGTCCTGGAGTTTAGAATGTGATGCATTTGAGGAACTTGAAAGAAGGCTGATGTGACGTGCATCATGCTGGCTTGTTGATCATGGTATCAGAGGTGATGGATTAGCCCAGTGTGTGATCATTGTAGGCACTCAGCAAATGTTTGTTGAGTAAATGAGTGAACAGAGAGAGCAGGAGAAGGAGAGAGGTTTGAGATGAGAACACAGAGGTTGATAGTAACCAAGTTGTGGAGGAGGGCCTTGTAAGCCACATTAAGAACTGTGGGCTTTAGCTTAAGGCTATTGGGGAAACCTTTGAGAGATTTTAAGCAAGGAAATGACACGATCACATACACCGTGTTTTTCTGAAAATAAGACCTAGCTGGACAATCAGCTCTAATGCATCTTTTGGAGCAAACATTAATATAAGACCCAGTTTTATTTTACTATAATATAAGACTGGGTCTTATATAATATTATGTAATATAATATAATATAATATAAGACTGGGTCTTATATTAATGTTTGCTCCAAAAGATGCATTAGAGCTGATTGTCCGGCTAGGTCTTATTTTCGGGGAAACATGGTATATTTTTTTTGGTCTTTTTTTTTTTAATTAGTTTCAGGTGTACAAAGCAACATAATAGACATTTTTAACACTCACAAAGTGATAACCCCCTCCCTCAAGCTACTACCCCTCTGATAGCTTATATGACTGTTAACAATAACATTGTCTTCCTTAGGCTATACTCCACCTCCCGTGACCATATATACATATGCATATATATATACACACACACACACATATATATATATATACACACATATATATAAATACTTACAGTTGACATACAATATATTCTACTTTGCTTCAGGTGTACAGCGCAGTGGTCAGGCATCTACACAGTCTATGAAGTGATCCCCTTGATAAGTCCAGTGCCCATCTGGCACCTTACATAATCTTTACAACATTGTTGATTATAATCCCCATCCTGTATTTCACATCCCCATGACTGTATTGTGACTACTAATTTGTACTTTCTAATCCCTTCAACTTCTCCCCCATCCCCACCTCCTCCCATCTAGCAACCAACATTTTTTTTTTTTTCACTATATCTCTGGGTCTGTTTCTATTTTGTTTGCTTATTTATTCTGTTTTTTAGCTTCCATGTATAAGTGAGATCATATGGTATTTGGCTTTCTCTGTCTGACTTATTTCACTTAGCATAATACCCTCTAGGTCCATTCATGTTGTTGCAAATGGTAAGATTTCATTCTTTTTTATGGCCAAGTAATACTCCATTGTATAAATGTACCACAGTTTCTTTATCTGGTTGTCTATCAGTGGGCATTTTGGTTGTTTCCATCTCTTGGCTATTATGAATAGCACTGCAATAAATATAGAGGTGAGTATATTTTTTTGAATTAGTGTTTAAAATATTTTTCTTACTGACTACTATTTTTCATTGTTTTTGATATTTTTGATCCTAGATGTAAAGAGATGGTAGCCTGGACTAGGTTAGTGACAATGGAATTGGAAAGAAGAGATAGATACCAGAGAAATTTAAGAACTAGAATTGATAGAACTGCTGGTTGTTTATATGTGGAAAGGAAAGAGAATGAGGAATTAAGGATGATTCCTTTCTAGTTTGAATAACTGTGTAAATGGTGGTATCATTTACTGGGATGTAGCTCGGAGGCAAAACAGATTTGGGGGGAAATTTTATTTGATTTTGGACATGTTGAATTTAAGAAGTTAAGTAAAATTGTCTTATAGGTGTGTGTGTAACTCAGAATTAGGCTTGAGATGTCAATTTAGGTGTTTTCTTCAAATGGATGGTAATTTACACTGATAGATGAAATTGAGTGTATGAAATTCTAAGGAATGCCAACGTTTAAGTGGTGGGTGGAGGCCAGGGGGACAGATAAGTAGCCAAAGAGATGGGAGGAACCTCAGGAGAATGTTGCTAAGAGAAGAAAATGAATGACGGTGGCAGATTCTGTTAAATGAATTAATAACATAAAGCCTAAAAATTTGTCCAGTGGATTTCATGATATGGAAGTTATTCAAGACCTTAGCAGGAAGAGTTCTGCGGGAGAGTTGGGAGTAAGTTCTAGAGTGCAGTGTTTGTACAGTGATTGATTGTAATCTAAGAGAGGTAAAGAAGCAGAGTATACACAGTTCATTCAGGAAGTTCAACTGACACAGGACAATAGCTGGAGACAAATAATTTTTAACTCTTCACTGAATGTTTCTTTTACCTTTCACCTTTTTAGTTGAAATTCATCTCTCCCCTGAGGACAATGCTTCCTCTCAAATGGTACATATTTTCTTTTCCATACTCTCTCTCTCATACCTTTCGTCTGAGAGTATGGCAGGCATCCTCTTTGATTTTCGTTATCACTTTCTCCCTTTTTCCCACATTCCTTCCCCTTTCATTTCAAATTTCATGTTATTAGACTCTACCACCCACTCTACCTCCTTGTCATAATCAACTTCTAAACCCCCAATTAAAATTCCTGCCACATTGTCACTCTCTCCAACACAATTCCATGTAATTTTTATCATGGTTCTTGGTGGTTTAAATATTTATCTGGATGATCCTTCCAATATTATCTGAGTGACCTCACATTTCTTTGACCTTCTCTCTTCTAGTGATTTTGTTTTCAAGCATCCTGCTCTGACCACCAGTGTATTTTTTTCTGGCTTCCTCTCTCTAGCACCCTGACTCCAGCAATCCTTTGACTTTACCTGAACTTGCAATCCCTTAATTCTGCTACCTTGTCACTGTCTCTTATCTGCACCCTCTCTGGGTCCTGAGTTCCATCCTCACTATTTTAAATCCCAAGGTCAGTCATTATAATACTTCTTTACATTTATATTCAACTTTCTTGCCCCATTCTCTCTTCATCATACTTACCGGGCAAAACCTAACACAAGTTGAATCCAGTTTTCTAACTACACGTAATACCTGCACAGCTCATTGCAGCTGGAGAAAAATATAAAACAATGTTCACTTTAAGTTCAGGATCACTAATCTCGAATGGGCCCTTAATTCTAGTAGGCAATCTTAGTGCATTTCCCCAGTTCTTTGACAGCCCACTCTCCTAAGTCAATTTTTATACCTTTTCTCTTCAACTTCCAGTACCTCTTCCCCATCCTCACTCTCCATTAGTGACAGTACTTCCTATTTCACGGGGAAATAGAAGCAATCACAAGGGAACTTCCACACACGCACCACCATCTCCATCCACCTAACTGCCTTTTTGCTTGTATACTTTGCTTTCTCCCCGGTTTCTGTGGATGAATTTACTGCTCCAGATGTAAGTCAGCTTTTCTCTTCTACACTAGACCCAGTTCTCTTTTGCCTACTCAGGGACATTGTCTAGCAATTCTTCTCTCTTTCTCCTGTATCATTAATTTTTCCCTCTCTACTGGATCTCTCTCATCAGCATATCAACATGCGGTTTCTCCCATCTTACTTCCTAATACATAATAGGCATAAAATATTTGAATGAATGGATTAACAAATAAAAAGGTTGGCTAGACTTAAACACGTTTAAATGGTTTGGGGACAGATCCAGCTGAAAGGAAGAGTCTGAAAGTCTAAGAGAGAGGGAGTAAAAGAGCATCTAAATCTCTGAGAAATTAGGAAAGTATTGGCTCAAGTAGAGGGATGAACATTTGATGGCCTGATACCCCACATTTAGAATATACTTGCAGGTCAGGATTTATGTAATTTGACAAGTGAGTCCTAGTAAGTTCATAATGACCACATTTCTCATAAAATCATGTAGAAAAAGCCACTATTTATTGTATAAGTATTTTGTGTTAAATAAATTAAATGTAGTTTCACTTCTTCAGGTTGCTAGTTGGTTTAATTAAAAATTATCTGCATAGAAAACTTGAAAGAATTTGTATTTACAGGTGTTTTGTTTTGTTTTGTTTTTAAGGGGCAAAGAGGCCCCGAGTCACTTCAGGTGGTGTAGGAGAGTCTCCTGGTGGATTCTCTAAGCACATTCAATCCAATTTGGACTTCTCTCCAGTAAACAGTGCTTCTAGGTAAGATTAATTAATAAAGATCAAGTAGTTGTTGAATGTAATATTTCCCATGGAAAATAATACATGTATATATATACTTTTGTTAATAAATGTCATTTTTATTGGGTGAGAATAGTAATGTGATATTAGAAAGGCCTGACAGATTTTATTTAAAGATATATTTTTTTCCCCCATATCTTAATGCGTCAGTGAAGAAAATGTGAAGTACTCCAGTTCACAGCCAGAACCACGAACAGGTCTGTCCGTATGGGACACCAGCCCTTCGTACATTGATAAACTGGTACAAGGGATCAGTTTTTCCCAACCCACATGTCCGGATCATATGCTTCTGAATAGTCAGTTACTTGGCACCCCAGGATCCTCACAGGTAAGGAAATTTAGTTTTTCAAATAAATAACGGAAGCCCTTTATGTTTTATTGTCTTAAAGTCTTTTTTTAATGTATAAATCTTAACAGTATTAACCTTTTAATTTATGCAGATACATATTTTTTGACAAGGAAGAGAGAATTAGAAGAGACCTTCATGCTTAAGAATCTTAAATCACAGAAAAGAATTTTCAGACAAAATAGCTATGATGTGATTGCTTTTGGTGATATCAGATTTATTCTGCTTTCCTTTATTTGACATGTAGAACCCCTGGCAGCGCTTGGTCAAAAGAATGACACGATTTTTTACCAAATTGGATGCTGACAAATCTTATCAATGCCTGAAAGAGACTTGTGAGAAATTGGGCTATCAATGGAAGAAGAGTTGTATGAATCAGGTATATTTTTTTTAAATTTTCATTGTATCTTTTCCTAAAGAAAAATTTAAATGTTTGAGTAAAAAATTATCATTAGCAGAATACTTTTAAAATGTAATTAGTTTAGTTTGAAAAAAACAATTGAAATTGAAGGCATTTAAATAGAATGTTCTTTAAGAAATAATATTTCTTAAAAGACTTCTCTAAGTTTTTAAAAATATTAAGACTCAAGTCATTATTTTCTTTAAAACTATATATACTTAAATTGTAACAGTAGGAATTAGTTCCCTTCTATGAAATGTGAATACGTTAACAATCCCATCCTTCCTCCATCTCCTCTACTCCCACCTACCAATGTTTGTTTATATTATTATAGCATATTTATAACATTGACATTCTAATAATGTCTTTAGGCTTTTCAAAAATCTTAACATCATGAAAAACAAAGGGGAATATTTTCTAATATTAAATGAAATTAAAGAGGCCTGATAAAGAATGCAATGCATGATCTTTCACTAGATCATGGATTTAAAGAAAAAAAAGCTGTAAAGGATGTTATTGGCACAATTGGGAAAATTTGAATATGGGTAATGTTTCTGTATCTGTCAAATTTCTTGGGTATGATCATAATATTGTGGTTTGTAGGAGAAGCATATTGAAGTAAGTATACGAGTATGCCACCTATAACTTCATTTAAAAACAACAAAAAAAAGCAAACAACCACATTAAAAAAAGACAAGTAAGCATATACTTATCTAGGTCAATAAAGCCAATGAAGGATATAGGGTTATTTATTGTATGATTCTTTCAGTTTTTTCTGTAGATTTGTAAGCTTTAAAAATTAAAAGTTAGGAGAAAATGTGACTGTGCAGAAATCGGAGGTTAGCCTGATTTTCCTTCCACTTGTATAGAAAATTCATTTTTTTTAAAGGTAGATTTATTGAGATAAAATTCACATAAGATGAAAATCATCACTTTAACCATTTTAAAGTGTACAATTCAGTGGTTTTTAGTATATTCACAAGATTGTACAACCATCATCATTTAATTCCAGAACATTTCATTGCCCTGAAAATAAACTCTAGTAATTAGCAGTCACTTCTCATTCTTACCTCCTTCAATCCCTGGCAACCACTAATTTTCTTTCTGTCACTATGGACTACCTATTCTCAATATTTCTTATAAATGGAATCAAATGCTTATATGGCCCTTTGTGTCTGTCTGCTTTTACTTATCATAATGTTTTCAAGGTTAATCCATGTTGCTGCATTTATCCTTTTTATGGATAAATAATATTCTATTGTCTGACTAGACTACATTTTGTTTATCCATTTATCTGAGTGTTTCTACTGTTTGGCTGTTATGAATAATGCTGCTATGACCATTCTTGTACAAGTTTTTTTGTGAACATAAGTGTTTTAGTTTAGTTTGCAAAGGCTATTATAACAAAATACTGCAGACTGGGTGGCTTAAACAACAGAAATTTATTTTCTCACAGTTCTAGAAACTTAAGTCCAAGATCAAGGTGCCAGCAGGGTTGATTTTCGTCTGAGGCCTCTCTCAGTGGCTTTTAAATGGCCACCACACTTGCTGCCTCCTATGGCCTTTCCTCTTGTACATGCATTTCTGGTATCTGTCTCTCTGAATCCTAATTTTCTTTTTTTTTCAAAGACACTGGTCAAATTGTGTTATAGTCCACCTAATGGTCTCATTTTTACTTAATTAACTCTTTAAAAGCCCTATGTCCAAATAGAGTCATGTTTGGAGGTACTGGGCGATAGGATCTCCACCTATTTGGTTGAATTTGGCGATTCAACCAAATTTTGAGGGGACATAAGTGAGCCAATGACAGTTTTTTCAGTTTCTTAGGTATATAGCTAAAAAACGAATTGCTAGGGCATGTGGTAACTGTATATAACTTTTTGGGGAATTGCTAAGGAGTTTCCCAAAGCACCTGTACCATTTTATATTCCCACCAACAATGTGTGAGGGTTCCAATTTCTCTACATCTTTGTCAGTACTTGTGATTGTCTGTTTTCTACATTATAGCTTTTCTTGTGTGTGTAGTGTTATCTCAGTTGCTTTTGATTTGCATTTCCCCAATGCATAATGATGTTGACCATTTTCTCATACGCTTATTGGTCATTTACATATCTTCTTTTAGAGAAATCTCATACGCTTATTGGTCATTTACATATCTTCTTTTATAGCTGTTCAGATATTTTTGACCATATTTTAACTGGTTGTTTTTCTTTTTACTGTTGAGTTGTAAGAGTTCTTTATGTATTTTGCACACTAGACCTTTGTCAGATATCTGATACGTTAATATTTCCTCCCATTCTATAAAGAAAATTCTCCCATTTTCACTTTTTTGTTAGTGTCCTTTGACTAACAAAATGCTTTATTTTTTTCTTTTGTTGTTTGTGCTCTTGAAGCCGAATTTTAAAAACTGTTGGCTATTCCAAGATAATGAAGATGTACACTTTTATTTCCTTCTAACAGTTTTATTAGGATTAGCTCTTACATTTATTTAGTTCTTTCATCCATTTTGATGAAAGACTATTTTTTCCCTATACTGGATGGTCTTGGCACTATGTTGCAAATAAATTGGCCATAGATGTATGGGTTTATTTCTAGATTCTCAGTTCTATTGCATTGATCTACATGTCTTTGCTTATTACGGTACCATACCATTTTGATTATTGTAGCTTTGTGGTAAATTTTGAAATTGGAAAATGTGAATCTTCTAAGTTTGTCTTTTTCAAGATTGTTATGACTATTTGTGGTCCCTTGCATTTTTTAATTTTAGAATCAGTTTGTCCATTACTGCAAAAAGGCATTTGGAATTTTGATAGGGATTACGTTGAATCTGTAGATTAATTTGGGGAGATTCCCATTTTAATAATAATAAGTCTTCTGATACATTAACATGGATTGTCATTCCATTGATTTGTTTTTTTTGTAGAATATTTTGTAGTTTTTAGTGTTCAAGTCTTGTATCTCCTTGGGTAAATTTACTCCTAAGATTTTTATTATTTTTGATGTTATTGTAAATGAAATTTTTCTAAATTTTATTTTCGAGTTGTTTGTTGCTAGTGTGTAGATATCAACTGATTTTGTAAATTGAACTTACATCCTGCTAATTTGCTGACCTCATTTATTAGCTCTAGTAGTTATTTTTGCAGATTCATTGGTATTCTATATATAAAATCATGTTACATATTCGTAAATAAAGATGGTTTTATTTCTCATTTTTATTTCTGATTTTAGTAATTTGAGTTTTTTTCTTGATCAGTCTGGCTAAAGGTTTGTCAATTTTGTTTATCTTTTCAAAGAACTAACTTTTGGTTTCATTGATTTTTCGGTTTTTCTGTTCTAGATTTAATTTATCTTTTAACTTTATTATCTTTGGTATTTCTTTCTTTTTGATTTACATTGCTTTTTCGCCCCTAGTTTTTTAAGTTGGAAGGCTAAATTATTGATTAGAGATCACTGTCTTTTAATGTAAATGCTGATAAATGTACTCTTGGGTACTGCTTTTGCTGCTTCCCATCAGTTTTAGCATGTTAAGTTTTCATTTAAACTATTTTCTAATTTTCCATGTGATTTCTTCTTTGACCCACTGGTCATTTGGGTATGGTTAATTTCCACATATTTGTGAATTTTCTAAAATTACTTATCCATTGCCTCTATTCCATTGTGGTCAGAGAAAATACTTAGTTTTATTTCAATCATTTTAAATTTTTTGAAAGGAATGACTTATTTCTGCTTCTTTGCTATGTTTTCTACATATCTTATATCTTTGTGCCTCAGTTTTTCCCATTATTCTTCTTTTGTTTTCAGTAGACAGTTTTCTTTCTCTTGGTTTTCAGTAGACACTTTCTAGTGTACCACTTCAAATCCTTTCTCGTTTCTTTTACTCTTTTTTTTGTTTTGTTTTCTTAAGGGTTGCCCTGAGGATTCAATTAATATCTTAGTTTTTAACAATCTAGTTAAGATTAATACTAACTTAATGTCAATAGTACATAAAACTTTGCTCCTATATATGACTGCTTTCTCTTTATGCTGTTTGTCACAAATTATGACATTATGCGTTGTGTACCCACAACATAGATTTATATTTACTGCTCTATTTAGTTGTCTTTTAGATCAAGTAAAGAAAAAAAAAATAGGATGGGTGACCGAGTGGCTCAGTTGGTTAGAGCGCGAGCTCTTAACAACAAGGTTGCCGGTTCAATTCCTGCATGGGATGGTGGGCTGCACTCCCTCGCAACTAAATTGAAGGACAGTGACTTGACTTGGAGCCTGATGGGTCCTGGAAAAACACACAGTTCCCCAATAAAAAAAAAAAAAAAAAGGAGTTACAAAAAATTCATTCATGTTGTTTTTTGTATTTACCTGTGTAAATTACCTGTACTAGTGTTCTTTATTTCTTTGCGTAGATTTGAGTTACTATTCTAGTGTCCTTTTACTTCTGCCTGATGGACTTTCCTACAGCATTTCTTTTTGGGTGGTTCTGATAATTTCAAACTCCTTCAGGTTTTAACTGGGACTGTCTTAATTTCTTCATTTTTGATGGATAATTTTGCCAGATATGTAATTCTTGTTTGACAGTTTTTTCCTTTCAGCACTTTGAATATGTCTTCCCACTACTGCCTTTTGGCTTCCATGATTTCTGATGAGAAATCAGCTGCTAATGTGTCACTTTTCTCTGGCTGATTTCAAGATTCTTTGTCATTGCTTTTCCAGCAGTTTGAATGTGACGTTATCTTAGTGTGGAGCTCTTTCATTTTATCCTACTTGGAGTTTATTAAGATTCCTGATGTATAAATTGTTTTTCATAAAATTTGGGAAATTTTCGGCCATTATTTTGTCAAATATTTGTTCTGCCCCTTTCTCTCCTCTCCCTCTAGGACTCACATTGTCCATATTCTGATGCACTTGATGTCCCACAGTTCTCTTAGGCTTTTGTTTTTCTTCATTTCTTTCTGTTCCTTAGGGATACTTTCTCTTGATTGCTTATTTCCTATGTGTGGGCTATATTTTCTTGTTTTTTGTTTCTTGTTTCTGTATGCTTTATCCTTTTTTGTTGAAAACTGGACACTTGGAATATTATAATGTGACAACTCCAGAAATCAGATTTTCCCTCTCGACCCAGGGTTTGTTGTTGATGTTTGATGTAATTGTTGATTGTTTAGTGACTTTTCTGATCTTTTTTGTAAAGTCTGTACTCATTGTTGTGTGTGGCCTGTGAAATCTCTGTTCTGTTAGCTTAATGGTTAGCTGATGATTAGAGAGTTTCTAAAATAACTGGACAGAGAGTTCCTAAAATTCCTGACACTAAAAAATCTTCTAGTTTTTGCATATGGTTTCTGTGTGTGTTAGGCCTGCCTCCAGAACTCAGTCAGAGTTTACAACTCTGCCTTAGACTTCACTTTCTGCTTGTGCAGTGCCTCATGGTTAGCCAGAGGCAGGCCTTAGGGCCTTCTCAGACCTTTCCTGAGCACGTACACTGTCCTGTGCGTGAGCGTGGCCTTATAGATTACCAAGGCCTATGTAAGGGAATTTCAAAGCCCTTATCCCTCACAAACATCTCACTCCCCAGCGTTTCCTTTTAACCTTTGTGGTTATCTGTTGTTTGCCCCAGCGGTTATCCGTTGCCTCAGTAAGCAGAGGCTAAAGCATTTGCCTGTAAATACTTTTGACAAATGCCTCCCAGGTGGCAGCTTTGGCATAAGACAAGTTCTGTCTACCATGTTTCCCTGAAAATAAGACTGGGTCTTATATTAAGGTTTGCTTCAAAAGATGCATTAGGGCTTATGTTCAGGGGATGTCATCCTGAAAAATCATGCCAGGGCTTATTTTCTGGTTAGGTCTTATTTTCGGGGAAACACAGTAGTCAGGCAAAATTAAGGCAAGTGTTCTGAGCAGGTCTTCCAGAGAGCCAGATCAGCTTAAGACAATTTGTGAATAAAGTTTCTTCTGCTGCCACTTGTACCTGCACCTGAAATGCAGACTGTTGTTTTCAAGGCTACTACTGAGCTGAGGAGTGGGGATGGGGATAAAGTAGATTATAATGTGAGAAGGCTCTCCGTTCTTACTAACTTTCAGCTGTTTTGTATGAGTGCACCTGTGTTGCTTTTGTTTAGTTTCCAGTGTTGTAAAAAGTTGGTTCTGACAATTTTTGCCAGTTTTTGCTTTGTATAATTAGTGGGCTTTTAAAGTTTCTTACTCCACTGTTTTCACTGACATCACTCCTTGATTCACTCTTTCTGCCTGAATCCTTGAAGAATTTTCTTTGTCTTTGAAGTGGAATAGCCTATTTCAGATGTGTAGAGTATCTTGTATTTTCCTAGAATGTAATGTGTTGTTCCAGTGTCACACAATTGTGGTACACCTGTGTATTTTTTTATAGTCATTACTGGAAGTGAGAATTATTACCAATGTTCTGTAATTTGGGCTGGGCTTAGCTGGGCCAGTCTGCTGATCTTGCCTGGACTCATTTATCCAGCTGCAGTCGTTTCATGGCTTTACTGTGGCTGGTGGTCTAAGGTGGTGTCATGCACATTTGTGGCCTTTTTGGCTGGCTCTTTCTTTCCATGGCTTCTTTACAGATCATAGGAACATTCTCAAACACCGAAAGTGAACATTGCAAGGCTTCTCAATTCTCAAGATTTTCTTCATCTTCTGATTGCTGTGGTAGCTTTTCAGCCATAAATCTGGCCTCTCTTTTATGTTTTAATAATCTTGTTTTCCCTCTCATTCTATTTTTAGTCTCTTCACTTGTTTCTTTCAATTGTTTTTTGGTAAAATACTACTTTATTTTGTTGCTGAGAGTTCACACACACCCTGGTAATGGAGCTGCACTCTGGTTATAGTTGGTCTGGGTAGGGCATACACACCCATGGGGAGAGGAAAATTCCTGTCAGTTAGCACTGCTCCTGTTACAGAAGTGCATCTCAAAGTTTTACCCTGGTAGTGTCATCACTGACCTGAGATTGTAGTTTTGTGTAGAGTGTTCTCTACCCACACATCTGGCTTAATCTTGTTTTGATTGCCTTAGGTTACTGTATCAACAACTGATAGAAGAAACAATAAACTGATTTTCAAAGTGAATTTGGTAGAAATGGATGAGAAGATATTGGTTGACTTCCGGCTATCTAAGGTATGTAGAACAGCACATTTTTAAAAAAGCTTTGTTTTGCTATTAAAGAAGTATTACATATTCATTGTAGAAATTTTAGAAATAACAAAAAAGTATAAAGAAAATAAGACTCAAGTTTAATCTTATCATTCCAGAGAGAATACAGATTTGCTTTTGATCTATTTCATTATAGTAGCCTTGCTACTATTAATAGTATATACTATGGAGATACTCTTATGTGGAGATTTTTAAATGGCATTATATTTGTATATACATGGAATTTATAAATATATAATAACTTGCTTTTTTCATTTAATATTATGAACATTTGTTCCTGTCATTATCTATTCTCCTAAAACAGTTTTTTCAAATGACATTTTCCTTATATAACTTACGGGTTTTTTTATAGAAAATGTAAGTAACAAATAAGAAAATAAAAACAATCTTAAGTTATTTTTACCCTTAAAATAATTACCCTGAATTACCCCTAATAACTTTGAAGCATTCTAAATTTTTTCTTATTGAGTTCATATATATATCTTTTTTATGAAAATTATGTCAGACATGTTTGCACATAATTACTTTATCTGTTATAAGTAATTCTGTGATAAACATTCATATACATAGAGTTTTGTTCATATTTCTGATTCTTTCTTTAGAAGTTATTGCTTCTGAGGTTATAGTTTTAAAGCCCTTGGTATACAAGGTGAAAATAGCATCTTCTCTATTTCCTGAGAGAGTGTACCTAGCTCTAAAGGAGGTTAGAGGAGGTCACATTCTTTATATATGTAGAGATTCGCTGCAGTATTGTTGTCCAGATGCTTGGTATGGAATTAAATTATTAGGATCCTAGTGTAGTAAAATCTTTCTTATAACTGAAACACTGGCTTTGTTTCCACAGTATTTTGGCAAGACTTCGGTGTAGTCGCATAGCTTATTTTTAGTTTACAAACTTTCAGTACCTATGGAAAGCAGTGACTTAAGTCCGAAAATACCAACACTCGAAACCGACAGGATGCCGTTGTATCTGCTCTCTGAGCCCAATGTGGTGGGAACAGTGATGGGCCCAAAATCAAGTCAGAATTATTTATGTAGCCATTTCTTCTCCCAAGATATTTGGTCTTCATAAGAGGACCTGAAGGAAATTGTAGCTGGGTGTATCTGTAGATGTTTGTCTCTACTAGAGAGTTTGATTTTATGGCATAGCCTTTATTTGTTTTCACATTTTTTTGGATATTATTCCTAATATAGGGTGATGGATTGGAATTCAAGAGACACTTCCTGAAGATTAAAGGGAAGCTGAGTGATGTTGTGAGCAGCCAGAAGGTTTGGCTTCCTGCCACATGATAGAGCCATTGGCTCTGGGATTCCTGATGAATATAGTGCTGCTATGTTGACATTTTTCTTCCTAGAGAAGATTATCCTGTTCTGCAAACTGCAAACAATAGTCTCTGAAGAGTTGTCTTCCCACTCGCCAACATCTTCCAACTTTTTTGTATTTTCTGCATATAAATAATACCTATATTTTAATTGTAAATAAAACTTTGGGGAAGGGATGGTTAGAATTCCTTAGTTATTTCTTCATCTGTGTTTAGTGTCTGAATTTGAGACCCACCTGGTGGAAAGCAAGCTTTGGGGAAATACGAGTTTACTAGCTTTTGTACTAACATAATGAAAGATGACACTAATCCCATTTTTATCAACACATTTGCTTTTATCCACTTTCACACAGATTTAAGTGGATGAATTAGTAAAAACAATCCTTGTGACTTTTGGACAGTAGATTTATCAGTCTGTGAAGTGAAACCAACTTCAAAAAATATATCCCCAGGATTTTTGTATTCATATTTTGAAAAGGGCCTGACCAGACATATAAACCCATTTTTGAACTATAATTATTAAAATTGCAACTAGGTATGTTTTTCTGGTGTAGTTAATAAAATATAAATATAAAACACTGGCTGGGTGGTCTTTCAAGTAGAAGTTGAGCATAAACTCTAGTGCTTAACTATCTTTACTCTAAAATTACTGTTGGTTGCACATTTTAAATATTTTTCTATATTTTCTACTTTCACAGCCATATTTTAATTTTTTATTACAGAAATAAATTCTATTTTGAAAATGAATAGCTAAGTCTGTGAACTTATTGGTGACTAAACTAGGTTATAAGGACTAAAAGGGAAGGGAGAAATAAGGAAGCAATAGTACCCGTAAACATAGATCTGGTTCTTTTATCTGTTAGATTTACTAAGACTTTGTTCTTCTAATAAAATTTATATTAACTTTTGAATATATTAGGTTGGGACCCTGTATTCCTTTTTCTTGGTAATTTATAAGAATCAAATTATCTTAGTTTGAAGCCAAGAACTTAAGAAATTTAATGGTTAGAGTTTAACAGCATATATTAGTGTGTGCATACAGGTAAATTGTGCTACTGCAGTGTACACATAGGAATAAATTTGAACTGATGGGCTCCTAAGAATTTAGCCTGTAGATTCTCAAACATGAAGAAATTTTATTCTTCAGAATTGTCAGCTAGCCATCAGTAACTCAAAAACAAAATTATCTCTGGCTTTGACCTCTCCCCCGAGTTCCCAGACTTTTATAGCTGCAGCCTATCTAACATTTCCATTTGACTAATAGTCATCTTATGACTAAAAATAATTTTTGATCTCTGTGCTCCACCCTGTTCCTCCTTAGTTTCCCCCATCTCAGTTGTATACGCCCAAACCCTAGAAATTATCCTTGACATGATTTTCATATTCTACATTGATTTCAGCAAATCCTATTCAGTTCAACAAATAATATTCAAACTATATCCCACTTCACGCCCCTACTAGTAGCACTGTAGCTAAAGACACTCATCGTTTGTATTCCTATTCTTCAACAGTTCAGGAAAACAGGAAGATCCTTCTAAAATGTGAATCACTATCCCTCCCTCCCCTGCTCTGAATTCTCATGGCTTTACTTCACACTTCAAATAAAATTCAAAACTTTATGACTGACCTGGCTTTATAGGGTCTGTCCTTTAGCCACTTCGTTGGCTTTATCTGCCACCCTCCTTGCGCATCCTGCTCTAGCCACATTGGTTCTGTTCTGCTCAACACACCTAAGCACATGCTCACCTTAAGGTCTTTTCATTGGCTGTTCCCTCTACCTGGAGTACTTTACTCCCAAATATCTGTGTGGCTTGTGCTTCACTCTTAAGTCTTTGCTTAAATGTCACCTCCTGTGCCGTCTTTCTTTGACTTACCTAAAATATGACCCCACCTCTGTCACTTTTATTTTTTATCATAACACATCTGTTACTATAGGATATTTTTATTTGTTTGTCTATTAAATGTCTGTTTCCCCCACGAGAATATGTAATATATAAACCCCTTGAGGTCAGGGGCCTTACCTGGCCTGTACATTCTGTATCCTCAGTTGCTGTCCCCCCACCCCCCCACATCTGTTCTCTTACATAGGTCTTAGTTTACTTTTTAAAGCTAAATTGTACTGTGACACTCCCTTGCTTAACAACCTCCGATGGCTTCCCATTGCATCAAGGATGGAATCTAAATTCTTTGCTCTGACTGACCTGGCCCAGCAGGACACACTTGTCTTCTGCTCACTGTGGGCTTCTTTCTTCGTTATTACGCCAAGGCTCATCCACTTCTGGGCTTCGATGTTTATAGCTTCCTGTGCCAGGAACCCCTTTGCATGGCTGATACAGCATTCAACTCCCAGCCCGTTCTTGGTTGTTCTTCCCCCAGTCGCTCTCATTTTTCTGTCCTCTTCATAGAACTGATCACCATCTGATACTATTTATTGTCTGTCTCTCACCAAAATGTAAGCTTAGACTTTGTCATTCCTTTTTACCGTTGTATATCCTGTGTATAGAGTAGTACCTGAGATACAGTAGGTGCCAAATAAAATATATGTTGAATAAATAAATGGTGAATAAATATCGGATGAGGAAAATGCCATATATGTTGTAAGGGGAAGGTGAATAGTTGGATAGTAAACTGTCAGTTATTGGAAGTTGTGTAGAATGGTGGGAAAAGTTGAATTAGATTTGGACAGACTAGCTGACATTTATAATTATGTGAACACTGACAATTGCCTCTGTAATTCTTTCAGAATTGTTTTTAATTTTAATTGTGTTAATATATATGAAGAGTATAATATACTTTGTTGCACAGAAAGGCATTCTATAAACATAACCTGCCATAATTTTTCTGCCGTGTTCATGATGCTATTGGAATTTTTTGCTCCCATTATTAAAAGTAATATCTGCTTATCATGAAAATTTGCAAAATGTAGAAATGGGGGGAGAGGAATTTATAACAGCTAAAATTTTGATGGAAAGATCAACCTATGAGGTGTATGTGTATTGTGTGTATGTGTGTGTGTGTGTGTGTGTGTGTGTGTAGTGTGGTGTATGTGATTGTTGAGGTAAATTTATGTACGTAAAATATGTACAGTTTAATAAGCAATTATAAAATTAGCATCTGTTTAGCATCTGTTTAACCACAACTCAATTGAAGTAAGATCATTTCCAGACCCTCAGAAGCCTTCCTGTACATGAGCCCCTTCACTACCCCAAACTACTCCCCACCCAGAAGTAATCACAAAATTTATTTTTGTAATAATCCTTTCCTTGGTTTTCTTTCGTTGTCTTAGTTGTTTGTGCACCTTTAAATAATATAGTTTTGCCTGGTTTTGAACTTTATATAAATGAAATTATGCTGTCTATATTTTTGTGTGTTTTTTTCCTTTATATTCACACTGTTGGATGTATCGAATTCATTGATTTTAATTACTATATAGGATGTCCTTTATGAACATACCGCTAATTATTTATTCATTCTACTGTTAATGGATGTTTGGATTGTTTGTGCAGTTTGATGCTGTCATTAACGGTCCTGCTAAGAACATTCTTGTACATGCCATGAGGTTCTCCAGGCCATAGAGACCAGGGTATATACCTAGGAATGGAATTGTTAGAATTATATATAATTTTAACGTTCATGGAATAATGGCAAACTGGTTTCTAATGTGATTGCACCAATTTTTACTGCCGTTGTAAAGATTAAGCAATTACTGGAAAAATAGTTTGGAATGATCTAAAGTAGAAGAATTTTTATAGCAGGATATGTGTTTCCAGTATTCCCAATTTTTACCTACATTTGATGTTGTCAGTCTAATTTTTTGCCAAATTGTTGGTGTGTAATCTCTGTGTGTGTTGTTAATTTGCTTGTTCCTAAGTTTAAATGCGGTTGAGTATCTTATGTCTGTTCCAGTCTTTTGCTCATTTTTCTATTGTTCTTTCTTTTTCTTAATGGTTTCATTTCTTTTTTTTTTTTTTTTTTTTTTTTTTATTAAATTTATTGAGGTGACAGTTGTTAGTAAAATTACATAGATTTCAGGTGTACAATTCTGTATTACATCATCTATAAATCCCGTTGTGTGTTCATCACCCAGAGTCAGTTCTCCTTCCATCACCATATATTCGATCCCCCTTACCCACATCTCCCACCCCCACCCCCACCCCCCACCCCCCTTACCCTCTGGCAACCACCAAACCATTGTCTGTGTCTATGAGTTTCTGTTTCTCATTTGTTTGTCTTGTTCTTTTGTTGTTTTGGTTTATATACCACATATCAGTGAAATCACATGGTTCTCTGCTTTTTCTGTCTGACTTATTTCGCTCAGCATTACACTCTCAAGATCCATCCATGTTGTCACAAATGTTCCTATATCATCTTTTCTTACTGCCGAATAGTATTCCATTGTGTATATATACCACAACTTCTTCATCCATTCATCTATCGAAGGACATTTTGGTTGTTTCCATGTCTTGGCCACTGTAAACAAAGCTGCAATGAACATTGGAGCACACGTGTCTTTATCTCTAAATGTTTTCAGATTTTTTGGGTAGATACCCAGGAGAGGGATTGCTGGGTCATATGGCAATTCTATTCGTAATTTTTTGAGGAACCTCCACACCGCCTTCCATAACGGCTGCACCAGTCTGCATTCCCACCAACAGTGTATGAGGGTTCCTATTCTCCACAGCCTCTCCAACATTTGTTACTATTTGTCTTGTTGATGATGGCCATTCTGACTGGGGTGAGGTGATATCTCATTGTGGTTTTGATTTGCATTTCTCTGATGATTAGTGATGTTGAGCATTTTTTCATATGTCTATTTGCCATTTGTATGTCCTCTTTGGAGAAATGTCTCTTCAAGTCCTCTGCCCATTTTTCAATTGGGTTGTTTGTTTTTTTGTTGTTCAGTTGCATGAGTTCCTTGTATATTCTGGATACTAGCCCCTTATCGGAGGCACTGTTTGCAAAAATCTTCTCCCATTCAGTTGGTGGCCTCTTTATTTTGTCAATGGTTTCTTTTGCTGTGCAGAAGCTTTTAAGTTTCATATAGTCCCTTTTGTGTCTGGCTTCTTTTACTTAATGTTTTCAAGGTTCATTTATGTTGTGGCGTGTATCAGCACTCCAGTCCTGCTTATGGTTGAATAATATTCCATTGTATGTGTATACTACATTTTTTTATGTGTTCATCAGTTGATGGACATCTGGGTTTCTTCTGCTTTTGGGCTATTATGGAAAAGGTGGCTGTGGACATTATTGTACATATTTTTGTGTGTCTATACTTTTCAGTTGTCTTGGGTATATACCCTAGATTAGAATTGCTGGGTGGTAGTCGTTTTATGAATATTTTAAACTTGATTTTAGTTTAATAATATTGTCCTGAAACATGCTTTGTATGGTTTCAGTATTTTGAAATTTGTAGAGTCTTGCTTGGTGGTTCAGAATACTCCATGTGTGCTTAAGTATTCCATGTGTGCTTAAAAAGAATATGGTGTGTACAGTTGCTGGGTACCGCTTCTAGGTATATATCTGTGGAATCCACTCAGGTAATCATGTTCACATTTTCTATAACCTTAATGCTTAGGCAATGAATTACTGAAGAAGTAAAAGTCCACTAAGATTATAGATTTATGTAATTCTCCTTGTGCTTCTGTTAATTTTGCTTTATGTATTTTAGGGCTATATCCTAAGGTTGCATACAGGTGTAAAGTTACCTCTTTTCAGTGAATTAAACCATTTATTTATTTAGCAGTGACCCTCTTTATAAATATTGTAATGCTTTTGCCTATTAATTAATACAGCTCTACAAGCTTTCTTTTTTGTTTTTGTTTTTGATGCTAATTTTAAAAAATAAGAAAGAAAGCCAGCATCACAGGCTTTCTTTGCATGGCATCTTTTTTATCCTTTTAATTTTCCTAAATCGTATGTAAAATGTAGCTCTTAATTATTTTTTAAATCTAGTCTGACAGTCTTTTTCTTTTCACTGGAGCACTTATTCCATTTATACTCAGTATAATTCCCAATATATTTGGATTTATTTTTACCATCTTATGTTGGTCCCACTGGATTTATATTCTTTTTTCCCTGTTTTGTCTTTCTTGGTATTTTCTTTAAAAATAATTTTACTTATTCCTCCTCTCCTAGTTTGAACTACAACTTATATTGGGGAGGGGGTTCTCTAGAATTTAAACAATATACATATAATCAAAGGCTGATGTTAATCCTTTGTACTCTTTCTGCACAATCAGGGGGACCTTACACTTTTCTAGTTTATGTACTGTTGTGTATTTTAATGTGTGTGTGTGTGTGTGTATGTGTGTGTGTGTAAATATGTCTTTATAAATGTTTTTAAGAAAATTGTCAATTCACATACTGGTGTGAGAAATAATACAGAGGGATCCTGTGTATCTTTACCCAGTGTCTCCCAGTGGTGACATCTTGTAAAACAGTATCATAACCAAAATACAAGTATTGATATGATCAACATAGAACATTCCATCACCACAGGAATCCTTCATGTTGCCCTTGTATAGCTACGCTCAACTTCCCTCCCATTCTCTGGCAGCCGCTAATCTATTCTCCATTTCTACAATTTTTTCATTATAGTGATGTTACATAAATTGAATCAGAATATTAACCTTTTGGTATTGCTTTTTTCATTCAACATAATTCTCTGGAGATTCACCAAGGTTGTTACCATATATCAAGTTTAATGGCCCTTTAACGGCTCTTTGTATTCCAGAGTATGGATGTACCACGTTTGTTCAACCTTTCACCTGTTGAAGGACATCTGGGTTATTTCTAGTTTTTTATTTTATTGTATTGTATTTTTGGCTCTTAATAAAGCTGCTGTAAACTCTTGTGTATAGGTTTTTGTGTGAACATAAAGTCTTCATTTCTCTGGGATAAATGCTGAGGAGTGCCACTGCTGGGTCACATGATAGCTGCATGTTTGGTTTTTGAAGAAACTTCCAAACTTTTCCAGAGTGGCTATACCATTTGTATGTTTCAGCCATCACTATGTAAGAAATCCAGTTTCTTCACATCATCAGCATTTGGTGGTGTCACTATTTTTTTCATTTCATTTTTTCATTTCATTTTTCATTTTCATTTCATTTAAAATTTTAAAATAATTTTAACACAAAATTATTATCAGACACTTCTGTAAGTCATAAGTCTGACATGTCTCAGTGCGTCGAGATAAAAGTATTGGCCGGCCTTGGTCTTTTCTGGAGGCATTGCCTTGCCTTGCCTTTCCCAGCTCCTATGGGTTGCCCACGTCCCTTGGCTCATAGTCCTCTTTCTCTAACTTCAAAGCCAGCAATGGAGGTGCAAACACTCTGAAGAATATACCACTAGTGCAAGACGAGAGGGACTATTATAGTATTTCCACCTGCCCCTCTATGCTGAGATGATCCAATAACATCGTGTATGTGAAAAAGATTTAAGCATTATGACCTGCTGTATATTTGTATAGCAAATAAATTTTTAAAGGAGTAATTTTATTATTATAATTATGTTAAGAGTAAAAAGTCTCAAGAGCCAAAGAAAGGGTGAGTTTTGGACACCATGATAAGTACAAGGGGATGAGGTTTCTATAGGGATGGAAAGGTGGGGAATCAGATAGAAGGACCCTCAGTATTGCATAAGCTCATCAAAGGTTAATGCCTACTTTGTACTCCTTCTTGTGGTCTCTGCCCTGAGGACCCCTTCACTTTGATGAATACGGAACGGTTTAAAAGTGCATCCACTTTAATATGTGGAGTGGGAGGACACTCAGGCTGATTCTGCAACTGGCTGACAGGAAAAGAAGCGTGTCTGGAGTCTATATTCTTTAACCATGTGGAATTTATTTTAAAAGAAAAGAATGTTGAGAGATGGGTTTGGGGAACAGGGAAGACAGAGGACAGAGAGTGTTGGCATGGATAGGAGAGGGAAGATATCTGAGCACCTCATCTAACACTCAGGCAGAGGACGTGCGATTGACTAATTGTTGAGCTGAAAAGAAACGAAATATAAATTGAGCCCAGGAGGTTGATGGAGGATTTTTGCTGCCTCAGTCAGAACTGGTAGCAAGGGCACCGGCTTCTAGATCTTGTTGCAGAAAGGCTGATTCCGACAGCATGCAATTTGCATCCTGGTTCCATGGGAGAAGAGGTTCATAGATGGGCACATGTTCTCACACCCCTGAACCATGAATTGGAGTTTTCCACCTGAAAGAAGCAGGGACAGACAGTAGTGAGCAGGAGGCTTCGTCCTCCAACCTTAGCCTTCATCCCATGGTCCCCAGCGTCCCCATGCAGGCACGACCAAGACCTCCAATTTATGTATTCTTCCTCCCTGTCCCTTTCCATCTGCCTCATCTGGGCGCTTTCCCCCATCAGTTGCCCACTCCCACTAATAAGGGACCAGACAAACCACAAGGGAATTCAGCCAGTGTGGTTCATGGGATGGAAGTAACCAAAATCCCTTATTTGGGGGATGAGGAGTGAGTAGGAGGGTAGAGAGGCGTGGGAATATACTCAGGCCTGGCAATCTGCGGACACAGACAGACAATTGTTTATTCATGTATTCAGTATTTACTTAAATGCCTCCCTCCCCTGTACTGGACATGGTGCTAAGTGCTAGGAATACATAGCCATGAACAAGCTAGACACAGTCCAGAGCTTCTAGTCAATGTCTCAATGGCTTAAAGGACAATTCATATTTCTTTACTAGGAAGAGACAGCCAGTCTCCCTGCCTCCTTTTAAGATATCATAGGCCTGCTGGGAAGGGGCTCTACCTCTCCACCAATAGCTGGAATTCTATTCTTAATTCTTGAAAGGATAAAGTAAGTTCTCCTGAATCTCCAAGTTTCAGGGAACCACAGCTTGATCCCTGCTCAGGCCCCCGCCCCCCACCACACTGCTCCCCATCAGTACTCGGTTGATGTAGTCTCTGGCAAAGATTGCCTCATGAAGTCCCCACATACCTTCAAAGATCTTTTTTAACATGCACTGCTGGGACTTCTGAGTGGCACAAATTCCCTCTCCACGAAGACATTTTCCTTGGTCATTCATATAAGCGCATGTGTGGCAATTTAATACTGGGTCTGAAAATTTAATAAAGCCTGATGAAATTCCCTTGTGGATCAGGTGTGTAGTCCTGAGTCACATATCTGGGGAGGGATGATGGGCAACAAGTAGACTGGATGTAACACGTTGCATTTATTGGTTCTTCTTGGGGACCTGAGGGCCCTGTGTCTGATAGAGCATATTCTCTCTCCCATAACAAAGGAAATTCCTTCATTCTTACTGCTTCGTCTATGATCTTCATTGATGAATCCCAAATTTATCTTTCTAATACTGACTTTTACTCCAATTCATAGCCCCATGGGCTGACTTCCTGGACATTTATAATGAGATGCCCTTCTGCCCTAACTCAATAGGAGCAAAGAACTTATTACATGACTGGCTCCCTTTTGCACTCCTCACCATATTCTCACGCAAAAGTACAAAGTAAAATTTGTTGAATAAGCTTCGTTAAAATGCTCTAATGTTGCAAACCCCGTAAAGAGTCTATATCATTCTCCATTTTCAAATTGGCCTTCAATAAGGTCACAAAGGGCCTTTCACTAAGGCATTCTCTTTGAAATGCTTCCACATTGCCTCTTTTACGATCTCCACTGCCAATTCCCTAGTTAAGGAAGCATAAGAAGTGGAAAGAATATGGGCTTTGGAGTCAGACCTACATTTGAATCCAAGGTTTACCACTTTCTAGCCATGTGATGTTAACCTCACTTCTCTCACCTGGAAATTTGGAAGACTGCTACTTATGCAATGGGGTGAAATATGAAGTATTTATGTCTGGTAGTAACTTGAGGCATCAAACCTTGGATCTTGTTTTCCTTCTGCAAATAACCTCTTTTTTTGTAAGAGCCAAAGAAATGTAGTTGTCCTAGGAACTTAATTCTGGATCTAACAGTCTCTTCACGTTTTACTTTCTATGTTCAAACAAGAACAAAGAGCCACCAGCTCCAGAGCTAGATATGTCTTTACAGAGTTTGCAAAGCGTTCTAACATAGTTTGTTAAGGAACAGATTTAGCATGAAGCTCATGAAGGTTAGTCTTCCAGGAACCCCTTTCCAAGGGGAGCTGTGGCCATTTGTATCCATAATTCCATATGTACAGTAAAGCTGGAGGGACTACTGGCACTTTGTATTTGTGTTATTTTTCTTAAAGAGGGCCTTCCAAATTGTTTAGCCTTCAGGGCCCCACAAAACCTTGCTCCTGCCTCCTGGTATTACTGTCAAGAGAGTTTTGGGGATAGCTGTTTGTGAACTATTCTTTCTTCTACACTCTTTAAAATTGGGTGTTTTGATGTGTTGCCTCTTTCCCACCAGAAGTTAAGGACTGGCAATCATCCAAAGGTGGCTCACCTGTGCTTGAAGGTGGACTGCCTGAAGGCTGTTCAACCAATGACTTTTCACCTGAGACCTGGTCACCTGTAGGCTGTTCACTTGAAGCCTGTCCACCTGAAGGCTGTCCACCTGTAGGCTGTTCTCCCGAAGGCTGTTCTCCCAAAGGCTGTCCACCTGAAGCCTGTTCACCTGAAGGCTGTTCTGCCGAAGGTTGTTCTACCGAAGGCTGTTCTCCCGAATGCTGTTCTACCGAAGGCTGTTCTCCTGAAGGCTGTTCTACCGAAGGCTGTTCTCCCGAAGGCTGTTCTACCGAAGGCTGTTCTCCCGAAGGTTGTTCTACCGAAGGCTGTTCTCCCGAAGGCTGTTCTACCGAAGGCTGTTCTCCTGAAGGCTGTTCTCCCGAAGGTTGTTCTACCGAAGGCTGTCCACCTGAAGGCTGTTCACCTGAAGGCTGTTCACTGGAAGCGTGCTCACCTGAAGCCTGCTCACTCACACCCGATTTGGGATCACCTGAAGCAGCTTCACCGGAACCGTGCTCACCTGAGGCGTGCTCATTTAAAGTGTTCTTGCCTGAAGAAGCCTTATATAAAGCCTCACTGACTGAAGGGTTTGCAAGTGAAAAGTACTCACCTGAAAGTTGCTGAATGGAAGCTTGATGACCCATCGAGCCAGGAGGCTCATCAGGCAGACCTGATGCTCCTGGAATGGAGAAGAAACAGAAGAGAGATTGTCAAGGGGAGAGAAAGCGTTTCCGGAGTAAAGACGACTTTCCTATGGAGTAAGGCTAATGGTATTGGATTCCTACGTTTCCTGTGGGCCTAGATCAGGCACATGAAGATGTGACATATGTTGGAGGAAGTTAGCTAATTACCCAAGAGACCATGAAAGACAGAGGTGTTAATGAAACGCCCAGAGTCCACCTCTGGGATTAAAGGGATGAATTTAAAGATCCATAGTATTAAGAAATACACAGGAGGCCCACTTGCCCATGCCCCAAAAGCACCTGGAGGGAAATGACTGTGCCTCCCTGACAAAGCCAGCATCAGGAAATCAACATACCATCACTCATGTAACCAGCAGTTCACCACAAACCCTCCCTCCAGTTCCTCTGTGAGTGAAAGGCAAGAAAAATAGAGATAACAAGAGGGAGAGAGAAATTAAGTTTTTTCAATAGCTGGGTAATGGTAGCTGAAATTAAGGGTGGAAGATTTTTACCTTTGGGCAGGATAAATTTTAAACTAGAAATGACAAATATCTCATGAACACAAAGATTATCAGAAGGGATTAAGACACCTTAATTTGGCAATTTTAAGTTTTTCCCCACACTCAAACCCCAATCCATGTGGGCTGGGGACTCAAAGCAAGGTTGCTATTAATTTTTAAGATAAAAAGTTATTTGCTTATAGATCTCCAATTTGAGATTCTTTGTGATATAACATTTACACCCACGTCATGGAGTTGTCATGAGTGTTCAATTAGTCCATTGCCTAAGTGTTCAATTAATTTTAGTTTTCTCTCCTCCCCACCTTACATTGGAAATTACAAAAGTCTTAGCTGGGCACTCTCTTCTGGACAGTCTCTTCTCCCAGTAATCCATCTCGTCAATGACTTGTCAAACAAATATTCTTTAAGTATGAATTTCATTGAATGTAGCACCAAACAGAGAATTTGATGATTACACTTTGATTCGACTGAGTAACGTAGAGGAAGGCAAGTAACTACAACTGAGTTATTAATCCTAGCCATAGCCAAACTGAGAGGAATTACAAGATCTTTGAGGCTGAGGTAGTGTAAGTCCCTAAAGTACTTTAGCTCTGTAAGAGTTATACATATATGAATATGTATACATGTGCATGTGAGGTCTGACAACTAAGTTCGTGAACTCATCCTAGAAAAAGTGCTACATACCTCATTGCTGCATATCACTACAGTCACCTTCAAAGTACTCCCCTTGGGAAGCTATGCACCGATGCCAGAGCCTAGTCCACCCTTCAAAGCAGGTTTGGAACTCTTTTTCTGGCATGGCCATCAGAGCTGTCCTCGTACTACCCTTGATGTCCTGAATGTCATCAACATGTCTTCCTTTCAATATGTCCTTTATCTTCAGGTAAAGAAAGAAGTCATTGGGGGCCAGATCAGGTGAGTAGGGAGGGCGTTCCAGTACAGTTATTTGTTTACTGGCTAAAAACTCCCTCACATACAGTGCCGTGTGAGCTGGTGCATTGTCGTGACGCAAGAGCCATAAATTGTTGGTGAAAAGTTTAGGTTGTCTAACTTTTTCACGCAGCCTTTTCAGCACTTCAAAATAGTAAACTTGGTTAACTGTTTGTCCAGTTGGTACAAATTCGTAATGGATAATCCCTCTGATATCAAAAAAGGTTAGCCACATCATTTTGACTCTTGATTTGGACTCACAGAACTTTTTGGTAATGGAGAATTGGCTGACTTCCATTATGCACTTTGACGCTTTGTTTCAGAAGCATATTGATACACCCATGTTTCATCACCAGTGATAACATGGCCCAAAACATCGTCTTGCCTCTCCAAAAGGTTGTGGCAAACTTTGACTTTCCTTTGCTTTTGTTCATTGGTGAGCTCCTTCGGGACCATTTATGCACACACTTTTTCATGCCAAGATTTTCAGTTAAGATTTTCCTGTTTCTCTACCGATGTTTCACTTGGTCTGTTATGCTCCTCACAGTCAGCTGACGATTTTGATGCACAATTTGATGAATTTTTGCAATGTTTTCGTCAGTTCTGCTCGTTACTGGCCACATTGACCTCCCTTCATCAGTGGTGCATTCTCTCCCCTCAGAAAAACATTGAATCCATTCGTACACTGCTGTTTCTTCATGGCATTATCCCCATAAACTTGGACTAACATGTCCCTGATTTCACTTCCAGTCTTGCCAAGTTTAACAAGAAATTTAATGTTTGTTTGTTGCTTTAATTCAAGCTCAGACATTCTCTCGATGGCACGCAAAAACATGCAACAATAATGAATGCCACTCAGCAAGACACCACTACACGTCTACATGATATACCTGTGAGACCCTGATACACCAAGGTTATGAAATCTTACCGAGCTGTTTGTACAGTGCTGCCAATGTAAGTACATGGTGGCAAGTTTGTGAACTTATTTGTCATATATATATTCATATACTCAATCTGGGTAATTTGCAGTCCTTATAGTCTACGACTTTCTGAACGACTAGGATTAGTATATATTGATAAAGGAAAGGTAGAACTTAGTAAGGCTTTTAGGAGGTTTTTATTTTTAAAAAGTTACAGAATCACTCTGCTTGACTGATTCTTCAATAGTTAGCAGAAGCTTTAATACAATATCTCTGATAGGAAGCTTGAAAAAGGAACACTAATTTCTTAGTCATTCTTATAGTTTATAACTCACTGCTTCACCAAATGGCTGCTACATACTATCTTCTGGTCACTACGTATCTATGTTTCTGAGTCAACCTTTGAAAATCTAAGAAAGCCATAAAGAGTATGTCTGAGAACCAACATTACAGAAAACACTGTTGTTTAACCAACAGCTCTGAGCTCACGGCCTTTCTCATCCACAGGAGGAAGGAGGGAACATAGCCCACCACGAATGGGGGTCCTGAAAGAGGAAATACAGACAAGTGGAGGGACAGAACATAGTTGTGAAGGAGAGGTATGTAAGGTCTCTGGCCCAAGCCCTGCTGGGTTCTGAGATGGCTTTCTGGGCACATTGCGTTCCCATCTCCTTATGTCTTTCCTTGCCACATTAACTACATAGGATCTCAGGCTCAGTTCATTGGAACAAGCCTTCACTGGACTTCCACAGAACCCCTAGACCTAGCTTCTCATCTCACAGAGCATCAGGTCCAAGTATTGAGTGGCTGAAAGAAGTCAGAACGGGACTGTGCCAAGCCAGTGGGCTCTTCTGAGAGTAAAGTCATTACTGTGAGCTGGTGCAGCAGCTCACAGTTGAATTTGTTTAGCTATCCCTGATTCTGAGTCATTCTGGTTTGGGTAACTAAGATACTGGTCTTCCTTCTTCAAGGGCTGTAACAACTTAAAGAGGCCTTTTAGCCAAGGTAAAGGACTTACCTCTGGCAGATCCAAGCAGGTAAAAGCTCATTAGTAAGAGAAACTTCATCTGGATTTTAAGAAAGAGGGGACCCTTGTGTGGGGCCCCCAAGAGCCGTGAAGAAAAACTGAGCAGAAGCTCCCAATGCTGAGTCACAGCCTCTGGAAATTCTAGAACCTCAGAAACAACCCATATTGGCTCACAATGGATTGTGCTCTGAGGTTTTCATGTAACCAGTCAGGTAGGTTGGCCCTCCAACAACCCATATCAAACCACCAGTACAGGCTGCGTGTTTGCCACATGCAAGATGTGTCTCGGGGCTCTCTGCCCTATTAAAAAAAATCTTATTACCAAAATAATATATACTCTTTGTAATAAATTTTAAAAGCTATCTACTCTCTTCTTAAAGTATTCTTGACAGTGAGCTGTGACTGGCTGGTTATTTTCTGTTTGGCTCTCTAAATTAGCCTTTTTTTGGCCCTGTGCCCCCAGAAGGCTGACTTCTGTTGACTTGATCACATAAGTGGTGGTTGGGTTTGGCTTCAGATTGGATTTAGCCAATGGAAGATTGGAGGAGGAAACACACACACACACACACATAGATGGTGGAGGGGGGGCAGGAGAGGGAAGTACTTGTTCTTTCTATTCCCTTCCTGCGACACTCTGACATTGGCTGGGTCTTTCCATGATGAAGCTTCTGTCGAGTGTTTTCTCCTTCACGGCTCCAGCTCTCAGCCAGCCTCTGGTAAGGTGTTTTCCTTCCCCTGCCCCCGAAGCAGAAAGATGATGATTTCTTGCTGAGGCTAAAATCTGGATGCCCCAACTTTCCTTTTGTTGTTGTTTTTGTTTCCTTAACCATGCCCACTTCTGTAAATAGTCTTTTCATAAAGAGTCTATATCAATCATAGTTATGGTAGGAAACAGATGGGTAACTGAGGAGAATTTATATGATGTGGGCACAGAAAAGGGATCAAGGAGGGATAGTCGAAAGCCTTGATCTGTATCTTCTATCCAGAGGGTAGCCAAGCTGAGGAGATGGACGTGGTGACACATCTACCTGGTATAAACCTGGAACTTTGGGGGGGATTGGGTGGCAGAGAGCCCCTAGCTTCCATCTACTTCTTCCCTGCCTGTCTCTCTTCGACGACTGTATTACATGCACCACGGCATGCTGGGTCCCAAGAGATGTATTTATCATTCCTCCATCTTCATCCCATGCTCCATCCCAAGCCACATCTATATACAACTGCCAGTCTTTTTCTGAATATGCAGTGTTCTCTGCATTTTCATGGTTGCCCTCCCCACTTTTCCTGAAATCATACTGCCCCATCTCATCTTGCTGATGAGAATTGATTCTTAACTCCCCGGGAAGTCTTATCCATGCCAATCACCACCTACAAGTTGAAGAATTCCCGAATCTACCAATCTGGGCAACAAACTCCTCTCTTCTTAGTTCAATATTTATTAAAAAGACGCATGCTCTCCCACCTTAAGATTCTGATGTCATCTGCAGCCACCCGCAACTCATGCACAACGCACAACGTTGAGTCCTTCAGCCCCCACAGGCTATCATGGGTCTTGTCTGCCTATTTTCCTGCATGAAGGGCTGTGAACAGGAGCTAGGGCAGTCCCTGACCTCGGGGAGCTTGGTCAACTGGGCGACCGGAAGGAGCATCAGGGAGAAACTGCAGAGAGCAGAGAGAAAAGAATCGCCAGGGCTGGGTTAGCAGCGTGGCACACCTCCTCTGTCCCCTCCAGAACATACCAGAATGAAGACTAAATGGAGTCCCAGAAGAATCATTTAATAAAAACCTTGTTCTTTGCAGATTATAGAAAATGATTTCTGATGAGACATACCCATTCTTGTCCATGACGTAGCTCTGGAGCTAGGGAACTTCTGTGCCTGAAGGAGCCATCTCAGGCAGCAGGAATCCTGTCCTCCGGTCCTTGGACACTGATTTGGAGGCTCTTGGGACCCATCAAGACGTGTGTTTCCCTGGCAAAGTGGCAAGGTGTGGAGCAGAGACTGCGCCATCATGGAACGGCTGCCTATCCCACGAGCTGAACCGCGGCTAGAACGGAGGTTGCTCTCTGCAAACCCCCCTTAAAGACAGTCTGATTGCAATGGATGTTCATTCTGACAGAAATCATCACCCCTCCCTTGCCTCCTGCTACAGCATGTGTTGATTCTGGGAATAGGCCGCTGTCCTGGCCCGGTCAAGCATGTATAGTAATTTCCTGTACCTGGTAGCATTCACATACTAGTGCCAATGACTATCACCCCCCCCCCCCAACCCCCATATAAATCTTTGGCACCTGCCAAGCCACGCTGGGATCCATTTCGTCTTGCAGCCACCTAAGACAAGCCTTGTATGTAAGTCTCCCTTCAAAAACTCCATTAAATACCAGACTGGACTGACCAGCCTTTTTTCTTCACTATGGAGGTAGATTTTCAGTCTCAGGCCTTTTCCCGGGTCTGCATTTACGAACACAGGGTCAACAGAGTCTGCAGATCTGGGTTTGAGTCTGCCCCTTTATCCTCTTTGGCCTCTGAGCCCGATCGCTTCCTTTTAGTTTTCTCATCAGTAAAATGGAGATCTTAATAATGACCATAAAGACCTTCGTTTGAGAATCAAATGGAATAACATTGTTCCAGTGTGTAGCACTGTGGCTGAAATATAGCAAGCTCTCAATCAGTGTCACATGTTGTCCTGGGATGGAGTATGTGACAACCTCCTCAGACTTCAGAGCTGGGCTGGGGAGTAATTACACACTCTATGGAGTCAGCCGTCCATTTCAGTTTGTTTCCTGTTCTTAAGCTGGGAGAGGACAATCCAGAAGGGAAGGGATGTGTTCGTTCGTTCTGGTGTTGGGCAAGGGTAGACCCAGGTTTTGGGGTGTGCTGAAGGTTGCTGAGGAGCCTGAAGCCAAAGCTACAAAACTTTTTCTCCAGCTCAGTGTTTTAAAAATTACATTCCTCATAAAAATCTCGATCTCGTCTGAAATGCAGCCTGCCTGGAAGATAGACCTAAATATGCTAGTGCTTTATTAGTCTCGGCATCACCGTTTCCATGAAACCAGGAGACTTCAATAGCTGGATTCACACTTTATTCAGGGAAGTGCTGTAATCCCTTCAGTGAGGAAGATCATGGCATCATGAGCCCCAAGCCTCCAGGTTCACAAACTTACCCCAATCTCACCAGTACTTGGCCCGAGTAAGGCGGACATAATTCTCCCATTTAAAAGCTAGGGAAAATGAGAGCAAAAGAACCCATGAGAGAATGTGGTGCCCTCTTTCCTTCACCCTCGGTAAGGCCAGTGGGGGTGAGCAGAGCCAGAGGCATTAGAAACTCCTTTCACTCCGCATCCTGGGGAGGACACAGCCCTTTGCCTCGGTTCCCACTGGCTGTCACGCCCAGACGGGTTATAAAGCCGAATTCTCAGGGGCTGGGTGTCTGCAGCTCTGTCATACCTTCGGCTACTCCTTGGTCCTGGGTGCCAGATGGCTTCACATACATGCTGCTGCTGCTGGGCCTCTCCTTGCTTTTGGGCTCCCTGCGAGGTGAGCTTCTGTGGGGCACCCGGGGAGGGCTGAGGGTACTGGGTCTAGGGGAGCCGACCCAGTCGGGGGGCTGTGGCTTGAGGGGGCATTGGGGAAGTGAAGAACAAGGCACGAGGACCTCACCTTAACCTCAGGGGTGATCACAGCCTTCACCCCACCCCACTCTCCTTCTTCCTCCTCTGTTGCCCCCACTCTTCTCCTCTTCCCTTTCTTCTTTCTCTTCTGTCCCAATTGTAGTTCAGCCTCCGTCTCCTTCCCAGCTCAGTTCCAATCCTTGATACGCCCCAATTCCTCAAGCTTTCTTGCTGAGAGCTTGACATTTGAGTTGGAAGGAGCAAAAACCATCCTTTGTCTGTGGGCAGTGAATGTGGGCTGCTACTGATCACGGGCTTTACACGTGGGGTCAGGCGGAGCTGCAGTGTGGGACTTGACCTTCCTCCAGCAGCACAGCCCATACTAGGGCACAAACTTTACACCCAGGGGCGCACGTGCCTCCTCCCGGTTCCCTCAGAAATCACCTGCTTTTCAGCATTCATCAGGCCGTGGGAACCCGTCACTGTCCAGGCTGTGCCTGGGCCGCAGGGTGTGCTCCTTTTCCAGACCAGCAGGGAGGCTGGGATGGAAACGCCTCATTATGCTGGTTTTGACTTTGCAGCTCTAAAATGTCACGAGTGTCAGCTGGTCAGCGCCAGTGGGGTTTGTGAGTGGGGAAAGCTTCTGCCAGACGCAAGACAGCCAGCAGTGCTTTCTGAGGAAGGTCCACGAAAGTAGGTGGGACCTGAGACGTCTCCTGGGGTGACCTTTGCCTGGTCTTAAGGGAGGTGGCTCTCTCAGGAGCCCTGTGTGTGTGTGTGTGGCAGGGGGACGGGGGTTCCTAGGAAATTGGGAAAGGATCCTCTAGACCTGGTGTTGGACTGCCACTGGCCCTTGATGGGACCAATAGACTGATCAGGAGGAAAAGTGCTTGTTGAGTGGTCCCAGGGGCCTTGTGTACGCAGAGATGACAGGAATTGGACTATAAACATTCCATTGGAGTTTGTGGTAGCCATGTGGGGAGCTGGAGACTTCGGTGAGGGCAAGTTTAGGGGTTGGGGAGGATGGCAAACCAGGGGCCCACCTCAATCATTGAAGGGTGGCTGATGTCCCTTCCTACCTGGCAACCTGGCAGCCTGACTCCTCAGAGCAATGTGCTGTTTCTTCACACTCATTGAATCACTTATTTTTTAAACCACTATCTATAGTTTACTTTTTATGTGACAAGCACTTGAACTTGGAGGCCACAAATCAGAGATCCTATTTTCTTGTCTTTCTTCCTCTCCAGCTGACAAGCTCCTGTATGGATACCAGGGCGGTGGGGACTTGCGCGTCTCCATGTCTTTCTTCAAAAAAGATGCTCGAGTGCATTTTATATGCTGCAAGGACACATCTTTCTGTAACAGGCTGTAGAGACTTGGCCCTTCCTTGCCCTGTTCTATTGTTCACGAGCCTTGGCCTCTAGTTTAGCCCTTTTCTATACTCATATATCCTTTCTAAATGCTGAAACCTGCTCCGACTTAGCTACAGGTATTGATGTTTCAACAGCTTAACCCCCTAGATAGAGGCTTTCTCCTTCCCAGCACCCTTGGTGCTCTCTCTTTCTTTCTTAGATTCTTGTCTCCTTCCCTTTCTCTCTCTGTCCCTTCCTCCCCTCCCCCATCTGGCATATAGCAAGACCCACCCCACTCTCTTTAACAAATATTTTCTGATTGCTAAGCCCTGTAATTAGGAGCTGATTACATAACAGTGAATAAGATCTCATCCCTTCCCTCAGTATGCCTTCAGTTTTTGTTGTTGTTGTTTTTTTAAATTTTATTTTATTAAATTTATTGGGGTGACAATTGTTAGTAAAATTACATAGATTTCAGGTGTACAATTCTGTATTACATCATCTATAAATCCCATTGTGTGTTCATCACCCAGAGTCAGTTCTCCTTCCATCACCATATATTCGATCCCCCTTACCCTCATCTCCCACCCCCCACCCCCCACCCCCCTTACCCTCTGGCAACCACTAAACTATTGTCTGTGTCTATGAGTTTCTGTTTGTCTTGTTCTTTTGTTGTTTTTGGTTTATATACCACATATCAGTGAAATCACATGGTTCTCTGCTTTTTCTGTCTGACTTATTTCGCTCAGCATTACTCTCTCAAGATCCATCAATGGAATACTATTCGGCGGTAAGAAAAGATGATATAGGAACATTTGTGACAACATGCCTTCAGTTTAATAGCTCCTTTTCTGCCAGGCTGACCAAGTCGCAATAGCTCCAATATCTGGCCTCCCTCTGATTCATAGACCTTAGGGCTGGAAGTTTTAAACACACACACCCACGCACACGCTTCCGCAGTCTTTCCCCCTTTCTACTACTTAGCTTTTTTTCCTAATAAATCCTGTATTCTTTTAGGTTGGTATGGCTTGCAATTTTTGTTTTTGTATTTTAGCTATATGAGTAGAATACATATTCAATTTAGGAAAAGTACAAAATACTGGCAAGAGTAGACATCACTAGCTACCCCATCCTATCATGCAAACACTTACCTTATTTACATTTTCAGGTATCTTCCCAGGCTTTTAAAAGCAGAAGTAGGTCATGATGTGCATCTGTGTGTGTTTTTAGATATAAATATATATACATTTACCTAAGTTAAAAATGACACCCTACTTTTTAATCGAATCTATCATGGATATCTTTCCAACTATACTTCTATGTTACCATCTTTTATTAGTTACATTTTAGTACATCATATGACCCAAAACAAGTTCTGTATAGTTATTTAGATTATTTTCAATTTAAAAAAATCAAATTTATTTTTTATTAAGTCACTGTTGATGTACAGTAAGAGTCATACTTTTTAAGTGTACAGTTCTCTCAAATATAGTCACTTATGAGTGGCCTATGTTGTTGGTGTTTGGGGTTTTATTTTTTGCATATGTATGTCCAATTGTTCCAATACTGTTTGTTGAGAAGACTGTCCTTTCTTCTTTGAATTACCTTGGCACCTTTGTCTAATAGGCCTGTATATTGGTGTAGGTATATTTCAGGACTCTTCATAATGTCTATCTTTATGCCAATAACACATTGGCTCGATTACAATCACTTTATAGTAAATTTTGAAATTAGGTAGTATGAGTCTGCCAACTTTGTTCTTTCTCCAGGTGGTTTTGGATATTCTAAGTTCTTTGCATTGCCATAAAGCTTTTCAAATCTGCGTAATGATTTCTAAGCAAAAAAAAATGGTTGATCATATTTTGATTTGGATTAATGCTATAAATGTCCTCTAAGCATTGCTTTAGCTGTGCCCCACAAATTTTGATATATTGTGTTTTTATTTTTATTCAATTCAAAATATTTTCTGTTTTTTACTTTGACTTTCTTCTTTTGGTTAGAAGAGTGTTGTTTAATTTCCAAAATTTGGAAGTTTTCCAGTTATCCATTATTGATTACTAGTGTAGTTTTATTATGGTCAGGAAACATGCTTTGACTGATTCAATTTGTTTTAAATTTGTTGAGGTTTTATGGCCCATGTTATGGTCTGTCTTGGTGAATGTTCCATGTGCACTTGAAAGGAATATGTATCTATTCCTGCTGTGTATTCGACAGACATCAATCAACAGAACAAGTGATTGATTGTGTATTCAAATATTCCATCTAGTAATTTTATGTCTACTTGTTCTATCGATACTGAGAGATAGTTTTAAAATCTGTAACTATTATTATAAATGTTTATTTCTCTGTTCAATTCTATTGGTTTTTCCTTTGTTAGTGCAGAAAACATTTAGGATTATTGAATCTTCTTGGCGGATTGACCTTTTTAATAATTAACTAATGCTCCTGTTTGCTTCTGATAATATTCATTTGCCCGAAACTTGCTTTATCTGATAATAATTTAGGCGCTCCAGCTTTCTTTGGAATAGTGTTTTCATATATGTATTCTTCCATCCTTTTACTTTTACCCTTCCTATCCGTATCTTTGTGTGTTTCTTTTTTGAGTACAGGATATATTTGGCCTCAGTTTTTAATATAATTTGACAATCTCTGCTGTCAATTGAAAGATCTTATACTACTTACATTTAATGTGATTATTAATGTGGTTGTATTAAAATTTACCATCTTGCTGGTTGTCTACTATTTTCCCAGAGAAGAATATAGGCATTTTTTGTGTCTTATTTTGGCTTGTGTATTTTTTATGATTTCATTTTATTTCTATTATTGGCTTATTAGTTGTACCTCTTTTCTAAAATATTTTTAGTGGTTGTTGTAGGGCTTAGAGTACACATCTTTAATTTATCACAGTGTACCTTAAAATCTATAAATTCCTTTTCTCTGGATTTCCTCAAAGTTTTCTCTTTATCTTTGGTTTTAAGCAGTTTGATATCATTGTTGTTTCCAGTATTAGTCCTGTCTGAGGCTCTTTAGTTTCTTTGGATCTGTATTTTGATATTCTTCATTATTTTGGGGAACTCTTGGCTATTATGTCTTTAAGTATATTCTGTCCCATTTTCTCTTTCTTTTACTTCTGGGAAACAAATAGCATATGTTAGAATGTTTGGTATTATCCCGTAGCTCTTGGAGGCTGTGTGCTGGTTTATCACTATTACTATTATATCTCTTCATGTTTCAGTCTGAGTAATTTTTGTTGCTCAATCTTCAAGTTCACTAATTCTTTCCTCGGCTGTATTGAGTCTACTGAATAGCCCGTTGAAGGAATTCTTTACTTCTGATATTGTGCTATTTTATTTCTAGCATCTTCATTGAACTTTTTCTTAGAAATTTTATTTCTCCTTTCAATTTCTTCATCTGTTCATGCATGTTTTCTACTTTTCCAATCTTTTAACATATTAATTCATCATATTAAAAAGAAACAACAGACCCAAAAGGTTTAACTTTTGCTAAGCCTCACCAAGACTTTCTACATAACCTAATTTTAGTTTCAGCCTCTTATAGGAATGGAATTTTCAACTTATCAGCCTGGAATTTCCTGGTCAGCACTAATGAGTTAATCTGCCTGATAAGACCACCTCCCTGAAATAATCCATTCTTAACTTTCTTGTCCCATCCACTTTCTGCCTGTAAAAACCTTCCATAATGTATACCTTCCATTTGCCAGATGGGATGCTGTGTGATTCATGAATCACTTAATAAAACCAATTAGGCTTTCAAATTTACTCAGTTGCATTTTGTTCTTTAACAGTTATGTTAATGTCCCTCATTAATAATTCCAACATCTGGGCCATCACTCAGTTTAGTTATGATGATTATTTTATTTCTTGACAATGGGTTGTTTTGCTTTTTGGTGCTTATAATTTTTTTAATCAAATGCTTGGCATTGTGGGTAGAAGAGTAGAGAATGAGATAAATAGTACTGATGTCCATACATGCCTTTTTTTGTGCTAGGCCATTAGTGTGAGGAATTGTGATGAGTCGCTTTTTATTGTTGCTATCATTGTTTTCCATGTGCCACGGGCTTCAAAGTCCCCTAGTGATGGGCTGCTGTTTCCTTGTGCCTCGGGATGTGTCAGCGATACTGGAGGGTTTTTCTTTGTGTTCATGTCCCCTACTCAGCTTTTACACATCCCTGCATCCCTGCGCAACAGAAAAAGTCTCCAAATTTATGCTCCTGTGAGAGGGGGAAAATAATTTTCCCTCTATTCCTCTAGGTTCTTGGTGTAGACACTCCCCACCTCCCCTTAACAAACGACAGAAAACAGGAGAAAAACAAACAGAAGTTTAATAAAATGGATACCTCCTATTTAAATGGGAGATACACAGATGTCCAAGTGGGTGGAGTCCTGGGGGTAAGGTTTCTGTGACTTGGGGACCTGGAGGAAGATGCGTGGAGCCGAAGGCAGAGTAGACATGTTTTATTCGCAGGCTTTGCCAAGCTGTTGGGGTGAGGTGGGGGATGGGATAGAGGGTGGGGCTCCATCTGGTCTCCTGCCTTGCCCCCAATCTATCTCCTTAGGACTGAGAATAGAGGTTGTAACTGAAGGGGACCAAAAGTTCTGCCTTTTGGGATATTGATTTTTAAGCTGGTTATTAAGAAAGACTCAGAAAGAACCTTTGAACTTTCCCCCTTTCTCAACTAAGAAATTCAGATGGAAAACCTGCTTCAGGAAGGGAAACTTAACATAATCCCCTTACCATTAGCCAGGAAGCCTTCAAGCAGGAGCCTGTTGACTAAATACACCCCCCACCCCACCCCCGTCCCATTGTTTCCAAGTTGCCTAGCAAAAATTTACCTGCCAAGTGTGTTCTGCTCTTCCTCAATCACCTGCAAATTGCCCAATTTCACTTTTGAAATCTAAGACCTCATCTCTGCCTTTCTCCTTTGTCCAAAATAATATCTATACCCAACGTTACCACACTGTTTTTGGAATTTTCACGCTTACGTGAATTCCCCGTGCACAAATAATAAATTTTCATTTTCTCCAGTTAACTGCTGTCTGTTAATTTGAGTATTAGCCCAAATAGAGGAACTTAGAAGGTGGGAGGAAAGGTATTAATTTTTTTAGCCCCCACAGTTTTGGCAAGCCAGCCAGAAGTATTCACTGGCTGGGACACTGCCAGCTCCCTGGACAGCTGCAGCTAGGAGACCACAGTCATCTGACCATCAGCCTGCAGAAAGGGTAAGCATTTTACCCTGTTATGCTCTCTGGTCTCTACTCTGCAGGTTCGATGGAATTTGGAAGTAGTGAGAATCTTTTGCTCTCTTCTAAATTTAGATTGGCAGGAGAAAATATTTGTAAAACTAGTTTGTTGGGTAAACATGACTCTGGTAAAGACTTGTATTGAGTACTCTTATTTTCTATTGATCCTGTTCCTTCCAGATTTGAAGGAGGAACAAACTTTTCTCTGCCCTCAAGGTACTTCTGGCTGGTCTAGTAATCAAACAGACTTGAGGCAGATTAGGAAGAGAAAATAACCAAATTCAATGCATACATATATATGGGAACCCCACATACATGAGAGAGTCAGAGACCCTACATGCATTCTCTTAGAACTCCTCCCTGATTCTCTCTACAAAAAATCCCGAGGACTCTCCCAGCTCCCAGTTCATAGTGCTTACCCTCCAGATTATGAGGGATCGATGGCTGAACCCTGGATATCAAAGTCTGATGCCTGTGAAGTAATTATTTTGAAAAAGGAATTAATATTAAGAGCTGTCGTAACAAACTACAGAAGGTAAAGCATGATACGTGACCTAACCCTTGGCTATGGGAATGCAGGGAAAGACTACCACAGATTCCCACTGGATGAGTCAAGCCTGCAAATATTTCCTCCTCAAAGAGACCTAAGCTGCCACTTATTTAAAAATGCACCTACATTCCCGCATTCACCAATCCCTTTAGCAGGGGCTGTTTTTCCCCCATAGTTCTTATTACCTTGTGAAAAAACGACTTATTTCTGTATTATATTTAATGTATCTGTCACTCCAATTAAAAACAACAACAAGGGTTACAAATTTTTTTCTCTCTATTTAATTCACTAAGTATCCCAGGATACCAAGAACATTATTTACCTGGCACATGGCATCAACTCTATAAATAATTGGGACAATGAATACATTTCTCCCAGAAGGGGAAGGGAACTAGCTGGGAATCCTAGGTCCCATTCCAGATTTTGACAGTGCCTGAAGGAGCAAGGGACCTCAGAGAAGTATGGCTGGTGGTACACTTAAGAAAGTGGTCCCTCATCTCCATGGATTTCAGACTTGTCAGGAATCAGGCCCTGAGGGACCAAAGCTTTGCTACCTTAAAGTATGCCTTTTGGGATATTGATTTTAAGTTGGTTGTCATGCAGGGGCTCAGCTCCCAGCAGGTGAACGCAGGATACAGGATACGGTGAGGCCAAAAAGGGACAACAATGGAGCCATGAATAGGGGGTTCATACCATTATACTCTCAATGGCGGCTGGTCAAGACACAAGAAGCAAACATCTGCCAATACCCTAACAAGGAGCCTTCCTGCACTACAGTCTCGAAGGCAGCCGGCTGAGACACAGGAAGTAGGGTCTGCAAAGTCGGCAACATCTGTGTTTACTAACATAGTCATGGCAGTTATATAGCATACAGAACAATAGCAGCTGATGTCTAACTGATTACGGCTGATGGCCAACTAGTTCGATAACTGAGTGGGTTACATCACCGAACCAGTACCTTTCCACGTGAGGCTGAGAGCCTGGAAACTGCTCTCTGGGATTCCGTCCCAACACTGGTTATTAAGAAACAAAAGACTCAGAAAAAAACCTTTGACCCTCCTCCTTCCTGCCTAAAAGAATTCAGATAGAAAAAACCTGCTTAAACAAAGAGTAAATGAAAATTAATTTTAGACCTTATAAAGAATAAAAAGTATTTATTTGAACAAAAGGAGCTGTAGCCCAGGAGACATAGATTCAGGAAGCAACTTAAATTGTGCTCCACCAAGACAAAGGGGAAACCATCTTTTATAGTGGAAATTCCCACCCAAGTGTCCAATGTTATGCAAATGAGGTTTCCAAGTAGTGCTGTTCTGATTGGTCCAAATCATGAAGTTCTGCTTGCTCAATATAAAATGCAAATGAGGATACAATTTGTGTAGTTCTGATTGGACGAGGCAGGTCTTAATCCATTAGTCAAAAGACAAAACCAGGGCTTCCCTACAGTGGTTGAATCAGGCAGCATGAACAGACAGGGACATAGTACAGGAGCTCAGTCTGTGGCTTTTCCAAAAATGCAGAGAGTGCAAGAGGCTTCTGTCAAGAATGGACATTAGGGCCTGGTGATGAATTTGGGCCCAGTTAACCATAAGGAGTCCATTTTGACAGTCATATTTCTCCTCAGGTTCACAGAAGGAAGCCTCATGTTAACAACATAATATAAGCGAAATGTGGCAAATGGGAAGAAATCTAGCAAAGCCTGTTTGTTAAAACTTGCTTCTGTGTCCCATTGTTTCCGGGTGGCCCAGCAAGAAGGTGTTTACCATACGTTTGCTCTTTCTCATCTACCTGTGAATTGCTTACTTTTTCTTTGAAGTCCCAGTGCCCTGCCTCCTTTTCCTTCATCGAAAACAGTATATAAACCTCAATGCCCATTGTGTCTTCAGGTCTTATTTCTTATGATACCCCTGAACGTACATCTATAATGAATTTTGGACATTTCACCTGTTAATCTGTGTTGTGTTAATTTGATTATTAGCCTAGCTAAAGAACTCAGAAAGTGAGAGGAAATTTTGTTTTATGCCCCCACAGACCCAAGCATGAAACAAAAATGGACCAAGGAGCTATAGCATGGACATCTCCACCTTACGTTTGGAAAAATATTGACAGGTTTCCACTGGTGTGTTTCTCTTTTGGACACACTTTTTTCAGGAGATGAGAGTGGGAAAAGCCCCAGTAATGACAGAGATTGAATTATCTGGCAACTAGGTATATGATGGCTGGGAGTCAGATTAAAGTTGAGTGAAGAAAATAGAAAATGTGGCATTCTTGACCACAAGCATATAGTCATGGCAAAACCATACCAACTACCCTTATACTTACTGTCACAGATGAGCCTTCAGAGAGCCCTCAAAAATCATGCATCAGTGAAGTTAGATTTAGTTTGAGTGAGTATGAGTCCCCTGCTGGTTTCTTAGATCTTTGTCTTTTCATGTCTCACTTGAATGTTTGGGAAACTAAGGTCTCACATTGCCCCATTGCCATGCCTGGTCCTATCCTCAGACTAGGCATTGAAAGTCTTTTCTGCTAAACAGGTTAATATGACGGGTGTGTGGAAAAGCATGGGGACAGGGTAGAAACTTTCTCCTGACTTTGTATGCAACTCAAACCATACCCAGGGAAGTAAGCAGCATAATAAGACGTGTCCTTTTTTTGGATTAGCCCTGAGGCCTTTGGATTATGTGGGTAGCCAGGGGAGCACATATACTCATTACTGACCGTCTGCTGTCCTCCCTCCCCCACACTCAGAGACGAGCCAAGCCTGGACTCATGCACCGTGCAGGCTGCTGAGTGAGTCTTCTTCCCAGGGAACCCACCAAAGGTAAATATCATCTATAGGGGAGGAAATTTTTTCCTTTGTTTCCTTCTATTTTCTTTCGCTGGTCGAATGATTAAATTCATATAAAACAGATTAGCAGGAGAGAAACAAATTTTAATTTTGTACATAAAGGAACCCCAAAGAAATGAAATTCCTTGACAGTGAGACAACTGAGGTTTATAGAGAAGGGGGTAAGGGTCTGGGAGTTCAAAGGGAAGGAAGACAATTCACAGGGAGATGTGAAGAGCAAATGTATGCAGATAAGTCTTTCTGATGTAAAACGTTGTCTCTGGTAATAACACTCTTGGTACATACATGCCCCTTATCCTAAATTCTTAAGGGAGAGGTAAAAAACAAACAAAACAAAACAAAAACCTCTTTCAGAGTCTGTTAGGCTTTGATTGCCTTCAGCTCAAAATAATCCATATGCCAAAGTGGCATATTTAGCAATCATGTCCTGACTTTGAAATTTCCCCAAGATGTTTCACAGTCCAGAAGTTGAGTTGGTAGATTTCTCTATCTCACTGAACCAGTCCACTCTCTGCCCTGACAATAGGTCGGTTCAGTTAAACTAACTTCAGTCAGGCAATCAGGTACAGTAGTCTTCCCCTGATCCACAGTTTTTCTTTCTGTAGTTCCAGTTATCTGTGGTCAGCCGTAGTCTGGAAAGATTAGATGGAAAATTCCAGAAATAAACAATTCATAAGTTTTAAATTGTGCATTGTCCTGAGTAGCGTGATACAATCTCATGCCTGTCTTGCTCTGTCCTTTCCAGGACATAAAGCATCTTTTTCTTCAGAATATCTACCTCAGTTCATATCATCACATAGGCATTATATTATCTCATGTCATCACAAGAAGAAGGGCGAGTATAGTACAGTAAGATATTTTGAGAGACAGAAAGAGAATATTCATGTATTTTTTACAGTTTATTGTTATAATTGTTCTGTTTTATTATAAGTTATTGTTAATCTCTTACTGTGCCTAATTTAGTATAAAAATCGCATCCCTGACAAGATCCAGAAAGTTCACTCCAAGAGTTAGCCCAAGAAAGCAAAGACCTTTGTTGTCACAGACACTAAGAACTGTATATGAAAAATGGTGTCTCCAGTCTCTCAGTCACAGATCCACTAACATGTGACACTGTGCAGGTGTGACAAAAATGGGACTTCTCCAGTACTAACAAAGCAATAGAGGTAAAGATGACTAAAGCTCCTTAAGACAAACTCCCTGAGAGCTGCTCGCATGTCCAGACAGAGAGATTGTTGCCTATGACCTCGGGTCTCAGAATCCCAGCCAATTTGTCTGGCCTCCAGATGGATTCTGGTATATACACCTTTCAGATGGCAGACACCAGAGAGAATATTCTCTCTGGTCACAAAGCCAAGCTCTCAAGACATAGAACAAAATGAAAGGAAAACCTCATTTGATTTTTAAATAGGGGACCCACGGAAGAGTTTGTCTAAACAGACGAGAGTCTGATGAGAACTGTGAACTCACGAGTCAGTGAGGCTGACTCAATCAGCAGCTTATAGGACCTATTCCTGCATTCTACCCTATGGTTTTCCTCGTTATGACAAACAAACAAACAAACAAGACAGATGAAGGAAAACACATGACCATCTCTTGGAGGAAAGGGATCAACAGAAAACAAGAGTATGCATAACAAATCTTTACCAAAGTCACTATACCCAAGGAGCTATTCCCACAAATATTTTCTCCTGCTAATTTAAATAGTTTAGGAAAGAAAAGGGCTCTCACTACTCTTCCTCCCCCAGACCCTGTATGCAGAGATCTGAGAGACTGATACAGTAAGAATGTTTACCTTCTGCTGGCTCTTGTCAGACTCCCAGCATCTCCTAGCTGCAATAGCCCCAGAGCAAGCAGTGTCCAGCCAGTGAAGAGTCCCAGGCGAGACGCCAAGATGGTAGGGGAGGAAAAGTTTCCCTTTATTCCCTTCTGCTTCCTTTAGCTGGTCTAATAATTAAATTGACATAAGACAGATTAACAGAGGAAAAAGAAATTTAATTTTATATGTATGGGAGCCCCAAAGATATGAGGCTCCTGGACAGTCAGGCAGTTGAGGTTCATACACTGTCCTGAGCTAGAGAGAAGGGGGAGGGATCTGGGACTACAAAGGGGAGGAAGACAATTCACAGGAAGATGTGAAGAGCAAACATTTACAATAACGCTTTCTGATCTAAAAATGTCGAATCTGGTAATCGATCTCCTGGAACAGACACCACCTAAATTATTTTAGGCGGTTAAGGGAGAGGTGAAAAACAAACCTTTCCTGGGTTTTAAGTCTTGATTGCCTACAACTCAAAATAATCCACATGCCCAAGTGGCATATTTTGGGGTCAGGATTCTGCTACCCATCACATCCAAGTCAGCTGCTTCCAGAAATTCCAGCTGTTCTTTGGGATGTTGAGCCCACTGCAGCCCAGAGGCGGGGCCGACAAGAAAGCCTGAGGCTCTGAGTGTCTCGCTGAGGAAGGAACCACAGGTCGACAGTGATAGTTGGTCACAGTGTGCAGCTGACATGGAGGCAGCAGAAGCCCAGCTCCTCGCTGGCCTGCACCCTGTTCCTGCTGGGTAAGGACAGGTCAGAGGGACAATGGTGGCATGAGCTTCCCTTGTGGAGTTGGTTTCTGTGTTCCTAGCCCCGGTCACCGGACTCACACAGATCTGGGAGGGGCCCAAGCAGAAACGTTCTGTTGGTGATCCTGAAGGAGACAGAGAAGCCTGAGGCGGGGGTGGGATGGAGCCTTGCGGGGCACGACATTGACAGGGTAGGTAGATAGGTAGAAGTGGGCAGGAGAAGGAGAAACTTAACCCCAGCTAGAAAGCCCCTTGCTGAAGTTCCTAGTCAGGTCAAGACCCCTTGCACCTACCCAGCAGGAGTCCAGGCTTACACATACCCCCAAGGGATGTGTTTGCACATGCCCCCAAACCAAAGGGATGTGTTTACACATCTACTAAGTCAAATAAATGCATTACTAAATGCCAGAGAAGGGAGGATTAAGAACCACAGGGGAAGAAAGAAGTAAGAGATGGGAGAGGGGGAGGCAAGTTTACCCATAGAAATAAAAGCCTTCGCGCAACGTAAGGCAAGGCTGCTGCCCTCTCAGAGGGTACTCTCTTTTACTAATAAACTTCTGCTGTTCATGCTGGACAAACTGTCTCTTGATTGAATTTATTCCTTTAAGAAGACAAAGAGCTGAGGTTCAACATCATTTCCTGGTAACAAAATGGCCTCACAGAACCAAGGACTCTGCATTAAAGGAGAGGCTGATGCAGGCCTCCCGGCTGCAGATGTGCACATGTCCATGATGGGTAGGTAGGTGGTGAGGGGGTAACTGTTTCAGTGGCAGGGTTGGGAAATCCAAGAGTGAGGACAAGGTGAGGCCAGTGCTGTCTAAGACTGCAGAGAAATGGCAGAAAATGACAGTTAGGTTCCCTGTATGAAGTTGGTAGAATGACCAAGCCAAAAAGAGGCCCTCCTCGCTCCTTGTATTAACAGTCAGGGTCTGGAGAAAGTGGAAGTTGTTCAAAGGAGAGCAACTACTGTGGGGACAGAGTCCCAGAGAGCAGTTTTCAGGCTCTCGGCCTCACGTGGAAAGGTGCTGGCTTGGTTATTAGATGGCCATCAGCTGTAATCAGATGGCCATCCAGTGGCTGGGTGGCCATCAGCTGTTACCGGTTAGCCATTAGCCACTAATATAACTGCTGTGGCTACGTTGAGGGGTTGGTTGGCAGAGAAGTGGACGGCAGATTGCGGAGAGTGTGACTCCTGCTTCCTGTGTCTCCAACCCAGCTGCCAGCGGGAATATAGTGGTATGACTCCCCTATCTATGGCTCCGTGGGTGTTCCTTTTTGGCCTCACCATGTCCTGCGTTCTTGTGTGGGGAGCAGGAGCTGAGACCCCACATGACAACTACCAAATGCTCCAAAGAGGTAACAGAATGGCTTCACATGCTCTGGGGAACAAGCCCTGAGGACCAGCCAGGACTTGCATGATGGAGTTACTTCCCAACCTGAACGCCCAGCAGGGATACCTTCCTCTCACAGGGACTGTTGCAGCCGGAGGGCGGGAGCATTACAGGGACAAAGGGCAGGAAGAGGGTATGAATTCTCCCTTGGCTGAGCCCATGATTGCTGAGTCATTGAGGACTTGCATAGACTCCTAAGGAAGCTTCTGGGTCGTTGACTTAGTTTGGGGAGGTAGGGAAAGCTAAACCCCAACTTGGTTCTGAGGGATTTGCTGTTTGGCATACTTTTATTTTTTAAGTTATGAATGAGCAACACAGCTTCAAAGCATTGTTTATAGGACCTGGGAGTGTAGCTAGTCAGACCCCATCGAGGCTGGCTGCCTTCCTAGAGGCTGCACGGCCCAGAGCCTCATGGGTCCACAAAGCACAGGAAGTTCGGGACATGGGACCCAATATTGTCAGCCCCCTCCCCTAAGTCCCCTGAAGCATTTGTGCTCTGCTCTCCCTCCTTAAAAACCTGTCCTGAGATATTGCATTGTCCTCTCTACCCTCCTGTCTGTCTGGGCCTTATGTATCTTCATAATGATGACGCTGGGTAGGTTTTGTTTTGCCTGTGTTACACTTGAGGCAGAGAGGTTGAGGAATTTGTCCAAAGTCCCACAGCTAATGGCGGCAGCATTGGGATTTAGACCTGGGCAGTTTTCCTCTAGAACTGTGGTCCCTGGCAACAATACCACAGTGTTTCTTTCATGAATCTTTCAAAGGGAAATGAGACACAGAAGGGGCTCGTGAACTAAATGTACTGAAGTCCTGTAAGTACTGGCTTCTGAAATCTCTGTGACTGTTTCTTGAAGGAAATGGAAGTCACCAGTTGGTTCAATCCTCTCTGTGGCATCACCTCATTGGTAAAGTAGATACCACAAATCCTTTTCTAGTCCCTGATCTGCTGTGAAGAGTTCAGTTGGGGCAAGTATGTGCTGTACCTTTGAAAACCGCAAAAAGCTATTCAAATCTGATGACAGTTTCTCCATCTCTCCTGCATGGAAGTGAACCTTTATTGCACTCTGCTCTGTGACCTGTGCTTCTGACTGTCAATGAGATAATTTTTCTCTGGGTGGGGAGAGGGCTGAGGGCTATGGCTCTGTTTGTGAAGGTGGTCAGGAGCACAGCCACCGGCACCACCCTAGTTCACACACTACTCTCTCGCCTGGCTCTCTGGGGAGCAGGGAAACAGGCCTCTCCTAAGCCGGTCATTTGCCTGAATTAATGACATCCTTTCCTTTCCCTCAGCAAGTCTTGTCCTCACCCTCCTCTGAATCAAGTAAAAGCTGGGCTTACTTTTCTCCCCTCCTTCCTCATCTCTGTCTTCCTTCCTTCCTTCCTTCCTTCCTTCCTTCCTTCCTTCCTTCCTTCCTTCCTTCCTTCCTTCCTCCCTCCCTCCCTCCCTCCCTCCCTCCCTCCCTCCTTCATTCCTTTTCATTTAGGTATAATTGACATACCATTAAACTCACTCTTCGTTGTGTACGGTTCGGTGGTTAAAAAAACAATTTGAATATTCACAAATTTGGGCAACTATTGCCACTATTGAATTGCAGAATATTTGATCACCCCTAAAAGAAACCCTGTACTCATTCCCTCTTCCCCCCAACCCTGGCAATCACTAATCTACTTTATTGGTTGAATATGTAATTGAGATATAAGCCACATACCATAAAACCCACACTTTAGAAGTATATAAATCAGTGGTTCTTAGTATACTCAAAAAGTTGTACAATCATCAACACTACCTGATTCCAGAACATTTCATTACCACAAAAGAAATTCTGTACCCATTAGCAGTTACTCCACATATCAACCTGTACCCAGTCCTTTGCAGCTGCACACTATTTGTATGGATTTGCCTATTCTGGACGTTGTATATAAAGACATAAAATGTGTGTCCTTTTGCATCTGGCTTCTTTCATTTAGCATACTGTTTTCAGTGTCCATCCATGTTGTGGCATATATCAGTATATCATTTCTTTTTATTGCTGAATTTCTATATGTTGATTTTATATTTATGCAACTTCACTGGATTTGTTGATTAATTTCAACAGAAGTTTGATTGAGTCTTTATTTTTTAAATTTATTTTAGGTATAGATGATACAATCTTATGTTGGTTATATTAGTTTCAGGTGTACAATATAGTGATTTGACATTTTTATACCTTACAATGTGATCACCTCACTAATTCTAGTAATCGTCTGTCATCAGGTAAACTTATCACAATATTATTGACTCTATTCCCCATTTCCTTTTCAACCCCCCAGGTCCCCCCTCCCATTTTTCATCTGGTAACTATCCCTTTGGTCTCTGTTAATATGAGTCTGTTTTTGTTTTGTTTGTTTTGTTTTTAGATTCTACATATAAGTGAAACCATACAGTATTCGTTTTTCTCTGCCTGACTTATTTCACTTAGCATAATACCCTCTATATCCATGCATGTTGTCGCAATGGCAAGATTTTATTCTGTTTTATTCCATTTTGTGTGCGTGCGTGTGTGTGTGTGTGCATGTGTGTGTGACATCTTTATCCATTCATCTACTGATGGACACCTAGATTGTTTCCATACCTTGGCTATTGTAAAAAATGCTGCAACAAACATAGGAGTGCATATATCCCTTCATTTTCTTTGGATAAATACCCAGATGTGGAATTGCTGGGTTGTGTGGTTAGCTATTTTCAGTTTTTTTGAGGAATCTCCATACTGTTTTCCATAGGGTCTATGTCAATTTGCAGCCCCACCAACAGTGCACAAGGGTTCCCTTTTCTCCACACCTCATCAACACATTATTTGTGAATTTTTTATTATAACCATTCTGACAGTTGTGAAGTGATATCTTATTGTGGTTTTGATTTGCATTTTCCTGATGATTAGTGACGTTGCGCATCTATTCATGTCTGTTGGCCATCTGTATGTCCTCTTTGGAGAAATTTCTTTTCATGTACTTTGCCCATTTTTTCTATCAGATTGCTTATTTTTTTGTTATTGGGTTGTATGAGTTTCATATATATTTTGGATATCAACCGCTTATTGGATATATCATTGATTGAGTCTTTAGGGTTTTCTGTATATAAGATCATATTATCTTTGAACAAAGACAATTTTACTTCTTCTTTTCTGTTTTGTCTTCCTTTTCTTTCCTTGTCTTGCCTAATATCTTTAGCTAGGCCTTCTGGTTCTATACTGAATAAGAGTGGGGACAGTGGGCGGCATCCTTATCTTTTCCTGATGTTAGAAACTCTCAATTTTTCACCATTGAGTATAATGTTACCTGTGGGTTTGTCATATATGGTATTTGTTATGTTGAGTCATGTTCCTTCTTATACCAATTTGTTGAGTATTTTCATAATAAGAAGATGTTGTATTTTGTCAAATGCTTTTTCTGTATCAATTCAGATAATTATATAAGTTTTATCTTACAGTTTGTTAATATGATATATTACATATTGATTTGTGTATGTTGAACCATCATTGCATCCCAGGGATAAATCCCACTTGGTAGTCTTCATAGGCTGTATGTTTTTAAGAATTTGTCCATTTTTTCTAGGTTATCCAGTTTGTTGACATATAATTATTCATAGCAGTTTCTTATGATCTTTGTGCTTCTGTAGTATTAATTGTAATGTTTCCACTTTTTAAATTTTATTTAGTGGATTCTTCTCTCTTTCTCTCTTTTTTTTTCTTAGATGAGCTAAAATTTTGTCAATTTTGTTTATCTTTTTTAAAAAAAACAGCTCTTAGTTTTCTTGATCTTTTCTTTGATTTTTAGTCTCTTTTATTTATTTCAACTCTGATCTTTATTGCTTCCTTACTTCTGCTAACTTTGGGATTAATTTGTTCTTTCCCCAATTTCTTGAGGTGTAAAGTTAGGATTTTTATTTGAGATATTTATGTTTTCTTAATATACCAGGTCAGACATTTAAGTTTGCAAAGTCATCCTAGAAAAAGTGCTACATACCTCATTGCTGAATATCACTATGGTCACCTTCAAAGTACTCCCTTTAGGAAGCTATGCACCGATGCCAGCACCTAGTCCACCCTTCAAAGCAATTTTGGAGCTCTTTTTCTGGAATGGTCATCAGAGCTGTCATTGTATTACCTTTGACGTCCTGAATGTCATCAAAATGTCTTCCTTTCAATATTTCCTTTATCTTTGGGTAAAGAAAGAAGTCATTGAGGGCCAGATCAGGGGAGTAGGGAATAGGGAGGCTGTTCCAATACAGTTATTTATTTACTGGCTAAAAACGCCCTCACAGACAGTGCCCTGTGAGCTGGTGCATTGTAGTGATGCAAGAGCATGGATTGTTTGCGAAAAGTTCAGGTTGTCTAACTTTTTCATGCAGCCTTTTCAGCACTTCCAAGTAGTAAACTTGGTTAACTGTTTGTTGAGTTGGTGCAAATTCATAATGAATAAATCCCTCTGATATAAAAAAAAAGTTAGCAACATTGTTGCAACAAGTTTGCAAGCATAACTGTCAGGCCTCTTATGCATGATTGCTATAAACTGTCTCAGAACTGCTTTGCAATATCCCATAGAATTTGGTATGTTGTGTCCATTTTTATTTGTTTAAGATATTTTCTTTAATTTCTTTTTTGATTTCTTCTTTGACTCATTGGTTGTTCAGGGATGTGTTGTTTAATTTCCACATATTTGTAGATTTCCCAGGTTTCCTGTTTTTGATTTCTAGTTTCATACCATTAAGGTCAGAAAATGTAATCGGTATTATTTCAATCTTTTGAAATCTACTAAGACTTGTTTTGTGTACTATCATATGGTCTACCCTGGAGAATGTTCCATGTGCACTTGAGAAAAGCATACAGTTTGCTTCCATTGGATTGAATATTCGTAAATATCTGTTAGGTCCATTTGGTCTAATGCACAGTTTAAGAGCATCATTTCCATGTTGATTTTTCTGTCTGGACAAACTATTGCTGAAAGTGGGGAATTAAGGTCCCTTATTATTATTGTATTGTTATATTAGCCCCTTATTATTTATTATTGTTTACTTATTATATTTAGATACTCCAATGTTGGATGTGTATATATTTACAATTGTTATATCTTCTTGATAAATTGACCCCTTTACTATTATATAATGACTTTTTTGGTCTTTTGTTATTGTTTTTAGCTTAAAGTCTATTTTGTCTGATAAGTAAAGTTACTCCTGCTCTCTTTGGTTTCCACTTGCTTTGAAATATCTTTTTATATCTTTTCTCTTTGAGCCTATGTGTGTTTTTAAAACAGAACTGCATGTCTTATAGGCAGCATATAGTTGAGTATTTGTTTTTTGTTTGTTTTTTAATCCATCTAGCCACTCTGTTTTTTTGATTGGTGAATTCAATCATTTATATTTAGAGTTATAATCATATGTGAGTACCTACTAATACCATCTTGTTAATTTTTTGTGTGTGTTGTTTTGTATTTCTTTTGCTTTTTTCCCTTTCTGTGTCTGCTTACCTTTGTAAACTGGTGATTTTTCATGATGGTTTTCTCTGTTCTCTTATTTTTATCTGTAGTGCATTTGTTCCAGGGTTACCATGAGGCTTATATAAGATATCTTATAGGGCGGCTGGATGGCTCAGTTGGTTAGAGCGTGAGGTTCAATTCCCACATGGGATGGTGGGCTGTGCCCCCTGCAACTAAGATTGAAAACAGTGACTGGACTTGGAGCTGAGCTGCGCCCTCCACAACTAGATTGAAGGACAATGACTTGAAGCTGACAGGCCCTGGAAAAAACACACTATCCCCTCCACCCCCCAAAAAAAGATATCTTATAGATAAAACAGTCCATTTTAAGCAACTTAACTTCAATTACATATAAAAGTTCTTTTTACTCTCCCCTTTTATATGTTTTTTCTTTTTTTTTAATTAGTTTCAGGTGTACAAAACAATATAATAGTTAGACATTTACACCCCTCACTAAGTGATGACTCCCCCCAATATATTACTCCTCTGACATTGTATATCCTCTTTTATATTTTGATGTCATATTTACCTCTTTTTATATTGTATAGTTGTTAACACATAATAGTAGCTAAATTATTTTTAATACTTTGACTTTTATACTATAGTTCAGTCATTAACACACCATCCTATTACAGATTTGAAATTTTCTAAGTCTGACTGTATATTTATTTACCTGCAAGTTGCATGCTTTCACGTTTTCATGGTGCTTATTAGTATCCTTTCATTTTCGTCTGAAGAACTCCTTTCATCATTCCTTGCAAGGCAGGTCTAGTGGTGATGTATTCCTTTAGCTTTTGTTTGTCTAGGAATGTATTGTGTGTGTGTGTTTGTGTGTGTGTGTGTGTGTGTGTTTTAATATCTGAAGGATAACTTTGCCTGCTAGAGTATCTTGGTTAGCAATGTTTTTCTTTGAACACTTTGAATATGTCATTCAACTCTCTCCTGGCCTGTAGGATTTCTGCTAAGAAATCGACTGAGAGCCTAATGGGGGTTCCTTTGTGTGTTACAATCATTTTTTTTTCCCTAGCTGCTTTTAGAATTTTTTCTTATACTTGATTTTTGACAGTTTGATGATAATGCATCTTGAAGAAAGTCTTTTTGCATGAGATATAGGGTGAACTATTAGTTTCATGTATTTGGAACTCCAATTCTTTCCCCAGGTTTGGGAAACTCTCAGCTATTATATTTTCAAATAAATTATTTGCTTTCTCTTCCCTCTCTTCTGGAACCTCAATTATCTTAATATCTGTCCTTTTGATGGAATCATATAAATCACATAGTCTTCCTATGCTCTTTTTCATTCTTTTTTCTTTTTTCTTTTTTTGCCTTTAACTGGATTATTTCAAAGTTTCTACCCTCTAACTCACTTATTCTGTCTTATAATTTCTCCATTGTATTGCAGATGCTCTCTATAGCTTTTTTGTTTATTTGTTTCATTCATTGAGTTCTTCAGCTCCAGAATGTCTGTTTTGTTCTTTTTTATGATTTCTATCTCTTTGATAAAAATCTCATTTTGATCATGTATTCTTTTTGACATTTTATTGAATTGCCTTTCTGAGTTTTCTTGTAGCTTGTTGAGTTCAAAACAGAATTTTTAAATTATTTATCAGCTGGATCACAGAATTCTGTGCCTTTGAGCTTGGTTATTGGGGAATTATTACTCTTTTGTGATGGTTGGCATGTGTCCTTGATTTTGCATGTTTCTTGTAATTTAGCATTGCTGCTTTGACATTTGAAATAGCAGACACCTCTTTAATTCTTTGCTAATTAACTTCCTTCTGTTCAATGGTGTCGTTATTACCTGAAGTTTCCTCTCTCTTTTTATTGGTATACCTGCTCCAAGTTTCTTGATCTCTCTTGAGGCAGAATTCTTAAGCTTTTTTATTTTTGTTTCTTAAACTCATCAAGCTGGCTTTGGTTTCCAGAAGGTGGCGCTTATAGCTCAGGTTTGTAGCTTCTTCTGGCCTGTTTTCTGAATGCTTCTCATCCACCAGAGTTCTCTCTTGGGCAGACACAGAAGAAGGCACAAAGAGCTGGCCACTGAGTAGGGGTATATGTGGGTTTATCACTTGGGTGTTGGGATGCCCCCAGACTTCAGTTGAGAGATCCCTGGGTGTGGTACCCCCAGGGCCTCATGGGCAGACTTTGCTGAGCACAATCCCTTTATGACCCTTTGAAATTCTTATCTACCGCTTTCCCAATATCTTCCCTCCCCCTATTCATGGGGGTCCTGCCTCAGTATTCTGAGTGCTGCCAGTGGAAAATGGATTTCTCCAGTCACATCTCATACAACTGAGGTAGCCGGGCACTCGCTCACCAATCTCCTTTTCCCTCTGGGAGAGGTCACCACTGCCAGACAGATCAGCCCCTGAAGGGTTTCTTTGAAGGGGAACACTGGAAAAGTTGTCTTGGTTTTTCCTACTGTTGACTTTGCTGAGACCAAATGTGTATTTTTATTTATTTATTTATGCTCCAATGCCATGCTAGAATCTCCCTAGGGAAGGCTGGACTTCTGCAAATTCTTTCTTATGCATGGGAATCTGCTCAGGTCAATACTTTCCAGGCTTTTCCCAGGTATGTGCAGCCCATACCGAGGTCTGTCTGTCTATTGCTGAATGTACAGGTCGCCAAGACTTCTCCTGCATCTCTTGGTGAATGGTGTTAGAGCCCACACACCCACAGGCACTTTTTCATGGATGGATGTGTCACTCTTTGTTTAAAGGGGAGATATAAAGGATTTTGTTTGTTTAAAATAGATAAACAAGTGATAGGATGTGTTTGTCAATGTGTGTGTGTTGGGTGAAGTTAGGACTGCTGATTAGGCAGCGAATAGTTGTCACTAAATATAAACCTGTGATATTTCCTAGTCCCAGTTTAAATTCCAAATTTTCTGATCAGACATTCATAATTGTTAACATTGAAGCAGAAGAATAATATGAATAATTGAACCCATACTTATTATATCCTTAGTCTGAGTTGAATATTGTGCTAAAAACCTAACAATATATACATTTCTTTCGTTACTGCCATTCTATGACTTAAGTTCAATTATCATCATCTCTCCTAAATAGAGGAAATCTCTCCTTCATAGAGGAAATTACGTTATACAAAGATGATGTAAATTGCCATGGCCTCAAAATTTTTAAATGCTTGAACCAGGCTTTAAACTTAGATCTGTCTGATATCTGAGTCTGAGCACTTCCTTGCTGGGGCTAGGCCTAGACGCATTACTGGAAGATGCGATGGGGATGGCATGGGCCCGGAAGCTTCTGCTGATTCTGGACGCCCACTGTCTTGATGTTGCAGAGAAGGAGGTTCCCTCTCTGAAAGGGAGATTGTGCCTGACAAACTCTAAGTAGACTGACTATATACTTTATTTTCTAGACTGGGGCATTTTAGGAGTAAAAGGGATAATTTAATAAGTAAGCTTGGACTAAAGTCATGAATTAGAACTGTTATATTTCTCCTAACTGTAGGAGTCTGGAGAGAGCCCCTCACAGGCCCAGGACAAATTTAATATATTACATCTACCAAGCTCTCAATTCCTGATGGACTTCCCCAGCCTCTTCTCCTGAAAAGCCAGAAATTTTCCACCACATATCATCCAGGGACATGCATGTAAATCCGGCATAACTCCACCATTTAAAATGACAATTATCTTCCTTTGCAACCTGATGTAGATACTTTACAAAATGGTTATTAAGCTTTACAAGGAAGAGTGGATGAAGGTAGACCAACCAGGAATCTGGGGCTGTGTACTCTTCTGTGAGGTGATCACGGCCTTTGCGGGTATAGTTGGAACTTACGACGTCTCTAAATGATTCATGTGTGCTATCAGATATGCAGGTGGAGCTATTTCAGTCACACAACATCTCAGTTTTATTTTACTATAATTAGATAGCTGTCACAGACATTTTCTAGTGGGGTCACATCCTATAAATCTTTCAAAGAAGGTTTGTGTGGTGTAAGCAACCGACAGAACAGGTACCTCATGCTGAAAGATTCCATAGTAAAAGATCCACCACTCGGCTCTCCTTAGGAAACACATTCAGGATGTTCATGGAGCATACATTCCCACAGGAAGCATTGACCAGATCGTTATTCACTCTCTTTTCCTAAGTTCCGTCATGATAACCATCCCTTTGCAATATCACGTTATGGCTGATGCATTATCATTATTATTACACTCTTCAAGTTTGCACAGCACAGCGTATCATCAGTAAAATAATGCTATGCAGGAACAAAATTGTTCTTTGGCAGCTTCAATTTGCTTATCTCCTGTTTCCTTCATTTTACTCCTTCCTCCCCCACTTTTCCTGCACAATTACGATGGGGGGTTATGTCATCCTTGGGGAACTGTGAGCACCCCTGGAATTCTACGGCCCTGTTAGGGAGGCAGGCGGAACATAAAGGTGGCCATGGCTTACTCAGTGAAGTGACTCAGCTTGGGGACTGGACTAAAAAAATAGAATGATTTATTCATGCACCCCACACTCCTCCAGAGTCTACTGTGCATGATCTTTGTCTTCTGGAGGTGGTGAAGGGGAGCTCTCATGCACGATAGCTCTGCTATCTAGTGTGGGGGGCAGCCAGACTCTCAGTCTGAGGGTTCCTGGGGGTTCCTGGCCCTTTCCCTGCCCTCGATGCTTTCTGGCTGGCCGACCCTCATGCATGCATTTATTTGTCCCATCATTCTCTGTTTAGCTGGAGACATTTACTGAGTCCCTGTCCTGCCCACGCATTGTGCTCAGTGCTTCTGGTTTACTGGTGAACATGACTGTTGAGGTCTCGGTCATGAAAGGGGTGAGTAGATGGAGAAGGAGAGAGAGGCAAGGGAGACCCTCTCCCCACCCCGGAACGTCATCTCCAGCCCCCAATCTGCACACTGGGATCTTGCTCCAGGACCTTTCTCCTTCCCTTGACGGGATCTCCAAGCATAAGCACTCTGGTAGGGGCTGGGCTATTTTTATTAAGCATGTTGAGTGAAATCAGGACACTACAGACTTGTATTTTCAGAGATATTGAGGTGGAGGTGTCCTCTGAATAGAAAGACTATTTCTTTTAAAAATCAGAAAAAATCATTTGCTTCCTTTGAAGGTCCAGAGAAATAAGAGTTATGCAGTGGGAAAAGTTTCTTAACATGAAAAATAAGTTTGTCCTCTCTAGTGCTTTTGTTACTTTATTGTTTGAATAGTTTTTGCTGTATGTTTGATGTGTTTAAGATAGGTGAAGATATGTCCAAATTAAGCTATGCATGATAGCAGCTGTGGATACTTGTTTAGATCAAATACTAACTCAATGCTTGCTATTGTCACTACCCACACCGTTGTCAACACTGAGTCAGTACGAAGAAGGTGTTGTCCCAACTATGGGCACAAACGCAGGGACAAGGAAGGAGAAGCAGAGGCACAGCCTGCACCTGCGATGAAAGCGCTCTGAGCCCTGAGGCAGGTGTCAGCCCAGGTTGTGCACTGGCTTGTGCCGCGGGACTGGAGGGGAGGTGGTCACAGCAGCACTGGACCCAGAGGACATGGGCTGTTAGCACAGCCCTGCCCACATTAGCGGCCCTGTTCTTGGGCCTGGGTAGTGGGCTGTCTGGAGAGGAGAACTTTGAGGGGTCCAGCTGACCTGGTCAAGCATCATGTCCCCCCTTATCCGGAGGCAGTCGCCAGGGAACAGGAAGGGGCACTGGGGACAGCCTCCATCTTCAGAAGTATGGGGGTGGGAGGGTGTCGTTCCATGGGAACATTTCCTGGGCCCCGGTGGCAGTGAAACACCCACTGACAAGTGTGTAAAAGGAAGCTTCTGCCCACAGCCCAGGAGCAGCTGAGTCCAGGGCTCCAGGCTTGTCTTCTCTGCGTGCTAGAGCAGCCTGTCCTAGCCCTTCCTGGGCACTCTGCTCCCCTGCTCCGGCCCCTCTGTGTCCCCCGCCATCCCAGACCGAGATGCACAAGCTCCTGCTTCTGCTCCTGCTTCTGGGCGTCTTCCCTTTCGAGCTCTTCCCGGGAGTGGGTGAGGCCCTGGGTAGCTGGGCAGGGGTGAGGACGTGGAGGGAGGGGAGAACAGTCCCAGGCTGATGACCTGACCAGCTTGGGAGGGAATGAGGTCAAGGGTGAGGCTCTGAGATGATCTGAGCAGCCAGGGTTTGGGGTGTCTCTCTGCTGTCCCACAGAAAGGGTTCAGGTCCCTGCCCAAGATGTCAAGTAAGATAAGTGACTCTTTTGAGGCAGATTGAGGCTGGGGGCTCCTGTCAATTTAGGGCCTTGGGGCCGGCTGAGATGGCCCTATGAGGCAGAGCCACTGGTTGCTCAAGACTTTCTGTAAAGAAGCAGCCTAGGGGCAGTGCTCTGCCAGGAACAGGTCACTGAAGGGCTTATCTGGAACCAATATTTTCATAGCATTCTTTTCACTTAGATCTGTGTGTCGTTTTGATGTCTTCTGGTGCTGTGCTAGGAAATCTTTGGAGACTAAAATCTGCCTCCTCATCTTCAAGCTGTGTAGTCCATATACCCCATCCATTTCCCCAGAGATCCTGGCCCCGGCATGGCTATGCATAGATTCTCTCATTGTGGTCCACACATGGCTCCATAGCTAAGGGGAGATGATTTATTTTGTGAACCTCTCTCAGATTTTATGAACATGTGAGTATAGAGCTGGTACTAGGGGGAATTCAGCCAGGCTCCAAGGCAACAAAAATTAAAGAAACAGTGTTGTTTAGGAACAAAGTTGGAAATTTCACTTGCCTGGTTAAAACCCATAGCTTTTCCCCTTATATCTCACCTCCCAGGATCTCCCATATCATCTGGCAGTTAACATCTCATATTTTTGTTCAAAGTTATTGTTTTAGAACAGCTTTATTGACATATAAGTCACACACCATACAATTCATGCATAGAGTGTACACAAAAGTATTTATTCTTAATGGATTTTGATCCCCATGTCAAAGACCCCATTTCCGTGACTATCCAATGGATGTAATTTAGTGATAGAGTACATCATGTGTGGTAGAAATATTTAGAGTCATGCTTTGTCCCTAAATTCCTGGGTCCTAATGTGTCTTATCACACCTTGGTCTCAGCCCCTTCAACCCCGGGCTCCGCTTCATGTTTCTCTGCAGCTCCAGCTACATTGTGTATGGTCTGCAAGATTTTTAAGAATGGCCAATGTATGGAAGGCAATGGCAACTGCACCGTGGAGGAAGGCCCTGGATGCAGAACCAGGGATCTCTACTTTTTCAATGAGAGAGGTAATGCTGTTGAGCCAGGCTCTACTGCCTTGAGCTGGTGCCTGTCTTCAGACACTGTGCAGGGGCTTTCCTGTTTGATGGAACCCTTGCTGGGAGGTGGGCATGTCTGGAGATGAGGCCGGGTGTGGTTGGGGAAGGTCCTCATACTGGAGCTCCATGTATTGTATTGTTCTCTGGCAATGATTATGAATATCCTTCTCTTCCAGATGGGTGGTGCTACAACCACACTGAATTGGACTGTTCTAATCTGTGTCAGGCTTGCAAGTCGTTTCATGGGGGCCTGCAGGTTTCAAGCTTTTGCTGCAAAGGTCAAGATTTCTGCAATATATATCGAGGAGAATCACTGCAGTGGAAGTCTCACTAACTGCTCATTCCTTTGTCCATGGTGGTGTCCACTCTCCTTCTCCTGCCCCTGGCATCTCTGGTCCTGTCGCCCTCTACGTGTGCTACCAAAGAGCAGGCAGTGGCCTCCTATCTCCTCCATGTTTCCCTCTTCACTTCTCTCCTGGCCACTGGCTCCTTCCCCGTGACACCAAACACTCTCGGTTCACCCTTGTTTCAGGTCTCTGCTTCACGCACATCTGCACATCACATCAGCCCTCGTCACCTTGCATTTCCTGGTCCCTCAAAATCACCACATGTCTCTGGCTGACTGGCTGCCTGGTTTCTAATCCCACCAACTCAGATGTGACTGGAACGTGCCCAGAAAGGGGATGGGTCCCATTTTATACATCAGGATTTTGAGGGGCCACTGGAAAACTCGGGAAAATGTGTCCAACTGGCTGATGGATAGAGAAGCTTCAAAATCCAAGAAGGTTCTAAGGCCTGAGGCAAAAGATGGGATCATCAGCTTTAGATGCTACATACATACACAGAATGTCCTGGAAGCTTACATTATGAGACTTAAAGAGGTTGTTCAATGACAGAAGCAGGGAAGAAGGGTGACTGAATCATAAATGTGAGAGGCATCAAAATAAAAAATGGGTGAAGGTCCTTCTACAAAAAGATTCATGGGTGATGGTTACAGAAGTAGATGGGGAACCAGATGGAAGTGTGTCAGTATTTGTTTTCTGTGACTACTTGCCGGTTATTGGCAGAGCAGGATCAATGGAGAAGGGGCACAGAAGCCACATGACTGTGGGCTGAGGAATGAGTGGACTATGGCAGGAGGAAGTAGTGAGTGTGGGCAAGTCTTCCACAAATTTAGGGAAGAATTGAGACAGTGGAATAGTATCTCTTGTAAGAACAGAGAGTTTAATGTTTTTAGGCAAAGGAAATTTTATGTCTTCTCTTTAGTGTAAGATGCCTCTCTTATTATGACTATAGGAATATCTTTTACCATCATATTATCTTTCTCAATGTGTATTTGAAAACTTTTATCACCACTTCTGTATGTATTTTTTGTGTTCTTTTGACCTCTCTTTCTTTTCCCCTTTATATTACGCTTCTTCTGTCCTTATCTCTCTCCTCCATTCTGTTTCCTTAATCAGTCATGATGCTAAAATGGAAAATATTAGTATCATGTTAAATTACTTATTTACCATAATCTTACATTTATAAATTAAAGCAAAGTAAGAGGAATATTTTGTTTTCTTGTAGAGATGCACAACAAATTCATTTTGTGTGATTTTTATTGAATTAAAATTTGGGGGGACTCATGAGAATATCTTTTAAACATATACTTTTAGTTTCAGAATGTCAAACGTAAATATTTTTCATGGATATCCTCGCTTAACTTGAGGTGAGATAGGAGAGAAGAGGTAAGGACAGTTGGATTAGCCATTGCAGGGCACAGTCTAAGCCAGAGCCTTGTCATTAAAATCTAAAACTCAGGTACAACCCGTTAGCATCCGTAGTGATAAAACCCACCTCAAGTATTCCAGCCCATGTTAAGGTTGTCTAGTTAGGCCTTGCTGTACTGAAGAGAACCATGGATGGGCCAGGGTCATGGAGGCAGGACCAGTGAGGGGCCTTTTTTGTCTTAAAAACTGCCTTATTAGCTATACTCTCACCAGCACTGTAAACCCTAACTACTGCATAATATTTTAAAAATACTAAAAAGGTAACAGAAAAATTAAAAACAGACTTAATGGCTACACTTAATGATTTACTTTCAAAAAGTATGACATGGAAAGGGGAAAACTCACTTTACAGTGAAGTCACCTGGCAAACAGTACATCAGCCAGGTGATCAAGGTCAACACCAACAGCGATACGGCAGGTTGAGCACGTACCTCTGATATGATGTGAGGTGACACTTCCTCACTGTGGTCCTCCTCCCCCATCTCCATAGCCCTCGTCTAATCATGAGAAAATCATCGCACAAATCCAAACTGAGGGACGTTCTGTAAAATATCTGCACAGTAATCTTCAAAATGATCAACATCACAAAAAACAGGGACATTCTAAGAAACTGTCCTAGTCCAGAGGAAGCAAACAGACATGATGAGTGAAAGAAACGCAGTACCCTGGAAGAGAAAAGCACACACGAAAAATCGGCACGAAGTGAAGGAACTCTGAATACTCGTACAATATAGAGTTTAGTTAATAATAATGAATCAATATTTTTCATGAGTTATAACAAAAGTACCAATGTCATGTGAACTGCTAGCAGTAGAGGAAATTGGGTGAGAAACTGTAATATCTTTATAACTTTTCTGTAAGTCTAAAACTATTTTCAAATTTAAAATAATGATTAAAAAGCACCCCACTAAACCAATTCTTAGAGATTAACATTTTAAATTTTATGTATGTAGTACTGGACTTCTCATAAGCATGCGTGTGTACATGGAGATAAATACTAATACATACACATAATTTTTTATACACATATTTTACAAAAGCAGGGTCATACATAGAATGTGTATATTAAATGTCAACTGTTCTTTGATGGCCCAGGACAAAGCCACAGACAAAGCCTCAGACTCCTGATTTATCGTAGACCAGCTTAGATCCTGCTCCAGCCTACCTTCTCAGACCCTCTCCCAGATATCTCCTTCAGGGGAGGGGTTACATTCAATTTCTCGGGTGAGAGACCAAAGAAAGAGGCTGACAACTGCAGCATTATATTATGAGTTTATTAAGGGAACTTACATATGACTTATCTCAAGTGGCAGCAAAACATAGATATCCTACCCACTGAATGGCAGGTGCAAAGGGGTTAGATAGGACAGAGCAGGATGGATGGGGGTACTGGGGTGTGACCTGCCCCAGATAAGAAGAAAAAGACTTAGATGCTTGCCTGGAAAAGGACAAGGGCCTGTCCCAGGAACCAGCATGCATGGGCCACACAGGTAGGGTCAGATAGTCTCTGAGGGGGTTACAGGAAGCAGTCTCTATTCTATCCTGGGTCTAACCAGATCTAGTGCAAGGGTCCAGCAGTGTTCAGGCAGCGGTCATGTCATGGAACAGTCTCTCCTTCACAGGAGGGGTTGGGAGGAGTCAGGAATCCTACTCCAGGACTTTCTCTGGCCCCACTAAGACTCATCAGAGCAGGGGTCTATCACTCCATATTGCATATTGTGTTAAAAAAAACCTGACATTCATTCAGTACACACACACACACACACACACACACACACACACAGATATTTTCATTACAGCCATTCTATGACTTAAGTTCAATTATCATCATCTCTCCTTAGTAGAGGAGATTTCTCCTTCATAAAGGAAATTACGTTATACAGAGATGATGTGAATTGCCATGGTCTCAAAATTTTTAAATGCTTGAACCAAGCTTTAAACTTAGATCTGTCTGATATCTGAGTCTGAGCACTTCCTTGTTGGATCTAGGCCTAGACACATTACAGGAAGATCCGATAGGGATGGCGTGGGCCTGGAAGCTTCTGATGATTCTGGACGCCCACTGTCTAGATGCTGTAGGGCATTCCTGCACTGGAAGGGAGATTGTCCCCGACGACCTCTAAGGCAGTGGGTCATATAATTTATCCTCCAGAATAGGACACTTTGGAAATAAATGGGTCCTTAATATTTAAGCTTGGAATAGATGCATGGGTTAGTCTATTAGATCTCTGCCAACATCGTGAGTCTGAGTAGCACTCATGGGCTCAGAACAAATTTCATATACAGCATCCATCTTGCTTCCAATTCCTCTGGACCTCCCAGGACTGGCCTATTTCTGAATAGTCAGGAAACCTCCACAAATTATTCAGCACAACTCTGCCATTTAAAATTACCTTTCTGTCCAACTTGATCTAGAGACATTATGGAATGGTGTTTAGGAAGAGTGGATGAAGGTAGACCAACCAGGAATCTGGGGCTGTATATTCTTCTGTGAGGTGATCACGGCCTTTGCGGGTATAGTTGGAACTTACGACATCTCTAAATGATTCATGTCTGCTATCAGATAAGCAGGTGGAGCTATTTAAGTCACACAACATCTTAGTATTATTTTACTATAATTAGATAGCTGTCACAGACATTTTCTAGTGAGGTCACATCCCATAAATCTTTCAAAGAAGGTTTGTGTGGTGTAAGCAACCGATAGAACAGGTACCTCATGCTGAAAGATTCCATAGTAAAAGATCCACCACTCGGCTCTCCTTAGGAAACACATTCAGGATGTTCATGGAGCATACATTCCCACAGGAAGCATTGACCAGATCATTATTCACTCTCTTTTCCTAAGTTCCGTCATGATAACCATCCCTTTGCAATATCACGTATGGCTGATGCATTATCATTATTATTACACTCTTCAAGTTTGCACAGCACAGCGTATCATCAGTAAAATAATGCTATGCAGGAACAAAATTGTTCTTTGGCAGCTTCTATTTGCTTATCTCCTGTTTCCTTCATTTTACTCCTTCCTCACCCCTTTTTCCTGCACAATTACGATGAGGGGTTATGTCATCCTTGGGGAACTGTGAGCACCCCTGGAATTCTACGGCCCTGTTAGGGAGGCAGGCGGAACATAAAGGTGGCCATGGCTTACTCAGCGAAGTGACTCAGCTTGGGGACGGGACAAAAACAATAGAATGATTTATTCACGCACCCCACACTCCTCCAGAGTCGACTGTGCATGATCTTTGTCTTCTGGAGGTGGTGAAGGGGAGCTCTCACGCACGATAGCTCTGCTCTCTAGTGTGGGGGGCAGCCAGACTCTCAGTCTGAGGGAGCCTGGGGGTTCCTGGCCCTTTCCCTCCCCTCGATGCTTTCTGGCTGGCCGACCCTCATGCATGCATTTATTTGTCCCATCATTCTCTGTTTAGCTGGAGACATTTACTGAGTCCCTGTCTTGCCCACACATTGTGCCCAGTGCTTCTGGTTTACTGGTGAACATGACTGTCGAGGTCTCGGTCATGAAAGGGGTGAGTAGATGGAGAAGGAGAGAGAGGCAAGGGAGACCCTCTCCCCACCCCGGAACGTCATCTCCAGTCTCTAGTCTGCACACTGGGATCTTGCTCCAGGGCTTTTCTCCTTCCCTTGACGGGATCTCCAAGCATAAACACTCTGGTAGGGGCTGGGCTATTTTTATTAAGCACGATTAGTGAAATGAAGACATTTATAGGATGTAAGTAGAAAACTGTAATTAAGAAATCTGAAAAATATTTTGCACCCTACTTGCTTTGTGTGCCCCACCCTAGTTAGTTCACAATGATGAAATGTTTGTAAAAATTCTGAGCCTTCCAACCAAGTGGAGCAATCAACAAGAGCCTCTATCTATACACATCCTGCTTGGTGAACATGGGTCTGTGTTTTTAGTGGCTACAAAAATAAGACAGTTGAATATAGTAGGAATTGCTTTATACTTTGTAAAATAGCCTAGCCATTTATCTATCTTTAAATCCTCTGTATTTCGTTGTTTGGGTAGTATTTGCAGTATATTTCTGTGTTTATGACAGGCTGAAGATATATCTTAAATGCTGTATTGCATGGTAGCAGAGGATGTAGATCTGGCTTATAGAAATACTAAGTGTTTGTTATTATGTATAACTTCTCTCACGATTGACAACATGGTTTCGTACTGAGAGATGACAAAAACTCTCTGCTTTCGCCAAACGTGAGTCAAGGTACTCTGAGTAGTCTCTCTGACATTGTCAGGTCTGGGCTCTGTCTTTGACAAGTTTAGCTCCAGTTTTAGCAAGAATCCTGCTGGGTCAGTTATTAAAACCCTCCACTTTGATATCTGATGGTTCCTCTTATTAATTTTGTATCACTGACCCCCTACCCTACTTTTTGGCTATAAACCTGCACTTGTCCTTGTATTCAGAGTTCAGTTTGATCTCTCTCACCTACTACAAAGCCCCATTGTCATTGTCCACTTCAATAAAGTCTACCCCACGATCTTTAACAAATATCACGAATATATATATATATATATATATATATTTAGCACTGGGTCTTGTCCCAACTATGCGCACAAACACAGGGACAGGGAAGGAGAAGCAGAGGCACAGCCAGCACCTGCGATGAAAGCGCTCTGAGCCCTGAGGCAGGTGTCAGCCCAGGTGGTGGACTGGCTTGTGCCGCGGGACTGGAGGGGAGGTGGTCACAGCAGCACTGGACCCAGAGGACATGGGCTGTTAGCACAGCGCTGCCCACATTAGAGGCCCTGTTCTTGGGCCTGGGAAGTGGGCTGTCTGGAGAGGAGAACTTTGAGGGGTCCAGCTGACCTGGTCAAGCATCATGTCCCCCCTTATCCGGAGGCAGCCTCCAGGGAACAGGAAGGGGCACCGGGGACAGCCTCCATCTTCAGAAGTATGGGGGTGGGAGGGTGTCGTTCCATGGGAACATTTCCTGGGCCCCGGTGGCAGTGAAACACCCACTGACAAGTGTGTAAAAGGAAGCTTCTGCCCACAGCCCAGGAGCAGCTGAGTCCAGGGCTCCAGGCTTGTCTCCTCTGCGTGCTAGAGCAGCCTGTCCTAGCCCTTCCTGGGCACTCTGCTCCCCTGCTCCACCCCTCTGCACCCCCCACCATCCCAGACCGAGATGCACAAGCTCCTGCTTCTGCTCCTGCTTCTGGGTGTCTTCCCTTTCGAGCTCTTCCCGGGAGTGGGTGAGGCCCTGGGTAGCCGGGCAGGGGTGAGGACGTGGAGGGAGGGGAGAACAGTCCCAGGCTGATGACCTGACCAGCTTGGGAGGGAATGAGGTCAAGGGTGAGGTTCTGAGATGATCTGAGCAGCCAGCGTTTGGGGTGTCTCTCTGCTGTCCCACAGAAAGGGTTCAGGTCCCTGCCCAAGATGTCAAGTAAGATAAGTGACTCTTTTGAGGCAGATTGAGGCTGGGGGCTCCTGTCAATTTAGGGCCTTGGGGCTGGCTGAGATGGCCCTATGAGGCAGAGCCACTGGTTGCTCAAGACTTTCTGTAAAGAAGCAGCCTAGGGGCTGTGCTCTACCAGGAATAGGTCACTGAAGGACTTGTCTGGAACCAATATTTCCATGGCAAATGCACAATTATCACTTAGATATGTTTGGATATTCAATGACTTTTGGGGGGAGATGTGGTAAGAGATTTGTGGGACTGCATTCCCACCTTGGAACCAGTACAGTTATTATGTCCCATGATATTCTGATAGATTTCTAGACTCAGACAGCTGTATGCAGATGCCCTCATTGTATTCTGCTTAATGGCACCACAACTAAGGGGAGACCTTTCACTTTATTTTTAATGGAAGTAAAAACCTGTGTCAAAGGCCCAGATCCCTAAAGAATCAATGGACGTAATCTGATGGGAACATTTCCAGGCTTCAACAGTGTGTTGGAGGAGGTATTTAGGGTAATGCTTTTCCTTGGACGTCCTTGGCCGTATCAGTGTTCTAGCTCACCTTGGTCCCATTCAACCCTGCGATCAGCCTTCACGTCTACTTTCCACAGCTCCATCCACATTATGTATGGTCTGCAACACTCTTAAGAGAGGTCATTGTTTGCGGGGCAAGGGCAATTGCACCATGGAACAAGGCCCTGGATGCAGAACCAGAGATTTCTTCATCTTTACTGACAGAGGTAATGCTGTTGAGCCAGGCTCTACTGCCTTGAGCTGGAGCCTGACTTCGGACACTGTGCAGAACCTTTCCTGTTTGATGGAGCCCTTCCTGGGAGGTGGGCGTGTCTGTAATCTGGAGATGAGGCCGGGTGTGGTTGGGGAAGGTCCTCGTACTAGAGCTCCATGTATTGTTCTTTGGCAATGAGTATGAATATTCTTCTCTTCCAGATGGGTGGCACTACAACCACACTGAATTGGACTGCTCAGATTATTGTTTGCCTACAAAGTTCCATTTTGGGGACCTGAAGATTTTGACCTTTTGTTGCAAAGGTCAAGATTTCTGTAACAGATATCAAGGAAAAGGACGGGAATATAAGGTTCAGTAACTGCTCATTCCTTTGTCCATGGTGGTGTCCACTCTCCTCCTGCCCCTGGCATCTCTGGTCCTGTCTCCTTCTACGTGTGCTACCAAAGAGCAGGCAGTGGCCTCCTATCTCCTCCATGTTTCCCTCTTCACTTCTCTCCTGGCCACTGGCTCCTTCCCCGTGACACCAAACACTCTCAGTTCACCCTTGTTTCAGGTCTCTGCTTCACGCACATCTGCACATCACATCAGCCCTTGTCACCTTGCATTTCCTGGTCCCTCAAAATCACCACATGTCTCTGGCTGACTGGCTGCCTGGTTTCTAATCCCACCAACTCAGATGTGACTGGAATGTGCCCTGAAAGGGGATGGGTCCCATTTTATACATCAGGATTTTGAGGGGCCACTGGAAAACTCAGGAAAATGTGTCCAACTGGCTGATGGATAGAGAAGCTTCAAAATCCAAGAAGGTTCTAAGGCCTGAGGCAAAGGATGGGATCATCAGCTTTAGATGCTACGAACATACGCAGAATGTCCTGGAAGCTTACATTATGCGACTTAAAGAGGTTGTTCAATGAGAGAAGAAGGGAAGAAGGGTGAATGAATCATAAATGTGAGAGGCCATCAAAATAAAACATGGGTGAAGGTCCTTCTACAAAAAGATTCATGGGTAATGGTTACAGAAGTAGATGGGGAACCAGATGGAAGTGTGTCAATGTTTGTTTTCTGTGACTACTTGCCGGTTATTGGCAGAACAGGATCAATGGAGAAGGGGCACAGAAGCCACATGACTGTGGGTTGAGGAATGAGTGGACTATGGCAGGAGGAAGTAATGAGTATGGGCAAATCTTTCACAAAGTTATGGAAGAATTGAGAAAGTGGAATAATCTGTTTCGTAAGAACACTGAGTTTAATATTTTTTGGCAACAAAATATTTCTTCTCGATGTTTCACGTTAATTTAAAGCAAAAGTCTTCTCATTGTAACTGCAGCAATGTATATTTCCCTATCTTTCTTTTCTTCTGTATATAATATTTTCTGATCTTTTTGGCCACCTCTTTCTTTTTCTTTCCATCTCTTGTCCTTAGTCTCTTCTTTATCTTTTCCTTTCCTGTTTGCTATGGGAAAATTGAATTTATTGTTTGTATTTTTATTACTTATTGAGTGCTCCCCTTTCACAATTTAAAGCAAACTAAATGGAACATCTTACATTTCTCTTGGAAAGACTAACAAAATAAATTAAATTCATTTTCTGTGACTTTTGTTTAGTTAAAAAAATTTCAAAGTCTTAAGAAAAATCTTCTAAAAAACCTACTTTTTAAAAGAATATCAAATTTAAATATTTTTCATAGATTTCACATCTATATTTGAGCTGAGATTGGTGATAGAAGGGAAGACAGGTTGGATTAAATATTATGAGCATAATTTAAGCCAGAGACTTGATAGTAAATCCTAAAATGTCAGCAACAACCCCATCAAGATCAATGGCAATAAAACCCAACCCAAATATTCCAGTGTATGTTAAGCTGGGTGTATTTATTGTGTCTGATCTCATCAGAAAGAGCTATAGATGTGTCACAGTGATGAAGGCAAGGCCAATGAAAAACCTTTTTATTATTTTAAAAACTGCCTTTTATCACCTCATACCTAAACAGCTATTAGGATGTCTAATATTAATATTTAAAAAAACAACAACCAGAAACAAAAGTGTTGGCAAGGCTGTGGAAACATAGGAAGGCTTGGTCACTGTTTGTGGAAATGTAAAGTGGTGCAGCCAACAGCATGATGGTTCTTCAAAACATTAAAAATAGAATTACCATATGATCTAGCAAGTCCAGGTCTGGGTATATATCTCAGAGAATTGAAAGCAGGGTCGCAAAGAGATATTTGCATACCCATGTTCATAGCAGCATTATTGACAATAGTAAAAATGTGGAAGCAACCCAAATGTCCACCAACCAATGAATGGATAAATGAAATGTGGTGTATACATGTGAAGGAATATCATTCATGCTTAAAAAGGAAGAAAATTCTGACACATGCTGCAACATGGACAAAACTTGAGAACATTACGCTGAGTGAAACAAGACAGTCTGCAAAATACAAATACTGTATAATTCCATTTATATTTGGGTCCTCAGGAGTCAAATTCACAGAAACAGAAAGTAGAATCGTGGTTGCCAGGTGCTTGGGAGAGGAGTGAATGGTGAGTTATTATTTAATGGGTATAAAGTTTTAGTTTGGCAAGATGAAAAATTTCTAGAGATCTGTTTTACAGCAATGTGACTATACTTAACACTACTGAACTGTACACTTTGAAATGGTTAAGATGGTAAATATTATTTGTGTGTTTTTATCACAATTGAGAATTTGAAAAACAGAAAGTGAAATTTAAAAACACACATTTTACCCTTCTCAATAAAAATGAAAAGAAAAGAAAAACAAAAATAACTCCTGCCTTTTATCACTCCCTCCCTACTTCACTAATTACCAATGGAAAAATTGTGCATATTGTAAAAAATTTGGAAAATACGAATATGTTAACAAAAACAATTACATACATCTTCAGTGGTGCTGTACTTAGTGACTTGCTCCGTAGAGCACAGTATGGAAATGAGGACAAATGTAACTTTTCAAGGAATAATATGGCAAACAGTTGCTCAGACACGTGATCAAGATTAATGCCATCCATGATAAGGCAGGGTGATATTATATGTCTATAAACCAGGTCTAACCATGAATAAAACATCAGGAAAATCCATAGTGAGGGACATTCTGCAAAATACCTATCCTTCACTCCTCAAAATAATTAAACATCATAACAAACAGGGAAACTCTGAGAAACTGCCACAGCCCAGAAGAGGTAATGAGATACGATGAGTAACTGAAATGTGAAATCCTGGAAGAGAAAAAAGACATTAGGCATGAGGCTAATGAAATCTGAATACAATATGGAGTTTAGTAAACATTAATTAATATTTTTCACTAGTTGTGACAAAATTTTTCTGTAAATCTAAATCTATTGTAAAATTAAAAGTTATTTTTTAAAAAACCCCACCCAAATCACTCATTAGATATAAACATTGTTATAATTTGATGTGTAGCTTATGGACCTTTTCACGAAAAGTACACACACACACACACACACAAAGACATATATATATACCCACACACACGTATACACATGTATACAAATGTATACACATTTTATATGTACATATATATGTGTATACATTATATATATATTATATATAATATATAATATATATATTTTACAGAGTAAGATTATATATAGACGGTGTATATCAAATGTCAACTGTTCTTTGGTGGATGGGACAAGGCCACAGAGAAGGTCTCAGACTCCTGATTTGTCTTGCACCAGTTTAGATCTTGCTCCAGCCTACCCTCTCAGACTCTCTCCCAGATCATCTGTTTCAGGGAAGAGTTTGCAAAAAGTCAGGAACCCTACTCCTAATACCCTCTTTTCACCCCCACCAAGAATAATCAGAGCAGGGTTCTATCAGCTCCCGCAGCTTGTTCAAGGCCCTCCACAATGGAAGCCCCACATGCTGGGGGAGGCTCCTGAGCCAGGCGCCTTAGTCTTACACTGACTGACCTGAGGTTTGGCAGTGAACAGTTGGCTGCAGAGCAGTTTCTACCCATTGTGTCCTTGACTCTGAGCAGAGAACACATCAGTTTTCATTCCCTGAGGTTTCTGTCCAGTGATTCTGAGGCATGATTGGGCTGCTTTGTGAATTTTTTTTCCTGGAACATTTCAGCAGTGTCACCCCTTCAAATTCATGTTGTCCCTTTCTGTGGGAAAAGTCATGGGGAATTGGATACTTTGACTCCTCCTCCTGCGTGGTCAGAGTAAGTTAGAAAGGGTTTGTGATTCATGACAACTGGGAGATGAATCAATAATCAAGGCCAGGATCTTGTGGACCTTAGATTGCCTCGCCCTGGGACTTGGGCTGTTTAGAAGACACAATGTAGGCCAATCTCTCTGAATAGGAGTGATAAATATTACCTCCTTGGGTGGGTTTTTATGTGAATTTGTGGTAAGTAGTTTAATAAGAAACAGCTGATGGGAACTGTATGGTAGTTACGCGGCACTAAAAACGGGTGTCAGCACCTTCTCCCTTTTATGTGTAACTTGCCTCTATCCCATGTGCCATATGGTTAGTCTTTCTCACTGTCTACACCTCCCCACTTACCATCTAATCAATTTTAGGTGGACATATAACTTCTCAGCCAAAGTTTACAATTCATTGTTTTAGTTCACTTAAAAGCATCTGAACAAAATTTTAAGGCGCTCCAAAATTAGCCAAAGAATGTGGTTCTCAAGTAACGGGGTCATATTAAAAGTTTTGAAATAGTAGTGAAAGACCTTCCTTAAACTACACAAACAAAACAAAACAAAGAAAATTTCAAATAGGTTCTGATGGCTTTTCGTGTGAGTTCTACCAATCTTTCAAGAATTGTTCATCTCTATCCTTTGAAAAATTTTCTGGGAAATATCAACAAAGCTAAAGCTAATCAGATGATTTGACTTTAAATTCAGATGATGATAGTAAAAGAGAGAAAACTGTAGTCCAGTTACTTATGATTGTAAATGCAAGACACCAAATAAAATATTAGCTACGGAATTAAAAGACAAATGGCAAAATAATGCATGTAGATGGTTTTCAAGATTATACCTAAAAGGCTAGCATGGTAAAATTAGAAGATCTATCAATCAATTCATACCACATCAATATCCTAAAGGAGATAAATCATATAATGATTGCAATCAATGAAAATATTTTATAAGGTTCAAAACTGGTTTTTGAGCAACCACAAAAACTTCCTGGAAAATTAGAAATAAAAAACAATTCATTTAATTGTAAAGATCCCTAAGCCCTCTTAGCCAAAAACAAATTTCTACAGCAAACTGTGCCCTTACCAGAGGAAATTTCAATCCATTCCATTTAAGTTGGCAAACAAAAGAAGTATTTTAATGAAAAACAACCTGAGTGCATTTCAAGTTTGAATTGTCAATCGACTCAGAAAACACAATTGATATACCCTGCAACAATTTATTGGAATTTAGACAGATATTTAGAGTACAGTGTCAAACACATAACAGCTTCACAGAAACTTCAAAACTCCGACATAATATTTAATGTCCCCTATCATCACACATAGTCATGTTTTGGTTGTGAAGTTGATGTGACACTGATGAGTATGGGGTATAATAGTGCAGGGAAGCCACCAAGTCTAGGTTCTCCTAGCTTAAATACATGCTAATGGGTATTACCTTCGCTACAAGAATTATCATAAAAATCAGAGCAGAAATAAATGAAATGGGGAATAAAAAATATTTAATAAAATGAATAGCAGTTTTTTTCAAAAGATAAACAAAACTGACAAATCTTTTGCTTGACTCAGTAAGAATAAAAGAGAGAAGACTCAAATAAGTAAAATCAGAAAAGAAAGAGGAGACGTTACAATGGGTACCACAGAAATACAAAGGATTATAAAAGAACACCATGAAAAGCTATAATTAGAAAAAAAATGGCCAAATTCTTAGCAGCATACAACCTTCTTAGACTGAATTATGAAGAATTAGAAAACCTGAACAGACCCATCACTAGAAAGGAAATTGAAACAGTGATAAAAATACACCCAAAAAACAAAAGACCAGGACCGGATGGCTTCACTGGTAAATTCCATCAAACATTCGAAGAATTTTTAATACCTATGCTTCCCAAACTCTTTCAAACAATAGAAGAGAGAATGAGACCAACATTACCCTGATACCAAATCCAGGCAAGGACATCACACACACACATTATAGGTCAATATCTCTGATTGACATAGATACAAAAATCCTAAACAAAATGAGTAAATTGAATATAAAAATACATTTAAAAGGATCATATAAAATGATCAGATGGGATTCATTCCAGAGATTCAAGGATGGTTCAATATCTGCAAATCCATCAACGTGATATACCACGTTTACAAAATAAAAGATAAAAATCAGGTGATCATCTCAATAGATGCAGAAAAAGCATTTGACAAGATATAACATCCATTTCTATTAAAAACATTTATAAAATGGGTGTATAAGGAAAGTACCTCAGCACAATAAAGGCAATATATGACAAACCCACAGCTAACAACTCAATGGTAAAAAACTGAAAGCTTTTCCTCTAAGATCAGGAACAAGATAAAAATACTCTCACCACATTTATTCAACATAATACTGGAAGTCCTAGTTAGATCAATTAGGCAGGGAAAAGAAATAAAAAGCATCCAAATTGGAAAGGAAGAAGTAAAACTGTCACTATTTGCAGGTGACATTATTTTATATAGAGAAAACGCTAATGAACCCACCAAAAAAATTATTAGAAACAATAAATGAATACAGTAAAGTTGCAGGGTGCAAAATCAATATACAGAAATCTGTTGTGTTTCTATATACTAACAAAGAACTATCAGGAAGAGAAATGAAGAAAATAATCCAATTTATATTTGCAACAAAAAGAATAAAATACCTAGGAATAAACTTAACAAAGAAGGCAAAAGACTTGTATACTTAAAAACTACAAGACATTGTTGAAAGAAAATGAAGAAAACACAAAGAATTGGCAAGATAATTCATGTTCAAGGATTGGAATAATTAACATTGCTAAAATTGCCATATTACCTAAAGCAATCTACAGATTCAATGCAATCCTTATCAAAATCCTAGTGGCATTTTCAACAGAAATGAAACAAAAAATTCTCAAATTTGTATGGAACCACAAAATACCCCAAATTAGCCAAAGCAATCCTGAGAAAAAAGAACAAAGCCAGAGATTTCACACTATCTGACTTCAAACTATAATACAAAGTTATAGTAATCAAAACAGTAAGATACTGGCAGAAAAACAGACATACAGACCAATGGAACAGAATTTAGAGTTGAGAAATATACCCACACAAATATATTCAATTAATTATGACAAGGGAGCCAAGAACATACAATGGAGAAAAGACAGTCTCTTCAATAAACGGTGGTGAGGAAATTAAACAGCCATATGCAAAAGAATGAAACTAGACCACTGTCTTGTACCATACACAAAATTAACTCAAAAAGTATTAAAGAGATGGTCACAGAATGGCTGCAGTGAGGTGGGCTCCTTGAGTTCTCCTCCGGAACTTACCACAAATCAAACATCTATAACCCATCAAAGGACTCTCTGCTCATCATAGAACAGCTAAGAGACTCACACGAGGATTACTTGAAGAGCCCAGCCCAAGAGGCACACAATTCAACACACCCAAAGGCCAACTCCAGACCAAACCAGAGTAATACTGGGTTTGACCTATAAGTGACACACCCAGAGGGAATTATCTACAGGCATAAGAGCCCATAAGGGTCAAGCCTCATCTGAGGGGTCAACCCTCACACAACAGCTCATTCACTGTGGGCATAGCCAATTCTCACCACTAGTCAGCCTAGGAGTCAATCCCACCTACTGACAAGCTAAAAGCAACTAAAGCTCAACTTTAACAGAATACACACAACACAAGGGACACCTCTGGAGCACACTCACAGGAGAATAGGGAGACTGTGTAATTCAAATATAAAAGACACATACTACATAAGACCACCTAACAAAGACTGAAAACCCTAGGATATCTACGTATACCTCGAAGCAAACACACAGAGTCAGCCAGAATGGGGAAACAAACATGTCCCAAATAAAAGAACAGAAGAAACCTCCAGAATTGGAACCAAATGAAATAGAGGTAACCAACCTATCAGAGATAGAGTTTAGAACATTGATGATAAGAATGTTTAAGGAGGGGCGGCTGGATGGCTCAGTTGGTTAGAGCGCAAGCTCTCAACAACAAGGTTGCCGGTTCAATTCCTGCATGGGATGGTGGATTGCACCCCCTGCAACTAATATTGAAAACAGTGACTGGACTTAGAGCTGAGCTGCGCCCTCCACAACTAGATTGAAGGACAATGACTTGGAGCTGTTGGGCCCTGGAGAAACACACTGTCCCCTAGTAAAAAATTTTAAGAGGTTAAAAGGAGTAAACTGCAGGTATCCTTAACTGTGCTGGCTGTGCTGTTCTCTCTGAGTGTTCCTGGGAATGGCAAATTCAAATTTTAATAGCAGCGAAAAGGATTACTTTAAGGTTGAATTAGAGGACGAAAGTGTGATTCTCACATTGGTTCCAGTTAGTGAGGAACCTAATGAAGAACATCAAATGGAACCAAGCATTTCTTCAATCTCAGAAGACAACCTGAAGATTCCTAGGACAGATGATAAAGGTTATCTTCCTCAAACAAGTGAACAGTTCAAAGCTTGTCCAAAACCAATGCTCCCCTTGCCGACCATTTTGCCTTCAATTAATAAAGTGCGTTGGGATACTTTGCAGAACTGGTGTCAACAATTTAATTTGAGTACTGATGGCAAGAAAATAGATGTTTATCTGAGGCTCAAGGAACATGCATACTCTGAAGAAAAACAAAATATTCCTGAAACACTACAGGAGTCAAGTTCAAAGAAATGCAAGATGGTGACCAAGAAAGCAAGGAGTAAGAAAGGTTGTAAGATGAGTGAGAGAGAGCAAATGACCAATAGCGTTGAGGTGATAACTTCAGCTCAGGAAGCCATGTTGGCAGCATGGGCAAGACTTGCTGCAAGAGCCGTTCAACCTAAGGCTATGAATTTATGTCCCATTCCTTCTTCTGCTGAGAACTTCCTGCTGCAAACCTCTGGTGTCAGGTGGTGTGTGGTCCATGGCAGACCTCTCTTGGCAGACAGAGAGGGTTGGGTTCGCCTGCAGTTCTATGCAGGTCAGGCATGGGTGCCTGACCCTCCTAAGAAGATGATCTCTCTCTTCCTGTTACCAGCCTGCACTTTCCCATACCCAGACCTAGAAGATAATATGCTCTGCCCCGATTGTGTTAAGAGGAATAAGAGGATGATGGAAAAATTAACTACAACGAAGAAGTAGAAGCAACCTGGTTTGAACACAACCACATCATTCCTTTTGGATTGGCCATGTCTTAATAAAGAATAAACGGTGGATAGATAGCTCACAGATAGATTGATTTGTATCCCAATGATTGCTGTGCTCTGTCCTGGCCATCCTCAGTGTTGCCTGATGCCTTCAGTACAGATGGGAATGTCTGGATTCTGTACTTGAGGTCTGCCAAGAAGTGACTGCCACTGCTCCTTCAGGTATTTAGCTATAACATATAGAATATAAGTTGGTTTTCTTTTAATTAATAGATTTTTTTAAGCAGTTTTAGATTTTCAGAAAAAAATTAGCAGGATCTAGAGTTCCCAAATTCTGTTCCCTGCACTCCCCCATTTTCCCTACTGTCAACATCCTGCACCAGAGGGGTACATTTATTGAACCTACATTGACACATCATTATCACTGAAAGCCCATAGTTTACATTAGGGTCCACTCTTTGTTTTACATTCTATGGGTTTTGAGAAATGTATAATGACATATCCACCATTATGGTGTCAAACAAAATAGCTTCACTGCCCTAAAAATTATGTGCTCCACCTTTTAACCCCTGACACATTTTCTGTATCCATAGCTTTGCCTTTTCTAGAACGTCATACAGTTGGAATCATACAGTGCCTTTTCAGATTGACTTCTTTCAGAGCAATGTTAATTTAGGATTCCTTCATATCTTTTCATGGCTCAATAGCCCACTTCTTTTTTTGTTTTTGTTTTAAATTAAAGTTTATTGTGGTGACAATTGTTGGTAAAGTTACATAGGCTTCAGGTGTACAATTCTGTAATACATAGTCTATATATCATATTGTGTCACATTGTGTGTTCACCACCCAGAGTCAGTTCTCTTTCCATCACCATATATTTGATCTCTTAGCCCACTTTTTTTTTAGCAGTGAATACTCCATTGTCTGGATGTATCATAATTTGTATATCTATTCACATATTGAAGGCCATCTTGGTTGCTTCCAAGTTTTGACAATTATGAATAAAGCTGCTATAAACAAAAAAAAACCAAAAAAAAAACAAAAAAAAATTTAAAAAAAAAAAGAATGTTTAAGGAGCTTAGTAATGACATAAAGGAGGATAGAGAAATCATAAAGAACAACCAGTTAGAACTAACGAATACACTAACTGAAATAAAGAAAACACTTGAAGGAACTACCAGCAGGTTAGATGAGGCAGAGGATGGAGTCAGCGATTTAGAAGACCAGTTAACAGAGATCACATAAGCAGAACAGCAAAAATAAAATAGAATAAAAAACAATGAAAATGGTTTAAAAGACCTATGGGATAACATAAAGTGCAACAACATGCGCATCATAGGAATAGCAGAGGTGAAGAGAGGGAGCAAGTGATTGAGAACATAGTTGAAGTAATAATGATTGAAAAATTCCCTAACCTCGTGAAGGAAATTGACATACAAGCCCAGGAAGTGCAGAGAGTTCCAACCAAGATGAACCCAAACAGGCCCACACCAAGACATATTATAGTTAAATGGCAAAGGTCAAAGACAAAGAGAGAATCCTAAAAGCAGCAAGAGAAAGACAGTGGGTTACATACAAGGGAACTCCCATAAAACTATCAAATGACTTTTCTACAGAAACTTTGCAGGCCAGAAGGGAGTGACAGGAGGTATTCAAAGTGACGAAAAACAAAGGCCTACAACCTGGAGTGCTTTATCCAGCAAGGCTATCATTTTAAATTGAAGAAGAGATAAAGAGCTTCCCAGAAAAGAATAAGTTAAAGTAATTCATTACCACCAAGCCAGCAATGCAGGAAATGTTAAAAGGGCTTCTGTGAAGAAAGGTGAAAACAATCTAATGAAGACTAGAAGTACAAACAACAAAATGGCAATAACTATGTACCTATTAATAATCACTTTAAATGTAAATGGATTAAATGCTCCAATCAAAAGACACAGGACAGCTGAGTGGATAAGAAAACAAGACCCTTGCATATACTGTATACAAGAGACTCACCTCAGATCAAAAGACACACAGGCTGAAAGTGAAGGGTTGGAGTAAGATAGTTCATGGAAATGGAAATGAGAAAAAAGTTGGAGTAGCAATACTTATATCTGACAAAATAGACTTTAAAATGAAGAGTATATTAAAAGACAAAGATGGGCACTACATAATAATGAAGGGATAGATCTATGTAAACATCTAGGTACCCAACATAGGAGCACCTAAATATATAAAATAGATATTGACTGACATAAAGACAGAGATCAACAGTAACACTATCATAGTAGGGGACTTCAACACACCACTGACAACAAGGGACAGGTCCTCCAGACAAACAATAAATATGGAAACAGTGGCCTTAAATGACACATTGGACCAGTTGGATCTAATAGATATTTTTAGAGCATTTCACCCCAAAGCTGCAGAATACACATTCTTCTCACACACATGGAACATTTTCCAAGATAGAACATATGTTAGGCCACAAAACATGTCTCTATAAATTTAAGAAAATTGAAATCATATACTGATATATCCCCTCAGGCAAGGGATTTTTACTGATATATACCCTCAGGCAACGGAAGTAAGAGAAAAAATAAATATATGGGATTATGTCAAACTAAAAAGTTTTTTCACAGCAAAGGAAACCATCAATAAAACAAAAGGGCATCGTACTGAATGGGAGAAGATATTTATCAATGATATATCTGATAAGGGATTAATATCCAAAATTTATAAAAAAAACACACACCATTCAATTCAACACCAAAAAAACAAACAATCCAATTAAAAAATGGGCAGAGGACACGAAGAGAAATTTTTCTAAAGAGGACATACGGATGGCACACAGCATATGAAAAAATGCTCAACCTCACTAATCATTAGAGAAATGCAAATAAAAACCACAATGAGAAATCACCTCACACCTGTCAGAATGATCGTCATCAGTAAATCAACAAACAACCAATGCTGGCGAGAATGTGGAGAAAAGGGATCCCTTGTGCACTGTTGGTGGGATTGCAGATTGGTGCAGTCACTTTGAAAATCAGTATGGAGATACCTCAAAAAACTAGAAACGGAATTACCTTATGATCCAGTAATTCCATTCCCAGGTCTCTATCCAGAGAAATCCAAAACACTAATTCAAAAAAATTTATGCACCCCTATGTTTATTGCAGCACTAGACACAGTAGCCAAGACATGGAAACAACCGAAATGCCCATCGGTAGATGACTGGATCAAGAAACTGTGGTACATTTATACAATGGAGTATTACTCTGCTATAAAGAAGAATGAAATCTTACCATTTGCAACAATATGGATGGACCTAGAGAACATTATGTTAAGTGAAATAAGTCAGATGGAGAACGACAAATGCCATATGATCTCACTTATATGTGGAATCTAAAGAATAGAATAAATGAACAAACTAATCAGAAACAGTCTCAGAGACATAAAGGAAAAGCTGAGGGTTGCTAGATGGGACAGGGGGTGGGGACAAGGGAGAAGGTGAGGGGATTAGAAAGCACAATCGGTAACCACAAGATTGCCATGGGGAAACAAAAGACAGTTTGGGGAATGTAATCAATAATGTTGTAAAGATTTTGTAGGATATCCGATGGACACTTGTCTTACTAGGGAGACCACTTCAGGGACCTATCATTGTGCTGTTGATTTGAAGCTGAAGCTGAATAATAATGAATGTCAACTATAATTTAGTATATATATACTCACAAGAAGCAGAGTACAGCATAAGGAATAGAGACAGTGGAAATGTAATGGCTGCGTGCGATGTCAGAGGGGTAGTAGATTGGGGGAGAAGGCTTATCATTTTGTGAGGGGTATAAATGTCTAACTATTGCATTGTTTTGTACACCTGAAACTAATAAAAAAAGGTATTAAAGACTTGAATATAAGACTTGAAACCATAAAATTCCTAGAAGAAAATATATGTGGCAAGCTCGTTGACATTGATCTTAGCAATGTTTTTGTGGATCTGACTTCAAAGACAAGAGAAATAAAAGCAAAAATACACAAAATGGACTACATCAAACTAAAAAGCTTTTGCACAGCAAAGAAAACCACCATCAAAAGAAAAAGGCAGCGTACTGAATGGGAAAAGATATTTGCAAATCATATATCCTGAAAGGGGTTAATATCCAAAATTTTCCAAATAATTAGTGATGTTGAACATCTTTTTATATGCCTGCTGGCCATTTGTTTGTCTTTGGAAAAATATCTATGCAGGCCTTCCGCCATTTTGTAATTGGGGTTGTTCTTTTTTGGTTGTTGAGTTGTATGACTTCTTTATATGTTTTTGATATTATCCCCTACTGTTAGGTTTTGGCTCCAGCCGGAACAGCAGAGCCAGACGACCAGGCCTGGTGGACCTGACTCAGGCCCAGGTAGCATTTCAAAGTTGCACCACAGTCCTTCCTCATCCACAGTTCATTTCTCTTGGGCCTCTTGGCTCTCAAGAGACACTGTGGGTGGTGCTTGAGAGCAAAGGCTTTTTTGGATCTTTTTTTATTATTATTAAAATTTATTGGGATGACAATGGTTAATTAGTAAAATTACATAGGTTTCAAATGTACAATTCTGTAATACATCATCTATATATCACATTGTGTGTTCACCACCCAGAGTCAGTTCTCCTTCCATCACCATATATTTGACCCCATTCACCCTCATCTACCACCCTCATCCCCCCACCCTCTGGTAACCACTAAACTGTTGTCTGTGTCTATGAGTTTTTGTTTCTTCATTTGTTTGTCTTGTTCCTTTGTTGCTCCGATGTTCATTGCAGCTTTATTTACAGTGGCCAAGACATGGAAATAACCAAAGTGTCCTTCAATAGATGATTGGATAAAAACGTGGTATATATACACAATGAAATACTACTCTGCCATAAGAAAAGATGAAATAGTGCCATTTGCAACTCAATGGATGCATCTTGAGATTATTATGGTAAGTGAAATAAGTCACACAGAAAAAGTCGAGAACCATATGATTTCACTGTTATGTGGGATATAAAATCTGGATCTTGATGTTTGTACAGGAAGGATGGGCTGGAGCAGTCAGGAGAGGTCTCTGCAAGTCAGCTGAATTCTAACTCCTTTAATTGGATGGGAGTGAATGTAACCTCATCCTTTACTGACAAGCTATTGCAGTAGCTTTCATTACAACAGAAGAACACGTTTTTCTCCCTGTTGGTGATGCGAATATATTCCACACATCTTTTTGGGCAGCCCAGGATGGAATATTTGTAGATGTATTCTGAAGAGGGTAGGAGAATAACAGACAGGCCCAGGTTAGACTCAGGATGTGAAAGGGAATGTAGCTCAGTGAGTAGACCCTCCCTCCCCCCTGTCCCCTTAGGCAGAGCCTTAGACCTGAAGACCCTCCCACAAAAAGGGCAGTCCCCTTCCAGTGCAACCCACTCCCTCCCCCAGCACCCACATACATGTACAACAGAGGAGCTATAACAGCTGCATTTGTTAGGGATTCAGTCACTGAATATCAGAGATGGATGGGATTTGGAGGTCATCCATGGAAACCCGATCATTGTACAGGTGAGAAATTTGAACTCAGAGAATGAAAGTAACATGCTCTAGACCACCGCTGAGTTCACTCCAGAGCAGGTGAGACTAGAGAATTCTGACTGCAGATCTAGTGTTTTTTCTGTTTATTTTTTTTCCAGGCCAAGGCATAAAATTCAATCTCTCATCCCGCCTTCTTCTCCTGCCCTGACCTTACCTCCAGTGTAACGTTGAGTATACACTTCTTTGGTCTGGCATGCAAAGTCAGGATGTTTGGATTGACAGGAACCTAAATTCTTTCTGCAGGTCTTGCCAATAAATTCATCACAGGAAGTGCAAAGTGGAAATCTCCTTGGTGAATCTGGATGTTGTGTGATAATCATGGGGTGAGACCGAAGGATGCCAAGTCGGCAGGGTAAGAGAGGGGGAGGGCTGCCACTTGAGATATAAGGTTTGAGGCCAGCATCTGGGATTTTCCAGGACCCGGGATTTTCCAGGCTTCCCTCATCTGACCTCTGTGAATCCTCCCTGCAGAACCTAGATCTATTAAGGAACCTGGTTTTTAGGAGTCATAGGGTTACCAAGAAGCCCTCTCCTTTCTTTTTTTTTAGGCTCAGCCTGCAGCTGTGGTTTCTGACGGGGACACTGAAATGGGCATTTTATTGCTGGAAGGGCTAGGCAAGTTTTGCTGAGAGAGATGACCCAGGATCCAGTAGGGAATAGGGCAGAGGAGCATCTCTCTTCTGAGTTACTTATCAAGACCTGGGTCTTAGTTGAGAGAAGAGGTAATATTGCTCCTTAACTTGCCCATGTACAGACCCCTAGCGATTCCTTATCACCCCTTCCCCTCATACCATTCCGGGAGTTAGAGTTTGGTGAAGCTATGGGACAGCAGGCACAGCAGAGTCCCCAGAGTGAGTTTCCTTGGTGGGGAAGGAAATTTGTAGCAGCCAAGGACTCACGGGCCTGGACCCAGCAAATGCTGTCCCTGCAGTTCCTGCTCCAGGACTTTCTAGGACATTAATCCCTGACCCCATCATGCTGCCTCCTTTGCCTCCCTGTCTTGGGACTCACCCTCTGCGGAAGACCAGCACAAAACCAGGAGGGCTCCTGGGAGCAGGAGGGACAGGAGCCAGTCCATATAGGTGAGGAAAAGGATAATGAGGCAGGCAATCGAGATCCAGGAAGGGCTCAGTAACGGTGCCCTAGACAGAATGTGGGATGAAGATGAAACTGCAGTTTCCTCCTAGTCTCCTGCTCTGTGAGTTGCATTCTGGGCCATAAAAGGTGCATTTCTTTTACTTGTATTGGGAGGCCCTGCCTCTAAGAGAGAGTGGGTGTTCTGCTTCCTCTCTCCATTCCACAGCCAACACAGGGCCTGGACCAAGGAATTTGCATAGGAAAGAGGTGACCAAAAGAAGACAAGGTAGTAACAACCTCATCCCAGAGAAGGCAGGGCATCTCAGTGAAGCAGAGATGGGAGCCACCTACAGATTCCACATATTCTCTGCTTACTCAACTTACTATGTGCGATGCTACGAACTAGCCCACTGAGCCCTGGTCTCAGGCTTTGCCCCAAAGACACACAAGTGCACGACACATTCATGTGTTGTGTTGGATTCCTTGATTCAGTCAAATCACATAACACTGCGCCAGTAAAAGGAGAGACCATTCATGTGGAGATAAGGAACTAGCTCACCTCAGATTTTCAGTAGGCCTGATAAGAATGGAGTTGGAGACAACAAATTCAGTTATCATTCAAAAACATGTGCAACACAAGAGACCCAAGACATAGCCTTATCATATTGTCCTAAGTGGTGAGCTAATCACAGGATATGGTATTTAGGAAGAACATACTCATTAGTCCACAGCCGGGAGACATTGGAGGTAGGGAAAATAAAGGAGAGAATTGACATTCTATTTTGTAACAATTACACTTTACCCACGCAAACAAAGAAAGAGATTATATGTTAAGAAAGCCATGGCACCTATTCAAACGGAAGTCAGCTTGAAGATTGCAAACACCCCAGTATGTTTTTTCTTCCTTTATCCTCCTCTCTCTCCCTTCAAACAACTCATTCCGTCCACTTGCTCTTCTTTCCCATGTCTCTTGACTAAATTATATTTGGACCACGTCTATGAACACCACTCAAGTCTAAGCCTCAACCTCTTTAGTCTGGCTGCTATAGCTACTTCTGCTGGTCTTCTAATCAGTTGCCTTGCTCTCTTTTCAAATATTTTCACCTCTATGGGAATGAATTAAAAATATTTCTCTTTGCCCAAGAAGCCTGTTCTGAGGCTCACTGCTATAGAACCCAATTCCTTCCATATAGTTTCAGAGTAAAGTCCACCTACTCAGACTAAAGTCTATTCAGAGGAGGAATTGATCACCATTGACTAGAATAAGAGAACAACAATTTATGGAGGGGGTACAATGTAAGGAATTGTAGGACTTGGCTAAGCAGAATCATGATTAATGGCATTCTTTTTTTAAAAAAGTTATCTCCAACAACTTTAGAGTTCAAAAGTACAGATGGTCAGTTACACAATTGCATTTTAAAAAAACTTAGAACTTTCTGGCACCTTAGGGAAATTGGCTAATAAGTTCCAGAAGGAGGAATGCAATATTCATAGAAACAACAAACTTATTCCCTTACTTCATAATTTATTTTAACTTTTTCATCTTTAGTAAAGCAACATCATATTTTAGATATTAATTGTATTACTTGCCATTTTTTTAAAGTTCCGTTTTTGACATTTACATGTTCTTATGTTAAAATTCTGTCCTTTTTAGGTAAATATTTTTTTATGACTAATATTTATTGGAACACACATTTTTATATAAAATGTGTACACTTGTCCTGAAGCTTTTTTTAGAAAAGGATTAAAGTACTCTAAACACATACATACATAAACTCATACACCCCTAATATGTAAATTCTTCAAACAATCTTGGTTAAGATAAAATCATAAGCTAATATGCAGCTAAGGCTGCCATTCTCTCACTGCCTTTTCCCCCTGGGTTTCCAACTAAACAGCAGGCCAGTGGCATTCTTTAAAGAGAGAAAGGCACATTCAAAGTTCTAGAGATTGGAAGTTATGTCACAGATCAGACTCTTTTCTCATAATGCCTTTATCTGGTTTTGGTGTCAGGGTAATGCTGGCTCCATTAAATGAGTTAGGAGAAATTAACTTCTCTTCAATTTTCTGTAAGACTTTTTTGAGAATTTGTATTATTCCTTTCTGAAATGTTTGACAGAGTTCACTGGTGAAGCCATGTGGGATTTCCTTGTGAGAAGGTTTTTAACTACCAAGTCAATATCTTTAATAGATAAAAATGCATTGCTTCCTTCTTGAGTGTCCTTTGGTAGTTAGAGTCCTTAGGAACTGCCCACTGCCTGATACAATAAGCACCATGGGTTTATGTGAGGACTTAAGAAAATGTGTTTGTAGTGTTTCCAACAGAGTAGGTGCTTAGAAAATTATAGTCATTATTATTGCTATCTTCTGAAAAGAAAAAGAAGTCTTTGACAAAGACAAAAAAATTCCGTGTTAATTTCACTCAAAAATTTATACTATAGAATGACAGGAATTCCAAAGGCAGGGATCTTTAATACAGGAAGCGGCATATCGAACCTTAGTAACAGTGTGTGTCAAGTTTCAACTTGTTTGGTGCAGTCAGTCTGGTGTGAGCTACGGTTGAGAGACAGTGGGTTCTAAAGTGTGCCATAAATCATCCTCTACCATGACAACACTCCGTGTCACACGTCACTTCTGGTAGATGGCAATTTCTGTCAAATAAAAACATTATGGTGTGTCCTCATCCCCCTTATTCACTGAATCTTGCACTGTGCAACTCCTGGCTCTTCCCCAAAGTCAAAATGATTCAGGACATTGAGACAACCACAACAGTGCAACTAAAGACACTCACAAAAGAGGACTTCCAGAACTGCTTCAGAAAGTGGCAAGAATGATGGGATACGTGTGTTTGAAGCAAGGGGGAGTATTCTGAAGAGGTTAATGGCAATGTGTCTTTTACTGTAACAAATTTTTAAAATTTAAACATTCACTGTATTTTTTTGATCACACCTCGTATATAACTCCACTGTCTGAGCAGATGCCAATAAGTCGAATGTTATGATATTCTGGAGCATTGATTTCTGCAAGGAAAGCCAGGGAGGTGGATCAGCGTGTTAGAGACAAAGGAAGCATAACTGGTCATAAGGGCAAATTTACAACTAACTCAAGTATAAAGGCAAAGAAACAGGTAAGCCCGCTTTCATTATTGCAAGGGGAGGAGAGAGGCATGTAGCTTATTGATTAGGAGGATTCTCTTTTGAGCCACGCATTCTGCATTTGAATTCCTGCTGAACCTCTTCCTAACTCTATAATCCCGAGCAAACTGGTAATTTCTCTAGGATTCAATCCCCTCAATGGTAAAATGGAGATCACATAGTATCTACATCATAAGCTTGTTGCGATGATTAAATGAGTTAATATGTGTAAGGCTATTGGAGCAGTTCCTGGCAGACAGCCAACATTACTAATTGGTTTACAATGGACTGGTTCCAGGATGTGAAATTGCCTGTGGAAGTCTGGTGGCAGCATGAGAAGCAGATCAAGCTGAATTGCCTCATGAGAGTGTGTCTTGAGAGAGAACCACCTTTATAGTCAGCCGAGAGCTGAGTGCTTCCGGAAGTCTAACTGGGTACTGTGCTGAGCACCTTGCCCATCTCCTGACTCCTTTCAACAAGTTTGGGGATTAGGTAGCATCATCCCCATTTATAAATGTTGCAGCCAAGACTCTTTTTTTTTTTTTATCAAGAGTAACTGTTGTATATTTTCCATTGTATAAGTTATAGATTCAATTAAGTATCCACACAAAAGTATTAATGAATTGTGAAGGCATAAAAGAATACATACTGCATGATTCCATTTATAAATGTTCAAAAGCAGGCAAATTAAGTTATATTGTTTAGGGATATATAATTTGGTAGTAAAACTTTAATGAAAAATCAAGAAAGTGGTTTAATAAAATTCAGGATTGGTTTCTACTGGAGTGGGAAGGGTAGAGAAAGGACAAAGGAATTTCTGGGAGATGCTAGTAATATTATATTTTTCTACCTGAGTGGAGTTTACAGAGATTTTTTTTTTTGCTTTATTTTTCAATAAGCTGCTAATTTATGTTTTATGTACTCTTAGGTATGTTCACTATGTTTCACTATGTTGACCTTAAACAAATGGCCAAATATTACTCTAGCAAAATGGGTTCATTTGGGAACAACAAAGAACGGCAATGTTAAACATGTGGTCTAATGGTGAACCATGCTGAAGTCCAGAGAGCAAAGGAGAGGAACAGTCCTTTTATATAGGACAGGGAGTGTTCAGAGGGACAGCCAAGACTCTTAATAAATGACAGAGCTGAGATTTGAACTACAATCTGTCTGATTCTACCGCATGTGCTCTTAAGAGCATGGATACAGCCTTATAAGTTAGGCACTAGTGGTGAAAAAGCTATGAGCCCTGAAAGGAAGTTGGAATGAAGACATTAGAAAGAAGAGCATGTGGGTGGGCAAAGGAAACAGACCAAACTGGGACTCTGTCTTTTGAGGAAAAATACCTGCCTTCTTGGCCTCTGCCAGGAGAAGGTGGCCAGCAACAGATTGCAAGGGAGCTTTCTATTTTTTATGTCATGCAACTACTCTGTCCCTGGGGCCTCTTGAGTAGTTTTCCTTTAGCCTCCTTGATGACACATCTCTTCCTCACTCCCAGCGTTCACTCTTCTCTCTCAGAAGCTGAGAAGGACAGTCATCATTATGGGTCATCAGTGTAGAGAGGATATTTCAAACCCTAACATGTGCTCACTAGAGGAGATAACTAAGAGGACCGGAAGATCGAGGGCTGAGCAAGTCATGTGATGTCCATAGTCTTGGGTTTTTAGTGCTTAAAATAGACAAAAACAAAAAACAGGAAAACCCTGAAACTCAAGCCAGTAGGTATTATTATTAGCAGTGGGCCTGTTATTGTCATTGTTTTGTACAGCTCTGCGTGCCTGCTGGCACAGAGGCTGTGCCCAATAAGCAGTCTTCTCCATCTGGCTCTCACATTGTGGCCTCTGTTCTGACGGAGCTGCTTGCTAAGAACCCTCCTGAATGAGTCCAGTTAGATTTGTGCCTGCTAATTGTCTTCAGAGGAGCAGCCCAGAACAGAGGGCATCAGAATACTGGAAGTGCCAAAAAGAGGGCCCCCAACCCAACACCCTGTAAAGCCAAGGGGTGGCACTAAATGGTCAGAGGTGGGACAGAAGACACAATTGTCAACAACTGGCAGGTAGTGACAACCAAAAAACAAGTTAATAATTAAAAAAGAGAAAAATAAGTATGATTCAAATTATTCCCCATAATACCTGTGATACAAAACTGTTGGTTATTTCACCAATTTTGAAAGTATGGAGACATGTGTACCCCAGGGACCCTAAGCAGAGAGTTCTCATCGGTGTCTTTGGACATGCATCCCAGACTTCTGTTTAGGGGAGAAACATTTCTGGGATGAGGGGGTACTGTGGAGGTGTCAACAGAACCTCACTTTCTTATACCATGTGTGAGCATACATCTGCAGGAAATTTCTAAGACGTGGAGAAAAAACTGTGTTCTCTTTCTAACTTTGCATTTTCAACATTTTGGTACATGTTTAAGTCTTTGACATTATAAGAGCTCTTTTTCTTCTCTTGAGCATATTCATATTTTCTAAATGTACTAACACCCTCTTACTCCTTCCCCGCCCACCTCTGAACTGTGCCAAGATCGCCAGGGCTGCCTTATTCCGGGACTCCTAGTTCCCTCTTCGCACCTGACTGAGATTTTCACCTTTTATCTGCTGCCCATCTGGACTTCAATGATCAGAAACTAACTCAGCTCAAGGCCCCGAGAAGAACATGTTCTGTTTCCCTAACCCCATGGGCTGGATCCCAGGCTGTTCTTGGAACAATGGTCCCAGGGTTAGTAGGATTACATACCACTGAGCCACTGGGTCCGCAGCCTACCTCCCACCCTGTCGGGAGCTAAATGAAACTCCCAGGAAGACCCCCAGCCTTAGTGCCCCTTAGGTCATGACCGGGGGCGCATTTCTCTCCGGGCCTCCTCTTCTTGACTTTAGTTATACAACACCTCCTTCTGCAGTTTCATCATTTTATTCCTTCGCTGAACCTTCTCCCACGTTGTGTGGACAGACCTGATTTTATCTTAAAAAGCTGACTCCGTTTAAAAACGAATCCTTCCAAACCCTCGTCCTCCTCCACTTTTCTCCCAGTGGACTCTGGAATGTGCACAGAGGCTTCCGGTTAATCAGGACCTGCCATTAATCCTTCCTTCACCACTTAGCCCTCCTTTCCAGGGCAATGCACCGTCAGCGTTTTCTGTCTCTTAACTGGCCCTCGTGCCAGAGCTCTGGTGTCTGGTCCCTCTGTTTCCCTAGATTCCCCCGCATGCCTTTGGAGTAAGTAGGTCCATTTCTTAGGGAGATATAAACAAGTTGCCTGGGGACGTGAACGGTGCAGGGGATTCACTGTCTCTCCTGCTGCCACCCAGGACTGCTCTCTGTAAACATACTCTCCCACTAACCCAACAAATTGGACTTGTCTGTGTCGGTTTCCACCCCTCCCGCCTTGGCTTCCTTGGCATTTGGAGGCCACTTTGCATACACGGCCCTTTCATGAAACACAGGTTGAAGCGCTTAAAACATTCTCCTTGCACCTCCTGGATCCTTCTCCCTTGATCCCTCCAAGCCGCTTCAGCATCCCAGCTGTTTAGTAACACCTTCCTGTATCAAAGGAGCAGAAGAAAGCCTTCTTCTCAAACCCAATGATCTTAAGACTCAATTTCATGAATTTATTATAATTCAACAAATGCTTACATACTGAGAAAAGAATAGGCTTCAGATGAGCAATATGAAAGCCATCACAACAGTAGCAATCGTGAAGAATAGGCCTGGAGAAGGGATACTAGTGGTGATACTATGAAGACAGAGCAGATTGGACTCTGTCACTGATTTAATGTGCAATGAGGGAGGACGGGGACTCAAAGATAAGGTTGGCTGTATTCACAGCATGGCTCTCAACTGTGCCGGGGAACACACAAGGAGCTGGGAGTTGGAGGAGGAATCCTAGAAGAAGGAACATTTCTACCAAGACCTGAAGTGGAGCAGGAGATTTCCCAGCAAGGAAGAGAGTGAGAAAAGCATGAGCACGAGAGAATGGGGCTTCCGTGGGGACCTGAGGAAGGCTGTCCATTGTGGAAGCTTAGGATGCGTTGAGTGGGTCTGTCTGCATAGGGAGCAACCAGGAAAGAGCACGGCCCTCCCTGGGAGCTTTCCAGGACCCCCAAGTCTTCCGCACAGTGATCCAGGGACTCAACTGTCTTTCTTCCTCCCCAGACTTCCACGACCCACTGCATCTTTTGGAGATTTTCTCCATTTCTGCCTGGTCATGCAATAGGCCCCTAGGCTCCATCTCCCTACATACACTTTTCAGTTTCAGGATTTTACTGCCAATCTCTTGAAACACAGGAATAGTACAAGAGTTTTAAAAATCTTACCGCGTTCTTATAAACCCTGGTCTAGGGAAACCAGCTACCTTCTTTCCATACTTGGCCATCGTAGCATCACCATCAGGAGTTAGATGAAACTCTCTTTACGTCTGGATTCTCCACGACTGTCTGACTTTGATTCCTTCACCTTGAGGACAGTATGTTAATCAAAGCTTCAACAGAGTGGATGTTTGGACCCTGCTGACCCTATTCCTTTTCTTCAAAACTGAAAATCTTCCCTGAGCTTCCATGATCAAAAGGAAACAAAAAAAGAAAAGATCTACCTTTTATATGGCTGGGATTTCTTGTTAGTGAGACTTCAGCATCTGCAAACAGCACCATTGTTCTACACTTCTATCCCTTAGCATCCCAACTCAGCCTTTCTCCATATTTTTATTTTTAAGGATTATAAAATACATATGAAAATGCTCACAAAACATATATAAACAATGCAAGGAAAAATTATAATGAGACTCATGCACAGACGTTTTGAATCAATTTCACTAAGGCATAGATTACATATATTGAAGTGAACCAATTTAAAGTATAGATTTCATTGAGTTTTGATATTTGTGCCCAACTGTGTAACTACCTACCTAATCAAGATACAGGACATTTCCATGACCACACAAGGATCCTCAGGCTCCTTTGTAGTTAATACCAACACCGCACCTCCTAGCACATATAACCATTGCTCTGCTTTCTGTAAGCAGAGATAAGTTTTGACTTCTATAATCTGTCGTATAAGGAGAACCAAACACTTTATTTCTAGCTTTCTCACTCAGCATAATGTTTTTATTCTAGAGGAAGAAGAACATGGGTTCACACAAAAACCTGAAAAATAACGTTCATAACAGTTTTATTTGTAATAGTCCCAAACTGGAAAGAACCCAGATTTTCTTCAACAGATGAATAGTAAACAAAGTATAGTACATCCGTACAATGGAATACTATTCAGCAATAAAAAGGATGACCTTCAATACGTACAACAATTAGATGGCTCTCAAGGGTATTATGTTGAGTGAAAAGATTCAGTCTCAAAGGATTACATGCAGTGTCATTTCATTTATATAACACTGAACGATAAAATTATAATGATGGAGAATAGATCAGTGGTTATCAGTCTTTCGAGTTAAGAGAAAGAGTCTGACTGTAAAGGAATAGTATAAGGGAGCTTCTTTGTGGTGATGGAACAGTTATGTATCCTGATTTTGGTGATTGTTACCCAAATGTATACATGTGATACATTTTCATAATAATATACACCCCTGAAATGAGTACATGTGAAAACTGATGAAACTCAAATAAAGTATATAGTTTCATTAGTAGTATTGTACTGTTGCTTATTTCCTGGTTTGAAAAGTGGATTATGGTTATTTACAATATTGTCATTGGGAAAGCTGGATAAAAAATATACAGAAATGCTCTGTACTATTTTTTATGGCTTCTTGTGATTTTTAAATTATATCAAAATAAATTGTCAAAATAAAAATTTTTTACTAGCCTGTTTGAATTTTTTTGAGAGTCATTTAATCTATAGGTCTGAGAGAAACTAATATATTTACATTACTGAATACTCCAGCTAATAATCATGGTTTATTTTTCCATTTAATTTTGGATCCTTGTTAGCTTTTCTTAATTACGTTACTTTCTCCTTAGCGTAGTTATACAACTTCTATTAGATTTATTCCTAGACATTTCATATATTTCACACAATCTACACTATTTAAAACTTTATTTTCTAACTTTTTTTTTTCTAGACAGTTTATTCTTTATTCTCTTTCTCTGGTTTCCCCTTTCTCTCCTTTATTTTTCTCACTGTGTCCACAAATGACCTCTAGCTGCTCAATTACATTGGTACCTTTCAGGCTACGTTTCTAATGAATCTCTTAGTAGAATTTGACACTGAATTTGTACATCATGCTTGAGACAGGTGATGCTTTTTTCATGAACGTCTTGAGTAACAAGGGTACTGCTAGCCCAGAGATAACATGTCTGTGTCCCTCTGGGTTCAGTAAGAACAACTGGACCCAACCTGAGCATTGAAGAAGACGGACCTGGAGGATTATGGGGTTCGGGATTGCTGGAGTATGGGCTGAAGCATCAAGGAGCTCTGAAGTGTGAGGACTCGGCCTGTGGAAACTGACGGCAGCATCGGAAAGCTCTTCTTTCTTTTCTACAGGAATCCACGAATGTTGACATTTGTCCTCCAGCATTGGCCAGTTCAAACATATCAAGTCAATTTAACAAATATTTATTGAGAGTACACAGTTTCTGTCAGTGCAGTTTGTTGATGGCATTACTATTGTCTAATAATGTCTTTATTTCACTTTATTCCTGAAGAATTTTTTGTCTGGATATAGAATTCTGTGTTGGTAGTTATCATCTTTCAGCATATTAACGATATCATCCCACTAATTTCTAGCTATCATTGTTCTTATTGAGAATTCAGCTGCCAGTGTAATATTTTTTTAATGTATTATGTGTTTTTTTTATCTTCTAGTTGCTTTTAATATTTTATCATTTTCTTTGACCTTCTGAAATTTCACTATAATGCTATGTTTTTGCATTTCCTTTGCATAGCATTTTGTTTTGATTTTTGTTTTGTTGAATCTCTGAGATGATGTTTCTCAGAGATAACGGAGTTTTCAGCTCTAATATTCATATAATGGAGTACTACAGAGGGTGCCAAAAAATGTGTACACATTTTAAGAAAGGAAAACTGTATTAAGATTGTAATACTCAATATATATTGATAACAAAAGATGAGTACAGGTCACGTTTGACTTTTGAAATTAAAAAAAGGTGCTCAAAATGGTTACCGTCAGCGTCCAGACACTTCTGATTACAGCGAACTACTGCTTGGGCAACGTTGACCGAAGTGTCCACTTGTATACATTTTTTTGGCACCCTCAATATATACAAAAAAAGGAAAGTTTCATACAAAAACATGAATAATTTCTAGAATACATATCATTTTGATATTCAAAAATAAGCAAGAATATAGTGCGGTAAAAGTATAAAACAAACAGTAGTTAAATTCTGTGAGAGAAGGATAACATTTCCCAGTAGACGAGGAAAAAGGAGAAGGTAGTTAGCAAGGAGGACTGATGTGGGGATTTTCTGTGGTTTTGGCAATATTCAATTTCCTGACCTGGTTCATAGTTACGTTGTATACTTTAAAAGAATTTAAGATGTGCTTTTTAGGTTTTATACCCTTTTTGGTATGTGTATTACTTTTCACCAATATGAAACCCTCACATCTACACACCCACATAGGAAATAACAAGGGAGAGTCTGCATCAGTAAATTGGTCAGGGCCAGTCTCTCCGAATTTAGAGAGATCATTTTTATAATCTGAAGGGATCCATGTAAAAATATGTTATAAACTCATCCGTACAAATCTACATAATCTATACTATTTGTGTCACCTTGAGAGTGCTGGCAGTTTGCAAAAAGGTCTCCGAGTATGGCTTTCAGGTACTGGTGGATTCATCCTGAAGAAGAGAAGAGGAGTTTCTAATTTCTCCTTAACTGAGGTCACCCTTAGGAAGAGTTCTCCTGGTGATACGTAGGTTTGTTGATACAGCATATTGAAAGTACAAGACATTTTATTTAAGCTGTAAAGAGATAACAGGTGCATTGGATAGGCTATTGGCTACTTCCTCTCCCTTGAATTCTAGACCTACCTACTTAGTCACTTCAATGTCCATATTATCTTCTCCAGCCCTCATCATCACAGAAAGGGACTATCTAGGGAATTGTGAACATTTGAACAATTCTGAGATTCCCAGAAAATCCTCACAGATGGTGAGTTTCATGGTAGAAAAGAATACACACACACACACACACACACACACACACACACACACACACACAGAGGTTCCCCAGAGATACTTCTTTTATGTTCTTTTTTGGATCTGCCATATTGTCTGAGAATTTTCTGTTTTCACATCCATCATGAGGGTAGAACTTCTCTGGTTTCATGGGGTCTCAGTCACCCAGAGCTTTGTTATTCACTTGTCGGAGGGAAAAGAGACAGGGTGTTCTGATCTGACTATTCTTTCAAATCCTGATCTAGAAGATACTGTTCTTTCCCTGCCGGATCACTGGTGTATGTCCCATGGGTACTGGGAAGACCCAGGAGCCTAAGTCCGCTGATGCCACGTGGAAACTGTGGTTCTTCATCATGCTGGCCCTTTTATCATGTGTGGGGTCTGCCTAGGCTGAGATTCCCCTTCCTCACGTCTTGGTACTCGCTACCGGCCCTTCCATTAACCTATTCAAAAAGGTCATTATATGAAAAATCTTGATTACCAATAAATTTCAGGATATTTTGTTATATTCACTCTAGAGAGTAGATCTATTTCTTATAAAAATGATAACTGATTGGAAAGTGAATCTCCTTTCAAGAAACATCAGTTTTTATTATTTTGCGTACCATTGTAGATACAAAGCAAAAATCCTAGCCCATGTTCTAAACATCTTCTAACCACACACATACAGACATAACTGAGGACCTACTTAGTCACTCTCAGTTGAGATAAACCCTGGGCTACACTTCTGGTCTAATTGTACCCCCAAAACTCTGTGATGTAGAGAGGGGCATCATGAATAAAAGTGCCATGCAGACTTAAATAAGGTTTAGAGCAACAGGGAAAAAGGATTCATTCCTCAACATTTTTAAGTCATGGGTCTGAAATTTATGACATAAGAAGAATTATTTTGGGGTGCCCTAAGAGGATAAGAAAAAGGATTAGGGGCACTGAGAAAATGAACAGAGTGGGGCCCAGTAAGAAAATCAGGTATGATGAGATACTAAGGCTTAGATTATCAATGTGAGGAGATTTTAGGAGAAAAGTAAGTCAATAAAATAGAGTTCAAATATAAGCAAAAAATCCAGGTAGATCAGTAAAGCTGGGGGGGAAGGGGGCTTCTGCTTTAGGAGAAGTGATATAATAATATCATAGGAGTGTAATTAGGTGAGGAGACAGTTTCAGTGGGGCAGAGGAAGAGAACACTTCCTCCTTTCTTGTGGACTGCGATTAGCCAAAGAATTAAATATGCACTTCCTACAAGGAAAGACGGGAGATCTCAAAATGTCAGAGTAAGGAATATAAAGATGCAAGAAGAGATGGTAAATTTCAGGGCAATGAGAGGAAGGAAAGGAAGAGATCTGTTAGTGAATATGCATGACACAAAAATCAGTAGTGTGTGTGTGTGTGTGTGTGTGTGTGTGTGTGTACGCGGGGTGTGCAATACATGAATACTTAATGGTGTTATTTCACAGCTTCACCCGAGTTCTAGGTGCCCCAGGTAAGCAGTTACTAGTTATACCTCTCTTCCTCCTTCCTCCCTAAATGGACATGCCATTTTGGTAGATAATAGTAACTTCTAATATGTCGTGGAGAAAATCTCTTTCATACATCACTCTTGTTGTCCCCTACCTCTTAAGCCAACATCTGGCTGAAACCACTACCCACTTCGCTGTAGACCAATATTGTGTTTTATTGCAATCTGCTTCCTTTCAGTTGCTGTTTCTCCCCCTATGTTGCTTTGCCCTAAGCATGGGCACCAACCCTACCCTCAATTCCTTGCACTGACACCAGAAACTACGCTGCAAGTTCCAACTTCCATTACAATTTGTTGAAGGTATAGGAACGACTGAATGAAACTAACAGAAAACAGAATAAGATACTAGATATGGCTGATTTTAGAAGCCCAAATCTCACTCCCCTCCATGGGACCTTTACATTCAGCCACCTCTCATTGAATCCCTAGTCATTCTCAGAGTGGAGATAGAACCCCCTAATACCTGCCCTGACCTCAAGTGAGAAGGACCAGCTTACCTTCCTCCGGGAGAAGTAATCTCAAACTTCTATCTCCTAACAAAAGTCTAAGTCTCAATCACCAGGAACCCCAAGAATGAGAAGTAGTTCCCTCCTCGATTCCCATCTTCTACCCTAGGGTTTGCTTTGTTCCAGGATGACTGATGGTGGGAAACTACTTCCCTCATAAGAATCTTCTGTCATTATCTTTGAGCCTAACCTTTCCCCATTTCCTATAGTATGCCTTTTTAAGGCTCTGTGTTCAACCTTCTGTTGCCCTTTCTGCATTCCAATTATTTGCGCTCATATATTCTCTCAGCTCTAATAGTCACCTCTGTGAAGGTGACTGAATCCTACCCACCCAGCCCTGATTTACCCTTGTACTCTTCCACAGTGTGGTGTAATGAAAAGAACATGCAACATATGGCATTAAAAATCCTGAGTGGGACCAGCCCGGTGGCTCAGGTGGTTGGAGCTTCGTGCTCCCAACTCCGAAGGCTGCCGGTTCGATTACCACATGGGCCAGTGGGCTCTCAATCACAAAACAGCTGCCTGTTCAAATCCCACAAGGGATGGTGGGCTGCGCCCCCTGAAACTAAGATTGAACACGGCACCTTGAGCTGAGCTGCCTCCTGGATGGCTCAGTTGGTTGGAGTGTAGGCTCTCAACCACAAGGTTGCCAGTTCGATTCCTCAACTCCCGCAAGGGATGGTGGGCAGCGCCCCCTGCAACTAGCAACGGCAACTGGACCTGGAGCTGAGCTGCGCCCTCCACAACTAAGACTGAAAGGACAACAACTTGAAGCTGAACTGCACCCTCCACATAACTAAAATGGAAAGGACAACAAGTTGACTTGGAAAAAGTCCTGGAAGTAAACACTGTTCCCCCAATAAAGTCCTGTTCCCCTTCCCCAATAAAATTTTTAAAAACAAAAAATCCTGAGTGGTGGGACTGGACCAAACCAGGTGCAGGACTTACCTAGCCAGTCCCTCTCTCCCCAATTTGCCTAAAAGAGAAATGACAGAGTCACTGGTTTCCCTAGGAGAACGATAGACTTTGAAGGACTTCCACAGTGTCCCCGCCCCTAGAGCTTTCCTGGGGAAGCCCAGCCTGGCAGATGTATAAATAGGCAGCTGGCAGCTTCCTGTAACCTGCTCCTTTCTCCCTCCAAAATGGACAAGCCCCTCCTGCTGGGACTCCCTATCCTTCTCTGCTGCTTTAGAGGTGAGTCCCTGGGGAGAGATGTGTCAAGGTTCCTGGAATGAGCCAGGGTTCCCATGACAGAGGTCCTCATATGGGAGCCCTATGGTAATGGAAGCTGTCATTCTAATGCCATGGCTTCCACCACAATGCATCATGCCTTAGCCCTCCCCTGGAGGAGGAAATAGGTGGATCATAAAGGAATTGAGAGGATTTTCACAGGAGCTGTGAGGTGGGGTTTGTTAAAATGAGCTCTGCAGAGAGTGTATCTTTTTTTCCCCTCCAACAGTACTATCTGGGTCATTTTCCGACAATGAGCAAACAAGTGAGTAGAAATGGATCAGTGGGTGGGAAGGGGAAGGTTGGAGGAGGGGGGAGATGAATGGGGCAGGGTGTGCATTGGGGATTGAAAGGAACCCAGAGATAGACTTTGAATTCCAACACTTAGCAAACTCTTCTAGCAGGATGGGGCTGGGATAAGAGCTGATTTTTAAGTTTGACAAAAACAAAAACAAAAACATGAACAGCAGTTGACAAGGCTTAGGATGAGCTGATAAAGGACAAGAAAAAGAAAAAAGAGAAAATAAAAAGTTGACTTTACAGGCACCAGCTGGCAAAATCCAAAGTGCAACAACTTAAGGAATTTCAGATGCTTTTCCTCATAGTCAGCTTCCAGACACATGTAGATAATAAAGCCACATAGGGTCAATTAAAAAGAAGGGAATGCAGTTAAAAAAAAATGTACTTATCTTTCTCCTGGTCTGTGCTGCCTCCTATAGGGATGGGTTGGGGGAGTCTACGGGGGTGAAGAGAATTAAAAGAAAGGAAGAGGTCCAGAGGTGACAAGGCTTTGGGGGACAGAAAGGGCCTAGAGTGGCTTCAGGTGAAGAGCACAGGGTGACTTACAAGGATTACAAGGGATGTTTGCTGGGGTAGATCTCAGGCAAAATTACAGATTTATTTTATGTTTTATTTCTCTTTGCCAACACAGGCCATAAACTATTTGTTAATGAAAAGCATCTTCCTGATAAGTGTGAAGAAAACCTGATCTGATTATCTTGACCTTGATTTTGTTCCTCTTTTCCTTATCCCTTCCTCTTTCTTCCCCCTCCCATTTTTTCAGGCTAAAACTCTTGAGGCCATAACCCCAGTCCCGCTCTTGGCTTAGCCTATTTTAATAGAGGCAGGTGCCCACGCTGAATGGGTCTCTGCCAAAGCCCTCCCGGTTCCAAGCAGATGTCCAACCTGAAAGGGGAAACGGGTCCTTTCACGACAATGTGAGGTCTGCTCTCACTTCTATTTCTCTACTCTCTGGCCCAAATTATAGAAATTATTCAGTGTAGGATGTGCCACGTCCAGTTTCCAGGAGAGCAGTGTTCCAGAGGCAGAGGAATATGTACTGCAACAATGGATGAGGCTTGCACAATTGGGAGGATTTTCAAAGGTAAGTTGTGGGTTGCAAGAAGGAAGAAGGGGCTGAAGAAGCAGACAGGGGCGCGTCAGCCATAGCAAGAGGGGGGCCCTCACTTCGCTCAGGCAGTCTCAGTCCTGGGGTGGCTGATATCTCTACCTCTATCATATGCCATAATGAAAACAGATGAGGGTGATCACTAAGGGGTGGGAATCTGTAACTACAGAACCAGTATTTTGAGGAGCCTGAAGGAAACAGAGACCATGGAGGTGAGAGGAGAAGCACACTATGGCCAATGGAGAACAACTGGGTGTTGGAGTGGGGAGGGCAGCTCGCTGTATTGGTCCTTGCCTGGAATTCCTTATGGGCGGTTTTAAACTGTGGAAACAGAGGGCTGAGGTCAGCAGTAGCGACTGGCTAAATGGCCCTTGATGGGTAAGACTAAATATCATGATTTCTTTATTTTCCTACCTTTATGCCAAGTGATCCATTGGTGTTTATAACACTTACTGAAATCAGTGCTGATTCTCAACTGACACATCCAGCTTTGGCAATCCCAGATTCGCTGCTGTTATTATCTTCCCACCCCCAGTCATTTTTTTAAACCACTCTACCATTGCCTTTCATTTTGGGAAACACCCAAATTGCAACACCTTCCAATTCTTTACATTTGAACAACAGCCTTGAACTATGAAAGGTTGTTTTTATACGCTGGTGTAGGTTGCAAGGAAGTTTCTTTGCAGGAGCCTCTTGGCTGATTATCTCTCCTCCCTTCTGCAGATGATGGAACTCTCTGGTTAACCTTCCTGGGCTGCCTAAAGAACTGCGCTAATGTGAACAACATAAAATGGACTACCTATTTTGTGAACCTCAGGTGTTGCAGGAGCAATGACTTGTGCAATGAACTTGCTGATGCTTGAGTACCCTCACAAGGATTGATCCTAGAAACTGCTGGCCCTTCTATGGCTCCAATCTCTGGGCGACATTGTTGCCATAGCCTCTTCACAGTGATTCCTAAAAACATTTCAGATTGCAAACACATGACTCTGTCTTTGGCATGAGTTAAGAAAAATCCCTCTCCTTTTCTAGATTCTCTGTCTTGGCCCCTTTGGCGGGGAGAGGGGGCACCTTAAGAGGAAGATCAGGATGTCCTGCAGGTTGTTACAACACCTAGTGCTTTCACTGAATTCGTAAGTTGTTTCCAAGAAGAAAGAAGAGGATAGGGCAATTCTTCCTCTCCTTTTTCCCTTCCTTCTGCGGCAAGCTATTTTCATATTTATTTATTTATTTTGGTTGTCTTGGTGTTTTCCATCTTATTCCACTCCAATTAAAGCCTTTAATCCTGGTCTCCTGGGGAAGGATGTGGCAAAATGAAAGAGATGGTTTGAGTCTTTTTGAATTTTGTTCCTGCTATTCCCAGCGTGAGACGGGCAGAATGTAGAAAGGAATTTGCATTAGAACCATGAAGAGAGGAAGATTTTTCTGCCTTCCAAAAGGAGACTCTCTTTGAAGTTGGGAGAGGGCGAAGAGAAAAAGGCATCTATAGGATTCTAGAGATAGTACTTGCTCCTGGCTTCTCTGGCAAACTCATAGGAAGGCATCAACTTTAGATAGGGAAGAGCTGCACGATGCTTCCAAAGAGATGAGACCAGAAACAGCCACACAAATATTCCCATACCTGAAGCATGGCAGAGAGGAAGCTAGGATCTGTGGAATATGAGGAAGCCAGGTGGGTCTGGCCACTAGACATCTCAACAGCAACCTTTCTGGAGAGCTCTCCCCACCCCCACCTCCATCTCACACACACTCAGGCCTTCTGCTATGTCTAGTCTAGCACCCTGGGCAAAAATAGGGGTTGGAAAGAGTATGCTTACAAGGATTGAGACTGATTCCTAACAAAACAGTAGCACAATTAATTCATATTATTAAAATATCATAAACGAAGTTGCATTTCTTCCATACCTATATTGTGTTTCCTTGTTTCTCTCCCCCTCTAAACTCTAATTTCTTCAGCAAACGTTTATTTAAAACATCCTATGTGTCAGGTACTGCTAGGCCCTAGGATACAGTTGTCATGATCCTTATTTTCATGGAATTAAAAACAAGAATGAAAATGTATGTGAAGAGATCGTCAAACATGCAAGTTGAAACAAATATCACAAAAAAGAAACAGGCAGGAATATTTGATATAAAGTATAATAGATCAAATAAAACACAATAGATGAAATATTAGAATGGATAAACAAAAGATGAGCGAAGAGTCAGACAATTGGAATATCAGAATGAAGAGCTTTCCCAGAATACAGTAAGAAAGAATAAGATTGAGAAAATATGGCCGGTTGAAGGCTTCAAGACTATTACAACATGGCCCAAAACAACTCTCCAAACAAGACCACGGCAAGGAATTATAGACGAAGCCGCACCAAATTCACAGAAGACCAGTTGAATATCCTCATCAAAGCATCCAATCAAACACCTTACCCAGGTTATGCTACCAAACAAAACCCTGCTTTAGAAATCAACACTGAAGAGTCTAGAATCCAAATGTGGTTTCAGAAACGAAGAGCTAGGCACCGAGTCCAGAAAAGATTAGAATCTGACAAGGACTTAGAAGCAAGCCAAGGCCAAGATCACCCTGAAGAGAAGATTCATGGTAGAGAAGACAGATGGTGTCGTACCAGCTACACTTCCTCCCAGTTACACACCCTCATCACAGCATTTACAAACAACCCTTATCCTGGGATTGATTCCAGAGAGCAACTTGCTAAGCAAATTGGGGTTCCAGAGTCAAGAGTCCAAATTTGGTTTCAAAATCGAAGATCTAGTTTCCATGTACAGAAAAAAAGAGACCTTAATGAGCTCTTACAACAGAAACAAGACCAGGAACGAATCTCTGAGACATGGGAGTTCAAGCCAGAACAGAATGGACCAAGAGATAAATTTGATGTCATCAGCCTGGGCTCCAAATCTCTCTCATCCTGGGAACATACCCTTCTAAATATACTGTCAGCTTTTTGAGAAGCTGAGCCTTCTGGAGATGGTAAACAGAACTTCAGGAGGCAGACAGATACAAGGCACCACACAGCCCTATCCAACAGAGCCTGGCTCCACACTTCAGCAGATGTCAAAGAAAATGAAAATAAACTTATTCATATCATTAAAAAAAAAAGACTTAGAAAATATGATATGATAGACTAAAGACCATAGAATAAAAAGGTGTACAGAGTACAAATCTGAGAAATAAGGAAAACATAAGTACTGAGTTCAAGATGACCAGAGACAACAAAACTTCCAGTAAGTACTTCCAGTAAAAGCAGGAAAAGAACAGAGGGAGAAGGAAGAAAGAAATGCCAACGGTCTTCAACTGCCTTAACAAAGAAACTTAAATTCAGGAAAACAGTCATGACTAAGTGTTATTTCTGGGGTGGCAAATTATTAATTCAGATAGCCAGTTTCATGGAATGTTACAACGATCTTTGAAATCTAGGTACTTAAAAGAATCTTTTGGTAAGGAAAAAGCATAACAATATATTGTTTTCCACACACTTCTCTTGGACAGGAGAGTAAGAATAATACTTTGTGAAAGTTCTCAATGTACTTATTTATCAGGATGTGACTTATGAAAATATTATGAGTTTTATGCAACTGAAGAATATTTTCTCATTCTTATCTTTCTCGGGCTCTTTTGGATTACTTTAGTATTTATTTTATCTTTTCTTAAGTTTTAATTATACATTCTTTAATAATTATTTTAGTTATACATACTTGATTTTTACAGTCTACCTTAAATTAGTACATTCACCATCTTATTGGCAATAAAAGAATCTTATAAGAATTTGACTCCATTTACCTCTCTCGGCAACTTGTGTTACGCTTGTCATTGTGTTGTTGTTGATGGTGGTGTTTATTGTGGTAAATAGTATGTATACCGTATTATGCCATGTATACGAGTGCACACTCACGTTTTTAGCCCAAACTTTCAGGGGAAAAAATCTTTGTTTTAATTTTTTAATTCAGATTTTTATTTGTTTATGTTTAGGTACTTGTTTTTTGTATTATAAAGGAATTTTAGCATTTATTTTTTAGCATATTATGGTATAAGAAATTTTATGTAACAAATAATTGCAAAACACAAGAACAGATACAGGGTACAAGAAATTTTATGTACCAGTAACAAATTTATGATATTTATGAATCATAGAAGGCCAAGAACTCTTCGTTGTTGCAAGTTCGTCGTAAGTTCAACAAAACCGATTACCCTATTTCAGGATATTATTTTGCATACAGATACCATTATTGATTTTTAGAGTTACACTTTTAACTCATAAGCATAAATAAAATAATTAAAAACATTTATATAGATACGGAATTAGTGCTACCCATGTATAATGCTCATCCTTATTTTTCCCTCACTAATTAAAAGTGTGCATTATACATGACAAAATACAGAAACACATAAAATTTATTATTTTAACTATTTTTAAGTATGCAGTTTGGTAGCAATAAGTACATTCACAGTGTTGTGGGTACTAGACTAGTCAGGGGGATCACTTGTTAAATTACATAAATGTCTAACCACTGTGCTGTACACCTGACATTAATATAAAATAATATTGAATATCAACTGTAATTGAAAAATTTTTAAATTTTCCATCATCCATCTTCAGAACCCTTTTCATCTTAAAAACCTGAAATTCTGTACCCATCAAACAATACTCCCCATCCCTGGGTAACCACCTTCTTTCTGTGAGTTTGGCTACATTAGAGTCCTCATATAAGTGAAATCATTCAGTATTTGTCTTTTTGTGATGACTTATTTCGCTGAGCTTAACGTCCTCAAGGTAGATCCATGTTATAGAATGTGCCAGAATTTTCCTTCTTTTTAATGCCAAATAATATTCCATTGCACGTATATGTCACATTTTGTTTATCCACTCATCCATTGATGGACACTTGGGTTGCTGCCACCTTTTCACTATTGCAAATAATGCTGCAATGAATGTGGATATACAAATATCTGTTCAAGTCTCTGCTTTTAATTCTTCTGTGTATATACCCAGAAGTAGAATTACTGTCATATGGTAATTCTATGTTTAATTGTTTGAGGAATGGCCATTCTGTTTCCACAGTGGCTACATCATTTTATATTTCTACCAAGAGTGCGCTAAGATTTCAATTTCTCCACATCCTCAGCAACACTTGTCATTTTCTGTTTTTATGATAATTATCATCTTAATGGGTGTGACGTACTATCTCATTGTGGTTTTTATTTGCATTTCCCTAATGATTAGTATGGTTGAGCATCTTTCAGTGAGCTTATTGGACATTTGTATATCTTCTTTGGAGAAATGTCTATTCAAATCCTTTTGTCCATTTTTAAATCAACTCATTGTTTTGTTGTTGTGTTGTAGGAGTTCTTTATATATTCTGAATATTATACTTTATCAGATATATAATTTCTCATTCTATGAGCTGCCTTTTCACTTTGTTGATTCTGTCCTTTAATGAATAGACACAACCCAATTTATCTATTTTTAATTTTGACGTAACCCAATTTATCTATTTTTTTCTTTTGTTCCCTATACTTTTGATGTCATAGACAAGACATCATTTCCAAATCCAATGTCATGATGTTTTCCTTTGTTTCTTGTAAGAGTTTTATAGTTTTATGTCTTATGCTTAGGTCTTTGATCTATATTGGGCTAATTTTTTCTTTTTACTTATTTTTTAAATTAAATTTATTGGGATAACATTGGTTAATAACATTATATAATTTTCTTTAAAAAAAGATTTTTATTAAAATATAGCTAACATACAATATTATATTAGTTTCAGGTGTTCGCCATAGTTATTCAACATTTGTATACTTAAAGAAGTGATCACCATGATAAGTCCAGCAACCATCTGGCACTGTACTGTGCTATCACAACATTATTGACTATATTCTCTATGCTGTACATTACATCCCCAAGACTTATTTGTTTTATACCTGGAAATTTGAACCTCTTGTTTCCCTTTCACCTTTTTCCCCCTTTAAAAATTTTTCAATTACAGTTGATATTCAATATTATTTTATATTAATTTCAGGTGTACAGCATAGCGGTTAGACATTTATATAATTTAACAAGTGATTCCCCCTGACTAGTCTAGTACCCACCTGGAACTATATGTAGTTATTACCATATTATTGACTATATTCCTTGTGCTATACCCTACATCTCCCTGACTACTGTGTAACTACTGATTTTTACTTCTTAATCCCTCCCCCTTTTGCACCCACCCCAACCCCCCACCCATCTGGCAACCATCAAAATGTTCTCTGTATCTATGAGTTTGTTTCTGTTTTGTTTGTTTGTTTATTTTGTTCCTTAGATTCCACATATAAGCGAAATCACATTGCATCTGTCTTTCGCTGTCTGACATATTCCACTCAGCAAAATACCCTCCGGGTCCATCCATGCCACTGCAGATGGCAAGAACCCACTCCCTTCCACGGCTGAGCAATAGTCCATTATATATATGTACCACCTACTTTTTACCTATGCATTCATTGATGGACACGCAGGCCACCTCCACATCTTGGCCATTGTAAACAATACTGCAATAAACATACGGATGCACACATCCTCTCGAAGTAGAAGTAGTGGTTTCTTTGGATAGATACCCAGAAGGGGGATTACTGGATCCTTCTTTGTCTCCTGTTATAGCCCTTGTTTTAAAATCTATTTTGTCTGACAATAGGATTTTTGACAACCAAGATGGCGCAGTAAGTAAACGCTGCGTTTACCTTCTCTCACAACCACATCAAAATTACAACTAATCTGCAAAACAACCATTATTGAGAATTGCCTAAAATCAAGCTAAACTGAAGCCTTTCAACTAAGGACATGCAGAAGAAACCACCTCCAGACTGGTAGGAAGGTCAGAGATGTGTTATGGGCTGGTCCCACACCTGCCTGTGACCATTAAAGATAGGGAAGGCTATTTCGGCTGTGGAAGTACCCGCTCTATCCCCTAGAGAAGCAAGAGATCCTAGCCCCACCCCCGCCCAGGGTTCCAGTGCCAGGAAGAGAAGTCCCATAATTTCTGGTTGTGAAAACCAGCTAAGATTGTGACTGAGACTGAGGGCGGCTGCACTCACAGGCCCTCCTGTTAAAGGGACTCTGTGGACTTACCCACCAATGGAATCATGCGCTCTGACCTCCAGCGCTGGGGCAGCAGCTGGAGAGGTGGCAGGAACATATGGTGGGGAAATGAGCTTGGGACAGGGGCTGGAGAGGCAGCTTTCTCCTGGACGGGGAGCTGGCGGAAGCCATTGTTTTCGTTGAGCTCTCCTCATTCCTGGCATAGAAACACATGCAGCCACCATATCTGAGTCTTTGAGACCTGGCCCCACCCAACTTTCGGGCACACCCTGGCTGCTTTCAGTGGCTTTTTTGTGCAGACCGTATGCTTTGGCTCAAGCTGCAGACTTTCCTAGGGTCTCTCAAAGGTTCACAGAACCAAGACAAGCAGCATCTGGCTTGAGCATGTCCTGTACCCCTGGCTGAGAAGCCCTAAGCCAGCACTAGTGGCAGCTGGCCTTGGTTCGCAGCTTGGCCTTTCAAGGCACTTCCAAGCACAGTACGGGTGGCAGCCATCTGTGGATTTCTTTCTGGCTCCCACTAGGTGGCCCTGGTTGGGGCATGGGCTGTGGTTGAAGTAGACATACAGTGGATCCCCTCCAAGGTGATCTTGGGGCTGGCGCCCCCAGCTGCCAGCTTCAAAATGAGCTGGAGCATCACCCAGCCATCTCCAAGTTTGACACACCCAAGGGACAGATTGGGCAGGCACCAGAGTCCTGCTGAGGCAGATCCTGCTCTGCATGCTCAGCCCCTGCACAACAACTCTTCCACTCTAGTCAAGGTTAGTCCTCACAACCAGTGAGCCCAAGGGTCAGTCCTTCCCGTTGATATGCAATTATCAACCAAGGCTCAACTACAAGAGGAGGGCACACACAACCCTCACAAGGGTCACACTTGGAGTGCGTGATACAGGTGACCAGAAAGACTGTGCCACTGAACCCCACAGCACACCTTCTACATAAGGCCACTCTACTAAGTATGGAAGACATAGCAGCCCTACCTGATACATAGAAATAAACACAGGGAGGCACCAAAATGGAGAGAAAAAGAAATGTGTCCCAAATAAAAGAACAGAACAAAGCTCCAGAAAAAGAACTAAGCAAAACAGAGATGAACAATCTATCAGAGGCAGAGTTCCAAACACTGGTTATAAGAATGTTCAATGATCTCAGGGAGAACTTCAACAGAGAGACAAAAACCATTAAAAAGAACCGGTCAAAAATAAAGGATACAATAACGGAAATGAAGAATATATAACAGGGAATCAACAGTAGATTAGATGAAGCAGAGGACTGTTGCCACGCAGCAGCCTAGCCGTCTGTCCCCTCGTACCTGCCTCTAAAGCAAGGAGAGTCTGTGAGATCTTTTTAGGGACTTTGCTTCACCTTTGTGCTTGCACCTTATGTTTCCCTGTTTGGCCCCAGAAAGATGGCTGGTCAGCCAATGACGAGTAAGATTCCCCATGGGGAGAGGGACAATTCAAGCCAGGCCAGACGAGTGGGGACCAACAGGAGAACCCACGGGGTTCATAGAGGTGGGCACAGCCCCCACCTTCCCCCGGCTAAGGAGAGCCTCAACCTCTGTGGCTGCATACCTTCCCACAACCTGCAGGGGAAGTGACTCAATGGTGTGCTCTCCATCTATTCATATGCATAAAGGTTTTGTCCCTTGGGGAAGTACATACATCCTGAGACTTACGGTTCTGCTGCCTGCAGGCAAGGGTGATTGGCTTGAATCAGTTTCCTATTATGATGTATAGGATTCAAAAATCTTGAAATTGACAAGCTTTATCTACTTTACTTCCCCACCTAACTAACAAAAGCTAATGCATAGGCCCGATTTGGGGCTCAGTCCTTGAGGCTGCAGTCCCTTGGTTCCGCTTGCACTCTATTCTTTTTTTTTTATTATTAAGTTTATTGGGGTGACAATTGTTAGTAAAATTACATAGATTTCAGGTGTACAATTCTGTATTACATCATCTATAAATCCCATTGTGTGTTCATCACCCAGAGTCAGTTCTCCTTCCATCACCATATATTCGATCCCCCTTACCCTCATCTCCCACCCCCCTCCCCTCACCTCCCTTTCCCTCTGGCAACCACTAAACTATTATCTGTGTCTATGAGTTTCTGTTTCTCATTTGTTTGTCTTGTTCTTTTGTTGTTGTTGGTTTATATACCACATATCAGTGAAATCACATGGTTCTCTGCTTTTTCTGTCTGACTTATTTCACTTAGCATAATACTGTCGAGATCCATATATGTTGTCGCAAATAGCAATGTTTCATCTTTTTATTGCTGAGTAGTATTCCATTGTATATATCTACCACATCTTCTTTATCCAATCATCCATCAATGGATGCTTAATTTGTTTCCAAGTCTCGGTTATTGTAAATAATGCTGCAATGAACATAGGAAATATGTTCATTGCAATGAAATAATGCTGCAATGAACATATATTCTTAAGGATAAGTGTTTTCAGATTTTTCTGGTAAATACACAGGAGAGGAATTGTTGGATCATATGGTAGTTCTATTCTTAATTTTTTCGAGAAACTTCCATACTGTTTTCCATAGTGGCTACACTACTTTACGTTCCTACCAACAATGGATGAGGGTTTTTTCCCTCCATGGCCTCTCCAACACTTGTTATTTCTTTTCTTATTGATGATAGCCATTCTAACAGGTATGCATTGGTATCTCATTGTGATTTTGATTGCATTTCTCTAATAACTAATGATGTTGAACATCTTTTCATGTGTCTGTTGGCCATCTGCATGTGTTCCTTGGAAAAGTATCTATTCAGGTCCTCTGCCCCTTTTTTTTAGCTGGATTGTTTGTTTTATTGTTGTTGAGCTGTGTGAGTTCTTTACATGTCTTGGATATTAGCCCCTTATTGGGGGTCTCATTTATAAATATCTTCTCCAATTCGGTTGGTTGCCTTTTTGTCTTATTGATAGTTTCTTTTGCTGGGAAGCTTTCCAGTTCAATATAGTCCAATTTATTTATTTTTGCTTTTACTTTCCTTACATTTGTGGTAAAGTTCAAAGCATCCCCTCTGAGATGAAGGCCCAGAAGTTTAGTGCCTATGTTTTCTTCTATGTGTTTTATTGTTTCAGGTCTTACATTCAAGTCTTTAATCCGTTTTGAGTTAATCTTTGTGTATGTTGTAGGCTAGTAGTCTAGTTTCATTCTTTTCATGTATCTGTCCAATTTTCCCAACACCATTTATTGAAAAGGCTTTCCTTTCTCCATTGGATATTCTTGGCTCCTTTGTCAAAAATATTTGCCCATACATGTGTGGGTTCCTTTTGTAGTTCTCAGTTCTGTTCCATTGGTCTGTGTGTCTCATTTTCTGCCAATACCATACTGTTTTGATTACTGTAGCCTTGTAGTATAGTTTGAAATCAAGGCGTGTGTTACCACCAGCTTTGTTCTTTTTTTCTCATGATTGCTTTGGCTATTTAGAGTCTTTTGTGGTTCCATACAAAGTTGATGATTTTTGTTCTATTTTTGTGAAAAATACCATTGGGCTTTTGATACAGTTTGCATTAAATCTGTAGATTGCCAATTACTGTAGCTATGTAGTAAATCAGGAAGTGCAAGACCCCTAGCTTTGTTATTCTTTTTCAGTATTGTTTTCGATATTTGGGATCTCTTGAGACTCTATATGAATTTTAAGATGTATTTTTCTATTTTTAGAAATAGACAATTCACACAATTAATAGCAATAATAAGAAAAATGACATCATTATAGATTTTACAACCACTAAAATGATAATAAGGGAATACTGTGAATACTTTTATGTCTATAATTTTGAAAGTCTAAATGATATAGGCAAATTTTTTGAAAGACAATTAAAATGTACTCAAGAAGGAATAAATCATGTGAATAATCTTAAACTTATCAGCAAAAGTTAATCCATAGTTTAAAATTTTCCATCAAAGAAAGGCATATGCTCACATAGCTTTACTGGTGAAAATTGTCAAATACTTTGGAAAAAATTATTCCACTTTCTCTCTTCCAGAAAAAAGAGCAGAAGATACTTTCCAATACACTGTATGAGTTCACCATTACACTGTACCAAAGCCAGACAGAGACATGATTTAAAAACTGAAAATTACAGACCAGTACCTTTCATGAAAATAGATGAAATCCTGAACAAAATATTGGCATATTGAATCTAGCATTATATAACCAGGATACTACATCATGATATGTGAGATATATCCTAGAATTGCATGGCTGGTTCAAAAATCAACCAATATAGCTCACTATATCAACAGATTAAAGAAGAAAAAGCACAATCATCTGAATAGATGCAGAAAAAAAAACCCTCCATGTAGCATCTAGCAGGAACTTGAAATATAAGAAACTTGCACCTACAGATATTTCTCTATGCATTCCAGTATCGATGACAGCTGCCAATTCATTGTCATGCACTTAGTGAATATTCATTGGAAAATGGTCAGTGAGCAACAAGAAATAGAACTACATTTTGAGATTCACAGATTTCAAACCATCATATCAGTGCAAGAGACTGTTAATAACTATGGGGGTTTCTCCTAATCAAACAAAGTCACTCTGTCCAGGCAACCCTGGTCCTCTAATCACTGTGAAAAGGCTCAGCAGGTGTCTCCAGGATGGAAAGTTCCTGTTGGTCTCTGATCACCTTGGAAGGGCTCATTTCTTTCTTAAATTAAAAATTTTTTTTTCAATCCACAAATCTCCAATCATTTAGAAATATTTGGCTTCTTATTACTTTATAAATTTTGCTAGTTGTTATAGTGGGATACATTGGTTCTAACAACTCTTCACATCCTAACCAGAGCCAAAAGTCCAATATTCATTTCTGAAATGTTTTTTTATAAGACTTTCTTGAACATATATTGGTTGGCCGTCTGTATGTATAATCCCATTTTTTGTTTTCTAGCCATCTCATTCCTAAGTTTTGTAACATATTTTTTTCTCAAATTATACTTGATGCAACTGAACTCTAGACTAAATCATGTCATTTAGACTGATCTCACTTTGGTTTAAGTCTTATTGCTGTTTTAATACTGCAAGAAATAGTTTTTTCTAAACTTTTTGAGATTAAGTTGATGGTATGATGCTTCATTATCCCTGAATTTTTTAGTGTGTGTTTCCTTAAAAAGAAAGAAAGAAAGAAAGAAAGAAAGAAAGAAAGAAAGAAAGAAAGAAAGAAAGAAAGAAAGAAAGAAAGAAAGAAAAAAGACATCTCCCCACATAACTATAATACAACCATCACAATAAGGAAATTAGCAATGATACATTATCATGAAATCACAGACTTCCATCCAAGATACCAATTTCCCAATAATGTTCTTTATAGCAAAATAATTCAGTCCAGGATCATAATATTGCATGTAGTTTTCATGTCTTTTCAGCCTCCTCTAATCTGGAATAATTCCACAGACATTTCTTCATTTTCATAACTTTGGCACTTTTAACAATTATATGTTAGAATTCGTAGGATGTCCCTCAGAGTAGGTCTACCTGATGTTTATTCATGATTACATTCAAGTTATGGACCTTCAACAGGACTATCACAGAAGTGACCTGTGTTCTGTTCAATGCATCCTATCAAGTGATACATGATTTTGTTTTATCTCCTTATTAGTGGAATTAACAGATGGTAATCAAAAAGACTTCTCTTTTATAAGTTACTCATTTTCCCTTTGTAATTAATAACTAGTGGTGGGGAAGTTCCTTGGGACTATGTAAATATTCTATAATTTTTCCACTTTCACCAACTAGTTTTAGCATCCATTAGTGTTTCTCAACTGAATTAACTCTTTTTTTAACTTTAAGTTTCAGTTTTATTAAAACTCTTTGAGAATTTCAACGTAGAATTATCAGATATTTTCCTTTTTTTGTGAAAGCACGTGAAATGTTTTCTCTAAAATTCTCTGCATTAAAATGTTGACAAATAAATCATTTTTATTTTTTTATTAAACATATTGGGATGACATTGGTTAATAAAATTATATAGGTTTCAAATACGCAAATCTATAATACATCATTTGTATATTGCATTGTATGTTCACCACCCAAGTGAAATCTCCTTTCGTAACTTTATATTTGATCCCCTTTATCTTCTCCTACCTCCTTTTCCCCCCTTTTCCCTCCGGTAACCACGAGACTGTTGTCTGTGTCTATGAGTTTTTGCTTGTTTGTTTGTCTTGCTCATTTGTTGCTTTCAGTTTTATTTCCCATGTATCAGTGAAACCATATGGTTCTCAACTTAAAATACTTTAGTCTATTTGTGCAAATGTAACATGGCAGACACTACTAAGCACCAAGCCTGGATATCAGGAGGAGTATTACTAAACCTGGGATAATATTATATATGTGCATATAGTTATATAGCTGAGGATAAATGTAATAGTGTCTGTAGATTCTAACACAGGAAGGATAACATGGCAAAAATACATTTAAATCTAAAGTGAGTGAATAATAAATAGGGATTAATAATGGGCATGTCATAGCTTATTGTATTCATTATGCAACTTGCAGTGAAGATGTAAAACTTTTATCTTTTCTTGACATTTGGTTGCAGGGCTATGCCAATAGCTGAAAAACAGCTTTTTATCAATGAGTGCATTGAATGGAAGGTAATATTTAAAGAGTTTTGAGGACAGGGTGGTAGAATATCCCTCACAAGCCAGGAGACAAAGTAATTGGCCACACTCAGCCAAGTGCCCATCCTGATAAACTTGGCTTTGGTCATGAGAACAAGGTAAGATGATCAGAAACATGGTGATCAGGGATATATGGTCAGAAGCAACTGTGGTTGGTATAATTTCCCAAAATAGTGGCCGACATCATGCCTCTCATGTTTAGTAGATTTACAATTCCTTTCACAGAAGTTAGCGTTTTCTATTATCACATTGATTTTGCCAACCCTTGCTTAATACAAGCCCTTACCAAATACCTCTTCTACTGTCCTCCAAAATACTTCTAATATTTCCTGCACTTTTTTGTCCTAATTTCTATCCAGTCTGCTTTCTCTTGATCTTACCTCAAAATTCTACCAGGAAAATACTTTGCTCCTTTTGCCAGAAACTTTAAAACTCTGACTTTAGCCCAGATTCAGCATCAGAACTTAAGGGCAAGTAAAAATTGTCAGGAGGTATCAGGTAGCAAAGACAGCAGAATCCAACTAGAAGACAGAGACGAGGTTTTGTGGCCTGTGGTTTTACCCTTTCCTGTTGGTGGAAACACAGACACAGGAAAGACAGCCCTTTCACAGGTAGATCTATTGCGTTAGAGAAGAGAGTGGGGTCTAAGCTTAGAGAAACTGTAAGATGATGTTGGCATCAGGTAAGGGAAGGGCACAGACTACTGGGAGTGATGGTTTAAAAATCTTAATTATTTTATTTGTTGCCGGCCTCAATGTCTGTCTTGGTCCAAAGATACATATTCCTTTGTAGTATCAATTATTGCATCAGGGTCATTACACCTATTGCTATGAGTGCAGCAAAATGTTTCTCTCAGTAAGTCATGGAATAGCTGGGACATTCCCTCTTCACAAGGTTCACAAGACAGTTTTGAATGACGATACAGGTATCTCCCTAGAGAAGCAAAGCAAATGTGATTACTTTTGCTTAATCTCACCATCTTTCTAGCATTGATTGCTCTCCAGAACCTTGTCCATTTTCTGTAGTCTGGAATGAACCAAAGGCTGTGCCTGCATCTCATCTGTGTCTCTTCCAGGCAAAAGACATTTGCCTCCCACGCAGGCTCCACCGCAGGTCTGTGTACGGAGAATTCACCTTTCCCCTCCCTCTCTCAGGGTCCCCCTCTTTGAGGGTCCAGGGATTGTGAGCACACTTGGTAATATTTTGTGTCTCTCTCTAACCCTCACTTACCTGTAAAGCGATCACTAAAGTAAAAGTGATCTGTGCGACAACTCCTGGTACCCCTTATTATATTAATTTTCCAGCAACTTTTCATGGTTTTTGTGCACGTAGATCCATTGTAGTGATTGCATTTATTGCAAAATAGAACCCCTAAAGAAAGACAGAAAAGCTTTAAAGCATAGCTCCAGGGAAAATGATTCCGAATCTCTCCCCCCTATAAACATTTATACTGGGGTGGTGCCAACCTCACAAGAAAGAAGTTGACACCCTTCTTAGTATCTGTCAGGGGTCCTTACTCCCTTGAATAGGGAACAGCTATGATCATTCAAGGAATTAAGAATCCCCCCACCCCACGTCGGGGGGAAGAAAGAAGACACTAGAGCAGTAGGTGAGAAGAGTGGAGTAGAGTCAGGGAGGGCAGAGAGACAATGTGTAAAGAACTCAAGAATATCCCCTCTAGTTGTAGCATTGTTTATCCAAGAATGGCAAACCATACATCTTGAGGCCAGGACTCTGTCTCCTGTGAAGAAAAGAAAAGTTCTCCATGAACCATTTTACAGCAGCCCCAAGAGGCAAGTTTATAAACCCCTTCCTTCCTTCCCATACGTGTCTCCCAACCCCTCATTGCCTCTCTCACCAGGCCTTACCCTCATCCATGAAGAGCACTGTAGATATGCCCAGAAGCAACTGGAACTTCCTAGGGTCCATCCTGAGAAGATCCCAGTAGGAGGTTCCAGCTTTATTTATTCCCATCACCTGCCCTCAGGCATCCCACTAGAATCACAGAATCATAAATTTCAGATCAAACAACCAACATCCTCTCTATAATGTTCCCAGGAGAGGGTACATACTGTCTGTGTGTGCATTCCTCCAGCTACTTGGAATTCAGGCCGCCCAGACACCACATTCATTTTATTAGATCTATCATAAGATACTAATTAACGTTGGTGTAGACTCTCTCTCTCTGGTACCTCTTCACTTTGGTTTTATGTTTATTTGTTGGTCTATACAGAACATGCCGCACTTCACATCCATGTGACATCCTTTCGGATACAAGAAAGCTGAGGTCACTGAGCATGTATGAGTCACTCAGTACCTTTCAGGTACCATAACCTCCAGTGGTACTATGTCCCACACAAGGTGAGTCACCTGATCAGAGCCCATTCTCCAACTATGGTCTGCTGGCCCAGAGCAGCACCATCTCTGAGGATGGATGGGACAGCCCAGGAAAAACGGGTAAGGAGGGGAAGATGATCTCAGCTTCAAGTTTCATTACTTTTTTCAAGAGAGACAAAGACCATAAATGATTACAGTGTGAGAGGCCTACACTAGGTGTTATGGGGAGAAGGAGAAAGAAATATTTGGATTAGTGACAAGAAAGGGGACATGGAGGGAAAGGAGGGAGTGCTGGAAATGAGTTTTTCCATCAGTTCCCTGCCTTTGCCCTACTTCCTCCAAATGGTGCCACACATTTGTGTCACCTGTCATTCTTTTATTAAGTGTTAACTTACCAGTGGAGCTTTTCAACACACACACACACACACACACACACACACACACACACACGCACACAAGAGAGAGAGCAAGTATGCATAAACATATATATTTTTTCATGTATATATTTATGCAAAACTCTCTTGCCACACTTGCCATGTCCCTTTCATGCTTGATTTTTTTCTCCAGAGTACTTAACCCAAACTTATTCTATAATTTTCCTTTATTGATGTTCATTTTGGTTCTCTCCTCTCACTCGATGAAATCTCCACAAATGCAAGGGTTTCATGTGTTCTGTTCACTGCTATTTCCACAGCACCTAGAAGAATTCCAGGCACATATTAAATAACCAAACACCTTTGATGAAAAAATGAATGGCGTGGTTGGTATGGTTACCCTGAGAGACACAAGGGAACTGCACCTCTATACTGACAGCCGTAACCCCAAGTTTGCAGGATGACGTTCCTGGCCTTAATCTTGCAGGTAGTGGTCAGTAACAGGAAAACAAGCAGTGATAACAGAAGACTCCTGTCTTAGGGAGAGAGGGAGTGTGGGGTCACTTATCTGAGTGGGCTTATTGCCAGGGCCAGACACACACCACACCCAAGTGTGGTCCCTCACATAATCTTCACTATGAGGGCACATTCTGCACGCCTTGGGTACAAACCCCATGTGCTACCTACCTGCTGTGACCGCAAACAAATTACTGAACTTCTCTGTGCCTCTGTGACTCATAAGTAAACACAAAGACTATCAGAGGTCCATCTGACACAGTTGTCAAGACTTCATAAACTCACACATGGGTCATGGCCAACAGAACAAATAGTAAGACTCTACTTGGTATCAAATATCTTTGGGCATGTTATGCACTTATTGTGTTTGAATTCTCTGAACCACTTTATAGATAGAAATAACTGACCTCATCTCACAGTTGAAGACCAGGGGTGCTCAGAGAAAAAGCGTTTTCCCCCAGCAAACAAGGTGCATATCTATCTGATTTAGTGGGCCATTATCTTTGCACGACACTTCGCTGTTTCCTTCTCTTGACAATCTGAAAGAATGCCCAGTGCTGGAGCTCTAGGGGGGCTCTATCCTGAATCATCAGACGACAATGAGAAGAGAGGGAGAATGGGGGGAAAAGGGATGTCTTCATTGAAAAAGAAAAAAGAGGGCTGGCCCGGTGGCTCAGGCGGTTAGAGCTCCATTCTCCTAACTCCGAAGGCTGTTGGTTTGATTCCCACATGGGCCGGTGGGCTCTCAACCACAAGGTTGCCAGTTCAACTCCTCGAGTCCCGCAAGGGATGGTGGGCTCCGCCCCCTGCAACTAAGATTGAACACAGCACCTTGAGCTGAGCTGTCGCTGAGCTCCCGGATGGCTCAGTTGGTTGGAGTGCGTCCTCTCATCCACAAGGTTGCTGGTTTCGACTCCCTCCAAGGGATGGTGGGCTGCGCCCCCTGCAACTAGAAAACGGCAACTGGACCTGGAGCTGAGCTGCGCCCTCCACAACTAAGGCTGAAAGGACAACTTGAAGCTGAACAGAACCCTCCACAACTAGGATTGAAAGGACAACAATGTGACTTGGAAAAAAGGCCTGGAAGTACACACTGTTCCCCTTCCCCAATAAAATCTTTAAAAAAAAAAAAAGAAAGAAAGAAAAAAAAAGAAAACTCCCTCTTCCTGGCAGAGACCACATTCGTGAGCAAGCTCCCACTGAAACTAGGGGTTTCCACAGCTTGGCTGGGATCTAAGACTGATGTGCCACTGTCTGGAAGGAATTTCGACAGAGCCTACTTTTGGGAGACTTGCCTTTGGAACACATGACACACAGGTAACAATCATGGATATAAGTCCCAGAGGGTCTGAGCTCAGAGCACCACCAGCTTGTGCCTCTAAGCAAAGGACCCTTGTTCTAAATGGGAAGACGTTCCTTCAACTTGACCTGGGCAACCAGTGATGAACATCTGGGAGTGAATCCCAAACTCCACGCAACCCAAGTCTTTCTTGTGTGTTTGTCCTGGCAACTTTGAACGGCATTATTCTCTGAACAAAAGCAGCAGAAATTTTGGAAATATACTAGCCTTATAAGAAGTAAATGAAATTTTCTTTGTGCCCCAGCACCTGAGGAAAACAATGTGAATGTTTGCCACATCTCCCCATAATATTATTTCTATACACGTGTCACATGTTCATGTTAATAAATGCTCTCATAGTTGACATCATACATGTGATATTCTGATTTCCCTCATGTGGAATTTGTGCTCTTATCACTGTAACTCACTGTCCCTCCTAGAATGTGAGGCCCAGAATTGGCAGGAGGTTCAGGAGCTAGTTACAAGGAAACCCTTCAAAAAGGCTAATAACCGAGTCTGCCTTCCAGACTCAGCCAGAAGCCTCAGCTAGCTGCTTAGTCTTCCAACCCCCATCACCCCAGGATATTTGTGTGGGGCACAGATAGACCTTGGACACCTGGGGCCGTCTCTCCTTCCCACAGATACAGGAGAATGTGCTGGCCACCCTGTTCTTTCCTCCCGGCCTCTGTACCTGAGCCCCAGAACTGCACTCTCTGCTCGCCTCCCCTGAGGCCTCCCCTGAGGACCCAGAGTCAGCACCTTCTCGCCTCCATCTCCGGCTCCTATCCAACACCCTCCCATTGTTACTGCTCTTTCCTACACATGGGTCAGAGGACATGCTGTCTTGTCCTGTCCTGCCCAGAGGCACAACCTGTACCCATCTCCACTCTGTGCAGAAGGAGGGGAAGGTGATGGCTTTGAGGTCAAATCAGGGTCCTTTATAGCCATCCCAAAGTTGAGCTTATGTTTCCCCTGCAGGAAAACAGTGAAAGGGCATGTGATACAGGGGAAGATAACATCAAAACAAAAATTACCCCAAAGAAAGTTTCCTGCATCCAGCACTATCCTCTTCAACCACTTCTGCCAACTTCAAGCAAACACGACCCCTGGCCCTGCTCAGCAGGGAGGAGATCTGAGAGTGGAAATCTGGTCCCAGGTGAGTCAGTGAGAAGATGGAGACTTACTTTATTACCAGGCTCTATTAGAGCCCCCATCCAGGCAGGAGAAAGGAAGTGTGTGGCAAGAGGAAACTCACGTTTCTTCTCCATGATGATTTCTTTCCCACGACATCTAACCTGCCTCACTCCCAGGCCAACTAGTTCTCCTGACGCTTAGACTTGCCTCAGACCCAAGCTCCCTCTAGCAGACTGGATCCAGCCCGGAACAATGCCCTGCGTGCCTGGGTCACACCCCAGAAACCCTGACCCATCTCCTCAATATCCTCTATATCCAACCCAAGTCAGCTCCTGACCTCGCCCCATTTACCCTCCTTTAACTGTGCCCCAAACTTTCTAGACTAGGATATCCTCGAAGGCACCATTTACCATATGTATAAAATACAGGAGTTGAGCACAGAAGCAATGGAGCCCAACGTCTTCACTTTGTGTACACGGAACAGGACTGAATTAATATGGCACCACAAGGTAAAGGCAGAGGAAGATACTAACCCGTGTCCTCTCGGTTATCAGGTCAGGGAACATGTCCGACAAGTGAGAGAAGCAAGGAATACACATTTGGGATCAGAGATGGATTCTGAGTCACCACTGCGTTAGTTCACCTCCTGCCACAGGCACGGCTTAGGAGCTTAACTCATTTAACATGGTGGAAAGGAGATCAATTGTGGGAAGGTGGGACTAACAATAACTGACTTCTTCACAAGGACTCCTCCGACAGGTCTCTCCATGACCCCCTTTCCTGAGGCTTTTCCTAGACCAAGTCTCAGCCTCTAAGGGGGAGAGGGCTTGGTCTCGAGGCCGTTCCCTCAAGCCCCATTCCATCACCCAGCTCCTGCCTTCCGGTCCCTAGCTCTAATAGTAACCCATCACATTAGGGAGTGATGACTACAGGGTGGGAGGTTCATGTAAATAAGCCCTAAACAGCAGTTCTTGACCAATTTCCATGACTGCGGTCACAGCATATGCTTGTCACAAGCCCTTCCTAAGACAGGCTTCAGGGACATGGACCAGTCATGCTGGACAAGGGGCACTGGAGGTTATGCTGCTCCCTAGCTGGAACTTCTCCCTGTTCTCTCCTACCCAAGAAAACCCCTGTACAATGCCCATGAGAGTTCAACATTGACCTTAAGTTCACACAAATTTGCTGTAAAAGGGCAGTGGGAAGAATGGAAGCTGGATACCACCAAACATGACACCATGAGATCTATTATCTCTATCTCCCCAGGTGGGTCCTCACCAGGGCTACCCAAATAGAAAGCTAAGTGAGAGAGCGAGGTGAGAACATGGAACACTTCGTTTTTCTAGTTTTCCATAGTGCCCAGACCTCCTAGTCAGAATAGATGTCAGAAACTTTCACCACTGGGAGCCACTGTCTGGGAAGTTCATCTCTCCAGAGAGGACAGTGGGCCTGCAGCTGAAGCTCTGGAATGGGAAGAAGAAGAACTTGGCAGTGAGGGTAGATGCAGGAGTGAACTGATAAAGGTTAACTGACACCGTGGCTTAGATTTGGCTTGTGTGTTGGAGTGGGCAAGTTCAAGAACAGTTTCCTCTAGAATGACCTTTGAAGATGGAGGCTCAGGTTCAGAGCCGACCAGCAGGTTTTCCGTGGTGTGTAAACAGCAAGAATGTTCACTGAGCTCTGTTATTTAACCTGGGGGAGACTGGGCACTCTCTACAATTCTGGTGGCTATAGCCCAGGGAAGTATCCAGAGAATACATAAAGGTCCCAGGAAGTTCAAATTAAAAGTCTAGAGACATTCTCTTTGTGTCTCCTCTTTATTTCTTGAGTCTCCACCTCTTGGAGATATGCTGGCAATCCACAAGAGTCCTTCCAGATGTTCCAACCTCTGGGAATAGGTAGTAATGTCTAGGTTTCTGGGGAGGCAAGAGGGGGTAGTTGGAGGGAAAGGGAAGGAGGGAGCCTATAGGGAGGGTCAGGATTCTTGGGAGACATTCTTTTCTCCACCCAAGTCTCAGTCCGTCAAAATTTCCCAAGTTTTAACACTGTGACAGGAACGTTACCAATTACTCAATTATTTCCTGAAGGTCCCAGATCACATGAACTCACATATTAACCTCTGTTAGATGGGAGGTCAAAACTCCCCCATTTATACTACAGCTAGTGAGGGGAACCAGGAACCGCAAGAGAGGAATAGACAGCTTCACTCTCTGAGGGAGGGAAGAGAAGGCAGTAACCCCTAACAGGAAGTTTCCTGCTGCTCATAAATTACCATCAAGGTTTCTCCTGCGTACCCTCCCAGAGTCACAGAGGTGCTGTACTTGCTGCCTCTGGCAATCTCTCTGCCTCTCCTCTCCTTCCCTGTCTTACTGGCAGTGCCTTTGCTTTATCATTTGACATCACTCTTCCCATTCATCTTGATTGGGGGGATAGATAGTTCTGGCTAAGAAGAGTTCCTTTATCTCTACATTGTAGCCAAGTGTGAAGCCTCCTACTACTACCGTGTTTCCCTGAAAATAAGACCTAGCTGGACACTCAGCTCTAATGCATCTTTTGGAGCAAAAATTAATGTAAGACCCAGTCTTATTTTACTACAATATAAGACCGAGTATAATATAATATAATATAATATAATATAATATAATATAATATAATAATAAATATAATAAATATAATATAATATAATATAATATAATATAATATAATATATATAATAAATATAATATAATATAATATAATATAATATAATATAATATAATATAATATAATATAATATAATATAATATACAGTACAATATAATACCAGTCTTATATTAATTTTTGCTCTAAAAGACGCATTAGAGCTGATTGTCTGGTTCAGTCTTATTTTCGGGGAAACACGGTATGAACAACATGTTCATCCTAGATTAGTTGGCTTCTCTTTCATTTTCATAGAGGCTATTTAAGATCACAAGCCTCTCGTTTAGACAATCTACCTTATAGGAATGTAAAGCAGGGATTTCTTAGGAAATTTTCAATGTATCAGATGAAGTAATGACATAGAACCGATTACCTGGTGTTTCACCAAATCTGTGTATATAAATGAGCAACCTACGCAGCCACCCTGTCCTCCTGCACAGTTGCCAACACTAACGCCACTACCTCTCTGACTCCTGATTCATTTGGCGATATAACAATAAAATTTAGTCCTCTCGGGTGACATCATAGGAATGGCGGCAGCGGGCGCACTTTGTGAGTCCTCCTCCGGATCTTATCAGAAACAGGACATTTATAACCCATCAAAGGACTCTCTGCTCATCATGCAGAACAGCTAAGAGACTCGTGCAAAGATTTTTGCTGCACTAGGAGAGAGGGGACTCCTCCACCCCCAGCCACCACCTTTTCTGGCCTGCAGGAAGAGTGTGACAGGGCTGGGCTGGGAGAGAGAAGACCCCTCCATCCCCAGCCCTCACCCTCTCTGGCCTGCCTAGGGCGGGGCAATTACATCTGCGGAGACACTCCCAGGGATCAGCAGTAGGCGCAGACGCAGCTCTGGGCTTTCAGCAGCTCAGAAATCTCCTGCTCACCACACACACACACACACACACACACACACACACACACACACACACAGAAGAACTGCCCTAAGACTCAGGAGACCTGTGCACAGGGTTGGTGGTGCTACTCTCAGTGCGCATATGTGCAGGCAAGGGCAGAAACTGCACTGGCTTTGTAAAAACTACCGTCCAGACCCCTCAGCCCCACGCGTCTAAATCTGCAGTCCCAACGTCACTCTGGGCACCAGGTGACCAGCTCTGCCTGCACAATACACAGGGGACTCTTTGGTACAGCAGAGGGCAACCTAGAGATTACTTGGTGGGCTTAAGCCAAGACTGGCACTGCTTTTTGTTTTGTTTTGTTTTGTCTTTATATCTTTGATATCTTTGCTTGTGTTGAGTGAGGGTTGTCGGTTGTTTTTACATGTGAATGTATTTGATTTTTTCTTTGTAGTTGTGCTTGGTGATTTGCTTTGTTCTGAAATTGCCCTACCAGAGCCCAACTTAAAAGGCACAAGATTCAACATACCCAGAGGCCAACTCCAGACCAAACCAGAGTACTACTGGGTTTGACCTACAAGTGACATACCCAGAGGGAATTCTCTACAGGCACAAGAGCCCATAGAGGCCAAACCACATTTAAGTGGTCAACTCTCACGCAGCAGAGCACCCTGCGGTGGGCAGAGCCAACTCTCACAACTAGTCAGCCTAGGAGTTAACCCCACCTACTCACAAGCGAAAAGCAATTAAAGATCTTCTTTAACAGGACAATATACACAACACAAGAGTCACCGTTGGAGCACATGCCGAGGAGAAGAAGGAAGTAGTGCAAGTCAAATATAAAGGACACATACTACATAAGATAATCCAGCAAGAACTAAGAACTCTAGGGGATCTACCTAATACATCAAAGCAAACACAGAGAGTCAGCCAGAATGGGGAAACAAAGAAACATGTCCCAAATAAAAGAACAGAAGAAACCTCCGGAAATGGAACCAAATGAAACAGAGATAACCAACCTATCAGAGACAGAGTTCAGAACACTGATGATAAGAATGTTTAAGGAGCTTAGAGATGACATAAAGAAGGATGTAGAAATCATAACAAACAACCAGTTAGAACTAAAGAATACAATAATTGAAATAAAGAACTCACTTGAAGGAATTAACAGCAGGTTAGATGAAGCAGAGGATTGAATCAATGACTTAGAAGACAAGTTAGCAGAGATCACCCAAACAGAACAACAGAAAGAAAAAAAGAATAAAAAACAATGAAGATGGTTTAAGAGACCTCTGGGATAACATCAAGCAAAACAACATGTGCATCATAGGAATACCAGAAGGTGAAGAGAGGAAGCAAGGGATTGAGAACATATTTGAAGTAATAATGACCGAAAACTTCCCACCTGGTGAAGGAAACTGACACACAAGCCCAGGAAGTGCAGAGAGTTCCAACCAGGATAAACCCAAACAGGTCCACACCAAGACACATTATAGTTAAAATGGCAAAGGTTAAAGACAAAGAGAGAATCCTAAAAGCAGCAAGAGAAAGACAGAGGGTTACATACAAGGGAACTCCCATAAGACTATCAAATGACTTTTCTGCAGAAATATTGAAGGCCAGGAGGAGTGGCAGGAGATACTCAAAGTGATGGAAAACAAAGGCCTACAACCTAGATTGCTTTATCCAGCAAGGCTATCATTTAAAGTTGATGGAGAGATAAAGAGCTTCCCAGAAAAGAATAAGCTAAAGGAATTTATTACCACCAAGCCAGCATTGCAAGAAATACTAAAAGGACTTCTGTAAATAGAAGAAAGATGAAAACAATCTAACTACAAATTTAAAAATGGCAATAACTATGTACTTATCAATAATCACTTTAAATGTAAATGGATTAAATGCTCCAATCAAGAGACATAGGCTGGCTGAGTGGATAAGAAAGCAAGACTCTTGTACATGCTGTATAGAAGAGACTCACCTCAGATCAAAAGACACACACAGGCTGAAAGTGAAGAGTTGGAGTAAGATATTTCATGCAAATGGAAATGAGAATAAAGCTGGAGTTGCAATACTTATTTCTGACAAAATAGACTTTAAAATGAAGAAAATATTAAAAGACAAAGATGGGCACTATATAATAATAAAGAGATCAATCAGACAAGAGGACAGAACCCTAGCAAACATCTATGCACCCAACATAGGAACACCTAAATATGTAAAGCAGATATTGACTGATATAAAGACAGAGATCAACAGTAACACTGTCATAGTAGGGGACTTCAACACACCTCTGACAACAAGGGACAGGTCTTCCAGACAGAAAATCAATATGGAAGCAACGGCCTTAAATGACACATTGGACCACTTGGATTTATTCGATATTTTCAGAGCATTTCACCCCAATGCTGCAGAATACATGTTCTTCTCAAGCGCACATGGAACATTTTCCAAGATAGACCATTATGTTAGGCCACAAAACAAGTCTTGATAAATTTAAGAAAATTGAAATCATACCAATTATCTTCTCTGACCACAGTGCTATGAAATTAGAAATGAACTACAGGGAAAAAACTGGAAGACACACCAATTCATGGAGGCTGAATAACATGTTACTAAATAATGAATGGGTCAAGCAGGAGATCAAGGAAGAAATCAAAAGATATCTTGAGACAAACAAAATGAAAACATGACTACCCAAAAATCTATGGGATGCCGCTAAAGCAGTCCTAAGAGGGAAATTCATAGCATTGCAGGCCTACCTAAATGTGGGGAGCCATGGTTACAGGAAACTCTGAGCTTTGCAGAATGGCTCAGTTTATGCTACCTGTTTCCTCCCCCTGAGGCAATTGTCTCTGCCTGCACCTGAGGGGAGCTTGAGCTTGTAAGCTGCTGAGGAATTTGGTGGGAGCGGCCAGTTCCCAGACACAGAAGGCTGATGCCTATCAGGGCAATTGATAAGATAATTACTTGTGAGTTTCGGTGAATTTTGTATCCTCTATGTGAAAGCTAAAGAATTTACATTTGTTATGTTAATACATACTTGCACGTGCTCAAACTGCTTATATGGGTGCAGTAAAATAAACTTAGTGTCTTCAGGATCACTGAAGTTCCGCGATCGCCATCATATGTGAGAGTGTCTTTTATTCATTCCCACTCCCCATTCGGGAACCCATCGACTCGTGACGGCTGGCCCGTCGCACTTGGCGCCCAACGTGGGGCTCGAATACGGGGTAACAGTGAGGAACACCGCGTGGAAAGGGCCCGGGCTCATTAGAGCTGAATCAGTGGATGCACGGTGAGTGAGACACGATCCCCTCGGTTGAATGAATGTGTGAATGATTGATAGTTCCACGACTTTTTGTCACGGAGCTTGATTGGGCCCCAATCCAGAAGGGCACCTGATTGTTTCTTTGTTTGAAAGAAGGACCGAGTTAGGGAAAAGAATGGGTCACGCTAGCAGCAAGGACCTGTATGTTAGAGGACTTAAGAAATTGCTTGCCGCCCATGGCAGTCGGGTGAGCAGAGAACAGTTAGATAAGTTTTTAGAATTTGTAAAAGAAGTTTGTCCGTGGTTTCCAGAAGAAGGAACGGTCAGTCTGGGAACCTGGCAGAAAGTGGGAAAACAGTTAAAGGATTTTTACACTGACCACGGACCTCAGCAGGTTCCGATTGAAACATTTGGACTGTGGACTTTGATCCGAGACTGTTTGAACCTTAAACATGAGGAATGCAAATTAGAGAAAGTGAAACAAGCCGGTGATGAGGAGGGAGAGAGCGCAAAGTTGTTAGAGGGAGTTCTTAAGGTTAATAAAGAGCCTGTTTATCAGAAAACTCCGGTCGAACACCGGGAAGATTTAAAACCTCAGGATCAGGAAAAATTAGAAGATGAGGGAGCCAAATATGATAGGGACAAAAACCCTCCTTTAGTGGCTGTGGCTCGGGAGGACGAGCAACTTGCAGATACTGCACTTTCTCTTGCAGATCAAATAAAAAAGATTCAGGGACAGTTGATAGAACTTAAAGTTGCTGTAGACGGAGGAAATTGTCCTTGGAATAAAGATCCCCCATAGTTGATCCCTCTGCACCACCTCCTGAGGAGTCCTGTAGGTGGAGACCTCCGCCGCAGTCCTGGTTTGGGACATGCCTGCAGAGCCTTCGCCAAGTTATGTTAAGCCAGGATCGGACTCTGTTGTACTATCCCCTCTTCAAATAGCTTGTGAAGAGGCTCACAAGCAAGGGGAATCTACAGAGCAGTTTGGCGTATATCCTATTTTTGAAAGATATGATCAGGCAGGACGTAGGGTTAGGGATTGGAGGCCTTTCCAGTGGAAGCAGATAAAAGAATTGAAAGAGGCTTGTGTGCAGTATGGACCTATTGCCCTTTTACCCTGGCAATTTTGGATATTCTGTCTACTGAAGCCACCCTCCAGAGGATTGGAAGCTTATTGCTCATGCTTGCCTTTCGGGAGGCGATCATCTCTTATGGAGATCTGAGTTTTATGAAAACTGCAAAAGAAAGCTAATCAGAACAATTTGAGGCGAGTTCCCATTACTTTTGAGATGTTGGCCGGTGAAGGCATTTATGCTGAAATAAGAAACCAAATGGGCTTTGTGGCAGGAGCTTATGCTCAGACTTCTGCCGCTGCAAAGGAAGCCTGGCGTATGCTACCAGAAACTTCCCGCAAAGAGGAACATGTATCTCAGATAAGACAGGGAGCGGATGAGCCGTTCCAAGATTTTGTGTCCCGCCTTACCACTGCGGCTGGACGGATTTTTGGGGCGTCAATGGCTACCCAGTCCTTTATAACGCAGCTTGCCTATGAAAATGCCAATTCGGCATGTCAAGCCGTTATCAGGCCAATTAGGAAGAAAGGAGATTTATCTAAATACCTTCGCCTGTGTACTGATGTGGGCCCTCTTTACCCAGGGCATAGCCATAGCGGCAGCTATACAGGGAAAGCCTATGAGGGAAGTGCTCAATCAACAGACAAGACTTCATACAGGGAATCGTACTGGAGCATGTTTTACTTGCGGAAAAGGGACATCGAGCAGCCCAATGCCCCGATAAGGGAAAAACAGGGACTGTAGCTGCTCCTGTTAAAAACCTCCAGATATCTGTCCTAAATGTAGGAGAGGAAAGCATTGGGCTAATGAGTGTAAATCTAGGATAGATAAAGATGGAAAACCGATTCAGGGAAACTGGGTGAGGGCCAGCCCCAGGCCCCGAATCAGCAATGTTATGGGGCTCTGCAGGTTCCCGAGCAGAAAGGGAACGAACCTCAGAAAAGAAATACATCACAGATTTATTCCGGGCCACCTCAGGCAGCGCAGGATTGGACTTGTGTTCCACCGCCGACATCGTATTAACTCCTGAAATGGGAATGCAAGCCCTACCCACAGGGGTTTTGGGCCGCTGCCGCCAAAAACCGTTGGGCTTCTATTAGGGAGAAGTAGTACAACCATGAAGGGAATTCAAGTTTCCCCGGGAGTTATTGATGAGGATTTTACCGGAAAAATTAAGATTATGGTTCATTCACCACTGACTATTTCCAATATTCCCTCTGGAACTCGGATTGCTCAATTAATAATTTTGCCTAGGATGAAAATAGGGAAAAGTAGACAAGACCAAGAACGAGGAGATCGAGGCTTCGGTTCCTCGGATGTGTATTGGGTTCAAGAAATAAAGAAAGATCGACCTGTTTTACAGCTTAAGATTGCTGGGAAAGATTTTCAGGGGCTTTTAGATACTGGAGCCGATGTGTCTTGCATATCTGCGCAACATTGGCCATCTAATTGGCCGATGCAAAGTACGAGTACAAGCCTGCAAGGTATCGGTCAGTCTCACGCCCCACAGCAAAGTAGCAATTTGTTATCATGGCAGGATGATGATGGTCATCAAGGAACATTTCAGCCTTATATTATTCCCGGTTTGCCGGTGAATTTGTGGGGACGTGATATTATGAGCAATATGGGAGTTTATCTTTACAGCCCGAGTGTTCAAGTTACTCAGCAGATGTTTGATCAGGGGTTTCTTCCTGGGAAAGGCTTAGGGAGCGCAGGACAAGGACGTCAGGAACCTATATCGCCCAATCCCAATTTACAGAGGACAGGTTTGGGGTATTTTCCCCAGGGGTCATAGATTTACCTGTACTCCACCAAAAAACAGCAGAGGCTATTACTTGGAAATCTGATACGCCTGTGTGGATAGATCAATGGCCCCTTACTAAAGAAAAAATCTTGGCCGCTCAAGCGCTAGTACAGGAGCAGCTTGAACAAGGCAACATAACTGAATCAACCTCTCCTTGGAATTCACCCATTTTTGTAATTAAGAAAAAATCAGGGAAATGGAGATTGTTGCAGGATTTGAGAAAAGTGAATGAAACTATGGAAGTTATGGGGGCTTTGCAACCAGGATTACCTCATCCCTCTGCCATACCAAAAGACACTTATAAAATAGTCTTGGATTTGAAGGATTGTTTTTATACTATTCCCCTTCATCCGCAAGATTGTAAGAGATTTGCCTTTAGTATTCCTAGTCCAAATTTCCAGGAACCTATAAAAAGATATCAATGGCGAGTCCTCCCCCAAGGTATGACAAACAGCCCCACTTTATGTCAAAAGTTTGTTAGTGAAGCAATTGATAACACCAGAAAACAGTTTCCTTCTGTGTATATCATTCATTATATGGATGACATCTTATTGGCTTGTAAGAAAGAAGGAATGTTGTTAGCTTGCTTTGCAGATATAAAAAAGAATCTTCTAGCCTCAGGTCTTATTATTGCACCTGAGAAAGTACAGAGAAGTGAGCCTTATTCTTACTTGGGATTTCAGTTGTTTGCTCAGTATTTCACTCCACAAAAAATAGAGCTTAGAAAAGATCATCTTAAATCTCTTAATGATTTTCAGAAACTGTTGGGAGATATTAATTGGCTGCGCCCTTCTTTGGGACTAACTACTGGAGATCTTAAACCACTGTTTGAAATTTTAAAAGGAGATTCTGATCCGACCTCAGGTCTCTTACTGAGCCTGCACGGAAGGCTCTTTCTAAGGTTGAGGAAGCCATTCAGCAACAGCATGTTTCTTTTTTAGATTATTCTAAACCTCTATATGTGTATGTTTTAGACACCAAGCATACACCCACAGCAGTGTTGTGGCAAGAAGGGCCACTTAGATGGATACACCTCCATGTGGCTGCACAAAAAAATCTTACACCTTATTATGAATTTGTGGCCAGTTTAATTCAGGAGAGCCGCTTGGAAGCTCGAAAATTTTATGGAAAGGAGCCAGATTCTATTGTTATTCCTTTTACAAAAGCACAGATTCAAGGCCTGATGCAGTTTACTAACAGTTTTCCTGTTGCATTGGCTCATTTTGTGGGAACTTTAGATAATCATTATCCTAAGCATAAATTGCTTCAATTTTTTCAGCATCATGCTCCTATTTTTCCTTCAGTTGTGTCACACGCTCCTCTTCCTGCTGTACTTAATATATTTACTGATGGATCTAGTAATGGTGTAGCTGTCTATGCACTCAATGATAAGGTCATTAAAAGAGTGCAGACACCTCCAGCCTCAGCTCAAATAGTTGAGCTTCGAGCAGTTCATATGGTTTTGCTTGATTTTGCTTCCCAGTCTTTTAATTTATTTTCTGATAGCCATTATGTAGTTCGTGCTATCCAAAGTTTAGAAACAGTACCTTTTATTAGTACCAACAATCCTGTTATTCAGGATCTGTTTCTTCAGATACAGCGGGCCATTCAGCTGCGCTGTGAAAAATTTTATATTGGCCATATTAGAGCTCATTCTAATCTTCCAGGCCCTTTGGCCTCAGGAAATCAAATTGCAGACTCTGCCACTCAGCTCGTTGCCTTGACTCAAATGGGGAAACAAAGAAACATGTCCCAAATAAAAGAACAGAAGAAACCTCCGGAAATGGAACCAAATGAAACAGAGATAACCAACCTATCAGAGACAGAGTTCAGAACACTGATGATAAGAATGTTTAAGGAGCTTAGAGATGACATAAAGAAGGATGTAGAAATCATAACAAACAACCAGTTAGAACTAAAGAATACAATAATTGAAATAAAAAACTCACTTGAAGGAATTAACAGCAGGTTAGATGAAGCAGAGGATTGAATCAGTGACTTAGAAGACAAGTTAGCAGAGATCACCCAAACAGAACAACAGAAAGAAAAAAAGAATAAAAAACAGTGAAGATGGTTTAAGAGACCTCTGGGTAACATCAAGAGGAACAACATGCGCATCATAGGAATACCAGAAGGTGAAGAGAGGAAGCAAGGGATCGAGAACATATTTGAAGTAATAATGTCCGAAAACTTCCCTAATCTGATGAAGGAAACCAACATACAAGCCCAGGAAGTGCAGAGAGTTCCAACCAGGATAAACCCAAACAGGTCCACACCAAGACACATTATAGTTAAAATGGCAAAGGTTAAAGACAAAGAGAGAATCCTAAAAGCAGCAAGAGAAAGACAGAGGGTTACATACAAGGGAACTCCCATAAGACTATCAAATGACTTTTCTACAGAAACATTGAAGGCCAGGAGGGAGTGGCAGGAGATACTCAAAGTGATGGAAAACAAAGGCCTACAACCTAGATTGCTTTATCCAGCAAGGCTATCATTTAAAGTTGATGGAGAGATAAAGAGCTTCCCAGAAAAGAATAAGCTAAAGGAATTTATTACCACCAAGCCAGCATTGCAAGAAATACTAAAAGGACTTCTGTAAATAGAAGAAAGATGAAAACAATCTAACTACAAATTTAAAATGGCAATAACTATGTACCTATCAATAATCACTTTAAATGTAAATGGATTAAATGCTCCAATCAAGAGACATAGGCTGGCTGAGTGGATAAGAAAGCAAGACTCTTGTACATGCTGTATAGAAGAGACTCACCTCAGATCAAAAGACACACACAGGCTGAAAGTGAAGGGTTGGAGTAAGATATTTCATGCAAATGGAAATGAGAATAAATCTGGAGTTGCAATACTTATTTCTGACAAAATAGACTTTAAAATGAAGAAAATATTAAAAGACAAAGATGGGCACTATATAATAATAAAGAGATCAATCAGACAAGAGGACAGAACCCTAGTAAACATCTATGCACCCAACATAGGAGCACCTAAATATGTAAAGCAGATATTGACTGACATAAAGACAGAGATCAACAGTAACACTGTCATAGTAGGGGACTTCAACACACCTCTGACAACAAGGGACAGGTCTTCCAGACAGAAAATCAATATGGAAACAACGGCCTTAAATGACACATTGGACCACTTGGATTTATTCGATATTTTCAGAGCATTTCACCCCAATGCTGCAGAATACATGTTCTTCTCAAGCGCACATGGAACATTTTCCAAGATAGACCATATGTTAGGCCACAAAACAAGTCTTGATAAATTTAAGAAAATTGAAATCATACCAATTATCTTCTCTGACCACAGTGCTATGAAATTAGAAATGAACTACAGGAAAAAAACTGGAAGACACACCAATTCATGGAGGCTGAATAACATGTTACTAAATAATGAATGGGTCAAGCAGGAGATCAAGGAAGAAATCAAAAGATATCTTGAGACAAACAAAAATGAAAACATGACTACCCAAAAATCTATGGGATGCCGCTAAAGCAGTCCTAAGAGGGAAATTCATAGCATTGCAGGCCCACCTAAAGAAACAAGAAACATCACTAATCAACAGTTTATCTTCACACTTAAGGGATCTGGAAAAAGAACAGCAAAATAAGCCCAAAGGGAGTACAAGGAAGGAGATAATAAAGATCAGAGCAGAAATAAATGAAATAGAAACCAGAAAAACAATACAAAAGATCAATGAATCCAAGAGTTGGTTCTTAGAGAAGATAAACAAAATTGACAAACCTTTAGCCAGACTCATTAAAAAAAGAGAGAGGACCCAAATTAATAAAATCAGAAATGAAAGAGGAGAAGTGACAACAGACACCGCAGAAATACAAAAAATTTTAAGAAATTACTATGAGCAACTATATGCCAACAAATTTGACAATCTGGAAGAAATGGACAATTTTCTAGAGGCATACAACCTTCCAAGGCTAACTCAAGAAGAAACAGAAAACCTGAATAGACTGATTACCACCAGGGAAATTGAATCAGTAATCAACAATCTCCCAACAAACAAAAGCCCTGGACCAGATGGCTTTACAGGTGAATTTTACAAAACGTTCAAAAAAGAATTATCACCTATTCTCCTCAAGCTCTTCCAAAAAATCCAGAAGGAGGGAAGACTCCCAAACACTTTTTACAAAGCCACTATCACTCTGATCCCAAAATCAGACAAAGACACCACAAAAAAAAGAAAACTATAGGCCGATATCGCTAATGAACATAGATGCAAAAATCCTCAACAAAATATTAGCGAACAGAATTCAGCAATACATTAAAAAGATCATACACCATGATCAAGTGGGATTCATCCCTGATATGCAAGCGTGGTTCAACATCTGCAAATCAGTTAATGTGATACACCACATTAATAAAATGAAAAATAAAAATCACATGATCATATCAATAGACGCAGAAAAGCATTTGATGAAATCCAGCAGCCATTTATGACAAAAACCCTTAAGAAAGTGGGAATAGAGGGATCATATCTCAACATAATAAAGGCCATATATGATAAACCCACAGATAACCTCATACTAAATGGGGAAAAGCTAAAACCATTCCCCTTAAGATCAGGAACAAGGCAAGGTTGCCCACTTTCTCCACTTCTATTCAACATAGTGCTGGAAGTTCTAGCCACAGCAATCAGACAAGAAAAAGAAATAAAAGGCATCCAAATCGGTAAGGAGGAAGTAAAATTGTCATTATATGCAGATGACATGATACTATATATAGAGAACCCTAAAGACTCCACCAAGAAACTATTAGAGCTGATAGATGAATTTAGTAAAGTAGCAGGATACAAAATTAATATTCAGAAATCAGTTGCATTTGTATATACCAATAATAAAATATCAGAAGGAGAAATTAAAAAGCAATCCCATTTACAATTGCTCCAAAGACTATAAAATACCTGGGAATAAATTTAACCAAAGAAGTAAAAGATCTGTACTCAGAAAATTATAAGACACTGAAGAAAGAAATGAAAGAAGATACAAATAGATGGAAACACATACCATGTTCATGGATAGGAAGAATTAATATAGTTAAAATGTCCATACTGCCTAAGGCAGTATACATATTCAACGCAATTCCTATCAAACTACCAATTACGTTTTCCACAGAAATAGGACATATAATCCTAAAATTTACATGGAACCATAAAAGACCCCGGATAGCCTCAGCAATTTTGAGAAATAAGAACAAAGTGGGAGGTATAACAATACCTGACATCAAATTATACTACAAGGCTACAGTAATCAAAACAGCATGGTACTGGCATAAAAACAGACACATAGATCAATGGAACAGAATAGAGAGTCCAGAAATAAATCCATGCCTATATGGCCATTTAATCTACAACAATGGAAGCAAGAATGTACGGTGGGGTAAAGACAGTCTATTCAATAAATGGTGCTGGGAAACCTGGACAGACACATGCAAAAAATGAAGCTGGACCACCTCCTTACACCATATACAAAAATAAATTCAAAATGGCTTAAAGACTTAAATGTAAGATCTGAAACCATAAAATTCCTAGAAGAAAATATAGGAAGAAACTTCACAGACATTACCGAGTAAGATTTTTACTGATATATCCTCGGGCAAAGGAAGTAAGAGAAAAATAAACATGTGGGATTACATCAAACTAAAAAGTTTTTTCACAGCAAAGGAAACCATCAATAAAACAAAAAGGTATCCTACTGAATGGGAAAAGATATTTGCCAATGATATATCTGATAAGGGGTTAATATCACAAATTTATAAAAACTCACTCAACTCAACTCCAAAAAAACAAACAACCCAATTAAAAAATGGGCAGAGGACATGAAGAGACATTTTTCTAAAAAGGACATACAGATGGCAAACAGACATATGAAGAAATGCTCAACCTCACTAACCATCAGAGAAATGCAAATAAAAACCACAATGAGATACCACCTCACCCCAGTCAAAATGGCTATCATCAATAAATCAACAAACAACAAGTGCTGGCGCGGATGTGGAGAAAAGGGAACGCTTGTGCACTGTTGGTGGGATTGCAGATTGGTGCAGCCACTATGGAAAACAGTATGGAGGTATCTCAAAAATCTGAAAATGGAACTACCTTATGATCCAGCAATTCCACTCCTAGGTATCTATCTGGAGAAATCCAAAACTCCAATTCAAAAATCTTTATGCACTCCTATGTTTATTGCAGCACTATACACAGTAGCCAAAACATGGAAACAACCCAAATGCCCATCGGTAGATGACTGGATTAAGAAACTGTGGTACATTTATACAATGGAGTATTACGCAGCCATAAAGAAGAAAGAAATCTTACCATTTGCAACAACATGGATGGACCTAGAGAACATTATGCTAAGTGAAATCAGTAAGACAGAGAAAGACAAATACCATATGATCTCACTTATATGTGGAATCTAAAGAAAAGAATAAGTGAATGAACTAATCAGAAACAGTTTTGGAGACATAGAGGAAAAACTGAGAGTTGCTAGATAGGTGGGGGGTGGGGATAAGGGGGAAGGTAAGGGGTTTAGAAAATAGTCGGTAACCACAAGATGGCCACGGGGTTTTGAAAATTAATTTGGGGAACGTAATCAATAATATTGTAAAGATTTTGTAGGGTATCCGATGGACATGTGTCCCATTTGGGAGACCACCTCAGGGATGATGCAGATGTCTGATCTCTGCACTGTACACCTGAAGCTGAACAATAATGAATGTCAACTACAATTTTATATGTGTGTGTGTGTGTGTGTGTGTGTGTGTATGTATCTGGTTACAGGAAGCGGAGTACAGCATTAGGAATAGAGACAGTGGAAATGTAATGGCTCTGTGCGATGTCAGAGGGGTAGTGGATGGGGGAGGTGGGTTCACACAGTGTGAGGGATATAAATGATAAACGTCTAAGTATTGCTTTGTCTTGTGCACCTGAAACTAATTTAAAAAAAATCAAAAGCAAAAAAAAAAATACCTATGTTGAAAAAAAAATATATATAGGAGGCATATATTGTTAAAAGCAGCTAGATTTATAAAATTTTTCTCTTGAATCATTAAAAAAAATGAGATGTATTTGTAGGTCATTCTCTGACTACATTTAAAATGCATTTTAAAATCAAGAAACATAGACTCAGGGCAAAATCTCTAATTCTAATAAAATTTATTTTTATATTGATTTTTGTGTACTTATATATATATAAAAAAATTTAGTCCTCTCGCTGGCTCCCTTCAACCATAGATAACAATGTAGTAATCCCCTGTCTAAAATAATGGTCTTCCCAATGCAAAGTAGTAGATTCAAAACTTTAGCTCAGACTTTTGCAGCCAATCATGGGCTGTCTGTAGAGTCTTTATTGCTGGAAAAGACAGGATCCACTGCCTCATTTTTCTGCACCTGAGCTTCTAGGCAACGTTTGAAACAGGACGATAAATAAGAGGTCCTAGTAACACGAGCACATCAATAAAACTTTTATCCTCATAGTGGATGGGATTCCATGTGGTTATAATTTATTTAGTAGGATATTTATCTTTGTAAATGAGTGTTTGCATTTGGGATTAGATTGTTTCCAACTGGATTCCCCATGATTGAGGTGGCACTGCCTTACCTTGTATGACTGGGGAGGTCTTAAAGGGAAGGGGGTCTGAAGAGCTGAACCACCTCTTTCCTTATTGGTTGCATTTGGAGAGCTAAAGGTCCATCCTAAGCCTGCAGCAATGTTGACCAATGCACTACTTTAGAAACAAAGTTCTATGGGTTACCTAGTACCACCATTGGATGCTGGGGAGTGAGCAGGCCTAAACTCGTTGATGGGTTTATTCCTTTAGCAAGTGTATTGGATGGATGCTTGCCATCTGCTAGACATTGAGGAATTGTTGGACTTGCTGGGGATATGATTAAGAACCAAAGAGACAAGGGGGGAAATGGTGCTTTGAAGAAAGATTCCAAGGAACAGAGGGACTGTGACAGGATTTCAGTCTAAACTGGAGGCAGAGGATAAGAAATGGGGACTCTCATAGTGCTCGCTTTGGAGAGCGGAGCTTAAGAACTCAGAGACTGATGTCTCGTAAATGCCTGATTTATAGAAGACCGAGACTTACCCCCTGACCAATACACATCTGCCAAGAATCCTTCCCCATCCTCATGCCACTGAACTTACTGCGTAGACTCTGGCTGGCCGGACTTCCCGCTCCTTGCACTCCTTGCACAAAAACACAGCCCGCCCCAAACCTTGCAGGGCCTCAGCTGTAGCCATCTACCACATGCATCTTGGAATTGCAATTCCTGAATAAACTCACTTCTGGTGATTTGAGTTTGCCTCAGTTTACCTCCTTATTAAGGATGACAGAACAAAAAGCTAGGACCTCGGTCATGTCCAGGAGAGGGGCAACTGGGATAGATTTTACTTTCCTTCTCTTTCTTTTGGACTGTGAAAATAGTCATATGTAGTGTGCAGTTTGCATTTTTGCTCCACCTATGCCCGCCGCTCAGTAAAATCTGACATATCCATACAGGGCCTTCCGACATTAACTCCGTCACAGTAGCAGCATCGTATCAACTTAAGATAATGCTCCTACAGCTTCTGCCTTCAAATGACAGCTTTACTACATATGCGTCTTTAAGAAAGTAACTTAACCTCCTGTATTTTATAAGGGTGTAATAAGAATAAAATGAGTTACTGTGCACCAAAGGCTTAGATCAGCACTCGGCACAAGCAAGTGCTTACTACCTATTTCATGTTAAAATTATAATTATAATAAATTTTGTTACATCAAGGAGGACCGTAGCCGAGGAGTTCTAGAGAGTGAACAGAATCAAATGAACCGGCTCTATGGTGGAATGAAACTGCACTGAGAAGCAGTCATAGAATTAAACTGAATTAGGAGTGAATGTAGGACTGTTCTCCTTTTCTCTCAACTGTGTTTGCAAGAGGAGCCCTTTGAAGGGGGAGTTTTCAGGAAGTACAGAAACAGAACTCGGTGAGGAGTGTTTTGAATTACTGCTGGATCAAATCACTGAAATGTAGATTTGTCCTCCCTTGAGCCAGAGGTGCAGCCAAGCGTGGGGGAGGCTCTGGGCCTGGCATTAGACACCGCTGCCCCAGGGTACATGGCTGGTCGGCAGCAGCATGAGAATAGAAACTTGGTTTCACAAAAATTAGAGAAAGGACATTAACTTCTGGACTCCTAGGAGAAGAAACACTAAAATACCTTTGCTTCTCTATTATGGTTAGAGAAATGATTGCTGAGGCAGTGCAATTAGAAAACATAGGAACATAGTCAGGGGATCCAGGACTCATTGGAGAAGACTTCTAAAGCTTTTAACGGTGAAGCATTACTGTAGAGTTTAGGTTTCATGAGATGCAAGAGGAGCTCCTGGGAAATTCTCACTGTTAATACAGTTAATTTAAGAGGAGGAAGATAGAAGGAACACTATGTTGGTTTGTAGGAAAAATGAGAAGGCTTGCGCGTTGACATTCTGAACCCAAGCTCAGCCTTGTCGAGAGACATCAAGGTGGATATGGCCTAGCCACTCAAGTCCTGCAGGCCGATGCCGAAGCTCCTGAGACAGGGAGAAGTGGCACCAGGGAAAGCTGCTTTGTCTTTCATGTGATTTTTTTCTTTGCCTCCTACAGGAACCAACCTGATCCCACTACACTCTCTGTTCCCGAATAAAACAAGAGTTGGTATAGAAAAAAACAAACAAAAATAATGTAGTAGTGTGCAGGGTGTGACATTTTAAAACAGATTGTGCAACATGGCAGTAGTCTCATGAGCCAGAGAATTATTCTGAGAAAGGGTTTTCCAATCCCTTATCTCTCATTTATAAAGGAACCTGAGGACACATCAGAAAATTCTCTTTTGCTATAAAGGGCATGCCCCATCCCCCATCAGACTGTAGCACCTATGAGAGAAAGAGGGGCTGGAAGGAGAGAGGACAGGGAGCACGATACCAAAGTGTCTCGACTGCCTGTTGCCATCTGGCAGAGGAAAAGCTCACTGTCATTACCGTGGTGATTTATTTTGATTACAAGGGGAATTCAAATTTCTGCTACACAATGGCAGCAAGAAAATCTATGTTTGAAAATCAGGAGATGCACTGGAACATGTTTCATTAGTCCTTTACCCAGTTGATTTGTTCAATAGAAAACTGTCGTAATGCAGTAAAGACAAAACTCCCAAGGATTCTGATCTTGCAGGAATGAAAGCTGGAGTGTGCCGTCAGGCCAAGAACCTATCCAGCCGAGACGCTGGCAGAACTAAGAGCACATGGAATCGGAAGTGTGGGGATATAGCTGCGACTACCATCTTGGCCTCATGTCCAGTTACAGAAGTGGGGACTGTAGCAAATATTTTATGTTGCTTAGTCCTTTTGATTTCTCCCTGGACCACCACTAGAAAGAGCCCTGGGCGTGCCTATCATGGTTTTGGGTGCATTACGACTGAATGCTCTCACCTCCCAAGAATAATTTTATAATGCGAATTTTTGCATTCCCTGTTCTGGGAATGGAAAGGTTCCACCCACATGAAGGAGAATGGATGCTGAGTGGTAAAAAAATGATTTGCATTTGTGCTGATTTTCTTCCATTTACCCCTTTTAGATCAATTCCCTACCCTTATCCATCATGTTGTCTGACCCATATGATATATGGATTATATCACAGGGCCTCAAGGCCTCTAGGCTCTGAGTGTGGCCAGGGAGAACCTTCTGCAGATCAGTGGGAGGAGTAGTATGAGGTCACAGTTTTTACCATCCTGGTTCCTTCTGTTTTTAAAGTTTTTATTAGATTTATTGGAGTGGCTTTGGTTAGTAAAATTATATAGGTTTCAAGTGCACAATTCTGTATTACCTCATCTATATATTGCATTGTCTGTTCACCACCCAGAGTCAGTTTTTTTTCAATCACCATATACTTGACCCCCTTTACCCACTTCTACCTCCCACCTTTCCCATTGGTAACCACTACACTGTCGTCTGTAAGTTTTTGTTTGTTTGTTTGTCTTGTTCATTTGTTGCTTTCAGTGTTATATGCCACATATAAGTGAAGTCATATGGTTCTCAACTTTTTCTGTCTGACTTATTTAACTTAGCATGATAATTTCAAGATACATCCATGTTGTCTCAAGGGGCAGTATTTCATCTTTTCTTATGACCGAGTAATATTCCATTGTATATATGTACCATATCTTCTTTATCCAATCATCCATCGAAGGACAATTTGGTTGTTTTCATGTCTTGGCCACCATGAATGATGGTGCAATGAACATAGGGTACATATATCTTTATGGGTAAATGTTTTCAGATTTTTGTGGTAGATACCCAAAAGAGGAATTGCTGGGTCATATGGTAAATCTATTCTTAATTTTTTGAGGAACCTCCATACTGTTTTTCATAGTAGCTGTACCAATTTATATTCACACCAGCAGTGTTTGAGAGTTCCTCTTTCTCCACAACCTCTCCAACACATGTTATGACTTGTCTTATTGATAATACGTATTCTAACAGGTGTGAGGTGGTATCTCATCGTGGGTTTTATTTGCATTTTTCTAGTAGCTGGTGAAGTTGAGCACTTTTTCATATATATGTTGGCCATTTGTATGTCTTCTTTGGATAAGTGTCTGTTCAGGTCATCTGCCCATTTTTTAATTGGATTGTTTGTTTTGTTGTTGTTGAGTTGTATGAATTCTTTATGCACTTTTGATATTAACCCATCAGCAGTGTTGTTTGCAGTTATCTTCTCTTTGTCTTGTTGATGGTTTCTTTTGCTATGCAAAAGCTTTTTAGTTTGATATAGTCCCATTTACTTATTTTTGCTTTCACTTCCCTTGTTTTTGAGGTCAAATTCATAAAATTCCCTCTGAACCCAAGGTCCATAAGTTTAGTATCTATGCTTTTTTCTGTGCAATTTCTTGTTTCAGGTCTTAAACTTATGTTTCAGACTTGACCCATTTTGAGTTACTTTTGGTATATGGTGACAGATAACACTCTAGTTTCATTATTTTGCTTGTGGCTTTTCAATTTTCCCAGCACCATTTATTGAATAGGCTTTCTTTTCTCCATTGTATGTTTTTGGCTCCTTTGTCAAAAATTATCTGCCCATGTGGGTTCTCAATTCTATTCCATTGGTGCAAATGTCAGTTTTTCTGCCAATACCATGCTGTTTTGATTATTGTCACTTTGTAGTATAAATTGAAGTCAGAGCGTATGATACCTCTGGCTTTGTTCTTTTTTTTTCGGATTGTTTTGGCTATACAGAGTCTTTTGTGATTTAAACTGAAAAAGACAGGATGTCCCCTCTCACTACTGTTACTCAAAATAGTATTGGAAGTTCTAGCCATAGCAATCAGTCAAGAGAAAGAAATAAAAGGCATCCAAATTGGGAATCAAGAAGTAAAATTGTCACCTTTTGCAGATGTTATGATTCTTTATATAGAAAACCCTAAAGATGCCACCAAAACACTATTAAAAATGATAAACAAATACAGTAAAGTTGTAGGATACAAAATCAATGTACAAAACTCCATTGCATTCCTACATACTAGCAATGAAATTTCAGGGGGGAAAAATGAAAATAACAATTCCTTTTGCAATTGCAACAACAAAAAGAAATAAAATACCTAAGAATAAACATGACAAAGAATGTGAAAGACCTGTACACTGCAAACTATATGACGTTATTAAAAGAAATTGAAGAAGACACAAAGATATGGAAAGATATTCCATGTTCATGGGTTGGAAGAATCAACATAGTTAAAATGGCCATATTACCTGAACCAATATACAGATTTAATGCAATCCCCATCAAAATCCCAATGGCATTTTTAAAAGAAATAGAACCAAAAAAATCATCAGATTTGTGTGGAATCACAAAAGACCCCGAACAGCCAAAACAATCCTAAAAACAAAGAACAATGCTGGAAGCATCACACTCCCTGACTTCAATTTGTACTACTTTCAAGGTCTATGTCATAAAATGTGGTGCAGCTTCCACATTCTTAGAATACACACTTCAGAGCCCTAAGCATCTGTGTAAGAAGTCTGGTGCCTCCATACTGTGAAGGGGCCCAAGTCACATGGACAGTCCCTGTGTAGGTATTCTGACTGACAGCTCCAGGTGCCATCACAACTTATACCAGCATCAACTGCAAAGACCTGTGAGTTAAGACACCTCCAAAGGGTTCCAGTCTCCAGCTCGTGAATCACCTTCAGCCTTTGAGTCTTTCCAGTTGAGGTCCCAGACATCGTGAAGCAGAGACAAGCCATCCATACTATCTACTTTCTGAACTCCTGACCCACCAGTACCAGTGAACAAAATAATTTCTTTATACAGCAATAATAACTGGAAAACTGTATGATACTTGTCAAGTCATCCAACTAGCATCTGTGCAACCAATTTGTTCTTCAAGGTTCTCATCTATTAAATTGTCTTATAATAGCAGCTTCATAGGAATTTGTGAAGATTAAATAAGAACACACATGAAAACTACTTAAGAACTGCTTCCCAAAAACTAAGAGGTCTGTGGGGACAGAGCCCCAGAAAGTAGTTTACAGGCTCTCGGCCTCACGTGGAGGAGTGCTGGCTCGGGTAGTAGACGGCCGTCAGCTGTAGCCAGTTAGCCAATTAGCCGCTAATATAACTGCTGCGGCTACGGAGGAGAGTAGAGGAAAGGAGAAGAAGAATGGGGGCTAGCAAGAAGATGGTGGCTGGGCTGGCAAGCGTGGATGGTGGTTTGCGGACAGTGTGGATCCAGCCTCCAGTGAGAGTATAGTGCCGCCAGAGAGAATATAGTGGTATGACTCCCCTGCCTATGGCTCCGTGGGTGTTCCTTTTTGGCCTCACCATATCCTGCGTTCTTGTATGGGGAGCGGGAGCAGAGACCCCGCAGGCCGCCCCGCACGACAAATGGCGCAGCGAGCAGGGTCTCCCGCATGACAAGGTCAAATAGTAATAGTCACAACAATATTAAAAAGTAAGGGTTTTTTGTTTATTACATTATACCTTTAATACATGTGAGACTTATTTTGGTTTAATGTGTAAGGTTGTATCAGTTATGCACAAGTCAACTCCAAATTAACACTTAGATTAGTAGCCAAATTGCTGCCTTTAAATAGATATGTGAATAAAATCAATTCCTGTATAACTATGTGCATATATGAAAGAAGAGCATATGAATATTGGAGGATTGCTTGTTGGTGTGTTACCGTGTGGGTAAAGAAAATTTCACCTGGTTCTTATTCTGTTCATTTGTTCAAGTTGGAAAATGAAACTGAGAAGAATATACTAAGATGGGGTGAACCAAAAAAAAAGACTCCCAAACATTAGAGCAATTTAATCTAGGCTGCAAGGAAGCCTAGTAAGAACGATTCTCTTCATGCACGAGGAGTTTGTGTACACACTAAACACAGTATCACTCAGAGGTGCCAAAATGTAACTTCGTTTTCTAACCTAAGCTCATCTTGTTTTAGAACTTCCTGACCAATGGTAGTAGAAAGCCCTTGATTTGCTTGGCTTAAAATTTAGAGGAGGAATTATGGAAGCAAAGGAGGTCAGGGGAGAAATGTTAACAAGATCATGGTCTCAGCTGGAGACTGGCATTAGTCCGATCCCAGGAAAAGTTCCGGAGCACAAATGCACCACAGACTTAGTCTCACCTCCATGCAAGAAGTCAGCCATTTGTTGGCTGAGGTCTATGGTCAGGTGGGGAGTTTAGCCTCTGGGCAAGGCAGCTCCCATTTGGTGGAGACTTCTCCAGAGAAATGAATAATAGCCGTGAGCTGTCATCAGCCAACACTCACTGCAGCTGGGTGGCATGCACTGATCAGTAAAGAGGACTTGGGCAGGGCACAAAAATCCAATCAAAATCACCCATCACATAAATAAAATTCAGCGCTCTGATGCTGAGAATACCAGTGTTTGCTCTTGAAACATCAAGGCAAGATTTTATAACTAGAAACCTCTTCTTGTCAACAAAGCCAAGCTTTGTCTAAACATTGATTCACAGATATGTTTAAAGTCTATTTTGAAACCCAAGGCAGCTCAATCATCTCTTTTATTTATTTTTCTAGACTGACATCTCCCATTCCCATGATTCAATGAGTAAGACAGCCCATATACAAGTAGGAATAAAAATATGTTGTTTCCCTAATTTAAAATATCCATGTTGCATTAGCTTTTCCAATCTGCTTGTCTGTTTTGAAAAAGTTGTCTTCATCTTTCTTCATCCTAGCTCTTTAAAATTCCAATTAAGAATTCCTTAGGATTATATTCTCAGATACAAAGACAGAGAGTGCACCAAATTACTCAAGTAGAGGGGTGATTGGTTTATTGGAAGAATTTCATGTGACATAATAAAGGAGAAAAAAACTCATGGAAACCCAGGACCAGGAACCGCAGTCGGCCTCACAAGCAGAAAAATGCCAGGGTTATTTTGTATCCAGGAAGCTTCACCTCCTTGGCCACAGGTGTGCAGCTCCTTCACCAGGTGCTACTCAGCTTCTCTGCCTATATGTTTAACTCAGTGTCTGCCTGTTTCTCTTCCCACCACCATTACCTTCTGCTATCGCACACCTTCTCTTTATTCATAACTTCATCTTATATAGGACACTGTAACTTAAACCCTATGTCATGGCAGCTCTATACATTCTATACTCTTCAACTACCATGCTTTATAATTAACATTTTTCCTCTTCAATCTCATGAGAAGAAACTGACTGGGCTTCCTTGCACAGGGTCTCCATTCCCAATTCAATCACCTAGTTCAATCATGTGCTACAGGGCTACCTGGCTAGTCAGGGTCATCACAATTCCACCCACACCAAATTGTGTCTCCAATCATAGTTTCCATAAACTGAAATACCCTTAAAATTTTCCCTGATGCATTATCCCTATGTCTGCCCAGGTTTTCTAGCCTGATTACCACCTCACACCTCATCCCAAAGAGCTCAACCAGAGAAAGATGTGGCTCATGCTGCCAGCAGATTGGGAAGCTGGAGTTAGTCATTATTTTTCTCAATATACCATGGGCAAAAAGAATGCCAGGAGGTGTCAGGGCTAATCCAAAGAATCCCAACCTAGAGGACTGGGAATAGATGAGAATAAACTGTGTTCACAGAATCCTCAGTACTAGCCTCAGATTATTTTGACCCAAGCCTGCATTTCCATATAGGAAATAATAAGTAACCATTTCTAAACCCAGCCCTACTCATGGCCTCACCATCATAGGAAAACAACCTTCTGCCAGATGCTAGCAACAGAGATTTGCAAAAATTCAGTCTAATGCACCATCACTAATGAGACTCAGCTACCCTCCACTGTTTCTTTTTATGACTGCTACTCTTTTCACTGCCGGCTGGCTTTTCTCACTCTCTACCATTGGTTAGAAAAGGAGAGCAAAATATAGATTTGGTGAGTTGAAAAATGACCCAAATCCAGGAGTGATGCAGAACTAGACTCCCTCAGGGAGGTTGCAATAATTACTACGCTTGCAACAGATTATCTCTTTCTTTCTTTCAGAACCCAAGATGTTGATGTCCTCACAGTTGGCCATACATGACAGTTTTGAATAAAAGTACATGCTCCGCCCTGAGGAGGTGAAATAGAGAGAATACAACTGTAGTGACTAAGTTTCCTCCTACCATATTCCTAGGAACAACCTCTCTTCGGAACCTCACTAACCTTCCTCTAGGCCCAAATGAGCTACAAGGCTGAGTCTGTTAATTACTGATCTAGAGAATAGACTTCATTCCCTAACCAATAAGGGACATCAGCCTCTTCTTCACTCAATATTGTGTTAAGGAAAAGTCCATCTTTGCCATCCCCTCTACAAGACCACCCTAACCTTACCTATCCTACTCACCCACACACTCTGAGGGCAAAGAACAGCCTTGTCTCTAAGGGAAGGAGGTGGCTATTTCTCAGTCACTCAGTACCCCACACTACCTCTTCTTGTAAGAATGTAAATGTTCTCAGTAGCACAGGACTGCTGGTACTTCAGGCTGCAGGAACTCATGGTGTCAAGGCATGACCCAAGATGATATCTGTTACATTTATAACATATAGTTGAAGGCTCTGCCAGACACAGAAAGAGGTGCTTAAAGAATGTACTCTGGAGAAGGTTCTCCAGGCCTGGGGGCTTCTCTACAGGAATTTACTATTGCTTGGCAGCTCCTCACCTTTCTAAGGCCATTGATTCTGTTGACAATCTTGTGAAAGACGACTTGTACAAACATAATCAAATACTGTAGATGATTTTCAAAGGTCTGAGTTCCTGTAAAGTATATCTATGGACCTCAAGGAATGAACCTGTTGTCTAGTCAAAATCTAGATGATTTTGTCCCATAATGAGAAAAAGGGAGCAACAAAAAGGATTTTAGCCTCCTTATTCCAAGAAATGGATTAAGGGGTCGGCCCGGTGGCTCAGGAGGTTAGAGCTCCGTGCTCCTAACTCTGAAGGCTGCCGGTTCGATTCCCACATGGTCCAGTGGGCTCTCAACGACAAGGTTGCCAGTTCAATTCCTCAAGTCCCGCAAGGGATGGTGGGCTCCGCCCCCTGCAACTAGCAAGGCAACTGGACCTGGAGCTGAGCTGCGCCCTCCACAACTAAGACTGAAAGCACAACAACTTGAAGCTGAATGGCACCCTCCAAACTAAGATTGAAAGGACAACAACTTGACTTGGAAAAAAGTCCTAGAAGTACACACTGTTCCCCAGTAAAGTCCTGTTCCCCTTCCCCAATAAAATCTTTAAAAAAAATGGATTAAATTGGTCTGGGAGAAGAGCAAACTCCCAGAATTCTATAGTAAGAATGGATTACAGCCCTCTCTGCAGATGAGGGGAGGTTTACTTCTAAATATGTCACAAATAACCTATTTACCAAGGACTTTAGAGTAGCGGTGGTCATACCTCTCAGAGCGCCCTGAAGTTCACCTGTGAAAAGAAGAAAATTCTTCTTTGTCATTATCTCACATAATCTGCCAAATTCCCAAAGCCAGTTTTGGAAATTCCTCCCTCCCCCCAGCATCTGCCCATCTCTTGAACAACACCCAGCTCCCCCTCTGTCTACAGGACTTACCATTATTCATGCAGACCAGAGAGACCAGCAGAAACAGAACAAACATCCTGGGACTTGTGTTCTGTTCAGTTTCCTGAGGAAGGTGTTGATTGATCTCCTTCAATGCTCTGTCCTCGGGCTATTTATCTAAATTATATAATCATAGGGACAGACAGTACCTCAATGTTCCTAGAACCAAATCACCCTGCTGGAGTCTCACTACCCCTAAGGTAACCACTTTAAAATTATTTTCAGTGATGAGCCAGTTTATACACGTATTCATTGTTGTATAGCTAAGCCTTGAGCTATGCAAGTGAAGTCAAATTTCTCCCCCACATTTTAACCTTTCCGAAATGTCAAGACAGGAGTCGGACACTCTAGTTCCTTTTTGCCCTCTTCACCAACCTACTCTCTTTCCTCAGAATAATATCAGATATTTCTTTGTCTCAACTAGACTGAGGCACTAGAAAATAAGCTTGGCATTCCAGGAGTAGTCTGAATGTGGGGGAAGCATTGGACAGCCCCTTCTGTCTTGAAGGGAAGGAAAGTTTCAGGAACAAGATGAGCAGAGGTGAAATTTATCTAGTTTGCCTTCAGGTGATTCATTTTGTAGTTAAATGATTACTAAACACATCAAATGTCAATATCACAGGAGGAGAAGAAGCCAAACAAACCAGGACATGACTCCGTGGCCGCACAGAAGTTAGAGTATAGTTTTAGAGACCACAAACACATCAGACACAGCTGGCTATGAGGGACGAAATGAGGGGCATTCCAATTTGACTGCCTAACAGGGAAGTCTTCCCTAAAAAGAGGGTGATGGTGCAGGCTAGCAATGTGTCAGCTAAAAGAAGTGAGTAGGAACAGGCACCCAAAAGAACAGCTTATGTCAAAGTACGGAGACATCAAACAACGTGACACACTGTGATGAGAGCACAGAGACATGGGTGAGCAAGAAACTAAAGCACAGAGGTGCATCTTGTTGGAGGTGGTGGCATATGGGTAAAGAAGGGGGCTCAGGGAGGCAATTCACTGTTCTTGTTGCTTATTACAGATTACTGTATCCCAAGCGTGTAAGATGAAATTTCTTGCTCACTATTGAGCAATCGCAAGATGTTCATGAAAAGAGTCATTTTTCCCAGGGTTGGGAACAATATTAAAATATCCCCTCTTCTACACCAATATTGAACTCTAGAGAGGACACAACCCTTTATCTCAAGCTTATGCTTGTTATACACAGGGGTTCGAATCCTGGATCTCCTGCTTGCCAACCAAGTGACTTCGGTTGAGTTACTGATTTGAGAATGATTTTCGTATCTTCCCTGATTGCTATTAGGATTATATTAAAGTTTGTGAAAGGAGAAAACTCATATTGTGAAGACCCTTGAAACTATTAAGCACTAACTCCCTGTTGGTGCTTAGAATTTCAGGAGCAGCCTGGGCCCCTTTGCTAGGGGAGGCATCAGGAACTTCAGACACAAGGAACCACAGAGAGGAAAGAGCACCTGGCTAGAGAGGCAATTGGGTAGGCTGTAGCTGTGACTTTGGAATTGAAGAGGCAAGAGTCTGGCTATGAGGATGCTATCAGGAGCATCCTGTCAAGGGTTAACTTTCACCAAGGCTTGTTTCCATTTGGCTTTGGATGTCGGAGAAGATGGAAAGGTTAATAACAGTCTCTTCTAGGATGGACTTTGAAGACAGAAAGTCAGATTCAGAACAATCTGTCTAATTTGCCTTGGGTAGATAAGCAGCTAGGAACTAGTTGAGATGGGGGAGAATCGGGCCCCATTCTCATAGCTCAAGGTATGACCCATATGATGATGATGCCCAATTTTGTATTTCTACCTCAGACCTCTATTTTGAGTTCCAGATTCACGTCTACACATACTGGTTCCACTTTAGAAGGCTCACAAGTACCACAACCTCAGATGTCTCAAAATGAAATTGTAATCTTCCTAATCCATTAAACCTGCTCCTACTTAAGTGTTTAGGGTCTTACTAAACCCGGAATCATTCTTTATTGATCCCTGCACCCAATCCTCAAAGAGAATGTAATGGTAAGTCTTATCCATTCTGTCTAACTTTTCCTCACACAGGCTTATTTTTTCTCTACCTCCACTGCTGCTGCTGTAATCCAACCCACTATCATCTCCTGCCTGGACCACGCAATAGCCCTATTATTTTTTTGCCTCCCTGCTTCTACTCTTGCTGCTTTATAGTCAGTTCTTCATAAAGCAGTCTCAATGAAGACATAAAGAAACTTCTATGGGTCATACAAGTAGATGCCACACTCCTGCTCAAAACCCTTCAATGACTTTTCAACACACTTAGAAAGAAATCCAAAGCTTCTCACGTAACTTGCAAAGTCTTCCCCTATCTGAGCACCTCTCCAATCTCATTTCCAACCACATTCTCCTGGCTCATGCAAATGCCACCTCTTCAGAACAGCATGTCCTGGCAAATCTCTAGAAAATGGCAACATCCATGCTCCATCCTTTTCACTCCTTTACTTTTTTAAATACCAATTGTCACTACCTGACCGTACATAGCTATTTGGTCATGTATTGACTCCTCCACTAGAACAAAGCAAAGGCTTTGTTTTATTTACCACTGCACACCCAGGCTCTGGAAGCTTGGAACATTGGAGACACCCAATAAATATTTGTGGAACACATGAATAATGATCTTTCTACATCCTCTCTTGAAAGTTTCCAGTCCGTTTTCCACATAGCAACCAGCTTATCAGATTGATTTTTTGGAACTAAAATAAGGGGGTGAAAACGTGGCTCTTTCTACATTCCAGCTAGAGTTCCAAGATAGGTGGCAGGTACTTTTACATTTCAACATGAAGTGTTGTGCTACTTACGAATATTTACAAAGAAAATAAATGAAAACCAATTTGAATATTCTGGGCCCTTTGCCCACCTGGATAATATAAATAAATAAACATTAAGTGTCAAAGATAAAATGGGAAGAGTTTTTATAGTCTCATGGTGAAGCATGCCTTTCTACACATGGCTAAAATATACAACCATAAAAAAATTCATATGTTTGACTACATTTAAAAATATCTTCTGCAGGGGCAGTTGGGTGGAGGAACCAACCACTAATTCATAAGCAAAGTCCAAACAACAAATAACCAGTAAAAAAAATTTGCAACTCATATCAAAGATTTGGGGCTAAATCTCCCTATTATGTAAAGAAATTCGAGAAATTGATGAGAAAACGATTCACAATTCAAAAGGCTGTTAATAATAACATGAGTTCACAGAAGAAGAAACAAAAATGGTTTTTAAACATGTGAAATGTGTTGAGTTTACTTATAATTTGAGATGTTTACATTGAAACTAAACTTACATACTATTTTTACTTTACAGATTAGCAGTAATCCGAATTTGATAACACCATTATGCTGGCAACGTTACAGTGAAACAAGCATTCTCATACATTGCTGATAGGACTGCAAGTTAATACATCAGTCAGGAGGAAAATCAGACAACAGCTGTCAAAGTTATAAAGATATAATGATCTTAACTAAGTAATTCTATGAAATTATCTTTGCACATTTGTGAAAAGATGAATACACACAGTTACTCGTTGCAGTTTGGTAACTGCGAGGTTGGAAACAATTCATATCTATCTCACTTATATGTGGAACCAAAAAAAAAAAGTTGAACTCATAGAAACAGAGAGTAGAATGGTAGTTACCAGGGATTGGGGGTGTGGTGGGAGAAATGAGATGTTGGTCAAAGAGTATGAGTTTTCAGTTATAAAATGAATAAGTTCTAAGGATCCAGTATATAGCATGTGACTATAGTTAACAATACTGTATTACATACTTAAAATTTTCTAAGAAAGTAGATCTTAAGCATTGTCACCACACACACACACACACACACACACACACACACACAATTATTGAAGGTGGTGGATCTGTTAATTCCTTGGTGGTGATAATCATTTCACAATGTAGATGAAGAAAGAAAAGAACTCATATGGATCAGTTGGAAATAGCTAAATTAATTATGATATACCCACACAATGGAATACTATGCAAGTAGCAAAAAAAAAATGGAGAAGCTTCTTTTGAAGTGAATTTAGTAGCACATTAAATATACCTTTTTGGCTAACTAAGCAACACTCTAATCAACTGAATCTAACCATCATAAAATGAAATTATAAGAAGATAAGGCTGGAATTTTGTTTTTAAAATCATTATAAGATTATTATATAAAAATAAAGATTGATTTGAAAAGTTTGCTGTTATATAGTTCAAGTACAGTAACTTCTCAACACTATCAGCTTTTACATTGCTCCTCTGATCAGTATTCTGCACATTCACGATATGAGCAAAAGCCCATGTTTAACTAAATTTGGTAAAGGAGTAAGAAAACTTTGAGCCAGCTCTGCCAGTCATGGATACTGATGAATGTAATATTGCCACTTGAATTTGGGGCCTTTCTTTCTCTCTAATAGTAATTAACTTTGCAAAAAACAAAAAGCAAACAACTGCTTATCTCATCTTCAGTTCCTAGTCAATGGTGATGATGCAAGCTCATTGAAGCTGTCCCACAAAAGGAAACTGCATAGCCCTGTTTCATCATCCAAGTTAAGAAATAAAACTTGGCCAGCCCCACCCGCCAAAGCCTGTCTACATGGCCCATCCCAGTCATAGCTCTTTCTCTCAAACGACAATTACCCACTATTCTGAATTTTGTAGCAATCACTTCTTTCTGTATCTTTATGATTTTGTTACCCATGTATGTATCATTAGACAGTATAGTATAATATCACCCAGTATTTTGTTTTGGTTTGGTATGTTTTGAAGTCTCTTTTAAATTACAGTTACTTAAAATTGATCTATTTAAAAAACAGAGCTGTTTGATCCGTTACATTTCCCACAGGTCTTATTTTGATGAATTCATATTTACGGTTTAGTTAAACACATTCTTATGTCCACGTATTTCCAAAATTCAAAACTGGATCCAGAGGCTTGATCAGGCTCAGACTCAATCCCTTTGGAAAGATGATAGGTGATATGTTCTTTAATCAAGGGACAGATAATGTTCGGTTTTCTCTCTTTGTGATGTTACCAACCATTTATCCTCATTAGTTAGATCCACCAGTTCATCAGCTTTTCAAAGTAGTAATAATCTACCAATTCATTTTCATTTGTTAGCTGCAATCATTTTATAAAGAGACACTTTCCTCATCTACTATTTGGTTACACTGTGGTCCTGTTCATATGGCTATGGTTACCTTGTTACCCTCCAAAGATAACCAATTTTTAAAATATGTTGAACTCATGAATTCAAACATATTTTATCAGTTTCAATATACTAAATTTCTTATCTTATTGAAGATCAAATGATCACATCTTTGTGGGAGTCATTTCAATTTGCCTCCTGAATCTACTTGACATGACCCTGGTACTGTTTGATAACTTCCTTGTTATGTGGTATGAAAAGATGTCCCAGTCATCTTGTACATTTCTTGCACCAGATGTGAAATTCAAGAAGTCCTGTTCTCTTGTAGTCAGAAATGGAATTTCAGAATGAGAAACTTCTGCCTCTGAATTGTGCATTGTCCCCAGGATTTTTCAGGGAATAACTTAACAGATAAATAGATGACAAATATCTTGTGAGTACCAATTGATATTTCCAATTCAAATATAACACTACAAAGTTTTTACTTAACTTCAATTATTTTATAACTGTATCTTTTTTTGTTTCCCACTGAGAATTCTGGTTCTCAAGGACACAGAATTAGAATAGAATAGAATAGAATAGAATAGAATAGAATAGAATAGAATAGAATAGACTAGACTAGAATAGAATAGAATAGAATAGAATAGAATAGAATAGAATAGGAATACTATATACCAGAGTATATATAACAGAAAATTATGTGTATACGAATTACAATATTGGCATATGCAGAACAGAATAAAATTAGAATTGAATAGAATTAGAATATCCTATGAACAATCATTTGCTTTACCCCACATGACACATAACAGTCTCAACATAACAATATTAATACTACCACCACCAATTAGGGTATAGTTTTAAAATTTTGCATATGCCCTCTACTTTCTCAACAATCATCACTCATTTTTTGTTGCTGTTTTATTTGTTTGTTTGTTTTTATGGTTGTACTATATCTACATTATTGGATCATGGGCCGGCCTGGAGGTTCAGGCAGTTAGAGCTCCATGCTCCTAACTCCGAACGCTGCCGGTTCTGTTCCCGTGTGAGCCAGCAGGCTCTCAATCACAAGGTTGCCAGTTCAACTCCTCGAGTCCCACGAGGGATGATGGGCTCTGCCCCCTGCAACTAAGATTGAACACGGCACCTTGAGTTGAGCTGCCACTGAGCTCCCAGATGGCTCAGTTGGTTGGGGCGCGTCCTCTCAACCACAAGGTTGTCGGTTGGACTCCCGCAAGGGATGGTGGGCTGCGCCCCCTGCAACTAGCAATGGCAACTGGACCTGGGGCTGAGCTGCGCCCTCCACACTAAGACTAACAACAACTTGAGACTGAACGGCACTCTCTACGGCTGGGCTTGGGGGGACAACAACTTGACTTGGAGAGAAGTCCTGGAAGTACACACTGTTCCCCAACAAAGTCCTGTTCCCCTTCCCCAATAAAATCTTTAAAAAAAAAAAAAGAATACATTATTTCATCATATAACCATTACATACTATATTCTCTTGTTTTTAATCTTCATTTCATCTTTGTTCTACTAGTAAGTTTATATTTAAACTTTACCACCAACCCATATGTTCAGGCCTCTCTAGTCATTTTCTGTATTTGAAGCATTTTTGTTTTCAATGGATTTTGACTTATGGGAACAATAATTCTGAAATTACTATATGTTGAAACACTTATGTTCTTTACACTTGAATGTGCATTTTGCTGAATACAAGATCCTTGGTTCACATTTTCTTTCCTTATATATCATAAATATATTACTCCATTTTAAAAAGTCTAATGATTAACCAATTTTGTCTCTTATAAGTTATGGTCTTTGTGCCTAAAAGTTCAAAAGATGTTTTCCCATTTTCTTTGAAGTTCAGTAATTTTGCAAGAACATGTCTTGGTTTTGATCATTCTAAGTTGATATCATCAGGTACATAGTGTACTATTTCAATGTGAAGTTTCAAGTTTTTTAAAGTCATTTCATAAAACTGTTGTTATGATTATTCATTTTTCAGTATTTGTTCTTTTCAGGAGTTTCTGTTATCTGTATATTGACTCTTTTTTGTTTATCTGGAAAAAAAAAGATACTTTTTAAAGTTTTTTTTGTTTTTTTATTTTTTAAAGTTTTTAATTCTCTTCATTTCTTTTACATTTAGAAAGCTTTACTCTTTCCACTTTCTATTTCTCTTAGGTCAATATTTCACTATTTACACTTTTTTTTTTTTTTTACTTTTGTTGGGGGAGTCGTCAGTCCAGCATGGACCCTGAGCATCATTGTATATGTTTATTGGGTATGCCAAGAATGCAAGGCCCTGACTCATCTTTACTTAGACCATCTTTCAGGGTTATGTTTGCTGTGAGAAACCATGAACAATGGAGTAACATCTCCCATAGGATTAAGAACCAGCTTGATTCCATTTAGTCTCATACAAGTGGTAGATGCCTAAAGTGAAATGTTCCTCAGTTATGACACAAACCCAGAGTGAGTTTCAGTCATATTGCCCATGGGACTCAAGGAAACTGAGGAATTGATGCAAACAACATGGAGCTCTGGCTTCTGCTGTGCATAGTGAAGTCCTTTGTCTCTGATCCAGGAGCTTTGTTTCTTTTACCAGTATCATAAAATATTAACAAGCTAGCTTGTTACCATGTTTCCCTGAAAATACGACCTAGCTGGACAATCAGCTCTGACGCATTTTTTGGAGCAAAAGTTAATATAAGACCCGGTCTTATTTTACTATAATATGAGACCAGGTATAATATAATATAATATAATATAATATAATATAATATAATATAATATAATATAATATAATACAATATAATACCTGGTCTTATATTAATTTTTGCTCCAAAAGATGCATTAGAGCTGATTGTCCAGCTAGGTCTTATTTTCAGGGAAATATGGTAGCTTATTAGTAGGGTAAAATCCCAGACCCTTCATAGTTCTTGACAGTTTGGGAGATGATGATGAGATGGTGACAGAGACATGGCTTTCTGGAAGATGAAGGTCAAAGGCTCCCACAGGACAGGATGAAGAGAGAAAGAAGACTTCCAAGGATCCAGTAGCAAGTGCCCTCACCCAAATTGGGGGTAGGTAATGGACTCCCACTGTCCTAGCTGTTTGTACTACTTTTCTATTGTTGCATAACAAATTACCATAAACTTAGTGGCTTAAAACAACACAAATTTATTATCTCCGATTTTCTGTAGGTCAAATTTAAGGCACAGTGTGACTGGATTCTCTGCTAAGGCTTGAATCAATGTGTCTTCCAGAGCTGTGGTTCTCATCTGGAGTCAACAACCAGTGACAACACTATATGAGTGAGCTTGCAAGTGACTCCTTTCCTAGTATAGCCACCAAATAACTACAGCTTGGCCAGAACTTTCATGAGATCTGTGAAAGGCTCTGAAGCAAAGGACCCAACTAAGCCACACCCAGACTCCTGACCTACAGAAACTCTGAGATAATAAATTTTGTTGTTCCACACCACTAAGGTTTGGGAAATTGGCTACACAGCAACAGGTAACAAATATGTTGGCTGAAAGCATCAAGAATTGTAAGGCAAAGCTGCAATAGTACATGTGGAGACAAAAAGAGAGATTCCCAGATGCTGCAGGTATGTGGGAGTGATGGAGGTAGCACCAATAGTGAGATAAGGTGCAAAAGATGAAGAACGTTTCTACTGCTTCAGCTGTCCCCTGGAGACTAGCTTCTCCTCCCTGCATACTCCACACTCGTGACCAGAGAGTAACAGTCTCCTTGCAGCTATGGTAATCTCAGAAGTGTGTGTGTGAGCGTGTGTGTGTGTGTGTGTGTGTGTGTGTGTGTGTGTGTTAAGCAACTTGGTCATTTTCCTGTTTAAAAAAAAAAAAAGCACCTGAATTCAAATGATAGGGTTTGGGGAAAACTTGCAGTGGAGTCCAAACAGCATAGCTGTGTTGGAAGCTGTGCAGCCAGCTGTGGTCACTGTCCATTTCTGGGGCCCCATTACCCTAATGACCCTAATACGTGTGCAACATTTGCCAAGAGAGACCATATTCTATACGATAAAACTAGTCTTTATAAACAAAAATATTCAAGTCATTCAAAATATATTCCTTCCACAAAGTGGAATTAAATTAGAAGTGAATTATAGAAATATATGTGGAAACTCTGAAATAATTTGAACACCACGTAACAATCTTCTAAAAAGCCATGGATCAAGAAGTAATTAAAAGGAAAATTAGAACACAATTTTGAAAAAATCTAAATGGAAACATATCAAATATGTGGAATACTGCTAAAGCAGTTCTTAACAGAGGAATTTATAGCACTATATGCCTACATTTGAAAAGAAGAAATGTACCAAATCAAAGATCTCAGTTTTTTCCCTTAAGAACCAGAAAAGGAAGAGCAAATTAAATCTAAATAAGCAGATGAAAAGAAAAAATAAAGAAGGAGAGCAGAAACCAATGAACTAGAAAAGAGAAAAACAACAGAGAAACTCAATGAAACCAGAAGCTACTTCTTTGAGAATATCAATAAAATTAATAAACTACTAGTCAGACTAATTGGAAAAAAGGGAGAGAAAGCACAAATTGCCAATATCAGTAATAAGAGAGGTGGAAGTTCTATAGATTCTACAATAGTAAAAAGAAAATGAGACAATGAATGAACAACTTATTGCCAATAAATACACCTACTTGGGTGAAATAGACAAATTCCTTAAATGACTTACAGTACTAAAGCACAGTCAAAAAGAAATAGATCGTCTGTACAGTCCTATGTTAATTAAACAAATTGAATTTGTAGTTTAAAAAACTTTCCAAAAAGAAAGTTCCAGGCCCAGGTGGCTTCACTGGAGAATTCTACCAAATATTCAAGTGGGAAATAACAGGAACTCAACACAAAATTTCCTATAACATTGAAGAGGACAGAATAATTCACAACTCATTCTCAGAAAACAGCATTACTCCAAAACCAGACAAAGACATTACAAGAAATAAAGAGTGCAGACCAGTATCTCACAGAGTTTCAAATATACTATACAAAATTTAAGCAAAATGAGTCATTAACATAAAAAGGAAAATACAACGTGATCAAGTCAGTTTTATCCCAGGAATGCAAGATTGGTTTTACATTTAAAATCAATCAATCAATGTAAATCACTCTATTAACAAACTGAAAATATAAAAACCACATGGTCATCTCAATAGATTCAGGAAAAAACCTCAATAATAAGAAAATTAAAAAACTCATTTTCAACTGGGCAAAACAACCATAAAGCCAGTCTATAACCCCACCCAGCAGCAAAGTCAATCATACAGCCCAGCCCAGTTTCTGAAGACAGCCTATGGCCACATCCAGGAAGGGAGCCTAATCAGTGACCCTGCCCAATTGCAGAGCATAGCCCATGGCCCCATGTAGAACATAGTCTCCATCTTCTTGCAACTTTGGGGGTATAGCTAAGGCTCCACCTGACCAGAGAATTTGGCCAGGTGACCTTACCCAAGACAGAAACACATGCAGTGGCCCATTTGATCACAAACCCAGTCTGTGGACCCTCCCAACTTTTGGGCATAGCCTGTAGCCCTGTATAATTACAGAGGACAGCCTGAGACCCAGTCTGACCGTGAAGCGCAGCCTGTGGCCCCACCTGAACACAAAACCTAGCTAGCAGCAACATTTGGTTGGGGAACACAACGTGATGCCCCACCTGGCTAGGAGTAATTGAGGATCAGAGCCTGCAGCCCTGGTCTATTGTATAACGCAGTAGTAGCACCACCCTGATAGTGACACAGTATGACCCTACCCCATCAGAGGTAATTGCAAAGGCCACATAGTGGCCCCACTTGACCATAGAACACAGCCAGTAGCCCCACCCAACCAGGGAGCCCACTTAGTAGCCCCACTTAAACGTGGAGCCCAGCCAGCAGGCCCACCCAACCACAGAACCCAGCCAGTGGCACCACAGATCATGGGCACCAGCCTCACCCAACTAAAGACCCCAAGAGCATGCCCCACCTATGTGTTGACACTACCAGCTATCCCCAAGCAGAGCTGACTGGTGAAAGTCTTGCTTTGCTAAAAGGAACCTATAAAGTTTGGAAGAGGAGACCACTTACTCAGATGTACAGGTAGAAATGCAAGAATACACCGCATCAAATATATGGTGATGGAAGGAGAACTGACTCTGGGTGGTGAACACACAATGGGATTTATAGCTGATGTGATACAGAATTGTACACCTGAAATCTATGTAACTTTACTAACAATTGTCACCCCAATAAACTTTAAATAAATAAATAAATAAATAATTTTAAAAAAGGAATACAAGGACCACAAAAAAATCACATAAACATGATACCACTGAAGGAAAATAATAAAGCTCCAATAACTGACCCTAAAGAAATGAAGATCTATGGACTGTATGACAAATAATTCAGAATGATCTTCTTAAAGTGTCCAGTGAACTACAAAAACACGAAGACATACAGCTAAGCAAAATTAGGAAGGTGAGAAGTTCAACAAGAAATAGAAACCACCCGAAAACAAACAAATAAACAACAACAACAAATAAAAAACACAGACATCCCAGAGCTGAAGAATACAATGACTAAAGAATCCTATAGAGTGCTTCATCAGCAGACTTAACTAACTAGATGAGAAAACAGTGAACTCAAAGACAGATCATTTGAAATTGTTTAGTCAGAGGGGCAAAAAAGAGTAAAGAAAGCATATACGACTTATGAGACACCAACTTAAGAATCAATATACACATTATGGGAATCCTGAAAGAAGAGAAAGGGAAAGAAAGTCTATTTAGAGAAAAAAATGAATGAAAACTTTACAAACACGAGGAGAGAAATGGACATTCAGATTCATTAGGCTCAAAAAACCCCAAATACGCTGAATTCAAAAAGGACTACACAAAGACACGTTACAATTAAATAGTCAAGAGTCAGAGAAGGAAGGAGGGAGGGAAGGAGGGAGAGATAATTTTAAAAGAAGCAAAAGAAAGGAAACATGTCATATACAAGGAACCCTCCCCATAACTATCAGCGAATTTCTCAACAGAAAGTTTGCAGGCAAAGCAAAAGTGGGACAATATATTCAAAATATTGAAAGAAAAAAACTGTCAACAATTATTATACCCTGCAAAGCTGTCCTTCAGAATTGAAGGAGAAATAAAGGCTTTCCCTAACAAACAAAAGCTGAGGGAGTTCATCACCACTAGACCTGCCTTACAAGAATTGTTAAAGGACATTTTATAAGCTGTAATAAAAGGATGATATTAATAATTAATATCATAAACCCATATGAGTGTATAAAACTTATCAGTAAAGGAAAATATATAGTCAAAGTCAGATTCTCTAAAATTGTAATGGTGGTGACTAAATCACAATTCTAGTTTAAAAATTAAAAAACACATATTGAAAATAACTATAACTACAATAATTTGTAATTGGATAGATGGTATTAAAATATGTAAATTGTAAATCAATAATATAAAATGTGAGGAATAGATACATAAAAGCATAAAGTTTCTCTATGCTATCAAAGTTAAATCATCAACTTAAAATGGGGCGTTACAATTATAACATATTTTATGTAAGCATCATGGTAACTGTAAAGGAAAAACCTGTAGTAGATACACAAAAGTCTATGATAAAGGAGTCAAAGCATACCTTACAAAACTCAGTAAATCACAAGGAAGACAATGAAAAAGAAAGCAAAAAACCACAAAACATAATTACTTTAAATGTATACAGATTAAACTCTCCAATCAAAAGAGATAGAATGGCTGAATGAAAAAACAAAACAAAACAAGATCCAACAATATGCTGCCTACTGGAAACTCACTTTAGCTTTAAGGACACACATAGACTGAGAGTGAAATGATTGAAAAAGATATTCTAAGCAAATGGCATGCCAAAGAGGCAGATAACTATACGTATATCAGACAAAATAGACTTTTAATTGAAAATGGGCATAAGAGACAAAGGTCAACATATAATGCTATAATGGTCAAGTCAAGAAGATATTGCAATAATAAACATGTATGCATCCAACATTGAAGAACCTAAACATATAAGCAAATACAAACAGAATAAAAAATAAACAGCAATACAGTAATAATTGGGGACTCTAATACCTCACTCTCAACAATAGGTATATCAGTCAGGTGAGAATCAACTTAGGAAACAATGGATCTGAACAACACTATGGATTGAATAAATGAACTTAATAAACATACACAGAACATTCCACCCAACAACAGAACATTCTTCTCAAATGTACGCAAAATATTTTCTAGGACTGAGCACATATTAGGAGACAAAATGAGTCTCAACAAATCCCAGAAGATAGTAAATACAAAAGTATCTTTCCAACTACAATAGTATTAAGATACCTGAGAGATCCACACATTTGTACATTGAAAGTGAGCATATTGGAACATGTAGGGAAGGTAGGACAGGGAGAAGGACAGGAACTTTGTCCATAGACATGGCTACTCAGCCACTTTGGCTGAGCCCTCAGCACCAGCAAACTCAGTAGTGATGGAGGAATCCGGGTGCAGACCCCACACCAGGACTGGCAGAGCCTAAGAGGGGCACTTGAGAATCCACCTTCCTTCCCTGATTATGCTCAAAGTCTGGTCGCAACAGCAGAGATATGTCTATGGAATCCACCAGTGTTAGTGGCCACAGGGAATCAGGTATCAGTGTGGTGGGGTCATGAACCTGGCTTCCCTCCCATCTGCCACATACTCCCACCATGGTAGTAGTTCTTTGAGATCTGGGCAACTCAGACACAGCAGGGGCACCCACCACCCTGGACAGCGACTCCCATGACCACAACAATGTTTCACCCACTGCGACCCCGGAGGTGCAAGTAGCAGATAAGAGAAACAAAAACTTGTGCTATAGCACCATCTACAGGGAAACAAAGAAAGACTTCTAAATATCAACATGCTGAATTAAAATCAAAATGGTACCTAAATAAGAAAGGTGTTCACTACTTCAAACGAAGCAACAGAGGAACAACCCATCAAACACCATACATAACCAACATAACATGGTAACACTGAATGAAAATGACAAGTATCCAGAAACCAAACTCAAAGTCATGGAAGACTGTGATCGAAACGATAGAGAATTCAAAGTTCAATTATATAACAAGAAAACTCAGAAAGACAAACCAATGAGCTCAGGAATAAAATTACTGAACAGAAGGAGTACTTTACGAAAAATATTGAAACTATAAAAAAAACAGAAATTCTGAAGCTGAAGAACTCAATAAATGAGATGAAGAATGCTTTAGAAAGCAGGAAAATTGAGTAGACCATATAGAAGAGAGAATTAGCAAGCTTGAAAATAGAAATCTGGAAATGATTCAGGAGAAAAAGGAGAAAGAACTAAGATTTTTTTTTTTTTTTTTAATGAAAGAACTCTGTAAGAACTCTCTAACTCCATTAGAAAGCTCAATACAAAGATAATGGGTATCCCAGAAGGAGAAGAGAGAGAGAAGGACACAGAGAGCCTATTCAAAGAAATAATTGATAAGACCTTCCCAAACCTAGGGTAGGAACTGGAGATTCAAGGACAAAAAGCTAACAGAACACCTAATTATCTCGATGCAAAATGACCTTCTCCAAGACAATATTACAATTGTCAAAAGTTAATGGTGGGACTTATGGTCAAGATGGTGGAGTAGATAAATGCTGAGCTCACTTCCTCTCATGACCACATCAAAATTATAAGGTGTGATCAAACAATATGATGGATGTTTAAATTTAAAAAAATTATTACAGTAAATGACACATTATCGTTAATCCCCCTCAAAATACTCCGTCTTTCTTCGAACACACTTATGTCATCGTTCTTACCACTTTCTGAAACAGTTCTGGAAGTCCTCTTTCATGAGGACTTAGGGTTGTTTGAAGAGACTTCATTGTCAGTACATGTTTGTTTAAAACAAGTACCGTGTTTCCCCGAAAATAAGACCGAGTTTTATATTAAGGTTTGCTTCAAAAGATGCATTAGGGCTTATGTTCAGGGGATGTCATCCTGAGAAATCATGCTAGGGCTTATTTTCCGGTTAGGTCTTATTTTCGGGGAAACACAGTATGTGGCCAGGATGCGAGGACATTTCACTATAGTAGCATAACCAAATGGTCAACATGCAATGTAGGAGCTCCATCTGTGAAAAGAGAAAGAAATCTTTGTCTCAAAGTTTTGTATGATAAAATCACCTTTTTACCATTGCCAAAAACTTGTTGACTTTTTCCAAAAGAGGCTCATGATGTAAGAATTCTTTGATGACTTCAGTCTACACAGAACAAGCAAAACCAAAAGGAAAGGAGGAACTGGCTACATTGAAAGATGCCTTCCATTTCATCCACTTGTGAAATGAATGAGTGTGACAAAGGTGCCAATTCCTCAGTCACTGCCTCAAATATTTAAAAGAAATATCAACTATTCTATTTGACAAGGAAAATGTATTATAGATTTTTTCCCTTTGTTGCAGTCCACAAACCAGTTCTAGCATGGTTTACTGAAGTTTATGCGAAATAAGTGGAGCTTTCTTTCATTCAGCAAGATGGTGAGAAATCTCAAGGACGCCTCAAGAAAGGGGTTCTGTAAAATGGCACACTTACATTTAGAAATGTGCCAAGTTTTTCAATTGGAGCTTTCTTACTAGGAAAAATTCCAAATCCTGAGATGCATTTTCAGGACAGACGAGTGAGATGCACTTTCATTTTGCCTGACTTCCTGTTTGCATTCACAAGAATGCTTCCACACAAATAAAACCACTGTGGCCTATGTGTCCTAGCGAGTTCAAAGACACACATGAAACCACGTAATTCCTGTTCTTTCACTTATTTCTATGGATAACAAAGTTTTGGCGCTACTAAAGTCTTATAGTTCATTGCAAACATTTAATATGGAAGGAAATGATTAATATCAACTAGAGGATAATGAAAAATATAACTTTTTATCAGAATTCATGAGCCCCGTGAAGCTCAGGGGACACTAGGCTCCAAGTTAATAAAAGTTGCTCAGGAAGGTAAGGTACTATAAAAAAATCTGATACTTATATGCATAAAATCGGTCCATAAACGGTCCTAAAAAGGTTTATTGGAAATTTTTATATCCATTGTGACCATTCATCTGAAGCATCATAATAATAGCAATATTGTGAATGAAGCCTGAATTTTAGTGACATTGATCTGTGCTTGAACCTTCACTGTGCTCCTTGCTGGACACGTGAGCACCAGGGTGTTGTGAGGGCTCCACGAGATGACCTAAGTGGAAGTGGCTAGCCCTGTGTGTGGCACATGGCAAGCAGTCAATAAATATTAGTTTTGTTCTTTCCTTCCCCGCTCTTCCCACCAGCAATCGGAGGTGTGAAGGGCAAGATGTGTGCTCCAGGAGATTTCCCTGGTGCCCACAAGTAGGTGGGGGCCTCTCCACCAGAGTTTTTAAAGGATCATTGTCTCTCACTCCAATCTCCATATACAGTCTGGAAACCCATTGCTGCCCCTGAGAACCCAGGAACAAAGCAAACCGATCCCTGACTCTATGCCAAGGTCATTCGCCCAAAACAAAGGGCAGCATTTGAAGTTTAAGGAGACTGCTCATCTGTGGTATCACCAAGATCTCAGCCACCCTTGAGGCAAGAGAGACCATGAACACAAGGATATAATGTTCTGCTTTCATCTCCACAAAGCGGGGCAGATGGCATCTGGGCAGAGTGGATGGCCTTCTGGGCATGGGAGTGCATTCGTTTGGCTGCTGTGCCCCACTGACTCCGTATCAGTGGGATCATGGATAGTGGTATCGTGTGATTGATGCCTTCCTTCCTTCATTCATTCATTCACTCCTTCATGCAGTCATCATATGTTCAGCAGATCACCTGTGCCAAGCAGAGTGCTAGGTCAGGATAATAGAACTTGGTACCCATTCTCATGATTTACATCACAGAACCATACAATGTTAAAGTTGTAAACAATCATAAAAATGGTGGAAATCTCACATCACAGATAAATGGCTTGGTAAAAACTCCATGAGTTACACAGTAATCAACCACAGGGCTCCAGACTCCCAGGAAAATGCTCTATTATACCACACTGTCTCTGTTAATAGGTTCTAATACCTATTCTCTCCTACTTCATGCTAAATGAAGAAATTGTTTTTAAGAGAAATTTTCATCCATGAGTTACTGTGGTAGGATGGGGAGTGGGTCAGAGAACCCCAATACTTGGTGGAGTTGCAAAATTCCACAATCCTAACTGGAAACAATCCAGTAGAAAAAAGATTTAAAACTCATTGGGCCTTTCAGAAAGTATCCCCTGAGTCAAGGGGAACCTTAAAGGAAGAATACAAACTGTGGAAACCCATTGCAGTTTAACCTAGGCTGTCTGTTTCTTTGGCTATGATTCTAGGGTCACTCTCTTTAAACAGACAAAACAGGTGACAAATGAAAATACCCCAATAGCTTTTAAACCCCAGCATGAAAGGCTCAAGGGATTGCCTTGTTGATATGCCTTTGGAAAGTCCTGAAAAATTCCATCCACTTTTTAACATCTTCTTTGGAAATATGGCAGAGTAGAGAAGAGACTTCATAATCTTGCTCTCCATGCTAGAATCAATTCTTCTCAGAGGAACCAATTCCCTCATGTCTAGGGCTTCTGGCTGTCAGGCAAAGCTGGGCTCCATGCTCTGGTTGGTCATAGAAAAAAAAAAAATTGTAAATTTTGTGGCATTTCAGGTAAGACCCAATTTCACACAATCTATGTCCGCTGTCTAAAAATGTCAGACTTGATATGTTTTAATGAACATACTGTTTCTACAACTAAAGAACACGTCATTGAATCAGTTCAGTATAGAAGATCCAAGAGTCTCTAGCCCAAGTACCATCAGCCCACTGACAGGTTTAGGAGATTTCGAATAGCAGGGTTGGTCACAGTTTCCCAGGGCTTTACCCAGGGTGAACCTGAACTGAGTTAAGTTTTGTAGAGATCGATACCTAAACCATAGACAAAACTGGCCATATTCACAATATAAATTTGCTAAAGCTCAAGTTGTGTGATAATTCTAGGAGGGATTTCACAGCCCTACAAATGTAACAGTACTTGGCCTTGGAGGACAGATTTCTAGCAAAGTGAAAGAGTTCCGGGCTGAGAATCAGGAGTTCTAGGTTGAAGGTCCAGTTTGGTCAGAGATTATACATCTTTTCATCTCTTTCACTCTCCTGTTTCTCATCCATAAAGCGAGGAACTAAGTGAGATTGTCTGATTTATTCATCACTTTGGTCTCACACATGAAACTGTGTGTGGCACATAAAACTCTCAATAAATATTTATTCAATGTATGAATAAATCTCCAAGAGGCATGGGGTCAAGGTGGTTAAAAGGGTGACCTCTAGAATTAGAAAGTCTTACACTATCAATCACTAGATATATGATCTTGGGTAAGATACTGGACCTCACCAAGACCCAGTTTCTCCTGTGGGAAATTGGAACAAGAATAATAATATCACAACTATAATCATAATTACTACGATGACTATATAAAAACAAAGTTAGCTTAATGTAAACGCCAGCATTTATTAGTTATCATTATTCTCGGCTGTGGGGTGGACAAGAGAATGAACTTGAGCTCCGGGTGGAAACCTTGCATGATTGGTTCCCTTAGGCATGCCCATAGGGCATCCCTGCCCTGTGATGAAGATTTCCTCCGTGTAGCCGAAAGCCCTGTGCTGGTAGCTCCTGGTTTTTTTCTTCCTGTGCAAGGGACTTGTACGTCAAGATGGACAAATACCTCTTGTTGGTCGTCTCCCTCCTCTGCTTCTTTGAGGGTAAGTCACATTCCTGAGTAAGCTCCAGAGAGAAGGTCTTGCGAGCCCCAGGAAACTCCACACGGGCAGTAGGTACGCATGCAGGATTGGGCCTTGACTACGTTTATAAGGGAGGGGACACTAGCCTTCAGAATTCTCCCTTGGCCTTCCTGGCCAACCTTTCTGACCTTTCAGCATTCTGCCGTTCCCTGTCAGGGGCTCCAGCCACTCTAGCTGCCCCTTCACACTGCTTCTACACTCTGTCCCTACCATTCCCCATAATCTAAAATCCTAACAAGATTTTCCCTGGGACACCCTTTCCACTTATAAATCTGTATGCCATTTCCCGAAGCAGCTGGTCACTCTGTAATTAATCATTTTGTAGCTTATTTTAGTGCTGGACAAGGGCTTCTGAAACCCTTATCAGGGACTTTATATTGAAACAAGTGTTACTTTCCTTTCTCATGTAGGTGCACAGAGAGAGGTGTTTTTTTTTAAAAAATTAAACCTATATTTTGGTTAGCTCACCCCACAGTACCACGTACAGTGTCACTGACCATGTTATCATACATGAGTCCTCCACAAAGAGTCAGTTTGAAATTCAAAATAGAGTATGTCACCTAACAATATCTCAGCAGCAAATGTCAGAAATCCCATCACAGTAACACTAGCTTTGGTAAAATATTTTAAAGCGTCCACCCCCCCATGATCACACTCCTGTCCATCTACAGTGCTGCCAAGTAGGCCAGGCCAATATTAATAAAACCATTTTTAAGCTGGAAAAATCAATGCCATGGAGGCTAAATCTTTGTTCAGTTACCCAGGTTAAAGGGCTTAAGTTGGGACAGAATCCTTTTATTCTCACAGTGGCATTTCTCTGGAATGTGGAATTGGTGAGAGCTCCAACCGCTTAATACCTGATACCCCACCACCAGCTCTTCATCCACCCTTCACCCCTCACCCCTCACCCAGGCCTCACACATTCAGCTCCTTCTAAGTCCATATGTTCCCTACCTCACACCAGCTCTATGCTCTCCAGCAGTGACACCCCTGAGGTGCATCACGTGCCATCTTCTCACGAAGACAGAGCGCTGTAGAAGAGGCTTTGGTGTTTGTGTTGCTCAGGAGAATGAGACATGCATGATGTTAAAGATTTACAGGGGTAAGTTAGAGGGCCCGGGGGTGCTGTGAGATTCTTAGTGAATTCTTAGGAGAGTACTGCAGCAAGTTCATATCTCAGATGAAGGCCAATCCGGGAGAGGAACCAAAGTGCTGAATGCCTCTGGCATGGGTTTCGGTACATGCAGACAAAAGAGTATTTGGGAAGATGAGACAGGAGGGAGATGGTGGGAATTCTATATTCCCAATAAAACTGATCAAACTGACTCTACCTCGGAAGACATGATGCACTAGTTGCTCATCTTCTAGCAGGAAAAGAAATGAAGCAGCTCTCCAAAGAGTGGAGGGCTGTCAGGGCCCTCAGGCAAACAACCCCTGTAGGGGCCAGTGATTTCTACACCTCCTGCCTGGGTCCTCTTGGGAAGTCTGAGCTGGGAAGCCATCCTTAATCCTACCCTGATGCCTAATTACATTTTCAATGACTGGACTGGTGCCAGGTTTGACTTGTCTTTAGAGAACTAAGATCATTGGCTTATTTTCTATGGTTTCTTCTTATTACAGATTCTATTCTCCAGTTATCATATTTGCTGTGTCAGAAATTCTGCAGAGACTTGACATTTCATCTCAACAATCAGACTTATGTTCACAAATGCTGCAACCATAATTACTGTAACTTCAAAATCTAACATATTTGCCCTCCTGGGGTCTCACTGTAGAATGTTATTGATGTTTCTCCCCCTTCACACTCTGCCTGCCCTTGTTTCCTGCCCACTCCATCCTGGAAGTCTCTCTCTCTCTCTCTCTCTCTCTCTCTCTCTCTCTCTCTCTCTCTCTCTCATTCCGGGCAATCCTTCCTGGTGCCTGCAGCTTGGTTTCTGTCTCAGGCAGATGATAATGATTCTCAACAACAGGTTTCTCCCATTGTAGGAATTGGCACATCCACACCCCAAGCAGCCTGCCCGAGAGGCCCAGTACAGTAACATTCAAAACAAGACCCTGTGGTTAGCTTAGGTAGTTGAGGTAAACGGAACTCCCTCAGCTGAAAATGCACAAACATTTATTCTTATATAACACTCCCATTATCATTACTATAATTAAGCAGAAATAGCAACGCATTGGATGGTGGACTCGAGATTTTCCTCTGTGGACACAAAGTTATTTTCCCCAGTGGACAGTGTCCACTACAAAGAACATCTCTATACAATGTTAATAGGAAACAACAAATAAGGGATTTCCTGCTGCTGTAACATTCACGGCTTACACATGGCCACTTCTAGGCCTGTCAAGATGTACACTCCATATATATCACAACTCTTCTTTTTTCGCTTTCCACTCCTAATCTTTCTCTACTCCACCCTCCTTTGCCATAAACCTCCCCAGCACCCACACCATTGCTATACAAATTCTCCCTCTTCTGAATACCCGTCACTTCAGGGATCCTTTTCTTGACATTGTCCTAATGAACCATTTCTGTTTATCTAATTTGCCCCAGTATGTTATAAATCACAGCAAGACTGGCCAATGAAACTTTATTACATTTAACTGAACAACAAGTAAAGGTGATGGAATTTTTCTTGTCACGTTTTAAGTATAGAGTTTGATGTGATTTGACCAATGTATAAATCTATATAACCGGTATTCCAATTAAAATATAGAACATTTCCATCACTCTAGTCAGTTTCTTCATGTAACCAGCCACCCCCAAAGGTATTATTCTAACTTCTATCACAGTAGAATAATTTTACCTGTTCTTAAAGTTATTATAAATAAAATTATAAAGCACTCTCTTGGGAGTCTGGTTTCGATCACCATAATATTTTAAAGATTCTTGCGTGCTTTTGCTTATACCCAAGGTATTCTTCTTTCCACTATATACATATACTACAATTTATTAAATTAATTCTCTTACTGAGGGACATTGAGTTGTTTCCAGGTTTGGGCTATTGCGAATAAGCTACTATGGATATTCTTGTGGAAGACTTTCGGTGTACATACACCCTCGTTTCTCTTGGGTAGGTAACTAAAAGCAAAACTTAGGAGTCATAAGGTAGGCGTCATAACGTAATTTAAATGAAACTGCCAAATAGTTTGCCACAGTGGTGGCACTGATTTATAATCATACCAGTACTCTACAAGAGTTCCAGTGACTCTACCACTTTCCATCACCAGTTACTAGCAGTCATTTAAATGGCTGTATAGGGAATCTTGCATTTTCCTGATAATTAATGGAGTGTAGCCATTTTTTATGCCCCAGGTTAGAAAATAATTCATCTATGTTTTTTTCTGATGTTTATATGCATCAAAATTACCATTCATATTTTCAATTTGGAATTTATCTTTGTAAAAAATTGATCCCATTAAATCTATTTCCATATGGCTATCCAATTAGCCCAACAATATTTAGTTAAAAGTTTATATTTTTCTCAACTAATTTGAGATGGCTCTTTCATAATACACTGAATTTCCATTAGTTCTTAACACTAATTCTGGGTTCTCTACTTAGTTAAATTTTCTACCATTACCTCTACCTCACAACACACACACACACACACACACACAAAACAAATGTAAACTGGATTGTAGGCTTAATGTGAAAAGTAAAACAATAATGTTTCTAGAAGAAAATATAATGTGCATTTATAATTTCGGAATGGGCAAAGGTTACTTAACCATGATCAAAAAGCAAAACGATTTTTAAAAATCATGAATTCAACTTCATTAAATTAACAATGTCTGTTCATCTAATACATTACTAAGAGAGTGAAAGACTTTCAGAAGTTAGTTGTAATACTTATATCTTACATAGAACTTGTTTCCAGAACATAAAAATAATTCTTACAGCCTTTCTAGACAAACAAATACTGAGGCAATTTATCACCACTAGCACTGAGGTGCAAGAAATGCTTAAAGAAGGTATTCAAGCTCATTTATGAAATGAAATGATGCAATCAATGACATAAAAACATACAAAAATATATAATACATTGATACAGGTAAATATAGTCAGACTAGAGAACTCTAATAGGATAGTGTGTTAATCATTTAAATGTAGTATAAAGGTCAAAGGAGAAAACATTAAATATAATTGTAGCTACGATAATTTGTTTAAAAACACATAATATAAAAAAGGTAAATAATGATATAAAAAATACCAAAATTTCTGGGATGCTGCAAAAGCAGTTGTGACAGGAAGCTCACAGTGATAAATGCCTATATTAAGAGACTAGATAGATCTTAAATAACCTAATTTGCACCTCAAAAAAAAAAATAGTAAAAGAAGAACAAAGTGAGCCCAAAGACAGCAGGAGCAAGGAAACAACAAAGATCAGAGTGGAAATAAATAGAAACAGTAAGAACAATTTTAAAAAATCAACGAAACTAAAAGCTGGATTTTCAAATAAACAAAATGGACAAACCGTCAGCTAGACGAACTAAGAAAAAAAAGAGAAGATTCAAATAATAAAATCAGAAATAAAAGAGGGGACGTTACAACTGATAACAAAAAAATAATAAGGCTCACAAGAGGCTACTAAGAACAAGTAGATACCAATAGGTTAACCTTGAAGAAATGGATCGATTCCTAAAAACATACAACCTACCAAGGCTGAATCAGGAAGAACTAGAAAATCTGCACAGACCAAAAATAAGTAAGGAGATTAAATTGGTAATCAAAAACCTCCCAACACAGAAAACCCTAGGACCAGATGGCTTCACTGGCAAATCGTACCTAACCTTTAAAGAAGAATTAACACCAATCCTTCTCAAATTTTTCAAAAAATTAAAGAGAAAGAAACACTTTCAAACTCATTTTACAAGATGAGCTTTACCCTGATACCAAAGCCAGATAAGGACACTACAGAACAGAAAACTATAGACCAATATCCCTGATAAATATAGAGGCAGAACTTCTCGGCAAAATATTAGCAAACCAAATTCAATGACACATTTTATTTTTATTTTTTCAGTTAGTTTCCATGTAAATTTTAAATTATGTGATCATATCCTGGGGCTGCCAAAAAAAATGTACGTATACACATGACTTGTATTCATCTTTTGTTATCAGTATATATTTAGTTTTACAATTTTAATAGTTTTTTCCTTTCTTAAAGTGTGTATACACTTTTTTGGCACCCTCTGTATATTTATATCTTCCTCTCTATATATCTAATATATACATGTATGTATATGATTTTTTTGCTTTAATTCTTCTTCACTTAATGTTATAAATGTGATTCTATGTAATTTTTTGACATTCAATATTATTAGTTTCAGGTGTACAGTATAGTGGTTAGACATTTACCCTATTTTGACATGTATTTTGCCACTTTTTTGCCCAAATTTGTGAGTGAAAAATAAGGATGCACATTATATACATGGGTAGCACTAATTCCGTATCTATAGAAATGTTTTTAATTATTTTATTTATGCTTATGAGTTAAAAATGTAACTCTAGAAATCAATAACAATATCCATATGCAAAACAATACCCTGGAAAACGATAATTGATTTTGTTGAACTTACGACAAACTTGCAACAACAAAGAGTTCTTGGCCTTCTATGATGAGTAACTAGCAAAAATTTGTTACCGGTACATAAAATTTCTTGTACCGTGTATCTGTTCTTGTGTTTTGTAATTATTTATTACATAAAATTTCTTGTTCCATAATATGTTAAAAAATAAATGCTAAAATTCCTGTACAATATAACAAAAGTACCTAAATGTAAACAAATAAAAGTTTGAATCAAAAAATTAAAACAAAAGATTTTTTCCCCCTGAAAGTTTGGACCAAAAATGTGGGTATGCATTATACATGGCAAAATACTATATATAATTTATGACGTGATTCTCCCAATTAGTCTAGAACCCACCTGGCACGATGCATAGTTGTTACTGTATTATCGACTATATTCTCTAGGTTGTACTTTACATCCCTGTGACCAATTTGTACTTCATAATCATTTCAGCTTTTTCACCTCACCCCACAACACCCCTCCCATCTGGCAACCATCAATTTGTTCTCTGCATTTATGAGCCTGTCTCTGTTCTGTCTGTTCATTTATTTTGTTCTTTAGATTCCACATATAAGTGAGATCATATGGTATTTGTCTTTCTCTGTTTGACTTATTTCACTTAGCATAATAACCTCTAGGTCCATCCATATTATGTGAAATGATAAGATTTCTTTCTTTTTTATGCCTGAGTAATATTCCCACATTCCTTTATCCAATCGTCTTTTGATGGGCATTTGAGTGTGGAATATCACATTTATTGATGTGCATATGTTGAACCATCCTTGCTTCCTAGAAGTAAATCCTATTTGGTCACAATGTATCATCTTTTTATGTGTGGTTCATATATATATAAAATGGGGTATTACTTGGCCATAAAAAAATCTTGACAACCAGTACATATATAAGTCCCAGAGATCTAATGCACAAATAGTGATTATAGGCAACAATAGTGTATTATAAACTTCAATATTGCTAAGAGATTAGATCTTAATTTTTCAGAATGGTCATTATCAATAAATCAACAAACAACAAGTGTTGGCGAGGATGTGGAGAAAACAGAACTGTAGTGCAACTGCTGGTGGGACTGTAAATTGGTGCAGCCACTATGGTAAATGGTTTGAAGTTTCCTCAAAAAATTAAACTACCATATGACCCTGCAATTACATACAGTTCTGGGTATTTATCTGAAGAAATCCAAAATACTAATTTGAAAAGATATACGAGTATGCATCCCTTTGCTCAATGTCTCAATCTGTCCCCTTCTTGCTATCTCTGGCTATTATTATCCTAGCCTAAGCCACCACCATCTTCCACCTGGAATACTGTAACTACCTCCCGTTTTTACTTTATGTATTAATATAATCTTGCCGTCCCCAAATCCATTCTGCTCAATGCAGCCAAAATGAAATTTCAAACACAAACCTGAGTATGTCACACCACACATCCCAATTCTCACTTGAGTTTCTACTATTCTTAGGATACAGATCAAATCTTTTGCCTTCGCCTACATGGCCTACATGATTTGGCCCTTGCCTACCTCTCCAGTCTCATCTCTACCCTCCATTTGTTGGTCTTCTTTCAATTTATTGAATCTTCCAAGCTTCCATCCCCATAGGCCTTTCCATATGCTTTTCCCTCTGCCTAAAAACTCCTTTCACCCTCATATCTCCCCTTCACATCCTCTTCCCCACTTATCCTAAATTTAGCTCTTGGTTCAGTGACATTATGTCAAATCTCCGTATTATTAGATGTTTTCACTGGGGCATTTGTCTCTCCTTAACACTGAAAACAATTGTAATTTTACAATAATTTGATTGATCAATGTCAATTTCTCCTATCAAATTGGAAGCTTCAGGTCAGCGATAGTAGTTTTTTATTCCTCATCAAATCACTAAGACATGGCACAGTACCTAATGTGGTATTCAATAAATATTTGCTGAATAAATTATCAAATACCATTTAAAATAAAAAAGAAATGAGGATTAAGCAAAACAACTGGAATTGACTACTAAGAAGTTTGGTGACCCTTGAAAGAACAGTTTGAATATACTGCGGAGGGCAGAATCCAGAACTCAGGGACTGAAGGAACTGAGCAATAATAGAGACGAGAAATTGGACTAGAGACTAACAGGAGTGGGCATCAGTGTCAAGCACAATTGTGTGTGTTTGTTTTCATTTTGCTTTTCTTTATGCTGTTGTTGTTTCCCCGTTTGAGGAAGACATAAAGAAAGAATTGAAAATGTTACAAATAGGATTAGTCAGTTAAGAGAGGACTACAGTTGAAGGAGTTTGAAAATGTCAACAAAGGGTTGAGGTAGGCAGATATCTCATAAAGGAGTGGCTAACTTAAGCATAACAGTATAAACAGTGGAAAGGAATATTTGAATGCATAGATAAAGATGCTGATGGGTTTAGTAAAGCAGCTAAACCTAATTAGGACAAGCATCTACATAGAAAAGAGTTGTGTTACAACCAAAAGGTAAGGAAGCCATGTTAAACTACATCACTTAGATATAATCAGCAAAATTCAAATTATGGGAAGGAAACTTCATAGGACTAACAATATGGTTCTTTCAACAAAGAAATTGCAAGGGAAAAAAATGAAGGAGTAACTTATAAAATAGAATAAACTTGGGGCGGCCAGATAACTCAGTTGGTTAGAGCATGGTGCTCTAAACAACAAGGTTGCCGGTTCGATCCCCACATGGCCTCTATGAGCTGCCCCCTCCACATCTAGATTGAAACAACTACTTGACTTGGAGCTGATAGGTCCTGGAAAAACACACTTAAATAAATTTTAAAAAGTTTTAAAATAAAATAAACTTAAAAGACATAGCAACCATTCACAACATGTGGACTTGATTGGATCCAGGTTCAAACAAGCAAAAAGAAAAAAAAGAGAGAGACAAGTAGAAAACTGAACACTGAATATTTGATGATATTAATGAAATACATTATATCTTTTGGGTGTGATAATTGTATTGTGGTTTTGCTTTTAAAAGATCCTTTTTAAGAAATCATACTGAAATATTTATAGATTTCAGATGTCTAATATTTGCTTCAAAACAATACAAGAGGAAGTACGTGGATAGTGATATAAAAGCAACAAGATGAGTCATGAGTTAATAATTGTTGGAGCTGGGCATTGAGTTCACGAGTCTTCATGAGCTCCAATATATACATTTTTTTCATAAGTTTGCAATTTTCCTTAATAAATTAAAGAAGCAATTTGGTTTTCAAGAATAGGATTTTCTTCTGTATACAGTGGTACCTAGGTTTTCTAACGTAATCCATTCCAGAAGACCGAGTTCTGAAAAGTTCGAAAACTGAGGCATGGTTTCCCCATAGACAGTAATGCAAAATGGAGTAATCCGTTCCAGACCTTTAAAATCAACCCCTAAAACTGCAAATTTAACATGAATTTTACTACCTAATGATACCATAGATCCGTAAAATTTACGGCATTCGCAAACCAAAATGTTCATCAACTGAGATGTTTGAAAACCAAGGTACCACTATACTGTATTTTAGATGACTTTGATGAAAACTTCTTGACCTGGGTTTAGTGGATTTCAGGGAACCATGAAGATTATTAAATCAGATCTAGGACTGAGTTGAACACAAGATACCACTTGAAATATGACAGGAGATAGATCCTTTGTTGCCCATTAAAGGTTTTCAAAGATCAAATTTTAACATAAAGCATAACAAGAAACAGATGGGGAGGGTGGTAGGAATATGTTGAATGACCAAATCAGTAGGTAAGAAAAATGAGTATGTTTACTTTCGTTAATAAGACAAACCGATTGGAGATTCAACACCAAAGAAAAGGTCAAGCAGACATAAGATGACCAAGCCTGAACACGGGATATTTGTTCATGAGGAAAGAAAAGACTGTGTGCACTAACGTGTTGTTGGGATATTGCAGGTCTAGGGACAGGGTCATTCAAATTTTTACAACTTCTGCCATCTTCACTGTTGATTTCTTTTTTCTTCCCCCCCAACAAGCCCCAAATACCTTAGAGGTAATGCAAAGGCCCTGAGACAAGGGGGCGGGGGAGAATAAGAGGTAATATAAAGCATTTGGAGGAAAAGCATTAAACATTATTTTCTCCCTCTCATTAAATCCTGTGTTTAATAAACAGTATAAATTAGTCAACTAGCACCTGCGTATTTGTGTGAGGACTTGAAGACAGTTGTTCAAGAAAGGGATAGGCTATCGAGTTGTGGAGACCTCTACCCTTTTTCTTTTTTAGGTCTCATTCTCAGCAATTCCAAAACACTAGACCTTTTTTCTCAGGTACATATACAAATATTTTAAGACTAAATGAAGGGAGTAGACGGGAGCATTCCGCAGGAACGCCGTAACTGGGTGGATGTTCCAGCAAGGAAGTCCGTTTGAGAGTAACGTCAGTGGGGCTGGAGACACAGTGGGGCTTGGTCAGATCAGAAAGCCTGCGAGGCTCGGAAAATCCTCCATGCGCGTCCTGGCCTTCACAAAAAACCCGCGTGTCAAACCCGCGCCAACTGGCTGACGCGCAGAGGCAGATCGGGATCAAAGCTCCCACCGCGCCGAGAACCCTCGCGACGCCACCGAGCCTGCAGCGGCCCGGAGTCAAGAAAATGGAGACATTCCTTGCGGGGGACTGAACGCTAAGACAGCCTCTCCAAACGCCCAGGTACCACGCCGCTAACCGAAGCTTGGGAGTCCTTCCCTCCGCGTCTGGTCTGCCTGGTTACTCAGCAACCGTTACAGGTTAGCGCTGGAGCGCCGCTGGGTTCCGACGTTTCCCTGTCCCCGCCCCAAATCCCGGGCTTCCTCCCGCTGGAGGGAAAGGCCAAGAGAAAATATGAACCAATCAGAATGCACACGTGAAAGGCCTTTACAACAAGGACCAATAGAAGGGCTAGGGGAGGGGCCGAAGGCTCCGGTTGGTTCTCGTGGTTTAAACCTCCGCGTCCCGACAGTTAAGGCTCTGTTGTCGAGTGGGAGGGCAGTGCGCCTGCGCAAGCTGCGGGATGTCTGTCTGTCGGGCTGCGGGGCGGAACTCCTAGCCTGGCTGCGAGCGGACCTTGGCGTGGCGGGTAAGCAGGGCAGGCTGGGAGAGGTGGAGCGGGTCCCCGAGGGACGTCCCCCGGGTCGCCTCGCTGCGGGGGAGAGATCGGGGCTGAGTACGCGGAACTGGTTTCCCGGACTGGGTGCGCGCAGTCCCAAGCCCCGACTTCCCGACGGCCCGGGTTCGCGGCTTCCTCAGGCGTGCGTGTAGACTATGCTCCGGCCCGGGGAGGTCCGAGCCTCGGAGGTCACAGTGGCCGCGGCTCAGTGAGGTGGACGCATCTGGGGAGGGGGGCGCAGCGAGGGAGCTGTCCTCCTCCGAGGCCGCGAGCGTCACAGACATACGACAGCCACGCTCAGGCCAGATGATGCTGCCGCTGGTCTTGTAAAGGGACAGTCTTACTCTCGGGTCACGCCTTTTGTGAACTTCTGGCTGTAACCGTGCGAGAAGCTCTTTCCCTGATGAGGTAGGATAGTGTGTGAAATTGAAGGACCCTACAGCCCTACCCTAGAATGAAAGTAAACCTTTTTTTTCTGATTATAAAGATTATACAATTTCATTGTTTTTAGAAATAAATCCAAGCAATATTAAGTACGTATAAAGAATTTAAGGAAGAAAATACTCGAAATCCCATCAGACACAGATAACCATGAAAAAAAACACCACCGCAGTTCACATTTGGGTTTACTGCAGTTATGAATATATGTTCACATGATTATACTTAATAAAATGTATTTATTTTTATAGAATTGTATATTTTGAATATAATAAAGCATATTTATTTAATAAGCAGATTATGCCTTATCCAGTCATATTTTAGGAATATTTAGAATAGCGTAGTAGTGGTTATTCGTACATATATATGTTTGCATTCTTGTTCAGTTTATCGCCTTGGAATAATTCCAGGAAGTGGATGATGGCTTAGAAATTATGGTACAATTTAAATTGATTCATGATGCCAAACTGCCCTGTAGAAAATTTGATACCTCCTCTCCACCCTACCCTTGTACACACAGTGTAAGCTTGCTCAGTTCTTTACACACTGACCAGCACTGGGTATTGAAAAATCTTACCAGTATAAAAGGATAATGTTTTTATTTGCATTAATAATGATATTAAACATCTTTTTTATTAGTTATTATTTGGTAACCATCATCTTGTTTCCTTCTTATTCTGCTGGTGTACCTTTTAATTTTTTTATTATTTATTTATTTATTTATTTATTTATTTATTTTTACCTTTTTATTTTAATAGCTTTCTAAGAATTTGAATTAGTGATTTTGAACCTTTTGTAAGTATTTTCCCTAAATTTGTTGTCTCTTTTGATTATGGCTCTTTTTTAGGGTGTTTTTTTCTTTGTTCTAATATTGTGGTTCTCTGAACTGCATGTTTACCTCCCCAGAGGTAGAGTTATTTGTTGTAACACTGCAGTAGCCTCCATGTAACATGCATAATCTAACTACTGAACCAGCCTTCCCCTTCCGCCCTCAGAATCCTTTCACTTGAAAATAGCTAAACCTGGGACACTGAATCACTTAAGATTTTTGAAGAGAAGTACTATTGGGTATTTTGGTTAATATTGTCTGTCTGTATTTACAAAATATAAGCTGTTCTAGCCTCTATATGAAAGTTTCCTCCTAAGTAAAGACAAAGGATTATCAGGTCTTTGTATTAAAAAGAAAGAACTGACAGTTACCTGTGGACCTTACTAAAGTTTAGATTTTATTAGTTGCAAACACCTATCCTCATATGTTCAAGAAAAAATAAAAAGGGAATGTGCTGTAATTTAAATGTAAATAAAATAACATGTTAATCACTGTATAGTGTAGTACACATAGTATATATATTACACAAAAGAATCTTTTTGGGCTTTAGTGTTCGAACTCCTCTGTCCCTACTTTATTCTATGTGCATCTTTTTAATAGGTAGGTTTGTTTTGCATGAAAATAGAAATGAATGGTGTAATACTGATCACAAAGCTCCATTTATATATTGATTTGTACATCACATATATAGTTACATATACATTATGTATATTACATATGTAACATATATTATGTATATGCCTATATATGTATGTATATAAAATCACATTTAAAGTTCACAATCTATTGAAATAATTCAATTTTTTCAATGAAGAAAGTAAGATCTAAGCCCTTCTTTACTTCTAACATTTATTTAGTCCCTACCATGGGTCAGACTTTGGAATTTATGCAAACATTACCTTAGATAACTAATTTTGCAAAGTTGGGATTTCTCACTTGCTTCATGTGTGATGATTGTCCTGAGTTTTTTCTGTGGTAACTACCAAAAATAATGTCACTAAATGCTTATTCTAGATTTGATAGTATAATCTAGTTAAACTTGCAAGGATTTTTCTTAATGTCTAAGCCCCTGCTCCTCTACTTATTTGCTTCTATAGACTCTCCCAAGCTTAGCTTTTCGTCCTATGAATCATTTCTTTAGAGTTGATTTTTTAAAAAATGACTGATTTCTTAAATCTGTTGTTTTCTAGGCTTTTCTTTAACTCGAAAACTAATGTCATTGAAGATACATGGAGATAAGGTAGGAAGTTGAAAAAAATAAAATGCTTTAATTTGTCCTTATATGTTTAAGTGAGGCTATTCTATGCTCAATGGTTACATTAAAAACAAAAGGGTCTTTACATCAAAATTAAACAAGAAAGCACTATTTTAAGAACACTCAGGGCATTGTGAAATGTTGGCAGATCAGGTCCCAAAATTCAATGACGTGATTCAAAATCCAGAAGGTCTGGATGCTACAATGGTCATTTAGAATAAGTCTTAGTTATTTTTTACCACTATTTCACACCTAAAATGGGGATCTTCTCTGGTTCCTATTCTGCTATAATGTATAGGCTATTAGTGTCTTCATATCTTCAATACAAGGTCACTTCACTTTTCTTAAACTATTACACCCTAAACCTAGAACTCTTCCAGTGAAGTCTTGTATCTGTAGCCCACCCACTACTAAATTTCTATAGCACTTATAATTGTACAGCATGTTTACTATTTATATGTTAGTATTATTTCTAATTGTTACATATGTTAGTTATATTTCAGCTGGCAGTTTGAGGATATAAACTGTATTTATATACTGTTTTCAACATAGGAACAAACGATTTGTTGGTTGGTAAATAAAACTTTGGATCTTGTAAACATAGGTCTAATTACATCGTAATTATGGGTAAGTAAGACACTGCAATGATGAGAATTGTTATTACTGATGCAGAAGATCTGACTTCATTTACTTGATGTTTATCTTAATTGCTATAAAGGATAATGTATTATTTAGGAGAACTTTGAACTCTTTTGAATAAGTCTTGATGTTTGTAAGCAATATTTTCAGGGCTACTTATCGACTTTGAGAACAAGCAAAGCCCCACCTCATTTTCCTGTCTCCATGTCTCACAGATGTGCTTTAAATCTGAAACCTAGGAGTTACCCTAAAAGTCCCCTTACTTTTTAACCACGCGTTCATTTACTCACGAAGTCCGCTGCTTCTCCTTTCTTAATCTCAAATTCATCTACTTCTGTTCCCTTTACTACTAATCAAGTCTAGGCCATCATCAATTTCCTTGACGACGCCAACAGCATCCTAATTGGTCCCGCTGTCTTGCCCTCTTCCAATCCACAGTATACTCAGAGCAATATTTTTGCTACAATTCTGGCTTTCAATTTTTTTTCAGTGGTGCCTCAAGATAAAATCTAAGCTTTTTTAGGAAGGCCTACAAGGCTGTACAGAAATGACCTTTGCTTACCTTTCTAAACTATGCTCTTGTCACTCTCAAGACATACTACCATATTTATAGTTACCTGAATACAAATGCAGCAATCTTTAACCCTTTATACAAACTGCTTCTCTGCCTTAAGCACCCAGAGCTCTGTTTCTTGTCCCCACTTCAGCTGGCTCCCACTTGTTGTACAAGATTTAGCTTGGATATCTCTTTATAAGAGCTTTCCTTAAACCACTAGGCCAGGGGTTGGTAATCTGCATGGCCTTTTTTTATATGGCCCATGAGCTAAGAATGTTTTCATATGTGTAAAAGGCTGTTACAAAAAATAATATATGCAGCGGAGACCATCTGTGGCTCGCATAGCACTAGACTGATAAGCTTTTTAAGAGATGCTGTGCCTTACTCAGCTCACCGTCAGGTAGTATTTTACCTGGCACTAAACCAATTTATCAAATATTTAACTGCAAAAAATAGTAACAACAAATTAGATGTTTGCAGGCTTTAATGAACTTGAACACAAGGCACAGGTTTCCAGGTGAATGTAAATACATCTCCATTTCACATTTGCTTTTTGCTTTTTCCATCTCTAAATCCTTTTGGACAGGAATGAGAGAATGTTTGATCTCTTGTTCAAGCAAGAACTTCCTTAATAGGGCCTATGGTCTTTTTGGTTTTGTTTGTTTTGGTTTTTTTTAAGAGCTGATCATCTGGATTTCTAGGACTTGCAGTAAATATTGTATTTCCTTTCTGACCATCTACCATTAGCTCGTTGTTGCCTCCTTGATCCTGGCAAGTTTTCTGTGGTTAAACGATGCTTTTCATTTAGGTATCAACACAGACTCTCTTTGTTGGTTTCTCCAAAATAGTATTTTCTTCCTCTGGTGTGTCATTACAGTCCCTTTTGGCTTTTGTTTGTTCCTCATGTGGCTGTTCGATGCGTCCCCTACGTACAAAATGCTGGATCCGGGATTCTAATCCATGGCATTTCGGACGATCCATTAGGGGCTTATATGTGCGTACTTTCACTCCTTCTACAAAGGCACTTGTCTGCTTTATGACAGAGGGCTTAACATTTCTCCAGTCTATCTCTCCATCCATCTTAGGTCCTGTAATATATACAATCAAGCATTACATATATACTTTACCACAATAGAATCACCTCCAAAGTTTATATAAGTCTACCTCCCCCTGTAACCCTGTATAACTTTGGTTCTGGTAAATAATTTCATCCGTGGATTTCCCTGTCATACCTGTCCCACAGGGTCCTGCAACAGAGTCGAGTCCTTGCAGCATACTATACAACATGTGAGTCTTAACAGCTTGATTAGCCCACTGTTGTTGTAGGTGGGTAACGTTGAACTCATGAACTTCCCGGTCATAGATCCACTTGATACTTTCAAACTTACAGTCATACAAGACTAGAGGAAATTCTACAGCCATACTAGAAAGAGAGACGAAACAGAGTATGAGCATACACAGTAGCCATCCAACAGTTCTTTAAAAAATAGGGTTAGTTGGGTTAAAAGGAGGAGAAAAACTTTTATGTCAATATTAGGTATCTTACAGCTAGGACGAAAATATAACACCATCCCTAACCTTGCAAAACATTATAACTAAAAAAAAAAGACCACTGATGAACTGGTTAGGCTTGATCTACAGCAGGATAAACATCAGTGGTAACAAGTCACCTAAAAGTGAGTTGACCTGGCTCCATTATATGGCTATAAAATTAAAAAGAGCTGGTGGTGTTTTTTTCAAACTTGTCAATTTTGTATAGTATGAAGTAAAAACTTACATTTTTACGGCTTCGGAATGAATTATTGGTCTATCTGACTTCAGCCTGCTTGCAAAAGAAAAGTCAACTCTTCTTCCTGCCTTTCCTACCATTTCAGAAACTGAAAATTAGGAAAAATTCCAAAGTATAGTATGATTACTCCATAATACAAAGCGAGCAAGATTTAATATGAATAGTTTGAATGCTGACTGTTTAACTTCAGCAGAACCTAACAATAACACCTCTGAACATAAATTCAAGGGGGGTAATGTAGAAATGAACGTGCTTTTATTTAAGCGGCCTGGCCCAAACACCTATTTCTTATTAGATAGAATTGTGAGAGAACAAAATTCAAAGATAGCACTCCCTCCGACATGTTCATAACATTCTACAAGTTAGACTAAAAGCTTCATGAAGACAAAATCAGTTACTTACTTACTCAGACAATTATGGGGAGAGAAAGATACATTAGAATATAATTTAAAATAAACTAAGGGCAATAGCTGTTTTGTTATTTTGGTTTTTGTTTGATTTTACCTGTATTGAGGTTTCTGGGGATTCTTCTCTATGTTTAGCAGTTCATCGATAATCTCTGGCTTCTCCATTCCTTGGCCAATTAGAAAAAGGATAGCCATCATACAACGGACTTGATGATAAAGGAACGCCTGGCCAATCACTTCAAACTGACATAACTGGAAAGGTTCTTGCCATCTCTCCTCTGCCAGACTCTGGCCCACTAGCTGTATTTGAGCAGACAGAATAGTCCTCTGAAAATTAATCACTCCGTTGGCTACATCCATTTTACATAAGTTCCTAAAATCATGTGTGCCGATGTACTTCTGAGCTGCACGGTTCATGGTTACAATATCTAAGTCAGCCCGAGGGAAAAAATAGTGGTAAGTCCGCTCAAGACAGCTGAACCTAGCACTAAAGCTAGGTTCTACAGGGGCCCACGCCAGTACCCGGATGTCTGGAGGGAGCACCCGATTGAGAATGTGGGTATAACGGATCTCTTTAGCAGCGCTGTTGACTTCATCTTTTAGATTAAAATCCTCTGAATCCCTGCCCTTTGGGAAGTGAGAACGAAGGTCAAGAGAAATCACCTGTGGAATCAGAGAAAGATACTGTGTTTTAGATACAAATAATCTGAATCCTCAGTATGTATATCTAAAATATTGCTTGCTTTGAGAAACAGTGTAGTGTAGGGGCCCTTACCTGTCCAAAGGCGCTAACTCCTTTATCTGTTCGCCCACACCGGTGATAGTTGGATGTCTGTCTGCTTTCTATTAGTCGGGTCTTGGTTAGAGCCTCAAACAGTTTCTCTTCAATGGTATTGTTTGTGTTTTCCTGACTGGCAAAGCCCTGGTATCCCCAGCCCAGATAGGCTATCTTTAGGGCTACATGTCTTCGACCATGAGCACTGAAATCAAATGCACGCTTAGCTTTTCCAGCTCCTGAAGAATTTTCTCTAACATTTGAGTCCTTGCTGTTGGCTTGTTTTTTTTTAAGTCTTTGTACCTCTTGCTCCAGTTCTTGTACTCTTTTTAGGAGTTTCTCAGTCTGGATTCTGTCTGTGTCGTTTTCAGCCATGGTAAGACAACCCCAGAAATAAACGAATCATATGGGTCCACACTACCTGAAGAGAGTAAAAATATACAATTTCAGTGCTGATTCCTTTGGACATGTCCGTATCTTTCCTTTATGTTCAACTAGTATAATATCTAAGATTTAATTTAATGCCTAAAGGACAGACTTTTGCTTCTGCCCAGGGATATAAGCATTAGCTTAATTATTATGGGTTGACGAGCCACAGAATTTATTCTTTTCCATCCCGTGTGGCCAATTCGCAGGGAAACGGAAAATAGTTATATATTCAGCTAGCATTGTTAAGATTTAAGTAGTCAGAATTTAGGGAAAATGACTGTAGATTTCATATCTCTCTTCATTATCTTAGATGATTAAGGACTGATGTTACTGATAGTTTTTCCCTAAATCATTTCCTTTTGACTTCTCATTACATTTGTCCATTCTTTTTTTTTTAATTAAAGTTTATTGGGGTGACAATTGTTAGTAAAGTTACATAGATTTCAGGTGTACAATTCTGTATTACATCATCTATAAATCCCATTGTGTGTTCACCACCCAGAGTCAGTTCTCTTTCCATCACCATATATTTGATTCCTTTACCCTCATCTACCACCCCCCACCCCCTTACGCTCTGGTAACCACTATACTATTGTGTGTCTATGAGTTTTTGTTTCTCATTTGTTTGTCTTGTTTTTTGTTGTTTTTTGTTCATATTCTACATATCAATGAAATCATATGGTTTTCTGCTTTTTCTATCTGACTTATTTCGCTTAGCATTATAATCTCAAGATCCATCCATGTTGTCACAAATGTTCCTATATCATCTTTCCTTACTGACAAATAGTATTCCATTGTGTATATATACTACAACTTCTTTATCCATTCATCTATCGAAGGACATTTTGGTTGTTTCCATGTCTTGGTATACAATCTTTCTAATCATAAGATCTGTTTATATGGAACGTATACAACTACTGTGAGTTTCTGTTGCTTTCCAGTATTTCAGATAAAATTAGTGGCTGGTATGTTCTGTCATCTAACACTCAATTCTGTCTTAAAGGTGGTATCATAGAAGCTAGCCTGATTGAAGAAATTTGTCAATGATTGTATTATAGTGGAAGCAGAATCTGGAGTCAAGATTTTCCCACTTTAAGCAGTTCTGATGGCAGAAGGAAGGTAATTAAGCATCATGATCCTTTTTAAAGTCAAATTTAATGCATGTTCTGATAAAAGATTTCTGTACCTCTAGCAGCTAGAAGAATCAGTTTGGATAATGTCATTTAGATGTCACTGTTGAAATTCAGACATATTTCAATACATTCAGGACAACTGTACTATATCCTTAATGTACTAGACATTTATGGGACAGTACAATCTATGACTGATGGTTACTTTAGTAATAGAAGATCATCTCCACATCTGCTCTAAGGCTGACGATGTTATCTAAGTCTAAGTAGCTCATTTAGTTTTTTGCCCTTTGAGTTTCTATATCTATGATATTTTATAAGTTTAAATTTAGGGGCCACTGGTTGGCTCATTTGGTTAAAGCGGTGCTCTTAACAACAAGGTTGCAGGTTCGATCCCTGCATGGACCACTATGAGCTGCGCCCTCCACAACTAGATTGAAACTACTTGACCTGGAGCTGATGGGTCCTGGAAAAACATACTTAACTAAATTAAAAAGTTTTTAAAAAAGTTTAAATTTAAAACATGAAACCATAAAAGTACTAGAAGAAAACATGTAATAACTTTCTTAAAATCTTGGTGTGGGAAAGGCATTTATAAGTCAAACACCACTGAAACAAGTTTCTACCAGCAAAAGAGAAAATCAGCAGAAGGTAAACAACAAACTGAGAAGAAAAAAATTAATGATGGTAAAGGGCTAATGATGGTATATATGTATTTCATGAATATATAAATCAGATTTAACATAAAGATCCATAAGAAGAAGTCCAACAGCCTGAGAGGTTAAGTGGAGAAAGAACAAGCATTTTATACAAAGGGGGAACAAAAGCTTATGAATGTATGAAAAGATGCTCAATTTTACTGTTTAAATAAATGCTAATTTATATGAAAACTATTTTTTACCAAACTGACTGCAAAGACTATAAAGTTTGATAGTACACCACTTTGGAAAAGGGATGGAGAAACAAGCTCTGTAATACACTATTGGTACAACTTCTTTAGAGGCCATTTGGTAACAGCTATCAAAATTGAGCACACATACCTTTTGACTCACCTGTTTCATTTCTAGAAATTTAAATACATATATGTTTGCACAAGTATGTAGAAATTTACATGATATTCATTGTAACATTTATTTTCTAACAAGAGACTGTAAGACTAAATTAAGTCAGTCATGGACTAGCTGAAAATTATAGTATATCCATACATTAGAATCCTTTGCAACTTTAAACAAAATGAAGTCTGCATGTGCTAATGTAGCTGGATCACCAGGACTATTTTTAAGGCTCAGAAGAGTTGTATAATATGATCCTTCATGGTATAAAACATGTGCATATGAATATGGAAAATTACTGGAGAAATTTTAAGAAACTGCCTTTGGGAGTGAAACTTGGTGGGAGGATGGGGGGAAATCCTTAAAATAACCATGTGCATGTATTTGTTTTTCAGTTTAAAAAGAAAAATGGTAGGGACACAGGAAATAGTGGGCAGTAGATACCTATCTTAGATCCAATGGGGAAACTAGCATCGAGTATTTGGCTGATTGATTTGGGTACTAAAAGTTATTTCATTGACAGTGTACTGGGATGACAGATTTAGCTTGGCACTGAAGGTGCACTAAAATTATGTAAGCATAAGAATGTATGCATGCATGTTACTGCTTTTGTGAGGGTTTTTGGGATTAAATCACTCTTATGGTTAAAAGCAAGGATTCTGAAGCCGACTGCCTGAGTTCGAATTCCAGCCCCACACTTAAGAATTGTGTAACCTTGGGCTAAGTTATTTCACCTCTGTATGCCTCATGTTACTCATCTGTGAAAAAGAAATAATCAGAGTACCTACTCCATAGTCGTGAGGATTATATGAATTAATGTAAAGCACAGAGAACAATGCTGGATACATAGTGTCCCTCTAAGCACAATGTACTTAAAGTTAAGCATTACGCCTGGTATCGCATTGTGCAGTCTCAAGCTTTCCTTATGCCAAAACTCACCTATCCTGTCCCAGGAGCTACTAAAGGTGGCGAGAACTACCAGGCAGTAGAAAGTGGGAGTGAATAAAAAGAATAGAAATGAAAGCAGGTAATAGATTCTCGAGAGCTGAATTAATGCCCCTCCAAACTGTTCCCATACTACCTTGTACTAACCTGTATTTTATTATATAACTGTTGTATTATGATTGCCTTGGCTGTTCTTTCTTCATTTGACTGCTATCAAAGCAGCGAATGAACAATTTATGAGCTGGGAACTTATTATCAGAAAACTGATCAGTGCTTTCTCTTGCAGAAGGTCCTACAGTGTAGGGAAAGCAATGGAGGAACTCATGGAACCTGGTGAACAAAAATGGGCCACTATGGATCCAGAAGGACGAATGTTAGCGGCTGCTACAGCTTTCACTCGTATCTGTGCAGGGCAGGGTGAGGGAGATGTCAGGCGAGAAGCACGGTCTACCCAGTATGATCCCTACAGCAAAGCTTCAGTAACCCCAGGAAAGCGACCTGCTCTTCCTGTGCAGCTGCAGTACCCACATGCGGAAAGTAATGTCACTTCAGAAACAGTCTCAGAGGCCTCCCAAAGACTCCGAAAGCCTGTGATGAAGAGAAAGGTGCTGCGTAGGAAGCCAGATGGGGAAGTGTTAGTGACGGATGAATCAATTGTCAGTGAATCAGAGTCTGGTACAGAAAGTGATATGGATCTTTGGGACTTAAGACAAAAGTTGATGAATCTGCAGTTCGAGGAAGAAAGGGAATCTGCTGTTGACATTTCAGAAAAGTTTAATCTACCACATGAATATCAAGGAATTTATCAAGATCAGCTCCTTTCCTATCTGCGAAGAGAAGGAATGGACCCTCCAGCTTATGAACAAGACCTGATTGTTGCCAGCCGACCCAAGTCCTTTATTCTCCCAAGGCTGGACCAGTTAAATCGAAACCGGGGCAAGATAGACCGGGTAGCCCGCTATTTTGAGTATAAACGAGACTGGGACTCAATACGGTTACCTGGTGAAGATCATAGGAAGGAACTGCGCTGGGGTATCCGAGAGCAGATGCTTTCTCGAGCAGAACCCCAGTCCAAGCCTCAGCACATATATGTTCCAAACAATTATCTAGTACCAACTGAGAAGAAAAGATACGCCCTTCGTTGGGGTGTTCGTTGTGACCTTGCAAATGGTGTCATGCCCAAGAAGCTTCCTTTCCCTCTTTCTCCTTCTTAAGTCTTTTTACCTGTCTCTCCTTTCACAGGATTGTTTGGGATAACCTGGTTCTTTATATCTTTCCTTTTATTTAAATAGAAACAACTAACTTGAAAACCCATGTAACATTATAGAATAAGGACTTCACCCGTCTTTGGTCTCTCCTAGGTATATCACACTGGTATCAGATTCCACTTAACTGCCAAACTACCACTCAAATCCAACAATGCAAGAAAAATCATGCCAGAGAAAAACAGACCTGGTCTTTCTCTACTTGTCAGTTTAGTAAGCAAAGTCAGGTAGCACTGTTTTTGTTCTATAATCTTTTTACCTTTGGCCAATGAGGGTTGCTGTTTTTATTAGTGTGTTTTTAAAGCTGCTGGGCGTTAAGCTTATCCATTAAAGAATTTTGGAAATTTGTGGACTTGCTCTTATTTTTACTTACATACTACCCAAAGTTAGGTGATCTCAAACCTGGGTTATGATTCTGGTTCCAGTTGTACTCCCCATCATACTCTCACCACCCAGATAATGAGAGCCAAAGGGCAGGAACAAAACCTGCCTTTACACAACACAATCCTAAAGGAAAGAAGAACAGCACAGATAACAGGTAACAGCACAGATATCCTCCATTACTAAAGAGATATAGTAAATCCAGATAACTGTGTTAAATGCTTTTTAATAGATGCTCAGTAACACTATATGACATACAGGGTTCTAACCCATGTTTTGTTTCAGAATTATTTAACTATATTGCCCTCCAGTTGTTACTTCTAGAATACCCTGCTTTTTATAATTTGCCACTGAGGTTGTCTTCGAAATTATGCCCATCACTTGAAGGCTATTCCCTCTCTGCAAGAGAACTTCAAACTGTTAACATTTGGAACCAGATGCAGACATAAATATCAGAATGTATCTGGCCTATTTGGACACGGACCAGAACACTCATTCTGCTCACCTTAAATTGGATTTCCTTGCTTTCATGCTTCTAATCCAATGAGGAACATCTACAAACTGGAGGTTGTCAGTTTTAACATTTGAAGCCAGAAGAGTGATTGTAGAAACTGTTTGCTTGTTTAAGAAAAAGCAGCTGTATAACAAAAATTAATAACCTTGACCTATCTGCTAAAATACAATTTCTCCGTAATATTTAAGGTAGTATTTAAGCATCATTCATTCACCCAGTTCCATTGCTAGGCATTTTGTCAGGGGAAGAAGTAATCAGTGACTCAAAGATACGTGTAGGATATATTAACTGAAAATATGTAAAAACTGCAAACTATCCAATAATAGTGATTAAATAGAACATAAGTCAGTGGGAATCATGAGACGCTAATGGAAAATGCAAATTAAGTGAAACAAATAGGTTGCAAACAATGCAGTATGATCTCAGTCATACACCTATATACACATGCAAAGCACAAGGAAAGATCAAAACCTAACTTTGGGTAGTGGGATTAAAGGTAGTTTTAATTTTCTTTACACCTATTTTTTTAAAGTTAAAAGCCACATGGCTTTTTTACATGCAAATTACAGCAAAAAAAAAAAAAAACAACACTCCAGTGATTTATCTTCTTTATATGTATCCCAAAGACCAACATTACCAAATCAAAGCCTCCAAACTGATTATCTAGTACAGCCCCTTACGTAATCAAAAAGCCAGTCCAAAGGGGTTAAGCACGGTAATTAAGATTTGTGGCAAGAAGTGGACTCGAGCCCAAGAATCCTGAGTCAGTACAGTGCTTTCTCCAGCACACCTACCCTCCTCAAAGAAGTAGTGGTTCCCAAGCAGACATGGACCACCTGTGGGCCGCTAAATTACCACAAAGACGGAATTCGTGTTTGCGCTAAGCGTCGCCTGGAAACTCTAAACACTAAAACGGCCAACGCGTTTCAATACAATTTTTTTAATGTAAAAGCGGTTTTAGTTTCGAAAGTGTTAGTAACTAGGGGAGTAGCAGAAAGAGCATTCCCATGATAAACTTTGTTTTAAACGGACGAGGGAAAGAGGTAATACCCACAGGGTCAGGAGACACGCGCCTATGATCACTAACGTTGCAAAGCAATCCTCAAGCTGAAAAGCGTCACCACGCCTTCCTCCCACACTACAACTAGGTGGGATCCAGACTTCTACTAGTATTTCCTTTAATGAGCAAACAGAATTCTCACCGAGGCCGCAGAGACTTCACAGCCCAAGGACCCTGTAAGAATCGAATTAAAAAGCAGCTCCTCTTGCTGCGAGTCGCTACCAGGAGTTCCAAGAAGCACCAGACACAATCACAGGGTCTTAGGCGAGGTCCCACTTCCATATACCGGTGCTTTCCTGAAAAGATCAAGGTATGGAAACGGGGCGGAGGAGACAGGGAAACGTCCAGCTGTTTGTCCACTCGCCCGTTCCTCTTTGTAGAACCCAGAAAATAAGCTACCCCCAAAACCCCATACTTAACTTCCGGTCGTCAGCCACGCGGCTTTTCACAAGACAGGAAGCTGTCACTTTGCGTCTCCCGGGCGCGCCCGCGGCCTCATGGGAGTTGTAGTCCACCTTTGTGGGAAATGTAGTTCTAAAACCCGGGGGCAGGCTTGACGCGGAAATCAGTCTAGTGTTTTCCAGTCTGGCCACCGTTTCTCCCCCTAAAACCTGGGTTAGTACAAGGATAAACGGATAACTTCTAGTGCGCTAAAATAATAGAAAAGTAACCTTTCAAAGGTCCGCTACCTTATACGAAAGCTAAGATTAAAGAACCTGGCGCGAATTTATACATCCTTAAATTCGTAGAAAGTTAGCATTGCGAGACAAAAGCATTTACTATTAAAAACCACTTGTAAGGGCTGAAAAGGATTATGATAACCTCAAAACAAACGTTGAGGGGCCTGAGTGACTAACACAGCTGGGAGTCTGGCTTCAGCACCACGGAGAGAGATAATTAGGTTTTTGTAGGTGTTTCCAGAGACTGATCCACATCTCAAGATTCCAGTTAGACAAGTGGAAAAAATCTGGTTCTTTTGTCCAAATTCAGCAGTCAGTAGAAAAAGGAATCTATCCCATATTACACAGTGGAGGTTATACCACAAGGAGCAGTTTTCTCAGGATGCTTTAGCAAGGGGCACACATCAGGATTAAAAATAAAATAAGGCGGTCTGTGGAGGCATCGCAGGCATTTAGGAATAGGGAGAGAAGTTAGAACCTGAACTACTTTACTGCCTCTCCGCATCTTTCGCGTTCGAATTCATTTGTCAGATGAAACGTACCCATTTTGACCCTCCACTTTCCTAGTAATTCGCAGCCTTTCTGACTTCTTATCACGTAGAAACGGAAATTTCCGGGGAAACGCAGGCTCGAGCTAGAAGCGGGGCAGGGGTCCAGCCTGACCACCTGGAGAATTACCTGGGGAGTGGGTGGTGGGATAAGGGATGTAGGACTCGAATCAGTATGAAGACTATGACTGCTCAGAGTCCCAAGTAGCTGCTGGCTTAGCAGAGGTCAGCAGCAGGCAAATGTCCACTGCGACAGCTCCCCTTCCCGGCTTCCAACACCTGGCACGTGGAGGGCTGGCCAAAGTGCAACCTGGCTGATCCGTACAGTTCTCGCGCGGCCCTGACTCCTCCCCCGGACACAACCCACTCCCCAAGCCCTCCCTTCTCCTCCTGACCCCGGTACCGCCCCCTCCGCCCCGGAGCCCCCGCGCCTGCGCTCTGCCGCGGTAGTCGCGGCGCGTGAGCCTGCAGCCTGAGGAAGCCCATTGGCTGCTGGGTGGAGCCGAACCTGCCTCGCGTTGGACGCACGTGCTGGGGCCGGAGCAGCGATCGCAGCCATGGCGTCGTTACTTTGGGGCGGCGACCCGGGGGCAGCGGAGAGCGAGCGGCTGAACAGCCACGTAACCGCCACCGACCGGGAAGGCAGAGGGGCGGGAGCTAGGGCAACACTCCCAGGGGAAATCTGAGGGGGTGAGGTTGTCCAGTAGTGGAGGGGACATGTGGCGTGGCAAGGACTTGGAAGAGGGCCCCGGAAAAGGACACCCCGAGAGAGACAAGACCTTTGGTTTGATAGGACAAAATGAAGACACCTGGAAGTCCCGGGAGGGAAAGCAGCTAGTAGTCGCAACCAGACCCTGAGTTTTCCACTCTCCCAATTTGACCATTGAGTATCGGCTAGTTTCCTTCCATCTACCTACCAGCACACTTTCCTATCCACCATCCCTCGATCGTGTGTGACCACCAAGGACGGCCACATTTAGCCTAGGGGCCTATAAAGAGGAACTGCACGTGCAGGGGCAGCAGAAAGTCTCCTCCAGTTTTAGGATAATTCATACAGGAGACCTGTTCCTGAAAGGAATCCATACATACTGTGTTTCCCCGAAAATAAGACTGGGTCGTACATTAAGATGCGCTCCAAAAGATGCATTAGGGCTTATGTTCAGGGGTCGTCATCCTGAAAAATCATGCTAGGGCTTATTTTCCGGTTAGGTCTTATTTTCAGAGAAACACGGTACTTAACATTGCAAAGGAAACAGTACTCAGGCGGTCTTTCCTGCATCCCTTCCGGCCCCTGTTAGGGATGGTACTGGGCTTCTTGAAGGCTTGCTTCCTAATATTGGTTGAAGTTTGTGTCTTTTAACAGTTTTCAAACCTCATCCACCCCCGGAAGAACCTTGAGGGTATTAAGAATACTAACGTCCCAAACCTCGGTGAGTGCTGTTAGAGTAAAGCAGATTGACCTCAATTAATTAATGATTATTGCTTTCCTCATGTCCTTAGCAACTGAAATACCTTTGGCTCTCTTGGCATTCCAGGCCCTCCACTACCTTCCCAGTCTTTTTACCCACTCCTCCACCGGCTGACCCTGTCAGTGCACATAATAGAGTCGGCCAGAGAGACTGGGATAATACACTTATATTTCTGCTCCATATTTATCTTTACATTTATTGTTTCTCTTCTATTCTTTTAGATGGTTCTATTAATAACACGGAAGAAGATGAAGAAGATGTAGGTAGGAGATAAATTCATTTGCATGTATCTACTAGCATTCTGCTTCAGTTAATCATGACTTTCACAATGTGAGTAAATAATGTAGTCTCAGTTGGAGAAGAACTGTCTTTGCTCCTTTTTTCTTTATGATAAAGATATAGTGAATATCAGAAGAAATACTAAATGAGGGCATATTTCTTTAGAGGAAGTTGAAATGGCATATGCAGGAATGGGTTAAGAATTCAGCTGGCAGGGTAGAATTTCAGCTGGCCAAGGATAAGTTAGGTCTGATGATGATGGATGTAGGCTTGCTCGAAGTTAGAGGTTGGTATAGCAGTAGAACATAAGATATTGGATCCGCAATTAAAAAAAGGAATTCTCAATGCTATGTCATTCTTTCTGGAACCTTCTTTAGAAGAAAAATGAAAGTAGGAGCAGTTGCTTGATATACAACTACTGAATGGGAGGGAGCAACTTATTAGGTGTCATTCAGGGACCCTAGTTTCTGCGCTGCAATACCCCTTTTTTATTCTTGCTTTTCTAGTGGATTTGGCAGCTAATTCACTCTTAAACAAGTTAATCCGGCAGTCCCTGGTAGAATCCAGTCACCTAGTTGAAGTCTTACAAAAGGATCCCAGCTCTCCACTCTACTCAGTTAAAACATTTGAAGAGCTGCGGCTGTGAGTACTTTTACTCTTTTTAGCAGGGGAAAATGCTGAAAAGCATAGCACAGAACAAACTGATCTGCTAATAATAAAAACCGTCAGGATCTATTTTGTGTTCTAATACTCAATATTAAAATGAGATGTGTACATTTTGTGTGCAATTAAAATATAGCTCAAAGAGGAACACTAGGATACCTGCACTGTCCAGCAAATTGAGAACATATTTGATGGTAAAATATTTTAATCTTGCTGTGCTAGGGGGAATAGCTAAGCTTGACACAGCCATATTGCTACTCTCCATAGTAGAATACAGAAACAGGGACATTGATGACTCAAATATCCTCCTCCACCCCCTTTAGATAAGTTATAAGCTTTTACCTTCCTAATTACATTTTGTTTCAAATGGCATTAAAATGAATAACTTTCCCAAATAGGTTTACATTTCCTAGGGATTTATTGACTGACATTAAGGAAATGTATGTTACTGATACAGACTTAATGTAACGGGGGAAAAAATAAAAAATCCCAATGCCCAGACGTTTTCTAAATGGCAGGAGAAGCCTACCTATGATTAAAAATTGGCTGCCAGTAATCTACCGATTAATCTGCCAATTAAGCAAACCCAAAATGTGCATGTCATTGAAGGCGGAAGTGTTCCAGCCCACTTCACTTTATCCTCTTTCTAACATCTATCGTGAGGAAAGAAACATTTACAAATACTGGCTCAGAAGGATGAGGTAGTAGTTTGTCTTCTGCTCCTAGGGAGAACTGATAAGAGAATCACCTAAATAAAATTCTGTGTTCTCTAAAAATAGCTGTTAAAACACCGAAGTTTGTCATTCATTAAAAATAAGTAATAAATCTCACTTAGTTTTCTGCTTATGTGGGAAATAAAACTCTTCCTGCCAAATTGATATACTTCTATCCGATGAGTTTTTCCTTTTTTGCTTGGTTCAACGGAAAATTCAATGTTAGGCTCTTATTCTCCTTAACTTAGGCTTACAGCATAGCTTATTATTTTAGTAGTTCAACTGTACAGGCATGATTGTATATGTTTGGGAGTTGATATATAAATTACGTATTTCTGAATATTACTTTTGAAGCTCAGTTGAAAAGTGGCTTAATTTAGAAATGTACCTTTCAAGTTTATTTCTGAGGTTAGTGACTTATCATAGGCTACAAGTGTTTGATTTTTTTTTTTTTTGACAGAAAAGAAGAGTTACTAAAAGGGATATATGCAATGGGATTTAATAGACCATCCAAAATCCAAGAGATGGCTCTCCCTATGATGCTGGCACATCCGTGAGTTTCCAGGGTAGTGGTATTCCAACTTGGTTATTTTCAGTCTCTTATGTTCAGTTTATATCCAGCCTCTTGTATTCAGTTTATGCCCAGTGGTCTCCTCTTTTCTACAGACCTCAGAATCTCATAGCCCAGAGCCAGTCTGGAACAGGAAAAACAGCTGCTTTTGTCTTAGCAATGCTAAGCAGAGTTAACGCCTTGGAATTGTTCCCACAGGTAAGGAAAGACTGAGAGAGAGATGGGATTGCTTGCAATGCCAGTGATATTTTAGTAATAGGCAATATTGCTTCACGTGATGTGATATTTACAATAGACATTCTTTCATAAAATCATAGCATATTGGGCAGAAGTATGGGACAGTTATTGAGAGCACAGGCTTTATAGTTTGACTAGTTCCAATCCCAGCCTTTCTACTTAACTAGCTGAATGTTTTTGGTGAGGTAGTAAATCTTACCGAGTCTGTTTCCTTGTCTGTAAAGATAAGATCTATAAAGGCATAGATCATAGTTGTTCTCTTCACCCTGAATCCTAATACCCAGCACAGTGCCTGGCTTATAAAAACCACTCATTAAACACTGAATGAAGGAAGGAATGAAGGAAGGAAGGAATGAATACTTGCCTCATAGGATTGTCATGCAGGTTAAATGAAATAGTGTACATTTTTAGCACTGTGCTTGGTATGAAGTGAGCATATGTACCACATGGCTGTAAGATAGAAGACCCTCCAGTCCACCTCATTTAGCAGAGGAGGAACTGAGGCTTAGAGAGGGAAATGTCTCACGTAAGGTCACAGATGTCAGAGAGTGACTGAGCAAGGATGGAACTGTGCTTGCTATGCTCCTAATCTAGCTTCCACTCATGGAAAATATCTGGTAATCGTTCCCTTTCTCCAAACTGTACTCATCCACTTGTTTGACAAGCTGAGAATCTGAGTATCGAGTGTCCTCAGTGCTGTGGGGAAAACAAGGAGCCTGTCAGGAAGCTTACACTCTGATCAACAAGATATGCTGGGGACGTGGATGACTAATGCCAGGCATATGAAATCTTGTATTTTTTAAAACAAGATCAATGAAATGTATATTCAGGGTTTGATATTTCAGGGAAAGCTGTGTTTGAGAAATGTGTGTGAAAACTATTTTTAGCACTTTAGCTATGTTTCCCTGTCCTCTCCCTCACAGAATCTTAATTGAAGCACATAAATGCATTAAACGTCACCAGTTTCTTCCATCCACATCTTCATTCATCAGCAACCACCATTTGTTACGGGGGTGGAAGTAACAGATGAAAGAGTTGGAGGGGGTATTCTGCCAGAGATGTTTAAGGTGGATCGGATCAAGCAGGGATCCGATTCTGAAAACAGGCAGACTTTTCATAGCCGGCAAGAGGTGATGGAGATCACACTCCAGCTACAGTTTGTCTTGCATCCCTCTCTTTTTGATTACCAGCCTCTTTATATCCATGCTTCCCCCACCAAAAAGGCATGACCAGTAACCTGTGTGTCTTCATAACCCTTTAGAGAGGAGTATATAAAAGGTAGCTAGTTCTCCATGCCCCTTCTCCCCTCCCATACTCACCGTTCACCTCAGGTCTGTCAGCTGCTAAATTGTATTCAATTTAAAATATTTTACTCAACCAAAATCTCCAATTTCACTTCTCTGCCTCTCCCTGTACAACTTTTAATTGTATTTCAAATTTGCGTGATGGCTTGTATGAACCTTTTTCCTTCCCCCCTCTTTCTCTGTCTCACAGTGCCTCTGCCTGGCTCCTACTTATGAATTGGCTCTGCAGACCGGCCGTGTGGTTGAACGGATGGGAAAGTTCTGTGTGGATGTTCAAGTGATGTATGCCATTCGAGGGAATCGAAGTATGTACCAGCAAGCCAGTCTTGGCTGATTGTTTAAATCCTGACTCCACCACCAATTGTGTTATATAACACTTTCTCTAAAATGGGGGCTGTATCCTAGAGTTGTTATCAAAATGAAATGAAATGATAAAGCCCTGTGTGCAACACCTGGTACATAATAAAGGCCCTTATTTCCATCGTCTGCCCATCCTGTAAGAGGATGCTTCTGTGTGTGTGTGTGTGTGTGTGTGTGTGTGTGTGTGTGTGTATTTGTACATAAATATATATTTTTTTTCTGAAGCTCAGTTGTTTGGTGCAGAACAGCTTTTACTGTGTAACTTTTTCATTAAAGTATTATGTGTATAGCGGGGGAAGATCTTTAAAACACAGATCAGGAGGTAAAAGTGAAAATTGTTCTTCCTTGTCCTCCAAAAACCTTCTTCCAAAGACAATTACAGTTTTGTTAACAGTCCTTTGTTCTTTGCTTTTTGGGGGGACCTCATACACATACAAATGTACATATATGTATTTGTTTCCTTGGAGTGTTTACAAAAATGGGAGCATTTTTTTCATACTGTTCAAAAACTTACATGTTTTGGACGTCTTGCCATGTCAGTACATACAGCGTGGCTTATTTCTTTTGACTAGCTGCATAATATTCCATAATTTATTTAATGTAACCTATTGATAGACATTTTGGTGGTTTACCGTTTGGGGAAGGTTTATAGAGTTTTCACAACTATGCCAGTATTTCTGTAAGACAGTGGAATTGCTGCAGGGTGGCTTTTTAAATGAATCAGATATGCAGGATATTGTCATGACCATAACCCTAGAAACTCAGGTTTTTATTTCAAAACTGCAAAATAAAAAACCACAATATCCTCAGGGTGTGGGAAAGTCATTAGGAAATGCACTTTTGCTTAACAGTTCTGTTGCATTGCCCTGCATTGTAGGCTGTTTGCATCTGAAGGAGCCCTTCAAACCCTTTTCTCCCTAGTTTCCAGAGGCAGTGACATCACCAAACAAATTATAATTGGCACTCCTGGGACGGTCCTAGATTGGTGTTTCAAGCGAAAATTAATCGATTTGACTAAGATTCGTGTGTTTGTCCTGGATGAAGCAGATGTGATGATTGACACACAAGGATTCTCAGATCAAAGCATTCGTATTCAAAGGTAATCTTCACATTTATCCTTTCTTTCTGGATCTTCTGTCCAGGTGAGAAATTTCATTCGTTTGCTGCTCCTCATTGTCTTTACTGCTTAATTCCACATTTCCTTCACCCTTAAAACAAATTTGGATTTTCAGAATTTCTGGGAGTGGACTTGAGGAATCTGTATAACTTATTTTTAAATAAAATGTTTATACACTTAAATAGGTGTTAAATTCAAAGAGTATTGAAAGACTTGCAATGAAAAACACTAATCCCATGCCCTCTCCCCTAGGAAATACATCTCTGTTGTGATATTAGTCTTCATGTCTTTAAATAATATGCTTATATTGCTATTTCTTTTCTTTTTAAAATATTATATTGGGGAAGAGGAACAGGACTTTATTGGGGAACAGTGTGTATTTCCAGGACTTTTTATTGGGGAACAGTAGTGTGGTTTTCTCAGGACTCATCAGCTCCATCCAAGTCAAGTTGTTGTCCTTTCAGTCTTATTTGTGGAGGGCGCAGCTCAGCTCCAGGTCCAGTTGCCGTTGTTAGTTGCAGGGGGCGCAGCCCACCATCCCTTGTGGGAGTTGAACCGGCAACCTTGTGGTTGAGAGCCCGTGCTCCAACCAGCTGGGCCATCCGGGATCTCAGGGGCAGCTCAGCTCAGGGTGCCGTGTTCAATCTTAGTTGCAGGGGGTGCAGCCCACCATCCCTTGTGGGAGTGAAACCGGCAACCTTGTGGTTGAGAGCCCGCACTCCAACCAACTGAGCCATCTGGCCACCCTGGAGCTCAGCGGTGGCTCACAGACTTCATTCTAGTTGTGGAGGGTGCAGCTCGCTGGCCCATGTGGGAATCCAACTGGCAGCCCTGTTGCCCAGAGCTCACGCGCTAACCAACTGAGCCACCCATCCACCCATCGTACTGCTATTTCTTGATATATAGTCCTTGTCTGCTGACTTCCCATTAGAGGAGGTAGGAATTTGGTTTTTTTATACCACCACCCACTCTCACTTTCCTGTCCCCTCTATCACCTCTCTGTGGTCATAGCATAAGTTTGGTTACCTTAGCAGTCAGTATTGATATCATTATGACATTATCAATATTGTTCACTGCTAAGCAGTGTATTATTAAAATTACATTTTTCTTGTACAGCATTTTCCCCTAGAAGTAATAATTGCCTATTTTCTTTTGATAGTATCACTGTGTAGGGATCTTTAGTTTTTCTCTACCTGTTTCATAGTGTGTGTCATATGTCAGTATCTCCAAATAATCAAATATGGTTTTTAAAAATCCATTGGTTTCTTTTTTTCCTGAAGCTTTTCCAGACTCTGTCTCTCCAGTTTCGACCTGGACTGGTTGGTCCCCAGACTGGCTGCATATCTTTTCATTATAGGTCTTCCTGTCCTCACTTACTGTTTTGAATCTCCTATTTGCTGGGTCCTTTTTTTCTTGGTTTACTGTTGGTTTACACAGTGTGCTGGAGTATGTTCTCTGATGACTTCCTGAAAAAGAATGTATAGGAAGTTCATTCTCTAGCCCCTGCCTGTCTGAAAATGTCTTCATCGTATTCAGTTGGTGGCCTCTTTATTTTGTCGATGGTTTCTTTTGCTGTGCAGAAGCTTTTAAGTTTCATATAGTCCCATTCGTTTATTTTAGCTTTTATTTCCCTTGCCTTTGGAGTCAAATTCATAAAATGCTCTTTGAACCCAAGGTCCATAAGTTTAGTACCTATGTTTTCTTCTATGCAGTTTATTGTGTCAGGTCTTATGCTTAAGTCTTTGATCCATTTTGAATTAACTTTGGTACATGGTGACAGATAGCAGTCCAGTTTCATTCTTTTGCACGTGGCTATCCAATTCTCCCAGCACCATTTATTGAAGAGGCTGTCTTTGCTCCATTGTATGTTTTTAGCTTCTTTGTCAAAAATTATCTGTCCATATTTATGTGGTTTTATTTCTGGGTTCTCAATTCTATTCCATTGGTCTATGTGTCTGTTTTTCTGCCAATACCATGCTGTTTGATTATTGTAGCCATGAAGTACAAGCTAAAGTCAGGGAGTGTGATACCTCCAGTATTGTTCTTTTTTCTTAAGATTGCTTTGGCTATTCGGGGTCTTTTGTGGTTCCAAACAAATCTGATGATTTTTTGTTCTATTTCTTTAAAAAATGCCATTGGGATTTTGATGGGGATTGCATTAAATCTGTATATTGCTTTGGGTAATATGGCCATTTTAACTATGTTGATTCTTCCAATCCATGAGCATGGAATGTCTTTCCATTTCTTTGTGTCTTCTTCAATTTCTTTTAAAAATGTCTTATAGTTTTTAGCATATAGGTCTTTCACATCCTTGGTTAAGTTTATTCCTAGGTATTTTATTCTTTTTGCTGCAATTGCAAAAGAATTGTTTTTTGTATTTCTTTTTCTTAGATTTCATTGTTAGTATATAGGAATGCAATGGACTTTTGTACGTTGATTTTGTAGACGGCAACTTTACTGTATTCGTTGATTGTTTCTAATAGCTTTTTGGTGGAGTCTTTAGGATTTTCTATAGATAGCATCATGTCATCTGCAAAGAGTGACAATTTAACTTTTTGATTCCCAATTTGGATGCCTTTTATTTCTTTCTCTTGCCTGATTGCTCTGGCAAGGACTTCCAACACTATGTTGAAAAGCAGAGGTGATAGGGAACAGCCCTGTCGTGTTCCTAAACATCGTAGAGCAAAGGGCTTCAGTTTTTCACCATTTATTATGTGCTTAGCTGAGGGTTTGTCATATATGGCCTTTAATATGTTAAGGTATTTTCCTTCTATACCTATTTTATTAAGCGTTTTAATCATAAATGGATGTTGTATGTTGTCAAATGCTTTTTCTGCATCAATTGATAGAATCATATGATTTTTGTCCTTTATTTTGTTTATGTGATGTATCACATTGATGGATTTGCGGATGTTGAACCATCCTTGTGCCCCGGGGATGAACCCCACTTGGTCGTGATGAATAATCTTTTTAATGCATTGTTGTATTCGATTTGCTAGAATTTTGTTTAGGATTTTTGCATCTGTATTCATCAGAGATATTGGTCTGTAGTTTTCTTTTTTTGTGTTGTCCTTACCAGGTTTTGGTATCAGGGTAATGTTGGCCTCATAAAATGAGTTAGGGAGTACTGTCTCTTCTTCAATATTTTGGAAGAGTTTGAGCAGGATTGGTATTAGCTCCTCTTTGAAGGTTTGGTAGAATTCACTAGTGAAGCCATCTGGTCCTGGACTTTTGCTTTTGGGAAGGTTTTGGATGACTGATTCAATTTTGTTACTGGTGATCGGTCTGTTTAGATTTTCCAGTTCTTCATGGTTCATCCTAGGAAGGCTATATGTTTGTCCATTTCTTCTAGATTATTGAATTTGGTGGCATATAGCCCTTCAATAGTATTCTTGGATGATCCTTTGTATTTCTGTGGTGTCCATGATAACTTCGCCTTTTTCATTTCTGATTTTGTTAATTAGTGTCTTCTCTCTTTTTATCTTAGTGAGTCTAGCCAAGGGTTTGTTAATTTTGTTAATCTTTCCAAAGAACCAGCTCTTAGTCACATTAATTTTTCTATTGTCTTTTTGTTCTCTATTTCATTTAGTTCTGCTCTAATTTTTGTTATTTCCTTTCTTCTGCTGACCTTGGGTTTCATTTGTTCTTCTTTTTCTAGTTCTTTAAGGTGTAACATGAGGCTATTTATTTGGGAGTTTTCTTGTTTCTTGAGATAGGCCTATAATCATATAAATTTCCCTCTTAAAACTGCTTTCGCTGCATCCCAAAAATTTTGGTAGGATGTATTTTCATTGTCATTTGTTTCTATGTATCTTTTGATCTCTCCTCTAATTTCTTCTTTGATCTGGTCGTTCTTTAAAAGTATGTTGTTTAATCTCCATGTATTTGAGGTTTTTCCTGCTTTCTTTTTGAAGTTTATATCCAATTTCAAAGCCTTGTGATCAGAGAATATGCTTGGTATGATTTCAATCTTCTTAAATTTGCTGAGGCTGATTTTATGTCCCAATATATGGTCTATCCTTGAGAATGTTCCATGTACACTAGAAAAAAATGTATAGTCTGATGTTTTAGGATGAAGTGCTCTATATATGTCAGTTATGTCCATTTCATCTAATGTGTCATTTAGGGCTGCTATTTCGTTATTTATTTTCTGTTTGGATGATCTATCCATAGCTGTCAATGATGTATTTAAGTCCCCTAGTATAATTGTGTTTTGGTCAATTTCTCTCTTTAGTTCTGTTAGTAGTTGCTTGGTATATTTTGATGCTCTCTGATTGGGGGCATAAATATTGATGACTGTTATGTCTCCTTGTTGTATAGTCCCCTTTACCACTATGAAATGTCCATCTTTGTCTCTTGTTATCTTTTTCACCCTGAAGTCTGTTTCATCTGATATCATTATGGCTGCACCTGATTTTCTCTGGGTACCATTTGCTTGGAGTGTCAATTTCCACCCTTTTACTTTGAGTCTATGCTTGTCCTTGTAGCTGAGATGTGTCTCTTGGAGACAGCGTATGGTTGGGTTTAGTTTTTGATCCAATCTGCTACTCTGTGCCTTTTTATTGGTGAGTTCAGTCCATTTACATTTAGGGTGATTATTGATATGTGAGGATTTCCTGTCATGCTATCCTTAGTTTTCTGGTAAGGCTGTGTCTCCATTTTTTCTTTGCCTTTATGTTGTTATCTATTATTTCTGTGTGGTGATATTCTATGATGTTTCCCTCTGTTTCTTCTTTTATTACAATATATATTTCAGTTCTGGATTTTTTTTGAGTGGTTACCCTTAAGTTTATGTAAAAGAAAGTTTGATATTTAGAGTAATCCATTTTCTTTAGCACGCTTACTTTCTCCATTCCCATGTTCTGGTTCAGGCCTTTACTCTCCCTCTTTTTATGTTTTGGTTGCCACAAATTGTCCCTGTTGATGGTGGTCGAATAGCCTCCTTTAGTATTTCTTGTAGTGCAGGTCGTGTATTAGAAAATTCCCTCAGCTTCTGTATGTCTGGAAAGGTCTTTATTCCTCCTTCATATCTAAAGGATATCTTTGCTGGATATATTATTCTTGGCTCATAATTTCTCTCTTTCAATAGTTTGAATATTTGGTTCCACTCCCTCCTGGCTTGTAGAGTTTCTGCTGAAAAATCTGATGATAATCTAATGGGCTTTCCTTTGTAGGTTACCATCTTCTTTTCCCTGGCTGCCTTGAGGATTCTTTCTTTGTCGTTGATTTTAGACAGCTTCAATACAATGTGCCTTGGAGAAGGCCTGTTGGGATTGAGGTAATTAGGTGTTCTATTTGCTTCTTGGATTCGAGGATCCAGTTCTGTCCACAAGTTTGGGAAGTTCTCATTGACAATTTGTTTAAATATATTCTCTGTTCCCTTCTCTCTTTCTTCTCCTTCTGGTATGCCCATTATTCTTATATTGCACTTTCTGATGAAGTCAGAAAGTTCTTGTAGAGTTTTTTCATTTCTTTTAAGTCTCAAGTCTCTTTCTTCTTCCAATCCGTGTAATTTCAGGTTTCTATCTTCTTTCCTTCATCTGGTCAACTCTACTACCTAAGTTGGCTATTTCATTCTTAATTTCTTCTGTTGAGTTCTTAATCTCCAGAAATTCTATTTGGTTCTTTTTAAAAATTTCAATCTCTTTCATAAAATGCTCATGTTGTTCTTTGATTGTGTTTCTGAGTTCATTTAACTGCCTATCTGTGTTTTCTTGCATGTTGTTGAGTTTTTTCAGAACTGCAATCTTGAATTCTCTGTCATTTAAGTCACATATTTCCATATCTTTAAGTTCCTCTTCTGGTTTTCTGGAGACTTTTCACTTTCTTTCTGAGCTGTCTTGTTGCCTTGGTTATTCATGGCAATTACTGATTTATTATTTCTCTTCCTAGACATGTACAGGAGTGGCTTCTGCAACAGGTAGATAGGAAGAGGTCTTTCTTTTGTTTTCCAGTAATTGTTGGTAGAATGTTTTATTTTCTCTCCAACTGCAGCCTTTTTTCTCTCTCTCACACAGTAGTGCTATGTTTTCTCTCCACTATTCCAGCTTCTCATATAATGGGGGATTCCCTGGGAGACGGGCTTCTCCTCTGTTAGTAGTTCACCTGGGTCACAGGGCGCAGTGTCCCGGTGGGTATGCGGAGAGCTTTTGAAGTTCCAAAGCTCTTCCAGCTCCAGATTCAGAGCCCGTATGTTTCAGCAGTTCTGTTTACTCCTGCAGGGATCCGCCCAGATAGGTGGGGTCAGGGGCGGGGTGAGTTGTGAGAGGTGGCCCAGAGCAATGGCGGCGACCACCACCATAGCCGGTCCTGCTTCCACAGCTCCCTCCCTTTGCCAGAACTAGAACTAGTTGGGCTGCGAATCTGTGTCTGCGGTCCACAGTTCTTAGAACAGCACATATTCTGTTCTTTTGATCTAACACTGCTACTGTTCTGCTTCTAGCACCGGGCAGGTGGGGGCGGGGCGAGCTCTGGGAGGGTAGGGAGGGGGTGGCTAGTCTCAGTGCCTAAGGCTTCTGTTCTCTGCTCAGCAGTGAGGGCATAAACCACTGTTTTCAGCCTTCTTCCCTCAGTCTTTTATCCGAGGTCTCTGCCGTGAGCGTTGGGTTCAGCCGTGTTACATGCTGCCCCCGCAGCCCTGTGGGCCATAAGCGGAACCCTAGCAGTCCGAGTTCTTCCCTCTCCCGCATTGCGGTAGTTCCGGGAAGCAGCGAGCTCGGCGCACTGAGCGAGGTCTGCATCCTGCGCCCGCGCGGCTCCGTCTCTGCACTTCTCCCTTCCCACCTACCCCACTTGCGCGATTTGCCCACCTTTAGATGAATTCAATAGTGGGCCTCTTCGTCTTGCCTGTCTGCTGTGCAGGGAGTCCTTTGTGGAGTTATAGTTGTTCAATTAGTCGTAAATTCCAGGGGAGCTTTACAGAGGCTCACCTCATGCTGCCATTTTGATGATGTCTATGTAATAAATTTTTTTATTTAAACATTCACCGTGGTGTTTGGTCACACTTCATGTATTCTTAAGATATACATAAGTATAGAGCTTGTTACAAGGATGTAAATACAATAGGACTAATTAAACAGATGGTACCTATGTTCAGAGGTAATCAGACCATGTGGAGAAACAGCACAGCACTTCTGTTTTCCTATAGTCCTTTTCTCCGTTCTCATCCTCAGTGTATTTCCAAATTGGAGAAGGACATTCTTTTTGTCTCAAACTGTAAAGGTACGATTTTATGGCAGGCCAACATTTTAAATCTTTCTGATGGCTGGCAACACTGATAGTTATCGTCTAGGTGTATGTCTAATATGACCATCTTCTTCCATTTCTATACAGTTAAAATTCTCATTCAGTGCTTCTACAAGTTTTGAGGAAACTGAAAAGTGACCCAGAACTTTGATAATGAAAAGCTCAATATCACAGATGAACAAATTGTATACCTTTTAGACATGTGTACAAAGTATGCAGGACATTTAGCTGATAAAATCTTAGAAGTTCATAGACTAAATGGAATCTGTCAGAATTTACATTCGCACTGCTGCACATGCAGATGGTTGAGCAGATTAGCTTATATTTGGATATGATATCAACAGACTTTTAAAAATATTTTCTGTCTTATTAAAACTTCATAGAAGTTTTGAACTCCGATTTTTCAAATTCAAGTACCTAAGAGATAGGGGGGAATATATAGAGGGCACCAAAAAAAGGTATACACATTTTAAGAAAGAAAAAAAAAAAACTATTAAAATTACACTGATGGTAACCACTTTGAGCACCTCTTATAATTGCAGAAGTCAAACGTACTTGTATTCATCTTTTGTTATTAATATAGAGTATTACAATTTTTAGTACAGTTTTTTCCTTTCTTAAAATGCGTATACCTTTTTTTGGTACCCTCTGTATTTTTGTTGCTGTGATTTTACATATCACTTGATATAACATTTTTCTTGCAACCTTTGAACCAAGAAATGTAACTTTACTCAGTTTGATGGAAATATCGAGGGAAGGATGCAATAATACACATCCCTTTGTGTGATGTGGCCAAATTAATTCTGTGTCCACTGTTTCCAGCTGATCACTGGTGTGTTTAGAGGAGGCAAAAAAACCTTTTAATTTATAAGTATTATTGCCAGTCTCATCCTTGTGAGCTTTTCACATATGCTTTTCACATCGCCTTCTGCACACACCTGATCCCAAATTCTTCCTTTCCCATGGTGCAATAGGCTCTGCTTCTGTTATTTACCTCTTTAACCCAGTTGTCTGTGTCCTCAGTTGTAAATATCTGTCATTAGCCTTTTTTTTCTGTCCTGTCTGGACCATGCTGGTGTTGTTCTGTGTTTCTTTTCCATGGCTTCCTGTTTTTGGGTTATGGATGCAATATGCTACGGTTATCTCTGACGATATCAATTATAGTACTTAAAAGGTTTTTCTATTCTCAACATTGTGTCGGAATTATCTGTTTACTTTTTTATTTGTTTCTACAGTCTCTGGACCTTTCCTCCTCTCATCCTTTCATAATCTAAGGAGAGGAACTAAAAACTTGTTGACAGCTCTGCATCTATGGCAGGACTTGTAACATGGGAAGCTTCACGTTAGGACGATCATGCTCTGGAGCTCGTTAGGGTTATAATGTCTCTAATCTCATTCCTGGGGAAGATACTTGGTAGCTGGCATTCTGGGAGTAGTGTAGGGCACTGGCCTGGGCGGGACCCTCCTTCGCTGTGTGTATTTCACTAGATCCCCAGTTTTCAGCTGTGTGCTTCACCCTTACTTTCTGCTGAGGCTGGTTTCCCCAACTGGAATCTGCACAGAAGAAACCTCCTGTCTCCGGCGTCCTCACGCGTACCGTAGTTGCCTAAAGTAAGGTGGCGTCCACCTGCACGCGTACATATTTTCAGCCTGTTTAAAACAGTTTTGGCCAAAGACCAAGTGAGATTCCCTTCTTGCCATCCTTTACCAATAAGTTTGTATGTTTATATAGAACATCAAATAAAAGATTCAGAACTCCAGGAAAGATTCAATAGTCAAAAAAGGCTTTCTGCGCAAGAGAGTATTAAGTAAATTAGAGCATTTATATTGGTGTTCATCCCTCCATTGTCCAGCTTTCTTTCTTTTTGCTTATAAAAGATGAAATCAGTACTGTCCAATAGAAATATAATAATGCCAGCCACATGTGTAATTTTAAATTTTTTACTAGCCACATTTGAAAAAAGAAACAGGTAAAATTATGTTGTAATATATTTTATTTAACTCAACTTATCAAAAATAGCATTTTAACAAGCAATCAATATAAAAATTATTCATGAAATAGTTTACATTCTTTTATCATACTCCGTCTTTAAAACCTAGTGTGTTCTGCAGAATAGCCCATGTTTCCTTTCCTTGTCTAATGTGTATAAACTTTCTTTTGAAATGAAATGGCCCAGGCCTTGAGATACCAGTCCTGGTGCCATCTTTTTCCAGATTTCCAAGAGGCCTCAGCATGCTAATGCAGAATTTCCCCAGTGTGTTCTAACATACTACCCCCATTTTCAGTCCTTCCCCGCTGATTCTCTGGACTCTGGTGTGTGCACGTCTCAGGCCTCTCAGTAGACTTTTCAGCTTAACTGCGTTTTTCATCACCATTTCCGTCTGTAGCTCTCATATTGTAGCTTCATCCACTTTCTCATTTACCACATATTCCATCTTTGAAAAATGTATTGAAATAGCTTATCTACCAGTTTCTCCTTTTCTATTCTCCATGTTTTTGTGGATTCATATCTTTTTTATCTCTTTATAATTATACTGAGGGGATGTGGGAAGCTGAGGAGGTAGCACTTGTAGACAGTCCACCATAGTTGACGGGCAGTCAGATCGTTGTTTGAAAAGCTCCCCAGATGACCTAGGCCCCAGGCTTAAAGTTGTGTTTGGGAATCACTGGTCTGTATGACTTCCCCCCTCCCTCTCTTTTAGCACTAACAGCTTGTTCTTCTAGGTGCTCTGTCTTTTCAGAAGTGGTGATGTCTCTCTGCTTTGCCTTTTGTTTTAAAATATTAACTTTTTTATTGATGTTTTGAAAATATCTACAGAGAAATACATGAATCATAAGAGTACAGCTGAGTGAATTATCATAAAGAGGCTGTCCTCGTGTAACAGTGGCCCAGGTCAAGAAATGGGAGTTCACCGGCACTCCAAAAGTGCCCCTCCCCACCCCACGCCCCTTTCCTGTCACTAGCCCCCTCTCTCCTCCCCAGGGTTGGCCTCTATCCTGACTGCTAACTCCGTAGGTGCATTTTGCCTGTTTTTGGACTTTATATAAATTAGCCCTGTATTTATTCATTATGAGTTCAGTTTACATTTCACATGCAGTAGCATTTTCTCCTTTTGCCTCCCTTTTATTTATATCTGGGTTCTTCCCATTGCAAATAAAGTTAGTTGTGGCAGCTGTTCTTTCCCTCCCAAGAAATAGAACCCCAGCCATGGAATGAGCAGCCTCTGTTTCCTTCATCCCCATGGAACTCTGTGTGAGACCATCACCGTAAAGAGCGTCTGGATTCTTACTCTTGGCTCCGTTCTGCTGCTTCTCCTCAGCATAAAATTGGCATGAAAACCTCACACCTTCCAGAATACATATGTAAACTTTGCTCCTGAGCTCCTCACTCAGTGTATGTATTTTCCCAAATTCTGGGTCACAAGGAGGAGCAGGACTCGTCGCTCTTTTCACAGAAGGGCAGCTTGTCGCAGGCGCACCCCGCACGCACACTGACCCCTGGAGCAGGTGTGAGGAGCAGCGGATGGCAGCAGGCGGGACGTGCTAGACGCTGCCTCCAAGGAGAGCGGCAGGGGTGGCAGTGGGTGACAGCCTTCTTCCCTTTCCTGTCACAGAGCTTTGCCCTCCGAGTGCCAGATGCTCCTCTTCTCGGCGACCTTTGAGGACTCCGTGTGGCAGTTTGCAGAGCGAATCATTCCTGACCCCAACGTGATCAAGTTACGCAAAGAGGAGCTGACCCTGAACAACATCCGACAGTATTATGTGCTGTGCGGGGACAGGAAGGACAAGTACCAGGCTCTGTGCAACATTTACGGCGGCATCACCATTGGCCAGGCCATCATCTTCTGCCAGGTAACTGCTGAGATGCGTCTCCGCCACGCCCAGGCGTCCCTGCAGCCCGAGGTAGGGGGACAGTACGACTCAGAAGTGCCATGCAGCCAGGCACCGTGCTCAGCCCTCTGTATGTTAACGTCATTTACTCTTCAGAGCAACTCTGAGTAGAAATTATCTGTAATTTACGGGTGAAACTTAGAAAGGTTAAGTAATGGAATGCGACTTTAATATGTTAAACAGAGGGCATCCTTATGTTAGAGGGATGGCTTCTGACACTTTCCCATTAGGTTGATGTTTATGGTAGGGTTTTTACAGATACACTTTATCAGGTTAAGAATGTTCTATTCCCAACTTACTGTGACTCAAGTAGCCACTCAGTGACTCACTGTTAACATCACACTGTTTTTATTTTCATATTTAGTTTTTGCTGTTGGACGTTTTTCGTGTTCACCTATTGTTTTTATTTTCTACTACCACATGAACACTGAGCTCCACAAGAGCAGGATCCCATTGGTCTTACTTTCACATCCCCTGCTCTAGAATAGCACCGGCATGTAAAAACATACTTTTAGAATAAAGGAAAGCTCCACTCTGCCTTGGACTAGCTTTGTAACCTTGGGCAAATTACTAATGCTTTTAAGCTTTGGGTTTTTTTGTTGTTGTTGTTTTGGTGTTTTTTTTTTAATGAAATTAGTTACTTCATCACATTATTGCATGTAAAGTTTTCAGCAACATGCCTGGCATACATGGTGCACTCTTAGAGTGTCTGATGTTATTATTACATTATCTCATTTTGCCATCATACCGTCATGTGAGGTAGGTAGAGCATTTTTTATTATCTCTGTGTCATGGCTGAGGAGCCAGAGCTCTGACAGGTTGAGAGGATGTCACACTTAGAATCACAGGGGAAGGAAGAATTCCATGCCACATTCTGGGATTCCTCTAGGACAACCCTTCCTGGCTCCCACCCTGCACGCGTGAGCACAGCAAACACAGCCAGTCTGCTTTAACTCGGGGCCCTGGGCTGGGTTTTGTGTTTTCATGTAGACTCGTCGAAATGCCAAGTGGTTGACTGTGGAGATGGTGCAGGATGGCCACCAAGTGTCTTTGTTAAGTGGAGAACTGACCGTGGATCAGCGAGCTTCCATCATTCAGAGGTTTCGGGATGGGAAAGAGAAAGTTCTTATAACAACCAATGTCTGTGCTCGAGGTTTGTGTGTGTGTGTGTGTGTGTGTGTGTGTACAGAGGGTGCCAAAAAATGTATACACATTTCAAAAAAAGAAAAATATTAAAATTATAATACTCAATATTGTAACACTCAATATATACCAATAAAAGATGAATACAAGTCATGTTTGAATACAAGTCAAGAGCTGCCTAAAGTGGTTATCAGCATAATTTTAATACAGTTTTTTCCTTTCTTAAAATGTGTACACATTTTTTTGGCACCCTCTGTATTTAAAGTCAAGTTTGTTGAAGTATAATTTATGTTTGATAAAACTCACTATTTTAAGTATGTGGTTCAGTATATAGTATACAATGTAAAGTATACAGTATATGATGAGTTTTGATGAGCATATATAGTCATGTAAACATCACTGTAATAAAAATACAGAACATTTCCGTCTCCCCCCAGAATTGTGCTTTGCAGTCAGTCTCTGCAGCTACTCGTCCCTGGCAACTGCAGATCAGATTTCTGTCTCTATACTTTGTCTCTTCCAGATGCCATATAAATGAAATCATACAGTCAGTAGCTTTTGTGTCTGAATTATTCCACTTGATATAATGCTTTTTAGTTCATCAGTGTTCTTACATGTATCAGTGGTTCATTCTTTTTCATTGCTGAGTAATATTCCATTGGATGGACGTACCACAATTAGTTCATCCATTCACTAGCTAATAGACATTTGGATGGTTTCCAGTTTGGGGCCATTTTGAATAAAGCTGTAATATACATTCATGAGTAGGTCTTGTGTAGACATAGGTTTTCATTTCTCTTGAGTAAATACCTAGGAGTAGGATTTCTGGGTCATATGGTAAGGTTAGCTTTATAAGAAACTACAAAACTGTTTTCCAAAGGGGCTGCACCATTTTTCATTCCCACCAGCAACGTAGGAGAGTTCCAGTTGCTCTGTATCCTTGTCAGCACTTGGTGGTATCACTCTTTTTCATTTGAACCTTTCTAGTAGATGTGTGTGGTAGCTCATGTTTTTAACTTGCGTTCCAATTGACTAATGATGTTCATCTCTGAGGTGTTTCTAATTTTGAAACTACTGACTGCTGAAAAAAAATGTTTGTGTTTTCAAGAGATGGCCTTCCTACTTTCTTCATCCCTCCTGTATCTTTGCCGAGACCTCATCCTCAAACCCTGTTTCCTAATTCATTTTTAGTTCAGCATATAGAGCTGAGGACCTGCCATGAGTGCTGAGCTTGGCAAGAGTAGCCTGCGAAAGGACGAGGTCCCTGCCCCTCAGAAGCTCACTGCCTGGACTCGACTCTCTAGACCAGCGCTGCAGAAATTCCTGCACTGATGGAAATGTGCTAGTCTGTGCTGTCCCATTGGTAGCCACGAGCCATATGTGGCTGCTGAGCACTTGAAATGTAGCTGGTGTGACCGAGGAGTGGAATTGCTCATTTCAATTAACTTAAACTTAAATAGCCACGTGAGGCTAATCGTTACCCTCATTGGGACAGCGCAACTTTGAACTCCAGAGGAAAGAAGGCACACAGAGCCCCAGAGCCCAACCACAGTGCAGGGAAGACAGGATGTGACGTGGACTGCTTGTTAGTGTTGCAGGACAGAGACACGGCGGGGGCGGGGGGGGCTGGTCACACAAGTCTTGCTAGGTGATGTTAGCTGTGAACAGTTTTGAAGGAAGGGTAGAATTCCATTTGATGAGAATTTGCCATTTGCTTGGGAAACGGCTGGAGCCTGTGCCTGCAGTGTTGGATTTGCGAGTCAGGAGAGGACGAGATGGGACTTTGGTTGCTTGGAAGTCTTGAGTTGTTTGTCCTTTGTCCTCCTGTACAAGTTGGGCATTTGGGTTCCGTACACAATGCTCTGGGCTCTGGTGACTGGCTGTGGGGAGAGACTAGAGGCGTGGGAGAAGAGAGAGGGGAACCCAGTCTGGAAATTGTTATAACCATGGAGGCAAGGATGAAAAGACCTGACTAGAACAGTGGCCGTGCAATGGAGTGGAGCTGGGGCCCTGTGACGGGTAAGGGGACATGAGACCAAGGTGCATGCTGGGGACTCTGCACAGCAGGAGCAGACAGGAGGGATTGGTTCTGTGTGCTTGATAAGAGCCCTCCCACTGTGTGTGTGTACACACATACACACACGCTGTGCATATTTAGACTTCTGTAGAGTTAGCTTCCCCTGATTCCTATCCAGCATCGTAGATGTGCTATGCAAGCAGACTGACGTGCCCCTTTCCATGATGCAAAACCAGGTCTGATTCATACACTGTGTCTGTGGAATGAGAATTCCCTCCGCAAGTGTGGTTCTTGAATACTTGTGTCCTAAGGAAGAAGTGGAAGGACCCTCCAATGTCTTTCCTCTTCTAGGGATTGATGTGAAGCAGGTCACAGTTGTAGTGAACTTCGACCTCCCTGTGAACCAATCGGGCGAGCCGGACTATGAGACCTACCTCCATCGCATAGGGCGGACAGGGCGCTTTGGGAAAAAAGGCCTCGCCTTCAACATGATCGAAGTGGATAAGCTGCCCCTGCTCATGAAGATCCAGGATCACTTTAGTAAGTAGCACTGTTCACAGTGGGAACTGTGGGCCTGCTCGTGTTGACAGTGACGGTGCGTGTCGTAGACCTCGAGCCCAGTGCTTGGGACAAACAGGAGGGGGACAGGAGGCTTCTGGTTCACAGTGCCCAGCTTCCTACTATGAGACAGTGAGTAATGTGCACACGGTACGTAAGGAAAGACATTTTAAATCAAGTGGAATTGATAGGAGCTCAAATATGAATTACTGCTCATTCTGAGAACTGGAGCAGATTTCCGTGTCCTATGAAGAAAGAACCACCCTAAGCAAAGTAATAAAATCCTTGAAGATTATGCTCTGTCCCCAGCAGCTGCTTTTATTTACATTTTCCCTTCTTCTTGCCCCACCCTACCCGAATTCTGAGGTCTGCCCGCCTTCCTCCAGCCCCCATCTAAACAAGGCAGGATCTAATGATCCGCTGGGCCCCTGGACTGGCAGGCTGTACTCTGATGGAAAGCCGAGAGGGCGGTAACCTGAGATGTTCACTTCTCAGATTACCCCAGGCCCCGAAGCCCAGGGATAAGGCTGGGGAGCAGGGGAAGAGTGACGCTTGAGTGACTCCAAATGTATCTTTCACCTTTTAGGACAGTGGATGTTAATGTTGGTGGGCAGCAGTGGACACTCCCCGGGGACGTGCACATAGACACATGTGTACCACTTGGAATGTATTGGCTTGGTACAAAAGTAATTGCAGTTTTTGCAATTTTTAACCTTTTAAACCACAGTTATTTTTGCACGAACCTAATAATTGTAAAGGGTTTGCAGACCAGCTATAGCACGTCCTGGCCCTTTAGGGAAGCTGATTTAGCACCTTGGGTTAGGATAACTGAAGGGGGGGTGGGGGTTGCGTGGGGAGAAGGACCATTAAGATCCCTGTTGCTGTGTAAGCTCCTAAAGACCTGTCTTGGGAAGTGACTTCAGTGGAGGAGCCGTATTCCCTGTGCCTGTCCCACACCCCCTCCTACACACACCCACTTCACTCCTCCAGAGCTCAACCCTTTCCTCGCCCGTCACTTGCACTGTGGCCTTATTTCTGTGCCAAGCTATCTAGTCGTGTGTGTGGTGTTGTCTGGTGCAAATGATGCCATATTAGTTCGTTGGTTATTTTGATGCCATCCCCTCCTTATCTAATCGAGAGAATGTTCTGTCTCAAGGCTCTCCATACGGGGTGTCACAGGAACACATATTCAAAGATGTCACTGTCTTCAGAAATTCAGAGATGGATGGAATGAAATTCCATGTGGGCCCTGGGATAAGTCTGGCTGATTCTCTTTTGTTCTTTCAGACAGCAACATTAAGCAACTCGACCCTGAAGACATGGATGAAATTGAAAAGATTGAATATTGAAGAAAGAACTATCATTTGTGAAATTTCCTAGTTTATGTGAGAATGCCCCAGTGGGGTTTGAAGGTAATTTTTTACGTTAAGATTTGTTTCAGTGTGAAATTGTTACATATGGCAGAATCAATGCCGTGGTAGCCTTAGCCTGAAGACCTGAGGTCTTTTTGAAATCGTTGTGCAGCACATGATCCTTTTGAATAAAAAAGCAACAGTACTTCTTATTGTAATCTTTTCACTGGTAAACGTCTTCGTGTGGACTACTGGGGTGTTTTTGGATTTAGTTCATAGAATCTGAGCAGATCATGCCTCCTGTGAACGTCTTGTGATGCCACGAGATGGCAGTAGAGCTTTACTGTTTTTGGAATTTGAGCTAGTAGGGCAAATGAAAAGCCACACCTTTAAACTTCACTCACAGCCTGCACCTTCCAGGTACTAAGTGACTGCCCTCCCCTCCTCTCCCCTCCCCTCCCCGCCCTCCCCCAGGCATGCATGTTTGAGTGTACACGTGTTTGTGTGCACACAAACACATTCTTAGGGGAGAGTACCTGGTGAAACCTTTGCAAAGTAAAACAATTTGGAAGAGAGAACATTTTGCTTTTTAAATGTTTTAGCTGACATACCCAGCCCCCAACCCAGTGCCCAGTACAGAATTTCAAAATGTTTTCTATTTTGCTTCTTAATGTCTTCGAATTAGTGAAGATTTAATCCATCATTAGTTACTTAATAGTCTCTGAAAATGGGGAATTTCTTAAAGGCAGGTGGGGGTGGGGATGGGGGGAAGGAGGGAAAACCCTATTAAAGAAGTAACATTTCAGGGAGCCAAAAGGTTTTGCTTTTAAGAACTTAAAGGTGTGTCTGAGAATCCTCGATGTTTTTCTGCAAGTCCCATTGAGATGCTTTTCATTTCTCACATTTGCTACTAAAAAGTGAACCAGCGAGCCTGAGAAAACAGGGAGAATGTGATACTCTCCCAGAAAGCTTGAGCAGGTTTTACAGCCTACAGCCAGAGTCGCCCCCCCACCCCACCCCCCAGCTGTGTCACCACACTACCACCAGCAGCCTCAGTGAATGTTCCCATCGTCCTGGCATGAAAGGTGTTTCTGGCATATCCCTTTTGATATATTCCACGTGCATATTGCCCTGTGCATGTTTTATCCCCATGAGCAGGGCTCAGAAATACTTGAAAATCACCCAGCTTCCTCACTCTACAACACTGTTTATTGTTTACCCATTATGTTAATTAACCACCAGCGAAAGGGAGATTCGATGTTACTGTCATCTCAGAATTCCGAGTGGAATCGCAGAGACAGGGAATAAGCCAGCCAGAATAGACTGCTGAAGGGGAGGTGAGCAGGTCACTCGTGGAGTACCCTGACCACCCCCTGGGCTGGCCTCCCAGAGGAGACTGCATCTGCTTTCACAGGAAGGAAATAGGGATGTAATAGTGCCTTCTCATGCTTGGTACGATCTTGCAGTTTTCCAGCGTGGGCCCACTGAGGCAGTGTTCCAGATCCAGCTCATCACTGGAATCACCTAGAGAACTTGAAAAAAAAAAAATAGTCCTTCCCCCTTACGGAAAACACCAGACTCGCTGAGGGTAGAGCCCAGAAATGCACACTTCCATGAGGGAGCTGAGAGCACAGGTTAAGCAACAGGTAATGAAGGAAGAGACGCTGAGGCAAAGAGAAGTCCTGAGGCAGAATTTGTAAAGTCCGCTCCCGTCTCTGTCCACTGGCTTCTCCTCACACCATGCCTTCCTGTCTGGACTGTGATCAGCTCATGATCTGTCTTCTTGTCCACGAAATACCCCGCCCCCAGCCCAGGGGCAGCACATAGTAGCTGCTCAGTGAATGTTCTTGTTGAGTAAATACTGCTTTGCCATTTCTTCATCCACAGACATTCTTCCCTGAGGTTTTCCATCCTAGTGTTGAACCCCAACTATATGGCACAGGACGAATAAGCACAGGAAGTAGTCAAAGCATTTTGCTCTGTTACCGTTTGAGAACTGAGTTGGACTTTCCATCACACTCAGCTCAGCATTGGGGGCGGGGTGGGGGAGGTTGAATAAAACTGTACCCCCTCCCTTTCCAGTTCAGATCTCTGATAGAATCTCTACCAATTACCCTCACAAAGGTCTTCAGTAATTTCTGTTTGGCAGCTGTTCCCACAGGGTCTGCAAACAATGGGCATTCTTCCGCCTTGCCCGGTGCACCTCTCCTCACATCCCTGTGACTCGCCGCCTAGGAGGCAGCAGAGCCATCCTGTCCTGTGTGCGTCACAGCTGTCTTAACACTAACTGTCCAGTTTGGTGAGTTACCGATCCAAGGTCCATTTTGCAGGGTGCAGCTCCTTCCTCAGAATTGCAGGTAACCATCACATGTCCATGCATGGCCTGGCCAGTCCTTTCTCTCAGTCTATGCCTGCCTGGGGAAGAAGTAAATGGAGACATGGAACCGCCAGATGACTTTAGCACATCTGTGCACTGGCTTAATCAGCTGTGTATTACTTGGCACCAAACACTAAACCAAATCCATTAGGTTTGTCTTGGCCGGCTTAACACTGTTAGCATATTGACATTCACGATTACGTAGAGCAGGGCTGTGATTTCCAATGGGAGTTGGGAGTGAGCACGGCTCCTATGATGTTAGATGCTGGATCTACAGTGACTCTGAATAATAGGAAAGGCAATGCGTTGGTCCTAGTCTAGTAGAATGTCTGACAGCCCTTCTCAAGAAACATTATTGCTTTTGGTCATGAGAAAGTGTTGATCCATCTCAGCAAAGCTCGGTCCCCATGAAAGCTGCTGGCAGTCTGTGCACATGTGCTCAATAGTGGAAAAACCTTAGAGGATTGGGAGGGAGGGGGTCTTTCCAGCCTTGGTTTTGCTCAATCTCCTTCCCTTTGATTCAACGAGGGGCCCAGATCAGAAAGAGGACCCAAGTGGAGACAGCACAGCCGTTGGCAATAGAAGCTGCAATGCAGGTCCAGAGCAGGGATCACTCCGGGGGCCTGCACTTTGCCCTCTGGGCTCCCTCCTGCTGTTATGCAGAGAACCCGTGCCTGCTGTGCCTGCTGACCCAGGGGCGCTCGTGGCCCAGCAGCTCGGCACAGATTAGTTTTACCAAGGGACTGACAGAAGAGTCAGGTCCTCTTAGATCGCACCCGTGTGGCTCCCACCCTCCAACACTTAGAGGAAACCATCATGTATCTTAAAGACCCTCCGAGCACTGTAAGCCACAGACTACGAAACACCACAGTCTTGCTGTATGCTGCAGGGAGCACCACCTTTCTGCTCTAGGAAGAGTCCAAAAAGAGCTCATCCCAGCATTTTCTATACACTGTTCACCATGGCTGAGAGCAGACTAAGAATTGTCCTTCCTCACTTCTGTCGGCTGACTCCAGGCTCCTTCAGGGCTGCCGTACTTCCCTAAGCTAAAGTTTTCGTTTCTAGGTTCTGGGGGCTCTCTGTGCTCCCTGCATCTCTAAGGAGGGATGGTTAGGCCAGACTCCAACCTGAGGCAGGCTGTCAGAGCCATTGTCTCTAAACACTGCCCTTTTCCCCTGGTTTTTCTCACTGCTTTGTGCCTCGGTCAGCTTGGCTGCCATAACAAAAGACCACAGAATGGGTAGCTTAAACAACAGAATTGTTCTGTAGGCTGGAAAGACCAAAATCAAGGTCCATCAGGGTTCATTTTCTGGTTAGGACTCTCTTCTGCCTTCTCACTGTGTCCTCACCAGTCAGGGAGACACACACACACACACACACACGTGCACACACACACACAGACACCACGTGCACACACCACACACATTATTCTCTGGCATCTCTACTCCCGTAAACCCCTCATGAAGGCCCCCTCTTACAACCTAATCACCTCCCCAAAGCCTCACCTTCAAATACCATCACAATGAGGGTTAGGGCTTCAACATATGAATTCAGGGAAGGGGGCAAACATAGTGGCCCTCCCGCTGAATAACACTTTGCAAACTATTATTTTAAAATTTGCATGGGGTTGAAGCACCAGCATCCATTTGTAATGTGATTTTCCACCCCACTTTTAAACATGAAACTTTTAGACTCTTCTAATGAAATACAGGAAATATGCCTGAAATGGTATGATTCTTGATGAAGACAAGTGATGGTGTGTCCTGAAAACCCACAGAGTCCTGCTCCCACTGCCCGTGGTGAGCCGCCAGCCCTCCGTCACCAGCTTATCAGCCTCCCACTTCTGCGGAGGTTCGAGACAACCAGAAGTTCTAATGTGATAAGAAAGATGAGCTCCGAAGGTGGCTCTCCCCTCTTGTATTCAGAAAACTGAAGGAATTTTCTAAATGAGAATCTTTGCAGATGTAAAGTCTTTAGTCTTCAAAGAGAAGTGTGGGCAGCTATCTGTAACACTTCTCTTTGGGAATTCATCTTTGACCGTTACTGTTTTCTATTCGGCAAAATAGCCGGTATAGAAACGGGTTTCTATATTCCTGTTTCTAGAGTAGTTTTTCATGAATGGGGATAATCTCTTATTTTGAGCTTAATAGTTTCCTTTTGTTAGGAAGAATGATGCAGTCTCATTCCAGTCCCTTAGTCTGTGATCTGTGGCTTGAAATTCCAGTTGGAAGGCAGTGATTGACCGGGAAGCCTGCTTTGTGTGAAGTGTAGAGGCGGGTTTGGACGGCAGAGCCTCAACAGGCTGCTCCGTGAGGTGGTGAGCTCTCCCTCCATGGAATATTCAGTCAGTCAGAAGCATCCATCACAGTTACGTGCGATGGATGCTGTAGTTCTGGTTCTTGAATTAGCCGGGAGGTTTGAAATGAAATGATCTCAGAGACTCAGCGCGTTCTGAAACGCCATGTTTCCGTGCCCCGATACAGCGGAGCTGCACACGTGCAAGCGCAGGAGCCCTAGGAACTCTGCACAGAAGAAGGTGCCTTTCCACAAATGAAAAGAAAATGGAGTGATTAACTCCTACCTGCATCCTCTTATCTTTCAGGTTCACTGGCTTCTTCCCCCTGTGAGCAACTCTTTATACCTGTCTTCATCAGCTTATGCAGAATGTGAATTATCTTTAATATGTATATTATAAAAGCAATAGAACAGCAAACAAAAGTAGGGAAAAAGTTATCAAAAATATCAGTTCATGACAAAAATTATTGTCTTGATACAGTCTTTTTCATCTTAATATGACTATTTGTAGTTAACCATAGTGCATATATGCTATTATGTCCTTTTGTTTGAAACATTCGAGTGTTTTTTCATGTTGCTACATAGTCTTTAGAATTATTACAAATAATAATTGACCAGATTATTCTATCAGGTGAATATAACACAATGCATGTTATTATCTTTGTTGAACATTTATGTGGTGTCCAGTTTTTCAACATTATAATTATAAATAATGTGCAGCAAATTCTCTTGCCCATTATTTTGAATTATTTCTTAGAATTAGAGACGTTAAGTTTGAGTACTCAGTCAAAAAATAACATTTTTGTGGCTTTTGATGGATAATGCCAAATTGCTTCCAAAAGGCTCTGACTACCCCAGTTTATATCGCCCACCAATTTCACCTCACCTGACCAACAAGGGATGTTTCCATTTTAAAATTGCTTGGTAGCTTTTTCTGGTCTACATTTCTTTTAATACAGACAAGGTTGAATCCCTTTATTTTTATTTTTTTGGTATATGGGTCATTGTTTGGAAAACATCTGTGGTGTTTATTCCCCAGTTACCTTATAAAATCTTAATGTTATCCTTACCATTCTCCAACTTCTTGTGATATCTTTTTTAATCATATTAAATTTCTATACACCTACACACATACACGTATAATAGGATTCTGGGTAATCTACTTAATTCCAGTTTATTCTTTTGCAAGTACCACAGTTTTAAGTATTATTGTTATATAATATGTTTTAAGGACTTGTTTCTCCTCTTGGCTACTTTAATTCTCTCTTACTTTTGAAAAATATCTTTACCAGTTTTATTCAAAAATTAATTTTAGATTCATTTTATGAACTTAAAAAAAAATCATCTGGATTTTTATTTGCCTGCATTCATTTGGCAATGATAATTGATTCAGTCCATACATTAATTGGTGGGGAATTGATTTATCACATTTAATCGTGATAAGTCTTTCCCATCTCAAAAAAGTCAGGAGGCAAGCTGGGAGCAAAGCCAGGAGGAGTGGGCATGGCTGGGCCTGAGGCTGCGATTGCTGAGGGGAAAGGGAGGCCCGTGGTGGTGCGAGGCTGTCGGCTGGGCCTCCTGGCTTGGGCCTTGCAGGCCCCGTGCTGACTCCTCTGCCAGACTGAGGTGGAGTGCTGTGTCCTGTGGGGGTCAGGAGATCTGGGTTCTAGCCCCACCTAGAGTGCTGTTCGCCTGTTCTGTGCCAGGAAAAAGTCACTTCACCCACCAAGGTCCCTTCCAGGTCTAAAATCCTTTTCACCTCTGCTTCGTGCGTTGGAAGACACCACAGTGCTGTTCTGCCTCACCTCTGACAGACCACTGGAAGGGTTCGGGGGGGAGGCAGAGACCCTTCCTAATTGGTTCTGCTCTCTGCCCTCTGCTGGTCCCAGCACCCAACCCAGGCCTAGCACCCCACGGGGGTTCCATGGAAAGAGGGAGGGAAGGAAGAAATGGTGTACCCCAGTTTATGGAAGAGTTTTGTCTCGGCCAGTGTGTTTCAGGCTTTATTGTAAACAGAGGTCACCTGGGGATCAAATAGAACTGCAGCTCTAAGGCAGCAGGTCTGGGTGGCACAGAGGCTGTTAGTGTACAGACCACACTTTGAACAGCAGAGGTTTAAAACACAGATGTAGGTGAGAATTCCTGACTGAAAGATAAGGGAGGGAGGGGCCAGGAGGGCGACTAGAGTCCTGGTCACATTTATGCTTTAAAAGTATGTGTATAGATGAGAAACTTGGTGGCACAAAACCATTTGATACATTCTAGAGCTAGTAAGGTGGTGGGTGCCGTTCTGCTACATGTTCGTTGCTTTCAAGTGTTCGCAAAGAATAAACACTTTAAAGAAATCTCTTAGTGAAGGGAAAGGCAGAAGCAGTTCTTCATCTTGCAGCCACACAGCCAGCATGGCCACCCAACTCATTGTCCCTTCTCTGAGTGACACTGCAGTCTAAGGTAAGGTTGCTCTCTGGCTGGGAAGAGTTTGCTCTAGTTTAGAAGCACTGGAGGCTGTACCCACAGCCCTGAAGGTGAAATGTAACCAGGGACCCCACCTCTGGCGCAGATGCAGCCTTCAGAGATGAGAGAACCAAACACCACCCCGTCCCATTCCTCGTCCAGGGTCACCTGCAGCCAGACCAAATGTCCAGGGACGCCTTCCGCACCCACCGAAAGCGCTAAGGAAAATCTCTGAGTTAAAAGTTTGCCTTTCTTACTGGAAGAATTTTTATTAGGCCAAAGTGTTGACAAGTTTGTCATTCCCAGAATCTGCTAACACCCTCCCCCCACTCCCTTCGATTTTTAGTACTTTTCCCCTCCTCATTTTAGAGGGGAGGAAAAACTGTCTTGAACAGGCAGAAAGTTTTATCCAAGGTGTTTGGCAGTGACTCCGTGTGCTGGGAAAGATTTATGTCTCCGTTCTCTGGCACTGCCTAGTGTGAGCTCACTTAAAACAACTGAATAAATGAGTTCACTTTATCCTGTCAAAATGGAACTGAGGGCAGCATGGTACCCAGCTGGGGTCCGTGGGGACCCTGAGGCAACGTTCATGTCTCCGTCACTTGTGCTGAGCTCAGCCGTTTTTATGTCTGTCTGAGGTCATTAAAACGAGGAGGGCAGGGAGCAGAAAGACCGGTGGAATGAATGGTGCGATGGAAACACCACTTGGAGTCTGGCGGGCTCAGCCAAAAGCGTGGATTCAGGGATTCACTTAAAGGCAGCCTCTTTCCCAGTGTTGTCTCTACCAGTCAGCCATCCCGCGCATGGGTGCAAGACCATGAGCTCCTCGAAGGGGCTCCTCCAGACAGGTTTCTCCGCGCTCACGGTCACAGAATATTTGTTTTCCTTTCTTGTTAGTCATAGCTTGTCTCTCCTGCTGCCCCACTACCATTAAAACTAGGCCCATTAAGACAGGACCTTATTGCTCTAGAAAAAGAAACATGGATTCTGTCCTGGATGGATATCCTGGGCTAGGCCACTCCCATTGATTGGTTCAGGCTCAGGATTCCCCCAGAAGCTGTTATTACCTGAGGCAGCATGATTCGAAAAGTGACAGCTGCCCCGCAGGGAGGACTGTGCCTCCTTGCCCTGAGCAGAGGGAAGCTGACAAGCTGGAGCGCCCGGCACCTGCACCTGCTCAATCTCTACTCTCCCCTACGCGAGGACTTTGTTCCTCCTTCCAGAGCCTTCGGGCTTCAGCAGGAGGGCACAGTGGTCTCTGTCTTAGGGTGGAGAACCTGGGCCTGTAATAAGCTCTGACAATTTCTTAGCATTTAAAGGTGACAAAGGAAAGCCTGCCCAAACCTCGTCCCCACCCCCACCCCATCCTGGTCCCCCACACACACACAAAAAAAGTGACAAAGCATGTCCTCTAGACTGTAAGCAGCCTAAGTGTGGGGATTGTGCCTGTTTCTTGAAGGAAGGAAGGAAGGAAGGAAGGAGGGAGGGAGGGAGGGAGGGAGGGAGGGAGGAGGAGGGAGGGAGGGAGGGAGGGAGGGAGGGAGGGAGGGAGGGAGGGAGGGAGGGAGGGAGGGAGGGGAGGGGAGGGAAGGGAAGTTTCACAAGTCCTGGGAAACTCCCAAGGAATTGCGAAAGGGGGGCAGAGAGGTGGTAATTTGCACTGTGCTGTGGAGGTGGGACCTGACTGCAGGCTTCTCTGAATCCTCGTTCTTTGGCAAAGATGGTAAAGATGTCAAAAGAGTGATTGAAATTTGGGTGGTACAAACGAAGGGGAAAAGGCAGTCTTCATACTACATACATATGTAAACGCATCCTTAAATCAATTTCTTTTTACTTAAAAATATAATAGTCTGTTGTGCTGGTTATATTTTTTCAACATGCATCACAGCATAAAAGTGAGAGAAACATTGTGATCCATGTATCACGTTGCACGCACCCCACGTGCTGCTGTCGGCAGAGCATCAGTGTCACAGTGGGGCCCCCACACGGGCAGCATCAGCATCACATGAGAAGGTCTTAGCAGTGTGAATTCCTGGGCCCAGCACCGATCTCCTGCATCAGAAACCCTGGCGGTGGGGCTCAGAAAGCTCTTTTCTCAACCCGGCAGGTGATTCTGACATCTGCTGAAGTCTGGGAACCACGGCACCGGAGTGTTCAGAAGTGTTCTGGTTGTGTCAGCTTTGCCCACCCTGGGTGCTCAGAGTGCTCTCATGAATCCTGAGCATCTGAAAACTCCAGGTGAAGCACCAAATGTTAAATCAGACCCAGCTTTCACAGCTCAGTGGAGAAAGATAAGTGTGATGTGAAAGAACATCTACATCAAGCAAACACCTTGAAATGTACATGCATGTGCATGGGTATGAACTTACCCTTAACCAGAAATGCTGGCTCATTTCTCTGTGACTCCTCGGATCAGAATTCAGACGTGCTGAGAGGCCCTAGTAAAGCAGCCAGCTCCCCATTGCTTAGAGCAGCACTCTTGTCCAACAGAACTTTCTACAGTGATGGAAAAGTTCAACAACTGCATTGTGCTGGGAGACAGTTCTCCATGGGTCTCTTGCATTTCTGCACATTTTCGAAGCAGAGGCACCAAATGCCTTTTTTCAGGGCCTTTTCAAGGACGTTTGGATGTAGAGATAGTGTGTTCCTCCAGAGCCAAGGACAGCATGCCTCTTGCCCATCATAAAAGATCCAGGGTCCCTAAACCCAGGCTTCCTCTCCTGTATTGCAACCCACTGCGTGGCATGTATCAGCTGGTCCTCTTCACATTGCTCTGCTGCAACTGGAGCTCGGGAAACTGGAGCAAGAAATTGCTGGGACTCTGGCCACTGATATTGCTACAAATAATGAAGTCTTTTGTCTCAGACCTGAGAGTTTCATGTCTTCTGCCAGAATCCATGAAACAGAAGATTAATTGTGACACTGCAACTAAGGTACAATCTGAGATCCTTTGCATTTCTTATACATTGTCCAGCACAGGTGTCTACTGAGCACTTGAAATCTGGCTAGTATGACTAAGAAACTGAATTCTTAGTTTTAATTTTTCCTCAGTTTCATTGAAGTATAAGTGACAAATAAAATTGTACATATTTAAAGTATACAGTGTGGTGATCTGATAATTATACATTATGGAATAATTACCACAATTAAGTTATTTAACATATTCATCACCTTCATAGTTATCTTTTTGTTTTCCTTTTGGTGAGACCTCTTAAGAGCTACTCTTAGGAACTTTCAAGTATACAATACAGTATTATTAACTACGGTCACCGTGCTGTACGTTACATCCCCAGAACTTACTCATCTTAGAACTGAAAGTTTGTACCTTTTAACTAACAGCTCCCCCATTTCCCTTACCCCAACCCCCACCCCCAGTCCCCAGTAACCATCATTCTACTCTCAGTTTCTGGGAGTTTGAGGTGTTTATTTTTAAGATTCCACGTATAAGGGGTACCATACAGTATTTGTCTTTCTCTGTCTGGCTTATTTCACTTAGCATAATGCCTTCCAGTTTTATCCACGTTGTCCCAAATGGCAGGATTTCCTCTTTTATGGCTAAATAATATTCCCTTATATATTTATACCACATCTTCTTTATCCATTCATTTATTGATGGACACTTAGGTTGTTTCCATATCTTGGCTATTGTGAATAGTGCTCCATTGAACATAGCAGTGCAGCTATAGCTTCAAGATACTACTTTTATTTCCTTTGGATGCACAGTTGACCATTGAACAACAAAGGTTTGAATTCCATGGGTCCACTGATATGTAAATTTTTTTCAATTGACCCTCACAGTTCAAACCACATAGTTCAAGGGTCAACTGGCAGTTGGGAATCTTGTATGCAGGGGGCCGACATAAGTTATACATGGGTTTTTGGCTGTGTGGGCAGTCAGCACCCTTAACCCATGCGTTGTTCAAGGTTCAACTGATGTGGGATTTATTTTTAAGTAGCCATATGTGGCTAGGGACTAGCATATTGGACCACATATTTTAGAATGTTCAAGCATCAACTGCATGACCATTGGTCAGGGGTGCTTTTGAGGGAGTTTCGTTGTTGAGAGGGGGTTGAGACTTAGATGATCGCTAAGCTATTTTCAATATTTGAGTTCTGATGATTCTGCAGCTCTAGAAAGAGTGGAATTCTGGAGAGACGCCTTTTTTTTAAAATTGCCTCCAGAGGGGCTTCCTGGTACAGCTGAGAGATGAAAGGAAAGAAAAATTGGGTCTGAGTCTGGAGCTTGGGGCTGGAGAGGTGTTTCTACTGGAGGATATGTCTCTTGGAAGAGGCTTGGAGGCTTGGAAGAGAGCGAAGATACGGCCAGAGATGAGCAGACCAGGGGCCCTTAAAGAATTTACTTGGCCCTGCCCTCCCCTTCTCTCCTCAGCTTGAGAATATCCCCATCTGCCCCAAGTTGGCTAGAGACTCCTCTGGGCCCTTGTCAGCTCCCCCTCCTCTCATTTCCCAGCTCAGAACAATCTCCTCTTTGATTGCTGGCTCAGGCCCTGCTGACAGGTCAGGTCATATGTACCTAATCAGGAGGAGCTGGGGCCTGTGGAATGATAAATGGGGCTTCTCATTTCAATCAAGTTTGTGCAGAATATTGGAAACAGCTGTAGGCTTTGGCTGGTAGTGCCAGAGTCCGTGGGGACCCCGTGTTTGGGGGAGGAGGGTTGAGATGGGGGAACACCAGGGCCGGAGTCTAAAGGTGCTTTGCTACCTGAAGGCTGACAAAGCCAGAGAGCTTAATTCAGTGCTAGCTCCTGCCTGGAACCCTCAGCTCTAAGGACATGGGGGACGCTCTGGAATCAGAGGACTCAGGTCACGGCCCAGGCAGGTCTGGATTATCCTACAGCCATTTATTTATATTTATTGTCATTTATATCACAAATACCACACAGATTTCTCTGCAAGTTGCTTTTCTCACTTAACATTGTGTAAGTCCCTCTAATTTATTCTTTTTCTTAAATTGTGGTAAAATACATATAATGTAAAATCTACAATCGTAACCATTTTTTTTTAAAAGATTTTTATTGGGGAAGGGGAACAGGACTTTATTGGGGAGCAGTGTGTACTTCCAGGACTTTTTTCCAAGTCAAGTTGTTGTCCTTTCAATCTCGGTTGTGGAGGGCGCAGCTCAGCTCCAGGTCCAGTTGCCGTTGCCATTTGCAAGGGGCGCAGCCCACCATCCCTTGCACGAGTCGAACCGGCAACCTTGTGGTTGAGAGGACACGTTCCAACCAACTGAGCCATTCGGGAGCTTAGTGGCAGCTCAGCTCAAGGTGCCGTGTTCAATCTTAGTTGCAGGGGGCAGAGCCCACAATCCATTGCGGGACTCGAGGAATTGAACTGGCAACCTTGTGGTTGAGAGCCCACTGGCCCATGTGGGAATCGAACTAGCAGCCTTCGGAGTTAGGAGTGTGAAGCTCGAACTGCCTGAGCCACCGGGCTGGCCCCATAACCATTTTTAGGTGTACATTTCAGTAGGGTTAAGTATATTCCCACTGTTATGCAGTCAACCTATAGAACTTTTTCATCTTGCAAAACTGAAACCCTATATCCATTAAACAACAGCTCCCATTTCTCCTTCACCCCAGTGCCTGGCAACTAGCATTCTTTCTGCTTCTATGAGTTTGACTACTTTAGAGGTATCCCAAGTGGAATCATACAGCATTTGTCTTTTTGTAATTTATTATTTTTAATAGTTGCATCACATTACAGTATATAGATATATGTGCACTATGCAACTATTACTAGTATTTTTGCCACCACAAAAAAAATGCTATAAAATTTTTTCTGTGCATATCCTTGCATACTGGAATTTACTGCCTTTTCTTTTCGTTATCTTCTTTTTTTTGTCTTTCTGTAGGATAAATTGCCAGAAAAGATATAGCTGGATCAAAGAAATGCGTATTTTTAGTTTTCGTATATGCTACCTGATCCCTTTCTCAAAAGTCTATGGTAATTCACATATCCACCAGCTGTGATAAAAAGTGCTGTTTTCCCCACGTCTTCTCCAGCCTTAGCTATCGTTACTCTTTTAAACGTTGTTCTTCTGATAAATGAAAAGTGGTATCACACTTTTAAAATCCGCAATTCCTTGACAATTAGTGAGGTTGAACATCTTTCCATAAATGTATTGGCCATTTGGATTTTCTCTTGCAGGAGTCACCTATTCAAAGGTTTTGCCATTTTTCTACTAGGTTATTTCTCTTTCTTAATGTGTGTAGCAGCACTTTGTGTATCACAGATGTTAACTCTTTATCAGTGGCTTATACTGAAAACTTTTCTCCAGTCTATGATTTGTCTTTTGCTTTTGTATATGTTACCTTTTATCCTTCTAAAATTTAAATATTTTATGTCTATCTTTTCCTCTATGGCATTTGGATTTTCTGTTTTGTTTGAGAAATATCTTCAAACCTAGATTGTATAAATATTCTCCTAAATTTTTTTATTCAATTATTTTAAATATTTAAATTGTTTTAAATATTGTTTAAAACTGTTTTAAATATTTCCTTGTGAAATTGTTTAAATATAAAAAAACAATATTTAAATTGTTTTAAATATTTAAATTTAAATATATTTAAATCTTTCATCTATTTGAAATTTACTCTTAATAGTTTGTGAGGTAGAGAATTTAACCTTGTTTTGTTTTTTTCAGACAGATAGCCGGTCATGCCTACACAATTTATTAAATAAACTATCCTTTTTTCCCACCTTTATCTTATACTGTACTACAATCCAATATACTGGGATGTATTTCTGAACTTGGTTCTATTTCTGTCCCACAGATCTATTTATCTGGTCCTTTACTCTTAATATATGATGAGATCACAGTGATTTATAGGCCACTATAAGGCCACTCATACCTAAATATTTTTTCACTGCCGTTGTTTTTATTATTACCATGATACAAATTCCTTCCAGCTGTAAGGACTTGGGAATGTCGGTAACTCTGCAAGAAAAGACAAAGTTCGGAAAGGCCTGTCTACATGCCCTTTCGGAAACCAACCGAGGCAGAAACCAGACAATGATATTAGATGAGCACCTACTATGTGCTTGGTACTGCTCTTTCTGCTAGCGCTGGGGCTTGAAGACAGTGGCTAATAATTTAAGGTTCTTGCTTTTCAACTCCAGGCCTATCCTCTCCACACTACTTTGTGATGCAGTCAACCCCCATTTCTGCTTTGCCAGCTGTTCCCTATTAGATTCTCCCAACAGGGCCGCTAGAGGGAGGCGGCGGCTGGAGGAGGAAGGTCCACACGTCCTTCCAGTCTGAGTCGTGTGTTCCCTGTAAGGGTCACCCCTGCATCAGCAGGCCCATCCTGAAGCAGCAGCTGAATCCAGTTTTCAGTTTCTCCAACACTTGCAGTTTCATCATCCGTCAGCCACCCACACCCCTGCCCCAGAGATCCCAGCACCAGCCAGCAGGTACCCCTTCCTCAGAGGCCTGGACACAGTCCCAGGGGTCCTTCTTTCTTGCTCAGAGCTTTCTCCTCAGAGGTCTGTGTCCCAGGCTCTGGTTCTCTTCCTCCAAATGTCTACAGTTGAGTCATTGCACCCTCTTCCTTTGCTTTGCCCAGACCTGGGGAGTGGTCTCTGCTCCTGCAGTTGCCACCCCCATGAGGTCTACACATGCTCCTGTCACCCTCCATTACCCAATTAACAACTTTATCCCTAGTGATCATGCTTCATATTACATTCTCTCTCTTCAATTAACCGGTGTGTTTTCTGTCTCCTCACCGGACCCCGACTGCCATAGGTAATGAGAAACTGAAGCTTTCTGGGGGCTGAGGGCTGCTTCCCTTGGCTGCCCTGTAGAGAGCTCGCCTCCCTCCTCCATTCCCAGAATTATTTGGCTGCGGGTTGTCAAGGAGACGGCTGACAATTTCCAGTTGCCAAGCCTCCCTCTGGAGCTCTACGGAGACATTCTGGAAACTCCCTGCTCCTTCCTGCTCCTCAGCCAGGGAACTTGGAGAATCTGGCCAGGTTGGGGGGCAGGGCATTGGTGGGGCGAAGGTGGGGCGGGGGCGAGTGAAGCAGACAAGGCCTGAAGATGCAGAGAGAGGCAAGAGCTTTCCTTGGGCCCCGGCTCCCTCCACAGATCTCAAGTGCCGGCCTGGCTCCTGTCAGCCCTATGCAAACAGACACCACTGGGCCCAGCCAAGGCTGAGTCTCCGACCAGACCCTCCACCACAGAAAACTGTCCTAACACTGTCACTCTGCACATGGTAGAAGCCCCCGTTGCCAGCTGGAGCAGGGAAGAGCCTGGAACCTTGACTGAGGGAGGAACCTCACCCAGCCCCAAGCACTCCTCTCACTGAAGCAGCGTTCAACACACACTGAAAACTAGTGTCGTGGCCCAGGCTCCAGGCTATTTCATCATCATAATAACAGCATCGCTAATGATAACAATTGAGTGAGGTGGGTATGACTCTTACTCCACAAACTTAGGTGTGTGTATCTGTTCCTTTATTTTCATTGAAATCAAATAAGTTTGTCTCCATTACCGGGGCCACTGCCCCTCCCAGGGTCGCACCAGAATCCGGGAGGGTTTTGAGGCGCCACATCCAGGGAGAAGCTTCTGACCACCTGTTCATCATGGGCGCTGCTGACTTTGCCTTTGGGCGGCTCTCCACTTCTCTGCCCCGGTGGGTCATGGGCCGGGCCTCGAGTTTTATGCTCTCCCAAGGACCCCGTGACCTCCAATCTGTCACCAAACTCAGAGAAATCTGTCCCTCTCCACTCTAACTGCCTCCAAAGGCACTCTCCTTTCTCCTTCTCGCCACTTCCACTGGAAATACCTAACAACTTTTCAATGAATTCAGGCTTTTACAAATATAGGGAAGTGTTAACTTTGGTCAAGCAGGTTTTGCTTCCGCCCTATAAAATCCTGAGGCAACAAGTAAGTAAAGACCTGGCTAACGCTTCATCTATTTTATTTTTGCAGAAGTATTTTAAAGTAAACTAAAGACACCATTATATCTCATCTCTGAACATTTTAGTGTTCATTTTCTGAAAATAAAAACATTGTCTTACAGAGTCACAAAACTATTATCACACAGAACATGAACAATTTTCTAGTGTTGTCTAATAAACAATTCATTTCCATTCACACGGGAAAAAGTGAGACTTGGTGGGAGTCACTTGTTTGCTGTCAATCTGCTGCTGGGCGATGGGCCAGGATCTGAGCGCTGACCTGACGCTAAGGTGTACTCTCCCCACAAGGACACTGCTTTATACTTTACACAGTTCTCCCCCTGCATCCACGCCTCCAGCTCTTCCAACAACCCTGAGAAGCAGCTGGGCAGGCATTATCAAAACAATCACATTTTTAACCCATCAGGAATTGGAGGCCCAGAGCAATGGAGTGTCTTGCCCATGGTGGCCTGGGAAGAGCTGGTTGTGAAAGGGCTCCCAGAACAGTAAAGCAGATGGAAGGGGGCAGTTACCAGGCAGATGTGGTGTGGAAACCAGGCCTCCTTGCCTGCGGCCCCAAGGGGGGCTCTGGCCGCCACTGTCACATTTTGCCTCAGCATCCCCCGCTTCCCCTTCCTTCCTCTCTTGATATTTGGTCTCCTTTTCTTCACCCCTCTATCTACGGCCTCCTTCATTTCCTCTCTGGTTTCCAAGGAGCGGTTTACAAAGTGACTGAGCGATGACCCCTGCCAGGCCCTCTGGCCCTCTTGCCCTCTTCCTCCTCCCCTCAGAAAAAGCACAGCAGGAGCCATGTTGGCTGCCCGGCCTCGGGCCCATTTCCTCTCCAGCCCTTGACTCATCTCCTGCTGGGGTTCCCGAGGGCCTATGGTTGGCTTCCGACAGGGCACACGTGGACACATATGGAAAAGCCATTTCTTTCCAGGAGCATCTGCTTCCTCTGCTCTAGCCCAGCTGACCCTATCCGTCCACCTCCAGAAGCCTTGGGTTTCAGAATCAGGACTCAAAATGGTAACAACAGGCTGGAGAGCTGGGTTAAACCCCACAGCAAGAAAGGAGGCCTGCAGGTTGGCTCAGGGGAGTGGAGATGGGAGTGTAAGGCAGGAAGAGGCCAGAGATGAGTCACCTGGCCCGAGCCTGACAACTGTCAGTGTCTGACCCACTGCTGCCCATAGCCAAGCAGACGGTTCCCAGAAACCTGGGCACTTGTCGCAGCCACACCACTACCTGGTGAAAACACTGGAAGCCTTGGGGCCGCCATTTCCTTTCAGAACACTGAGGTCTGCCCAGCCTCCTCATGGGCCCAGCTGAGGGCCCTGGAAAGCAGCAGAGTGCATATGCCCTGGTACCCAGTGGCCAGGAAATACATGTTAACCAGTTGGATAAACAAAACTCAAACACAGCATGCAACAGAACAATTTTGAGCCTTCTTATCAGAAAGAAGGGACTTAGCCATTCTACAGGCCCCTAGCCAGCCTGGAGTGAACATAGCCTCAGGTGGATGGGGAGAAACACGGGCATACGGGAAGTCAAGACATCAGGGAAACAGTACAGAGAATTTGAACCCATTTGTAAAATGTGGATAGCAGTACTGTCTCATGGAGCATTGAACACACCTAGCACACATAGCACATTCCTGGCAATGAATGGTAATGCATTATTATTTAGGCGGAGAATAGAAGGGCTGGACATGCTGCTGGAAATAAGGGATGACTGCCGTGTGGAAAAGAGATGTAAATAACTTTGCAAAGCTTCAGTGGAAGAACTCAACCCCAAGAATAGGCGCGTCGGGGAAGCAGAGTCCTGTTCAACCTAAACAGAAAGAGGGCAAGCATGCACGTTTGTGGAATGTGTAATTGTGCTAGGTGTCTACAAGTTGCTTGGTGTGTGTGGTTGCATCTTATCTATCCAATAACCTGATGAGGGAGCTATTATTTTAAAGATGAAGATGATGAGACAGAGAGGCGACCTGGCTTGCCCAGTTTATGCAGCTGGCGCAGTGCCCACCAATATCAGTCAGTGGGAGAGGCTGAAGGGCCATCTCTCCAGAGGCTACCGAGGGGCCTTCTGTGCTACAAGGGAGGCTCCACAGATGCACTCAGAGCCCATAGCCTCATTCTCCAAAATTTCAGCTCAAACTACTCAAGAGACTAGATCCTCAAGTCCATCCTTATAACCTGCTCTTTTCTGAGTTTAGCTGAGAGACCACTCCAGGGTTGACCCTTTACTGTTCCTGACTCTGCACCATCTCTTCTCTCTCTTTCCAGGATCCTCAAAGCAATGAATGCAGGTGCTGATGTGAGCCCTCAGGACCCACGTAGGCTGTGGATGGAGGAGCACATAGGGCCTGTGCCGGAGGGGAAGATGAGAGGCAGACATCAAAACCTGGGGAGTCTGCAGCTTCTCCTGCCCCAGGGCCTGGGCACTGAGCATGTGCAGAGCAAAGCGCAGTACCAGGCTGCCCCAGCTCCGCTGATACTTCTTGGGAAAGAGGGGACGGGAGAAAGGGAGATGCCCTGCCATATACAGCACAGTGCCTTGCACTTAGTAGATGCTCAAGAAATGTTTGTTGTATTAAGTTGACATTGCAGGTCAAGGGGTAAAGTAATTTTAAGAGCAGATTCTATCTAGGCATAACCTTATTTATTCTGCCCAAGAAAGCAATTCTATAAATGAAGAAATTGAAGCTCAGGGTAACATGCTATGATCACATGGTCACGAGGAGGCAAAGCTGTGCTATGACTACTGTGCTCTTGTCTCTCAAAACTGACGGCTGCTCCCCGTGTCTCTCCTGGTCCCTGAGCTCCCTCAGCAGCAGAGACAGAAGCCTGGGCCTGCTCTTCCATTCCAGCCATACTTCCTCTTCCCTTCCAGACAGGGGCTTCTGCTCTGCCTGACAGCCAGGTCTCAGGATCAGGGAAACACTCATCTCTGTGATGGTTAACCTATATGTCGACTTCACTAGGCCACAGGGGCCCAGATATTTGGTCAAACGTAATTCTGGATGTGTCTGTGAGGGTGTTTCTGGATGAAATTAACATCTGAATCAGTAGACTGAGTAGAGCAGATTGCCCCCCTCCATGTAGGTGGGCCTCATCCACTCAGCTGAAGGCCTGCACAGAACAAAAGGGTCAACCTTCCCCCAAATAAGAGGGAATTCCTCCTGCCTGACTGCTCTGAGCTGGGACATTGGTATCCCCTTGCCTTTGGACTAGAATGGAAATATCAGCTCTTCTTGTGTCTTAAGCCTGCCAACAATCAAAATGGAACCTCCACCATTAGCACTCCTGGGTCCCCAGCTTGCTAACTGCAGACTGTGGGACTTGTCGGACCCCATAATCACGTGAGCAACTCGTCATCGTGCATCTCTTTCTATATAGACACACATGTGGTGACAGAGCCAGGAGTGCAGTTTCCAGGCTCTCGGCCTCACGTGGAAAGGTGCTGGCTCGGGTAGTAAATGGCCATCAACTGTGATTGCATGGCCATCAGCTGTGGCTAGTTGGCCGTCAGCTGTAACCAGTGAGCAATTGGCCACTAATATAACTGCTGTGGCTACGCTAGCAGAAAAAATGGGGGCTAGCAAGAAGATGGTGGCTGGGCTGGCAAGCAAGACTGGTGCAGGAAAACCCCTTGTTGAGGTGCTGGCAGATGTTTGCTGCCTGTGTCTCCAACCCAGCCGCCAGCGAGAATATAGTGATATGACTCCCCCATCTATGGCTCTGTGAGTGTTCCTTTTCGTCCTCACCATGTCCTGCGTTCCTATGGTGAGGAGCGGGACCAGAGACCCTGCAGGCCGCCCCGCATGACACACATCCCATCCATTCTGTTTCTCTGGAGCAATCACCTTCCTGTCCAATCCACCTTCTTCCCTGACTCTTCCTTCCAAGGTTTCCCTTGCTAAGAAAAATGACATAGTGGGCTGAGGAGCACCTCCCAAGTCTGCCGTGACCCTGGTGGCCCTGGGTAAGAAGCCAGTGGAGATAACTCCACAAGCAGAATGGACTAAGTTCAAGGCCAGCACAAACGCTTGCTGCAAGCTGGAGCGTCCGGAAGGTCTCCTGATTCACCTGCCTGAATTCTCACAGGACAAGCTCTAGACACCCTGAGGGAGGCAGCAGTGCCTAATCCTCATTTTTTTTGCTCCCAAAGGAATGTCTAATAGAGTTCTGAAGACATTCCCAGTTTAGCGTCGGGGAATCAAAATGAGTGGGACATACGGACTGGTCAATAAATCAGTCAAACATGTGTCAGCCCTACTTCGTGGGAGCCTGACTTCCAGGGACCATCTACCATTCTGCTCAAAGCCGAATTAGGAGTGAATGGGGGCTTAAGACCTGAGAGGCATGGAGGGGCCCTTGGATCTTCAATGAGAGTGGACAGAGGTCTGTCCACAGTCTTAGGGCCAGTGAGAGGCCGAGAGTGTCATGATGAGCATCTCTGGGCCATGGAGGAGCACGCCTGGCACTCAGCTCTGACATCATTTGTCCCTGCTAAGCACCCATGAACCTGACACCAGACATCAGATTCCATGTCTCACTTGGGTCCAGGATTCTCACCCTCCCGCCAACCTGCTTCCAGAGGATAAAAAACTCTGACCTCATCTCTAGCTGCCATGCAAACACAGCTAGGGCAGCAGGACATGTTGAAAGAGAGAGAGAGAGAGAGAGAGAGAGAGAGAGAGAGAGAGAGAGAGAGCGCTCTAGGACTGAGAGAGCCCTGGTCAGAAGGAAAGAGGAAAGCTGGTCTCCATTGCAGCTCTGAGGTCCCGACTTTGTAGGTCATATCTATCCAGGAGCAGGCAGGATGGTGCCCTGCCTGCCTGCTGGTGGTGTGTGTGTGTGTGTGTGTGTGTGAATTTTATAAAGCATAGGTAAAAGTATATTTAAAAAAATGAACGAGCTGCTTGATGAACTGTAATCCCTACTCAAGATATGACATAGGACATTACTAGTACCGAAGAAGCCCCCCCATATGCTAATTTAAGTTTTTTTCATTTAACATTCACAATAATCTTTACAAGAAAGTTGGGTTATTATCCCCATTTTTCTGTGAAGAAACTAAAGCTTGGAGAGGCTCAGAAATTTCATAGTTTCACAGTCTGTCAGTCAGATCCAAACTGGAGTTGTCTGATTCCAGAGTTCCTTCCACGGCTCCATCAGCTTCTCCTAACAGATCGTTAGGAAAACAGAGGGAACGAAGGCCACTTAGAGGTGTGTTTGAACAAACCTCAGGGACCCTAAAGTCCGGAGGGCTGCAGGCAGGGATCCTGCACTGGGGAGGTGGTTGGACATGATGAGGTTGGGGCCTTTTTCAACTATATCTCAGTGACTCTCTAATTTTTATCATATCATAAAATAAAAATGCAGGGAGCTCTCCTAGGTCCGTCCCAGCCAGGTCTTGCTCTCCCCAACTCTGCATTATGGATGGAGTGAATCATCTGGTAAATAATTCATCCGTAATCGGGGCAGTGAAGGTAACAGGAGAGCAGGGGGAGAGGTGTCAGAAGGGTTGAGGTTGGCAACCTGAGTCAGACCCCCATCCTTCCAAGGCTGGACTTTGCTCTGGGGAGAGGGCACCTGAGCGTCAGGCAGGCAGCCACCCAGGGAGATGGGGCCATGGTGGGTCAGAGGGCCCTGCGCAGACCACCAGGCCTCCTGCTGCTGACACCATTCTGCCTTCTGCACCTGGGGGCCTCAGGTGAGTGACACCTCAGGTGAGCCACCCCCCATGGTGGCCCATTCCCCACTCACTCCCCATTGTTCTTCCTCAGGAGACTTCTGTTGCACTTGTGTAGCCACTTGGTGAATGAAGTAGCCACTGCATCTGCTAGTCATTAGCCTAAGTGACCACTGACGTGCCGGATGGGGGAGGCAGGGCCAGAACACAGCACTGTCATTACCCTAAAAGCAGCAGTTTCTCCTGAGGGCCACTGTTGCCTTGTAAGTATGGAAGTGACATGGTCAGATCTGGTTTCAGAAAGTTTCCTCCAGGCCAGATGGTCTTCAGGGCCCTGAGAGCTATTGAGACTGAAAAGAATCAGTTTCTGAGTTAAGTGGTTTCCTTCTCGGTCAATTGAACATCAGAACTTTGCTTTCGATCCCTTCCCTCCAACTCCATGTCTGCCTTCTCTTCTGTCTCTGGAGAAGCTGATAGCAGTGAGGAGAGTCTCAGACTGGGAGTTGGACGGGGCTCCAGCCACAACTCCACAACCTACTGTGCTTTTGGACAAAGTGATTTCATGCTTCAGAGTTTCAAGTGATGTTACTATTGTAACAATTAAGGTCAGTAGCTAGTGATATGCAGAGTCCGAGACTGGCACTCGCCACAGGGGGCATTCAGCAACCGGAAGCTGGTGTGACCTATCCTGCGGCTTGGCTGTCCTCTGAGGCACTTATTTTCATCCCCATGTGCTGAGGCTGTCGGCACTTTCTAGTCACCTGGCCACGAGGACAGGAGAGCACGGTGCTTGGGCAGGCGCTGGGTTCTGTGCGAGGCCTTCAGCAGAAAAGAACGCCTGTTGACAGCTTTACCCCATGATGACTGGGACGTCTGACTTGCTGATAAATTGAAAGCTTCATGAGAGCCACCATGGGGTGGCTAATTATTCATTGTGACCCTGGTGCTTCGCATTAGGCAGGCACTATCAATTAAACAGTTGATGAATAAATGCTGGATGGGCTGATGGTAGCCTGGTGTCATCTTCCCTTCGCTGATGGGTCTAGAATCCCTACACTGAGGTCTCCAGAGCCTAACTTGCCAGCAGATCTCCTGACTCTTGTGGTGTCATCTGGCTGATCATCAGATTAACTTCTGGATGCTTGTTAAAAAAAAAAAAAAATGCAGATTGCTGGATGCTTGACCCACCTGGGGATTCTGACTCACTAGTCTGGGATGAGGCCCAGGGATCTATTTTCATCAGACTTTCCAGATGGTCTGCTGACCCATGAGGGTGGGAACGTCTGCTCCAGTCCACTCCCTGATCTCAGTCAAGGATTCCCCACCCTGCCCGCTCCTACCGCACAGCTAAGCAGGAGACTCTCTGCCCCCCAACTCCAAAAGTGCTTATGCTGTCTAATCAAACCCTGCCCCACCCTCTCAGACTGCAGAACAAGGTACAGAGGCTCTGGGCAAGGAGGGGGTGCAGCATAACCCAGAACAGCTCAGATGTCCTTAGTTGCCACTCTGTCCCCAGGGCAGCCCTATGAGGACGCGGTGTCCATCCAGGGAGTGAGGGGCAGCTCTGTGGAGCTTGCCTGTGGCTCCCAGCCTGCACCCCTGGTGGTCTTCTGGAGCTTCACCCCACTGGGCTCGCTGGTTCCCCGACCTGTGGCTGTCACCAACGGAGCAGAGTCCAAGGTGGAGGCCGGGGCCTCGGCTCTGGGAACCGTGAGCCTGCGGAACAGCAGCCTGGTGCTGGGGGAGCTAAGGGAGGGTGCCCGTGGCCACTTCCTGTGCCAGGCCCTGCACGAGGCTGGAGGCCAGCTGCGCACCACCTACTCCCACATCAGTCTGACTGTACTAGGTGAGGGGCCCAACCAGGGACTTGGCTTGAGCTGCTTTGCATGCTGCTTTGCATCTATTTGCATGTGCTTCCAGGGATAACCTGCTGGGCCCAGGTTCGACAGGGCCTGCCTCCAGGGGGTGAGGAAACATGGGGTGTTCGGCAAGCCAGTGGGCAGGCCAGCCTCCAGCTAGAAAGGGCTGGGCTGCCGAACACAGACGGGCATGGTCTGGGTCTGCAATAACAAGCATTGGGCCTCTCCTTCCTCTGGCCAGTGCCTGTATCGAAGCCTCAGGTGCGGCTGAGTGAGCCGTCCCCAGTGGAGGGGACATACGTGGTGGCCACATGCGCAGTGCGGGAGGGCACGGAGCCTGTGATCTTTGCTTGGCAGCACCAGGCACCCCGAGGCCCTGGGGAGACCCTGGTGGGAGTTACAGAGCGACTATTCCAGCTGGACCCAGTCAACCGGATGCACTTGGGCTGGTACATGTGCAGTGCCCACAACGCTGTCAACCGCCTGAGCAGTGATGAAGCTTTCCTGGATGTCATCTGTGAGTCAGACTGGTGGTAGGGAGAATGGTCAAGACTCCCATCCACCTACCCACCCACGCTCGGCCCCCTGACAAGCCTCAGGGCCCCCAGGAGTAACCCAGCCTCACGGCACTGCACCCACTGGTGCCAAATGTGGCTTCAGCACAAAGAGCTTTAAACCTTGTTAAGGTCGTGGGCCCCTCTACTCAGGAAAATGTGCATATATTCATAGTCACGATTTTACCCATAATTCAGGGGTGGCCCAGAAAGTCTGCCTGAAGGACTCTCAGGAGTCAACTGAACCTGAGGAAACAGAGACCACTCCCTGGGCACAGTGGGAAGAGAGGGCAGCAAGTTGGTCCCAAGAGGGACTTCGGAGGGCCTGAAGGTAGAAAGCAGAAGCTTGTCTTTAAAGCACATATAGTAAACAAAGGAGTATTTTCAGAACATACAAAGAATTCCAAAACAGCCAGTGAGGAGGAAGTGGCAAGCTAATACAAAAGTGGACAAAAGACCAGAATAGCTAGTTCAGTAAAGACAAGAACAGAAAGCTAATGAACTTCTGAAAGAAATCAGAAGTTTGTGTGAAAGACGAAGTCTACAATGGTCTAGAGCAGCACTGCCCAGTATGGAAGCCACTCGTGTGGCTTTGAGCACTCGAGATGTGACTGCACCAAACTCAGATGTGCTCAGAGTGTAAGATTGACGACTTAGTCTAAAGAAAGAATATAAAATAACTCATCAATAATTTTTACATCGATTAGACACTGAAATGACAATATTCTCGAAGTATTTGGTTAAATAAAAAATATCAAAATTATTAAAACCTTTTGGTGTTTATGCTTGGTTGGGTTTGGGTATTTTTACTTTTGAAGATCTGGCTACAGGAAATTTCAAACACCTGTGGTTGCCATGTATCTATTGGGCAGTGCTGGCCTAGAGGACTTAAGGAGCCGGGCCTAAGGGCGTCCTGTCTGTCTTGTTGGAGGCAGTTTGCGGGAATTGTAAACTGAGGACTGTGCAGGAGAGAGGTGAGCCAGTCTGGGAAAGACATAGAAGCAGAATGGAAGAGGGCAGAGAATCCAGTCCTCCCCGGGAGTCAGGGAGAAAGGCGGCCCGGGAGATAAGGGAAGGAAGTGACCCAAAGAAGTGTCAAGGGCTGGCTGCTGGCATCGTCCCACCCTGTTCTCTTCCCTCTCCAGCCTAGAGGGACCAACCGTCCCAGTCCCGAGAAACCCTCCATGCCAGGCAAGGTGGGAGGGTGGGCACCTGTTCCCTGCCCTCAGCCCAACCCAGTGGTCCCTCAGGGAAGCGTCCCAGAGTCACAGATGACCTCCAGGGCTCCCAAAGCCTGGTGCCCACCTCCGCGGACACTGATCACCTATATTGGCCTGTGCCTGGACTCTGGGTTCCTTGGGGGGCCTAGCGTAGTGGTTGACACAGTCAGCGCATAATACGTGGTTGTCAGATGACGAGCAATAATCACATGAGTGAATGAAGGAATAAAGATTGGGTGGGTATGACAGGCCTTCCTTGCCTCCAGATGGTCCAGACGATCCTGTGATCACGGTGGAGCCACCACACTTTACTGAGGAGGGGTTTTGGGCCAGTGAAAAGGAAGAAGTGACTCTGAGCTGCCTGGCTGCCTCCAACCCCCCAAGTCACTATGTGTGGCTCTGTGACCACACTCAGGTCCACACGGGGCCTACCTACACCATCACCAGCACCAGCCGTGCCCATACAGGCCTCTACACCTGCCTGGCCCACAACAGCCGCCTGGACACCCGCACACAGACCACCGTCCAGCTTACCATCTACTGTGAGTGGATGGGGAGGGGCCCCTACAGACCCTGCTCTGGCAGACTCCAGGCAACTGTGTAAAGTGGGGCAGAAGGTGGGGGAGGCAGGTCTGGGAACAGATAGGGTCCAGAGGAGGGAGAGAGGCTAAAAATACATGGGGAGGGGCAGAGAGAGGGGCACCCCCTGACCCTATAGACATGCCCACCCCACCCTCAAGTGATTATTTCTGCAGCCCCAGGGAATGAACTGAGGCACAGAGAAGGGTAGAGCGAGGACAGTGAAACAAAGTGTCCGGGATACAGATGGCAGATGGGCTCACTTCCCTGCTGGGGGCTTCCATAGGGGCCTCTGGGACTCCCCAGGGACTCTGACCTCCTGCCCAGCCTCCCAAACCACTGCCCCTTGACCTGAGAGCTCAGCCTTTTGCTCACCAGAGGGATTAATCTTTCCCTGCTCACCCACTTCTCCCTACTTCCCCACCTTGACACCTCTGGCCCCCAGGGCCTCCCAGCGGGGCCTGGGGGCTGCTCCAGCCCCATCTGAAACTGCTTCTCTCCCAGACCCCCCTGAGGGGCAGCCCTCCTGTGCAGTGCTCCCCACCTTCGGGGCTGTGACTCTGGTCTGCACCTGGCCTGGGGGCCTTCCCGCTGCCCAGCTGCTGTGGGAAGGGCCCCAGGGAACTGGCCCTGCTGCCCTCAGCAACGTCACCTGGAGTCACGCAGCCACCCCGCTGGCCAACAGCAGTGTCTTCACCTGCACTGGCCAGCACCCAGCCCTGGCACTTCTTGCCCTCTGCAGGATCACCCTGTGTGAGTGGAGACAGGAAAGAGCAAGGCTCTGACCTCCTGGGCAGAGGAGTGGGTAGGGGTCAGGGGAGAGATGGGAGGGGCCCTGGGATCGGGGGTGGAGCCCACACCACAAACTCCGCAACGCGACTGGGAGACTCTCCATGTAACAAGGAGGTGGGCCGTTCTCAGCCAGACCCCACGTCTCACCTTCTCTCCACCCAGCCCTAGTCTCCACCTACAACGTGACCTGTCTGCCTCAGTTTGGTCTTGGAGCCCTGGGACACTCCCTTAGCTGTCCCCCAGCCTGCAGGGTCAGCAGGCTCTCACCCACCTCACACTTTACTTCTACTCCTCGATTGCTTGCTGGTCTCGAATGTAGTTTGCTCTCCGTCTTGAAAACTCCTACCCACCTACCAAGACCAAGTTCAAACGTTATCTTGTTTTCAAAGTCCTCCTCCCCGAAGCCCCAGAGAGCTTGTCTTCCTACCTGTGCTCCAGCACTGATCAAATTATACTCTAATTGTTTGCTTAGTGTCTGTTCCCACTCTTTCCCTGGTACATGGTCAGCTCTCAATAAATGATAAATGAACAAATAAATGAGTGACTGAGTAAATGGAGGAATGGGGAGGGAAGCAATAAATGAAGGTGCGAGGGATGCGGTAGCCCTGCCGAGCCCCTCCGCCCCCTGCAGGGCCATGCTGAGCCATTTATTCCCGACCAGGGGAACCCCTCCGGAGGCCCACGTGCCGGACCATGGCCACGACCGAAGACCAGTTCATCATGCTGAGCTGCGAGTGGCCTGGAGGTGAGCCCCCTGCCCTGCTGAGCTGGCTGGATGGCCAGCAGCAGCCCCTGGGCAGCAGCAGCCCCTCGCTGGCAGTCCACGTCCTGCAGGCCCAGGAAGATCTGGCTGGCAGAGAGTTCATCTGCAGGGGCACTCACCCACTCAGGGTCCCGGACCCCCACTGCCGGCTGCAACTGGGTGAGTGGGGGTGACTGACTGGGTCCTGGGGCTGGGGTCGGGGGAGCAGCCCTTTGGAATCAGGGTGAAGGGCTCTGCGGGGCTGGCTCTGCGGGGCTGGAATGCAAAGTGAGTCAAGAGACTGAGTCACCTCACCTCCCAGGGACTCAAGGATTTTTGATCCATAAAATAAGGGGGTTTAGTCTACGTCTCTGTTGTCCAATGAAAATATCATGTGAGCCATATGTACAATTTTAAATGTTCTAGTAGCCACATTTTTCAAAAGCAAAAAGAAAAAGGTGAAACATTTTGTTCAACTTGCTATATCCAGTATATGATCATTTCAATGGGTAATGGAAAATTAATGAGATATTTTACATTGGTTTTCTCCGACTGTCTTCAAAATCTGGGGTGTATATTTACAGTTACAGCGCATCTCAGAGTAGACGAGCCACATTTCAAGTGCTCAGCAGTCACATGTGGGGGGGACACCCACTGGCCAATGAGGGGCTCTGTCTGTCTGCTTCACCTGCGTCAATTTGCATAAGAGGCACCTGATTATATTCCTGACTTGAATTAATGGTTCAGGTGTCAGAGGTCGGTCTCTACCTCTCTCACTCCCTCTAGTTGTTTTTCGTCTGGTTTCTTTCTCTGTCTTCCCCTGGCCCTGTCAGGCCCATTTATTGACAATTCAAGAAAATGAATTAAATATCGAAGTAAAAATGTGAGAAAAGTAGAGGAGCCATCACATATAACAATTCTCACAAAATGAGTCCTGTCTTGGTCTCCAAGGCTTGGGGACCAGCACGTTTTCAGGGGCTCTAAGAAGGTCCTCCACCTGAAGCTCTTCCCTTATTACTCAGCCTCGGAGCTGGAAATCCCACCGCAAGGTGTTCAATTGACACCTGAAACTGGGTCTTTAGGAGTCAGTCCATAAAAACCAAGTACCTGCTGTGGGCCCAGCCCTGGGCAAGGAGGGAGGTGGTAGCCACAGGGGAAGGAGGCCCGGTGCCATGTGCTGGGAGGGAGGAGGTCAACACTGAGATGAATAAGGCAGGGGCCCCACTGGTGGGGACCCCACCAGCAGGAGCTGAGCCTGGAGTTCTGTGAAGAGCGTGGAGGAAAACATTATCACTAAGCTTCGGAGCAGGTTGTGACAGGAATCGGGCATAGAATGGAAACCTGAAAGCGGAGGCAGCCTGGCCCGAGACAAGCTACATCGTCAACTCCACAGCCCCGTCTGTTCTTTCTCCTCCCCTCCGCCGATGCCAGCACCTTGCCCTCGAGCCTCCCCACTAGCCCAGGTGCAGGGGACATCTCCCAACCTTACTGTCTCTGTCTCCACAGAAGCCCCACAGCTGGCAGTGGCTGAGGCCTGGGTGTCAGTGCTGGAGGGGGGAGAGGCCTGGCTGGCGTGTGCCCTCCTGGGAGGCATGCCGCCTGCCCAGCTCCTCTGGCTGGGACCCCAGCACTTGCCGGTGGAACCAGGCCCTTCTGGGTTCATGCTGCACCACGAGGGCACCCAGCTCCGCCTTGGAATCCAGGCTGCTGACCCAGCTCACCACGGGGGCACCTACCATTGTGTGGCTCACAACACCTTGGGCAGCAGCAGTCAGAGCATCCAGCTGGAGGTCCTGAGTGAGTGTGGTGGGGGCGTGCGTGCATTTGTGTGGCCAGGGGGGAGACCTGCAGACACAGCCCTGTAGGAACAAGGCATTGGAATTCCTGCTCCAGAACTTGGACTTGTGAGTTCCCTCAGGCACAGTCAGGACCTCAAAGGCACGAATCTAGATTGGCTAGTGAACGGGAATCGCATGTACCCTTCAGTACAGGCAAACAGAACTCCATGGGTCAGAATAATCTTTTCCTCGGTTTATAGATGAGGAAACTGAGGCCTAGAAGTGGAAGTCTAGGGTAACACAGACCCAAACTACACAGAACTGGTCAAGTCCACACACCCCAGTCGAGGGCCTTTCCTAGCTCTTTCTCAACATAACTGGAACTAACTTGAGCGCACAAGCGCACACGTACCTGTGGCGCTGGGTGTGCACGAGCTGCACGTGTCCCCACCCTCACCCCCAGGGTATCCAGCTCCTCCCAACGTCACCATCAGCAGCCTGACCTACGGCAGACACCGGAGGGAGGTGCAGATGCAATGGGCCATCAGAGGCCCCGGGAACTTGACAGGCTTCCTGGTGCAGCGGAGGGCCAGTGTCCCAGGCCCAGGAGCTGGGGCTTGGGAGACAGCTGCTGGTGACATCGAGCCAGAGAGTAGGACCCGGCGGCTGGGGGGCTTGGACCCAGGGGTCCTTTACGCCTTCCGAGTCCTGGCTCTGAATCACCACACAACTGGACATCCCTCTGAGGTGAAGATACCAGGTGCTGGGGCCACGCGATGTTCACCTCTTTCTCCACAAAACTGAGCCCGGGTTCATCTTCCTCGTCACAGGGCACCCTCTACTCCATTCCTTTGCTTCCTTCTTACTGATTCCTCCATTCCTCATCTTGGTCCTCTCCTCCAACTTCTCCTCAGGGACTCTCCACTCCTCTTTCCCATCCTCCCTCGGAGGCCTCAGGTCTAGGTGGAGGAGCCATAGCTGAACTTGAATCAGGAGAAATAGGGAAGGTGGAGATTAAGTAAGGGTAGGGGCCCAACTCTGTGCCTCAGTCTCATTCTCCTGGGGCACAGGGGGGCTCTCAGCTTCCTGCTGCTCTCTCTCTCCTGGGAATTCCTCATTTATGGTATCCGTCCCTTCAGCCCTGAGCTGCCCAGATAACTGGCCTGCTGCCTTCTGTGCCAGAAATAGGGGACTGGCTGGGGACTCAGATCTCAAGAGCACCAGGCACAAAAAGCACCTCTTTTCTTGGGAGAGACCTGGTCTCCAGGTTCTCTGGGTGCAGCCTTGCTCTTGACCCCTCCCGTCAGGGGAAGGGGGACTGGAAGAGCAGGGCATTGCCTGCTCGCTGCCTGACAAGCCACTGCTGCCAAGTTCAGCTGTGGCTCTAAACCTACCCCATGCAACCAGAGCTCTCCCTTCCCAGCGGACCCCCCCTTCAGCGCTTATCCAGCAGTGCTGGGTGCAGCAGGCACAGGAATGGTGGTGGCAACGGTGGCCTCTTTGCTAGTGTTCCAGTATGCTGCCCGGCACCCGGAGACTTTCCCCTGTGAGTGGGAAGCTGAAGGTGGGGTTGCTTGACCCCACAAGGTGGTCACATCACTACCTATCCCAAGGAGGTGCAGACACTGACCCCCCCCCCCCGGCAGGAAATTTGGGCTCTTCTGTGACATTTCCCCAATGCAAGACATCGGGTGGGGCTCCAACCCCGACCTCGGGTGTCTGGGGCCATCCCCGTCTGGATTCCGTCTCTCGTATGGAGCCGATGAGGAAGGAAGGGCTCTTCTTCTTTGACCTCGGCTGGGCTGTTCACGTAATGCACCTTTTCCTTTTCTTCCTACAGGCCTTGGTCAACTGCTTGCTCCCATGTGAGTACAGAACCCGTCATGCTGGGGGGTCATGACTCCCCTAACTGGAAGGGAATTGTGGTCACTAACTTTACTCTCCCACTTCGCCCTCAGGGAGCAAAGTCACCCACATAGCGATTCAATGGAAGGCCCTGAGGCACAGGCAGGTAAGCACAACTTTTTCCCAAAGTTTACTCGTGTTTTATCCATGATGCTCGGTCTCTTTCGTCCTCTGAGAACAATCTGGTACACCCGCAAAGCATCTCTCTCTCCTTTGTTCATGTCTCTTCTTTTAGGCATCGAAACACCATCCACCATCCCAGGTTCAGATCCTGCACAAGAATCCATGGATGTGCCAGTAAATGTCACCATTACAGTGACTGCGACCCCGTGAGCCCCCCGAGGAAGGTGCAAATATGCTCAGGGAGACAGGTGGGGGGTGGAAAGATCCCCTCTGTCATATTTGGTTTTAAAACCAAGGTAGCTACGACACCAGCTACCTCTTCCCCACTCACTACCCAGCCTTTATAGATGTGCAAGGCTCAGCTGTGGTGCATCTAGACTTGGTTACAAGGCAAGTCCAAGCCCAGCTGTGGGAGACTGAGGTGGAAAGACAAGGAAGGCACACATTTGGAGAAAAGACCAGCGGGGAGTCCGAGGGCCAGTGAGAATGATGGTTCTGGGTGCAGTCGCTGGTGCTGTATGAGCAAGTTAGCTGCTTCCGAAGTCTGTGAACTGAGTAATTCCTAAATAAATCATACCTGATGCTTTCACTAGTAGAAGGTCTTTTCAATTGCAACTCCCCCAGGGAGAGCCTGATCACAGGTTCAGGTGGGCCCCAGGTTCTCCTACTGCGAGGAAGCACGACATGTAGGCATGTGTTCCCTTCGTTCCACTGCAGCACGAGACGTGGTCTTGTCGTTCTTTACTTTCCTCGTCTCAAATTCCTTCCCCAAGGACACATGCCTCTATCATAGGACAGGCTTAATCAGGGCTGGTAGCAGAGCCAGGTGCCAATCCCAGGTCTTTGTCGCCTACCTTTGGCGTAGGAATATCACCGAGTCTGCAGTGGTGAAAGGGGCGCAGTCGCTAGACTCCAGGAGTCTGTGACAAGACAGGGCAGAGGTACTGCAGATGCAGCCTGCCACCAGGCCTGGGGGAGCTGGCTGACAGGGGACCTGGGCTGTTCCAAAGTCACAGTCTGTCAGCTGCCAGCATGACTCACTGGCTCCGAGTGTGTATGTGTGTGTGTCTGAAGTTTGGGTGAAACACAAATGAATGCTTGTTCGACTGACTAGAAGAGTCAAGTCTCAGAGCTGGCTCCACAGGGGACTCAGAGGAGAAACAGCAAGAGCCAAGGGATGGTCTTGCCAGGAATAAGGAAAGTGGCGCCTTGAAAGGAGACAGAAAACTGACAGAAACTGAAGTTGCTTCTTAGGTTCTCACAGATTTAGACTTTATTCGAAAAGGGGTTTCGAGTTCCCTCAGAGCTCTCAGGACTGGGGCTAAGCCTTATGGAAGCCTCATTTAAATATGGGGAATAAAACATAAGGCTCCACCCCCATGCAAAAGACCCCATTGGCTTTCTAGTCAAAGGAGCCCAGACATTTTTTTTTTTTTTTAGGGCAGTGAAACAAAGCTGCTTCTTGAAGAGGCTACATTCTACCCTGGAGCTCATACAGATGTCGCTCTAGGTTGATGGTAAACAGGAGCCGTGGGAGGAGGGACCACACCTCCACATTCTCCTTATGCTCCTTTCCCACCCCCCTCGATCCTTCCAAAGAAACACTGACTGCCCCTCAGGGGTCTGCCTGTTGACACAGCTCAGCTCCAGGCTCAGGTGTTCTCCCAACCTCCCCCTAAGACACTTGTTCTAGGTCCTGCTCCTGCAGCGCCTCGATCTCTGCAGTCAGAAGGGATTGACTCGCTTGGCTCTTAGATGCACACAGGGGGTCTTCAGGGGCGGAGGTTCCAAAGAATTTCGGAGTGAGATACACACCCACCCCATCACAAGCTATAAGCAGCTTTATACAAACAGGGCGTATCTGAGCCCCCTGCCTTCACTGCCACTCTACATGAAAGCAGCATTCTTTTAACAGAAAATCCTATCAACCAAATAAAACCTGTCAAAGCTACAGCACTTAAAATATGTACAATGTCAAACACACTATTACAACTTCAAGGAAAATAAAACATACTTTTCAATATGATACAAGAACATGCGTCTCCAAGTCATTGCTTTAAAGAGAGTGACACAGGTGACATCCCCTCATAAAATGAACTTCTTGGCAGTCCTGCAGCCGGAATGAGCTTTGCGACATGATTGGCTTAACACGGATGTACTGGGCTTCAGACTCATTCAACAAAAACGAAACCCAGGAAGAAACGCTTTTAAAAGACCACTTCTAAAGGTTTAAAACATTGCAATTTAACTTACATCCTCTACACCACCAGACTATCACCTATCACCAGACCACCAGTGCACAACTGAAAGAAGGAAAACAGGAGATAGTGAAATGACAGGAGTGGGGGGAGTTTAAACCTAAAACAAAGAATCACAGGGACTTCTAAGGTGAGGAGGAACATGAAGAGGCCTGGCCAACTACAGGTCACTAAGCCAGGTGAAGATCAGATTCCGGGGTTGGGGGCGCTCACAGGGAGAAATGTGGACTGCAAGCAGACCAAGGACAAGCCCGGAGCTCTGCCCATGGAGGACGAAGGGCGGCTTCTCTAGCTGTAGAGTTAAGAGCGTCAGAGGATCCTCACAGCAGGGGTGGACTGGAGCATGACTGGTTCCATGAGAAGAGTGAACCACAATGCTTTTGGAAAGCAGCATGGAAAATGGAAGGGGTTCAGATTCCGGCTCCACGTCAGCTGGGTTCAAATGCAGGCTCTGCGGCTGTGAGATGTGGGGCTTGAACACCTACTCTGCTGGTTTGTTGTGAGGGTTAATGAGACAGCAGTAACGAGCTCTGAGCGGTGCCTGGTCCACAGCAGCTACCCCGCGAATGGTGGTGACACCTCCCGCCCTGTACTACGTTCCCCTGGCTTCCTGGTGAAGTGCCATTTAGGCAGAACTGATTTTGGTGACTGTGCAGGGGCATCAAAGTTCAGCACAACTCATGGTTAGGGAGAACTCATAACTCCTAAACATAAAGGCAACTATATAGATAGTTATATTTATATTTATATATCTCAATATATAAAGGCATTTTTATAAATAAAATACAATAAAAGGGATAACACTTAAAACAGCGTTACTAATAATATAAATAAAGCAGTCCACGATGAGATTGCCCTAACGGTAAAGTCATTTTCTCTTCCTGGTGGACAAATCCCACATTGAAACTCAATCTTTAAAAGCAGTTTATGACCTAAGGCTCATGCTAAGACACCTGTTTCCTGAATCAAAATGCCTACAAACATTGACTCCCCAGTTTTCTAAAACTTGCTTTGTGACAGCATTGCTGTAACTTGACTGGCAAGCATGGGGTATGTTTTCATATTCTGTGTATGAGGACTTTGTCCTTTGCTAGTCACAGAAGTCAGGGATGCAGCCATCCCCCTCCAAAACTAATTGCATCTACGCAACGTGAAGAATATATCCAGTATAGGCATGGACACCTGGAATGGAGAACATGAATTCTATAGCACCCCTCATACCTGACCATGAAATCATTTTCATGACATTCTACTTGCAGGAACCCTTACATAGCGACTCAGCTTCAACAGCGCATTTCACTAACAGTTCTATTTATAACATATATAGACATATGGAAGGGAATATTGATGCACTTATATAGAAGATTGATTAACATAGTATTCTAGTCTATTTCACTGCAATTTCCGGGAAACTAAATTTTTTTCATTTATGCTGGAACTGCTGGACTCTTTTAAAGAGTACCATTTTCAGGTTCTTTCCCCAAAGGGATGCACAATCTCAAAAGGAGCAGTGATCCACTGAAGCTGGACCCCAGCTATTAGGCATACTTACAATGTATTTGTGGGGGTTTTTTTGTTTTTCGTTTTTTTTTTTTTGTTTAGATGTGGAGAAGAAAAGCCTTCCAGAGACAGCTGCAAGTAAGTGCCCTCTGTCACTCAGACGCAGCAGAAACTGTGAGTTATGAGCTCTGCTAACCAAAGCTTTAGTTAAATTTAAGACCTAGCCAGACAATCAGTTCTAATGCATCTTTTGGAGCAAAAAGTAATATAAGACCGGTCTTATATTATAGTGACCTGGTCTTATATTATAGTAAAATAATACCAGGTCTTGTATTAATTTTTGCTCCAAAAGATGCATTAGAGCTAATTGTCTGGCTAGGTCTTACTTTCGGGGAAACATGGTATTTACGGTGATGACATTTTGAAAGAACGTCAGGAAATTTCAAACCATACCCCCTTTTCCCTCCAAATTAAGTCTTTCCTGACACTCACATTTTCCAGGTATTGCCCATGTTGGCAGTTAGAAAATGATTTTCAGGTGGTGCGGTACCATGAGCACAACAGTAATGGCAGAGCTTCTGCCAAGATGGGCTCCCTTGAAACCCTCCCCTTTCTTCTAAAAACACGAATCTCTCTTCAAGTCACCACTTTAAATCTTATTTTGTTCCTACTCTCAGACACAGTCAAAATAGGCCCACGGTGACCCTTTTATAAACACATGCAATTTTAAAGCCGTTTGACTTTAAAGGCCTTCTTCTTCTCCCTGGCCTCGGCTCCCTCTCTGCAATAACCCAACTAGACCTTGACCTCAACCATGTCCCTGACACCGTGTATGGTCAGCGCCTGGAAAACCGAACTTAACTTGGACCCAGGTGCAGACAGAGAGGAGAGTGCGTCAACAGGTCAGCCATCACTTTCGTGGAAGGCACTAATACAATTCAGAAGAGATCTGCTGTTATGAACAGCAGGTTATGACTGTGGTTGATTTCAATATGTTCTCAGAAAGTGTGATAATACAATACTGAAGACAGCTTTCCATCTGAAAACCTCGCATGGCCTGCACCATTCCCTTTTTGCTGAATCAGCCAATAGGCTGGGTCCTTGCAGGAGGAGCTCTCATTGTCACTGAGATTCTTGGAAGACATGGAATGATCCCAATTGTTCTCAGGTGATTGAAAACGATGTAAAACTAGGTTTTCCTACTGAGGGGGGAGGAAGGGATAGGGAGGGAAAATTTTAAGGCATAAATAATATAAAAGGGCACACATTTTAAGATACATTCACATGACATCACTACTACAAAAATAAATAATGATTTTTCTCTGATTTGAATTAACGTCTTTCACACAGTCCATCCCCAGGCCTGTTTTGTGCAGTTACTGGCTTGAAGTGGGAATGTGACTAGTCACGTGCACATCCTCAGCTTTCCTGGGGTTGTTGAAGAGCCCCTGAAGGGCTGTCTAATGGAACAACAGGAGGAGACCATGTTGTCTTTTCAGTACAGTCCTTTGAAACAGATGGCAAAATAAGAGGATTCCAACTTAAAATTTTGTTCTCTGTTTCTGAATGGACACAGCTGTCTCCTGAAAAACAAAAAGGTTTGGGAGCATTATGAAACGATAAAGGCTGATTTTTATACAGCAGTCTAAACACATTACTTTGAGCAACAAAGAAAGAATAATGAGTAAAAGTAGAGCCCAGTCATATTTAGTTTGAATTTGAGGGAGACAATAGGTATAAAACGTTTAAAATAAAGTTGAGCTCTCATGAACAGTTATACAATTCATCTGAGGGTTAAAGCAAACGCCTTAAAAACCCCAAAATAACCACCTTAAAGAAAGGCTACAACTCCAGAATCAACTCAAAAGAAAAGGAGGCCCGTGACCACAAAATGCATTCTTCCAGCAAGTCCACTGTCCAGGTACAAATTGAATCAAAGCCTATTTGGATTTATTTTCCAAAATGTAATGGGATTAACAGCCTGAGGTGAAAGAGGTGGATAATAACAAAATTTCAAAGAATCCTTAACTTAGTCAACTTTTACTGAAGTATCCAACACTCTCACCCAGTCTCTTAAGAAATATGTGAATTAATCACAGAAAGAACACATCTGCATCAACTTCCCTTATCTTTAGCTAACTGAAGACTATCTGAAACTTAAATGTTATGTCTCCCTGTACCTCTGTTGAACTCTGCTGCATCTGTGGAATCAGAGTTGATCTCATTCCTACTGTCCTGACAGCAAGTACGTTGAGCAGGTCTTGGTGCCGCATCATCCTTGACGCTCTCCTCAGGTAACTGGCCGCAGTCGGGGGTTGTGGAAGCCAGACATACAGGCATCTTCATGTGACTGAGGGGCTTCATTTCCAAACCATCCTGAGGATAAGGTGCTACCACTGGAACCACAGGAAGGGGGCTACTGCTGAAAGTGCCATTAGTTTTGGTGAAACACCTACAAAGTGTAAACCAAAAGAAACAGAATGTTGTCTAGAGGGATCAGTAATACACCTCTTTTGAAATATCATTTGGCATTTGGTATTCACAGATTCTTAAGAGAGACTAGTGCTTAAAAATAACTAAATGCTTCACTATGATTTGATATATCAAGAATTAAAAAATTACAATTAAAGTGGAATACAACAGGAGAATACATCAAAAGGCAAGCCACGTAAGAATGGAACCTTGTATGATGACCCATTCCACATGCTTCCTTTGCCTTAGTCTACTGTCAAAAGTTGTCTCCTATTTTATAGTTACCTGGTTGCTGAATATGGCACACAGAAGGAATAGGCCATTAGCCATGGGCAGGAATGAGGGGAAAAAGAGGAAGAGGACATAAAACTAAGAAACTGATGTCCACATAAGAGAAATGACCTTATGAAAACCAAGATAAACACACTATGTACTTTGAAATCAAATACTAGGTTCCCTCTCACCCTTTAAGAAACACTGCAAAGATTAGATATTCAAAATCCAGGTTTTGGTTGTTTTGTTTTGTTTTGTTTTTCTTTGCAGAATTAATTGCTAGTATGAGCCCTGGGCATTCACTTCAGTTCTGCCACACTTTTATTTCCTGCCTTCACCTAAGATATGTGTTATCTTTTAATTGTTTTTCTCTCCGTTCTTCAGATTGGATAATTCCTATTGATCTTCTAGTTCAATGACTTTCTTCTGTTGTCTCCAATATAACGTTAAGCCCCTTCAGTAAATTTTCCATTCCAGTATTGTTCTTTTTCAGCTTTGGAATTTCCATTTGGTCATTTTTTTAGTTTCTATTTCTTAGCTGAAATTCCCCATATGTGAATTCATTGTGTGCATATCTTCCTTAAAGTCCTTGAACATATTTTTAACAGATGCTTTAGTCACTGTGCTAATTGTGACATCTGGGTCATCTCAGGGTCTGTTCATATTGACTTTATTTTTCCCCTTGAGGAAGTATCACATTTTCCTATTTCTTCACATGTACAGTAATTTTTTTTAACTGGATTTTTCCCTCTAATTTTCTAGTTGTTCTGTTGGCCTTGAACTCCATCCTCTGACACCTTCTGTTTGGGTCCTTGACAAGACTAGAGAATGCACTCAGATAAAACCCATAAACAAATGTCATTCATTGTCTTTCCAGGTTAGGCTTATTCAGTTTCTGCTTGCTTTTGGTTACTCTCCAATACTTTCAAATTGTCCACATTTCATCATTATTGCCTATAGATGATCAAGCTAGTCTATCATTAACAGAAGCTGGAATCTCAGATATATATTTTTTTATTTCTAAAACTGGGAGTCAGAAAAGTTTGAAGAAGATATTTTATTTGGCTTTGATTTGGGCATGTTAGGTAGGAAACACGTAGAACTGACCAGTAGTATGCTGTAGACAGGCAATGTTAGGGAATAAAGACAAGAATTCTTTGGATTTCCATCGTTTAAACATGGGGTGGTATAATTCTGGGGCATATGAAAATCAGTAAAGGGAAGTCCATGCAACTGTTACTAACAGCTCTTGGTTGGTTCTAGTTATTGGAAATACCAAATGCTAAGCACGAAGAAAGATCTGAACCTGAAAGAGAGTAAGATATCTGTCAGTAAATCAAATTCTTAATTTAAATAAGTCCAACTTTAATTTCAAATAGAGAAAAATACTCACTACACATTTAGTGGAATTCAGATGTCAGTCATCTGGAATGAAAGCAAAGTAGGTGAGGTATTCATTTGTACGAATAATCTGATACAGTATTATCTAATATGACTATAATTTTAACTTTTAGTTATATAGCAAAAAATATATACCTGATTCAAACAAAACCTAAGTGTCCTCAGGCATGTCGTAAGCCAATAAAAAGTGAAGGAGGCCAGGTATAGAAGGAAGTTGGCTGGAGCCAGAACCAGCGCACAGGGCTGGATGGATCAGGATTCCAGGAGAGCATACATTCCTTATTTGTTCTGTTGTACATTTTCTACAACTCTGAACTTAAATTCAGAGATGGATACTGGCAAAGATGAGCACGAATCCCCTGACAGTCATTTAGAAATGTCCGTGCTGTCCAGTCTCTCCCCATCTTACACTGTGTCATTATTAGTCTCTTCCACTGTCTCAATACCCAGAGAACCCAAAGGTCCCCCTGAGTGTATTCAATTTATGGGAATCTGCAGACTTTAAATAGGGTACTCATCCAAAAGGTGGGCAAAATCAGGGCAGAAAAATAACCTTTTTGAATTCAAACTACTGCTAATGAGAAGTTAAAGGGTATTATCCATCTACATAAATAACCATATTAACCTTATCTAGAACCCTTTATTCTGAAAGCATTTGCTGAGTACCTTCTAAATGTTAGACACTGTTGTAGACAATGAAAATATAAAGGTATATACAGCAGAGTTCCAGCCCCCAGTCCAACAGAAGAGATGGAGAAGTAAACAAATAGTTACATTATAATACAGTGTTATATAAGAAGATATAAAAGACACTGGAGATGGGTTATATAGATGTGTGGCTTCCCACATTACCAACTAGAGACTAATATATACTCTTCTATTTCAGACTCAATTGTCTCATAATCAAGGAAATTACACCGGATAGCAATTGTGGAATTAGAAAATAAGGAGGATTCTGATTTTCAACAACCAGAAATATCTATAGTCAGGAGAATCTATATGAATACTATGATTTCTTGGAAATTATTCTTAAAAATTAAATTCCTGGCTTCTGGCTATGACTGATGAGTTTATATGGGAACAACTCTCCTGCCAAGAAGAGCTAAAAAAGAAAAATCTTATTTTAAATCTGCTGAAGTCATCAGAGAGCTACCAAAACATTTGAGTGGCTCAGATTCCAGAGAGAAGGTAAATGTGACTCTGAGTTTCAGCATTATTTTCCTTTTTGAGGCCTATGCCCAATTCAGTGGAGGATGAAACACTGAGATGTCAAGTAGAAAGTGGTAGGTAAGAAGCTGAGGAGAACTTTGGCAGTTCTGTGAGGCTGGAAAGAAAAAAATTTGAATTCAGAGTCCGCCAAAGAGAGAAGGCCCAATAAACACCCAAGGGTTTTAACTGGAACCCCTGAAGGGTTATGTCGTAAAGATAATGGTGAAACAGGAATAGAAAGGCTTTTACAAAGACGGAAACTCAGCATTAAATTAATCCCTGATTTGGTTAAAGTGATCTGCCCCTTACCTAAGTACCTGCCAAAAGAAAAAGTAAATCCTTTATGGAGGAAGAAAACATCTTCTAGAGCCCCTGTGAGTTTTTCTATACAAAGTCCAGAATTCAATAAAAAATTACCAGGCATATCAGGTTACAGGAAAAAGAGAAAAACTAGTGATACAGATATTGAGTTAGAAGACACAGACTTAAAAAAAAAAACTAGATGAATGTATTTAAGAAAACAGATAGCAAGAGGGAGAATTTTAACAGAGAACTAGAATCTAATAATAGTAATTTGGAATTTCTACACTAAAAAGTAGGATAACTGAAATTAAGAACTTAGTACATGGGGTTAAGAGCAAATTGGGCACAGAAGGACAGAGGTTTGCTGAACATTAAGCATGTCTTTACACAGTATTTACACTGAAACAGAGACATAAAAAGATGGAAAATATAGAAAGAAGCTAAGAGACATATGAAGCATAGTGAAAAGCTTAACAATATGTATACTTGAAGTCTCTCTGAGAAGAGAAAAGAGAATAGGACAGGAGCCATATTAGGAGAGATAAAAGCTAAGAATTTTCTAAAACTGATGAAAACTGAAGCCACAGATTCAAGAAGTTCTATGAACACCAAGTAGAATACAAAGAAAATTACACTTATAAATAAAATTAACCTGCTAGAAACAAAATACAAAGTGAAAATCATAAAAGCAGCCAGAAGAAAAAGACATTGTTCCTTAAAAGGGAATAATAATCATACAGATGATTTGTCAACAGAAATGATGGAATCAATAAAATAATGGAACAACATTTTTAGAGTACGAAAAGGAAATAACTGCCAACCTAGAATTCAATAAACAGTAATAAATATCCTTCAAAGAGGAAGATGAATTGAAGACATTTTCAGACCAAAACCTGGAAGAACTTGTCACCCTAAGAGCTATGCTACAAAAAAACACTAAAGAGAATTCGAGTTGAAGGAAAATAAGTAGCAGCAGACAGAAGAAAAGAAACACAGAAAGAAATGAGGAGCAACAAAAACCAGTAATGTCAGGAATCCTGAATAAATGCCGACTGCAAAAAACAATCATTGTAATGTGTTACAGGATTTTACATATCTGTAGAATTAAAACATGTGACAAAAATAACACAAAACACTGGAGGAAAAGAAAAGTTAACATGTTCCAAAGTATTTCATTGTCTAGGAAGTAGTAAAAGTACTAACATAGACTCTAATTAAAGGCATAATGTCTAGCACCAAGCACACAGTAAATGGCACACAGTAGGACCTCAAAAATGCTTAATAAATAAGTAATAGATATTAGAACATCTGATATTTTATATCCTTTTTCATAAGCAAGTAAATTTATTATTAGAGAGCAACAATTAAGCTAATTATTCAAAATACCTTGTAACAACAGACCGTAGCCAATACTAAGATAAGACATGTATATTAAAGTGAGAATGAACTGATACACTTACCCTTTTGATTTCTGTATCACAACGGTAGGTATTTCTGTCATTGTCAATATGGATTCTGGTGTCTGGTTTTTCTTGTATCGATTGACTTCATAGTTGTCTAACATCAACTTCAATCTCCCAGAGGACAGGCAATGATAGTCCTCAGTGTCAGAGAAAACGCTTAACACAGCAAAACGTACCACGCAGGCAGGCACTTAGTAAACCCCCCACGGTGATACCGTACAACAAACTAAGTGAGCTTCTGGCTTCATGTCCCATTTCTCTGCAGGAACCTGGAAGTAATACAAAGGTATTTGAAACCTAAAAGCAAAATGTATCAGGTCAGAAAGAAAAGTTTTCATTTAAAAGAAGTTAATCTGTAGGAAAAAAAAATACTTGCCAGAATCTGAAAAACCAGGGCAGTTCCCTAAAAACAAAATATTACAAATTAATCATTTATTTCTATAAAACTCACATGAATGAAATTTCACAATACTGACATAAAATAATGAAGACTCACCAGATAATAAATGCCTTCAGTTCTTCTGTTTCTTTCCCTTTTTTTCCTTTTTTCTGCTCATTTCTTTCATTTAAAGCAAAGAACGAGATTTTTAAATGAAGTCTAAGGGCAGTCTAACAGTTTGAGTGTAAAGCACTTCTTTGAGACTGTAGTGAAGGTGGATTATTTGGATGGGGCAGGACTGAAGGAATGGTCGAGATGGAAGGGCCAGCCACACGGATAACGAGTGTGCTGATGTCACCTGCTTTTATGTGCTGAGAGTAAACAAGCGGATTAAATACACATATGCTTGAAAAGAATTACAGGTATTTAGCAAGAGAAAAGTACCATTTCCTACGGCCTAGTCTTTAGCATTTATTAATATTTTTCTGCTAAGTGAAAGAGAATCACAGCAGTGTTCACTTAAACATTATTTTTGAAAAAGTAATGTTTTAAACAAGTAAATGTTTAAAAACATGGTATATCTTGCTACTTTCGTTCTGAACTGTGACTCAAAGAACAGAGTGGTCCTGATGGTAAGACCATAATCCGAATCACACTGTTAAATTACAACCCAAATTTCAACATGATAAACCAAAATGATGTACAATTTTCTACTGCACCAAATCCTAACTCAGAATCATCAGTAATTAACCACTTAGATAAACAAATGTAAGTAATTCAGTCACATTACTTTTAGTTCAATTCCAGATGTCAGCATAAAAATGGCTTTGAGGGTTACACGCTGAGAAATGAGCATAGAGGAATAGTCTATAGAAAAGGAGAATACCTGTTCTGAATATAATTAGTTATACGAGTTTGACAATTAAGTTTGCGAACTCATCCTAGAAAAAGTGCTCCATACTTCATTGCTGAATATCACTATGGTCACCTTCGAAGTACTCCCCTTGGGAAGCTATGCATCGACACCAGTGCCTAGTACACCCTTCAAAGCAGTTTTGGAATTCTTTTTATGGAATGGCCATCAGAGCTGCCACTGTATTACCCTTGATGTCCTGAACGTCATCAAAATATCTTCCTTTCAATATTTCCTTTATCTTTGGGTAAAGAAAGAAGTCACTGGGGGTCAGATAAGGTGAGTAGGGAGGGTGTTTCAATACAGTTATTTGTTTACTGGCTAAAAACTCCCTCACAGGCAGTGCCGTGTGAGCTGGTGCGTTGTCGTGATGCTAGAGCCATGAATTGTTGGTGAAAAGTTCAGGTCGTCTAACTTTTTCACGCAGCCTTTTCAGCACTTCCAAATAGTAAACTTGGTTAAGTGTTTGTCCAGTTGGTACAAATTCATAATGAATAATCCCTCTGATATCAAAAAAGGTCAGCAACATCATTGTTAACAAGTTCGTGAACTTAACTGTCAGGCCTCGTATAGTATGTAAAACCAATTTTATTGATAATGCTTTCATTAAAACTTCTAAAGCAATCAGATAATCACAAAAATATTATCTGTATATATGTAAACTTAAGAGACCCACATCTATGGGTAGTGAGAGAATAGGACAAATGTCTATGTCTACAAATAGATGACATTAAGATGCTCTGACAATGCACATTGTACAGTTTATACAATACAAAGAGTTTATAATTTCACTACCTTAGGCTTTCAAACAATCTTTCGATTACAGTTACTAGTGGCCTCAACTGGAGTGACAGTTTTCACTGAGTTCTCTCTGGCTCAACAAAACTACTCTTCTTCAGTTTAAAAACATGGTGTATCTTGCCACAGACAAAAATCTGCACTGTTTTGCAAGAATCCAGGGGGTCTGGGACCTGTTAGTTTACATTTAGTGACTAACTTACTTTTAGTTAGATAGCTTTCAGTGAACAGGCGAGGCTTGTCTGACCAACCCATAAGGTAGGAAAATGACTATTACAGTGTCATGAAAATAACAAAATATTCTTTAACCACCAATCTGAATAGCACAGACTGGAAGAGTAGCATCGGATTGAGTTTGGAAGAATATGTTGCTTTTGTATTTGACTAAACATATTTTTGACATTCCATTGAAACTACACAGCACCTCTGAAATACTTTCTGGAGAAGTATTCAATTTCTGATTCCACAGTTGAATATTCGTTAAACATGATTATGTACAGAATTTCTCTGATTAGATGATTATATGAATTTTGCATTGTTTCCTCTTTTGATTATCCCTGGAGGGCCAGGACTAACCGTAAGAATCTCTGGCTGTCTGATACTTATTTTCATGCATATGTTCCCGAGATTTCTGAGACAGTCATATCTTGGTAGTAATTTAATATTCAGCTCACCTCTGCTGTTGCCTCCTGCCATGGTGCCTCTGTCATTTTGCTGACCTAGCCCATATTTTGGGGAGTTCATCAGTTACCGTGACCAGAACTCTGGTGACATTGCTCCAGGGCCGTGGCTGTCCCCCATTCTCACTGTACACTCTTTGTTGGATGTGGCAAGGACCCCAGCCTTTGAGTGGGGGTTTCCTTTGGGGAATTAGTTTATTGGTGACTGCCATATATTACGCGGTAATAAATGTTAGGTGGCAATAAATGATTAAGTACATTACTGAACATGGCAAACTCACAGACAATCTTACAAGTAAAAGACCAAGACTACGAAGCCAAGCACCTGACTCCCTGACAACAGGCCCTCAGTCTCCATCTTAGAAGTAGGAGGTACTTAACATCCTCCAAAGGAAGGTACTGATCAATTTTTAAAAATTAGACACCATGCTTTGAATTTTTGTTCTTAGGGAATTCGGCAGATTACCATAGATAGAAGAGAAAGGAAATCTTGGTTTTTTTGTGTTTTCTTCTTTTGGTTTTGAGGCCGGTTGTGACATAGCTAAGTGGTCGGGAAGAGAAGGACTGACTCATAACAAGTTAGAAGCTGGAGAAAAGTGTTCAGGAGCAGTGGACACAGAGTTGTTTTCATACTCAACAAAGTAACGGGAGAGAGCAAACCCCAAGGCCTACCCACTACCATCATGAAATGTTTCATATTCATCTCTACACACTTTTTATCAGAGTATATCTGACATCAGTGGAAGGTTCACCTTCGTGAAAATGCATTTAAGATCATCATTATACAAAAACTTGGAGATCATTTGTAATATCTGTGTGTTCTAAAGCACAATTCCCAGTAGTTTATTTCTCCTTTGACTAACAGCCATGTGTAGCTTGTGCGTTTTCCCCAGATGGATTACATACATTTTTCCAAGCTGATTTTTAGTTAGCTACTTCCTGCCCATTTCCAATCTCTCTAGGTCTCTTCAAGTTAATTTCTTGTTCCTTCCTGATGGGACCACTCAGTTTGTTCATCTGTAAATTTCATCAGTGTCATCTCTATTCTTTTACAAATTATCAAGGCTGATGGTAAACAGACCAGATTTAACGTCAATCCCTTCCCATTGAACTAGCCAAGCAACTAAAAACCCCGTTTGATTACATATCCAGAACTGTACTGCTGCCTTTTGAGTTGAGGAGAACAGGAAAGAAGGATAGAAACATTTTGATTTATTCAATTAAAGTCTGTTTAACTCTTGAAATGCTCAAATGACATAAGGATTTCTCAATTAAGCCTTTTGTGTAAGGGGCTGGACCCCTGAAAAGCTGCATTAAGCATGCTTTTTTCTAGTTATTCACAGTGAGCTGTTCCAGATTAGTCTTAAAACCTGAAAAGGATTCACATTACCTGAACACAGTGAGGCAGTCATTTATGACATGCTGCAAAAGCCCAGGAGTCAAAGAAAACTCCACAGATTGCCTCAGCACACATTCCTCTCTTACCTGTTAGCAAATTTTTACATCAATACTTCAGTTCAGACAATAAAGGCAAAGTTTTCTCTCCAGACAGTTTATTACCAAAATAGAGGGATGATAAAGGGGTCTAAAATTGGCAGTGACTTGTTTCTTAAAAGCCCACTCCAAGAAATTCATTCAAGTTTTAACCTAAGGAGGCAGAGTAAGAAAAATGTGGGGGGCAGGACCCAGTGCAGGTAAGAGTCCACATGGAAAAGGCCCTTGGCAAGACTTCTTCAGCTCTTAGATAGCTGTGGACTGGGAGAGCGACCCTGGGTAAAGGTGCGTTGACTGAGGCACCACAGGGGTCTAACAGGATGACCCCCAAAGGTATGCTAAGGGGTAAACAGTCTCTCTTCAGCTCCTGCAGGTTTCCAATCTCCTGCTGCGTTTCCTAGCTCAGTGACTGCTCCGGTCCCTGGACACCATCCTTGACACCTCCCTGTCAGCCTACCTCCTCGACCAATGACTTGTGTCTTTTTTTTTTTAATCTCTCCAACCCATCTACTTCTCTCCATATCTACTGCGACTATCGTAGTGCACGATTTCTCATCTGGACTACGGCAACAGCCATCTAACTGGTGCCTTGTATCCTCTCCCTCGCCCCATCCATCTGCTTCTCCAAATTCTACCCAAAGTGTTCTGTCACAATGTTGTCCTACTTAAAATCTTTAACGGACTCGCTGGGATTCTGTATGATCTGATTTGACTTTTACCTCTAACCCCTTCACTTACTAGGTTCCTGACACATTGACCTTCCTTACGTTCTGTGAGGATGGCAGCATTCTGCTTCAGAGATTTTGCCTGAGTGGTGCCTTACTTTTGCCTGGAAAGCTTTAAACCCACCCATTGTTCTTTTCTCCAAGTTTTACAAATTCTTCAGAGCTTCAGAGCAAAATGTCATTTGCTTGAGGAGGTCTTTCCTTTCTAAGATACTCTTTACTTTACTTTTCCTTTAAAGCATGCAGTTTTAATTACATACTCATTTTATGATTTATTGATGTCCTTTTAAAAAAAGATATGTCTCCCCATCAAATAATCAGCTCAGTGGAGCAGGGACAATGCCTGTTTCACTCACTACTGTATCCACAGGACCTAGCTTCTAGCCTGACGCTTAGCCTACTCCTGACCTTCAACAAATGCTTGTTGAACGAATAAATCTATCAATGAATCCTCTTTCTCCTTTTCACTCTTCTTATTTTATCATACCCCCTTTCCTCATCTCTGAAGACATATCAAGGCAGTAAGCAAAACATAGAAAAAGACAAGATGTCTTAAGAAAAGAATATCTAATCATTTTAAATACTTAAGCAATAAAGCAAATAAATGCCTTAAACACATAAAAGTAATCAGCCAAACCTATTGTCTCTCTTGGTGAGCCCATCCATTTTTAAGTTTTACCACTTTGATACAAATGACTCTTAAATATATATCATAGTCCCAATCTACTCCCTGAACCCAAGACCAGTTTCCATCTGTCTCCTTAACTGAGATATCCAACTGGCACTTGAAACTCTAAATGCTCAAACCAAATTCATCACCTTTCCTCAATGTATCATTGTATTAAGTTTCCTAGTTCTATGACTATCACCATGGCAATTATCAGGTCATCCATGTTTGAAACTTTCTGTTCATTCTGAACCTTCCTTTTTTCCCAGCTCCCTATCAGTCAATGGCCACGTCCCAAAGATTACAGCTCTAGAATCACTCAGCCTTCCTTTCTACAGCCATTCCTTGCATGAAGGCTAAGACCTTCATTACAGAAATATTGGTCTCCTCCCACCTCAGTACAGCGATCATTAATCATGTCTAAACACATCTCTGAATGGATCGCTCCCCCTCTCGAAAGCCTTCAAAAAAATTATGAAGCTCTTAGCACAGTGTTTCTCAACATGTAACCCACATCCCCCCTGTAGAGTCATGTAAAATTCTCATATCCCTTCTGTACTTTATATTACATAAACAATAGGGATTATTTCCATTCCTTAAAGATAAAACTACAAGATTCAGTGTGTTTCTTCAAACTCTACTCATTAGATTTCAAGGCTCTGTCTATGAATCACTATTAGACTGAGCTGTCTGGAGCAACTGACAGACACTCAATAAATGTTTATTAAACAAACTACTAAACCCTGTCATTTAGGGTCCCCCATGACATAAACTTAGTCCGGTTTTCCAGTTTTATATCCTGTTACCCTGCGACTTGCACTTTAGCAGCCAAATGACTCCAGGAGTCACAGGACCAGCTGCAGCAGCGTCACTGGGAACTCATTAAAATGCAAATATTCAGGCCCCGCCCTAGACCTACTGAATCAGAAACTCTAAGAACAGAGCCTCGTAATTTGCATTTTTACAAGCACTTCAAGTGATTCTAGTGGACTCCCAAGTTTGATAACCACGGAATTAGACTATTTACCCTTACGGAAACATTACCCTTCCTCCTTCCATGACTTGCAATTCCTTCTGCCTGGAAACACCTCAGAACCCATTCCAGTATCTAGTGAATGTTCAATAATTTTTTTTTTTTTTACTTAATAGCCAAAAACTCTAAAATGCCCATTTTGACAGCCCTTAACTGAAATTATGCCTCTTTTTGTGTTCACACTTTTCAGTTGGCATAAGAAAATGCATATGTACTCTTAGTAATGATGTCGATATTCTAAAACTGTAAATTGATTAAAATTGAGCACATTTGGAAGTAAATCATATATCATCTACCTCTCAGCATTCGAAGTTTATTACAAAACTTTCCATTTTGGGGGACTTTGAGAAGAAATACCTGTTTCAATTTCAAAGTTTAAAGAGTTAGACACTTTGAATTTAATGATTCCAATTTTCCAGAGTTGAATGTAGACATTTAATGATATTTACCTGGCCAGTTATTAAGTGTCAAATCATATAATGGCTCTTGGGAGCCAGGTGAGACACTGGCTAACCTTGGAGGCAATGCAGGTAAGCAGATGTGCCCTAACCCCTCCTGTAGGAAGAAGATACAAGCCAGGGAGAAACAGAAGCTAATTTTCCCAGGCTGAAGAGAATTCCAGATAAAAGTAAAACCCCCAAACATGAAATGTAAGAAATGAACTTGAAAAGTAATAGAAATATAAAAACCACACGTATAAAACCCCAAGTACTATACACACAGAGACACAAACACACATACACACACACACACACACACACACACACACACACACACATAAATGGCCATGTATGCAAGACGGTAGAGGTCATTTAAATTCTATTAAGGAAACAAGATGTATTGTTGGTACTAGGATGATACCTCAACTTAAACACATGATTAGCAGCAAATTACCAAAATCCATAAACAGAGTATGTTGCGGGAGATTTTACATTACCTAGGAAAATTTTTCATTTTTCAGAGAAGGAAATGGCCTCCGACAGATTGTGTAACTTTCCCGAGATCACAGATTTAAGCAGTGGCAAAGCCCACGTCTGCTTATTCTTAGACTAGAGGTCCTCTCATAACATCACTCTAAGATCTACGTTGACTCAAGTTCTGCTAATGGCCACAAGAACCACAAAGGAAAACAGGGTATGTATAATATTTAGGCAATACCGTTTGTTTTAATTAAATCCATCTGACTACTTACCAGGTGTATGAAACACCTTTACCAGTTCTTTCGCATGTTCCTAAGAAACTGTGATAAAGCCTAAGGCAAGCTCAGGACAACAACGTGGCTTCAAGTGTTACAGCCATCTAAACATTTAGCTAGGGGCACACAGAATTTAAAAAGGGAACAAGCAAACCTTAGTACATAAAATAGGAAGATGGTTCTTGCTAATATAGAAACCGTAAGATGGGTTAAGTAAATGATAAAGAAAAATTTCCAAGAAGCTTTATCGCTTTTGTTCTGCAACTCTCAAAACATACGCTGAAACAATATACTTTTAATTCTGTGGTTGACTAGATCCTGCTTCAACTTCTGGTGTTGGTAACTCCCAGACACAACACTTAACCTTATCATTCATTTAAAAAATATGGGTCAAATCCCATTTCAGTAACAAAATATCCGAACTCCAGTTCATACTCCTTATTTTATGGACTCCCTATGAGATAATTTTTAAATTGTAGTTTTAGAGCTTGGAGGCACTTTTGAGACCATGTAAACCAAAACTATCATTACATAAAAGAAAGAACTAAGGTTTCTGACAGACACAACTTGAATACAAAAAAAAATTTTGATGAGCCTTTGCAATTTAAGAGGTAGCATGAAAACTTTCTGAATATTCTGTCAAAATTTAAAAGCACGTGCTACACTACCTATTTCTATCTTGTTTGAAATACCGTGATACGTATTACTTTTAATTTTTTTAAAATAGAAAATTAAAAGAAAGCAAGATTTTGCTATTTAATTATCTTTTCGGTTTTTAAGACTTTTCAAAATAACATTGAATAATGTAACCGTGAAAAAACACTACTATATACCCAGGTATTTTCCCCCTAACATTCAAACATGGAGTAGAAAACATTCCATAACATACAGTAGAAAATAACAGGTGAGGAAAGATAAAGTCTCTATACAGAGAATGACTATAATTCAAAGATAACAAAAACTCAAACCTTTTAATAATATGTCAGAAACAAAGTCTTTAATACTGTCAATATTACTAAAGAAACCAAAGCACAGAAAGATAAAAATTGTGAAGCACGGGTAAAAAATGAGTAAAAGTCTTAAATGTAAGGACCCACATGCTGAGATTTATATCTTAGGTAAAATCTGAAGAACTTCCTTTGCTGGGGGAAAAAAATGAAAGGATTCATCCATCTTATTAACAACAACTGTGCAAACCCGTATCAACATACCTATTGTTGTTCCGACAATTTCGACAGGTAACGCATTCCATTGGGTCAGTCTGAGGTACTGCTGTGTACAGTCCACCACCCTAGTCAGGAAGGAAGTAAAGGGAAAAAGAAAAGAAAGTGCTGAAGGTGCTATACAGCAGCAACCACATGCTCTCAAACATAAAACCGTGTCAATAATAAATGGATACACGATGTATTTTCACCAACTCCCTAAGCAATGTTATGCTTATCATTACTTACCTATATTCACAAACGAGTCCTGCACAATATTAAAACTGTACTCCAAAAACTTACCTGCCATGTTTTCCATGTATTTTTGTACTGGAAAGAAGCAAATAAATGGCAAAGTTTATTCACTTCCCTTCAGTGTTTGAAATCTAATGGGCCCAAAATACACTATACATTATAACCTCCTATTCATTTCTACTTTTCTAGCAGTCATGGAGGTTATGTGATGCCAGTTGGACAAACAGGGTGGAAATCTGTCTGAATGATGTCATAAGATAAACTCATCTTCACTTTCCTGTAATTATTTCGATTAGGTCTGTTCACTTGACTACACTAAGTTTTCAAACATGTGATATTTTTCCAGATGGAGTAGATTCTCAGCCAGCAATGACTTGGAGGGGAGTATTAATATTTTGATGTTGCTTTTGGCGGAAACTGCCCGGCAATTAAGAAAAATGCCCAGATTAACACATACCTCAGTGTAAATGTTCACTGGACATATACAATGGCAAGAATTCTTCAAAACTGAAGTTACGAATTGAACCAGCCTTATGGTCAGAGTCAAAACTCTGCTTTAAGATAAAAAAAAAACACAGCAGAACTGAATTTAATAAAGGTGGGAGAGGTTGTCACACTGCACCCAAACCCAAAGCAAGCCTTCAAGGTTAGGAAAAGTTCAGGCCATTGTTTTTCCCAGAACACTTTCCATTTCCATTCATCTCACACCAACAGCCAGAATCTACACAAACCAAACGTACTGAAAATTTCTCTCAACATTCTTGATCCAACTAGCAACAGAAATTTTTAAGAAAACATTGAGAGAAAGAATATTCTGAGGCTATATTCAACTCATGAGGGTAAACTTCAAAGCTTCAGAAAATGAAGCTAACAACCTACAGGGTAATGTACTTAATTTGAGTCACTAACCATATTAAAGTTAATTAATGATTTTATGATGACCATCATTTTTTAAATTTCCCTATTTCCTCCCACGCAGAAGAGAATAAGAAAACTAATGAGTTAACATCACAGGTGATAACCTCTAAAATTGTACACCTAATGGCTCGACTATTAATTAAATAGCAATTCATTGTGCAAAAAAAATCAAAGTACTGTGTTCAAATACTAAAACAAACATCAGACTTATTTTTTCTTCTTATGGAAACAGCATGAGCTTTTCAAACTTTAATGCTCTCTGCTTCAGTTTCTTGGACAATGTTAGTAGTTTGGACTAGGAATGGTGACAAAAAAAGTTTAGAAAGTCTGACTATAAGCCATGTCTTTCCACACAAAATAATGAAATCATTATTCTCTTTTGGTAATGAGATGCAGTAAAGCCAATTAAATATTTTTTTTCTACAACATACTAAAGCTAGGTCACATGAAAGCCATTTGATTTCAGGCTTTAAGATACAAATACATATTATAGTTTTGTTCTCTAGATGTAATATTTAATAAATTTTTATTAAAGTTGAAGATGAAAGAAACTTAACTTCTTCAAATTTTAGCACACTGGGTTATGGGAAATTTATCTGTAATCACAATGACAAAAAACTCAAATTTGGTCAAGTAAACAAATTACCTATTTGGTTGAAAAATAATGTGGCTGTGTATCCATGCCATGTAATAAATCAAACTTCCTGCTGCAGAGAACCTCTGTAATCAGCACAAACCTATAATACACTAGTCATTCTGTTCCCGTTTCAAAAATTAAACTGTATCAGCTAGTTATCCCCGAATTACAGTGCTTTTAAAGGTTTATCACTCCTTGTGGCTGAAGAATAATAATATAAAATGCAGAAATCCTACAGGCGACAACGACAACACACATTGGGCAACATGAACAAAAGAAACTCACAATGCATCAGAAGTCAGTCTGGCAGCCTACAGACATGTTCTGCAAGGCCTATGAGATTATTTCAAAAACTGGCACTTTCACCTATGCTTACAGATGTTTTGAAAAAGCAGAAAACCTGGCCACACGGGGCCATCGGTCCTGCACGCCAACTTCGGGAACTGAATTACTGCTGTTTCTTTCAGGGAGCACACGCGCTCTCTGGTTTGCTACGGCTGCCACTGCTTCTCTCATTCCCAACGTGCTTCTCTCATTCCCAACGCACTTCTCTCGGTGTCACAATCTGCCTGACTCCTCTAGGCATCTGAGTTTTCAGACTTTGCTCTAAATAAATCCAATGTAAAGTATTTGGTCCAGTCTCCACCCACTGGTATTTCCGTTTCATCTCCAAAATAACTCCCAGTCTGTTTGCGACTAGTGTTCGACTTTCAGTGCTAAATCAATTGAAAATATAAACCAAACTATTACCGGATCATCGAAGGCTTACAAAGATTACTCTGGATCAAGGGGTTGCCAGGAATACACACTAATTCCATCCCAGTGAACCAGTGAGGTTTCCATATTGAAAACAGCCACATATGCCCACCCTGCTCTTGTCCCTTGGCACCGTGGGGCACAGGGACGCTTTCATTTATAATTAGGTCTCTTACATTCACTAGATGACGAGGATGTTCAAAATCCACATGTGTCCTGGTTAGAGAGCTTGTGTGCGCAGAGTAAAGCCCGCCATTTAAGCTGCCATTCACGATTCCACTGACTCCATTCGGGACCTTATGGTGAAGATGGGAGCAGCCATTGCTGAAATTTCCATTGCTTATGAAGCTCCCATGAACATTTCCATTTATCCGGTTTGTTCCAGGCAGAGTGGTGTATTCCACCATCTGCCCATTAATATCTGAACCTTGGTAGAGATATCCTGGCGGGTCATATTCTGTTAAGAAGACCAAAAAAAAGAAAAAGATGCTGAAAAGGACAATCTTGCTTAGGAAGTTTTATTAATAAAAGCCCTAAGAAACTACAAATACACTAAAATAAAACACTCTAATAGTATTCAGTTAAAGCCTCCTTGTGAGATATGCTTTAATAAAGTGATTGCTGTGATTTCCTTTACCTTGTGGAGACAGCTAGTAACTTTGAGTTCATTATGACTGTTAATGGGAAGAGAAATTAACCAGAGACCAATTACTCAAAAGAGAATAAATAAATTGTGCAAGCTGAAACTATCAACGTACTGGCAACACTAAGTGTCGAAACTGCCATATACTTCTAAGTGCTGACAGCAATTGTATAAAGTAACAACAAAAGGCTGACTATAGGTAGCATATTTCAAATAGCAACAAATATTAGGTTGGTGCAAAAGTAACTGCAGTTTAAAAGGTTAAAAATAATTGCAAAGAACACAATTACTTTTGCACCAACCGAACAACACTTCGAAGGAAAAGGAAGGAGTTATGTCTACATTCACTGACTAGTCATATAGTTCCTTGGTTATTATAGCCAATTTGGAAGTTGTGCGGTACTAAAGGCAAAAAGCTAATTATTCCATTTCCTAATAATAAAAGCACTTAAACAGCTACCTCAAAATTCTGATTTCTAGAGCCACACCTACCAGATAATATTTAGAAAAAGTAAAATACCCTTAAGAAAGCACAGTATCTAAACTGTAGATGATGCGTTGTCAGTTCTGATAAATTCTTCAACTGTATTGGAGCCCACCAAGACTGGATTAGGTGTCCTCTTACTGAACTTCTTGCACAGGTGTGCTGTCAGGCCACCTGCTTATCTTCTCCACAAAACTACAAACTGGGAAGGCAGAGGCCACGTTTACTTTATTTACCCTTCTATCTCCATTGCCTACAACAGTGCCAGGCACACCGGAGATAGTCAATGAGCACCTTTTGAATGCATGACCGAAAGAACGTTACTATTGTAAATTTCCATCGTTAAACACATTATCAAGTCACCAGAAAACATGACTTTCACCAGATTACTCTGCTCCGGCAACCAGATGAATACTTTTAATGATTCCGCAGACATACAATTCAAGTCAATGACGTTAAAACCATTTAGGAAAAAACCCAATTAAACGATCTCTAACCCATGCCGCCTGGCACCACCACCACCACCACCTCTCTCCCTAACTACCTCCTGGAAGGTACCAAGTCAAAAATAAATCACGTTTTCCCCTCTGAGTTATTAACTACAAAGGGACCATACGTGGGAACTGAATGACACATGCTGGCAGCGCCTGTCACTGCTGGTGTCTTCCTTTGCTTTTCTTTCGTTCTCTTATTTTGGGGCCAAAGGGGAAACCAAAAAACTTCCTCCCACCAAAGGTGAAAGTCTCTGCTTGATCTGATGATCCTATTTTATAACAGCTGGAGGAACAGGACAGATAGGAACGTGAGTGGGGAGAGAACTTGGGAAACAAGAGGGAAAAGGGTTCTAAATCACATGTTTTAATAGTGCCATCACTGACTGTCCAAGCACTCCTATTACTAGACACATTTAGGGGGCGGGGATGCCACTCAAGTAGTTTTGGTTCCTCAGGTACCGAGACAGGAGGACGATGTTATCTTAATTTGTGTAATTCAGAGACAGTAACTTAAGTCTTTGCTACCTTCCTTGCCATCACGCCTTTCCTATTCCCTGTTGACAAGATTTGTACAGTGTGAAGGTGTTCCTGAAGCAACTGCAAGGCTCATACTTCAAGTACTCAACCTCTTTGGTGGTCCGACAAAGCCAAAGTTTCCCAGCACCAAGTCAGCTATTTACTTAGACACCGGCTTCGCGTTGGCTTTCTTGTTTGTTTCTCCGGGGCAATTTAATCTGATGCTCCACTTCCTTTGGTTGATAAGCTAAAACTATTTTAAAGTCATCTCCCCTGAATAAATCGTAGCTAATGTGTTTTATGCCATGACACTAATACACAGAAGTGTGAGAAATTAAGATTCATTTTGACAATATTTTTCTATCCATCTGTTTGGAAAAAGCGAAGGAAGCATGCAGGAGTGACTTACTCTGTATGGTATTCTGCTGGCGGTTCTTCCATAGGCACATGGCAATGAAAGCCATGAGAATGAGGACCATGACGCCCAGCACACAGCCCACGATCAGGTACAACATGTCACTGCTCCTGGCAGGACTGGTTGCAGGCCCAGCATTTCCTCCCCCTCCTGAAGAATTTGGAGGGGTACTCAGGTCTCTGACGGGATGCTCAGAAGCTCCAGGAACACGTTTCACTAGTTGAAATATCAAGGAGAACATGACGTCGGAGTGAACACAGACTCTGTGAAATGGTTTACTCTCTGAAAGCGGTCTCGTTAAGAACCCAAGCCAGTCTGTTTACACTTATTACTCAGATGACTGACCACCGATGAGTCACAAAGAGGGCTCAAAAGTTTCAAAATCGGAAGTGCCAAAGCTTTAGTGCACAAGTTCTAGAGAAAACATAAGATCAGAGAAGCACATGCACTTGTTCTAACCCAAAGGGCTTTGTGGTTATCCTCTCAATTGTGCTGGCAGAAGACTCCTGATGAGTTAAAATACAAGTATTTCAAAGTTGAAATAAAAGTATTTCAACTTATGGATGGGACAAAAAATCCTTTCTGTCTGATATACTTTAGGCTTAATAAGACTCAGAATTATATATTTTATGCCTCTACCATGTGCTTAATATTAGAACATACAACTTGGGACTATTAGAACAATTACATACAAGTCCAAATACATCACACATAAATATTAAGCATGCCAAACCCCCAAAACTTTTGGAGTTCACCTAAATGTAGTCCTTTCCCCTAGTTCACTTATATAATGATAACTAAAGATGGGACTCAAACGCCATTTTTTTCTGTCCCCAAACAACAGCTCTTACTGCTTTAAATGTCATAGAAAAGCAGTGGGGCATAGTAGTTGAAAGTCCAGTCTCTGGAAGCAGACTGCCTAGGTTTATGTCCTGTTCTGCCATGTATCCTTAGCTGTACGGCTTTAACCTGCATGAACCAGTTTCTGCATGTGGAAAATGGGGATAATACGAACAGCTCCATCACAGGTTGTAATGAAGAGTAAACAAGTTAATCCACGTAAAGCACTTGGAATGGAGTCTGGTACCCAGCAGTGTTCAATCAATTTTCTTATGATTATTACTTATTATACTGTATTTCACTTATTATACTATCTATTATACTATATAATTATACTATATACTATATATTATATACTATATATTATGGCACCTCGCAACCCATAGGAGCAGAGCGGGCTTTAAAAAAATCTACTTCAACAAACATTATATTGGGTTTCATTTTTCTAGCAACTTTACTCAGAACAGAGCTGGGAATCTGTAATGGAGAGGCCACCTTTCAAAGGAAAGAGCTCTCCATCACTGAAAGCTGGATTTATACTTGGCAGAGACTCTAAAGGAAATTTCTACTTCGGGTGGTATGTTGGATTAAACAATTCTCAGTTCCCTGCCAATTCTAAAGAAAACAAACAAGCTTCTGAGGCAAAATGGACGTTACGCGTCATACATCAAACATCATGATTACGCATAGGGGAGTCCTTCAGGTTTATTCACTCTTTATTTACTCTTAATTTATTCATCAATCTACCAAGCTTGATGATCTGGTTGCCAACCTCTCAGTAAAGTTAAAAACCCTTGAGGTGAAGGGTGAGTGAGACAGACTCATTTTCTCAATGAGAAGAGACAGCTCAGAGTGCGAAACAGAAACGGTGACATGAAAACCATCAAGAGAAGCCAAAGAACTAAGGAAAAATCCTGACAGGCTACAATTTCTGAGGGCAGTGGGAATAGCAGGCCTCAGCACCTCTGTCATTCCTGAAAACCTTCCTGAAATACTAAAGATAAGACAGTCACTGTTCACAAGAACCTTGAGTCATTTCAAAAATGGTATTTAATACGTTGTATGTACACAGGCAAGGAATCGTATAATACATTTTAGAAGGTCATTCAACATGAACCGTTAACATTTTAAAGAAGTTTCTTTGTTCTGCGCTGATCTGAAAGTCTGTAGGTAGAACCTTTTTTTCCCCAGCAAGGTCAATGAATGAAGAATACTATTACAGACACAGCTAGACCATAACACTACTTAAACAACACAGTGACAACATTGCTGTTTGTGTTTTAGGTTTTGCCTGGCTAGATTCTTAAATGTCTTGGGGACAGAGAGGATAAATTTCATTTTTATTTAATTTTGCTCTGAGTATCACAGCCCTCTAGAGGCTAGTAAGAAATGCCCATTAATACATCACAGTGTCTGGTACAAAAGACACTTAAATATGTGCTAACCAAGTGAAAATCAAGGTAAGTCTACAGGTCTATGTATAAGGTCTGATAGTTAAGTTTGCAAACGTGTTGCACTGATGTCGCTAACATTTTCTGATATCAGAGGGATTGTTCGTTATGAATTTGTACCAACTGGACAAACAGTTAACCAAGTTTACTATCTGGAAGTGAACTTTTCACCAACAATTCATGGCTCTTGTGTCACGACAATGCACCGGCTCACACAGCACTGTCTATGAGGGAGTTTTTAGCCAGTAAACAAATAACTGTTTTGGAACACCCTCCCTACTCACATGTTCTGGCCTCCAATGACTTCTTTACCAGAAGATAAAGGAAATATTGAAAGGAAGACATTTTAATGACATTCAGGTCATCAAGGGTAATACAATGGCAGCTCTGATGGCCATTCCAGAAAAAGAGTTCCAAAATTGCTTTGAAGGGTGGACTAGGTGCAAGCATCAGTGCATAGCTTCCCAAGGGGAGAACTTCGAAGGTGACCATAGTGATATTCAGCAATGAGTCATGTAGTACTTTTTCTAGGATGAGTTTGCAAACTTAATTGTATGACCTTGTATGTGTTTAAATGTTGATTTAATATGTGGATTTTGCAGAAGAAAGACACATTATATAGAATTAAAACATGGGACTAAGTCTTGGCTTTATAATTCTATCTTCCTGAGTTTCAGTTTTCTCATTTTAAATCTGGATAATAAAATCACCTGTAGCAGAGACCAGTGACCGCGTAGCCCATTCAACAGCCTTCTTCTCTCATGCTAGCAGAGCCACAGCTTTGTTTAGGCATCCACTGAGCCCCTCAGAATGCTGGAGTAGACCCTGCTCCATCACCCCATCCCAGGGAGTGACTACAACACATGTGACCGAGTTCTGGCCAATGAGACATGGGGGTGGGGGAATCTACTAGGACTGGGAAGTTTTCCTGGTTCTTAAAAATAGACACAAGGAAAAGAGTCTCTTTTCTGTCAGATTAACTGAGACTGGACACGAGTGCTTTTGCTTTGTAAATACCCACATTAGCTGTTTCCATTATTCACTTGTGGTATCTTCTGTTTTTAAAGATGGTAATATTAGGTTGGTGCAAAAGTAATTGCGGTTTAAAGGGTTAAAAAAGAAATTGCAAAAACCGCAATTACTTTTGCACCAACCCAATATTTCAGTTAATCTATATATGTAGGCAGAATTGAGAACTTCAATTTACAATTAGCAGCTGCGAACGCTGAACTTAACTACTATATTTCATTAAACACGTACTGTTATACATATTTGTCAGTCAAGAAACCATTTTAAACATGTTGCACTTGTCCTTAAAATTCTTATACTTGTTTAGTATTTTATTTCTCATGACATTCTCAGAAATGAGTCAGCAAATATTTCTATTCTCTTGATGGAGAAAAAGAGAAGGGCAGTGACTTATTCAGAGTGACACAGAAATGAATGAACATGATTGATGCTCATGTGAATTAGTTTTTAGACAAATGCTCTAATGAACATATTGTACTTTCTGTTGGGACACTCTAAAGGTACGCACCTAGAAAACGGTCCAAAGCAGGATACTGACCATTTATAGGTAAATATACCTATAGTCAGGAGGAATGATCCAGAGTTTAGAATTCTAGCACTGTTGAGGGAAAAAGCACAAATTCTCACCCCGTCCTACCTTTTGTTTCACAGATCATCACATTACTAAACTCGCTTTCCCCTCCTTCGTTGAAACACTGCATTTTAATGTCATAGGAGGTTTCTGGCTGCAGATGCCCAATCATGTGCCACTGCTTTGAACCTAGAAAGGAAAATAAAAGATAAGGTTCACATACCGTACAACCTAAATGGTACTGTCAATATACTTACTTAATAATTCCAGAATAAGGTTGGAGCAGTCTCCATTACCATATAGTTTGCGCAATAAAAATGTACTTAATATTCAGTATGTCAGTGATGCACCACAGATAAATAGCACTTCTATTACATGGCATGAAAAGATTGATAGCGATAAACAGAATTAAACCTATTCCTGTGTTGGTAGCAATACTTTGTTTCATTACAAATAATTAGTGGTGAATCTTACATGTTAATTTTATCCATGGGTTAAAAAAAAACAATCCTCAAGTCTGTTGATCCTCTATTTCAGTGCAGCAAGTCAATCCACTCTGTCCACCCACCAGAAAGCAATACTGTATGTGAGATCAGCAAATGGTGCCTTTCCCAGAACAAGTGACCATTTATAAGACAAGCCTCAGTGAAACTCTCAGTTGTGTTGTAATGAACGTGACATGAACGGACATAGAAATAAATGCCTGAATAAATGGTCGAGAATAATCGAAAAGCAAAATCCACTACAGAAAACTCTTGGCTACTTGCTCCCACTATTTCTTTTCTTTTGGTCAGGGTCTCTAAACCACACAAGTATCTCTAATAGAATTATTCTGTTATCCAAGGCACACAGCCAACATTTCATTTAGAAACACTCCTAAACTGAACACTCAAGTATAAATCACTCTCCATTTTTACTTCCATGGACCTGTGACAAACTTTAATAAACAGGACACTTCTGCCAGATTTAATTAACTCTTCAAGCACCTTTAATCCCTCTTAGAAAATACCTCTTCAAACTGTTTCCACTGTTTCTTAGAAACTCAACTATACCACCAACTGACTTAAGAATTAATTAAAGGGGGAAATGAAACAAAATAAAACTACACATACAAGTCAGATCTATTTGGCTGACGAGACCGATAGCAGCAGGTTCTTTTCTAATCCAACACAGACAAAAATATTTCAGTCCGGAAGCACAGCCCCTGTTCCAGGTCACCAATACAAAACCCCTCATTCATAAAGACCCATATTTTATAAGATAGAGATTTTATAAGATAGAGAACCTGCTTGTTTTAGGATCAAGGGTCTCTGGAAAGGCTCAATAAATGAGGAAATCTATGCCTCATTTATAAATGTAAAGAGAACCTTAAAAGAAACTTGACTCAAAATCTGGTTGAGACTAGAATAGACCTATTTCTAAATTCCAAAATCTTTCTTAAAAACTTCTATTTTTGTCTCTATCCTTAGGTCTTCTCTGGCCCAGCCCCACACTTACCTAACTATAAACATTCTCTTGAATAATTACTATACTAGATTTGAAGTTTTCCTTTCATAGCAATAGTAAAAATGGAATCAAACTAAGTTTCTTGTTACTAACAAGAGAAAATAGTTAAAATAGTACATATCTTGTTAGATTAATATTCCATTGTTATGGTAATTATTCCAATGGTTAAAATTACAGGAAATATTAGCAGAAATAAAGCGTTATTACTGATCATTGATGAATAAGACAACTAAGTGCATTATTAGGTTTAAAGTCAACCAAAATGTATCCTTTGCTTAACAGACAATTTTTTCCGCAAAGGATATTTTAGAGAAGGTAAGAAGCCAAAGCACAAACTTAAGCGATCAGATGACTGATTACTCTGATTTATTTGAAACTCAACTAAACTTTACAAGACAAAAATATTCAGCACAAGCGTACTGGTATGCTAGAAACACTTTACAGTTTATCTCAATGTGGAACTTAATTCAGAAATAGGATAAGTTAATATAATTGTCCTTCTTTTATTGTATCCTTTAACAATGTAATTGAGTTTCAATTTTTTTTTCAAAAGCTTAAACAATTTTGAGTCAATATACATAAGTAACCTAAAACTTTCAGGACAGCTTTACATACAAAAGATAAATACTTTTGTTCGTTGGTTTGGGAGAACAGGCCAATAGTTTCCAACTGCCACAAAAAGAATTTCAAATGCATAAACTTGAAAATAAGGAATAAGCAAATTACACAGCACAGTGAAACCCACTTAAACATCTAACTGCTCCATCTATTACGTTTATAAACAAGTTCTCTGTGAACCATCAGGCAAAACTCACACTCACAGACGTTTACTGCTGGATACAAAAGCTCCTTTAAAGTAATTTCCCAGTTCCACACTCAATATTCACATCACACAAGCTCGTAAAAGTTCAAAACTTTAACTAGAGAACATAATTTAAACCTGTTTACCAGTGGATATTTCTAGAGAGGAGAACTAGGAAGGGTAGGGGAGAGTGAGTGAGTGAGTGAGGTGGGGGGAAGAGAAAGAGAGAAAAAGAGAGGGATGCTCATTTTATTTACATCTGACCTGTTTAAAACTATCTTATAACATATGTTTAACTGCTGTCAAAAGATTTTAAGGGGGCCAGTCCGGTGGCGGTTGGAGCTCCGTGCTTCTAACTCCGAAGGCTGCCGGTTCGATTCCCACATGGGCCAGTGGGCTCTCAACCACAAGGTTGCCAGTTTGATTCCTTGAGTCCCGCAAGGGATGGGGGGCAGTGCTCCCTGCAACTAAGATTGAACACGGCACCTTGAGCTGAGTTGCCGCTGAGTTCCCAGATGGCTCAGTTGGTTGGAGCACGTCCTCTCAACCACGAGGTTGCCGGTTCAACTCCCGCAAGGGATGGTGGGCTGTGCCCCCTGCAACTAGCAACGGCAACTGGACCTGGAGCTGAGCTGCGCCCTCCACAAGTAAGACTGAAAGAACAACAACTTGAAGCTAAATGGCACCCTCCATAACTAAGACTGAAAGGACAACAACTTGACTTGGAAAAAAGTCCTGGAAGTACACACTGTTCCCCAATAAAGTTCTGCTCCCCTTCCCCAATAAAATCTTTAAAAAAAAAAAAAAAATCTGACAGCCCCACTCTCCTAACCCAGCTAAACTAAAATGAAGGCTTAGATAGAAATAAAATGTCTAACAGTCACAACAATTCTATTTCTTTTTTTAAATAGCCTTTGTATGAAGTAAAATATGCAAATGGAAAAGTACCCATGACTGTACCACTCACTGAATGTTCACAAACTGAACATGGTACCAACACTGAGGTCAAGAAAGAGAATATTACTGGCACCCAAAGGTCCCCTGATGCTTCTTCCAGTCACTTCTCCTTTAAGAAGCTGTTATCTGGACTTCACAGAATCGTTTTGCCATTAATAATTATCTTTCCCCACTTCCACAGTTCCTTATGTTTAAAGAGGATTTTAGGGACTAATTTCTTTTCTACTTTTCCACATTAAGAAAAGAGAAACAACCATTCTTTCATTCAACAAATACATACTGAACACCTAATATGCGCTAGGTATTAAAACTCAGATGATAAATTTTCCATTATATTACAAAAGTAATTCCACTGGATAAACATTAAAAGGAATGCTACACTATTTAAAGAAATATGATATGCATATTTAAAGTACTTTATTGTAGGACCACTTACAACAAAAACTATGTGCAGTATTTGATGTCAAGAAGTCATATGAAAATAACCTTGGCCTAGTGCAATTTTCAGACGTGGTCCATTAGCACATTAATATTTCAAAGACCTCAGAACCTTGGAGTGAAAAAAGACCTTGGAAGAAGCCTTCCTCACAAAGCATGAATCCATTCCAAGATATTACTGACGGTACCTCCAAAACTAGGGAGTTTATTATTGTGTGAGAGAACTTGCTAGAAATGCTGCGTTAGAGGGTTCTTCCTTCACACTATTTCCTTTTAACTGCCCCTCCTCCAACTGACTGAGTTCCTCTTCCACGTAACAGTCCTTAAATACCTAAAGACAGCTGTCATGTTGCTTGTTAGTCGTCTTTTTTCCAGCCTGATCATCCGCAGACATTCCATTGTTCTTTTTGGACTTCGTTCATTCATTCATTCATTCATTCAATAAATACTGAGCAGCTCACCATTGTACGGACTGGGGATACAGCAGTGGGGAAAAGGCCCCTTGCCCATAGGGGGCTAACATTTAGTGGGAGGACAAACTTTAAGCAAATAATTTCATTCATACACACACATTTAAACTATGATCAATGTCTATGAAATAAACATAAAGGGCACAATTAGAAATCATAACAAGGGTATCTCAGGTAAGTGGGAGGAGGTTGTCTGAGGAGAAAACATTTAAGCACACACTCCTTTATCTGGAGAACCTAGATAAAGCCTTGGGAGAGGAGCTCAGCAGGTAGCAGGTATTGTCATGTGCCAAGATCCTGAGACAAGAAAGCTCTTGGTGTACACATGGAAACTGAAAGAAGGCCAGTGAGTGACACAAGACACAGTGAGAAAGGACGAGGGGCATGAGACATGGCTGAAGGTATCGGCGGGGGCCAGCCAGATCATGCGGGGGCCTTCAGACCATATGCACAATTCTGCATTACATTTTAAATGCAGTAGAAAGGGAGTTTCACCATCTTGGCTGTTTTTCCCTCTCTATATATTCCAGCTTCTCAGCATCTCTAAAAGTGGATAACATGCTCAAGATATGATCATTCTAGTACACACTTCAGTGGGACTACGGATTGAGTCATTATTTTTAAAAAATATAGCTAGAAGTTGCAGTTAATTTTTATACCCAAGTCACTATTCATTTAAACAAAACAGAAAACAAAAATTCTTTTTAAATGAACTACTGATAAATCCTGTCTCCCCATACTTTTGTAACTGGGGTCCTGAGAACCAAAATGTAAGCTACTATATATATTAAGTTGAAAAAATTACCTTTCTTTGGGAAAAATTCAAAATAATAGTAAATAGGCCACTTCATTTTTCACTCTATCCTAACCTGGGATGATGTTTTTCATAATATTTATAAACCCTCTCCCTCCAAAATTCCTTTATTGGGACGCACTCGCCAATGGGACTTACCTTCTACAATATCCCTCTTGTAATCACTGTCATTGTCACTATCTGTTGGCCGGTAATAAATATAAAATCCTTGAATGGGAGTGTTATTGTTACTTGATGGAATATACTAAAAAGTAGAAGCAAAGACTTGTCAAAGACAAAAATAAATTTAACCTTCAAATGCATTAAGATTAATTTATCTGTGTGGTAATATTTCTCCAGATTCATTTTGTAAACATCCTTGATGGCCATTTTTAATTTAATTCAAAGGTATTTAAGAACATTTAGCTTACTGCAGGACTAAACAAAAATAAAGCAATATATGTGCAATATATTTTAGTCACAAAGTTCAAAGGCATAAAAGTACATTTGGTACAAAATGAATAAATCCCGAAATGGCAATTAAGTGAACACTTGGATGAGAACTGAGGCGACAGTTATCATATGTTCTTTTAACCCTGCACCATTTATCATATGTTCTTTTATATCTGTGCCCTTCAGTTTCCCCTCACTTAAAAGTTTAAAAATTTGCTGTTCATCACATTATATCACAAGAACACATTAAATTGATTAACATGGCCAAACCAGAAAATCTTCTCATTAGAGAAGACGTTTTACTCACCGTCCACTTTAGCATGATCTGAGTATCGCTGACAGCTTCTGTGTATGCAATGTGAGGTCCAGTTATTGGACGGTTAGAAAAACGATTGGGGAACCCAGCCACCTGATAAGGACGAGATGCTGAACTCCGAAAACTCTCACCGTAATGGTTGATAGCAATGACCCTAAATTTATATGTTGAACCTTTTGAGGAGAGAAAAAAAACCCAGAGTTTTAAAAAAGCTGTCATAAGACAACTGAATGTACAATATTCAAAATATGACAATTGTGCCTTAGCAATACATACTCTAAAGCCTATATGGTAAATAGACTTCAGCCCACTTGCCAATTTCTATCAACTAGTAGTAGCTGCTCAATGCATTGTACTCAAGATTCCAAGATCTAAATACCATGAGATGTTAATGAGATCTCTCACAGAAGGGGGCAGGCAGAGAACAGGAAAAAGCACATCTGCTCTTTTTACCATCTTGTTCTAATGTCACACCCACCAAATACAGTATTAGTTGAAGTCTCTGTGCTCAAAACCAGATTCTTTTCCCTTTGAAAGAAACAACTGAAGTGGTTTAACCTGGTGAATACATTTATGAAGAGGTGCCATGTGGGTGATGTCACTGTGATTCCTCCAGGAAGAGAATACAGAGAGGGAGCAGAAAGTATTTATTTGTATTAGATTTAAGAACTTAATAAAAAACCCAAAACACAAAGAGTTGTGAGTTTCTGAAAATCTGAATCTAAAGAATAAGTCAGACTCCTACAGCAAGTTTTCTAATAGCTCAAAAATAACTACTGGGCTTCTAAAGACAATGTTTTCCGTCTGTAAAATGTCACTTAGCTTCACCCACATTTAAAACTGCCACCTTCTACCAACTACACCTAGCTCACGTTCCTAGACAAACACAGGCATTTGCTACTAATGCACCCTTTAGAATTCATAAACAAAACTGGTCATGAAACCTAAACAAGTAAAAGAAAGTGTTATTTGTGGTCACTGCCATTTCTCTTTTATGGTTTAATTTTCCCATATATAGAGGGGTGGGGCAGAGTTCCTCTGCTGAACAAAATTTACAGAACAAAGTGTTAGTGTTGTCTCTGTAAGTCTAAGCACTGAGTATAATAACTATGCTGAGATGCATCGTCGGCAAACAACTGTAGTCAAATAACAAGCAATTTTCCTCTTAAAATATTCATTCGTAGCAAATCATATACACACACATACACGCCAAGATGTCACCATGACATTGTTTCTACTCATTTGCTGTTAGAAATAAGCTAAAACCCAGAAATAAAGAGTGGGTTAAGTAAACTGCGGTATATTTATATGGAAGATACACAGTTATTAAAAGTTGAGTTTTTGAAGAATTTTTAATGATACTGGAAAATGCATGATATAGTATGAGGAAAACAGGGTCACAAAACAATTTATGGCACAATCCCTGTTTGTATTAAAAAGAGAAAAAAGGTTAGAAAGAGATACACCAAAATGTAAACGATGGTTATCTCTGGATGGGTGGTTTTCAGGTGACTTAATCTCTTCTTTATATTTTCTTTATTTTCAAATTTTTATGCATTAAGCTTGCATTACTTTTACAATTAGAAGACTACATGATTATTAAAAATATGCATCTAAAGTCAGCAAGGATGGTAAAAAAGGGAAGTTTGAATATTACTACCTGGCTCTAAATTACGAACTTCCACAGAAAGCTTGGAAGGAGGGATATCTTCAGCTGCCACAAGCCAATCACTAGTCCTCATTCGTTTGTATTCGACCTTGAAGGCAGTGATTGGAGAACCCCCATTGGCCCGAGGGATCCAAGTGACGTAGACGGATGTCTCTGATGCAGTGGAGATGGTAGGCCGATCAGGGGCCTCTGGAACTAAAAACAGAAAAATTCACTTCAATAACCCATGGTGTCAGAGACAAGAATAATTCAAACTAAAAGGGATAAGTTCCCAAACATCATTTTATTAAAGGTTCCTCCAACTTTCTCAGAGTTGATAGTATTATGACTATCTTCCTGTCTGTTAAAAGACAATGAAATGGCCAAATACAGGAAATAAAAGGAAGGAAAGTAAAAATAATCTATAAACTTGACAATTCTCTCTGAAAAACTGAAAGTCAGTGAGTACGATAATTGTGATCATGCTATTTTGGATTCATGGCTAAAATGTGTGTAAGTAATTATTATTTGGTGCTTCAAGTCTGACTGCATTTATAATTTATAGTAAATTTTCAAAATTGTGTTCTTATTTAAATGTTTTTCTTTATCAATCCAAGCTACATAAAACACATTCAGCAGACAATCTACAGATTATTATATTAGCTATTACTATCCTATCTTAACACATCTCAAAGCTATAGGAATACTACTCTAAAAAAACAGACTGCAAGTGGTAAACAGAGATAAAATTTGATTAATAAATTCAACACTGATAATAACGGGAAGAGAGGATGCTGCTCAGGAGGAAAGCAGGAAGTCAGGATATGCAGTTAAATAAAGAAATGCTGTCAGGAAGTAGACGATCCACATGAACACGGAGAAAAAGGGGGTCAGAGAGCTAATGTCTAGCAGTTTTCAGTTCGCACTGAAAGGGGAGGGCATGTCCTAACCCACAGATCAGACGGTCTAAACTCTGCGGCAGGTGGAAACATCAGCCATTCAAACCACGCATCTAACTCTTTTTGCTGACCAAGCAATCGTGTGGTTCTAACTGGCTTCCCATGTGGTTCCTACAGGGACAGAACGCTGAAGGACTCAACCTGGTCTGTATGACAGTTACATCACAAATTAGCATGCTGCCATTCTGGTTTCACATTAATCAACTTTTTGTAAAAAAAAAAGTTGTAAATTTCGTAAAAGTGAGCTGGCTCTCAAGAGACCAACGACTCTCTTCTGGCATCTTGATCATCGAGTTTCTAGAGCCAAACCAGGGAGGACCGACCCACTCTTTGGTGATATTGCTTTGGGGGTTATATTGCTTTGGGGGTTATATTGCTTTGGTGAAGTCACCAAGGGAGCCCTGTCTCTATCAAGCCTGTGCCACACTCCTCAAGCAACACCCTCTGTCTCAACACATCTTCAACCTGCATGAGAAAGAACAAAATGGTGCTGTGTTTGGTACTTGTACGAAGAACACTGTGGCATTTTCGAAACAAATTGCTTAATGGAGGAATATATTAAAAGCAGGCAACTTTGAGTGGTACTTACTGTATTCCTTTCAAGTTAGAAAGCAGTGGAAACAGAATGAATAAAACTGTTAGTGAATCTCTTTTTTAATACCAGATAACCAAACAACTTCCTTGTGTTGATTCACATGGGGGTTAAAACTCATCAAAGAACACCACAGACCAACAGGAAAAGAAAGTTATTAGGGAAAAAAATATCTACAGAGAAGAATATCTGCAATATCTAAAGGAAACAGCATGTGACAGTTAACGGATAAAAGAAAGAACGCTATAGTAGAGCTAAAAAGTCTGAATTTGCATAGCAGTCCCTCCACTTTCTGGATCATTTTCATAACCGTCTTGAGTCTCAGTTTCCTAATTTATAAAACAGATAAGCTACCTTCCGCATACATCACTTCTTACGGTTATCTTTGCTTGGCTAACTCCAAACTCATGATTTCCAGAACTGAATCCATAATCTCCACCTAAAAATTCTTACCACCTAGCTTGGGAGATGGGCCTAGTTGCCCAAGCCCAGGTCACCATTTCTCCCTCTCATTCAATGTGTCAGTTCCCGTAATCTGTCCCCTTCTCCATTCACACCACCACTATCCTCATCATGTCTCTAGCCTCATCTTTTGCCATACCTTCTTTCCTCCTCTTTAAAATCCTTTAGGGTACTTTATAGCTTTCAGGGACGGATTAACTGTTTAAGTGTATTATACAAGGCACCCCCCCCCCCACCCGGCCCCTTCCCTCACTCTTGTGTCACTTCCCACAGCAACCAATCACACTAAATAAAATCTCCAATCTCAGAATCTCTAAGTGAAATACAACATGTCCTTCATCTGTCTCTTTACACAAAAAGCTGCCTTTGCCGAGAATCGCTTTTCCGAGTTCTTCCTCCAGCTGTAGCTTTCTTGTCTTTGCGACGAAGCTCAGGGAGCCCGTTTTTCCACCACTTGGCCTCCTCTGTATCAAATGGGTGATTCGGGTAGTTCTCCTGCGATCTCACTATACCATGGGTAGACTCTCAGGCATAATGAATCCAAATCATTGTTACAGGTTCTTTTGTCCATATCACCCTCTATATTGTTCATTGTTATGGGTTAATTTGCCCACATTACCCACTAGATTGTTACTGGTTTAGTTGTGTGTCATCCACTAGACAGTAAACTTCTTGAAGGCAAGATTTATTTTCTCTCTGCTGTGCCAGCGTTTAGTACAGTGTCCACTACTGTAACTACAGAATTGATAAATGTGAAATTTAAATAGTAAAAAAAAGTCCTTTGAAGATTTTACTGCTACAGCATCTAAAAACCATAAGACTGACAAGCTACAGCAATGAAACTGAGTATGACTTATCATCATTCAACTAAAGAAAAACAAACCAAAAAATCTAAATCTTACTATAGGTACCACCATGTACGTTGATAAGTCACACAGACAAAATAAGCTAGACTTTCAAGAGTTCAAAATACAAATTTGGTTTCCTTGCCAGAGAAGAGACAGAAAAATCCTTTTTGTGAATTATAAAAACTTAGCAGCGGAACATTTTGAATCTGAGTGTATTATCTTAAATCCCAATCATGATACTGGGTTACCAAGATTTGAATACTACAGGACATTAAAAAAAAAAGTTGAAATAGGGCCTAAAAGAGCGACATGGTAGGCTGTAATCGGAATAATAAACAAGCCCCCATCCCACTCTACCCCCCAAATAATCTGAACCACGTCAGTTCCACTTGTAAACAAACAAAATGAAAAACATGAAGCGTCTTCTCCTTACCTCCACTGTGCCTGGAGTCTGTCAGCACCACTCCAAAGTGGTCTGCAGCCTCTGCAATGACCGGGCGCTTCGGAACACCCACAGGAGGAGAGGATGCCTGGGCGTTTTTCAAGGACGTTGTTTTCTCTAGAAAGGTTAAAAAACATATGCTGTAACATAAAACTCCCATGTAAAGATACTACGAACTCAACTGGCACATAAATATAAATATATGAACTTATCTGCTACAGTGTCTAAATTTAGGACCTACATTGTAAATACTTAGCTACTCTGAGGAACTGACTTTAAAAATTACTTTGTCTTTGTCTAGTACCTTAAAGGGAAAACTAGAATGTGTCTTTCTTTATCAGGTTAACTTTAATTTACATACAGAAAACAACACATGTCAAAAAGTCCAATGCCTAGAATAAAGGTTTTCAAACTATTCGTCCATGTTTCTTTTTACTGTACATTTTAATTCTAAAACAACAATTCATAATTAAAGAACTTGTGCTAAGTTTCTTCACTGGAAAATTGGCAAGTTTTAAAATTTCAAGAGGCAAAAATTATTTTAAAACTGAAACACATGCTTATTATTCAGTATTTATAGATCAAATTCTATAAACAACTAAGGACTAATTATGAAAAATAACTCAAAATACATTTCAAGTAAGAGATACTCATTATTTTGCTGGCCAGTCTCAGTAACTAGATGAAAGGGCATTTTTCAAAAGCCAACTGATAATTTCTTCCGAATCATCACATCTCCTTTGATTATAATGCCGCATCTGCTCACGGAAGTCTTCTTGTTCGTTTATAGTCAAGCTGTGATGGCATCTTTTCCATCAAGCCTACCCTCACAAGCCACCCACTGAAAAAGTGTATTTTCTCTGTGCACCGCTGTCATTTTCTCTGTTAAGTCTTTCCCAGTAGTTGTCATATTCTGGTCTCTGCCTACTCCCTTGCCCTCCTCCTTACCCCGCAGCCAAGACTGTCCATTGAAACATACAGCAGGTCATGTCACAGCTCTGCTCAAATTCCTCCAATGCTTCCAGTTCACTCAGAGTCAAACTCAACATAGATAAGGCGCTGTGTGATTTGGCCACGCTGTCACCTTCCTCCCTGAATATTCTCCTCACTTTTTTGTCCATCACAGTAACCCCCCTCAGTGTTCCGAGGGTACATCTGTCACCTTCCTCCCTGAATATTCTCCTCAGTGTTCTGGTCCATCACAGTGACCCCCCTCAGTGTTCCGAGGGTACATCTGTCACCTTCCTCCCTGAATATTCTCCTCAGTGTTCTGGTCCATCACAGTGACCCCCCTCAGTGTTCCGAGGGTACATCTGTCACCTTCCTCCCTGAATACTCTCCTCAGTGTTCTGGTCCATCACAGTGACCCCCCTCAGTGTTCCGAGGGTACATCTGTCACCTTCCTCCCTGAATACTCTCCTCAGTGTTCTGGTCCATCACAGTGACCCCCCTCAGTGTTCCGAGGGTACATCTGTCACCTTCCTCCCTGAATACTCTCCTCAGTGTTCTGGTCCATCACAGTGACCCCCCTCAGTGTTCCGAGGGTACATCTGTCACCTTCCTCCCTGAATACTCTCCTCAGTGTTCTGGTCCATCACAGTGACCCCCCTCAGTGTTCCGAGGGTACATCTGTCACCTTCCTCCCTGAATACTCTCCTCACTTTTCTGGTCCATCACAGTGACCCCTCTCAGTGTTCCGAGGGTACATCTGTCACCTTCCTCCCTGAATACTCTCCTCAGTGTTCTGGTCCATCACAGTGACCCCCCTCAGTGTTCCGAGGGTACACCAGCACACTCCACCCCAGGGCCTTTGCACTGGCTATTCTCTCTCCTGGGATGTTCTTTCCCCAGAAAGCCAGCTGGCTTTCCACTTCGCCTCCTTAATGTCCTGCTCTGCTGTCGACTGCTTACTGTGCTGTCCTCCAGCCACTTCTGTAAATTGTGACAACGGCCCCCCATGTACTTCCTGTATCCATCCCCTAATTGATTTCTCTGGTTAACACTCACCACCCTCTAATGCACTTCTTTTTTTTTTTTTTTTTTTTTTCTGTTTTTTTTTTTTTTTTTTTTTTTATTAAATTTATTGAGGTGACAGTTGTTAGTAATAATGCACTTCTAACTTAGGTATAAGTCTCGCACCTAGAATGTCAGCTCCAGGAGGACAAGGAGTTTTGTCTATTGTGTTTATTGCCCGGAATACAGAAGGCATTCAATAAACATCAGCTGACCTGCAGTTTTGCCTTAAGTTGGATTATGTAGCTGTCTTCCCTTTCTTAGCAAAGCAGAGGCTCCACTCGGACACATCTTGTCTTGATCATCTTTGTTTGCCCTGCATCACCTACCCTAAGGCCTTACGTATCATGAGCTCTCAAAAATATCTATGCAATGTTGGGTGGAACGGAATCCTATAACCATCCAAATGTGGCCCAAAAAGGTACTATCATAGGCTTATTTAATGAATTTATTGTAGAATTAGTAAACTATAGTAGAATTAGTAGGCTAGTAAATTAGTAGAATTGTAGAATTAAGAATCTCTACTACCCAAAAGGATACTTACTAATGAAGTGACATCAAGACAGCCAATCATTCCTCTTCAGGGGGATCACACTCACCTTTGCTAGTTCGGAAAGTAAGCATGGCAGGCTGTCCTTCACCTGCCGCATTTCTCGCTACCATCAAAACTTCATAGAGACTAGATGGCTCTAGTTCCGTTAAGTGGAGCTCGTGTTCACTTCCTGGGACGCGAACCGTGTGCCAGCTTCCCGTCACACCAACACTGTCGTCCAGCTACTCAAGAGAAAACAGGCCATTAAGGAAAGGAGAAAAAGGGCCGGAAAAGCTTCCACTCACATTTGATAAACACGCCAAGTCATTCAATTTCAGGTGAATTTGGGGAAGTGATATCCCATTTGAAATAAAAGAGACACAATAAGAAATGTAAGACTTGTAGCAGAAATGTAGGGTTTCTCACTGTAAAGAGTCCTGGATCCGCTACTTCACCACTAACTTACGGCCTCTGGCATTTTATTTGATATCCCAGAGTTTGTTCCCTTCACTTGTAATGGAAACAATACTCCTTTCTTACTGGGCTAATGGGAGAATAAAATAAGTATGTAACAGTATGTATTAATGATAATACATAAAATATACATAATATATGATAAATTAGAATATGTTTGTATGTATATGGATTATGTAATTATGTATTATATATTTCCAGCATCCTTGCTTCATGTCTTGACACTGCTCAATATGTGTTGGATGAAATAAATTAAAAAGAGATACAACCCATTCTATCTTCATTAATGAAAACAAAAGACAACATTACATGGAAGTTTTCATGTGGATAAAGAATTCTAGTGAAACTTTCTTCATCTACAATTATGGGGTTAGAAACAACGAATAAGCTTTCAAATATGTTAATTTTTCCAGATATTAAAAATATTACTATTAAATGATGGACACCAAAATGTCTTGAACAGAGAAAATGATTTGAAATATGAATGCATCTCTTTCATTCATTCACTAGTCTCATTAAATATAGAGAGGAGATTTTTTTCATTTTGCTTTAACACAAGCCTCTGGAGAGAAAACATCTAAAAATCAAGTGAAAGGACCAAGGTTTACTATAATAAATCATCAAATGATGTAAGATTCTAATACAATTAAGAAGACAATTTGAAATGCAAACAATTGTCAGAGATTATTCCAGAGGACTTTGTTCTAAAGGTTATTTCTATTAAGAGACTGCTTTCTTTGGTATATAAACTGTATCCTACTATCTTAGGGAGAGAATGGGGTAACTTTTTAAAAGTGATTTATAGAGCTTTACACCCAAGAGGTTAAAATATTTGATAAAACAAAAATGTTAAGATGTTACTGGGTTCTTAGAATCCCAATTTGGGGGGAAATTATTATACTTCATTTTCTCTGTTTTTATAAGCTGGTCAATCCAGCTGGGATCGCTCTCTCTCTCAAACTCGTCCTCCTGGAACATCTTGTTCTGTTTCCTGCCACTCCACAAAAGTAGGAGATAGTAAGTGTATCCCATCCACCCGGTGTTACGGTATGAGAAAAGCATGATAAATGAGAAGACATTACCTTCCGATACTTCACAAAATAGGCATTGACGGGCAGGCCGCCATCCTTCCCTGTCCTCCAGACCAGGTTGTACGTGTCTGGCGTGTGGGTCTGGGGAGGGCTCAGAATGATGGGTGCATCAGGGACAGAGGCACCACTAGCATTTTTCTCTGATGGTGATTCCACTGCTCTGGAATGTTCCTTGATTGGAAATGGGCTCAATAATCCAGTTTCTGAACCAGCTCTTATAGCTTTCTGAGGGGCTTCAGAAGGTGTGACTAGTCCTGCTTTTGTGTTTGTTTCAAAAGGAACTGCAGAGAAAGGGAGAAAAAGAGAGAGGAGACAGCTTGAAACAATCTATTACTTTAGTGTCCTCTATACAGTGATCTAACTGCCCACGCTGATATTGTTAGCACAATTGGAGCCTCAGAAGTTGGAACAGGTAACATTTCAATTTATAATTCAGGGAAACATCTAACCTCCAGTAGAGACCTTTTATTCATGAATGATCGAACTCATTGTTTGAAAAATCAATATGATGCAGTAGTTTAGTGGTTTAAAGGATGTTATTTTTTCCTTGTTCTACTTTAACATTTCCTCTTTTGCAACAACAATTTGCTAGCTTAACCTCAGAAGATGTTAAGTTAGAGAACATTGAGCTTTAACTCTCGCTGGTAAATGAAACACAAGGGGCAATGCCTTCCCTTGGGAACAAGGTGACATAAATTGTAAAGATATGATCAGGAGTTAGCTATGACCTACTGGGTGGCTAGTCTCCAAAGATACCTCTCAGTATTCACACCCTTGTGCAGTCCCCTCCCTCGCTGACTGAGGGCTGGCCCTGTGATGGGCGCTCACCACTGGAGGTGACAAGTGAGGCTGTGATCTTCCAGCCTTAAGCCTTCAGAAAGCCTGGCACATCCAGTTTTGTGCTGCCACATACAGATGTCCCAGCCAGCCCATGGAGAGACAGAGAGAGAAGTGGGGCGTGGTTCCGGTCCTCAGAAGGTGGCACACATGGGAGTGAAGCCACTTTGGATGTTCCAGCCCCAGTGCCATCTGATTACAATGCCATAGGAAACCTCAAAGCCAGAAAAGCACCCAGTTGCATCTAGTTAACCCAGAGAATTGTAAGAGATAATAAAGGGGCTGCTGTTCTGAGCCATTAATCTTTGGGGGGAAGTTACCCAGCAACAGATAACTAAAATACCTACCATACACGTAAAAAACAATCTACATTCAAGAAAAGGGAAGACATGAAACAAGACTAGCAGCGATAAGAGAAGAATGTACTTATTTCCAAACAAGCCGTGTTATCTGGACAGAACTAAAGGAGGATTAAGAAACTGCCAATCTAGGGGGCAGCCGGTTAGCTCAGTTGGTTAGAGTGCGGTGCTCCTAACAAGAAGGTTGCCGGTTTGATCCCCACATGGGCCAGTGTGAGCTGCGCCCTCCACAACTAGATTGAAACAACTACTTGACTTGGAACTGATGGGTCCTGGAAAAACACACTTAAAATAAATAAAAGTTAAAAAAAAATCCTTTCTTCAAAAAAAAGCCCCCAAAACTGCCAATCTAAAGAAAGATAAAATGGCAGACAGCCTTAATACTCAGTACTAGAAACACGCAGAATACACAGAGGAAGGTAAAAATAATTTATTTGCACTGAAATAATAGGTTGCATATATCAAAAAAGAATTACTGAGCACATATTATGTGCCAAGCATTGCGCTAGCCATTTAATAAACATAATCTCATTTAATTCTCAAAACAACATTCTTAGGCAGTAACACTCCCACGTTACAGATGAAGAAATTAGGGTTCTGGGAGATCAGTGACAACAGCTGGCAGGAGAGTGTTAGTGGTGCCGCTGTGGAAAACTGAGAGAGCGATGTATGAACTCAAACACACCGCAGCATAAAACCCACGGGTTGACATCCTGGGTTCTCTAAAGTGTTGTTAATACTGGCAACAAAAAAGTCTCCTTTTCTGACTACTTTTGTGGAGGAAAGGAGCACAGGAAACAATGTGAGAGTTTCTTTTCCACAATGAAGTCAGATTTCTGGTAAAAGGTGGGTGTGTTTTTAGGAGAAGACTGCACTTTAGTATAGAACCAAGAAAAAACAGGACTGACAGTGTAAGGCCAGTTCTTTGTTTGTTTAACAGAGAGAAAAGGTGTCCCAGAAGCATCCTCAATCAAAGAAAACAAGCTAGTGAGAAAATAATATAGAAGAAAACTAATTAAGTTCACTGAGACAACTTCAAAATATTGCTCCTGGAACAGCCGTGTTTACCTAGTGAGTCAGAGCGTGGGCTGATGTGAAGGGTGGCTCTGGTGCCTGTTAACAGGGAGATGTTCTCTAGCAAGTGGAGGTGATTAGCTGGGGCTTAGGCTACTGGGAAAGGACCCCCTTCTTTTAAAATTGACATATTTACTAATCATATTTTATTTACAATTTTATTGTCAAGCACCATGACTTTTTATCAGCTGCAAGTCAAGTAGTTGTTTCAGTCTAGTTGTGGAGGGCGCAGCTCACAGTGGCCCATGTGGGGATTGAACCGGCGACCTTGTTAATTAAGAGCACCGCCCTCTAACCAACTGAGCTATCTGGCTGCCTCCATAACTATTTTTAAAAAGGAGATTCAATTAATCTTCCTCTGTTATTGCCAATAATATCATTTAAGCACTGACAAGATAGTAGACACAATTTATAAGGCCTTAACAGTACTTTCAAAAGTTTTTTTCACATACATTATTTCAATTTAGCTTCAAAAGAGCTCAGGGAAATGGTCAGAACAGACATCTAGCATTTTGTAAGGTAGAATGTTTTTTGAGCTGGAAAAGAGATCGATAAAACTCTGGTTTTCTAAGTCCTATAACTGTGGCAGTGAACTTAATGGCTCTGAATTGAAACTAATCAAACAGGGAATGTAACCAGATCTGTCCAAGTTATTCCCACTGTGACCACTCATACGAGCAACCTCCGCCTCAAACTATTTAGGAAACCCAGGCCAAACTCCCATTATGGTTTCGAAGAGTTAAACTCACTCTACAAATATTTGTACATCAAGGACCTCCAAACCCAAGGTCTCTGGAAAGGAAAAAATAGGGGCTGGGGGAGGGTCAGTCACCTTTCTTTCTGATTGTGCCTACTCCCCACGTCACAATAAACAAAGTAAGTGGCTGTCAATATGCTGGAATTTAACAAGATTCCGATTCCCGTGAAAAGAAGCGGGTTGTTCTGGACTGTTCTGAGCGTTAATAAACCCAGCTGGATCTTAATAATTATTAGCTAGCATGTGAAAACGGCAACGCAGGACCACTTAGGTAGGATGTAGGTGCCGGGGTTACCATGCATAACAACAGTATTTCTCAAGACAGAAGAAATCCTGAAGGGAGCATCTTAAAGATCTAAGATCTAATGTACACAAGGTACCTTATGTATCTTCTCAAGCAGGGTGTCCAAACTGCGGCCCGCGATCCATTGTTAATTGGCCTGCAGCAAATTCCAAAAATATATTTAGTTTACTTAAATAAACCAGGTGAGGCAATACGTACTACACCTCGAATGAGTGGCCCGGCTGTTTGTGTATTTTACCGCATATGGCCCTTGGTGAAAAACGTTGAAAAAAGTTTGGACACCCCTGCTCTAAAGGCTTCGAATCACATGGAAAGTGAGCGTTTCGTCAGTTATGACTGTGCCCTCCACAGCTCCCTCTACCCTACACTTACATAAAATAATCACTTCAGCTACATGCCACCCAAACGGCACCTGCATTACACCTGTCTTACAGTAAACCATTTTGTGTAGAGCAACTCTTACTTTTACTTGGCAGATATATAAACACACCCACCCACACACACACGCATATTCATATATATGTATAAGTTCATACAACACTCAGTTATCTTCTTTACTTGAGGATTCTTAGGGTTACTAAACTCAGTAACTATTTCTTCCTTCCTTAACCACTACATGGGATAATTACAATTTAATAATAACTAGACAGTAATAATTATAACCTAATACTTAGTATTTATTGAAGGGTTTCTGTTGCCAGATACCATTCTAAGCACTTCACATATATTAACTCCTTGAATTCTCACATCAACCCTATGAACAGGGCACCTACGAAGTGCGATCAAATAATACAGTGAATGTTTAAATAAAAAATTTATTACAGTAAAAGACACATTGCCATTAATCCCCCTCAAAATACGTCCCCTTGCTTCGAACACACTTATCCCATCATTCTTCACACTTTCTGAGGCAGTCCTGGAAGTCCTCTTTCGTGAGTGTTTTTAGTTGCCCTGTCATGGCTGCCTCGATGTCCTGAATTGATTCAACACATTTACCGTTCTTGGTCATTTTGACTTTGGGGAAGAGCCAGAAGTCGCACGGTGCCAGATCCAGTGAATAAAGTGAATGAGGACACACTGTAATGTTTCTATTTGTGAGAAATTGCCATATACCAGAAGTGATGTGTGGCACAGAGTGTTGTCATGATGGAGGATGATTTACAGCACACTGTAAAACACAGCTTCTCTCAACCGTAGCTCTTACCCGACTAACTGCACCGAACAAGTTGAACTTGTCACACACTGTTACTAAGGTTCAATGCGCCACTTCACATATTGAAGATCCCTGCCTTTCCATTGGATGGCACCTGGTGTAGCAGTCACCGTATTTCTGTGATCACAATGGAAAGGCTCTGTGTCACACATCGCTTCTGGTATATGGCAACTTCTGTCAAATAAAAACCTTAGAGTGTGTCCTCACCCACCTTATTCACCGGATTTGGCACCGGGCAACTTCTGGCTCTTCCCCCAAATCAAATGATCACAAAAGGAAAACATTTTAAATCGATTCAGGACATCGAGGCGGCCACGACAGCACAACTAAAGATACTCATGAAAGAGGACTTCCAGAACTGCTTCAGAAAGAGGCGAGAATGATGGGATAAGTGTGCTCAAAGCAAGGGAGAACATTTTGAGGGGGAACAATGGCTTTGTGTCTTTTACTGTAATAATTTTTCTTAAACATTCACTGTATTTTTTTATCACACCATGTACACTACACCTGTTACAGATGGGGAAACACGCACAGACCAAGTTCAGTAAGTCGCCCCAGGGTACAAAACTCCTAGGTGGCAGAGCCAGGATTCTAACACAGCCGACGTGTTTAACCTCCATCGCACCCCCACCTCTGGCATTCATGGAGTAGCACAGACTATAAAAAGAGTTCCTGGCCTTCCCGTCTTCTCTTCCCACCTCCAGCCTCATCCAGAGCTAGGGTCCTTGTGTGCATGCAAATGGAAAGACCAGTGCACACATCAACTCTCTGGGTACTTCACCATCACTTCTCTGCAAAGGACCATCCCTTGGCCACTGCTCTGGTTTAAGGGCACCTGCACTCTGGGGGGGGCCCACACTCTGGAGGACAAACCAGGGAAAAGAGCTGTGTGGAACCAGACTGTAAACTAACTAAAGCAGGGACTTCTGAAGCCCTGGACTTGTTGTACAGAAGGAGACACCTGGGTTCCAGGCTCCAGGTAAACACAGTCCCTGGACCCCATGGACTCTGACGTGTGGTACCTGAACATCCTCGCAGAAGAGAGCCCCATGAAGCCCTCCAAAGCAGAGGCCCAGGGCAGGGACCTCAGTTACCAAAACTAACGGCGGCACTGCTCTGTGACACTGACTCTCACATGACAAATATGGTGACAGTCTCTACTCAACTGACTACTTGACGGGAATACTGCTCTAAATGCCCACTGATGTAAGGTTTCAATTTGAATTAAGTCAAAATTGAATTAATTTTAATAATATTGCTATTATATTGCCAGTACTTCAAAAATTATATAAAGTTTTTGTCATCACCACCAAAAATTAATAAAATAAACAAGATTAATATTATTCATCCCATTAAAAAAATAATTGAGTAAGATGGAGAAATGCACACGCAGGTATTGTTCGATGGTACCGTGACTCTTACTTCCTCAATGAAAGCCAACCCTGTACACTGTGGATACTATACCTATCAAGGGCTCACCTGAAAAATCTCTGCAACAACATTTTCAGTAGCTTAGAAAACCAAATGCATTAACTACAAAAAAGGGGCCAGACCTTGGGCTTCCTCCCAAATGAGAGCTTTTTTATGACAAATGCAAGCTTAGCAAATCCATCAGAAACGGAGACCAAGGTTTGTTCCCTTCGTATTAAGGCCAAATACCAAAACCTACACTTCTACATGTCACTGCATTAGGGAAAAAATATCTTTAGAGATTGCTGGATTCATTAAAATAATACTTCAAAGCACTGTAGCCCCTATTATCAAAGAAAACTATTCATCTAAAAAAAAACAACGAATGGCAACTCACCCACGGTGAGGACTGCCTCGGACTTCGCGGTGCCATGCTCACTTGCAGCTTCGCAGGTGTACTTCCCGGCATGCTCCGGAGTGACAGCCTGGATGTACAGAGAGCTGGAGCCAGCTCGGGACACAACAAAGTAGACAGGCTCCAGGTCAAAGCCCCCAGGTCTTGGTGAGTGTGATTTTCGGGATTTAGATCTAAGGACTTGAGACGGATGGCTGGTTATCAATCCACGCCTGTCATACCAACGGATGACTGGAACTGGCACTCCAGTGGCATTGCAGGACAGAGTCACAAAGTCTCCTTCTACCACCTTGGTACTTGCTGGCGCTGTAACTATAACTGGCTTGAGTCCACCGTCTGTTAAAAAGTAATTCACACACAGAAAATTAAGAACATTGGTTTCTACAAGGCAAAATGATTTCATCCCACTGTGTAAATGTTCGCCATGTCATGTGCAAGTAGCAGTCTTAGAAACATCTTTCATACATGCGTTTCTAAGCAACGCCTTACATGCAGCTCTGTGGAGAACACACTCACACACTGACATAGCAGTGCTGGCAAAATCACGTGCCAGTAGTGATATGGTCATGATAGTAATGATTAGAACAAAGATAACTCCCTTCTTGTTAGTGCCCTTCTCACCTCGCACCAAGGAAAACTGTCAATAAAAAGTAGAATTGTTCATAGCTGTGGGCTCCTAACCTCTCCTACATAGACTTTCTGTCCTCCAGAAAGGAATGTATATAATCTGTTGAAAGCTCTCCAATAGGTGTCCTATACACATTTGACCACTGTAAATATAGAACATGTGAAGCCAAAATTTCAGACTTTAACACGAAAAAGGTGTAAAGGAGTAAAAAACTAAATAAGATTCCTTCATGAAAATAGTCAATTCCGGGGATGGAGGATTTGGGGGCAGGGGGAGGGAATCCGATTATAAAAATTCCTGGGCGAAAAACCTGTCCTGAGTAGGTTGATAAACCTACTTCCTACCATATACATGAACAACATTTTTGTTTCTGAACTAACTCTTTGCTTTTGGTCCCAGATATTCTCTGGGGCTATTTTTTTAAGTATGCCTACAATGGAATATTGATGACAAATAACATTTTCTCCAACATATTTTTCTTTCTCCAGTCCTACTTCCTACGTTTGACAAAACAAACCAACACTTGGTATTGTCAGATTTCTGAATTTTGCCAATCTCTTAAGTGTTAAATGCTATTTCACTGGTCCTAACCTACATTTATTTCCCTGAGTACTAATAAGGTTGAACATCTTTTCACGTTTATGTGTCACTCATATTTTTCCTCCTTTGTGAAATGCCTTTTGTCCATTTTTCTATTGGATCATTTATCTTTTTTTGTAATGGTTCAGAGTTCTTTGTATACGAGTATACCAGATACTGTTCTTTTGTTACTTATATATGTTACTAGTATTTCTCCCAGTTTATTGTTTTTCTTTTCATTTTAATGGTATCTTTTAATAACGAGGATGTTTTAATTTCAGTGTAGTCATATCAATCTTTTTAAAAATTAGCCTAAACTGTCTTACTAAAAATTTTTACCCAGACCATACAGATATTCTCCTGTATTTTCTTCAAAAACTTTGCCATTTTGCTTTTCTGTGTAGGTCTTTAATCCACTAGGAATTTGTCTTTGTATACATTATGAGTTAGAGATTTACTTTCCTCTTCTTCTCCACATGATAACCAATTATCTCACATCAAACTTGCCATGGATATCCTTCCCTTGGTGATCTGCAATGCCACTTAGTCAAGTCGTTAAGTACAAATGTCCTTTCAGCAGTCTCTGTCTTGTTCTAAGAGTCTATTTGTTCCTACACCAAAACAAGACTGCCTTAATGATTACAAATTTTTGTACATGTTCTAGTATCTGGTAAAGTATGTCCCTGTCGCATCCCAAGCAAGGAGAGTTGTGGGGAACGAGGAGGGCAGCGCAGGGTTAAAAAAAGACAGTAGTCATGAATAGATTATAAACAGGGCCAAGGGACCCCCAGTCTCAAGGACTGGATGCCCCAAATCGGGCCTATGCATTAGCTTTTATTAGTTAGGTGGGGAAGCAAAGGAGATAAAGCTTGTCAATCTCAAGATCTGTGAGTCCTACACATCATAATAGGAAAGTGATTCAAGCCAATCACCCTTGCCTGCAGGCAGCAGAACAGTAAGTCTCAGGATGTTTGTACTTCCCCAAGGGACAAAACCTATATGCATATGAATAGATGGAGAGCACACCATTGAGTCACTTTCCCTGCAGGTTGTGGGAAGGAATGCAGCCACAGAGGCTGAGGCACTCCTTAGCCGGGGGAAGGTGGGGGGCTGTGCCCACCTATACGAACTCCGAACTCCGTAGGTTCTCCTGCTGGTCCCCACTCGACTGCGCCTGGCTTGAGCAGTCCGCTCCGTGGGGAATCTTACTCATCATTGGCTGACCAGCCATCTTTTTGGGGCCAAACAGGGAGACATGAGGTGCAAACACAAAGGTGAAGCAAGGTCCCTGAAAGGATCCGTCTCACAGACTCTCCTTTCTTTGGGGGCAGGTACAAGGAGACAGACGGGTAGGCTGCTGCACGGCCACATGTCCCCCACATTATATTTCTTCTTTTAGAGTGTCTTATCTATTCTCAGGCCTTTGCTCATTCATATAAATTTTAGAATCAGTCTGTCAAGGTCCTCAAAATATTTTGATAGAATTTTAATCGAAATTACATAAATCTAGAGAAAGATTTTCGAAAGATCTGACAACAGCATATTAACAAATTTTGGTATCCATGAACTGGTATATTTTTCTACGTACTTGGGGTTTTTTAATGTTGCTAATATAAAGGTCACCTTTAAACTCTACTTTGTTGCTGGTTGTAATGGTTAAATTTATGTGTCAACCTGACTAGGTAAGTGATACCCAGGTAACTGGGTGTGTCTGTGAGGGTGCTCCTGGAAAAGATAGCATTTAAACTGGCGAACTGCATATAGCAATGGCCCTCCCCAAAGTGGGTGGGCACCATCCAATCTCTTGAGGGCCCAGTGGAACAGAATTGCGGAGGAAGGGCAAATTTTCTCTTTGCTTGAACTGAGCCATCTGTCTTCTCCTGTCCTTGGACATTGGACATTAGCGCTCCTGGTTCTCGGGTTTTTGGATTTAGGTCAAAACTTACACCATAAGCACACCCTCCCCCCAACTGAATTACACCATCGGCTTTCCTCCTCCAGTTTACAGAGGACAGACCCTGGAACTTCATGACCGCCATAACTGTGTGAGTCAATTCCTATACCAAATTTCCCTTATGTATATTTTATACATTCTGTTGGTTTTATTTCTCTGGAGAAACCTGGCTAATACATTGGTATACAGAAAGGCAACAAATTTTTGTTTATTGGTCTTCATCCAGCCATTTGCTAAATGCTCTTATTATTTCTGATAATTTGCTAGCAAACTATTGAAGATTATAATCCATGTCGACAATCATAGTAGCTGTAAATTAATAACAATTTGGTGTTTTTTTTCTTATCCTTACATTGTTTTATTTCTTTTTCTTTTTTTTTTTTTTTAAATTTATTTATTTATTTCTTTTTCTTGTTGTTCTGTGCTGGTTTAGACTCTCCAGTATGATGATAAATGGAAGGTTTTAAAGGGAATGCTTCTAACATTTCAATGTTAAAAGTGATGTCTCCTATAAGTTTTTGTTAGATACTCTTTATCAAGTTAAGAAAGTTCCCCTCTATTTCTATTTTTCTAAGTGTCTAACATGGATACTGAATTATGACAAATGTTTCCCTGCTTCTATTGAGATATTCATTGTTTTTCTCCTTTATTCAATAAAAAGAATGAATGACACTTTAAATTTTCTGGTTGATTCCTGGGATAACTCCTTAGTCAAGATGTATTTCCTTTTCTATATATTGATTGCTTGTTAATATTTTATCTAGGATTTTTGCATCTATGTTCATAAATGAGACTGGTTTTCAATTTTCCTTTCTCATACCTTTTTTTTGGTGATTTTGGAATCAAAATTATACCAATTAGAGTTCCCATTTTTTTTCTTTTCTCTGGAAAAGTCTGTGTAATATTTGGAATGGTCTGTTACTTTTTATTTCTTTAAGTCAGCCTTACTAAGTTATAGTTTTCCTAACAATTTGTCCATTTCTGTCTACATATGTAAACTATTGACATAAAGTTTATCACAGTCTTACTATTTTTAATCTCTACAAGACTTGGACTTTTTACTCCTAATATTGTTTATTTGTATTTTGCCAAAGATTTTTCCATTTTATTAGACTTTACAAAGAACCAACTTTTATCTTGACAGGCATGCCTCCGAGGTACTGTGGGCTCGGTCACAGATCACCACAATAAAGCCAGTATCACAATAAAGCAAGTCGTGATCTTTTCCTGGTGGAGGGTCTTACCTTCAATTTGTGGAAAAAACACAACATTTGTTCAGTAAAGCGAAGTGCAATAAAACGAGGCACGCCTGTACTGAGCCTCTCTACTTTATCTTCATTTTCTATTTATTTGATTTCTGCCCTGATCTTTATTATATCCTTTCTTCTGCTTTCTTAAAATCTATTCTATTGTTTTACTTAGCTCACTAATTTTCAGTCTTATTAATTTTCTTTTATAAGCATTTAGGCTATAAGTTGCCTTCTAAGTTCCATTTTTGCTATATCCCACACAATTTGATCTGTGGCACCTTCATTATCATTCAAAGTATTTTAAATTTCCAGTATGACATTTTTGATCCAGCTATTGAGAAGTATAATTTTAAATTTCCAAATACATGCTGATTAAAAAATATTTTTGTTATTAACTTCTTAATTAATTGCACAAAGGTCAGAGAACTGATTTGTATCATAGTGATTCTTTGAAATTTGAAGTATTTATAACTCATAGACAAAAGATTGATTTCCCTACTATATAAAGAACTATCAATCAATAAGAAAACAGAACAAACCTAATTTTTAAAATGGACAAAAGACAATGAACAATGAATACACAGGAGAGCAAATTCAAATGGCTCCTAGACACATGAAAAGAGTCCCAACATCACTCATAATAAAATACAGATCAAAAGGTACTTTTTTTTTAACTTATCAGACTAGCAAATATTTTTAAAAAAATTGACAATACTCTGCCTTGGTGAGGATATGAGGAAACGGGCAGTTACACATTGCTGGTGGGAATGTAAACTGGTAACAGTTTTGGAGAGCAACTCAGTGATCAAAATTACCAATGCATATATGCTTTTATTAAGCAAGTTCATTTCTAGGGATTTATTTTACAGATATTCACACATGTGCAAAATAATCTATGTAGAAGGACATCATTGTAGAGCTCCTTATAAAAGCAAAACATTAGAAACAGCCATCAATAAGGTACTGGTCAAATCATTACAACTCTATAATGGAATATTAATAAGCAGCCATTTTTAAAAAGGAATGAAAATACTCTTTAATGTGCCATAGGTAAAGGTATCCAAGAGATACGCTAAGTGAAAAATTCAAGGTAAAAAATGTTACCACGATGTAAAAAAAAAGATATTGTTATTAAACACATATACACATATGTTGTGTGTAACTGTGTATGTACATACAAGAATATTCAAAACATTGATACAACTCATTAGTCCTAGAGAAATCTGGCTGGCTAGGGAATAGAAGTGAGAGACTTTTACCATGTACCTTTTAAACTATATTGTATTTGTTGAAAAATATTTTTCAAAATGATTTAAAGAGCTTGATTAAATAAAGCTGCCTCTTCGTGGACATACCTACTTGCAATTAGAAAGGACCGTGAAACATGAACACAGTTCTGTTACGGTGAGAGGATCATTCCCTTTAAATTTTAGCCACAACAAAAGCCTATCTATAAACTAAAATTTACTATAATTACATGGCCTACCTTTTTCAATTTCAAGTCTCCCAGTAGACTGCATAAATCCAATCCCATTATCTGCGACACACTGATACAGCCCAGAGTCTTCTATGGTAACACCAGTGATTTTCAATCCAGTTCCTGCAGTTAGATGTCGTGGGGAAGGAGAAACAGGCTGTGCATTATGAAGCCAGGTACAGTTGGGGGCTGGGTTCCCATGAACCTCGCAAGTAAATTGTACTGTGGCACCCAGCGACACTGTCTGATCCCGCAGTCCTTTAGAAATTGAAGCATGTTCTGAAAACAAAACATATATTATCACATGAGTCATGTAAAATCTTCTCTCTGCCAGTAACTAGTTAAAACCAAATTGTATTGTTTACTCACATTCTCCCATCTGCTATGGTCAAAAAAAATTAGAAATGCATTTTAACTTTCCCCTAATAGGGAAAACCATATGTTACTAATATGTTATAATCTCTTTTTAATACATCTCCCCACCCACTTGACTCCCTCAATACACACACAAATACACACATGCACACACACAGAGTTTCTAATCTTGGGCTTCTCTTAGCATTAGTTTCAGGTTACTTGTTTGAAATAAAGTAATAGTTTCCCAGATTTCACACTACACAAGAGCCAAAACAGAAGAATGCTTATTCAGAAGTTAAATTCTTTTTATGGTCAGTTTTGAGGTTATGTGTATACTGGGCAAACTTCCTTTAATATCCATCAAGTGAGTTTTTCCCTAGACAAAGCACATCTTTTATCGACGTTTATAACATATGCCCAAATTAAATGATTACGCATATTAATCTAGTCCTAATGATCATTAAACTTTAAAGCCCACTTGCCATGCACTTACATGAACTCCAGTGTAACCTACATCAGGCCCTTGTTGCAATTAACATAAGCAGGCTTACAAAACTGCGTTAACAATGAAACCACTTACTACCTATTTTATTCTGGTTTTCATGAAAACCTGGTTTGAGAAAGGAAAACACTTTCTGGCGCTGCACACAATAGTGAGATAGGTAGCTGGAAGAAAAGAAAGGAACAGCTTGGAGCTAGAGAGTATACAGAGAAATGTGAAAATAATGCAGATTTTGTGCGCCAGGTATAGTGAAAGCATTCCAAAAGGAAAAAATCAAAGAAATAGATTTCTTTCTGAGGTGATATTTTCTAGTCAGTATTCTGCCTTAGTGACTACTTACTACTGGATACTATACGTGACACAGCCCGGAATCTTCTACCGAATTCCAGTCTTTCCTCCGTGTCATTTAAGGAAGAGCAAGCAAGCTCTGCACTACATAACCAGGTTGGGGTGAGGGTCCCAAGAACGTCCCAGGTGAACTGCTCCGCGACACCTAGAAATACTGCCTAATTCAGCAGTCCTTTAGGAAAATGAACCTTGCTCTGTCTACTGGTGTAGATATCCCTAGTTTATTTCGTTCACACTTCACAAACAGATCTTCCATTCAAACATCAGTTAGACCAGAAAAATAGCCTGACCTTAAAACAACATGTTAAGTGCCATCTTACCAAGTACATTAACCATGTAAGTGACGTGTTTTATGTCTCCAGACTTGCTTCCCACCATACACGAGTAGTTCCCAGAGTCCACTGGCTCGATGCTATCTGTGGCAAGATGAGAATACAGCCTCCTCCAACTGCTTCCCGCCATGGCGTCCTGACCATCCTTCAGCCAGTGCACTTGAGAAGCTGGGACCCCGCTCACCACACACTCCAGGGTTACAGGGCTCTGAGAAAGCACAGCTAATGCCTGTGAAAGGGTGGGGTGGAGAATGTGAAAATCATCTGAAGAAGGGGCTGGGGGAAAAAAGAGAAAACAAAAAATTACCATTAAGTTTTCAAGTCCAATCGCTTCCTTAGCAAATTTGTGAGCTTGTCCACCTTCCCATTTATTCTTCTTTACACTACAAGGTCCTACCGGGCAGCTAAATCATTTTTAGTAGAGAATTAAAATTAAATGAGTTGGTGATCCTTTAGGCTACATCCGAATTAGCAGTTTAGAAACGGAGAATTCTCACCAAGACCAGGAACTACTACTTGATTGAGCTTTGTCTATTGGTGCCACCTCGACTCAACTACCATAATCTAAAACTCAGCTTATAATTTATCAATCTGGAAGAGAACAGATACATGCTTTTTTCATAATTCAGTTAGCCACCCACTTGGTCACCACTGATATAAAGTTATATTTTCTCTATAATTTCTTTTTATTTGAGCAAAGGGCAGTTTTCCATATGTATTCCAATCTGTGATCTTGACCAAAATTCTCCGCTAAAGAATCATTAAAACCTGTACAGCACTATTCTATAATACATGTATGTATCTAATTTTTATAATACTAATTTCTTATGCTAAAAAGGATCTAGAAAAAACTCAACTCTCAACTTCCTACGAGGAATGCTTGTGAGGATGTCTCCTAGTTACCTTTATCCTCCCAAATACTTACGACTCACAAGGAGCTTTCGGCCAATGGGTTCGACTTTTAATTCATGTGTGACAGGATTAAAGGCTGCACATTTATATGATCCCTTGTCCTCTAAGGATACATTCAAAATCTGAAGATTTCCTGATGGAAGGATTAAGTAATTCTCTGAGGAAGGAAGGGAACACAGTTAGGCCTCTCTCTTTATGAAAAACACCCATTAAAACTAATCAAGGCTGATAGTTATGCTTTAAAGTTAGACATAAGACCAGCAGCCAATGAGCAATTGGAGAAAATTCATTAAACGAAGGAAAGGGACAGTCAAGGCAAACAAAGTCAATCGTACTAGATTAACAAAATCAAGCCCTTCAGAAACAATTGACAACAGATCACTGGCTGGGTACACTGAAAGCCGGAGAAGCACATTTAGACAAAGGTACAATAACCAGAGCTACCACCTGGGACAAACCCACACCTATAGCACTGGTCACCCAGCATTCAGTCATGTCTGTTCATTCATGTTTTTTTTTTTTTCTCAACAAGTGATAAGCAATGAAGACAGCAGAAAAAGGCCCTACACTCACGCAGCTGACATTCCAGTGCGGAGACTGGGGGTGGCAGAGAAAGGGGTAAATAACAAACCAGCAAACAAAAATATTTATAACACAATGCTATAGGGGGAAAAAAGAAAAAACAAGAAGCTGAATACAAGGGACAGACAGTAACAGGGCGTATTATTTTAGAAAGGGCCCTGAGGGCAGTCTTCTCAGAAGAAGGTCCATCTGAGTAGAGACCTGAGTGAGTCCAGGGGGTGAGCCCTGGGAGTATGAAATATCATTTCTACAGTGTAACCATTTGTTCTAGTCTTTTCCACTTGACTTCTGTGAGTGGAGACAATGTATCTTATGTATTTTTGTATCCACAGTCCCCAGCACACAGAGCTTAATAGTTGACTGTTTAATGAACATTTGACCTGTGGGTGCCAATGGCTTTTCATAAAAACTCTCACCTGTGGAATGTCTCAGCCACTTTCCTCGGATTTTATAGCGCACCTCGGCTTTAGGGTTACTATCTGGTACCTTGCAGCCAATAAAACCAGTACTTTTTTCTTCTGCTGTAATAACATGCTTTGTTGATGAACCAAAATCACCAAGAACTAAAATAAATAAATAAATAGATAAGAAAATAAATGTAAATTTGAACTCTCTTTCCCAAAGGAAATTTAAAAACTAGAAACAACATCTGCAACACGGCCGTTTGTGGCAGCCAATCCCAGCTCATAGCGGAGCACGATCTTTTTATCTCAGAAAGGAGTGAGGGTAGAGGTGCACGGTAGAGGGCTGGAGCTAAGTCATGACACCCCTTTCCAGAAGACTACAAAAAAGCAAACTGCTCTTGAAGCATTAGGGAGAACTACCGCGTTTCCCCGAAAATAAGACCTAACCGGAAAATAAGCCCTAGCAAGATTTTTCAGGATGACATCCCCTGAACATAAGTCCTAATCCATCTTTTGGAGCAAAAATTAATATAAGACTCAGTCTTATTTTTGGGGAAACACGGTATAAAGCATAATTGCTCCCTCCATTCTGTGGAGATCAGTCCTTTTCAATCCAGCTCCTCATCAAAACTGACTTTCCCTATATATCATCATTCTGTGTGTAGCTACTCATATTGCAATAAAATGGTTTACAGGAGTGAACCTAGGACATTGAAAAACAAAGCCATATATCGTTTGAATTATCTGACTAGACTAACTTAGTTCCTCTCAGGTTAAGTTTACTACAGACGGAGTCTGCATGGATGGGCTCTATTATCTCCAAAGCTGAAAGCATTCAGCAGCCTGCCGCTAGGAATTCAGCCCTCCAGTTGTGTGTTTTGGAGCTGTCCATGGGTCACAGCTGTACAAAAACATTTACTCTTCTCAGTTATGACAAACTCACTACTGCTGGGGAATCCAGATTTGTTCTGTAAATAGGGGTGCCCTTGCAAAGACGTTTTCCATTACTGGAAGCCATCAGCATTTGAAAGGCAGATGGCTCAAACGTACTAAGAACACCACGCATTCCAGATTTCCCCTAAATTCAATGCTCCACATTCCTTTCTTTACAGTCAGTTATTATTTTCCTGTTTCTTTAGCCTGGTTTCAATTAAATAAATTAATATCACTCAGTAATCAAGGCAAATAAAACAATTAGATGTGAAAGATAAAGAACTGCATAAAATAACTGAGTGTTAAAGTAGACAATAGCTTTTTTGTTGCTGCTCATATTAAGGACTTTCCAATACTCACAAAGAAATTCAGAATTCACATTAGAAAACTGTCCTAACTGTGAAAAAAAATCACTTCCATACCCTCATTAGAGAGGAAGGCACCTGGCTAGGCACAGAGGTTCAAGTACATTTCCCCAAGTTAAACACACAGCAAGAGTCAAGGCTGGGATGAGACCTCTGTGTGTCTTCCTCCAAAACCCATGCTCTTCCCACTATTCAAAAATGCAAGTACCAACAGTGATTTCAGGGAAAACCATAAACAACAGAACACAATTAAACTCACCTGCAGTGGATACTGTTGCAGGGCTACTCACAATTGCACCGATGCTATTGTTGGCAATGCACTGGTAGTGACCCGAGAGGGAGGGGTTCAGAGAAAGGATAGTCAAAGTCCCCTGATGAACCTTAATCTGCGCCAAGTTTCTATCCAATCGCTGTCCATTGTGCAGCCATGTGATATGAGCGGTCACGGGTTGAGCAGAACAATGGAGGACTACAGGCCCACCAAGTTTCTGGACAGCAGACAGTGGCTCAGAAATAAAATAAGGTGCCAAGTCTACAAAGGAACATTTCCCACGTACCAAGGGCGGGAAGAATGGGAGAGAAGGGGAAAGACAAAGGAGAGTACATTAAATACATTTCATCTGAATCTATGTGACTAAATGCAATCCCTTACTTTATCTATGAATGTCATGGTTCTTACGGCTTGCAAAGGTTCTAGGTCTTATAAGCCCAGTTTTGGAAGAAAAAGGCAACATGTTAACCTGGGACTTGACAATTAGGATAGAATAGATGCGAATCCTTATGATATAACTCAAACAAATGAGAAATGGCAAACTGCTCTTCTTAACGAAGTAGCTTTTAAGAAATGGAAGTTAAAAATCTGAAAAAGCAGAGATGACTTTCAAAATAAAAAGAATTCTCTCCCATAGTACCAACAGGATTTGACTTTAAGAGCACGTTATTTTACGAATAAGGCTATGGTACTTCTACTTCCCTTTAATACAAAATAATGTTCAACTTTTAAGAAAGCAGAAGTAGAAAGTTAGAAAGCCACACAGAACTACAAAGTCTGTCCTTTTGTGTATATAAGACTAAATAGAGTATCACTCTTACTATTTTTATTTGGTGTTTGGAATAATTTCATTTCTTATGTCAAGTCCTCCAGGAACTTGGGGAAGGAGGGTTCTTGCACTTAAGTATCAAAACAGAGCCCTCACTTCCACCCAAAAAAGAGGGCGGAGAACAGGAATGCTGTTAATATGCCAGAATAAAATACTTTTTCAGAAAAACCAATACATTATTAAATCTATTTTTACAGGTATTTTATTAGAAATGAAGATTAAGGGAAGTGCCTCGCTTGACTAAATCTGAGGTTGTTGTTTAGCAAAACAAAAAGAGAAATAAAGCCATTAAATCAATTCTTCCCTTACTGAGTATAATATAGTTAGACTGTATTTTCAACAGAGAAAATAAATACATATTACTTAATGAATAAACATCACTGTACTTGTATATACTTATATATAAATTTTTACCCAAATCTAAAATAAAAAGAAATGCATGTGGGCCATGGATTAGGGTCAGGCTTATATACACATTTAACAATAAACACATTTAAGCTTTTCAGTAGCGCAAAGAGTTAGATGATAAATTAGGCAAGGTCATGAGAGACCTGGGATTTGAACCAAGTTCTCGCACTCCAAGTTGAGTGCTGTCACATGCTGACTCTAAAATGTCTCTTTGGTGGTATGTAGTCAGCATTTTACTCCTGTTATAATTTCCAAATTCAGAAATTTGGAACACATCATCTTACTGAAAAAAGCACCATCAGAAAATATTTATTTTTAAGGCAACAAAAGGAATAAATTATGACGACAACGATGGGAAAGCCTGTTAATGCCCAAGAAGCACTAAGAGACCCCAAGTTAATCAGTTTCAAAATCATTCAGCTGGTCAAACAATCTTACGCGTCTTTAGAAACCATAACCACCCGCAAAACACTGAAGTCGAAGTTTGTTTCTTATAAGACGAAGATGAGGGAAAGCTACAGCGAAAGCACGACTATTCTTCGCCTCTTACCTGAACTCACAGAAGAGCACAGAATCCAAAGAGTCACATACAACCGTGTCCGTAAGGGTCCAGGATGTGGATGCATAGCGCCAGATTACAGAAGGGGGCAGGACAGACTTCCAGAGCAAACCCCAGGCCTCAGCTCACTGAAAGACATTCAAAGAAAAGAAAACCTAAATCACAAAAACAGTGGAACTCTTTGATCTGAGTGGCCAGTAGAGTTATGCGCGTGATGGCTGCCATCTATGCTGAAAGTCTTGACAGAGTGCGTCAAACACAAGGCACTGAATGATCCGTATTTTTCCAATTCTCAAACTAATCTCTAGACACTAAGTTACAGCTAGAAGTTTTGCTCCTTCTTCCAAGGTACGAGAATGCCTCTTATAACCAAATCCATCATTCCAAATGAATACATTTAACAGACTGTAGTGCATTTGTTTGTACATCCTACAAGCATCTATGACACAACAGAAAATGCATTCTTTCTCCACATTCCTTAAAACAGAAACAGTAACACAAACAACAAAATAATAGCTAATTTATAGTGCTTAGTATGTGCCAGACACCATTTCAGCGCTTTTAATATATTAACTTCATCTTTACAACAATCCCGTGAGATAGGAACTACTGGTTTTCTTCCCTTTTTTCAGATGGGGGATGCAGGCTCATGGATTGGTCAAACAGCGAGTACCAAATGCAGGCCTGTGTTGGGACAGAGCTTGGCATGTGGGCAGAACATCCAAAGACCACTGTGTGGTGAGAGAGGGATGCACCAGAAAAAGAGCACAGAGGAAAGCTGGGCCAGATCTTACCCAGCTTCCAAAGCCATGCTGAAGATTTTGGAATTGGGTGAAAAGGTGAAAGGGAACTACAACTTGCTCGTTATGAAAATAGTCACGGGGATGTAAAGTGCAGCATAGAGAATATAGTCAATAATAGTGTAATAACTATGTATGGTGCCAGGTGGGTCCTAGACTTAGTGGGGTGCTCACTTCATAAGGTATATAAATGTCTAATCGCTATGTTACACACCTAAACTAATACTGTATGTCCACTCTAATTAAAAAAAATAAATTAAAAAAAAGATTTTGGAATGTATTCTCAATGTAATAGCAAGTCCTTAGAGGACTTAGAGAAAGCGAGTGATGGAATCTCATTTGTGCTTTAAAAAGATTACTGGCTGGTGGGGACTACACTGACGTGGGGTGGGAATGGAAGAGGGAGACCAAGTCGAGGTAGTGTAACCACTCAGGAGACAGCTGAGCATGTGCTGGCTTAGACTAGTGAGTCAACAGTGAAGGTGGTGAAAAGAAATTCAATTCAGACCATATTCTAAAGCAAGAACCAACAAAATTTGCCGAAGGCTGGAATATAGATTGAGAGATAAAGAGATGTGTTAAGGATAAGTTCAGTTTTGGTGGAGCAGGATAAATGATAGCCGTGTTTACCGAAACGGGGAAGACTGAAGAGAGGGAGACACTAAAGAGAAGGTAAACAGTGCTGTTTTGGCCAAGGTAAATCTGAAATGTCAATTAGCCATCCAAGTACTACTGCCAAGTCAACAACTGCATGTAGGAGTCTGGAGCTGTGGGGAGAAGTCGGAGCTGGAAGTGCAGATGTTAGACTAGCAAAGCCATGGCATTGTCTGAGCTCTCTCTAAGGAAAATGAGAGAGGAGAAGAGAGACCAGGTAGGAACTCTGGACCCTCCAACCTTCAGAGACTGAATAGGGAAGGAGGAAGGAGCAATGGAGACTGAGAAGAAGTCATCAATGAAACTGGGAGAAATCCAGGGATATGTTGTATTCCAGAGAGAAAAATGGAAAATATTTCTAGAAGTGCCATTAACTCTCTCGAACACGGCTGAGGAGTAGAGTAAGATGAGACACCATCAGAAAAGCATGATGAAGTTCACTGGTGATATTGACAAGAGTGGTTTCAATGGAGAACAAACAGAGACTGATGATCGGTTTATGACAGAACAGGAAGGGAGGATGCGAAGAGAGCGGCGTTTTGCTCTACAAAGGCAGCAGAAAAATAGGGGAAGCTACTAGAGACGAATGGCAGTCAAGGGAAGGTTTGTTTGTGTGGGTTTTTAAAAAATATATAGAGTATAACAATTTAGCAAAGCTGAAAATATTTCACAAAGCTCAGCAGTGGTAAGGATGTGAGTAAAAATCACTATGATATATTGTTGGTGGAAATATAATTGGTAAATTCCTTTTGGAAGGAAAATCATTCAGACAATAAATGTTTATTTAATGCTTATTATATGCTAGGTATTATTCTATGAGCTGGGGATATACAGCAATTTAAAATATATATATATAAAAAATAAAAAAATGTATACCTTACATACTAGTGGAAGAGAGGGACGATGAACAAGATGAAAAAGCAAAATTAACGTCCATGCCATCCTCCAGATAAGGTTCATTCTTTGTTCTCTGTGCTCCCTCTACACCTTGGAAAGCTAACTACCACTGCACTCATTACTCTGTTCTGCAGTGGATCTGGTTATATAACTATGTCCTCTTTGAAGACAAGAGTGACATATTCAACTTTGTAAATTCTAACACCTAGCAAAAAATAGGTACCTAATCGATGTTTTTTAACATGAAAGGAAGACCTTAACATAATGCAATTTCCAGAAGTACCTTAAAGAGTAGTATTTAATGAGAACTGTCTGGGGCAGCCTGATGGCTCAGTTGGTTAGAGTGCGAGCTCTGAAACAACAAGGTTGCCGGTTCAGAACATTCCCGCATGAGATGGTGGGCTGTGCCATCTGCAGCAACTGGACTTGGAGCTGAGCTGTGCCTTCCACAACTAGATTGAAGGACAATAACTTGGAGCTGATGGGGCCTAGAGCAACACACTATTCCCCAATAAAATTTATTAAAAAAAACAAAAAATGAGAACTGTCATCTCATCTGGATTCAGTATAATCTAGCTATATTTTTTTATTCATTCATATGTATGATTTTAAGATTCACCAAAAAGACAATATAGTAGGTGCCTATCATATGCCAGGCACCATGCTAGGCTCAGGATCCAAAGAGTGGTCATTATGTCTGCAAATTCTCCCCGTATTCCTGCTTGGCCAGGGCTGGACACAGAAATCTGTGACTACGGAATACAACAAAATGTAATGACAGAGCTATAGCAATAACATTTCAGAAATGAGAATTTCATGCACATATTCATGTATGCAAAGAAAGGCTAATTCTACCACTGACAGAGGTGGGTAGTGATACGCAGCAAGGCACCTATGTATGGCTCTGAATAAATCAAACAATTACCTCCCAGTATCTGCTTACTTCTCTATGCCAAGTACTCCAAAATCTACACAGAGCAAATTCAACTTTATCTCGATCACAGACTTATCAGATCACGGGCTGCCTTTTACACTTTTTCTGCTGAGCTCTTTTTAAAAACTGGAGAGGATATTTTGGGACCACTCGTTGGAAGAAGGGGCCAGCTGTGTGAAAACTTTTTTTTTTTTTTTTTTGGTTTATTTGAATTCTCACTTGGTTCGAGGGTAAGAACTGACACACCACCGCTAAGCAGTCAAAGCAAAGTAAACATTCAAATAACTTGTTAACAGGAGCCACTTTCCTGAGAGAATGAGGACAAGGAGTTTCTTCCTTTTGCCAAATCTTTCCTCAACTATTTATTTATTGAAAAGCAGTGAAACAAATTCCTGAGTCAACTTTAACCCTAGCACATGATCTACTGACTTACTTTACAGCTGTCCTTTCAATTTTCACAGCTCATTACTGCTACCTAAATATTAGCACACAAGGATATCTCTTAATTCTATCTTTCTATTAGGTTACTCATAACGCACTGCCAGTTGATTTTCGAGGTTGGAAAGAACTTATGACCGTAACAGCCATTTACTAAATTCTGTTGACTTGGTTTATATTTATCCACGGCAAGCTTGCTCAGTTTGTTAGAGAACTGGGATAAGGAGAGCAAGGCCCTGGGTTCTATTGCTACATGGGTCAGGTAGTTTGAAATTATATTCAGCAGCTACCAAGAGCAACCTAGGTCCAACCTCCCAAATAAACATCACTGACCACAAGGAAGGTTCACTGATGTATAAATCAGGGTATATCCATTAGCACTACTGGAAAATTGTTCAGTGCTATGTGATTTTTTTAAAAGTACTATCTTTGTCAAAAAAGGAAACCATATTTGACTAAGTTATTGGAAAACATATATTTATAAATTTTAACATATATATTTCTAACACCTACATATAAATACATAATTATATAAAATGTATATATGTATATTTATGTGTGTGTGTGTCTAAGTATGTATGTCCTGCATTGCTCTAGCAAATGAACAATTTGTTTAGCCAAGTTTACGACAACTGAACGAGGCTGCTGCCACCTTCTTACACACAGATCAGTGGACTTAACCTGTATGTTGGCTTTCTTACCCTACCTTGGCAAGGGAGACAACAGCCCTAATTTCCTCTGTGTAAAAGTTGTCATTCCATCCTTGTCTTATCCTCTTTTCTGATCTGGCAGCAGTGGCCAGCAGAGAAAAAGGTCCCGTGTAAGAGCAAACCAGCTCACTCCACCACTCATCACTTTGGCACATCACTTGGCAAAGGCTGTTTGACCTTCATTCTATCACACGTAACATTCAAATATTCTCATGCAAAAATTAAAAACAGTTCTAATTTAAATCATATCAGATGGAATAGAATTCTGATTTAAATCACACTGTCATTTTTTAGACTGTAGTGCTTTTCTCACTTAGAATTTTTTTAAAGCACCTGTGAGGTTAACATAATGCCAGGTGATATTTTAAACAAAATATTCAAGTTTTTTTCCACATATTCTACAATGAATGTTACTTTCACAACCAGAAAATTGTTAACAGGAGGTTTCTACAAATACTCACTGACAAAAAAACATATTTAGTATAGAAAATGTGGAATACATAAAAATACAAAAAAGAAAGCAAACATGAAAATTCCACCACCTAAATAACACATCCATATTTTGATTCATTTCCTAATCCTTTCCATATATGTTTACATTTTCAGAATTGAGATCATAACATATGCAATAGTTTTAAGTCCTGCTTTATTCATTTATCTAATGATCTCTTTATTTACTAAAATTATTCATAAACATAATTTATAACAGCTATAGATACTTTATTGAATGGATGTACTTTAATTTAGTTACCCATTCCCTTTTGGATAGTTACGCTGTATTTTTTTATAAATGTGCACATATATGTGTACTTTTTTTGCTATTACAGATAATGATGCTATGGATGTTTTTGTCCACACATCTTTAACCACTCTGATTATGTCCTCAGGATAGATATTTTGAAGTGGAATTATTGGGTCCAGAAGTATAAACATTTTTAAGACTCTCAATATATATACTGCCCGATTGTTTTCCAGAAAGATGGCAGCATGTACCACCCTATCTCCAACGACCACCATCTGCCCTGCGAGGGGGGAATCCCACCCACCAGCAGTGGTTTAGATCCTTACACAGTGCTAAGCAAAATATGGATATAAAATAGGAATTTGAGCAATTAAATTATTTGATAGGGCATAAAACAACATTCACTGTCTAATCTACCAAGGATTTTTCTATCAATATTCTACATTTACATAAAAGTTAACTGCAAAAAGAATGAAAGAATGGACACATTTATCAAACCTTGTCAATCTAAACGTTCAACTGCAAAAAATACCACGGACACAAAAACCTCTGCTTTTTACCCAACATTTATTGTAAAGTAGGTTAAGGGGTCACTGTTATACTGTGTGATTTTAATTTATAGCATGTATTTCTCTAAAAAAAATTTGTATGCAAAAACTGCTAACAGACACTTTTTGGCAACATTTGCTGGCATTCAAAATAGTCAACTACCATTCATTTCAAAACTTTAATTCCCCTCCTCTAATGTTTTTCTTGTCTATAAAGCACATGTACACCTCTACTTCCCTAAACTACTGGAGTAGTAAAGCACTGATAGCACAAAGCACTGGGTTTACATTGGTTTGATTTTCACTTACTGTTGGACTTGGGCAGCAACCCGCTCAATGCCCTGTATGAAAAACAGAACTGTCAAGGCTTATCCAACTCACTGGTCTCAGAAGAAATGAGCATGACCATGAGGAAGTTCAGATCGGAGGAAGTTAAGAGCCAACATGATTCTTTTATTTTCACTGCAGTTCTGAGGGGCTGATGTAAGTGTCTGAGAAGATGCTTAGTGGTGACTTTGCTCCCAAGAAAGTAACTGGTAGTACAGTCTCTCCAGGAAAAAGACTCGGGTACAAAAAAATCAGAACAGCTAAGTGTAGCACCCCATTAAAGCTACAACTCAAGAGATAACTCTTTCCTCAACACTGTAAAAAAATCTCTGGACGGCTCCCCGGCTCCCCACTTTCGCATGCCGTGAGTGCTGTTCCTTGAGTCCTGGCCTGAAGTTCCTCAAGAATAGCTGACGTCTCCTAAATTATAGGGCTTTCTTTAAGCCTGCCCTTCACATCCACACAAAAGGCAATTTGTCTTGTATAACAAACTGTACTCTTATGCCATCCCAGCCTCAGGAGCATTTCTGTTGGCAAAGGGAAGCTAAAGGTAATAAGAAAGGAAATACTTCCCTAACATTTACTTAACTTATTGTTCAGGTGGTGAACTTAATGCTTTTATAACCTCTTTTCAACATGCTGCCAGAATAATCCTTTGGGAAAAGTCTTTTCCTGAATTTCTAGATTTGATTCCTTTGTTTTTGAAGCAAGCCTTTGCTTTCCTAAGGATGATCAAAGCTGTCTCTCTGAATTATCCCCTCCCTAAACCCTATATCAAACTTTCTTAAAGTTTTCTTTCAGGCTTAGGGAATAACTGTGATTAATTTGTGAACAAAAACTTGGCTTTGGGGTCAGTATTGTTCTTCAAAACAGAAAATTCTTTAAGTTCGTTTCTTTTTTTAAAGGCACCTTATTCAGCACAAAACATTTTCTTCTTTAAAAAAATTGATCCTAAGTGGCATTAAGTACATTTATATTGTTTTGTAACTATTGCCAAAAAAAAAACAAAAAAAAATCTTTATTTTCAATCTATTTCAAAACATGCTATTTCTCAGCTGATGAGGGGGGGAAAAAGTTTTCTGTAATAACTAAAGAAAAAATAAAATATGTCTACTTAAAAATTTTGTTATTTTAAGTACTGATTAATTCAGCACAATTTCAATTAGGGAAGTCAAACATACAAAACAGTTCCTTTTTAACTCATTGAACTACCTTGACCTTAATCACATTCAACTTTAAATCTCCTCAAAGTTTTCTCCATTCTAAACATTGGAATACTTTAGCTAAGAAGCTAACCTCATTTCCTGAAGACTTCTCCAAGAAACCTACTTTTTCCAGGAAATACTCATTCAATCAATTAATTCTATACATAGGGCATCAACTTTGGGCAAGATCCTGTGAGGGGTACGAAGATGAGGAAGCTGAGGAAGGCATCATTCCTGAACTCAAGGCTATTGCAGCCTAATTGAGAAAAGAAGTGTGAACATAATTTCAGAATAAAGTGTCCTAAGTACAATAAGAGGGTAAAAAGTATTAAAAGAGTTAAAAGAAGAGGAATTCACCTTTTAGTCCACAAACCGTGCTCAGTGCTTACCTACTATGTGTCAGGCACCGTGCTATCCTGGGAACTCAGCCACCAACAAATCAGATAGTACACCTGCCTTCCTGAGGCTTACAGTCAGGTGAGGGAAGGCGACATTCAAACAAGACTTATCGAACAGGATGACTAAACTTTTTGCCATAAGGGCGCCTGCAAAATGAGTCCACTCTTTGGACAGCTTTGTATTCAGTATAACAACTTCAATCAGAAACTAAAAAGTCGGGTCGGCCCAGTGACTCAGGTGGTTGGAGCTCCATGCTCCTAACTCCGAAAGCTGCCGGTTCAATTCCCACATGGGCCAATGGGCTCTCAACCACAAGGTCGCCGATTTGACTCCTGCGGGGAATGGTGGGCTGCGCCCCCTGCAGCTGGCAACGGCGGCTGGACCTGGAGCTGAGCTGCGCCCTCCACAGCTGGGATTGAAAGGACAACTTGACTTGGAAAAAAAAAAGTCCTGGAAGTGCACACTGTTCCTCAATAAGGTCCTATTCCCCTTCCCCAATAAAATAAAATAAAGAAACTAAAAAGTCGTACTTGTACTTTAACATGACAGCTTCGGGCAAAGGTACACACCCACCCAGTTTCCATGACACCATGGATTTTAGTCAGAAAATATCAACATGAAGAATTTGAATAGCCTGCCATATTTGGATGAACCCAAAACATGGAGCTTTGAGTACAGGTACCAAGTGAGAGGGAGGACAGTATTTTCTCCAATTTTCTGAGGTGCGTGTGCACCATTTCCACCCGTTGTGGTACACTCCCATGGTTAGCTTTTCTTTGGCCATAAAGGTGTATTTGTGTACTGAAAGTTTGCTTTTAAGTGCAATGTGAAGGCAAGGTAACTATGTGCCTTAAAAGGACTTCCTGTCTGAAAGTCTATTTCCTGCCTCTCCACACCTTCGAAGGACCTCCTCAGCCCTCCTTCACCAGCCACCACCTTCAAGCCTTCTTTCTTCTTTGCTGAGCACAGTAAGTTCACTGCAATATACTTAGGAACAAAGTGCATTTGTTTACTTTCAAAATATTGCTTATCACCTATACAAATTTGTTTGGTTTTTTTAAAGATTTTATTGGGGAAAGTGAACAGGACTTTATTGGGGAACAGTGTGTACTTCCAGTATTTTTTTCTAAGTCAAGTTGTTGTCCTTTCAATCTTAGATGTGGAGGGTGCTGTTCAGCTTCAAGTTGTTATCCTTTCAGTCTTAGTTGTGGAGGGCGCAGCTCAGCTCCAGGTCCAGTTGCCGTTGCTAGTTGCGGGAGTTGAACCGGCAACCTTGTGGTTGACAGCCCACTGGCCCATGTGGGAATCGAACCAGCAGCCTTTGGAGTTAGGAGCACAGAGCTCCAACCTCCTGAGCCACCGGGCCGGCCCTACAAATTTGTTTTTATTGCTTAGTTGATTTATTTTCTACCAGTGAAACTGTTTAGCGATCCTTCCGGGAAAAACAGACGGGTCACGAACCTAGACTCAGGGCTGAAGACTTCTCAGAGGAAACAATGATTAGGTGAATCAAATGTAAGTGTAGGGGCAGGGGGCAAGGGAGGGATGAAAGCAAGGGGAGGGGAGTATTTCAAGCAGAAGGAATAGCATGTGTGCAGAATTAGAGGTAGAGGGAGCAGGAAGTATGGGCTGGAGCGGAGTGTGGAACAGGACGATAGTAAGTAGTGAGAGGTAAGGCCACAGGGGTGAGTGGAAGCGTGAGCATAAAGAACAATATCAACCAGGTTACAGGGCTTGGTTTTTATCCTCAGAGGAGAGTATTAATGGCTTTTAAGCAGGCAAGGGACAGGATCAGACTTGTGCTTTTGAAAAATCATTTAAGCTGCAATGTGGAGAAGGCTGAAGAGAGGTAGGTAGAGAGGTTAGAAGTCTGTGGTGAAAGAAGATGGGGACCTGTACTAGAGAAATAGCAGGGGATACATTAAAACGATTAAATTTTTTTTTTACATGGACATATTTAAAAGACATTTAAGAGGTAGACTTAATAGTACTTGGATACTGAATGATTTGCACTGGGAAAGTACGTCTCTTAGACACCTTTGGAATCGATTATCTGTCTGCTTCTCTGTTTCCTCGCTGCTTTGGCCATAAATAAAGGAAATAAGGCTGCATATTTCTGACTTGGACAAGTGAGTGAGTGAATGACGTGCATTTACTAAGATAGAAAATACATGAGAAGCAGCAGGGTATTCTGTGGTTTGTTGTTGTTTTGAGGGTGGTGTGGAGCTAATGAGTTGGGTTGGACGTGGGTGGAACTCTTAAGAAAAGATATTTGTAGGCAAGCAGAAAGAAGCCTGAATTGCATAAGAGAGATTTGAGAGGCAACAGCAAGACAGTCGGACCTGACGCTCCCCATTGAGGAGGGGAGCCTCAGGCTGATTCCTAAAAAAATCACCACATTTGAAGGGGTAGCAACTCCTCACTCAAAATAATTCCCATAGTCAGCACTACTGAAAAATTTAAAAACTTTTAACACAAAAGGAAAAGACAAAACATTATATTCCAGGGATGGAATCAAACACTCAGAATTTTTTTAAAAAGAGTTTAAAATGTCACTGGATTTCACACTCCTGTATCTTTCAAAGGTACCACAGTTTAGGATAATTAGACACATTCCTTAACTGTTGACTCCTTCGTGATCACTAAAGCCTTTGATCAGTGACAGTCTTCATGCTGTCCACATGGGGTCTTGGAAAATGAGAGTAACAGCTGGCATCCATCCTTCAGTGATTTTACTGGAGGAGTGGGCAGGAGGAGGGTGAGAAAAGGAGAGGCAAAGAAAGTGCTATCATAAATCCAGATGCAACAAATATACCATCATATAGTTAGCTGGTTAGTGGGGGGGGGGGGGGGTATGCCCGGTTCTTTCAGAAACTAGAGAATCCCTTAAAGCAGTCATGTGCATTGACAGTGATGCATTCTCTGACCTGCCTCCTAGCTGGGAGGCAGGAGGAGGAACACAGAAATCTTACAGAAGTAGAGCTGCAGGACATCAAACACCCAGGTCCACGTCAATAACCCGTGGTACTCTCTTCTTCTTACCAGAATTCGGACTCCTCAGTATGATGAAATGCAGCTCTTCACAGTACCCACTTCATGAGCACTTAATGATCGAGCCAGCATTCAGAACAACTTAAAAAACGTTGACACCTACGGACTTCCCAACCCCTCCCCCACCTCTGCGAGTCAGTCTGAGCAGCCAAGCATACAAACTGACTCTGCTGCCTGCAAAAGCGCTTCCCTTCGCTGTGGAGCGTCAAACGTAGAGAAGAAAATGGAAGTGACTGGGAGTTATGGCACCAAAAAGGCCAAGTGAGCAGAGACATAATCAACTCCACATGAGCCACTTCAGCTCCAACACAATGAAAAGGGCCTAGGACAAACCCCAGGAAAGGTCACTGAGATCAAAGGTCACAAGCAGAAAAAGGCAACAGTGAGGGGCTGCCAGCTGCAATAGGAGTCAATGTGGTCCTAATTACACACCAGAAGAGAAGGGTCTGGGCAAGCAGAGGGTAGGTAGGTTCATTTACAGTACTGGTATGTATAGAAAAAAAGTCAAGTGTTCCTGTTCCGCTCTCTTTCAAGGAGACTATTTCCTTCTGCTGCTAGAGCACAGGAAATCAAGAATTGTGGAGTAAGATAATTCTGGCATCTATAGTGAGTCCTACAGCAGCATTAGGAGTATTTAAAAGCACAGCTACACACAAACAGTGCAAGTCTAAAAAGGGATTTGGGGGCAATTAAAAAAAATGCAGCAAGTTTCAAGGGGATTACTTTGCAAGCATCATGGAGTCAACACTTGCCACAAATCTAACACTTAGTAGATTTTCCAGTTTGTCACTGGAATTGGTTTCATGGGAAAAAATAAGTGTTATGGTAACCACAAAACAAACGCTAAAAGCAAAATTTTTAAGTTTGCTAAGAACTAGCTCAACTTGAACAGAAATATCAAAATCCAGGCACACACTTGGCTAAACTTCTTTGATGGAGATTGAAAAGGAGGAATATGAAAACATATGAAAAAGCTCTAGATAAGCGTTAGGTACTAAAATTAATACAGTTGTTAATAAGGCCAGTGCTTTGCTCAGACCTTACCAAATGAAACACATTTTCCCTGGCAATTACAAAACACTCTCACCCTCATGGGGTTTGGTTTAGATTTCATTTTAATAACAAGGAAATAAAACTGCAAGGAGAAACTCGTTTCCATGTAATATATTCTAATGTATACAGTCAAACATTTAGGAGAAACGAAAATAAGAAAAAATTAGAAATCCAAGAAAAAAAATCTCTGCTGCAAAATAAACTTGAATCAATGCTCGTTGAACATTGGACCACCCCTCCACCCGTCACAATGACTTTTATGTTATATATGCTACCCGCTAAGCTGTAAGTTTCCCAGAGAACTGAAATACAGTGATACTAGTTTCCAAGTACTTTATTCCATCTTTCAACTTGGCTGCATAAAATAAGTGAAGGAGTCTAGATTGTGTTGGAGCCCCTGCTTTGCTCAAATTGGTGATGGGAATTAGGTCAGACCCAGCTTCCTTGAGGCTGCTAGAGCACCATGGGACAGTGGCTGTGCGTTGATAATGGGACTCTACGCACATTCATAAGTTGACATACAAATCAATCACAGATTACTGGACAATCAGTACATAATCACCACAATTGGATTGATAAGTCTAAAGATAACTAAAACCACACAATGGCCTGTAGGAAGAAAATCTGAACCCCAGAAAACTGATAGGCAGTTAAACTCAAAGAAATGATCAAGATACGTCCGGATGAACTAGAAAATACGCGTAGAAAAACAAATCAATTAAGATCATGTATATTTGTAAACACAGCACAACATAGCATGAAGTTTTAGTCCAACTGGGAGAAGCTGAGAAGCAGTTTTACCTTAGGTCTAGCCTGTCTCCCACAAATGCACAAAGCTAACTGGAACAACTCTGCTGGGCAGCATATGTACAAAACAACAGCTGCTGCATTGTGGCATTACTTCTTGTGACAGACTTCTTGAAAGACACAATTCTCATTTAGATATGTAAGTCCTGATATATTTCTTACTTGGGGCACAGTAAACAGGATGGCCAAAATAATTCAAGGACATACTGATCCAGGAGACACACACACACACACACACACACACACACACACACACACTACATACATACATACTCTATGGGAAAACCATAGCAGAGATAGACCCAACATAGAGGTTCGTTATTCCACTGATGCTTCTCTGTGCAAAAGTCTTCTGAAAATCCTTTGTTAATTATTTTCATTGTTGATCTATAAACCAGGCATAAAAATCATTCTATTATTTTATAATTATACCTGATTTTTAACCCCATGTAGTCTTAACTCCATTATCACCCTATTTATTCATTAATGGCTATTTTGAAAAAAATCAAGAACACCAATTTTTTTTAAGTGCCATAACCAGTAAAGACAATCCCCAAAGAATTCTAAATTTCTTGGCACAATAATAACAGCTATGTGAAATTAACTATACAGCTTCCCAAGGTGACAGACTTCTTGAAAGACACAATTCTTATTTAGATATGTAAGTCCTGATATATTTCTTAATTTTTTCATATTACACTATACTCGTATTTCCTTTGTACACACTAGCCATACCTTAATGGATTTGCAAAATCCACTTTTACATGCTGATACATCTATATACCCTCATAGCCAGAGTCCTTTTAAGGATTTGTCATCACTGGCTTCTATGCACATGTGGGGGTTTCATTTTGTTTGTTTGCTTGGTGAGATTTAGAAGACAGTTGTAACTTTATTCTTTATATAAGATCATATGATTAATTTGGGTCTTAGAATTATAAGAATACTGTGGGTATTCTTAATTTTTTAACATCTCTTCATTCAACCCATTTTCTAAGACAGATTATGAGTAGAGTTGGAATCTGCAGCCTAACAACAGAAAAAGCAGTTTCTCATGCATTTATACAACAAAAATGTATTGAGTATTTATATTCAATGTAGCTGTGGGGAAAGATGGTTGGGGAGATAAATCTCATTTTGTAAATCTCTAACATCTTTAACTCCTGGATTACATATACACAATAGAATTTTAAACTTTTTTGATGTGTAAAAGTTTCTAAAAGTGACAAAGATCTTAATTTTTTAAAAAATATATTTTAAAATATTATATTTTTGATGTGTAAAAGTTTCTAAAAGTGACAAAGATCTTAATTTTTAAAAAAATATATTTTAAAATATTATATTTAATAAATATTTAAGTATATTTTTTAATATTTTTAAAAATTAATAGTTGGTGGTCTAAATTAATATATTTCTTTTTCCCAGAGAATGTCAAGTGGAACATTTACTAATTTAGTGTGGCTTAGGTAGGTTCTGTCTGCAAGAGGTTTAAAAAAAAAAAAAAAACTACAATTTTTTCCAACTTTAGGATTCTATGACAAACATTTTACAAGTGTTGTGTTTAAATGAAAAAAAACGTAAAAGCTTGTATTCACCTCTTACCGTAGTTTTGCCTCATCTTTGGCATACTCCAAAAATGACTGCACTAATGAAAGAGGAAAGGGGGAGAAAACCAGCAAAGGTATCCAAAACCAACAAAATTTTAGTTCTAAAAATTAAGTAAAAGCATATAGTTCAGGACTTCAGTTTGCAAGCAAAGTAAGTGTTCGCTGAAAAAAAAAAGGCAGGAGGAAAGAAAAAAAAAATAGGAGCCTAGTTTACAATTTCATTGTAAGAACTTGGAGAGGAGGCCCCCTTACTTTATATTATACAGAAATTAGAGACATTTCCCTAGCAAACTTTCTTGCTTTGAGAAAGTGTCATCCCTATTTTAGTCAAATTATCTGTAAGGTACTAACAGAATTCTGGAAACACCATTAGAAACACATAATACAATGGAAAAGATAGGTCTTCTCATGAAAACTCAGTATTATTATAAAAAAAGAACCATTGCTTATAAAGAAAACAGCATCACCAATTTGAAAACTAGGTATCAGGCTTTCCAAGAATTTACACTTAAAACATTTCATAACTGCACTTAATCATCTCCCCTTTCTCTCCCGAGCTTCCCTGCCAGCATAAGTAAGAACACCTTAGAGTAAAGGTCCAGATGGCAGTGTGGGTATTCCAAAACATCAGAATTATGTTGTTTATCTGAATTACATTCTTTGCTTGAACAACCTCGGGGTGCAAATAAAACATACTACTAATTAAAATAACCAACAGCAGCACTAATAAAATATCTAAGAAGCAGCTTTCATATAGAGACTCTTTAGGTGCTCACCTCCTGACCTCAGTACGTGGAACAATGGAGATGCACCTAAACTAAGTGAGGCATTTCCATTCCTGCTGGAGAAGGATGGAAAGCCAACTAAGTCTACGGCAGAGAGAACCCTACTTGATATGGATGCACCATAATCTTACAGATGGACCAACATCTAGCATGAGAAACAGCAAAGAAGCCGTAATACTCCAATATGGATAACTGTATACTGAAAATTTACTAAATCTAATCTACGGCAATGGTTCCCAGACTTTTGGATTTCAATAACCAGTAATATTTTAAAATGAAGCAAAACACCTATATGGCCCATGTAAGATTGCCAACAATTTGCCAAATAAGAATATTAACAACAACAACAAAAATAAGAACTGCCACCTACTCTCATTGTTTCATTAGAACAGGACAAAACAGTAGGCAAAAAATAATTTCAGAATAAATTTAGCTTTCGGAAACAATCACTACACGTCTTTTGGTTGGTTAGTTCTCATTTTACTCTAGACAAATATACAATCTTTATTATAAACCAGGCTATTTGGAAGACGAATGTTGAGAAACAACTGAAGACATAAGTCTTCACTCTCTTAAATCAGATTATAACAGCTCAATGCTAACACGTGCTTATAAAATAGGCTAACACGTGTCCCCTAATGGAGAATTGAACACAGATATCCCATGGCCTTTCATCCTGAATGTCAACCAACAAATCTCCCTAAATCAGCATTTCCACTCTTTTTCATATTAATGGGTTTCTGCCCCTCAAAAAGACCCAACTGGACCCAGGGTTCCATGCCTACTCCTCTTAGGAACATTCCCCTCCAAAAGAGACCAAACTTTTAGACTTTGCTACGAAACTAGGAATTTGATACTGAAGGCAAGTGACTATCAAAGTGATACAGCATTACAGAAAAACCACAGGCAAAGGTGAAAAGTTTAAATAATGGACGTTATCAAAAGGTCCTTTTAAACCTAAGGGGAAAAAAAGATACTACAGACAACACCAGAAGCACTATTACTTTGCTCACAAACAGAAATGACTCAGTAGTCTGCAAAACATTCATCATGAGTTTACCCATTCTATAGGTCTAGGACCGACAGTGGGTAAATGGAAATCTTTTTTTAGAGCTGTTAAAAGGATTTGTAGCTAAAACAAATACAGACTCTTCATACACTTATGACAGAGATACGTTACAAGGTGAAATATCAGATTTTTTTATGGTATGTTGTCATGTCTCCTGCAACATGAATTAAACTTTTGTATAGTCAAAATCATGTAACAGCAAGCTATGTCAAAACAAATCCTACCACATAGTGCCATTATTAAATGGGGCGATAATGCTCTAGGAGGAATTTTAAGTATATTTAAAGACTATCGGCCAAATTAACTGGTAGTCTATAAATTTCCTTAAAACATCAAGTAAATCTATTCCACCTCTTGCCAACACTTTTTTTTTTTTAAGATTTGAATTTGGTAAATAAATATCTAAGGAAAATCAAATATATTTTGTAAGCAAACTGCCACAACACTAATTTATATATACATATGAGGTGGGTCAGTCATTCCCTGTCAGTATGAAGCAATATCAGTTGGCTAATTATTTGGGTAAATAAGTAAGTTCATCTTTATGAAAATAATAAAATTAAAATCTTAAAATATTGTACAAGTATTTAAATCAAACCTACCAGAGAAAAATTCAAATGTTTTGGTCAGTAGATCTGCCATCTTTCTGCCTTGGCACAAGAGAGTAATGACACATCCACAGTGGCAATCGTGGGTCACGTGCACATGATTTGAGGAGGCGGGGCTCTACATGTAGTATGAAAAACCTTCCCAAATCATTCTGATACTCTACTCCACCCTTGCCTCTTGCTTCCACTAAGGAGGGAATAGCTTGTGTGGAAATGGATATATATTTACGTATCTTACCAAACACCCGTCTTATGAGATTAATTATTCCAAAGAATAGCTAGCTACCAATTACTAAATTTATGGGTGAAAGATTTCACATATATTATTAAATGATCCTCACAATCTTAAAGTGAGGTATTATTTCCGATTTTAAATTAGGAAACAAAAATGCAGACAGCTCCGATGGCATCCCCAAGACTCCACAGCTAATAAATGACTGGGGAGAAATTTGAATGGGTAATCCCCATTCTACACACAGCTTCTTAAACAAAAGAAAGGTCTTTTTCCGGGTTTTACAGGTGTGTTTTGACTTCATTTGAATCCACAGCCACCTCTTATTCTGCAAGGATTCTCAAACCTACCATGTTTTAGTTCTTTTTCTCTATTGTATTCTGCGGATGGATTTTTGGAGGTAGGAAAATAATTTTTTTTTAAATTTCATTGTGTTTCTGCACTGCTGAAACTCAAATTATTGTACGCTTACTCCAGATCATCAGCTAGACAAACATGCCACAAGATTTCAGTGCCCAATTTGCATTTGTGCTTTTGGATCATATCAATGACATGTACAAAGAAAGTTTTGAAACAGGTGAAAAGAAAAGTAGGAGATGTGAATTACCTTCTACATCATGGCAGCACAAGTGTGCCAAACTTGAAAAGTATGTGACACAGCAAATGATGTAACACCGCATTAGGCACACACATATAGCAAAGACCGCACATTACTATGGTTCATCAACAAAAAGTAAACATTAATACATAAATACATTTCATTGCATGGTTTCAGTTTTTCAGTATTACATATCACGGTGTACTTATATAGTGATTGACCCACAAAACATTGGACCAGTGTTTAAAAATAAGCTCATTATTAAAAACGAGTACATTATTAAAAACAAATTCATTACTAAAAACAAGTTCATTATTAAAAGTAATGTTAATCATGCTTAAAATCAAAAGAATCAAATCAAACAGACAAGCGAAATATAAAATAAGCAAAAGTATCTTTCTACTATTAAACTCAACACAACCCAAAAATTTTTTTAAAGATTATTTAAAATTTTTGAATTACATTGGTTTTGTGAATATTTGCTTTGTAAAACTGTTTTTGTTTTATTAAAAGTTTGCATCTGGTTTATTTTGTACATAATTGAGATTAATAATAAAAATTAGTTAATCAACATTAGTAGTTTATAAGAATTTTTCCCTTTGAAAAAGTCACAGTCAAGTTTTGAGTGCTAACTAACTCCCGTTTAGCAAACTACAGGATATTATCATCTCAGTAAGACATTACTTTAAACAAACATGGCTATTTCTCTGATCACACACCTTTCAAATCTGGGTTGAGAATGAGTTGGGTTGATAGGACAAGAATTACAGTTCCAAATACAAGATTCACATTCCCCAAAATCAAAAAGGTTAAAAGAATCTCATAAATGCTACCCTACTCCACAGCCACCAAGACCACCACCCCAAGAAAACTCTACAAAAGCAACACCACCAAGCTTTATCCTCTATTTTATAGGCCCCAGATGGGACATCTTACAAATCTGCATTTGTAGAGTTGTGATAATTTGTAGAGTTGTGACACGATGTTTCCATCTGCAAACATGTTCAACATCGCTACAAAAATTACTGTGCTTCCCTGAAAATCTGGATTCCAGTGATAAAAATATACTAACAGGCCACATTGTGGGATAAAAGGATAGAATTCTCAACCCATACCTAAAAAACAACAACAACAACATTTAAAACAACAAGAAAAAAATACTAAGCGTGTCCTTCCTGAAGCATTATTACTATTACTGTGAACAACAGAAGGAAACTATAGGATAAAGAGGCAGCGGTCAGCTGAAAAGGGAAGACCGTAGCCCACCATTTGTCACGTTCCAGTTCCACAACTCCGGGCTCCAGTCGTCTGGATCACCATTCTACAGACGCAAAAACTGAAGTGCAGAGAAGCTGCAACACTAGAACATGATGTTGGCTTTGACTCCAGGCACTGACTCCAAAGCTTAACCTCACTTAAATCCTTAAGATACATAACCTGAAAATTTCCAGGTTAACAAAATTCCATTTACAGAAAACGAATTCATGCTCAATTCAATCGTTTCATTAATCTAGAAACTCCATATGCTAAATATAGTTCAAATGGGGGGAGTGTCTTCTAGTCCTATACCCATTTCTACTAAGCAGCGTATGAATAAAAACAAGAAATGGTCATCTTTGGTTGAACTCAGCACTGTATGTGACTAATGATTTAAAATGTTGCCAAGAACATTTGGCACACTCCAGTGACGCACAGTATCAGTCTGCTAGTACTGAAAATGAGATAAGGAACGAAAAATACAGTGAAGTGGTCAGCAGCAACACTCAATGGCCCAAATTATTACAATTGTCTAAATCATTTTCATGTAGTTAGAAAGTGTGGACCATGAGAAAGAGGATACCTACTAAGAAGGGTTCCTGGTGGCTAACTGGGCTCAAATTTAAAAAACAGAGCCTAGCAGCCATTTCTCCCCAGGTGCCTCTTCATGCAAACCACACTTCAGAGAGAAGCCTGCACTGGACTGCCTGCATGCACTTTGTTTCTGCTCTCTGAGACAGCCCTTCTAAAGGAGTTCTCCCATCAGCATCTTCACTGACCAATCAGAGCAACACCATTCTGACCAATCAGGACAGTAGTTTTTGGACCAATCAAACTGCAAGAATTTGGAGTCCTCATTTGCATGAGGACAGGCCAGCCAATTGGGGACCAGAAGCTGGAACTCCTGTCTATATAAGTCAGGTGCCCTGTGACTCAGGGAGCACCCTTTCCCTTTCCACTGAAGACTGCACACTGTATTTCCAGACTGGAGATGTCTTGCTGGGGCAGAGTGAGCAGGTGGAACAGACCAGAGCACAGCTGAGCAGAGCTGTCTACCCAGAGAAGCACCTCGCCTTAGGGTCTCCTCACAGTGGAGCTGCTGTATCACAATTGAGATCTTTGTACTGAGGAAAGTTTTCTTCTTCACTGACCCCCAAATCGGGAATTCCTGTTGGCATTGAATCGGTGCCAAAGACCATCCAAAGATCATTGGTTGACAAAAGCAAGGGGTTGAAAATGCCTTACACCCAAGGACTTCCAGATAAGTCAATTTCATTAGAGAATGAAAATGAAATTTCTTTGTAGGTTAAAAATTCTACTAAATAGAGAACACCAAAGAAAACCAAGAAACATAATAAAATGCGAAACAAGATCTCTAAAATTTCAAGAATTTAATCACGTAAAAGCCAAATTAACCTGCTGACACAAATATTACTTTAAAGCCATTTAATTATAACCTAAAAAGCAGCATACAAATTAATACACAGTAACCACTATAGATAAAACTACATTATAGACTTGGTTTATGATTGGCAATTAGAGGTCTGAAGAAGTATTCATTCTTCTTCAGTTTTTCTTTCAAATTAAAAAAAAAAACTTACAGACAAGGCTCATCAATCATTGAGAGGGCCTGGATCTGATATTATACGAGTTCTGTCAGCCTTAATCAAATTGCTTGCCAGATCATAGATAAGTAATGATTTGCTTAGGTTCAGCAAGGCCAGAGTTTTCCTTCTGTAGTATATACATCTCCAGAGTGAAAATAAACAGCCTCACACCTCTTACTGGGAGCTGGACTCTGTTGCTATTACAACTCAGTTGCTATTACAACTCAGTCTTCACTCCAACCAAAGAAGAGGGGCAAAATTTGCCTTTAAGAATATCTATTTTTCTGTCTTCCCTTCTCATTCTGGTCATCAAACCATTTTTAAACTATTTCATTAACAATTGTTTTAACAGTTAACAATTGTTTTAATCTAGAGTGAAATAACACAAATTAGCTACCATTAAATGCATCAGCATTGGCACTTGTTTTTTTATCCAACATTATACAGTAATATAAAACATAAGAGAAATAGCTAACAATTGACAAAAGCAATACTAAAAGAATCACTTAAAACTGCAAAACTTGTATTCATTTTCTAACATCTCCAATAAATGAAAAACCACATTATGTTTCAACATCATCTGTCATGTTTTGGATACGGGGTAACATGGAACAACTGTTAAAGAGCGTATCAATTTAGATTTTATATTCATTCCACAACTAAAGGCACAAATGTAAAATGAGATTTACTTCTAAAAATCCCCCTTTGCTAATTTTATAACTTTACATATAATTAGAAAGAGCTTTAAAACTTCATTTTCAGCTGGAATATACTGTTAAAGAATTTCTAAGCATCTAAGTATCTGCTCTAAAGAAACATATTAGAAAAGCAAGGGTTCCTGTGGCTAGGGGGAAAAAAAAACATCAAATGACCTCTTCAGAGATTAAAAATACAAGACACCAGGAGGTCAATTTTATCTTGGGCAAAATTCACTTCAATATCTTCCATTAGGCCAATAGAATCTAGAATGTAGTTTGTGATTTAGAAATGTCCAAGACCAAAAAGGGCGGGGGAAGGGGGGGAACCTTAGAATTCAACTATTTTATTCTATTCCTAAGCACAAATGTGCAATTATAACTACACTAAAAGACTACAGTTTCAAATAGCCTCCTTTTCCAATCTTTGAGAGATTTTAAAGATTACCTACTTTGAACTGTATTAAAACTCTTGTATCTGATACCAATGCTCAATCATTTATTGTCTTCATGATTTCCATTCTCATGAAAATTCCACTCTCATACAGTTAGGGCAAACAGAAAACAAAAAACACCTGTAAAACACTGCAGCGTACAAAGGACTCTATAAAAGTTATTTAAGAAATGATCATCAGAAACAGAGGGAGGGAGAAAACTCTTCTGTATATGGAATGAAAAGAACCACGGGACAGAAGATGTAATTGAACTCATGACTCCTCAGCAAGGAGCTAAGCAAGCTCAGGGAATGTGACATCCTGGACACCTCCTGTCGGTGCACAGGACACGCAGGGAGGGCAGAGCACTCTCTTCCCAATGCCCTGGAGGCACCATAAGTCGCAGGGCACGCAGACAAGGGCCCTGCTCTGCAAAAGCAATACTTCACTTCTTTGTCACCATATTATTTATTTATAAAATTGCCCAAATATACCTACTAATATTTCTCAGTGAATTAGAAAGAATTTTTATAAGCAAACAGGGATTTTGCTTATTAAATGTCAAGTGAAAGGATTTTTTCCCCCCAGAAAACTCACATTTCAACATGAAGGGGGGAAAAAACCCCTAATTGCACAAATAAAAAGACTCAAAACTCAGTTTCTCATTCCTGGATGTTGAAGACCTCGGGAGTTTGACTTGATTCCATGATCAGCTAACATCTATAACCACAACTAATTAAATATTCTGTATGCTAATTAGCTAAGAAAACATGAATCTGATCAAGCATTGAAGTCTTTGTTCACCAGGACTAAGCATTTCCTTACCTTTTCCCTAGTAATCTACCTATCTGGAAAAGAAATCCCAAAATAAGTAAAACACTGACAATTTTTCTTAAAAAGTTTCTACTGTTATTTTCACGTGGGGTGGGACACAGCCTTGACTTACAAGGTTCATATTTAAAAATCCCACTTTGGGAGTTAGCTACAAGACTCCTGTTAACACCAGTAAGATGTATGTAGTCAAATCCCTGAGCTAAAATTTATTTGATGCCACAAAACATTGATATCAAATCTCTGCACAAGCTGTACTGTATGATTAAAAACCCCACTGCGGCTGCTGTCATAGTAACAAATGTGAAATTATTTTAAGGCCTAACCACTATGACAATAGCTCTTTAAAAATGCATCCTCAAACACAAAAGAAATAACAAATAACGACAACTGTGTTTGCTAGCCTAATAGGAGACCACAGTTAACAACCCGTCTTACAATGACTCAAACTTGGCTTCAATTAGCCATGAGATTAAAAAAACAACTTTAGCTCTAAAACGGATGATGAAAACTATATGAGAGACCTATACAGGTCTATAGTCAAAACAAGAGCCCTGCAATTTCTTTTAAAAGTGAAACCCAACTGAAATACAAAATAATTTAAAACATGATGACTAGAGCTTGGAATTGGGAACTCAGGTGGGAAGTTTGATGTGTTTGTGCTTTAATTTCAAAAAGGACTTAGCCCTGAAAAAGGACTTATGCCCAATTTTCAATAAATAGGAATCAAAAGAACCAATTAAGAGATCAGAACTTTCTAATCAGATTATGACTTGAAAAAAATGTTTAAAGTCGAAGTATATATTTAAAAGTAGGTTTAAAATATACTTTAACCCATCAGAGGTAGAATCCTCCTTACTGTAGAACAAATTTTCATTTTGGATGAACAGCCAAGACTTAACATAAGAAACGATCAAATGACCTTGTTTAAGAAGATGATCACAGTAAAGTGAACCCACGACGTAAATCAGGGGAACAACATTATAGTAAGACTTCAGTGCCGTCCTATTCAGGAGTTTAGTAACCTATGAAGAACTATACAAATATCTTCTCAGTATTCAGTAGTCCCCAAATCTGCTGGTACTACCGCTCAGATGCCTGGGCACCAAACTGAAATCCTGGTAGACGAGCTGCCATTAAATCACGGTAACATCTACCAATCTAATTTCACAAGAGTGAACAATTTAAAACAGGCAAGAGGAGGCACTATATTCAGTCAAATAGATTTGATTGGTAATACGATGTTATTTTACTGGTGTTTATAAAGAGGAATAATAGCAGCTTTCCTACCAAACTGTACTGTCACATTCATAATTACATTCAGACACTCACGCTCACAGGACCACCTTATAAGTCAATCATCAAACTTTCTCAACATATTGCAAGGTAAGTACTGTGTTTCCCCGAAAATAAGACCTAGCCTGACCATCAGCTCTAATGCGTCTTTTGGAGCAAAAATTAATATATCACTCGGTCTTATTTTAATATAAGACCAGGTCTAATATAATATAATACAATACAATACCGGGTCTTTATAACATAATATAATATAGTATAATATAATATCAGGTCTAATATAATACTGGTCTTACATTAAATTTTGCTCCAAAAGGCGCATTAGAGCTGATGGTCCGGGTAGGTCTTATTTTCGGGGAGACATAGTAATATCAAGCCACAACGATGAAGTTTAACTCCATTTTATAGCTAAGCATTCTTCATACTCACTCTTGTACTCTCAGAGTCACCAATCTGAGAGGAACAGTTTAAATTACTGAAATGGAGGTAAGTGATAAGCAGTATGTCCGCTCTGGCTGAAACGACGTTCCCTCTCTAATTCTTACTGCCTGTTAGTCACTGTGTTGTTATTTTGTTATACACACGCCCTGAGACCAAAACCATGAAAATAAGCCAAAACAAATGGGCAAGAAAAATGTCTTCTTCCTAGCTTATGATGCTATTTTTCTTTTTATTGGAATATAAGAGGCTGCCAAGTTCTGATGTCACTGCAGTAACTTTATAGCCTGATAAAAGTAGTATTTTGTCCATGAAACATTCGTCCCCCTTGCCAGTTTTACCTCTAACCAGGCAATGTGTACAATTACTCACTGAACAGATATCAAATTAGAGTAAAATAGAAAATACTAATGACTTTTAGTCTGATACCATAAAAAGCCACTGTCAGAAATTTCCCTGGCAAGAGACAGAAGCCAGAACGTACTTTTTAGTCCCTATATATCCAGGAGAACTCCTGCAATACTGTTTTTGAAAACAAACACATAAAACATGACATCAGCTCTCTAGAGACCTGATAATGTTGCACAGAACAAAAATACACATTTTAAATATATAAAATCATTCAAATATTAGCCAAGCATTCCAGTAATATGTGACAACAGATGTCCTAGTATCTTCAACATTTAACTATTTTTTTTATCTATAGATTTCTTTAATCTTCACTATCTGAAGCTGTGGCATACCTAAACTTGACATGGAGTCACTGATTTCACTGGATTTTTAAGAGAATTGAGTTTTGAAATCATCCACGGACCTAGAGGAGACAGTGAAGCATTTTGCTACTCAGTGTGGTCCACCGAGAGTCATTAATATTACCGGAAACCTATTAGAAAGGGAGAATCTCGGGATTCACCCCAGACCTACTGATCAGTATCTGCGTTTTAACATCCCACTAGAAATTCAAATGCACATTAAAATTTGAGAATCACTGCTTTAGCACTGATACCTTCAGGACATTTGGGTGTTTCGTATTGTTAGGCACAGTGCAAGGAAAAGGGTGAGAGGAATGATGGCATCTAGGTGGAAATCAGGTTGTCCTTAAGGACTGAGCTAAGGCTGAGACAGACACGTAAACAGTATCAGCCTCGCCTGAGGGACAGAAGGCCAGGTGTCGTCAAGGATGGCAGAAGCACCAGGTACCCTGTGTGCCCTACTGAAGACCTGGGCTTTCATCAGTGAGCAATTCATGGCCTTTGGATAAATCAATTTTAAGAGCAGTTACATGATCCGATTTCTGTTTTAAGAAGATCATGACTCTGGCAAAATGTAGGAAAATGATGATTTGAAAGGGAGAAAACCAAGACTGGAGACAGGGAGATGAGGCAGTAACACTTGAAGCAGGAGTGACAAAGATTGTTTCGTCTCACATTCTCAATCTCCTCTCACCCCTCTCCCAAACTTTGAAAAAGAGGCTAGAAGGGTACAGTAATAGTAACAGAAAAGAGATAAGAGAAACCTTCCCATAGGTTACTGGGAGGGTACAGAGGGTTATATGTGTATACGTAAATAGAAAACTGCTTTGTAAAATAGAGAAAATATTGTTTTGGTGATTCAGGATCCTATACTCCCTTTAATCATTCTAAATATCAATGAACATGAATTGACATATATTTACAGATACAAGATGTGCATGTACATTGTTAAATAACGGTGGTCCCCAGAATACAGTTTCACTGCTTGGATAAGTCACTGATAATAGGCTTTCTCCCCTCATGAGTTATTTCTCGCGCTCGAAATTCAAGTGTAGAAAAGCTTGGATGAGGAGAGAAGGTAGACAGACAAGAGGTGCATTTATTAATTTGTACTTCACTATATAATTTGTTGTAGGGGTGAATAAATAACTGGGTCAACAGATGGCTTCAAGTAAATTCTCAGATGTGTACCTATATAGAAAGCGAACAAACACTATACTTGTAAAGTGTTACCATTTCTGATACCGATACACTTAGAATATTGGAAAAACATAGAAAGAATCTTTTACATTTACTTGGCAATGATAAACTAAGAATTATATTTAAAGTGAAAGAGCCGGCAAGTAGAATCAGTGAACTTTATACTAGGGTTGGTTTGAGAAAATCTATTTATCCCATGGCTGTTCGGAACTTTTTAACACATTTTCTCCCTCCAAAATCATGTATGTAGCAGTTACGTAGCATAGCTACCCCATAAAACTTATTTCCAGGAGTACTTAGTACCCTTCCTTAGCCCAAGGAAGAGACAGATCCTTTCCACAAAATCTTTTGCAAATGTCACTAGAACATGTCTAGTAATGAGGAGCTCACACCCCTTCAAAAGAACATTTTCTATCATGAGGCAGCTCTATTTGTCAGACAGTTCTTCCTTGGTTTAGACAAAATCTGCATCTTGTGAGTGCCCCTCTGGAACAAAAGATGCATCACATATCACTATTTCAAGTCTCCCTCCCCCACTGAAATCTTGGCGACCGGTGGTCTGATTTAAAAAGAAAAGGGGATAACGTGGCCCTCTGGAGCGCAGGGGAACCCACCCCTGCACGTGGCCCTCTGTGATGAATGCGCTTGTGTCAAGGAGCTATGAATAATAGATTTAATAACATTACAAATGCTGAAAATACAATGTCTCTGGAGAGTCAAGTGACTTGTGTCCAAGCAGAACATCCAGAAAATTCTTCACCAACATTTCCAACAACAGAAATGTCATTAACCTCAACCACGGCCGCCTCCAAAATTTAAACAAACACTTCTGGTGCATCAACATCATCCTGTGTTCTTGTTTCATTGTTTGGGGAAATAAATTTTATTCAGCATATTAGGAAATTTCAGTAATACAAATAGAAATTATAAACATATAGGCCTGGCCTGATAGCAACTGTTAAGGTTAGTAGCCAACATAAGTGTGCGGTCCAGTTCTTTAAAATTTTCTTGTAGTGTAACAACATCCTAGCTCCATTTTCTTCCATTTGGGGAGGATTTTTTCCCCAAAATAACACTGTGGTTTTCTTCTTCTTCTAAAAGAATATTACACTAACGCTGGTAATGGTCACTTCAGTACAATTAGAAGGATTGATTATTGCACTAAATCCTAGAAATGAAGGACACCTTAGATGGTCCTTCTGTATTTTGAGGCTCCCTTCCTTCCTCTCTAAAAACAAAAAAAATAAAAGGAATGCAGTTATCAAAGGATTTGGTTTATGGAATTGTAACTGAAGGTTATTAACCTTTAACCCATTTTTTATGTATAAAAATAAGGTCAAGGTTATTTTTCTAAGCTAGCCATTGGGATATGATTTTCTTTCTTTCTTTTTTTTTAAGGAGGGCGCAGTTCACAGTGGCCCATGCGGGATCAAACTGGCACTGGCAACCTTGGTGTTATCAGCACCGCGCTCTAATCAACTGAGCTAACCGGCCACCCCAGGATCTGATTTTCTAATAATTTAGGAAGAAGTGGTGTTATTTCTTCCCCAATGACCATGTACCCAGTGTACCAATAAAATGAACTACTACGAATTTCAAAACACACACACAAAAGATGCCACAACAATTTAAAATGCATGAATTACTATAATACATGATAACACAGATGATGAATCTCACAGGTATAATGAGCCAGATATAAAAAGAGTACACACCGGATGAGTCCATTTTTATAAAGTTCAAAACCAGGCAAAACTCATCTCTGGTGAAAAGCAGTCTATAGTCAGAATAGTTGCTGCTTGCTGGGCATAGTGGGGCTGTCTGGGAAGGGGCAACAGGGAGCCTTCTGAGGTGAAGGAAACGTTCTAGATCTTGATCTGGGTAATGGTGACCACACATATGTGCACAGGTGAAACTTCATCTGGCTGTCCACTTAGTGTACATTCAACGTACCCTTGTGTACATTTTTATATTATACCTCAACTGAAAAAAAATGCAACACATTGTTTCCAAGTGCCTTTTAAGTTTCAATTGCAAAATTAAGAAAACTGTAACACACTACAACTACAGTTACATATGCCCACACTACTAACTTCTGAGAATTCCTCATTATTTAATACTTCAAAGAAATCACTTCTGGATCAAAGTAATATACCAATGTACAGGAGAAGTTACCAAAAATGCCAGCAGCTAACATTCACAGAGGTCTTACCATATGCCAAGCGCTTTACTTCCATTATCCCCTGGATTTCCCCCCCTACAACAGTGGTAAGAGATACTACCATGTTTCCCCGAAAATAAGACCTAACCGGAAAATAAACCCTAGCATGATTTTTCAGGATGACATCCCCTGAACATAAGCCCTAATACACCTTTTGGAGCAAAAATTAATATAAGACCCGGTCTTATTTTCAGGGAAATACAGTACTGCTATTATCCCCATTTTGCAGAGGTGAAAACCAAGGCTTAGGTCAAGATCACTGCCCAAGCTCACATAAATAAAAAGAGGTGAGCCAGTCTGTAACACGAATAGCTGAGGAGCAAGCTAAAGGTCAACTTAATTCTACTTGTATTAGGGTAATATAAAAATAAAACCAACCACACAATTCCAAACAACAGAACAGAAGCAGAATAATATACAACGTAAGTTCAACACTACAACCTGGTTGTTGTTGTTTTTTTCTCCTAAGTAAGGTGTAAGGAAGTTCACCGTTCCTTAATTCTATGATTGAAAGATACATCGCTGGCTCTCAAGAACTGAAGTCCCTACTCACATTTCAACTGATTCATAGAACAAAATGTTCTTTGGGGACAGTTTTTTATTATCTGTGGCCATCAAAATACATCACACAGCAAAACAACTGAACAACTGGGAACCAAGACAGGCACAATGGTAACTTCAGTGTTTACTCCAATTCATTCGCAAGTCCTTTCAGTTTGGCCATACTAGTAGAAGGCATGCCCGGGATTAAGGTGGAAAGAAATTAAACACAGTCTCTAAAAGGCTTCTTTATTTTCTAAACACACTGTATTGTGCGAAGAATTCGGTAGAGGACTACATGATTATAGGATGGAAAGAACTGTGATACACAACATGATTTTAATCAGGAACAAAATATCAAATTAACCATCAAATAAACTACTGCGTTCGGCATTGGTTGAAAACTACAAGCACTGGAATTCAGATTCATGGTTAACAGAAGATGAAAATCAATTAACTACACCATCCGATTCAGAACTGCTCTTCCTTGAAAAGTACTCAAGAAACAAACAGGGCTAATATTCTGAAAAACGTATCCAAAAATTATTTGGGGCAGGGAATGTGAGGTAGAGGAAGGAAGATACACTATTGTTTCTCAAAAATTTTGCTCCGAAGATTTTTACAGAATATTTTTGGTAGATATATTTTCATTTACTTGTGCCTGCTAGCAAGTCTGCAAAGCAATGCCTTAAAAAATGCTAAAAATAGAAAGAATTCTTTAAAAGACAACAGAAAAGAGACATACCCTAAATGAATTTAAATTCTACAATAACATAACAAAAGCACAATAAAATCATATAAAAACAAAAGCGTAAACTAAAATATGCCTCTTCAAACAAGCATTTCACCTCTGCAAAAACGATTTGCTTCACATAAAAGTCAGATTTTGCTCTCAGTTTAAAAAGGTACTGAAACAATACATCAGCCCTTACAGGCAAGACCAAACCGTAACACAATTTTACATATTTATCAAAAGATCATTCAGAGAACACTTACCAAGTCTGTAACGTGTATATGCTTGTGCTTCGGAGGGAAAGCAAGGAGTGACTTTCTGTATTAACAGCGGCGTACACTTCAGCACTAAAAACACACCACCACAGTCCTGCCTGTAAGAAAGTCCTGACTAACAATCTGCCTTTGGGTTGGGCTCTTCTTTTACAAGATAAGCTGTTAAGTCATGCCTTGATTTTAGATCTGCTAACATATGGAGTCTTCTAATGTAGCCTCTCCCCGCCCCCCTCCCACTACTCCCCCCTCACCACTCTGCTCCACTCCCTCTGCACACATACACATACACACACACAAAAAAGGCACTGCAGGGCAGAAATTCCTCAGGTGCTCGCTAATGGAATTCCCAGGGTCTTGGAGCCGCTTCGGGGATCAAGAGATCTCATAGCCCCTGCTGGGGTAAGGAGCAGCGAGTCTGTTCCATTTAATCAAATACAGAATGAATTTTCAGCTCTATTCACTAGCTTGTCTCCAGGGCTCTCAAAAGGCACCAGGCAGCTAGAATCACACACATGTGGCTCTTTTAGGCAAGTATAATTAGTTTGATTTTAAAAAGCCACATTAATAATATCACCTCAGGACCATTATTCAAGAGACAGATGACAATGATACTGTATGTTTTAAGCCTGACAATGAGGGAAAGAGCACAAACAATGAGGGAAAACTTGAAGGATTAAAAAAAGAAAATCAACAAACCAGTTTTTCATTTAATTGTAATCTAATATTTTTAAAGCAACATTAAGTATACTCCATATACCTAATTTTAATTGAAAAGAATCAAGTAAAGCCCTCCTCTCCATTCTCTTGACAGTGAATTAGTATACCACATACACAACAAAAATTTATAAATGAAATGTTTACAAATAAATGGAATGTTTAAACACAATATAAAATTTTAAATAAAAACAAAACATTCTCTAATTCCAAGTAAACAAAATTTCTTGGAAAAAAATAACCAATCAAAAACTGTAAACTCAAGTCCTTCAAAGCAATCTACTTAGCAACCAGACTCCAAATTCTCTTTCTAATCTAGTTAGTTGCTAGTAAGGGGTAAGACCATCATCTACCTAAAGACTACCTGGTGGACAGCTCATCTACTCTTCTGATGTGTCTGTCTTATCTACGCTTCTACTTAGTACAAACTGCTAATAACAAGGCAACAGCTACTGTAATTACATGTTATAAATAACAAATTTGTCAATTAGTTATTTTTAATTTCCTATCCCCAGGATGATTTCATTATGATAATGTTGAATTCCTGAAATTATTCCCCCAGGATTTTACTTAGAAACAATCACCAAATTTTAGTCTACATGTTTGCAAAAGAAACATTTCTAGAGAAGAAAAATGTTACTTCAACTTTTATTTTGACAAAACCATAAAGTCATCTAGGAAGTCATGAAAGCATAAGGGCTAAGTGGAAAAATAAGAGGAAAGCACCAGAACTAGTCAACAAATTTTACCTGACCTCTTTAGAGCAAAGCCCTATGACAGAAATTCCTATTCCTACACAAAGCCTTCACCTATATATACACCTTGCTGAACTTGGGATGGGGGTGGGGGGAGTCCTATCTTAAAAAGTGCTTAATTCCTTTCAAGCAACGTCAAACCACCTGCAAAGGAGGCAAGGAGTAAGACTGATGCAGGAGCCAAACTACACAGGCTAGGTCAGTGTGTTCCAAGTCCTAAGGGCTCTTTGTACCTCCCCGCCTGAGAGTAGAGCTGTTTAAGTACTTTCCACAGAAGAGGAGGTTGATGAGAAACATAGCAATCAATCAAAGCATCCCAAGTGAGTTACTACACAAACAATAGCACAGTACCTCTAGTAACTGATGTTCCTGGTTGACTACACTATTCAAACAAAGGCAGATTTCCCAAATATGATATCCGAGTTTTTGCATGAAAGCTAAACAATATACAGTTGTGTGTTTCTTACAGAAATATAAACGTTTCTGCTCTATACACTGCCAGACACACACCCAGGGCACGTCTTTACAAAATGAAACAGGTTTTCTCCATCCTTCCCGTATAACTTAAGTATGAGGCAGTTTATGTCAAGATGTGCATAACAGAAACTACGGTATTTGGTGCCTCTCTGGGTTCTTAAGAATGCTTTCTAGTTAAGCACTAATTTAAAATTTCCACAAATTTTCGTAAGTTTCCTTTCATCTTGTCCAAAAGTTGAAGTACCCCCCCCCATTTTCAGCTAAAATCAACTACTCAAAAAAAAAAAAAAATATGAGCTCTAAATAAACAGCATGAGCTCTAAAATGTAATCGAATGTTTAGAATTATACTGAGAATAAACCCATTTCATTCCCCAGCCCCCTCCCACCGCCTGCTCCCAGGCACTGTCCATTAGGTATGCCAAGTGTCAGTCAGTTGGGAGTCTGAGGTTTATGGTATCAGTGAGGCGTGGAATCAAAATTTGGCCTCTTTCACCTTTACTGGCCAGGGACCTGAGAATAAATTTCATGTTACCTTTTAGTCCAGCCTTCTGTTTCTCAAGGTATCTGATTTAGGACACAGAGGCTGCCTTTCTGTTAATGACGTTTCCCTCAATTCTAGATCTCAGTTGGAAAGCAGCCTGCCCTTCAAGCACCTGCCACCCTCTGTAGTCCTGGCCAGGAAAGGCAAGCATTCCGGAGAAGGGCTCCTTTTGGAGAGCCTTCCACCTGACTTGATGGGGTTCAGGGGAACAATGAAGGGAAGGCGAGAGTCCCTCTACCTCCTTCAGTGATTTATGACTGAAATTCCTATATGTGAAGAAAAAAACAACAAAGGTCTGGAAGCTGCAGGCTGAAATAAATAGCGAGCTGCAATGTGTTTAGAAATGATAATGCAACCCACAGAAGGCTTCAAGCAGGAAAATGCACTCCCTGGGGCTGGGAAGTCGGAGCGTCTGTGACGGCAGAGAAAGATACATTGTGCAGGACGTTTCTCCTGCTCTCCCCACATAAATCACCGTCCCGCGGGCGCCCTGCGGGTGGAAGCTGAGGGGCGGGGACCCCACTCCCTGGGGACGTGCGGGCGCCCCCGCTCCCCGCCAGGCTCGTCCCACCTGCCCAGCGCGTCCCTGTCACTGACTCTCCATCCGCCCCCGCGGGGCGGCCCAGAGTCTCCGGACCTCGCTTGAACCCCGGACCCCGCGACCCCGGGCCCGCCGACCGCCCGCCCCGACCGCCCGTACCCCGACCCCGAGGCGGGACCACCCCGCACCTCTCGGCGGGCCGGCGGAGCCCCCAGACCTCCTGCGGCAGCCGGCTCCCAGAGCCGCCCCAGGTCATCCCGCGCGGGCGGCTACCGCGGCTGCTGTGATCCGAGGGGCCTCCACGCGCCGGGCGGGGGCGGGGCGGGGGCGCGGGTCCCCGCTCTCCTTGCGCCGAGCCGCGTAGCCGGGACTCAGGGGAGGGGGCGGGGCGGAGTCACGGGGCGCGCCCCCGCGGCCGTGCCTCCCCGCCCAGGCCCAGGCGCGCGGGCGCGTAACCCGGCGGCGCGGGGACGCGGAGCAGCAGGGAGCTCAGGGGAGCGCGCCACGAGGCCTCCCCGCCCCGCCAGAGAGTGCGCGCGCAGCCGCCAGATCAGCGGCGGGGACGGGTCGTACCAATCTGCGAGGGGGCACCCTGTGCAGAGCCAGTCCCCGTCCTGTTGTCTCCAGGAAAGGCATTCCAGAAAAGCAGAGCGCAGTCCTTGCTTTGGTTTAGGGCAGGTGAGGAGGAGCTGCCTCAGCACTCACGGAGGTTGCCACAAGGCCTGCACTCACTCTCTCCTCCCCTTAACTTCCCCGGAGAGGCTGCAATTCTAGCCGTCCACGATGGTCCGCAGGTCCCCAGGTGCCCCGCCCAGGCCCCGCCCAGGCCCCGCCCCCAAGTTCTCGGAGGCGTCTACAGTCCGTCTGTCCCAGGATCCCTTACCTGTTGTCTACCTCATGGTTTTAGCTTCCTGCCGCTGTGGTTCCTTTACTTTTTAAGCGCTTTCGGTGTTTAGTTTCCTGCGCAGTTTCACCTGATTGCCCAACCCACTCTCGTGCATTCAGAATCACGCCAGCTGCCAAATTTCTCAGAGACGGAGGGAGGCTCTGTCCTGGTGAAACCACGGTGGCCTTTGGCCCCAGAGTCTGACCAACGTGTCTTTGGGCTTGCCCCAAGTTATTTGATCTCACTGAACTTCAGTTTAAACAAAAAAAGAAAAAAATAATTTCTATTTAAAAGGTTGTCGTGAAGCATATGCATGGTACTGTGGAGGCGCAAAAAAAAAAAGCTTTGCTCCCACCTTCTAAATTCTTCTCACTGGGCTAATAATCAAGTTTAACAGAGACAGATTAACAGAAGGAAATGTCCAAAGTTTATTAGGGATGTACATGCAGGGGTGCCATAAGATAGGAGACCAGTAGCACATTGGGCAATTGAGGTTTATATGCCATTCTGGACCAAGGAAAAGGGGGGCGGGGGTCCGGGATTTCAAAGCGAAAGCTGGTAATTCACAGGTGGACACCATGTGGTAAACAAGTTCTTGCTGGACAACCCAGAACAATAGGACACAAAAGGAAGTTCAACAAACAAGTTTTGCTCGATTTCTTCCTATCTGCCCCACTTAATTCATATGTGCTAAGGTGAATCTGCTATGGTGACCATGCTGAGGTTCCTTTCCTGAAGGGGGTTTTTCTATGTGAATTTCTTTAGGCAAGAAGGGGGAGCGTCAAAGATTCTGAGTCTTTTCTTTCTTTCTTTTTCCTTAATAACCAGCTTAAAATCAATATCCCGAAAGATATATTTTGGGGTGGCAAAACTTTGGTGTCCTTCAATACTTAGTGTAAAGCACCTGCCACTCACTAAGTGGGCATTCGAGGACTGTGAGTGTGACAATAATTATTGCTATTAGCAGTCCCTTTTTTTTTAGGAGGGCACAGCTCACAGTGGCCCACGTGGGGACTGAACCAGCAACCTTGGTGTTATTAGCACCGCGCTCTAACTAACTGAACTAACCAGCCACCACCAGCAGTTCATTTTTTTAATCATCATTATTTACTGTTAGTTTAACTACCAAAGGGGCCCTACTGATACTTGAAGTTCAAAAACACTCAGTATTGAACTTCAGGAGAAATATGTCCTCTGCCTTTTTACTTGATTTTCACAAAGAAATGTTTTGACAGTGTGGTAGCATTCAAACAGTTTAACTTTCTGCTTTAGGTAGATCCAGGGTCTTTGTGAAAGCATTAGGTCCTAAGAAAGAGTATAGGAGGGAAAAAAGGAACTCTTACTCTAGCTTGTTCTCCATTGTTCTACTTTTCAGTTATCCAAACTGAGAATCTGTTTGTTCTTAACAAAGTATAGAAGATGATTTTTCATTCAGCAAATAAGATATCCTATAAACACTGAAGTTTTCGCTGTAATGAGAGTTGTGTGTCAATAGAAGGGAAGCCTGCAGGCTTCTTGTGGCACTCTGGAAGAATCCTAACAGTCCCCTACCACAGCAGCGCTGCTACAGGCACTTCCAGGTTCCTCTCTTAGGGCCCCATTGACTCTGGGCACCCCCAAAGCTCACAATACCATTTGAGTGTCACTATACCTATTGTTATTCATAATCAAACCTGAGAAATAATCACAATATTTGTTGATATTTATTATTCCCTTTCTGCCTTGTTTTTTCCAGGTGCAACATAATTTTTTATTAATAAATCGTTTTATTTGTTTAACATTTACTCTAAAAGTATTTGTTGAGTACCTGCTCTGTGCCACTGCCAGGCAAAAAGGTACAAAGAGAAATACGACACAGTCCCGAGCTTCCAAGAGCCCACATGCTAATTGTGACACAGGCACATCAATGGGTAAGTGCACTGAGACATCTGTGCGAAGAATGGGGAGCCGTGGGAGCACAAGGGTAGTGTTTCTAACCTTGCCTGGAGTTTGAGGGTTGGGGAGAGCAGTTTGTCAAGGAAGCCTTCCCAAAGGAAATGGTCCATAAACAAAGCCTTAAAGGACAGTAGGAGTTGGCCAGGTAAAGGTCAAGGAGTGAAAGGATGGTCTAGGCAGAGGGAACATTATGAATAAAGACATACAGGCAAGAAATAAGCAAGTTTTTCTTTCTGATTGAGGTGTAAGGGGCCAGGCAGGGGTTGGTAAGTGAAGGCAGTGCAGAAAGAAGCTGAAGTGAGATCACAGATGGGCATGCATATTGTGCCAAGAAGCTGTGACTTTTTCCTGTGGGCAGTGGAGAGCCAATGCAGAGTTTTAAGTGGGAGTATGGTACGGTCAGATTTGTGTTTAGAAAGATCACCTAGCAGCAGTGTTGAGGATAGATTTAAGGGAGCCAAGCCTGAAGTCAAAAAGTTTGGAAGCTTCTGAAACAGTCCTTGAAGTCCAGTTGAATCAAGAGACGTAACTAGGACAATAGCAGTAAGGACAGAAATGAGAGGGGAAATTCCAGAAAAAAGAAAAAAAAAAAGGGAGTTGAACTTGAAAACTGATTGTATGTGAAGGTAAAGAAAAGAGAGGACGTAAGGATGACATCAGCCTTCTAGCTTGAGTGGGTGGTGATCACACTTTTTACCCTCCTAGTACCTGGGAAGAAAGTAATGCTTTGCAGGAGATACAGGTTTTAGAGGAACAGTGATGTGTTCAATGTTAAACCTTTTGAATTTGAGGTACCTGTGGAACCTACAAGTACAGGTGTCCACTAGATAAATCAGTCCATGCCAGAGACACAGATTTGAAAATCAGCAACATAGAGTAGTACTTATACCAAAGAAGTAGAAGCGATCCTTCAGGAAAACTATGGAACCCTAGAAAGTTATAGCCAAGGATGGCTCTCTAAAACTCCAATAATAAAACACCTCGGTTATCCTGATAAATTTAGAGGGAAGATTGTTTACTGAACTCAAGGTATAGAATTTGAAAAGGATGCTTGGGGAACGGTCATTAGGAAAAAGTAAGGGTTGAAAGTTGAAAATCAGTCTCAGGATTGATGAGTGATCATGAGGGCGTGGCTGAGGTTAAAGATCATGAAATTGTAATGATGGAGTCAGCATGATTATGTCATTTTTCTCCATCAAAATTTAACCACTCAAGGGTAAGACGAAAAGCATAGCGCTGATCCAAATTTGGAGTTTTGATGGGGGGTGTGCAAGAGGGAGAATAATGCATGGTGTTGTTAACACAATGATTTCAATCATCAATTATAGATTCCAGGCTGTGAGTTGGAAAAGAATGATAGACTGGACCCAAATGACAGGTGAAAGACAAGGAGTGTTCTGTGAGATTAAAGCTCAGTTGTTACAGATCGAGGAGTGAAGAAGCCCGGAGGTCTTTGGTGATGATCATTTCCAAAGTGGAATAGTCCCAGGTAACAAATTGGTCTAGCATGCCAGTGGATGCTGGTGGGTGAAGGAGGGTAGAGATTAAGGTCATCAGAATTTATGGAATTAGGGGCTACTGCGGCTTGAGAGATGGGTAGGCTTTGAAGGGACTGAGAGGATGGTAAGAGAAAAACCATGAGCCATGTGCCCAAGGCCACAGTGACCAGGTGGGACACTAAGTGACAAAGGGCGTATGTTCAATGCATTTTAGGACTGAATTGGTGTTTTTATAATACCAAACATACGTTAAAACGGGTCCTCCAAGAATAACATGATAGGCTGAGTAGAGTCAAACAGACCTGTATCAAATTGATTTCACCTCATATGACTGTCAAATTACTTAAACTCCTGGAGTCTTGATTTCATCATTTGTAAAATAGGGATGATACTAATACTTTATAGGGATGGTAATATGACCTACTTTAATTGGGTTGCTGTGAGGATTAACTGAGATGATACAGATCCAGCACTTAATATAGGACTTGGCTCATAGCAAACACTGAATAAAAGTCAGAAATAATAATAATAATAACAATAATGCTTATATAGTACTTGCTATATGCCAAGTATTGTATTTATGGTAGAAACTCAAATCTTATTGTCTGGATTTGATACCAATGTTATGGGCCTCTGAAATATTCTTGGGCTACAAATGATCTAATAGACAAATGTCAATCAAATAGTGTCCCTTTTAGGCCGGCCCGGTGGCTCAGGCGGTTGGAGCTCCATGCTCCTAACTCCAAAGGCTGCCGGTTCGATTCCCACATGGACCAGTGGGCTCTCAACCACAAGGTTGACAGTTCAATTCCTTGATTCCCGCAAGGGATGGTGGGCAGTGCCCCCTGCAACTAAGATTGAACACAGCACATTGAGCTGAGCTGCCGCTGAGCTGCCGCTGAGCTCCCAGATGGCTCAGTTGGTTGGAATGCGTCCTCTCAACCACAAGGTTGCCGATTTGACTCCCGCAAGGGATGGTGGGCTGTGCCCCCTGAAACTAGTAAAGGCAACTAGTAAAGGCAACTGGACCTGGAGCTGAGCTGCGCCCTCCACAACCAAGACTGAAAGGACAACAACTTGAAGCTGAACCGCACCCTCCACAATTAAGATTGAAAGGACAACAAATTGACTTGGAAAAAAAAAGTCCTGGAAGTACACACTGTTCCCCAATAAAGTCCTGTTCCCCTTCCACAATAAAATCTTAAAAAAAAAAAAAAATAGTGTCCCTTTTAGCAACAACGAGGGTGGTCAAAGTGGATCATCACCAAGCTGGCTCATTATGGGAAGGTTTTCCACTAAACTGTGATTTCACATGTTTTATTTTTGGTCACGGCTTTGGATTTTATTGTATCTTATCTACTAAGAAAAAACATTAATCAATGTAAACTGAAAAAGGGAAGGGAAAATGACCATCTAAAAGTCAATTGGTTTAAGGTCTTACATTTTTTACTTTCTGCTACAGGTTCCAAAGTTCAAAACAACAACTAAACCCCCACAATCAATTGGACCCAGAGGGCTAAACAATAGCAGAAGTCATTTGTCTCCATTTGGATGATTTCCAAATTTATACAACAAAGTGCCCGTCAAATATGCAGGAAGTTCTGATTATTTATGATGTAATTTAATATTGACATGTTATTAAATGACCTGACCCTCCTCCAAGCCTTTGGAATTTTATATATCGACTGCAGGATAACTGTCCTCCCAAAGCTGGAAGGTTGGTAATCAACAGCTTTCCTCTTGCAAGATTTATTTTCTTCAAATAGAAATTCCAATAGGTTGACTATATCCTCACTGTCTTGTCCATTTCCTGAATGTGTGCAAGAGGATTTCACGGAGAGGGAGATTTCTATGGCCTTTTTTATGCTGAACAGGCTAAGCTCCAGAGACTCACTGCCTAAACCCATTACACACAGCTCATCTAATTCTGTGACTGGGTTAATTTACCCACACACCAGTTCAGGAGAAAATGACTTTACACATCTTCTTTACACTAGCAAAGAATGTGGAGATCATTTTACAGGAAAGAGAAAGACAGGTCTGTAATGGAGGCCAGCGCCAAACTGACACGGATACCACCTTCCCTGTCATTCAGGAGCCCATATCTGAGACATGAAAGAAAGCAAAGGGACTGCAGGAGAATGATGCAGAGTTGGAAATATTTGCAAAGGGTAGCAGCTAATAAATGAGCCATTTGAGGCTGGCTGGTCTCGTAGAGAAAGCACTGAAGTGAGGATTGAGAAACCTGTCCAGTATAATTTATTCCCACATCCCTCATTCTTCTCCTGTCTGTTGTGCAAATTTAGGCCACTTTCCTAGTTTACGGTAGAATTTCTCTTCCTCTGAAAGGAAAAATGAGCAACAGTATGTGAAGGTTTCTATGGGGCTAGCATTGTTAGAGCAAATTCTGGCAACATTCACAGCTCTAGCCTAGGTTAGAACAACAACAACAATAGGTTGACATAATGTCTTAGCTGTGGCTTCGAGGATTTGGCTTTATGTCCCCTGAGGACATATAACACCTAAGGCAACTCTGACGAGGCGAGCCTCTGGAGGTGCTGGAGGTCTTCTGTTTCGTCCTGTTGTCCATAAGCTGTATGAACTTGGGTGAGTTTCCTTAAAAGCAAAACAGGTATAAATAGCCCATAGGATGCCAGGTTGTTTCCAGGATTCAAGGTGTATAAGGTCCCTTGTATAGTGGCCGACACAGAGGAGGCATACCATGCACAATTGCTCTGATTATTCATCAGGTAGTTTAGACAACCGCTGTTCCTAAATCAATTGTGAATAATTCTTATATAAGCAGTAAAGAATGTTACAGGAACTAACTTGCATCTTGGACACATTTCTTAACATGCTTTGTGCATCCGTTTTCTCACCTGTGACACAGTAATAACTACCTATTTTCTATGACTGTTGCAGGATTAAGTGAAATCCTGCATATAAAGAATTTAGCCCAGAGATAAGGATATAATCAATAATAAAAAATTAACTACTATCATTATTTTTATCGTCATCATGGTAAACATCATTGTGAATTCTCCTCTGACAGACCAAAGTTTTCTGTTTTAGTTACAACTATCGTGCTAGGTATAGGAGCAATGGAAGACTGAGTACACATGAATTATTAGTTTGTGTTCTAATCTTTCACACATTAGCAATAAGGATACTACTGCTCTACATATTGACGTTTATCCATAAATGTCATAAATTTAGAAGACTTTTATGAGGATTAGATAAGGTTGGCACTTGGTAAGCATTATATCATATTTATTAACACAGCCATATATAAAAAGACAAGGAAATCTAATGAATCGTTATGGTTACTCTTGCTTTTACATTACCTAACCAAGTGCTTTCCCTTCTCTTGGTTAATTAAAAGTACTTACAAAGGACGTCAACGCTGACACCCGTTACGACAATGGTTCTGAACTGGGCCCTCTAAAAGTCCTTGTGCCTTTCTCCCAGTCTCATGCCCTGTGCTACCTACCATACTTCCCAGTTTTCCCTCTTTTGTGCCCCATGCTATCCCCTGATCACGTCCTTCACCAGGTCATCAACCACCGTCCCGTCCTGGGGGTTGTGGGTACCAACTGTCCTGGGAGAAATGGACACTCTTTGTTACTGACTGCATTGACATCTCAGCATTGTCACTTCCCTGGGGGTGAGAGAGACCCAGGACCAGGGCAGGGGCAGGGAGAGGATGCCATGAGAAGAGACCCTGGAACTCTGGCATCTTGGGGCAGAGGTAGGAGACGAGAGAAGCTAGTGGCTCGTGTCTTGGGCTACTCTCCTCATAGCTGTCTTGGATGCAGCTTTTTCATTCACATTTATGTCAGCAAAGTTGGGGAAGCAAGTGGGGAGAAAGCACCTGGGAGCTAGATACCTACATGACGGATGTTTGTACGAGGGTGGAGGGGAGCCAGGGCAATTTAAATTGGGGACCATGGCGTTCTGATGAGCCACTGCACCATTACAAGTCGCTTCTCGGTGTTCATGCCTCCTTGCAAGAACAGAGACTGCTTTAGTTGATGACAGGTGCACAGTACAGAAAGGGACAGCTTTTCTCCAAGTTGGAGATGTAAACAAGCTATGGGCTTTTAAGCATGTTTTCAGGCTAAACACACTTGAATAAACTAATTCAAGCTAAGGTGTCAATCGCTGATGACAGCTTTCTAACTAATTGTCCCGGGATCTAAGGAGGTCATTCTCCAGGAGCAGACTTTCAGATTCTGGAGCAGATCCCTAGGCAGACATTTTGGATTTGGGGACCTTCTATCTCCTCCACCTTTCAGATCACAGCACACACTTGGCTCTTTGTCCTGTCTACATTGACAGCTGAAGGGGAACAGAGTCTATCACCCCAAAATATGCCACTTTAGGATACTGATTATTTTAAGCTGGTTAATTGTAAGAAACAGCAGAGTTGGGGGAAGCTCTGAAAACCACATAGAAGTTATCCTTTGTAAAGGATATTTCCATTTGTAAGGGAGATCTCTGCATGCTGTACCAGCACTGCCTTCACTGTCACGGCGAAGGCAGGGACTTAAATCTGTGTAACACTCTTACCCTTGTGTGTTGTGCCTTTCCTGGTTGCTCCTCATAACAGACTCCCCACCCCCCAACGTCTTCTTTTGTTTTTAGCTGAGGTGGTTTTCAAGGTGGTGGCTTTCGCCATTTTTGCAAATTACTCAGTGTTCCTGGGTCTCTCCCATGTATACAGGAGGTATGCATGGTATTAAGCTTTAATTTGTTTTTCTGCTAATTTGTCTCTTTTTAATTTGGTTATTAGTCCAGTCAGAAGAGTATTGGATAATTTTTGCCTCCTGGACAAGGCCCCGTGCACTTTCTCTGTTTGCCCCAAAGCCAGTAATCTCCCTAGTGGTAGCAATGCTTTAGGGACTGAGATTAGTGACCCCCTCTACCTGTGTGAATGGTCCCAGACTGGGAGGGGGCTTGAGAAGACCTGTAGAAGCCCCCATTTACATGCCCCCCCATCCTTCTCAGACCCCCATCTGCATTCAGGAACACCGCTTTCCCACTCCTCTGTTGTATTCATTTCACAGATTTGTCCAAAGCTCAATGCTGAGCCAATTAGCCCCTCCTTAAGCCCGGTGTCTCTTGGGCCCCTTCCCAAAGGGCTACTACCTTGATTAAAGCACTGTGCCTGAGGAGATACTGTCTGGACCACTTTTTACAACTGCCCAATGACAGGACAGTGGGGCCTTTCCATAGATGAAATGAGTTAAGACCAAAATAAAGCAAACGGACACAAAATGTTGAGACTCGGGAACTTTTTTCCAGAGTGAGATATTTTTCTTTTTACCAACCATCAGGAGCCCTCATTTTGGACACTCTACAAGTGTGTGCCCTCTTAAGCTCATAGGTCCAGTCCCTTCCCCCTATGCCTGAGAATGGCTCAGAAACAGGTGGCTTCTCTCTGCAAGACGCTTATTGACCCTCCTCTCTCACACATCAGTGTCTTACTCCCCTGACCACGAGGCGTGTAATCTGGACCACCCCTTCCAGACCGAGAAGGTGGGCTTTATTGCCCTCTAACATTGGAAACACTTCAGGACCTCTTTGAGATGTTCAACCCGTCTGGATTCCGTGAGCCCGGTGGTCTGTCTGTAGCGGGAAGTCACCAGTAAGATGGTTATTCTCTGGCTTCTCTTTCTAGCAAAATTAGCAGCCACAGTTTGGAGCTGTAGCCCCGTTTTTCTCTAGTGCCTGGATCCGTGGATACTTCCACCCTGAGGCTGTCGAAGAGACAGCTCCGAGGTGCTGCACCTAAGCACTGGAAGAATGAGCTGATGGCACAAAAAGGTGGAGGAGAGCACTATCCCTCTTCTTCCCTCTTTTCCTTTGTTTTTCTCTCTCTACCTTTAAATACTGAAATGGCCATAGTCCTCAATTTTAATCGGTTTCTTGATTTTTAAGTATAATGAATTTATTCAGTGACATTTACTAAGCACCCACAAGATATTATTAAGCAAAATGTAATGTTTCTGTACTTTTTTGTGTTTGCCTCCTGCTTTGCTGCTTTCTGGAAGGGGTCAGTATATATCTTCCCATCATTTTCTTGAGTAGCCAAAGACCAGGCAAGTCAACAAAGGCTGACCAAGCTTTTTCTATTTGTGCATCACCAGGGTGGCACCTGTGGAAGGATGCAATAGCATCCCTGCTCTTGAGACACTTAGTCTTTTTGGTGAGATAAAACATACACTTACGTAGTACCTACCTATTGAGTGCCAGGCACAGAATTCTAAGCACTTTCTATGAGCACTCGTTTAATGTTCCTGTGAGATAGGCATTAGTAGTCCTACTTTATATGCAGATGAGGAAACCAAGGCTCAGACAGGCTTAGTAACTTTCCCAAGGTGACACAGCTAGAGAGGACAGAGCTGGATTCAAACCTCTGAGCAGGTGAGCCCGAGAATCTACACTTAACCCCTGTGCTAGGCAGTCTTTCAGATGTGTTTCCACAACAATAAAAAAGCCATGCACAGCAGCATATAGGCAAACATTTATTTTGTTATGGTGTAGACTGAGGTTACAGGTTTAAAGAGTAAGAAAGAAATGGTTCTTGGGGAGAAAAGTCCACAGAAAGAGCTGGGTTGGACTGTTTCAAGGCTAATAGAAAACATCGTTCACGTGCAGAATGATGGGGCGGGGGGCGGGGGGGGGGTAACCTGGACATCCAAAGAGAAGCTAAGGGATAAGCTAGGAACCTTGCCTGACTTAAGAATAAGGAAAATAGGAAAGTTCCTCTCTGCAAAACGATGATGTTAATAGTACCTCCCTCCTGGTTTCGTGAGGATTCGAACAATGCTTTGCACGTAAGCTCAGTGTAAGTGTTGGCTATGCTGTTCCTATTATTGTTCTTGGATGAAATTTTACTTCGAGACTGGCTAGAGTTGGGGAGTGGGGAGTCTGATTTATATTATGGTGTCTTAGGTTAGTGACTGAAACACACTGAAAACCTTTGTTCCTGGCAAAGCAACACTATGCTCTCATTTCAAACGCACTTATAAATTCTGCAATGGAAAGAACGGGGCTGGCCCTTAGGGAACTCACTGTAAGGTCCTGAGACTTGGGCCACACGCTTACTGAATCTGCTGGCAGAAGATTGTCAGGCCACCCCACCCCACCTGGAGGTGGAAGGTACGTAAATGGGTGATCTCACCGGGTCCCTTTTGGCCCAGGAGAGGCCTTGAGTCTGTGATCCTGTAAACAGACTCCTATGCACTGCAAACCATGGGCGTTTTTGTGGATTGTTCTTTGTTCAGAAAAAGCCAGAGCCGTTTTGAGAAGTCTGCAGAATGTTAGAGCTGTCACTTCTAAAGTAATGTAACTCTGTCTGTTCCCCAGCAGATCAGCAAGGCAAAGCAAGGTATACGTCTCCATGAGTCAGGGTTTATTTAATATTCACAACCCTGGCAGTTTTTTGACTGATGAAAATGTTTTGCAAACAGAACCTGGTCCTGTTTTTCTCCATGCTTTTCCCCCTGCCAAGTGTGGAGTGAGAGGTTGGCAGAGACAGCGCTCAACTAGTAGGGCTGATGAGATACTATCTCCGTCTCCTTGTAACACAAAACATTTATTTTGCAGCGAGTGAACACAAAATTGAAAGGGGTCCAAGATTTCTGGGAGCAAGAGGCTTGATCTTTCCCTCGCTGGACTGCCTGATGTGTTGACTTTCTGCTTTTTGTCTCCCCCACAGCAGTGCACGCGTTCCACCTGAGACATATGCCATTACAAAGGCAGTTCTAGAAGCAGCAAACCACCCCCACCTTGGCCCCAGAAGTTAGGAAAACTGCCGAGGCAGCGAGAGGATGAGCCAGCCTTCCGCAAATCAGACAGACTCTGATGGGTAAAACCAGGTGTGGTGACTCCATCCCCGTCCTTGCATTTACAGGGGACCCAAAGCCCTAAGTGCAGCTTGCGGCCCGCACAGCAGCCTTGGTGGATACATGGGGCACTTTGCTGAAGGCCTGATTCTCATGCAGCAAGATGATGACATCTCAAGATCTGTCACCACTGAGGATGTCTCGGGGCAGACTTTGTTCCTGGCTGCACTAGCCTCAGACATCACCTCGGTGAAATCCTGGCTCTTTCCACGACACGGGCCCTGGGCAAGGTATTTCATTTCCATATCTGCAAAATGGGGATAATAATAGTAACTACCCCCTAGACTGCTGTGAGAATTAGAACAGTAAGCTCAATACAAGGTATGAGTCTTGTTCCTTCTGCACAACCCAAGAGTCACTGACACCTGCTCCCAGTGGCTCACTCTGCCCAAGGCTGGGCCAGGGCGCCTCTTCAAGGCTCTTTTTTCATGAAGACTCACCTTCCTCTCACATCAGAGCTGACTGTTTCTAAAGCTCCTTGGATTTATCAGCAATTTCTCTGGTCCTGTTTCTTGCATGGGGCTCCCAGCACCAGCCTGTCCTACTCAGCCTGTCTCTTCAGTCATCTAAAACACAATTATTGTCCCAACTCTTCCTTTTGAGAAAAGAGAAATGCAGATAAAAACCCTTATCCATGGTTTCAGTTACCCATGGTCGTCCACGTAACGAAAACATTAAATGGAAAAACTCCAGAAATAAACACTTCGTAAGTTTTAAATTGCGAGGTGTTCCGAGTATCGTGATGAAATCTTGCACCATCCCGCTCCATCCTGCCCAGGACATAAATCATCCCCTTGTTCAGGGTACCTGGATGGCTATAGATGCTTCCCGCCAGTGAGTCACTCAGGAGCCATCTCAGTTATCTTATCATATCGACTGTCGCAGTGGTGTGGCAGTGCCTGTGTTCAATTAACACAGTTGCCTAACGCTACCTCACAAGGCCTGTGCCACTCACTTGCTTCATCTCGTCCCGTAGGCTTTAAACCATCTCATATCACCACAAGAAGGGTGAGTCTGGTACAATAAGATATTTGGAGAGAGAGACCACAGTCACATAATTTTTATTACAGTATATTGTTATAAATGTTCTATTTTATTGTTGTCGTTGTTCATCTCTTCCTGTGCCCATTTTATGAATTAAACTTTATCATAGGTATGTATGTATAGGAAAAAACATAGTGTATATAGGGTTCGGTACTATTACCGATTTCACGCATCCCCTGGGGGTCTTGGGGTTAAGGGGGGACTACTGTACCTTAAAGAGTTGGTCCCAGAGGTGATTTACAACCATATTACTGTGGTCCTGCTCCTGAAAACGTGCCTTCTTCTCACTTGTTTTTCATCTAATTCCACTTATCTGAGAGCTGTTTATGTCCGAGTTTCTCAGCCTGAGCACAATTGATATTTCGAACCCGATGATTCTTTGCTGTGAAGGCTGTGCCGTGCAGGGTGGGACATTTAGCGGCATCTCTAGCCTCTCCCCACCAGATGCCAGGAGCACCTACTCCTCCGGTTGTGATCATCTAAAATATTGCCAGTGTCCCAGGGGTAAGGTTATCAAATTTAGCAAATACAACATAAAGATATATTTGATCTGGCAGCCTTACTCTGGGTGCACATCACCCCAGGTCAAGAACCACTGGGTTAGTTGCCAGACGCTGTGCCTGGTGTGTCCACATCCACTTACCCATGCGATAACTGCGTAAGGCTGTTACTAGCAACCCATTCTAAAGATGAGGAAACGGAGTCTTGGAGAGGGAAAGAGGTTCAGCCATAGTCACCCAGGTGGATGACTAACCTCGGTGCTTTTTCTGTTATATCACAGCAGCTGATTAATGAAGCTCATCCTCTTGTAGAATCTTCTATGTTTATGAATGTTCAGAAGCCCCCATTCCCACCCCTTTGCAAGTCTTCTGAGCCAATGCTCTGATAATTGGAACATGGATTGTTCCAAGGGCCAAAGTAGACATTGTCCCACAAACCTCTCCACCCTTCACAGCTCTGAAAGCGTCCCTTGGAGAGAAGGCGCAGGGAGAAGAGGGGACAGAAGCAGCAGAGTGTACAGGGTCCCTGCCTCCCACAGATCCGCAGCCAAAGCCTGGAAAGACAAAAGGCAGTGCGGGCCACTGGATTATTTCCCCACCCTATCACCCAGCTCAATGGGGCATTCTGGATCCCTGCCCTCCAATGCTAAAGGCCTTCTAAACAGACCTCAGCTGTTGCCCAAAGCCCTTACCTCACCCAAGAGGCCTCTATTTGCATGAGAATGACCTCTTTGGGCGAATTATTGCTTAATTAAAGAACAGCAATCACTTTAATTAGCATGTCTCCTTGCTCCCTGGTACTTTCATGGATTCAAATGAGCTCCTCATTAGGTGCTGGCACTTGGACAAATCTGGGGCCGCTCACTGCAAAGGGAGGCTCCGAGGCCAGGTGGCCCCAGCCAGGACCTCAGTGACAGGGAGGCCCAGCCCTGCCAAGAGCACAACCCAAGCTTTGTGAGGAGAACAGCAGACAGGGCCAGGCCTGGGCCATGGCCTTTGCAGGCTTCTCTTTGCTAAGTGTCCTGCTGGTACACTTCTCTTTATAGCTCTTTTGCTCTTAGCGTTTAGCTGCCTTACACCCCTATCCTCCTCCTCCCAAATAGGTTTTCACATTCTTCCTATCACCCCAACCCACCTACCTCTCCCCCTCTCTCTCCCCCACTCCTTCTCTCGTTCACACACTCACACCTGAGTCTGTTTTCATCTCACTGCACCTCAGATTCGGCACCCCCGGTTTTAGAGCGCAATTTTCTTTTTAAACTGGTGGTGTAGGGGGAGAGCACATAAAACAAAACCAAAACAAAGCACAAAGAACACTTGCCCTGATCCAGAGGTGGTCTCTTTCTCTTTCTTTAGCTTTTCTTCCTGGAGATCTAAAAAGCTATCCAGGGCCCCTGAGTAGGATTTCTAGAAATACGAGTCAATGTGGATTCTTCTGCCACAGCTCAGCCTTCCCTAATTATTCATAAAATATAAGTTATTTTGTAGGCTGCCGGACAATCACCTACATACAAGTGAAGTCAGCCTCACTATACTTTGATATTTTTCTTGAACTTTTCCAGAAAATCTTTTCTAGAATCAAGACAATAGCTACCCCACCAGAAAAAAAAAAGTCTCTCTTTTGCCCAGATGTCAGTGTACCTAAAATCAACTGGCCTTCATCCACCTTCCTACATCACACATGTGGACGAAAAAGGGGCCACATACTAAACCTGACAAGCTCAGGGGAGGCCCGCATGTCAGGCCTTACAAACTCAGAGACCTGAATTAACCACATAGGATGGTCTGAACATAAAAAGTCCTAACTAAAATTGGGTCACGGCGGGTAGCAACATCCTCCTTGACAGATGTCAATCTTTAAGTGAACCTGTCTATTGTCTTTTTGCATCTAAGTAATAATCCCTTCCCCCTCCCACCCCCCCGCAAGGCACGAGCCCTGCACCAGACCTCGAGACTACAGAACCTCTCATTGTTAGCTTGTTACCCAAATACCATCTCTATGTGCTATAAAATGTTAATTATTAACTATCCTGGACCCACCAATGTAAAAGAAATATGTGACTCCCCATTTTACTTTTTATCCAATCCCAGAGATTTCCCTGCTTTGCTTTCTCCACCCCCTTAATCTACCACCAATGTATTTCATGTAACCCTCCTTACATCTCCTTCTTTGATTCTAATGTATAAAATAAGCTGCAAAACTGCCATTCTCCAGAGCATTTTCTTTATCTGTTGAGATTTTGCTTCCCAGCAATTGACGTCAGTTTTGTTCAAATAAACTCATTAAAGTTCTCTACCAGTTTGGACGTTTCTTATGTCACACACTCACCTACACACACACACACTTTCTACCCCGAAGGCCTGTATCTATAATAATCCGTCTATTGCGAATAAAGGCAAAAGTACGCATGTAAAAAGTGGTAAGGTAGAAACAACCCTAGATTTGCCCTGAAGATATCTGGCATGAGTGTATGTTTAGCATCCAGGCCAGAAACGTCCCTTTCACCCATTTTCTGGGACTCTCGAAGAGAATGAGAATAGCTCCAGGGCTACAGCCCAGGAGAGGCCAAACTCCCATCAACTCAGGACTCTGCCACCACGGCCTGGCCAGTGCACACCCAGCTTTTTGGTCTCCATCTCCCTGGCCTTTGTGCCCCCCAGAGTGAGCAGGCATGGGAACCCCTCCACCTTCATACTCCCCATCCTTGCCTGTGTGGCAGGAGAATTCAGGCGGAGGAGGAGGTAGCTGGGAGCTATTTGGGGGAATGGGGCAAGAAAGAGATGGGGGAGGGGAGGAAGCGCAAGGTGGTTGTGCCTGAGGAAAAAGGGACTCACTCCCCTTGGCATCATCCTGTGGAGAGAGTAACAACAAATCAGAGGTAAATCCACTTCCTGGCAGGAAGCTGAGCCTGAAACCAGATGAAGCCACAGTGGTTCAAAGGGAGAGTGACACCCAAACAAGAGAGCAGCTCTTAATCCCCCATAGAAAGCCAAGAATGGAGAGCTAAGGCCCAGGAGGGAGACCGCGGGCTTTGTTTAACCAGGATTGAAAACACAGCCCTATTGAGAGGCTGGGACTGAGACACAGATCCTGAGGGGCAGTTGCCAAGTTGAAGGCAGCCCAAAGCTGCCAGTTTTCATCTCTTTAGTTCTGAGCTTGGCAGTAATGAGGCGAAGGGCCAGGACTTTTAACTGGCTAGGTCGAAAAGGTTTCCTTATTAGACAAACAGTGGGAGGGGATGTGGATGCATCTGAGTCTTAGCTTGGAACTGGGAACTTCAGAAAACTGAGCCAGAGGCCTGCCTCCTTCCACACCCAGCCCCTAGCGCTGGGCCCCTTCACCTCTGTCCCATTCCCACTCCTGCCATCTTACCACTTAAAGGGGAACTTGAAGTGTCAAGTGGGCCAAAAGAGAACCCAGACAGATGTGAAGTGGCCAACAGGTGGATGGGGGAGGGGCCTGCCCTCAGGCCACTTCTTGACCTGTAGGCCGGCCCTGGGATAAGGTAAACTTGGGGAGGCCAGCTCAGGTAGTGGGTAGACAGGCCTGCAGGAGGGAATGGTCTCTCTCTCCTGTGTGGCGGCAGAATAGCTTGGCTTGGTGTGCAGCAGCTGTGGCCTAGCCGTGGCCTGGGGGACTGAGGCCTCACACCCCACTGGGTGTTCTCTAACGCTGTTTGTCAACCTGTGCTCTGTGGAGACTGAAGACTTGGAGGTGGTGCCCAAGGGCCAATGGGCGATGGGGAAGGGATGGCCCACGCTGAGTGAGAGGGTCCCCCGTCCTCTCACCCACACAGCTCAACCAGAGCAGCTTCTTTTTTATGTACTTGATATATCTTCCCTGTAAGATTTCAGTTGAAGAAACAATCACAGAGCCTAGAAAGGGTGAAAAGCCCTGACCGGAGGGATAAGATGCTCTGTAAGGGACAGTCATACATCTCTGTTTTCACAACAATCTCTGCATAACTGGTATCCAAACATAATTCGTTAAACGCATGCTGATTAAACACCTTCTTTACTGATGCTGTGGGGGTGGTGTGAGGCTACCTGGGATGTGCCACCCTGGCACGAAGATTATTTCCAGCCAAAAGCAATTAAAGCCCAACAAACTCAGCTGGAGTTACCTCCCCCTTCCTGCCTAAAGAGGTTCAGACAGAAAAACCTGCTTCAGGAAGGGAACCTTAGCATAGTCACCTTCGCCCCAAGAATTAAGTGTGGCTGACTAGGAGGGCGCCAGCGAAAATCTGTTTTGTTTTGTGTCCCATTGTTTCTGGATGACCTGCTAGAATGTGTTTCCCTAATATTTGCTCCTCCTCCTACCTGTGAATTGCCCACTTCCCTCTCCTTAATCCAAAGTAGCATTCTGTCTCCCTGTTTTTGGAATGTTCATGCTTACTTGAATTCCCCATGCGCATGTATTAAAATTTGATTTTCTCCTCTTAATCTGCTGTATGCCATTTGAATTATTTGGCCAGAAGAACTAAAGGGGGAAGGGGGAAGTTTCCCCAACCCCGACAATATGCCCACTAGTTCCACAGAAGGTTTGAGGCAGCTTGCAAAGAGATGTGTGTAATAAAATGGAAGTAAATATAAATGGGAATAAATTACCAGAGAAAACATACATGAAATGAAATCAAGACTAGGAAATAGAAGCATATATGTGCAAGTGATAAAGTTCTGTATATATTCTACATAATAAAAATTTTGTAAACAAGATTATTCCTCCCCTCCAACAGCTGTTATTGGACTCCAAATTGGCTTCTGAGCTTCCTCTGTGTGTGGGGGGGAGAGAGAGAGAGAATCTAATTCGCTTTACCAGAATAAAGGAAATACACCAGCTTCTCAGGCTAAGAAAAAAAATTTCCAGCTTAAAATTTTAGAAGAAATTTGCCAATTGACAGTCTTTAGCTGGCTTCTTAGGTAACATACTCCTATGGCTGACTGTGGGGGTAGTCAACAAAAACTAAAGGCATTAACATTAAAATGCAACTTGGGTAAAAACAGGTTAATGAGAATACAAAATAAAACAGACCCCCACCCCCACCCCCAAGTGGCCTTGTGTTGCTTTCGTTTGTTTCAAGGATAACCCATCTGTCTTAGCGTGGCTTCCCCCAGAAAGACTTTAAGGAAAGGATTTATCCGTAAGTCGTTTGCTTGGGATGTGATCCCAGTAAACGCTGGTGGGGGGCGGGCAAGTGAAACAGGGAAGGAAAAGAAGCCCCCAACAGGTGTGTTGTCAAGCTCGTTACAGCTAAGGGAAAGGAGAGCTTACCCCATCGGGAATTCTGGGAGTAGGCATTGATGTAGCAACTCCCATCAGTCACTGACTGAGGGCTGCCTGGGGGGCATTCAGTGCCCACCATGTATATGGGCACAGCAGGCCCAGAGCAGAGACAGCCGTGGCCTGGGCCTGTGGGCCAGAATGCCCTGATGTGGTCACGGAGGTGTGGGCAGGGTGCCGATAGCATCTGCTGCACCACCCTGCTCTGGTCATATCGGCCCAGGGACACATGATAGCAGCCTCACCGTATCAGTCCACATTCTCCGTGCTCTGGCTCAGACCTGCTAATGCACGGCTTCTAGTTCCCTACAAAGTCTTCCCGTAGTTATTCCTAGGAGAACCCAGGGGAGGTCTTACATGTACCCACAAACCAGTCCAGTCAGCTGGCATCCACTGGACATGGCCACCTCTTCTGGGCACAGCTTGTCCTAAGTCCCAGGTCAGCTGCCTTTTCTGCTGGGCCCCAAAAACACTCAGGTAGCATCATAGCCTGTGCTGGATCCTGACACCCTTTCCTTAGTGTTCAGAGTGAGAAGGCGCTCTCAGAAGCCCTCAGAATACCACACTGTATTTTCAACTGAAAAAGAGAAAACGCCTTTCTCTCCACTTACATTATTTTCTGTTAGAGGTCCACGAAAGCAAGACAGCCGTGTGTCCGGACACGCACCAAGATTTTAATGAAAACACCCCTTTTGATTTTTATATGAAACCACACCCTTTTCCTTCTTTGGGCCCAGACAAAGCAAGAGACAAACCCCCAAAATAGTATATATAAAATTATTCCTCCCCTCCAACAAGCTATTCAGAATTATGCTCTGGTCCTCTTCAACACCAAGCTTTGTTACTGGGTCACACCTGCCTCCCTCTCTTTTACCTTGGGATTACTTCCTAGGAAGCCCCTTGGTCCTTCCCACAAATAGACTTCTCAAGGGCTTGCCTCACAAGTTTGCTGAATTTGCTTAGATATGACTCAAATTACAATGGTAGATACAGTTAACACCAGAACCGGGACCCCTGTTTCAAGAAGATAAAAATTCAAAAATTCGAAAAAATGGATAAATTCTGTATTCTTCAGATAATCTTTCATAAATGTCACTTTTGATAGGTGCTAGATGAAAGATAATTCAGTATATATTCCATAAAGAGACACTAAAAGGCTGATATTCTTTGCTGACAAATGAGAATAGATCCATATATGTGGAAACCAGTTGAACAGGTAATAACTTTGATATTGTTTTTAAGGTGTCTAGCGAGGACTCTCACCTGAGTAGAGGGTCATTTCAACCCAGCACAGAGGAAGGCTGTAGGTTACCCACAAGCCAAGACAGAATTTTTCCTAAGAAACTGATCTCATTTTCTTATAGTCCAGGAACAAGTGGTCAATTAATTCTGAAGTTCTACACTATACGTAGAATGCTTTCTTACCTTTTCTGCCAAAGCATCCTTCATGGCAAAACCATGCGTAATGGGGTCTTCATTATTTAAGTTTTTCTGTATGAGTCCCTGCAGTTTCTGAGGACATGTAGGGAAGCAAAATGTCATCCTAACATGAAAATATTCTCTAGTGAATGGACCACTTATAAAACCATCCTCTGTCTTAACCCTAGCATTTATCTCTACATTCCCCCATCTGTATCAGCATCATTGCCTGTCAGTCTCTACCTGGTGTTCTGAGTAGTAGATGCGGTGAATAGCTGACATATAATGCAAAGACGATGGCAAATCTTGCACAAAATGCAGGATTTCATGAAGCCAATGAAAGTGGTGTTAGATAACTACTGAAACGTGTGCAAACCCGTACGGAAATGACAGATCACTAACAATTGCAGAGAAAGTTGACACAATTGTTGACTGGATAGGTACCCTGAAAGAGACTTTTTGACTAATAAAAGATTTAACTCCGCTGAGAACATTGATGGACCTTTGGAACATTTTTGCAAGCATAACCTTCTTTATGATCGTGCTGTGAAACTCAAAAGGGGAAGGAAGATGCTGTATCGTACCACAGGTTTGGCATACTGCACCATGCCAAAAACCTTCTCCAAACTTATGTCATCATTTGTTCTTTAAAGAAATACTGTACGGTTGCCATTATGACCTAAAATGAACTTTTTTCATATCTAAAATTTTCAATATAAAATTCTGATTTACACCTTTTCTCCCTAATTTTTACTATGAAATAGTTGGTCCCCGATTAAATAGATTCTCCTGAAGTGACCATTTTCCAGGGTCAATGCCCTCTAATAATGAGAGACTTTTGTGTAGACTGAGGAGTCTGAGACAGGTCCCTAACGTAGCTTACCATTAGCATGAAATCCCCTTAAGTTTTCACATCTTATCTTAAAATTCCATTGGAGCGTTTTTTGTACTCTATGATAGTCTCTAAAATATAAAATGTAAGCATCAGCTGTTAAATTACTTACACTTTGCAGTAAAAGTTTTTAATAAAAAGGATATTCCGAGAAAATGGGCCATATTTATCCTGAGGCTTTATGTACCCCTGTGGCCTGTTGTGTATGTCCCTCAGGGTATTTGAACTCCATTTGAAAAGCCCAGGCAAAACAAAGGATCAAAATTATTTGGGCTTTCACAATGTCCAGAGAGGAATGCTGCCAGCCAACCACTATACCCAGCTATAGAAAAATCTCATGAATTCTCCCTTAGACTATCTATTATAGCTTGGAGCAATGCTCTAAAAATCAATTGTAAATGTACTTATAAATTGCTAGATTGATGAACCTGATCCATGGGATGACCCTGTTATCAAAATTGAATCAATTCAATTTTGGAGAATAATACTTGTCACAGATAATTCTGGTTTAGGACAATATTAAGCCACTCTCTCTCAGCATGGCTAGGTACCAGGACCCTGGGTCCCATCAGCATACTCCTGGATCATGTCAGACAGAAGACATATCACACCTCCATTTAGAGAACTTTCTCTTTCTATTTCTTAAGTAAGAATATCCATGTATAGATAATCCTAGAGCAGGTGACTAGGGTGTACATTTTTAAATTTAGTATTGCAAAGGTGGGGAAGGACAAAAGGGAAAAGAAAAAGGAATCAGAACGGGGTTCTGGTTTAGAATGTTCTTACTTGTTCTTTGCTCTGATTCCCATGGCCTTTGATTCTCATGGTGGTACCAAAACGCAGGTTTTATGTAAACATCAGCAACTAGGGCTCTATCTTGTTCTTATGTGGTCTATTTCCAGTCCACGGAGTCAAGGCCAATGAAAGCTAGTGAAAACTTCAAGAGATTTGATATTGGCTTTGACAGATTCCTTTACAACCAGAGAGAGAGAATAAGTGATCAATATGGAATGCCTGTGCTTGAAAATCACCCCAGTTGCTCGCCATGTAAAATATTGGCCTAGGAAACACAAAACTACAATTTGCTAAGAAGAAAGTGTGTACAATTTTATTAAATACAATTTATGTTATTTTATTTCTATAACAGATCATAAAATGCTACCAAAAATATACAGTAAGATGAAAGCTGAAACAAGAAAAACCCTGTAAGGTCTCCCTTCAGTTAGAGCCCTGGTCACTCACGTGGGAGCTGAACATTGAACTGCCATCCAATTCCTCTCCAAAGACACACACACATACACACACACACACACACACACGCAATATCATTAAAATTCCATTCTTGTTATCATCTTCAATTTACCAGTGAGGAGACAGACTGTCAAGAAATGACTTGCCAATAGTGAAGTAGAGACGTGAAGCCAGGCTTTCTGTCTTTAAACCCTGGGTTACTCTTGCTACAGCATCACTAACCTTTCCTGGAAGTGGACAAGGTATGAATAGGTGCTGTGCACAGCTCCAGGGAGTGTTTCCTCTGCTCTTTCTGGTCTCTTACACTGTCCAGATGTGATGACTGATGTGCATAACGATGGTTGTTATTTGTGTCCCCAGGAACATGCCGCTGTTTGGGTAATTGAGAACATTCTGCCTGTTATGATGGGGACGATACCATGTGAAGCATTTAGCACAGAGAATGCATCAAGTAAACTCTCTATACATGAGTGTAGTCACTGGGCAATACGTCGGACGTTTTCCTGAAGTCATATTTTGCCTAGTTCCAAACGAATTTGAGGTTTAACTTAGTTACTTCATTCACACTCTCAACAATTTAATGAGGCAGGTGATTATCTGTATTATGCAAAAGGAAAAATTAGGGTTAATCCTTTGGTGGATCAGTTTGTGGTTCCAATAACTATAGTGACTATATGTCAGAGACAAAAAGAACACTTTGAGTTAAGTACTATTATCCCAATTTTTGGAGAAGAAAATCAGATCAATGTAATAATTTACATAATTTGCCCTAAAACAGCAGAGCCCAGTCTTTCCTGAAGTATTCTGAGCTCTGCCTCTTCTTTTCCTGCCCCATCCCCCGTCCTTTATCATGTTTTTTCAAATCAAAATTTTCTTGCACATAGTTTAAAGATACCGAGAGTTCTGCAAAGCTAGATAAGAAATCTCAGAGTAACCTCTTCAACTCTTTGTAACTAATTCATTACTTTGATAAATAGCAAGCTTTTATTACTACTTCTAAATTTTCCATGCTAGGCGTTTCTTAAATTTCCTTAATTTAGACATTGTTTTATTCTCCATCATGGAAGAGGAGAATAAAACACGCACACACACACACACACACACACACACACACACACACACGTCTTTTGCCAAATCTCCCTGAACACACATGCATTTCCTGCCCCACTCAACCTGCCATTCCCCCAGTATAATTAAATCATGATTTTGGTTAGATCAACATTCAATATTTATCTTATCACGCAGTGTTCACAGCCAAGTCATAACGCATATAATGATTACTTCCCTTTTTCTGCTAAATTTTCTTCCTGGAGTTAAAATCATTTTGGTTTTATTTACTTGTTTATTTTTCTGCATATTTGTTACTAATTTAGTCCCTAACTCTCCCCACTCACCTCACAATCATCTCAAATGCTGCAACTCCATCTCATTTTCTAGAACAGATCTTTCCTGAAGCTTCTGGCCTTGCCAGCGTAGCCTGGGTGCTTCCTATACCTGCTGCAAAGCTATTGACTTGGGACCTATTGTCTCACTGGGCCTTCCTTTCTCTCTTGTACAGGGTCCTCTTTCTCCATGTCCTCTTTCCTGGTTTACTCCTCTATTTTTGGTGGAGCATATCCTTCACAGTAGTTTCAGAGCGCGTGGAAGATAACATTTGGAGACATGTTCGAAAATGTCTTCACTCTACCCTCCCACTTGATTGAGAGTTTAGGTGAATAGAAAATTCTAGGTTGGAAGTAGTTGCCTTTCTCAACTGTTTTCTAGCTCCCAGTGTTGGGAAGTCTACTGCTATTCTGATTTCTCTGTATGAAATCTGTTTATTCTCTCTGGAACCGTGTGAGATCCTCTCTGTGTCCCTAATATGCTAAAGTTTCATGATGATGTACCTACGTGTCTTTGGGTTTTTTCCTTCTTTGGTTGTTCTGGGCTCTCAGTGGGCTCTTTCAACCTGGAAACTCATATCTTTAAGACTAGGGAAATTCTCTGGAATTCTGCTTTTGATTGTTTTTAACCTCTGTTTTCTCTATAATATTTGTGGAATTCCTATGATTTGGATGTTAACCCTTTTGAATGCATCTTCTAATATTCTTTTTTCCTTTTCTCTTAATTTTTTCCTCTACTTTCTGAGTAATTTCTTCAATTGTTTTTCAATCATCTGTTGATTTTTTAAAATTTTTTCTCCTATCATATTTAATTTTCAAGAGCTCTTTTTTGTTCTTTGAGAATCCTTTTTTCTTACAGCAGCCCATTCTTGTCTTTTAAATGTAATATCACATCTTTCTAAGTATATGAGTTTTATTCTCCCCACGTATTCTGTTTTCTCCAAAAGTTTTGGTCTTTTGTTTGTTTGTGTCTTTGCTTTTCATATTAGAAGCTTTCTTCAAAAACCAAGTGTTTCTTGGCCGACTGCTTATGACAGAGCACTAAAAAGCTGTTAATTGTGCTTATTAGCGCATGACTAGGGCTTGTTAATTGTAGATTTCCCTTGTAGGGTGATCTGACTAAGCTAGTCCCTTGGGAAACTTGATGTCATTTTATAACATTTCCCAGAGAAATTTTATCTGGTCTCCTACTGGAGAGTAAAAGGCTTGTTTTCACTATTCAAGGGAAGAAGGCTGATGGTCTTAACATTCAATGTGTAAACTTGCACTTAATTCCTATATTTTCTGTGCATAATGTCCCCCAATCTAGAAACTGTTTTATCTCCTCTAGAGAAGATCTCCCCTCTAGAGTGATCTAGTCTTTGTTAGGAATGGAAGCGTGGAGTAGGGGGAGGAACTGGGGTCTACCCACTTTTTGAACAAACTTTAAACCAATCTGCTTGTTTTCATTGCTGACTTTGTCCCTTCCCTTCCTGGACGTATCTTATGTCACTAATTCCTGAGTCTTTGGGAGTTCTTATATGTAATTTGGGATATTCATGTCTGAGTTAGAGCTTAATTTTCTCAGGCCTGCTCACATGGTTTTCACTTATTAACATGGTATTTATTAAATGTGTTCTCCAGCCTCCCAAATTTTGTTGCTGTTGTCTCCTTTTCTATGTCTTTGTGGGTTTATACCCTTGTTTTGTTCGTTTGTTTCTTTTAGTTTATTATTTTTTTAATTTTATTGGGGAATATTGGGGAACAGTGTTCCTCCAGGGCTCATCAGCTCCAAGTCATTGTCCTTCAATCTAGTTGTGGACGGTGCAGCTCAGCTCCAAGTCCAGTCGCCTGTTTTCAATCTAGTTGCAGGGGGCGCAGCCCACCATCCCATGCGGGAATTGAACCGGCAACCCTGTTGTTCAGAGCTCGCGCTCTAACCAACTGAAGCATCCAACTACCCCTAGTTTTTGTTTTAATGGAGTGGTTTCAGGAGGAATGAAGTTAAAGAGTGTGTTTAATCTGCCATTTTTAACTGGAAGTTCAAGCCTGTGCTTGAATTTAAATGCCACTGTTTTATACTGCCTACCAAAAAATAGCCAGTACAGTGTCTAGTGAAGAGTGAGCATTCAGAAAACCAAAGAGCACACTAGGATAGAGAGATGAGAAGGACCCTCCCCACAAGAAGTCAGTTGTGTGTGTATGTGTGTTCAGGGGTGAGTGTGACATTGGCAACACAGTCCTGGAGACAGACCTGGGCAGGGGGAGGAAACTCACGCTCAAAGCCCTGGGGACTACCCTGAGATGCCCAAGTCTGCACGTATGTTCCCCTGTCCCTATGATGTGACATTTCTCTGGGTCTTTCTCTGGATCTGCCTTTCTTCTTCACTAGACTTCTCTCCAATTTTCCAGCACATTTGTTAACATCTTACTGTATCTCTGTGTATTTGCTAATTTAACCCACATGGAAGCCCTAGTAGGAAGCATTTTCATCTCCCTTTGCAAATAGGGAAACTGAGGTACAGGGAGGTGCCATGCCCAAAGTCAACGAATGGCAACCAGGACTCTGCACAATAGATCTGACCCAGGGCCTGTGCTCCCCACCCAGCCTGGCCTCGTCCCCCAGTGTCTCACTTTTTGTCTTTCAGATTATCCTCTCTCCCACCACCAAGCCCTTCTCACGCACAAACCTCTTGTCTCATCACTTTGCCTTGCTCCTTGCTCTCAGTGGGGTTTTCAAACACATTGGGCTTACAAGTCTCATCTGTAGAAGTGGAAGTTTGGAGCATGCTTCAAAACACGCTGCCCTGGAGCACCGCCTCCCTCACACTCCAGAGGGACGTTCACAAAGTCCCCTGCTCCAGGTCACACAGTGGGTACGTGGCAGAGCCCTGGTCTCCTACTTGCCCCATCCCCCGAGCCAAGGTGTCTCGAACCTTCCCCTCACGTTTGGCCTCTGATGGCCTAACTGCAGAGCTCATGACTCTGCCCTTTCAGCTAGAATCCGGTTTTGTGTACGCTTGTCTTGCTCTTGTCTTAGGTAAATTGCACATGCTTTAGACCAGTGCATATTCTCCACGTGATCTTCTATCCCACTGCCTAGCAACTGAGAAAATTGATCACATCTGTGGGGAGAGCTCCTGCACAGACCATGCATCCCCCTCCTCTTTGGGGATAACTGGCTTACGGTTGTGAGCCAGAATTTCTGCCTTTTCTCTTAGTAGTAAAGGCCTTCTCCCCATGGTCTCCTCTCCCCAGCTACTCCCCTGTCCTTTGGCAGGTTCCATGATTTCCCCTCATTGACTATTAGGCACAGAGGGGCAGGGGAAAGGGACCTGACACTTAGCTGTACCATGGCCTGAGCTCTACATATATCACTTCATTTATTCCTCACTCTGACCCCCATTTTATATCACAAGAAACCCAAACCCAGAAAGGTTTATTACAGAACTTGTCAGAAGTGCTATAAGGTCCTACAGCCGAAAAATGCTGGCACTGGAATTACCCTCATGTCTGATTTCAGAGCTAGTGAGACTGGATAAAGGGATAGGATTAGGTCGGAAGTTCATGATGAGGAGACTCAGAGGGCACCCTGAAAAAGTGGAATGGTGGAGAAAATAATGGAATCAAACCATATTAGGCAGGATGGACACTAAATCTGAGTGCTGTGAATTGTGGAAACATGGCGGTGGGAAGGGGAGAATCTCAGCCATTTGGGATTGGTCCAGGGGGCTTCTACTACCATAATTACCCAAGCCTCTGATGCCTATCAGAGCCCCCAGATCTCTTTACCCATCGCTAGAGAGCTAGAAGGAGTTAGCATGGGCAATCATGGCTACTGAGGGGTTAGTGTCAGCAGAACCCAGGGACAATAAAAGGACTGGCTGAGCTGCCAGCACTCCCCACATGGGGCAGGGCGCACACAGAGCAAGCAGCTGTGGCCTCCATAAGGCAGAGCTCCAAAGGCTGAATTGTTCTCTTTTTCCTCCTCTGGGACTCCAGGACCAGGATGAGGGAAAGAGGGCATTTGGTCAAGAACCTGGTTTACATTTCAGATAGAGACTCTAATTGATTCGGACCTGAGCCTCTTCACTTCTCATTACCACCAGGAGCCACTGAGTTCCTTTCATGTTCCAGGAGACACAGGCCTCTCCTTCCCCAGCAAAGGCTCTGGCTTAACCCATTCCTGGCCCTCCGATGTATGTGTCACAGGGCCAGTGTACGGTTACAGAGCAGGGAGCAGTGGGGAGGTCTCCATGGCTTCAGCAAACACAGAAAGAATTAGTACCCACTCCATGCCTCAGCTTCAGGCATTTGCTCCTTTCTCTCTGTCACCTGCGTTCCCCTTGTTTCCCCACCACCCTCCTGTCTTTGCAGCTCGACTACACAGACTTAAAGAAACTCACCTCCTGGGCAGTTTGCAGATCAGCGTGCTAAGCCCTACTTATTTTCCAGCGTGTCATCTGGTGCATGTCATTTAATTTCTTTGACTGCATATTCCTTTCCTACAGAGTGAGATCATTGGATCTTTTCCTTTCCGTTTATATTCATTTTCCAATACAAAAGCAATATATGCCTTTGGTAAAAAATTTTTAAAAAGATTTAATGATATTGAGGTCATCCTATTAACAGTTTGGTGTATAGCTTTTCAAACTTTTTACAAGTGAATTTAAAATACATAAACACATAAGGTTTTGTTTTGCTCTGTTTTACATAAATGACATAATATTATACAAACTGTTCCAAAACATACTTTTTAAAAAACGTAATATACCGTGTTTCCCTGCAAATAAGACCTAGCCGGACCATCAGCTCTAATGCATCTTTTGGAGCAAAAATTACTATAAGACCCAGTATTATATTATATTATATTATATTATATTATATTATATTATATTATATTGTAAGACCGGGTCTTATATTGTATTAAAATAAGACCGGGTCTTATATTAATTTTTGCTTCAAAAGACACATTAGAGCTGATGGTCCAACTAGGTCTTATTTTCGGGGAAACAAGGTATTATGGATATTTTCCACATACAGATATACAGTTCTACTTCAATCTTTTTAACAGCTGTATAGGATTCCATAAGAGATACCATGATTTATTCACCTGTTTTCTTATTGTAAGCACATTGGCTGTTTCTAATGCTGTAATGAACTTGCTTTGGAGTAAACTCAATATGGAGTGATTGCTGAGCTCATGATTCACACAGAGGCGATGTCTGTCTTGGGTAACCGTTTCCTCCTTCTGCGATCTTTAATCTGTTTTCCAAATATACGCTTTGTTTCCAGGGCAACTGTAATCTGGCCTGGGGTGTCGAGCACCCCTCAAGCAGAACCAATGCAGAGTCCCTTCCAGGATCTTTCACACTGGATGCAGGAGAGAGACGCCCTGTTTTCTCTTTGGTTAGGAAGGTGGGATGGCAAAAACCCAGGAGCTGCCAGAGGGCTGGAGAGAATAAAGCCAGCACTTAGAACAGCGGAGATAAAGCAGACCTTTTTTTTTTTTTTTTTTTTTTTTTTTAACCAAAGGTCTAGATGATTTCTAAGGTCTCTCTCTGCATCTACCATTGTGTGACTCTGGGATAGTAATTATGGAGGGGACGCCAGGACTCCTCCCCCACTTGCTTTCTACTCCATCAAAATCTCCTTCCAGTAAATCCCAGCTGGGAGCTTCTGAGCCCTTGGAAGATCAGGGGTCTCTCTGGTAAAGACCTCCCTCTGTCCTTTTCACTTGGCTCCTCTCACTGTAGAGATTCTCCAGTCTCTCCTCATTGAAATTGCATCTGTAACATGAGAACTAATTGGTTTGAGAGGCGTCATTTGAAAACTATCACCAGTCATTTATATCTCAGTGTAGCTTCCAGGTCTTGCCATGAGAGTAAACAGGGGAGAGTAAGAAGGCAGGGGAGAAAAAGCAAAACACTGGACACACTCAAATAGTCCACAAACACTGAATAAGAACCTCCAATAAGTACTTCCAAACTCCTGGTTCCCACATCATGGACCACTTTAGCTCTTGGTGCCCTGACCTCCTCTCCATCCCCACTCTGGCCATCGTCTGAGGCGACTGACGCATCCACTGAGCATGCCAGCCAACATCCTTAGACTTCCAGCCTCCACCCCTTCCCTTCTTTCTTCCCTTCCTGCATAAAATGAGAGTAAAAGTATTTACTTCATAGGGTTCTCCTAAGGATCAAATGATTTAGTGTATGTAAATATGGTTTGTAAACTGTAAAGCACGCTGGTATTAATACCCAGGAAGAGAGGAAATGCAGGGAACATAGAGGAGGCAGAAAGGGAGGGAGCAGTGGATAATTAGGAGGGCAGAGAAGGGCAGGCCAGAGGACCCCACACTGATAGAATTGGTCATTGGGAAAGCAGGGGCTGGAAGGGGAGGCAAGGGGCTTCGGAATGCAGAGAGCGTTCAGCTGTCTACCCAGGAGTCAGATCCCCCAACTCCAACATTATTCATCTCCCTGGAGGGGGTGGCCTCAATGGGTCTCTGTGACCTGGTCCAGCGGTAGCTGCCTGAGGCCTGGCAGCCTCTCGCATGGGACATCTGTCTATCTATGCATTCCTCTCTCTCCAGCTCTAAGAGCAGGCAGGGGGCTCACCAGCAACTCTCTCTCCCCCCACCTCCCTGTCTATTTCTCAGACTTCCTGAGATGGAGAGAGATGGACAAGGACATGCTGGAACCTGGGAACATTGGTGGGCTGGCTGCGGGTATGGATTTAGACTCTCCGCTCCCTACCCACGACCACCTCAAGGGCCACAGCGGGGCAGTCGGGGCCAGACAGCGTGGGGATGCTCAACTTCCCCAAGGCAGGGCTGGGATATCAAAGCTGGAAGCGCGGGGGCATGTCAGCCTGGCTTTGTGCACTCGGCTCCCATCAGTGCATGAAAGCCTCGCTGTACACAGTGCATTCGCTGCGCTCCCAACCTGCATTCCAGATTGGTCACGGCCTGGCCCCAGCTGCATTCCTGGGCTGGAGGAGGCACAGGGGCCTGGCCTCTTTGTTCTTCCCAAATCATGGCTCAGAAGCATGACAAGCTGATCACATTACCCAGCTGAGGTCAGCCTAGCAGGAATGACCCCCTCCTGTCCCTCCCCCACTTCAACACGTATCCCACACCACCCAGCTCCTTACCTGTACCTTTACAATAGGCTGCAAACAGTCTTAGTGGAGGAAAAATAAAATCTCCCAGAATCCAGTTCTGCTGCTTCCTTTCAAGGATAGGTGCTGGGTGCAGTGCCCAGCCCTTCATTCCAGGGCTTGTCCAATTTCTCGCCATCTTCAAGGTCTTGTAGCTGCTCTGAGGTGGACCCAACTGTTTGTTGTTAGACCGCTTAGAGCCCACACTATGTGTACCTAGGTGGCGTATGAGACCTGAGGTCAGTATCAGAACAAGCCCAGCTTTCACAGTTACCATAGATAAGATGCTTTTCTGCCGTAAGCCCCATTTAAATCCCTGTCTATCTCTCCTTCTTTTCCTATGCCTAGTTACAAGAACATAGGCTTTGACTTCTGACCTGCCTGATTTGAATCCCGGCTCTGCCACTTACTCGCTGTATGACTTTGGATGACGTGCCTAACTTCTCTGGGCCTCAGTTTCCTCATTTGTAAAACTGTGAAGTTTAAAAAAAAGATATTGTATGATAGTTTTCTGGTATGTTGTAGATACATGACAACTGTTCCTTTCTTTCTCGCTTCCCTTCCCCCTGGAATGAGTGGCCTCAAGCCGAGTCTTCATGGATAATTAATATCCTCTCCTCCTTTCTCTGAATTCCTACAGCCCCAAGAGTGAGGGCCAAGCTATCTAGAGACAGCTATATACAAATTATCCTGTGTTGTTCTGAATAGTTTTCTATGTCAGTCTTTGTCTCCCCAGCAAGCTTGTTGGCATTCCAGGAAAGACCTTTTACTTCGTTATTTGTTCAACAGGCATGTATTGGAGAGAACTGCGCTGGCCACTGGGATTTCAGCTGTGGAGAAAGCAACAAGGTTCCTGCTCTCATGAGGCTCCCAGAGGAGTGAAGAGACAGGCCCTAATCCATCATGCAATGAACGGCAGTGAGTTTACCCCAGTGGCAATGACTCTTCTGATGTAAAAGGATAGGCCATTGCGAGACTGTGACAGAGGACTCTGGGGGCTCTGGGAAGGCTCCTCTGAGAAATGACATTTGAGCTGAGATCTGAAATATGACAGGGAACCAGTGGGAGGAAAACAGTGTTGGCACAGAGCATAAGTGCAGCTGTGAGAGGGATGGGGGACTTCATAGCCCCATAAGGAACCTAGATTGTATTCTAAGAGAAATAACAAGCCATTGTGAGGTTTCGAGCAGAGAAATGGTATAATCCCGTGTTACTGTGTAGAGAAAAGAAGGCAGTGGTGTCGGCCAGGACGGAAAATGGTGGGAGTTGTTAAGCTACTGGAGCAGCAGTCCAGGCTGGAGATACAATCTCTTTGTTAATCTTCACAGTTGTCCCAGTTTTACAAATGAGGAAACGGAGGCCCAGAGAAGTTAAGTACATCATCCAAAGTCACACAGCGAGTAAGTGGCAGAGCCGGGATTCAAACCAAGCAGGTGAGATGTCAAAGCCCACGTTCTTGTAACCTGGCATAGGAAAGGAAGGGGTGGCTTACCATGTCGCTCCCAGGAGAAGTGGACAGTGGTCTAAGAGGTAGAGATTGATGGCTGGGACAGTGCAGAGAGGCAGACAGGCAGGGGCTGCTCCACAAAGGCCACTTGTAATGGAGGGGCCTGACTGGCCTGGGAGGAGCATGCCTTGTTCTTTCCTGAGTTAAGCAAGAAATGTGAACGCCCTTGGAATGGCCCACCCATCATAACTAACAAGAGATTATTTTTAGAGATTTTCAGCACCAAGGACTCTTTTTGTTGTTCTTACTCTCACCCCATAAATTGTTTTGAAGGATTTTTATTTATTAAGTCAATGACATTCATTAAATTACAAATTAACTTTGTTGCCTTGTGTTTTACTAATCAGACCTACAAAACTGGTAATCTCAGCTTCTGATTGAAGGAGATAACTGCTGTTACCACATTGAGATGATTTAATTCCAGCTAAAGCAAAGAAAGGTGATGCTTTAGTTAGTCTGAGCAAACGTCTTATTTGTTTTTCCCAGTGCATTTTATTGAGCACAGATGAATAAACCACAGTCCCTGCCCTAGAGAAGATGTAAGTCTTACAGGAGATGCAGACAAGGAAATGCCCAGTTACAGTAGAGTATGAGGTCTTACAATTAAGTTCACGAACTCATCCTAGAAAAAGTGCTACATACCTCATTGCTGAGTATCACTACGGTCACCTTCGAAGTACTCCCCTTGGGAAGCTATGCACCGACACCAGCACCTAGTCCACCCTTCAAAGCAATTTTGGAACTTTTTCTGGAATGGCCATCAGAGCTGTCATTGTATTACCCTTGATGTCCTGAATGTCATCAAAATGTCTTCCTTTATCTTCAAGTAAAGAAAGAGGTCATTGGGGGCCAGATCAGGTGAGTAGGAAAGGTGTTCCAATACAGTTATTTGTTTACTGGCTAAAGACTCCCTCACAGACAGTGCTGTGTGAGCTGGTGCACTGTCATGATGCAAGAACCATGAATTGTTGGAGAAAAGTTCAGGTCATGTAACTTTTCATGCATCCTTTCCAGCACTTCCAAATAGTAAACTTGGTTAACTGTTTGTCCAGTTGGTATAAATTCATAATGAATAATCCCTCTGATATCAAAAAAGGTTAGCAACATCACTGCAATATGTTCGCAAACTTAATTGCAGACCTTGTATGACAATGTCATGCTGTCCTAGGACCCCAGGGTTGGGTGGCAGATTCAGGAGACATCAAATTCAGCCTTGCAAGGTACTATGGATTGAATGTTTGTGTCCCCCAAAACGCATATGTTGAAGCCCTAGTCCCAAGTGGCAGTTGGAGGTGGGCCTTTGGGAGGTAGTTACATATAGCTGAGGGGGTCCTCAGGGTGGGGCCCTCATGATGGCATTGGTGCCCTAATAACAAGAGATACCAGTGAGCTCTCTTTTTCCATGAGCATGCACTGAGGAAAGGCTGTGCGAGGACATAGTGAGAAGGTAGCCGTCTACACAGCAAGTGGAAAGTCCTCACCAGGAACCAAATTAGCCAGCACCTTGATCTTAGACTTTCAGCCTCCAGAACTGAGAGAATTAAATTTCTGTTGACTAATACCACCCATGTGTGGTATTTGGTTATGGCAGCCAGAGCAGACTAACAAAAGAGGGTAATCTACCTCTGTCCCTCCAGATCCTCTCTCTACCTGTATTGTCCTGCTCTATACTCCAAGGCCTGACTCAAAGAACTATATCAATGGGGCCTCCTTCTGCCCTCCAGCTTCTAGCCTGGACCAAAGAGGGTGAGGGCAACTCCCTTCCCAATCGGCCACTGTGGGTGAGCTGTCTGATCCTCTATTGAAGGCCATGGTGCCTAACAGGCAGCCCCTTCCTAGCCCTATAGGTCCTGCAGGGGGTCCACTAATGGTCCACTTCCCGTGTCTCTTTAGGCCTAGGGTTGATGAGGTCTTGATATGCTGTTGCTAACTGTTTCACCCCTAGTTAGTGACCCTTAATACTGCCAATAGTTTTGTCAATAGTCATTCCTTAAACTCTCCTCCATTACCCGGTTTGAATGAGCCATCTGTTCCTGCTGGGAACCTGACTTATATACAAGGTTGTGGATAGCTTCCCAAACAGCTGACTTTTAAGTTGATATCTGAAGGATGAGTAGGAGTTAGCCTTATTGCAGAAAATACATGATGCCTATGCGATTTTTAAAATAAACACTAAAATATCTTCCCAACTTCCATTACTACCTCCAGGGACACTTGGGGACTTTGTGTGTCCAAGTTGGGAATCACTGGCCTAGAGCCTAAAGAGGCTGAAGGGACCCAGAGGCTTTCTGGGTGGGGCCTTGGCTTTCTCCTCTCAGTCAGACCCTGAGGTGGGAAGAAAGAAAGTTGGGACTTCACCCACCGGAAGTGGTACCTTGTCACTTCCATTCGGGGGCTATCCTAGGACCGGAGTGGAGTCTCTGCCATTTCCACTCCCTTCTCCAATTCAGCTCCTGTCGCTGCAGAGAGCAGGCCCTGGTGGGAGACGGGTGAAAATGACCCCTTGGGGAGGAGCAGCCCCTCCGTCCCCTAACCTCTCTCCTGGTCCATCAGGCTGAGTGGACAACTGCCTGAAAGATCGGGTTTCAGGGATAACAGGCCTGCCTCCTCCTGTATGGCAATTCTGGACATTGGGACACCTGCCGAGAGAGGCCCACCCACCATCCCAGATTCTGGCCCCAAGATGGGGAAGGGCTGAGCCAGGTTGTAGGTCTGTCCAGGTCCTCCCCTCTCACCTGCCCAATCTAGTCCCTGTCTCCTCCAATCAGATAATTGATGTTCATGCTTTTCAGAATCTGGCCTTCCCACCAGCTTGATTCAGTACCTGCCTATGTCCTGCCCTCTCCCCCAGCTTCTGGGACTTTCCATTTGAGATACCACGCAGAACTCACCCTGTGTGTCTTTGATGAGAAAGCACCCGCCAGTCTTGCCTCTGGCTTTTTCCCAGGTCTCATCCTCTAACTTCCCATCAAACTGCATGTCCTGATTTCTGCCCACTCTGGAGGCCAGCCCATCTTCCCTGTCATTAGAGGTTCACAGCTTCTGATACCATCTGCACCCCTCAATGAGGAGTTTAGTGCTACCTCCTACTATTATTTACATAATAATGCTAGCTTCTATTTTTTTTTTATTTCTGTGCCAGGCACTTTGTAGTGAGCCAGCTTTTATGACCACCCCATCAGGCAGGTATGGTCATTACCATGTTATTGTTGAGGTAACTGAGACCTTAGGTAACTTTCTAGGCGGAGAAGTGTTGGCGGAAAGATTTAAACCCAGATTCTTCTGTCTGAAAGCCCTGGCTCTTACTGCCACTCCCCACTGCCTTGTATTGTCTTCCCAGTAGAGTGTACATTTTTGGTGGCTAAAGACCTTATAATGTAGCGCTCGTGGGTTCTACACGCTGCCTGCCAACCCAGGGCACTAACTGGGTCCCCACCAAGCAGCTCCGGCTGTCATTTAATACTTAAATTAGATCATGTCTGTGCTATGCTCAGAACTTTCTGCTGTCTTCCCTATGTGATCTGCTAAACACACACACACACACACACACACACACACACACACACACACACACTCCTCTTACCTGGGGGAGGAGAGCAAGGCCCAGGCTCTGGCCACCGTGTGAGGCTGCCTCCCCACTGGCCTCTCACAGCCTTATTTGCTGCTGGAGCCAAGTGAGCTGCACCATTTCCATAGCAGCTCATTTCCCAACTCAGCTCTCTGGGGCGTGGGGTCTTCCCACACCCCTTGCTAATGCAGCTTTCAAGACCTCCCTTCTCCCTTTCTCCCCAAGCCCAAAACACCAGGTGTCCTGTCCTCCAGCCGCACGTGCCACCCCAGTGTGCCCCGGGAACCCTCCCCATCAGGCTCTTCTTGTGCTGTCCCCTGTGCCCCAAACATCCTCCCAATTTTTGCCTATTCAAGTCCTCAAGGTCCTGTTCAAATTACACCTCAGCCCTGAGCTTTCCCACTTCCCCTCAGTCCCTTCCACTCTAGTAGCAATAGTCTCTCCGTCTCTGCTGGTCCCCTCCGCCCCAACCAATGCCACGGTGGCACTTTGTCAGCCAGTCTTTTACTTACACATATGTCAGGCTCCGCCTTTACACGTGAGACCCCGCAAGGCAGAGAACAGCTCTTGTGCCTGCTGTGTCTGTGGTGGCTGGAGCCTATTCATACGTGTGGATCGTAAAGAATTACGTTGAGTTCTCTGAGGGAACAGTGAGGTCAAGAAGAGAGGAGTTGACCCTGGTCTTGAGGCAAAGTTCACAGCAGGCCTATTAGGCTGCCGGGAACACACAGCATCCTTGGATAGTTGTAAGTTCAGAGAAACAACAAACAAATGTTGAGTATAAGTGAGGTAGGCAGAAGTTTATGATGGCCCCACGACTTTTGTCTCTTGGTGTTACTCCTGGGATGATGTATGTGGTACTATGTGAAAAAGAGATGTTATCTAGATGAACATAACATAATCACAATGAGCCCTTTAAAAGCAAAGAGTTTTCTCCAGCTGGTGGCAGAAGGGAGGTCGGAGAGTTGAAGCAGGAGAAAGATTCCATAATTGTGTGCTGGCTTGAAGATGGTGGGGGACACGCGACAGGCCTTCCACTGCTGAGCTAGCAAGGAAACAGCAACTTCAGTCCTATGACCACAAGGAACTGAATTCAGCCAACAACCTGACTGAGCTGGGGGCAGATTCATCCCAGAGCCTCTATAAAGGAAAACGGCCCCACCAATACCGTGATTGTAGTCTGTAAGCTAAGTTGAGGACCCAGAGGAGCCACTCTGCACCAGCCCGACTTCTGCCCCACAGAACTGTGAGCTAATGCATGATGTTGCATAAGCTGATAGCTTTCTGGTAATTTGTTATACAGCCGCAGAGAAATAATACAATAAGCATGTCCTAAGCATTGCATAGGACATATACTAAAAATTACTCAGTGTTTATCTGCAAATAAAATTTAACTGGGCCTTCTGTCTTTTCATTTGCTAAATGCAGCCACCGAGGGAGGTCACAAGGACAGACCAGGTTGGAGCTGGGCCAAGTAGCCACTCAGGATTTACCAACTGGCACAGAGTTCCAGCCCTGGGAGTGGTCTGCACATCTTCTGCCACCAGAGCAAAAGAGAAGGTTTCTAGGCACCCTGTCCAACACCCCCACACTGTTTATAACAACCCCTCCAGAGCAGGCGTTCTTAACCTGGAGTTGAGTGCCCTGAGGCATCCACAGATAGAATTCTGGGGGTCTGGGAAGCTCAGTGTGGAAAACAAAAATTTCACTGCCCTCTAACTGAAAGGTAATATTTCCTTCAATTAAGAAATAGGCATTATCAATACCTGTGAATTTGTAACCAGTAGAAAACACATAGCAATTTTTGCCAATATCACAAAATGGTGTTTTGAAATTTTAAGAGTTATTAGATCTTGTTATGTAATGTGTAAATAAAGAAGCATGTATATTACTAGATCACACATTTTTAATGTTTTGACAGCTATTACATTTCCATGTAATAAATTTCCTTTGTAAATCTGATGTATTTTTAAAAAAACGTTATTCCAGGAAGGGGCCCATCAGCTTTACCAGACAGTGTCTGTGGTTTGAAAAGGTTAGACCCTGGTAGAAGCAATGTGGCATAATGGAAAAACATGTCAGGAATATCAGCTAACTGGGTTCAAGTCCCAGCTCTACTGCTTCATTGCTGAGAGAGTGAAGTCATATACTTAACCTTTCTGAGCCTCAGTTGCCTCTTCTGTAAAACAGTTATGGTGAGAACTAAAGAAATAATATACGTGAACCACCTAGCACAGGCTGGTTCTCAATAAATGAATGCTAGTTGTTATTATTAACAACAATTATGACCAATAACTGTACTCATGGTTCCTCAGTGATTATCATATAGTATTATACTGGCAGTGCCAAAAAATGTATACAAGGGGACACTTTGGTCAACGTTGCTCAAGCAGTAGTTCACCGTAATCAGAAGTGTCTGGATGCTGATGCACTTTGAGCTCCTCTTGTAATTGCAGAAGTCAAACGTGACTTGTATTCATCTTTCATTATGGGTATATATTGAGTATTACAATTTTAATAGTTTTTAAAATGTGTATACGTCTTTTTGGCACCCTCTGTATATTATAATAACTATAATCACGTGCCATCAGTTCCTCCTTTCCCTTTTCCAGTATCTTTGCATAGTTGCCCTTGGGGTCCAGCAGGGACAGTGGTTTCCTGTGGCCTCCGAGTGGCTTTACCGCATGTAGCCACAGCCTCCACCCTGGGTCCCACAGGCTCTGTCCCTGACTCAGCCCTCATAACCCTACCACTATCTACCCACTGCTCCAGCAAATAGACAAAAATGCACACCCACCCCATGTGACATCCTACAGTCTGCTAATGAGAAACAAGTGGCCTGCTGTGCTCAGTGCAAAGGGAGGAGGACCCATCCCACTACAGCCCAAACCCACGCTCCTGAGGCAGCACAGCGTGACACAGCACAGTGTGACACAGCCAGGACTCCTCTGCCTAGACGTCTCCTTGCTCACCAAGGCCCTGTGCAGAGGGGACGCTGGGAGTGGTCCTCTGTCCCTGTACCCACCACAGCCCTTCCTGTTATGGGGCACTGGACCAGGCCTTGGGCGTGGGCAGAAGGGCAGCCAAAGCCTGAGTCACTGGGAGGGGACAGTTGGGTCTTGAGCTGTGGTCTCTGTGGAGAGGACTGGGAGGATGGGGGGAGTGGAAAGTCCCTCCCTTCGATCTGAATCCCTTAAGCACCGCTGTGGGGTGAGCTGGAACCCGGCATCGGCCTCAGACCGCCCTTCTTCTATCTTCTGCACTCTGTCTCCTGGGCGTACCCCCTTCTCTAGGAGAACTTGGTCCCTCCTTCTTGGAGTCATTAGCTCAACAGGAAAACAGAGGCCCATTGACTCACCTCAGGTAATAGAGTGGAGTGAAGACCAGTCTACCGCCTTAGATTTTGGGTTGAGCTGGAGATGCTGCTGGACCCTTAGCTCTGGAAAGAGGGAATGTCCGAGAGGCGGGAATGGCCTAGTGTCTGTCTGCCTGGCCTAGCGCACTGGATGCCCCACAACCAGAGCTGGAGGCATGAGAAGGGCAAAACCAGACCCCCACAATTCTGCTGCCAGCCTCAGCTATTGTCTCATGTGCATGTCACTCTCCCCACCCTTGGTTTCACACCACCGGTGTGTGCTGCCTATGTCATGGGTTTACCTCCACCACATGCTGGGCCCCTGGCCCTTTGGGACTCTCTTCCCCAACTCAGGGGCCTCAGGTTGTCTGTTTGCCCGGATTTTAGCATCTCCCATAGCTTTGGGAGAGGGCATTCTTCTTCCCTTGCCAGCCCATGGAGCCCTGCTCAGTCAGGCTTGCACAGGGCCCATGAGGAAGGGGGCTTGGTTTCTGGCACACTGGCAGGGACCCCAAAGGACTACTCTCACTTACAGCTGCCCCTGGGTTCCCAGGGTAGGCGCCAGGTGACCCTTCCCCCCCGCTCTCTAGGTTCACAATCCTGACATCTCCTCTCAGCTCTCTGCAATGACCCCTCCCACTATAGTCCCAGAGGGGTTTTGGACCAATTCTGAGAAAAACAAGAAGCATATTAGGGGAAGGATATGGAATGAACCCCCCTTTCCAGGGAAGGAAGAACACTCTCAAGCACCTACTATGTGATCTCAGACACTGTTCTGGGAACTTCCCAGAGAACATCTTTGCTATTCCTTATAAGAACCTGCAAAATGGGTATTTTCTCCATTTTACAAGTGGGAACACTGAGGTTCAGGGAGTTCTTTAATTGGCCACGACTGAGCAGTAGACTTCAAGCCATGTCTATCTGGTTTCATAATTCATGCTTGTTCTACTACGCTGTGCATTCTTAGGCTTGCCAACCCACTGTCTCCCCAAGCCTCTGCCTTCTTGGCCCTGCCTGAGTTTCCCATTTGGGAGACTTTCAATTCCCCGCTGGGACTGGAGCTCATCCTGAATCCCTTCCAATATGACTGGAGCCCGGACACACCAAATTCTTGGCAGTCACTTCCCCTGGGACTTGTCCTTGGTCTCTGTGGCCCCCAAAGCCCAGCGCACCCCTGCACCAATGGGCTGACCGCAGAGCCAAGCGGCTGTCCTTTCTGACTGTTTTCCTGCTGCTCTGTCCCATCCACAGGATTGCACCTTCTTGGAATGACAGTGGCCCCAAAGAAGGCTGTCTCGCTGCAGCCTTGTGGGGCTGGCCATGGGGCAGCAGAACACTGCTCCCAGGGCCCATCCTGTGGCTGCCTAGCCCCCTGCCTCTCCCTTCTCATTCCAGCTCCCATCACCCTGGAGGCTGAGTCTGCAGGAGTGGCATCAGTTTCTGACTCAGCCACCAGGTTCCCAGCCACCCCTCCTCTCTCCTCTAATAGTCCTATGGGGGTGCCAGCCCTGCCTGGAGATCTGGGCCCATTACAACGTCCAGGCCTACTTTGCTCAAGAAGTGGGGATTGGGCATGAAAGGAAATGGCCAGGGACAAATGTGGCACTTGGGAAGGTGGTCTGGAAAGGCCTCTTGGACAGGGTATGGGTGCAGGAAACTTGATAGAGAGCAACTGTCTAGACCTGGCTTCCCTGGGCTTGGAGGGAAACAAGACCTGGGGGTGGAGGGGGGCCAGGAGACGCCCTCACCTCCCGGAGCTGCCTGTTTACATTTCGTCTGCTCACACTGCCTTTTCCAGACTGCTGGCCCAGCTCCCTCACATACTGTTGTTGTCAACACCCTCTCTGTTGCCTGGTGCCCCAATGCAGGGACACTACTACCCCTGATGGCTCTGCCACAGCCCTGGGAGAAGGGACTAGGAACAGCAAGGGCCCCGAAGAGACCAGAGCGCCTAGAGCTCTCATTACCCCTTTGTTGCCAGGCCTGTCCCTCCCTGGAGAACTTCTCTCCTTTTCGTTGCTTCTCTCACATGATGTTTAGCTCTCCATCCCCTCCTCCACCTGTGTCTTCTTCAAAAGTCTAGGCAGCAAAGGCTCTGAGAGGTGGAGACCGTACTCCACCACACAGGGAAAGTCACATTCCTCTAACTCGTGTCTGCCAGCACCCACGACCACCCTTCCCGTGGGGCTGTCAGCAGGTAGGCAGCATAGATCATTCCAAATGAATGGCCTGAGCTTAGCTAAGCCCTTTCTCCACTGAAGGCCAACCGCCTGTGTTGCCCGGGCAATGTGCTTTCCTATCCGTTCTGGGACCTGCTTAGTCAAGGATTGTCAGGAGGGACTGAGCAAAGGATTGGGTGGGAGGGGTGCACTATCTCCCAGTATGTCACCCAGGGATGCCAGAGCAGTTATTTCCTGGAAGAAGCAGTTATTTCCTGCAAGAAGAGAGGCCCAGGGACAGACTGAGGATTGACAGAGACAAAGAGAAAAAGACAGAGAAACATGAGCTGGGGGGAGACAGACAGACAGAGAGACAGAAAAGCACCGAGAGGCCCAAATTGACACCACATGGCCGCTATGCTGGACCCCAGGGCCCAGCAAACAAAGTTTCGTGCTGAGTCAGTTGCTATGGTGACAAACATGCAGGAAATATCCAAGATAACTAGAATAGTGGCAATAACATGTGTTTTGGATAAAACCTCCTTCTCACCCTACCCCCTCTAATGTATGCATTGCATTACTTGGGATAAACTAGGCTTTTGCACAATCACCTTCCCTGAGAGGCCTGGGGTGGGGTTTCTAAGGTCATGGGGGGAAAGGAACAGCTGCCCTAGGGAACAGCCTGGGCCAAGGCAGATTTCTGCTTGGGATAAAAGGGTACATTTTGTGCCTCTCCCCTCACTTCTGCCTTCCTGAGTCTCGATTTGGGCTCCCATATCCTTCTGCTCAAAGGCCCATAAGAGTCTGAATTCCTGTTTGAGGTGATATAGAAAGTCTGAGGGCAGGGGGAAGGTACTGGGGGTTCTTTATGAGCCTAAAAATCATCCCAATGGAGTTCAGGTTCCACAGTGAAGCCAAAGCTAAACTGAGGGCAGGTTGCAGCGTTCAGAGGCACGTGCCCTGAGGATGCTGGTCCCTTCACCTGGCGACCCCTGCCCGCACTCCCAAAGCAAAGGCAAGACTATCCAAGGGGAGAAGTGGAGAAGCACAGGAGGAACAGGGTTCTTTGGGGTAGGTGACCCTGACAGAGAAGACAAGCTATGGCCTGGCAGAAACACAGGAAGTAGTAGATCTGGGGAGTGGAAGGCGGTGTCAGGGGGCAGTCCCAGAAGAAAGAAGTGCCTCTCAGAAAGCCCCTTACCAGCCCCATCTGCTCCTGAGGGCCTGGGAAGGCTGAAACCACCACAACGGCCCAGCTGGAAGCCAGTCAGGTGAGTCCCTTCCTGCCCACCAGCGACTGGAGGGCTCTGGTTCCCTGCATGTCTTTTGAGTCTCTGGCAGAAAGGATTCCATGGAAAGAACCCAAGATTCCTAGTCAGGTCCACCGCCTACGGCTTGTACAGTCTTGGGCAGGCCCCGCAACTCCCTGGGCCTCAGTTCTCGGCTCCGTTGGGTGGAGCTAACAATAACTTATCTCTGTTAGTAGGAATAAATGTCACGGGACACGTGGGAGCACTTGGCACTTCGTAAGGCTCTGTGTCCAAGTTGTGGGTTGCTGTCGTGACTCAGGCAGGGAGCAGTGGACGGGCCAAGGGAGCAGGGAGAGGTTGCAGGCAAAGGTTCGTGTGAGGAGACTCTGGTTTCTGGAATGACATTATACCCAGATTTTCCGATCTAAACAATCAGCTTCAGTTGCGATTTCCCATCTTGGAGAGTTTCTGGGAAGTGATGCGTGAGAGAAATGGGTTTGGAAACAATCCACCTGGACACAGTGGTCCTTGCTTGGTTTGGAACAATGTGCCAGAACCAAGTTGTGGCCTGGGGGGGACCAAAGGGACAGTTCTGTCTGCTGACTGTGTCTCGTGGGATTGTCACGTCAGCCCTGCCTACTTTGAGAGCACTGAGCCAGGCTTGGCAGCAGTCCTTAAATGACCCTCTAGGCCCAAATGAGGTGGGTGGCACCAGCTCCCTTGGGAATATAGAGGTCTCTCAAACTGAGACTGGATTTGCTTCCTCTTTGCTGTTGGGAAGAGTGAAATCCATCCCACTCACATCCCAAGTTCAAAGCCTTTCTTTGGTACCGTGCTGCAAGTGAGGTAGATGGAGGCAAGGCAGAGACAGGTGAGACAAAACGAGATAAATTGGCCCTTAGAGCCTAACTCATTCAGTAACAGCCAAACGTGAGGAGGGATTGGCTTAAGGGGGCCGGAATCCCATTTCCCAGATCCAGGACTGGGGCCAGACCTCTGGAGAATCAGAGGCCTGGCAGCACCTTGAAGGTGGCACACTAGCTGAGTGAGCAAGGAGAAAGGCAGACCGGGACTGGGTCTGGGCATCCCACCCAGCCTAGGTTCCCCAGGAGGCCAGAGAAGGTCTGCCGGGCACAACACTACCTCCCCAGCTGGCTGCCTTTTGTGTGTCTGGTTTCACTCTCTCCCCTGCTTTTTCCACACTGATTCTCTTTGGCCCTGGGGTGATGTTTCCAGCTCTTCATCTGTTTCTATGTGGCACCAGCAGAGCAAGCAGCCTCAGTGGCAGACGGCTGACTGTGTGTGTGTGTTTGTGGGTGTTGGGGGCAGAGGTGGGTGGTGGGGTGATGGCCTAAGGAGGACGAGGAGTTAATAGCCCCGAGACTAGCAGTCCTGGCTGCTTCTCCAAACCCTGTCAGGAACATCCGGGGGCCAGTGGGGAGCCAGAGAAGGCTGGAGCCTGGAGGGAGCCAAGTGCCACGTACCCTCTTTCTTCATCATTCCTCAGGGTTTTGAGAAAGAACAGGGATAAGCTGTAGATCGTGGAAGAGCCATAACCTGAACAAGAAGAACCCAGTCTCCCTTCCCTTTCCGATAGGCCCAGCTGGGATCCTCACCCAAGCCCCTGGAGGTGTGGGCAGAATACTGGGGCACAAAGCCTGCCTGGCAGATTTTGGGTATGGCGTTCCATGGCTCGGAGGTAGGGCTAAGTACAGGCAGCCTCTTTTCTCTGCTTGCCAAGGAGCTTTCTCCCAGGGGATTAACAGGGCCTTCCTGCCACCCTTTCTGGCTGCTGCAGGAGCCAGAATACTACCCATGGCTGCCAGCCAGCCTGTGTCTGGGGAACCAGTGCCCCCTCAGAGACTTGCAGATGCACTGCTGGGGCCTGAGGGCCGGGGAGAAAGATGGAGGCCTCTGGGGGAGTCCCTGGGGCCACCAGCTGGGAAGTGCTGGCCCTGAATTTTGGCCAGCTCCTGCTTCTTGGTGAAACGCCTTCTTGGCCTGTGTCTGAGGGTGGACAGGGAGTCCGGAGGGTGTCTTGTGGGCTTGTCTCCTCTCTCTCACACACTCTTTCTTCCTGTTTTCCCTGAAGACAAGGAATACATAACCTACGTATCACCTGGAAAACAGAGGGTGGGTCCTGGAGGCAGTAGGCTTCATGTTTGCACAGATGTGCTTCCTGTTGGAGGCCAAGACTAAGCTAAGGGCTGGGGATGCTGTCGGGCAGGGATGGGAGTGGGGCTGAAATGAAAGGAGCAGGGTCTGTGCCGACAGGGCCAATGGGATCGGAAGGAGCTGCTACATGTCTCCAAGTCTTCTTGAAAGAAACAACCGTACAGCTGCAAGGGAACTCTCAAGTCACCTCATGCGAGAGATGAAGAACCAGGTGAGGCCCAGTGAGGTTAAGTGACTTTCCAAAGGCCATGCAGTCACTGGTCAGTAGAGCCCAGATTCAAGTCCCATTGTTCTGTCATTAGACCACTGTCCCTCCTTTTTCTCTTCCACCTTCTCTCAGGGCCCTGCAGCCAGGGGACCCCAGCATGAAGGGAAGATGGCCAGCTGCTCTGGTGCAGAACAAACAATTCTACCCCCCTTGGGAAACGGTCAGGAATACATAGCTGGTGAGGAAGGCAAATCAAAGCTTGTGTTCCGGAGGGGAGCTCTCTAGAACCAGCAGTACCCATAGAATGGGACCATTCAGAGGGGCTCCCAAGACCAGTGCTAATTCTATGTGGCTTGCACTTGTCTCTCCCCTTGTCCCTCCCTGTACTCTGCTAAATAAACAAACACAGTACTCAGGCAGCTCTCTGCTGGCAAACACCCCCGACTTAGCAACCGCTCCTAGAATAAATAAACACTCACACACTGCACGCTTACACACACTCACTCACATGCCCTCACTGGTGCTCCCAGCCGTCCACAGAACCCCCACCAGGCCCCAGCCTCAAACATACAGGCTGCTGTCGACGTTGTGACTGACATTGCCACCTCCTGCCAGGGTGCCAGGGCAATGTGCGACCTCAGAAGTAGGAAGACCCAGACGCCAGGCTTGGGGCTTTCTCCTGCAGTCCACAAGCCTGCACAGGCGGGGCGGTCTCTTCTAAGTATCATGAGGTTAGCCCTGAGGGACCATTGGAACACTCGGGAAATAAGGGAGCTCCAGGATGATCCAGTGACTAGTTCAGCAAACAGAAGCCCTGGATGGGAGAGGAGGTGACTTGCCCGATATCTTGAGAATGAGCTTTATAGAGGCAGAACCAGAACGCTTCACAAGAATTCCTCCTACTTCCCCACCAAAGGCCCTTCCCCTGCCAATCTTTGGATTATGTTCACTAGTTGTAGCCTTTCGTGGTCAGGAGAGTTGAAAGAGGAAAAGCACCATCCAGATGGCAGAATCTCAAGAAACGACAATCAGATATTCAAGTCCCCTGTCTAGTTTTGGCATGACGTTCTCCGCAGGGCCTGGGCGACATGGAGGAAGAGTCCTCTCACATGCTGCCACATGGCCTTGTCCTTCCCTTGGAGTTTTCCTGGAGCCGCTTTATCTTCTTGGGAAGGGTGGCTTCCTGTGACACCCAGCTCACAATTCAGTGCCAGGTACCTCCTCTCAGTAAGTCGGATGGGAATTCAGTTACCTGGAGCCTGTGTTCCAATTAGGGAACAATGAAGGCAAAAGCATCTTAGGCCAAAAGGACAGAGAGTAACACCAGGAAGTTGTGTTTAATACCTAAGAAAATCAAGACAACTCGGGGTGGGGGGGAGGGTTGTTTAATCTTGTGTTGAAACACAGAGCAGGTGGGAGACCCCTGGAGACATCCACACAGACCCAGACCAGGCCTGGCATCGGGCAGTGCGGCATAGCAGAAGCAGGTAAGTGTCAGCATCAAGCATACCTGGTGTCTGGTTTGGGCTTTTCTCTTATTAGCTGTGGACACGGGGCAATTCACCTAACTTCTTGCATCTCTAAAATGGGGATAATGCCCATCTTTCGTGGTTGCTGTAAAGATGAATCAAATGCTATATATTAAGTCTCTAGCACTGATACTGTTGCTTTCAACAGTGATGGATAAATGCGGCATGATTTGAAGTCCGAGCTCTACTCCCCTTTGTTATATGAAAAGCCATGTTGACCAAGCTGAGACAAGATGATATGTGTGAAAATGCACTGTAATAAAAATCACCTACAGAATTGGGGCATTGTCATTGAAAATGGCTTCGTTGAGTCTGTTCTGGTCAGTCTGGCTTTAGTATATTCCCAAGTCTTACTCATCAAGGGCTGCATATGGTTAATGTAAACATTACATCATGTTCAAATGACCATTACCATAGAAATAATAGCTGCATATAAAATATCAGTCCTGTGAGTCAAGAGCGTGTTACTGGAACTTGCACTGTGATTTGGACATACTGAGACAACAGTGCCCGAGAAGTGTGAAAAGTGGGTCTGTGGCTCCAAAGTTCAGGTGTGAGCTCTCCAGCAGTAGATGTGGGGATGAGGACCACCAGATACAACTCACCTGTCCTCTCAGTCTCAGCATATTCCCGACTGGCACTCACAGGCCTTCCTAAGAGTTCCCTCGCTTCTCTGTCTTCTCCTGCTATCTCATCTCTGAGCTGTTGTAAGGGCTAGAATATCTGAAGGTCTGCCTGGGAACATTTGGGGATGTAAACTCTCACAGTGGCTGGGGTACGTGCTTGGCTTTGGAAGGATTGGCTACCCTCCCAAGGACCAAGAAAATATTTACAGGATGTGGAGCCTGGCCTTCGCCTTGGTGCAGGTGGGCCGAGCTCCGATACATCTAATCTCATACCAAGGACTGGCCCCGGCTCCTAGCCAGATCCGAGTCCAGTGCCTTGTGTTGTTAACACGTATGCTTATTGGCTCCTTGCTGCTGTTGTTAGTGAAGTCCTCAAAACCCCAGAAAGCTGAGGCAGGGGAAGCAGTTGTTATTGTTATTCCCCGGCTGCCTCGGCTGCTGCAAGATATTCTGCCCGTGTGATGACTTTACTTGACTGGGATTTCGCCCACGCTGATGAAGGGCCGGTGCTGTTTCTACGACTCTAATTGACTGGGCCCTGGTGGTATGATGAATTGCCTCCTTGCTTGTTAGTGGTATGATGATATAGCCCCCTAATCTCTGTCTTGTCTTACTTACTTTCACTTTGTAATAAAACTCTTTAACCCCTTCATCCCGGCTTGTGGTGGTGTGTCTTGCGTATTGGGCCTTGAAATTAAGTCTGTGCACAGCAATCGATAATACCTGTCGATACAGCTGTTCTCAGCATACGCAGGCAATAATTTCTCAATTCAGGGCAAGGAGACTCCGATAAAGGCAAGGAGGGCATTCGGGTGGGGTCTGGCATGCTAACAATGCTGGGTCTACTCGGAAGGGTCACACCGGAGCTGAGGGTGTGGACTTGGGGTGCACACCAGGGTACCCGAAGGCAGGCCCAAGACAGACCTACTGGCCAGACAAGTCTGAAAAACCAAGCCTTGTTGAGTGTTGCTGGCTGTAATTCTGCATGGTCAGGGAGCAGAACTCTTAGCCAGGAGACCAGGAAGCCAGGTATCAGATCTGAAAGAGTCTGGGCAGGGCTGTGGGATTTTGATATGGGAGAAGAGACTGGCTGAAGTGCAGACCCGAAGGCTCGACTTAGTGGGTAGAGGCCCATGCGAGTACTGGGTGGGTTAGGGTATGACAGACAGCGCATAAGGCAGCTCCTGAAGGGTAACCCAGCATCCGTACACTGAACGGTACCAGCGTGAACAGCTGCAAAGAACAGCATACACTTGTGCTTAATTAAGATCACATCTCTTCAGTGCCACTTGTGCTTGAGAGAGTCACCTACACTCTCTAAGTCTCAGTTTTCTCGTCTTTAAAATAGGGACCACCTCATAGGGTCATTGTAGTTGCGTGAGCTCAATGGCATAAAGGAGGCTAAAGTGCTAAGCGCTTTGCCTGGCCTTATGGCTCAATAAGAGCTAAGCATGATTGCTAGTCAAATATTTATTGAGTGCCTATTCTATGTTAGGCTTTGTACTTTGTATAGGAAATACAAAGATGAAACGGTATGGCACTGCTCTGAAGAAGTTCAGACTTAAAAAGGTGGGCAGAGGCTTCTACTTCACATTAGCAGTTGTAGTACATAAGATCACTCACTATTCCAATAGTGAGGCAGGTCTGGAGTACGGTGGAGGGAGGTGAGGGAAAGAGCACTCAGGTTCACCTTGAGAAATCAGGGAAGGCTTCCAGGAGGAGACAGTGCATGAGTGCCACCTAGAAAGATGAATAGGTGTTTTCCTGGCAGACAAGCCAAGAAATGGCAGCACAGGCAGAGGCAAGAGCAAGTGCAAAGATGCAGAGCCATGAGACACCCTGCTGTGTTCTGGGAGTTAGAACAGTGAAGTTCAGTATTGCTGTAGCATAAAGAGGAGGCTGGACTGAGAGACAGGAAGCAAATCACACAGGATTGTTCATGCTATGCTGAAGAATTTAGATTTTGTCCTGAGAGTGATGAGAAGCCACTGAAGAATTTTAAGTAAGGGAGTGATGGATGAGATTTGTTTTATAAAAATATCATCTTGCTGCTCTGAATAGTAAAGATTGAGCATGGTCAAGACTGGCTGAAGGGAAACCGGTTAGGAGACTGTAGCAACAGCCACCAAGAAGTGAGAAGCTGGACTAAGGTGGTTGCCAAGGGGCTACAGCAGAGAGACGGATGGGATGCTTAAGGGGTCATGTTGGCAGGACTTGGTGACTGATTGGATGTTAGGTATGAGGCAGGGGGCTTGGGGAAATGTTGACATCCTTCTCCAAGATGAGGGTTTTCAGGAAGCTCAGAAGATTCAAAGGTAGAGAGAGAGCCCTGCTAAGAAGTCCTGCTTTATCTCAGAGCACTCAAGGTGGAGTGCAGAAGAAACACCTTGTCTGGAAGTGCAGATTGGGGTTATGGGCATAAGGCTGTAGCTCAGCCAGGAGCAGGGAGTGTGTTGATGGAGAAGGGAAGGCACAGGTACCCATGGACAGCTGTGGGAAGTCCCAGCCAACATTTACAGACCTAGTGGGGGCGGGGCACAAAAGAGACTACATAGAATCCTCCAACATAGTACAAAGAGATTCAGGAAAGAGCAGGGTCACATAAACCAAAGAAGCAAAGCAGGTCAAGATTGAGAGAAAGGACAATGGTATCCAACACTGCTGATAAGTAAGAAAAAGACTGAAAAGCGCCAACTGGTGGTGACTTCCAAGAGTGGCATTGCAGTGTTAGTGGATGCCAGACCGTAAAAACAGGTTGTTTTCTTTGAGGAGCTCGACCAAAACGAAGATATCTGGGGTAATAGCTAGAGAGGTATTTGAGGTGAAAGGAAGGTTTAATTTTCTTGTTTTAATGTGGGAAAGACTTGAATAAGTCTATATGCTAAAGAGAGGTGGAGTTTGAAAATTCAAGAAAAAAAAGGGGATAGTGGAACAGGTCCCAGAGGACACAGGATGAAATGGGATCCCAGTTGCACATTCGCTCTGCTTGGAACACTCTTTCTTATCACAGGTCTGGTTTCGCACCAGACCAATGTAGGAGAATTACTAGGAGAAGTCTTGGGAACAACACCTGCTGAGAGAAGAAGCAAAGGAAGCAGACCTGGCAGAGAGAGACAGGGAAGGATGATGCAGATGGAACAGCAGCGAGCTCTGGAGCTGGGCTGGCCCTTCAGAAATGGCCTGAATTGAGGAGGAGGGATGCTGAGGCGGATAGGTTTGTAGAGAGAAAACTCTTTCCTGACGGACTCTTTTTTCCTGCAAAACAGAAAATGGTTGAGAAAGTGGGTCTGGGGTCTTGAGAAGAGGGGTGAGGTTTGGAATGGCCTTGGGCACTCACTCAATGGTATCACGCTGCATTCTTGGGAATGCAACAGAGGTCAGATGCCACAAATCTGTGGGGACATCATCTTCCGGTCAGGGTGATTTTCCTCCGCATCCCAGAAGTAGAAGCAGAAGGGGAGCTGCACATTATGTTTCTGGGTTTGAGCAAGCTCCTGGCTGTGCTGAGCCTCCTGTCCCAAGGTAGGCCTGGGAAAGATCCTACAGATCATGCCTCTGCCTGAAGCGCCCTTCCATCTCTCGGGATAACTGCTTATTTTGTCTAGGCCAACTCACCATTCCAAAAGTTAAAAACAAGCAGAATATATATATATATATATATATATATATATATATATATATATACATATATCAAACCACTCCCAGCATCAAACTGCAGAATACTTTAGAGATCAGTGAGTCAGATACATGTGGATTACGTTTTCCTGTAATTATATACTGGGTTAGAAAATCCTTGACTGGCACTTGGGTCCTGTTTGGGATGCGCGAGTCATTATAAAGCGGTACAATGCATATTCATGTCCCAGTCTTAGACAAGGTCTGAACACTTCTGCTCGAAATTGCATAAACTCTGATGACTGCAGACCACCGGGACAAACTTCTAGGAGGCAAGACTTGGCCCAGTGGTTATAACCCAAGCCAGACCACGCGTGGGGCCAGCCTGGGGTAAACCAGCTCAATATGGCTGCCTTCTGCTATGCTCACCCATCCTTTCTGTTTAAGTGTGGGCAGTCTTGAAGCCACAGGCAAATGACAAAATGGCCTCAAGGACAGTAAACTCAAGATAATTTTGGATCATTTCTTTAGCGTTAAGAAGCCCAAGAGAGAGGATCCCAGGTTAGGCAGCAGATGCTTTTCTGGAATGAATGAGTTTGAGGTGACTGTGGGGAAGAGAACACCAACATTTTGTCGGAGACAAAGTAGTCAAGAGACCCAAGTCGTCACTCTGGCTCTGTGATCATAAGGAAGTCACCAAGGTGACTCACTATTCCCTTGGGGTTTTGTTGCCCTCCCCTGAAAAAATGAGGTTCGGATGAGATAATGACTAAGGGCTTTTTCAGATCTGATTATATCTAGTTTTGTATCCTTTGTGCCTCAATTTGAACTCATCCTTCTCTGCTTCTTCCATCTTCATCTTTCTCCTTCCCAAAGGGCGCTAGGGGTTTGGTAAGGTAAGCGACGTTGGCCTTGTCCTTCTGTTTCTTGAATAAACTTTAGTCAGTTCTCTAAACTCTCACCCGTTCAGTCACTCAGCAAAAATTCACAGACACCAATTTCTCTCCACCACGCTGCTAGAGGTGGGCAATTAGACACATTGCAACCTTCTGGGGAGGAAAAGGAGAAGCCCACCTGGGACCCCAGGTTAGGTTAGCTTCGCTTCGCTTCGGGCTGGCCCACCCAGACCCTAACTTTCTCCTACTCAGCCGTATGAGGGAGGAGTCTCATTTTCTAGCTCTCATTTCCCCTGTTCTTTCCTCAGATAAAAGGAAGAAATGACCCACTTCTTGACCCCAGAGCAAGGATGGAGAGGGGGAAAAAAGATAGGCAGGGTGATGAGGCTTTGTGTCAGGTGGCAGTAGCTGGCAGCTCTCCACTCCTTGATCTCAAGGCCACATTCTCTCGAAGGAATGACGATGGGAAGGGAGCCAGCAAGAGATCCTTGAGAGGGAACGCTGGGCTTTGGGGATGAACAGGGCGCCACCACAGCTGTCCTGCAGATGGAGGTGGGGAAGAGCATTTGAACCTGGGGTTTCGATTTCTAGAAAAACTCTCCTCTCCCCCTCTTTTTCTCTGCTTACTCTTTTGCTGTATTATGGGGTTTTTGTGAGGTTTAGAAAAATAAACAGAATCTAACCATAACTGTCTGAAAGTGCTAAATTACCAAGAAAGACATAACAGATTAGCAGTGCAAATTAAGCCTGGGTGGGAGATGGCCAGCCCGCTGGGAAGCTGAAATTACCCACAAGACTGGTGGCTTCCCTGCTGTGCATCCTCCAGTGTGAGCTGCCTTTGCCCATTACAGCTTCTCTAGTGGCTCCGAGGGCTGAGTGGAATTGTCTCTAGAGATGAGGGTTACGAATGGGGGGCCATATCCACTTTACAATCAGCCACTTCCCCCGGCTTGAAAAGATCTGGCTAATGTCATCTAGGTTGTCATCAGCTTTCAGGTAGGTTGGCCCCTAACTCATCTTGATTGGAGGTGAAACGCTCTAACCTTCTTTATCTTGCCCCACAAAAACCTCTTTTTGGTGGGGAAAGGCGCGCTAGTGACTCAAAACTCAGAGTATGTTAGAGGTGAAAGCAGTCTTATAACACAGGTCCAATCCTGTATTTTATAAATGAATAAACTGAGGCTTGCTCAGAGGAGGCAACTTGCCCAAGATCCGTCAGCTGGTGAGTGACAAAGGTGGGACTAGAACCCAGGTCTCCTTACGCCCAGTACAGATGCACTTTCTGCAACAGCCACCTACGAGATCCTATCTAACTGCCCAATTTCTCTTTCCTCAAGGAGCCTGTCCCTTCATTAGTTTTCCCTGGGTTCTGCTTAATGAATTTGTGTACTTTGAGCCTGTCTGCACATATAGCTTTTGTGGTTTTGAACCCCATAACTTAAGAACTCCTGCTGCTACCTATCCTTCCTGTCAACAGAAGTCCCCAATCTGGGCTGCAGGAAGAGGAGAGACTTCTTCCTCAAGAGAACAGTTTGCAACCGGGGAAATGCAGCCTCAGAATTGGTCCTTATGGAGCAGTTCTGATTGGTCGGTATAGATGCAAATGAAATTATAGCTGAGCACTTCCAACTGGACAGAGTAGGTCTCCGCCCATTCGTCGAAAGACAATGCCAGGAACTCCCTTAAAGTAATTGACTCAGACTGCAAGCGCAGAGTGCAGGCAGCTTGGCAGCTCAGTCTGTGGCTTTTCCCTGACATGCAGTGTGCGTGAGAGGCCTGTCAGCAATGGCTGCTGGACTCTGGTTATGAATTTGGACCCAATTAACTGCAAGGAGCTCTTCTTAGCAGCCATTCCTTCTCAAGGTCCGCACTATTTTCTCCCCTACATCTTCAGGATGTATGCGAGATGGGTTAGGAAGGAGAGGTTACCAAGTTAGGCTGCCACCTATAAGGAGCTGTTGTGGGGCTGGAGGCAAGAACTCCTGCCTCCCGAAACCCCGGGATGCATGTGAAAGAGAGGTTTCTAGTTTACTAACAGATTTAGTGTCATATAACCTGTATTTGAATTACAGTTCTATAACTTACCAGCTATGAGACCCTAAACAAATTATCTAATCTTTCTAAGCTCAGCTTCTTCTGGACTGAAGATGGTGAAATTCACCATATAAGACTCAAATCAAACAAGTAAATTTCCTAGCTCCATGCCTGGCACACAGGGAACCTCAATAAATGCTACTCACCTTCCTTTCTCTTGAGTTCTGGTCTTGTACGACTATATGTCACTCAGAGCATGATGCCCACGGAAGGGTTTCAATGCTTGTTTGTTGAGAAACTGTTTCCTTCTTGATTCTCACCTTCTCCCTTCTAAGCATGACTTTCCACCTCAAGTCTGCCGAGCTCAGGCCTTGGCTCTCCTTCTTACTGGGCAAGCTCCCTCCCTTTGAGCCCACCACTGCCAAAGAATCTGCCCTGATCTAAGCTACAACTCTGTTTTGAAGAAGTAAAAAATAAAAGGAAGGGGTGGGAGACATGTGCGCGTATTTCCAAAAGACAAAACTCTCTCCTCCTTGATGTTTTCAGAAAGATGCACAGGCTTTAGAGCCAGAAGGTACGTGTTGGACACCCTTCTTCACTTGTCTGTGTGACCCTAGCTCTGCCTCGGTTTCCTCATCTATAAAAAGGGAATACAAAAGCTGTGTTATTTAGTTGTTGTGAAGATGAAATTTGAAAAAACATATGAATGATTATAATCAAGAGAAAAGTACTACATCGATACTACTATTCTTTTTCCTCCTCCTGTTCCCCCAACACATCTCAAGTAAGAACAGGCCTGGCTCACATCTGGGGAAAGGCAGTTTTATCTTGGCTAAGCTGCAAATGCCACTTCACCCTTTGCAATCAGACAGCTCAGCGTCCTCCTCTCTCCACCTGAGTTGGGGGAGGCAAGAGGTGAAGGGTGGATACAAGAGCGAGGAGCCCAGAGCTGTCTCCTCAATCTGTCTTCGGGGGAGTACTCTTGGCGCTGAGCAACCTCTCCAAATGCCGAAGGTGAAATCCATCACCAGGGCCCTGGGCTGAGATAAGATAGAGGAACGTAAATCAAGGCTCTCTGAGATAAGAAGGCAGCCTGGGGCCTCAAAAATGCAGCAGTCCTGCCAGCTGCCCACTTCTGCAGAGTTGCAAAGGAAAGGGCTATGCTAGTCGGGTGAGGAACCCAGACCCCGGGCCCTTCCTGGAAAAGTAGGAGGAACCTCAGTCTTGAACTTCTTTTTTCTCTCTCTCCCTCTTACCACAAGTCCCAGCCTGAGAGGAGGAACAGGCATTTTTATTAAGTCCATCTCAGCAAAAAACTGTGAGGCCATCCTCTGGCCTCAGCAATTAAGGACAAAAGTTTTGCGTCAAGCAGCCTGGGTTCACATCCTGGCTCTTACATTTTACTGTGGAATCTTGAACAACCTACCTGATCTCTGAGAGCCACAGTTTCCAACGGGGATAATATTAATGCTACTTTATAGAACTGTTTTGATGACGAATTAGGACCTGTTTTGTAGAGCATCTTATAAAGAGTCTGGCACACAGAAAGTGCTTAATTTATAGTAGCTGTAGTTATACTCATATATAAGACTGGTAAAGGTTGGGGACGCCAACACCTCTCTAACTTCCTGTTTACCTAATTTTATAGTCATCTCTTTACAATTCTCTGAACACCAATCCTCAAAACCAAATCTGGTCATGGCAATCCCATTTGTTGAGCGGTTTTTGAAGAGGGGCCCTTCTCCTTGCCAAGTGTTTGCCATGAGCGTGACGGTATGTAAAGAACTCCTCCTGCCCCCTCATCCCCTCAACGTACATGTTTACGTGCACCTCGGACTGGCTGAGCTTGGAGCAATTACAAGGAGGAGTTTTGACCACACTTAGGTCACAAAGAAAGAAAAGTATTAACAGACACCTAGAGGCCTAAGATAGGGTTCCAGGGAAGGAAGTGGCAGGAGAGATGTAGGCTGGAGCCCCCTCAGTCAGAGGGTCGTTTCTGCAACTGAACGAGGACCTTCATATCCTTAGACCTCCTCCCAGGCTTATCTTCATCTTTCCCTCTTTCATTATCAATCAAGTCATAAATGTCTGCTTTGTACCTGGGTTAGGCGTGTGGTGAGAGAAATTCACATCTTGGTCCCTGATCTAAAAGAACCTACAATCCGATTAGAGAGGGAACCCACAAACTTGGGAGTCAGGGAACCTGGCACCATTACTGCGGAAACCCCGAACAGAGCTGAGGTGGAGGGGTGGGGGGTGGGCGAGAACCAAAGGACCCTGAAAGGTAAGCAGAAGCATAAGGATAGATTGACAAGTCAGCAAAGGGGAAGCTTGATGGCTTCTTGGGCAAGGAAACTATATGTGGGTGCGTCAGACTGGCAGACAATGCAAGAGCGTGAAAGCGTACTGGACCTAAGTTCAAACCTTGGCTCAGCCACTGACTAGCTGTGTGGGTGACGCGGGGCAAGTTAGGTAACCTCTCTCTCAGCTCTCATTTGGAATAATGAAGCCTAACTTCCATGTTTGTCCTGAAGCTATGAGATGACAGGTAAGGACATTTCCTGTAAATATATGGGTTATGAGGACTGGAATGGGTGTAGGGGCGAGATGGACACTCCAGGAAGAGCAACTAGCTGGGCATGGGTGGGGGCTGTTAGGACAAGGAAGGCAGGCACTGATGAGGCTGGAGGTGGGGGTGGCTGTGGAATCATCTTCTTTATCGCTGGCCTCCTACTGCCCACCTGTACTGGGTCCCGCATAGAAAAAGCCCGGAGACTTAAACCCTCTCTTGGCCTAAAACCTACAGTAAGAGGCAGAGACAGCTGAGAAGACCAGGGAGTGACAGAACATGAGTGGATATACAAATAGACAAGATTAACTATTCCCATTGTATACACAAGAGGCTTTGCTAACACTCAGCCAATTAGAAAACTAATCTAAACAGCCACTGGCTTCCACATCTCTTCAGAGCTCTTTGAAACAGCTGTTCAGTTTGCACTTGCTGCCATTCCAGCAAGTGGCCGGAGACCGCTCCTTGGGTCTGGTTCCCCACTTGAGCCTCAAGGGCTCCTCAAGAGCAAAGGATCGTGTCTCTTCTGTTCTCTGGACTCCCTCTAAGGTCCTGCTGCTGTCACGTGCAGCGGTCCTTCCCTGTCACCACCTCTGAGAAGCCTGCCCCAGTGCCCCCAGAAGAACTGTTATAGCACTTTCCGGATGTATTGCCATTTACCTGGGAGGCATATGATGAAGGGTATAAGAGCAAAGTCTTTGAAGTCTGACAAATTTGAGTTCAGAACCTCCTAGATCGCTCACTACTCTGATCTCTGAGACTCTGTCTCCTCACCTGAAAAAGAAGATAATTGTACCCACTGCACAGCGATTAAAAGCAAAAGTGTATATTAAAATATCTAGCACCATTCCTGACCCACAATAAGCATTCAATACATTGATTTGCCATTATTAGTCTGTTATTATTGTTGACTCCAAGGTACCTGAGGGCAGGAAATAATTTGACTTTGCTTCAGGCCGACTAAGATAGTACCTGACAGTCCCCGGTCCTGGTAGTCACAGCCCAGTGTCTTGCCCTCCCCTTGACAGTGGGCGGGACCTGTGACTTGCTTTTAACCAATAGAATATGGCAAAACCAATACGATGTCACTTCTGTCATTAGGTTACATGAAATTGTGACTTCTGGCTTGCTAGCTGACTTTCTCTGCTGCCTCTCAACTTGCACGAGCACCCATGTAGGAGAGGCCACATGGCAAGGAGCTGAGAGCAGCCTCTGGCTCACAGCCAGCTAGCAACCGAAGCCCTCAGTCTAACAGCCCTCGGCGGACTGAGTTCTGCCAGCCACCGCGTGAGCTTAGAAGGAGATTTTCCCAATTGAGCTTCAGACGAGGCCCAGCCCTGGTCAAACCCTGATTACAGCCTCTGAGACCCAGAGCAGAGGGCCCAGCCAAGCTGTGCCCAGACTCCTGGCCCCCAGAAACCGTGAGACAATAAACATGTGTTGTTTTCTGTCGCTAAATCTTATGGTAATTTGTTACCCAGACAGAGACAACTAATACAACTGTTTTGTCTTCCTAGCACAGCACTTGGCACAGAGTGGGAGACAAGTGCGGGATGAATGGATGGATGGATGACTGATGGCAGCTAGGAAACTCATCAGGGTCTGAGAATGGTCTGACCGGGCTGGACCCCAAAAGCGCATTCTTTCCCAGGCCCCACTGCTTATATCTTTTACCCCTTTCTCTCCCTCACTTAGGACCCTCCCTTCTCTGGTCCTCAGGATCTTGCTCTGCTTCTGGTTCCTGCATTTAGTCATTCTCTCTGAATTTTATTTTCTTCCTTAAGGAAAAAAAAAAAAAAATCTACCCAGCTCTCTCTCAAATATCTGACCCTGGTGAATTGGAATAATTTCTGATGGAAAGCAGTCTTGTCCAGAAAGCCTCTTACCCACCCTGCTTAGGAATGTGGTTGCTGCAGATATTAAAACAGACCTGCAGGCGTCTGCAAGGAGTGGGAGCTCGTGCCAGGAATGACCTCAGCCTGCACAGCAGGGCTTTTACCTATGAAAAGCTGCTGCTCTGGGCTGGATCACAACAGGGACCTCCCTTCTTTAAACTCTTCCCCTTGTAGGACCCCCATCCTGCACCCTTAGTTTGATGCCTGAGCCAGAACTTCCCACCCAAGGCTGGTACCAAAAGTCAAAAGGGCAGTGCCATCAGGCCTGCTAGAGAGGGTGCTATGGGTGCCTTTGTCCAAGTGGCTCCAAGTGACTTTGGCTGAAGTATGTGGGCCTCGTGGCTGGCAGTCCCCGTTTCCTCACCTCTTCTCCTGCCTCCTCCCCTCGCCCTCAGACAGCTGAGAGGGCTCCTGCTCAGGTTGAGAGTGATCAGGCTCCATTCCCTCTGCACGAGGCGCCCTCTCAGGAAAGACCAGGACTCTTGGGGCACAAACCGGGGGCTGGGAATCCTCATCAGGACGGCTCCTCACTGCATAGCCACACTTGCACGTGGGCCTTGGGTTTTGCCCCACCTGATTCAGCTCCTGTTACTGAACTGGACCTTGTCTAAGCCGAAGTTGAAACTCTCGTCAGTTACCGATTTTCCCTCTTCTGCTGAGAAATTCAGAGAAGTAGGAGAATCCCAACTATAACTACTCCAGCCTCCAAAACTTGACCCCCTAGCCCTTGACAATCCCCAGAATCATACCCACACCTAATATTTGCCTAGCCCGTTCTTGTGTGCAAAGTAATTTTCCATATGCTATTTCTCACAAGAATCCTACAGCATTTTTTGTCCCATTTAACAGATGAGTAAATTGTGGGTGAGAAAGGTGATGTTTTCACAGTTCCATCGTGAACAAGTAGTATTATAGAATAGAAACGTAAACCAAGGTCTGTTGACTCATATTCCATACTCTTCCCACCACTGCTTACTCCCCCAAATCTGCAATGCCTGTGTGCCTCCAAGTTTGCCTCTCGATTGTATGTTGATCAGTTTGTGTTGAAATGTACTCACTGTATTGCCCAATTCCTGCCCCTTCCACCTTAGCCTTTGTCCATGGCCGCCTCTGCGAAGGTGGGTTGAGTGGCTTCCTCCAGAATAACAATAGCCTGACCACTGGCCTTCAAGACAAGAGATCTGTTGTAAGTCCTGGCTGTGACGCCAAGGAGGTCTGTAACTTTGAGCCGGGTTACCACACTTTTCTAGGCATTGTAATGGGAAAGTGGTGAATTGGAGGATAGTTGAGGCCACGTCTAGCTCTAAAACTATGTGGTTCTTTGATTCAGTTCCTGATTGGGCTCCCTCTTGGGAAGATGACTTGGCCTGTTGCACATTAATGCCATCTGGAACTTGGGCTGGGAGTGGAGAGCAAGCTGCTAGCGGCTCCAAAGGTGAGAAGAGGACCCTGTGCCCCAACTCCACCCCCAAGAGATCCCCTAACTCCTGGCTGCTTCCTTTTGATCCGTTTTAGGTAAGAATAGGAGCTCCTAAAGGCCTCTGTCCTTGATTCTCATTGACCAGTGATTATTGCCCAATCCTGATACCACACCAGACAGGCCGGCACTTCCCTGATCTCACAGGATGTCTGCAAGCTGGGCTGAAGGTTGTTCATGATCCCTGTGCTCAGGGAAACCCAGGGGCTCTGCAGCTGCTCCCAGCTGTCCAGCCGAACAATGCAGATTCTGTCAGGTCCTGGCTGAGTCTGCTTTCGCGGGTATTCGGGTTGCAGTATTAACGGGAGGCATCTCAGCTGCTTCCTGCTCCTTGGGTATCAGCACAGATTCCTAAGAAAAGACAGTCAGTCCAGCTCTGCATCCGACCACAACCCCCAGAAGTCAGGGGTGGGGCATGGAAGCATTTCACCATCATCTGAGATCAGGGAATCAAACTTCCTAGGCTAGAAGGGACCCCACAGATCATGTGTGCCTGGGTCTCTGCTTCCAGCCACAGACGTAGGTGTACAGCTCAGTTTTCAGAAATCTTCATGACCTCCTAAGTCACCTCTTTCAGTATTTCACCACTCCGACAGGAGTCTCCTGACAGCTGTCCTCCCCACAATCAAACCACTTCTTGCACAATCTGCTTGTACAATTTGCACTAATTTGAACCCTCCACTTCAGCAAGACATATCCTACTGCCTGTCTCCCATGCTCAGCTGTCCCCCTCCATTACCCAGCATGGCAAATGCTGTCACCCAAGCTCAAATGATCCCCCACCCCATTTCCACAGCAATCCTAGTCCTCTTGGCCTCTGATCTTTGCTGCAAGACTTAGCTGCTCCCCAGAACTGCTGTGAATGACACCATGAGACTCTACCTAGTCTATTCATTTCCATGGTTTTTTTTTCCTTCTTTCCAGCTTCCTAAATACTAAGTGCTTACTTGGTAATTTTGCCCATGTACTTACCTTTGCAGGTATTTTCGCTCAGTTTTGTATTCGTGCTCATATCAGCATCTTTCCCACTTACTCCTTAAACCAGGAGCTCCTCCAGGGTACAGACCAAGTCTCCTCCTTCCCTCTGAACTGTTGTTGGTGCTTGCCTTTCTGATTATTGACTCTGAGGCAGTTCTGCCTGAGAGCTAACCTCTCAAGCCCATTTCCTGTTTGGTTGGGGCCTGGAAACGTGATAAGACTTTGGCCAGCTGCCAATAGACTGGCTGGTCCCCAAGGCCAATTTGGGCATCTGAAAGGGAAAATGACTCCTATTGCATAAATGTGGTTTCAGAATACACCAGCGTGGAAACAATGGTCCTCGCTGCCCCCAGATCCACTCTCACCTCCTTCCTCGTGCCTCCCTGGCCTGTCAAGACGGCAGGCCTAGTAAGACATTTCTGGGAGGAACACTTCCTCAGGGGCAGTCAGACGTAGAGACGTGTGGAAGAGAAGTGACTGGGCAGGGGACACACAGAGGATCGGCAAAGGCAAGATGTGAGCCAAGTGTTCAGTTCCACCCTCTGCTGCCTCCACAGACAGGCTGATTTCTTTAAGGCTTTTCTGGAGTCTCATGAAGAGCAAGTGGGAGCCATGATTGGTGGGGGAGGCAGGGGCGGCATTTGCCGAGCTGAGTTTATAGGCACTTGCCTTTTCTTAACAGCTCCCTCCTCACACATTCCTCTGCATTTTCCCCCTTTTATTAATGTGGCATCTTTCCCAGGCCACTTTATGGGACCGTGTGTGTTTTTACTTATGCTGTGATTGGGTTTGATCGTGTCTCTCCCTGTGAAGAAACTTCAGATCTTTTCAAGGCCTCCCCACGCCCATGTTGCAGTCGTGGAACTTCTGGTCTCATCCCTCATCCGAACCCCAAGGGCTCCACTGTGTTGTCCGCAACACTGGGCACTTTTCTGCATTAGGGTCACACCTTATTTGGACCCCCAAGAGTACACAACCCAGTTTGCCTACTCACCCAAATCTGAAATAACTTCTGGCTCTTGCCCCCAAATCAAATCTTCCCGGGGCATGGAGAGGAAGACTTCCCACAACTGACACTGACACTTATTCAGAGGAACAGGCCACAGCCCTGCAGGCCGTTGTCAGGGAGGAATCAGACTGTCTGAGCAACAGCGGCTCTGAGAGCACACAGCTCTCCAAGGGCGGCTCTCACAGGCCTGGCACATGGTTTAGATAGTCAAGCATCGGCATGTTTATTATTATTAAAAAAAATCCTCGTGTTACTCTCAGGAACTGTGCTCATAGCCTTTCCTTTCTCTTTAGACTGTCAGTTCCAAGAGGGCCACGCCCAAGGTTTGGAGCTGACTTGCTGTCTTTGAGCTCAGCTTTATCAGTATTGCTCCAGAGTCGTCTCCTGCTGTCTGGAAGGTGGCTCCGTTTCACTAAGACATTAAAGCACCAGGCAGGGTGGCCGTCCTGTGATCTTTGAAAACCTACTCACCCTCTCCTCTCGGAGCTGCGGGTTCTTCCATTGTAAAATGAGGGAAAGCATACATATTCTGCAGGGTCGTGAGAGTGAAATGAAGTAATGTCTGAATGAGGCCTGGCATGTTGGCGGTGCTCAGTGAATGGTAGGGATTTTCGTTGTGAGAGACAGAGGGACCTCTTTTCGAGAATCTGCTTTTGTTCCCTAATTCTTGTCCATCCTCCTGGGATGTCCATGGACATCGGACTCCCTGCTCTGTTCTCAAGGGCAAGAATCTCTAAGTCCTTTGGGAAATACAGTTCTGGGATCGTTTTTCCTGTTGTCAGCAGGCTCTGGAAGAGGCATTAGCCCCACAAAGCTTGATGTGGGAAGTTTTACAGGTACCGCTCATCTGGCGGGCAGATGTCGCTTTGCTGCAAGATATAGTTCTGTCTTCCAGATGGGAGGGTGCCTGGAAGTCCTGAGGTGGACTGGTTTCTCTCTGCTTGGAGCTGGTGTGGGGCGTACTCATAGGTCTGTCACCTCCTTCCAAAACCCTGGAGACGCTGAGGCAATGTAGGTTGTACTGGTGGTGTCTGTGTCCCCTCAAACCTACATTCTGGCAATCAGCTGACCATCCTTCCGTCATCTCCCCACTCCCAGTACACCCCAACACACACACACACACACACACACACACACACACACACGGTTATTTCTAGGGGAGAGGAAGAGAATATTGCATAACAGCAGTGGATGTTTCCCCACCAGGTAAGAGTTTCATTCATTCTATTAAACATATATTTTTTTTAATTTTTATTGGGGAACAGTGTGTTTCTCCAGGGCCCATCAGCTCCAAGTCGTTGTCCTTCAATCTAGTTGTGGAGGGCACAGCTCGGTTCCAAGTCCAGTCGCCATTTTCAATCTTTAGTTGCAGGGGGCACAGCCCACCGTCCCATGTGGGAATTGAACCGGCAACCTTGTTGTTCAGAGCTCATGCTCTAACCAGCTGAGCCATCCGGCTGCCCCTCCGGAATCTCAGCAGCAGCTCGCTGTCTTCAATCTAGTTGTGGAGGGTGCAGCTCACTGGCCCATGTGGGAATCAAACCAGCAACCTTGTTGTTCAGAGCTCGTGCTCTAACCAGCTGAGTCATTCGGCCACCCCTCTTTTTTTTTTATTAGTTTCAGGTGTATAAAACAACATAATAGTTAGACATTTATTTAAATACATTCTTGAGGAGGTGGAAGAGGAGAAAGAGGGCTTCTCAACTTAAGAGCAACATTTGAGCGTTTCGCTCAAGGAAGATGGAGGGACGTAGCAGTGACCGATGGCCAAGTTCTGCTCCCCAGTGACATCACAATGGACAGTGGCAGCCCCAATTCTCCACCCCCTGAAATCCCATCTCTGCCTTGACAGAGGGGGAATGTGCCTTGCCCACTATCAGCTGTAGTCCAACCTTATTTGAGTCGGGCTTATTTGGGGACTTTTATGCTAAGGTGCTCCCTCCCTCATCACTTCTGATCAAAATGCTTTTGGTCACAAGAGGTAGAAACGCATTCACATGTAGAAAGTGAACACAGGGACAGCTATGGTAGGGGCAAAGAGACTTCAAATAAATGAAGTACCAGGCCTTTTATTTCTCTCTCCTCTTGGCTACAGAGTCTCCTGTCTCAGCTTTTCTCTCTGCATAATTTTGATTTACCTATGGTTTCATCATATATCCCTAACTTAAGTCCTCATTGAACATGAAGTTTTAGTTTAGCTCCCTGCAACTAAGTTGGTACAGAGTCTGTGCTTTTTTTTAATGTAAACCTCTTAAGAGAGAAAAACTGAAAGACTGTTGTCCAGCTAAGACCCTGTCTGGCCTTGGGCACCTAGTCCTGGTTGAATGGGCTGTGGCCGAAGAGTGGAACATGTGGTATAAAACTTGTTTAAAGTAGCTGAACACAGGGAAACAGATGCTCTGAGAAGCACACCCCCCCCAGTGTGTGTCTGATCTCCCCATGTGGTTCTGGGGTTCATCAACGGACAGATAACATTCATCCTCAGGGACTCCCTACTTCTCCACAGAGGCTGGGAGTGGCGCTCGAAAGCGGGAGAGGTGGGAGAACCACTGCAGCCCCTGCCACCTCCATGGCACTCTGGGGACACGGTGAAATTTCTCAAAAGAGCGCCCAGGGAGAGAGTGCCCGGTGAAAATGGCACTGGACCAGGATTCAGGAGTTTTATTACTGATTCCAGCTCTGTTGCTAACCCACAGAATGGCCTCAGGAAGATGGCTTTCATCCTGTGGGTCTTAGATTGTCCATATGTTAAACAAATTAATAACAACAATAATAAACAGTGTTGAGTTAAATAATGTCTAAGGACCTTTTCAACCTCTGAGAATTCCCTAAGCCTATCCCCTCGCACCCCTGCCCATAGCAGTTTCCCAGAAATACACGGAGCAGAGCTCTTGGACCCATGACTTTGGTGGGGTCTCTGCCAGCCACCTCTCTCCCATGACAACCATCGGTCCTGGCGATCAGGCCTGCCAGGGTCTTCTCAGCCTGGCCCTGCAGTCATCCAAGGCCGTCCCGGAAAGGCCTTCCCAGGGGGTGGGGGCCAGGAATCCCGACTTCAAGGAGTGCATTTATTTCTGAGCTTCTCAGAGGCTGAGGACAGGGCCTGAGCACTTGCTCTGTGGCAACACCAGAGACAGCAGGCTGGCATCAGGGGCTTGTCCAACTGGGCGTTTTCCCGCTGGGCTACCAGGGCCTATGAGAACAAGGGAGGCTATAGGAGGGCAGTCAGCAAGAGCCTCAGAAGGTCAAGGGCAGTGAGCGGCATGGGGTTGGAGAGGGAGAACAGAGAATGTTGTGGGTCCCAAGGGGAAGATGGCAGGACCAGGGGAAATTGCTTGTGTCTTTTGGCAGGAAATGAATAACATTCAAAGAATATGCAAAAGTCCACACTAATCGGCACCTGTTCACTTTGGAGCCAGTGGCTTGGGCCTGTGGCATCTGAGGCTGAGCCTGGCTTTGGGGTCTCCCCAGGGGAGGAAATACAGTACATTGAGATCCACTCAAGTGTTGAAAGAGGCACTGGTCCTAAGTGGGTGGAGAGAAGTAGGGTGCCCTCAGCTTCCATTGCTCCTTCCCAGCCCCAAATGATCTGTTATATACCCCTTACTCAACCCCAGGCAGATGGCTGCAAATTCTGCAGGGGCCTCTGAGCATTCCCTTGGCTAAGAGCCACATTCCAGAGCAACATATGTTTCATCTCAAGCCCACAAGGTTTGCACTTCCAAGTGGAGCCAAAGAGAAAACCTTGGCTCAGGCTGCGCATTTCTTAGGAGAGGTGGGGGTTGGGAAGAGGCCATTGGGGAGGTCGAAACTATCATGTGGAGGAACATTTGAGTTAATGCAAAGCAAGGTCCAAAATATGAGACACCCTCATTCTCTCAAAACTCTTCAAGGCCCCTTACCCAGGAGATGGAGCAACCAGGGCCGATGCCTGTAGCTCTCGTCCAGCTGCCTCTCATGCTGCCTACCTGTTCCTCCGATCCCCTGGTCCCTTTTCTATACCTTTGCCTGAACCCATGGCCTCCTGAACCAATGCTTCATAACCCAGGGCTGCGTGGAGTGCAGAGGAAGAAAGGGGTGACTCCTGATCTCTCTCTGACCCTTAACAAAAGCCTGGTCCTCATCGCCCCTTGCCCCACCTCTCTGCTCTGAAAGGTGAGCGTCTCTGGCCTTCTTCCAAGTCTGGAGGAGGTTTTAGGAAGGATCCAAAGTTGGAAGGAATGAGACAGGAGGAGGAAGACAGCAGGGAAGAAAGAGGTGGGGGTAGCGTGAGGCAGAAGGGCAGAAAGGGACTGACAGGAGGGTCTCGGGCTGCAGAGAGGGAGGGGTCACCTCTGGGGGGGGTGGAACAAGGAGGAGAGGAATGGCGGGGATCGGGGATCGGTCCTCTGGGGTTCTGCGCTGTGCTAAGCTCGGGGACTTCTGACAGCAAAGTAAACTGTGGTGTGCTGAGTTTACCCAGCTCCAATACGCAGTGCCTGGAGTGTTTAATGTTTCCTTCTCACTGAATTAGTTGACAGGCACTGAAATGCAGCCAGCCCCTTGCCGTCTTTTGGGGAGGAAGGGGGTGGGGAAGTAAGGAGTAGGTTGTCAGCAAAGCCAGGTCCCTGACCCCAACCCAGGACATGGAGACTTGGGGGGACCTAGGAAGTCCAGCTAACACAGGCACAGAGTTCCCCATCGAGGAGAAAGAACCTGAACTACATTTCACCCTCCTCCCACCCCCTCCCACATCAGACCCAGCCCAGCCAACGCACACACAGCCATCCAGCTTTTTACACAGCCCGTTTATTTTTCCCATTGTGCTCTCTTTATTAAACGCCTGCCTGTGGCTAGAGTCTCAAAGAGCCGAGCTCAGGCGGATAGAAGCGGAGGACACACAGACCACAAAATAAATCAGGAAGACTCCAGAGCTCAGCACCCAAGAACAAACTAAACTAACCCTGGCATGATGCCCACACCATGTGCTGGTGGGTTTTGTGCTAAATAAGGATGAATGGGTGGAAATATTGGGGGGAAATAGCTGTACTTCCCTTTAATCCAGGGAGGTTCCTGGGAAGAAATTGGCTTCTGAAAGGCCCTGAAAATGAAATGGAGGAGGAAAGTTTGGACAGAAGGGCAATTGAGGGAGTGGACTGGACAGAAGCACAGAGTAGGGGGGGGGAGTGAGAGAACCAGACAGGTGATGCATTCAGAAAGTGAGTCTGTATAAATGGCGGGGAACGTGTTAGGAGCTGGAGGAGGTGCAGAAGGACAGAGCCAGAAGCTTGTCCCAGAACTGCAGCAGGGCTCGCGTCCTAGACTGCCATGGCGCCTCCCCCTCCCACAGGCAGAGAATTAGAGGTCACTCTGAACCTCTGGGGCAAGTGGAGGTGGACATATGGTGGGGAAGGGAGAGGCCAAGGACCCCGAGAAGCAGCTCAGGCTGGGGACCAGGACTTAGAATCCCCACTGAGCTGAGGGCACGGAGAGGGAGGGAGCTTGTGACCTTGTTATACGGGTGTGTGCAAGGCAAGCTGTAGCAGCAGCCAGGGTGAGTACAGTTAAGAGGAGAAAAAGTAGGCGGTTGTTCACTGCTAGGGAGCAAGGGAACTGGAGAGAGGGGACAGTGCAGGTCAGGGAATGGTGGTGTGTACGAAGGTGTGTAAACGTGACACAGCTGCCAAGAGACTTGTGCAATTAACTCAGTCTCATTTAACTCAGACTCCTGGGTCTCAAGTCCTGCATATCTTCAAAAGTATTTTAAAATGCCCTCCTAAAAGCAAGGAGAAGGGGTAGATTAGTAGCTCCAGATGGGCTCCAAGGAGCTCCTAGGAAGCCAGGAGAGGAAGGGTTCGGTGTGGGGGGGGACATGGAGGGAGCTCACAGCAGGTGGGTCCCTCAGTGCCACCCCCCATTTCAACGAGAGCAGCTCAACATTATCTGCTGAATTTGTTTATGTTTTTGTGCAAAATTTTCTTGAAAGAAAGGCTTGCCACGGAAAGCCTATAAAAGAATAGCTTGAAAACCGCTAAGGTATCATTTCTCTTGGTGGGAGTCCCCACCAGCTTTAAGAACTGTGATTCTACGAAGGAACATGCAGTGAACACATGGACCAACTTTTGGGCCCTGTTCCCAACTTCAAATATTCTGGCCCATTGTCAGAGCATTTGTTCTCATTTCTGTTGTTGTTATTGTGCAGAAAAATAGGATCAGCATAAGTATTTGTAACTCTCCCCTCTTTTCATTCGGTTCAGGAATGCGAGAAACAACACCATCCCCGCAGCCTGTGCCTGCGGCAGGCTTCACAAGTCAATAATAGCACTCTCAGAATGGTAATAATAGCAACAACACCAATAACAACAGTCTTGGGAGCTGTCTAAACAGGGCACTCCAGGCAGTGACCCCCTGAAGAGCCGGTACAGGAGCTGAAACCTCTCTGCTAGCCCAGATTTGCTTGGTTGTCTGACTCCCAGAGTACAGCCTGAAGAACCACTGCCACCACTGCCCATCCCCGTATCTTTCCTGGCTTCTGGATCCATAGGACAGCATGCTGACCCGTATTTCCAACAAGAGACTAGGGCTGGCCTTGACTTGGGAGCTAAGTCCTTCAAGCTTCCCTCTTAGCTGCCCAGGCATTGGAGACAATATGCAGCCTTGGGGGACATATGGCCATTCTTACACCTTGCCCTCTACAGGCAAGGTTCAGGGATGGTTAGTATATATGACTTTGAACTCTAGCTTGATATCGTCAGACTGTCCCCATCTGTTTATTCTCTACAGTTATGGAGAAAAAGACTCTTAGGGAAAACTTTAAAGGACTTTGAACTTGCTTAAAGGGGAAGTATACAAATGAGCAGAGACAGAACTGTTCCCAAATCCAAAGCTGCTTGGGAAAGATCAGTCTCCTTCTATGGGACACGTCGGGCATGGGGTGGAGGGAGGAGGAAGCAAGGAGCCTCGGAAAGATTTGGGAAGGGGGCACAGTAAACGAAACAAGACAAAAAAAGATTTAAATGGGGGTGGTGGTAGATTAGATTGATGGCTTTCAATTTTTTAAATAAGCAGAACTGTTTTCCAAAGAAATCTGACTCAAACCCCCAGGATGTAAACTGGTAAAAGGGAGCTGCTTTGGTTGGATGTGGAGAACAGGCCTCCCTCATGGCTCTCCTCCTTCCTCCCTAGACTCAGACAAGTGCAATGACTGCCTGAGGTCACCTGACTAGTAAGTGGTCGGCCAGGTTTATCAGTCACACGCAGTTGATTACAGAGCTGCTGCTCCCTACACTTCCCCTCCCTCACTAACAATATGTGTCCACTGCTTTGCTCCCCACTTCTGTCCAGCAGCCAGAACAGCATCCGGCACATAGAAGGCCCTCGGTGAGTATTTATGGAATGAGCGAATCTACCATGACGATCCCGTATGTGGACTCCGAGCTTTGCAGTTTGCAAAGCGCTTTCATGGGAGTTTTCTGCACAAATGTTCACTTAAGTTGGCTGCCTCTGTGAACTGTCTCACCCCACCCCCACCCCCACCCCCACCCCCACCTGGGGTGGGTGGGAGGGGGATGGCAAACTGAGCATGGGCAAGTGTGATCGCTTACTTCTCCATCTCTGAGAGGCTCCAGATCCCGGAAACTCGAGGCTTCCTCTAAGAAGCCTCATTCCTGCCCTTACTTGGTCACTGGGTATGATGCAGCCTAGAGACCCTTCAGTTCGTGCCTACACCCCCTCCTCCCCCACTCTCCTCTGTGTGTGCCTTTAGTACAAACACTCTGGAGAGGTTGGCGAGAGCCGTTCTAGCAGGAAGCAGAGGGTGTCCTGTGGGGGCCAGGGAGAGAAGGCCTGTGTCATTTGTGGGGTGAAGGGCCTCTACCCAATCCCAAGCCCCCACCCTCACAAAGATGAGTATATTCACTGCTGTTCCTCCAGGACCTGCTTCCCTGTACCCGTCTCCTGCTCCATCGTCCTTCATCCCTTCATACAGACCTGCCAAGTTTGGGACATGAGAACAGGCCAGGTTCCCTATGGGGAGCCCAGGGGGGCGGAGCCAGGCCCGGCTGGGCCTCCAGGTTGGCCTGCCCTGGCCCCGGTTTAATAAACTCCGGGAGAGGTTTTCAAAGGCCACTTGATCTTCCCCATCAGGCAGCCCCTGTCTCCCTTTCAGAGCCGCGGGACTGGAAAGAGAAAACTGCTCAATGAACAAGGCAGCTAGAGAAAGCTGAGCTGCGGGGCACCTTCTATGAATTTCTGATGAGCACGCGGCCCTGACTCCTGGGTCCCGGCCCAGTGCAGTCAGGGATGTTAGTTTAAGTCATTTCGCACGGTTCACTGGCTCTCTGAGAGCAGCTTGTCTCCAGCCTGGCCCTCTCTAACAAGCTCTTTTTACTCAGGGCTTCTCTGAGCAGAGACCTCAAACAATAGCAGCTTTCAAGGGGCTTGGCCTCCTCTGGCAGCTTCCCTCTCCCCCCCACTCCCCCCCACCCCTGCTCTCCATCCTGCTCTCTGGCCTCTCTCTGCTTGCCCACCTGACCATCCCAGCCTAGAGCCTGACAGGCAGTAGGCCTTCAAGGAAGATTTGTGTCTGTCCTTCCTTCCTTCCTTCCTTCCTTCCTTCCTTCCTTCCTTCCTTCCTTCCTTCCTTCCTTCCTTCCATCCCTCCCTCCCTTCCCCCCTTCTCCACTGTCCTTGCCATTTCTTCCTAGGAGCAGGCAGAGTAAGTAACCATGCTGTCAAGAGCAGGCCCCCTTGTTGCTCAGCTCCAGAATACTGTGTGCCTGGCGTCCCTGGGGTTGTAACGTCGGGAGGTCCCAGTCAAGAACAGCCTATCCTAACACGCCAAGCCCATTAGGCTCCTCAGCCCTCTTTAACCCTCGAGCCATTTCCTCCTCCCTTTAACCAGAAGAGGGTGCTGGCTTCCTCCACATTGGAGGAGGGTGTGTGGGGGGGGGGTGGCAGCCGGCCTGCCCCACAGGCCCAGGTCTGGAGGGGTTGATGGCGGGGCCTTAGGAGAGAGAAGCCACTGGCATGAGCAAGCCTGACAGGTGGGCAAATAAGGAGCAGGACCCCTCTGCAGACGGCTCCACCCAGACTCAGGCGGTGGGCCATGCGTCCCACCAGACCAGGGCACTCTCTGTCCTCTCCATCCCAATTCTTCTCTCCATTGTCCCTCTGTCACTCAGGGCAGTGTGGATTACCTACCTCTGGTGTCCTCGCTAGGGTGATGTGTCTTCAGAAGCGATTCCTGCGGACAAGAAGCTCCATTAGCAGAGGAGAGGTATTTACATGTTTAGACTAAACCTCTGCCAAAACAAACTAACAAACAAAGTTCCAGACCAGTCAGTGTTTTGGCTTAATAAGAGCTTCGTCTTGACATTTGGTCCTTTGATGGTGACCTTTGACCTGGGGTGCTCCAAAGGCTTTGAGCTACCACTCCATTGACATTCCACTGTGGGAGAGGTGGTGCCCCACTCCTAATGCACCTGCCAGCAATTAAAGTTCCCCTCCCCAGTGACCTGGCACCGCCTTTGGGGCCCAGGAACTCCCACCTTTCAAGAGTCCCAAGCAGCCCAGCTGTACATGTCCCCACAAACCTACCTCCCTTACCATCCCTGCCTCTCCCTGCTTTATCAGTCATGTCCCTACCCCCATGTTAATAACCCACTTCTTCAGGAAGTGAAATTTGATCAGAAATAGCAAGGTGAACTGAAAGAACGTGAACTGGGAATGCAGGAGCCAGATTCCCGCTCTGCCACAGCCCCTGATTTGCTCTATGACTGAGGCAGGGCTCTCCCACTCTCCTCTATCACTTCCTCAGGACAGTGTGGAACTGGACCAGCGTTTCTTAGGGTTCCGTCCCCAGATGTCCAGAATCAGAATCCTCTGGAGGGCTCAAAGTCAAAAATGGAGGCTCGAAGTCCCCACCCCAGATCCCTAAAGCAGAATTTTTAGGGGAAAGGCATGGCCTGCATTTTAACATGTGTCCAGGTGCATCAGGACCAGTAGGGCTTGAGAACCACTGTCCTGTCCATTCTAAACTACACCTTTCATTGAGAATTGCCTTGTGCTTAGTTTGAAGTTGCCCAAGCTCAGTTTGGGGGTGGGTTTTCCAGGAAGCACATGACCTTTCGCACAGGCTCCTTGCAAGGCACTGGGAGCAGCCCTGGTAACTTTGCGTTCAGACTTAGGAATTCTTTTACTTAAAGAGAGCCCCCCCCCCACCACATGATAAAAGCCCAGGCCCCACAAAGCCTGGCCCGGGCCCTGGTTGAACTAGTTGTAAGCTCTTACGTCTTTGTCACACCTCCCCCTCTGATGACGCCCAGTTTCTCTTGCATTCCGCATCCCTCAGAGAGTCCTATGTCTTTGCACAGTGGTGAGAGCTATAACATCAATTCTAGCAATCACTATGGTAATCCCAGAGGTTGAACTCCAATGATCCCTTGAGCCCAGAGGTAGAAATGATTCCAGAAGCAGAAAGGTGTGGCCCAGGGTGGCCAATGCCTCCAAACCCAGACTCTATTTGTCAGAAGAGTTTGGTTCCAGGTGTTAGAACAGGGTCAGATGGGGCCAGGTGGAGAGAGTCAGGCCCAGGTTTTAAGCTAATCAGTCATTCTTCACACATTCAGACTTGGGTTCAAATCTCTGCCTGGCCTTTACCAGCTGAGTGGTTCTGGGCCCTGAGACCCCTCTGTCCTGATTTGCTGATAACCCTGCGTCCCAGGGCTGTGGAGAGGGTGATGGAGACAGTGAACGTAAAGGCCTTTCATAGCCTATAGGTACTAACCAGTTATAAGATATTGCTAGTCGGGCAATGTTTAAGCAGAGGGGCTTGATACAACCCAGGGTCAAAGAGTTTTGGGATACTTACTGTCATAGATCGTGTCCAGACCTCTCCTGTTGCAAGAGGACCAAGGCCTCTGATAGCTAAGCTCCCATGGTAAGATTCCTGCCCAGCCTCACCCCTACCCTCAGTGCTGGCACCAAGCAAACATACAGTCATGCACTGCTCTCCCGTCCTCCTTTGGCATGGGCTGCAGAGCTGGACAGGGAGGCAGAGCGGGGGAAGCAGGATGTGGGTTCTGGAGAGTCTGTCCTGCCCTCTACCCTTTGCAGCCCTTGGCAAGTCAGGGGAAGGAGGAGGAAGAGGAGGAAGAAGCCACATCTGGTCTGAGTGAGGTTCTCAGCAGGGACAGCAGGGCCCTGGGATGCCAGAGGAGAGGGCTCAGAGCTGGGGAGGAAGGGAAGCTGAGAGCGCCGGCATGGACCCCAGCCAACCTGGAAGAAGACAGGGAAAGTGGTTGAGGCCGGGGGGTGGGGGGGTGGGGGCGGAAGCAAATAAACAGAGTGGTTGAGACAATAATAATAAAGAGAAGAGTCATTAAAGTGAAGAATGGAGATTGTGTCACACCCAAGACAAACAGAAATAAACGGCCAATAGATCCACTCTACAGATGTTTGGCACTGAGGGACGACAGATTAAAGATGCCTGGAAGATGCTACAGTTGACCAGGCAGCAGCTGGAGAGCAGGTGGACAGGAGTCCCAGCCAGAGAAGCCTTCACAACTGGAGGGGAGCCAGCCCCAGAGACCATTCACCCTCCTCCAGCCTCAGGCCAGCCTGCCCATTGCCTGATCCTGGCACAGCGTAGGAGAAGTGGAGGAAGGACGCCATCCCTCCCTGGGCTAGGCTGAGACCTTTTTCAGGGTCTCCTTCCCAACCACAGTTTCCTCCCTGCAAGAGGGACTACAATCTCCCAGTGTTCTAATGGGTGAAATTGCTTCAAGTGACCTCAAGGAAATCCTTTTCACTGGTTGGTCAACAGCTCATCGCCACATTCATTTTAATGACTCTTCAGGGACTCGGTCTTTTCTTCCTGGCACCTTGGGCTTCTGAGATGACCTTTGACCCATACTAGTGTGAGGGGCTGGGGAGCTCAGATTGGAGGATATTCAATCCTCATTTACTCAACAGTCCACTTTGTGTGCCTGGCACTGCCATTAGGCACCTCAGGGGTTACAAAGATGAATCACACCATCCTTCCACTAAAGGTATTTATAATCCAGAGATAAAGCAAATCAGTAGTTTTTGAGTATCCATTCTGTAATAAGCACTTTGCTACCATGTTTCCCCGAAAATAAGACCTACCCCGAAAATAAGCCCCTGTTAAGATCGTCAGCCAGATGGACGCATTTAGTACGTTATGACGATGTTCCAGAAGATGATATGACTGTATTTGAATAAATGTAGATTGTTGTACATGAAAAAATAAGACATCCCCTGAAAATACGCCCTAATGCGTCTTTTGGAGCAAACATTAATATCAGGCCCAGTCTTATTTTTAGGAAAACATGGTAGGTACTTTCAAATGGTCTGCCTTATGTGTTCGCCACAGTGACCTTGTTGAGTAGATATTATCCCCTCATTATTTTTCCAGAGGAGGAGGCCGAGGACCACAGAGATTCAGAGCTTCTGTGGTTGCAAAACCAGAAAAGGGATCCAGGTTCAGACGCTTGTTCATCTGATCCCACGGCCCAGTGTTCTTTCCCTGACACCATAAAGAGCCGTCAGCTGAAGTCGAATTTGACAACTGCCTAATAAAACCGCATGCTCTCAAAGATACAAGAAAGGGGTCTCCTGCCTCCCATCCATCTCTGCTCCCTGCCCCCTTAATTGGAACCAAACTTCATCTTTCTGTTCTGTGTACCAGCAGGCAGGAATCAGCACATCCCATCCCCAGCCAGGGCCAAGTGCCTGCAGGTGTCTGTGGAATGCTAATGACCATGAACTGGGGGAGGGTCTGCACAAGGCTCCTCTGTGGCATTTGCTTCCCATTAAGCCCCATCTCCTTCCTTGCCAGACCCGACCCCTTCCCCCTCCAGCTACGTGCAGCTTTCATGAGCCAATTACCATGGCCAGGTTGCTCAGTTCCTCTGAAGCCACCGGCACTGCTAACAAGACACAGATGAGCAGGGCAGCCCCTGCTGTCCACTTCAGAGCAGGGGCTTTCTTTGCCCAAAGGACCCCAACTAGATAGAAGGAAGGTTGAATTATCCAATTTCAACTCTGCCCCTAGAGGAGACGAAGGCCTCAGAGGGCAATGTGGTTATGAGTGGTCTTAGGAAGATGAGCAGGTGACCTGTTCCTTCCCAGGGCTGCGGAGACTCGGTGGATCTCAGAGACAGAGCCAGGGATGGGGAAGGAAGAACAAAAACTGGGTTTGAGTGAAGTCACAGAGCAGGGAGAGTCCCCTGAAACCTTTAGTTAACAGAAAGGTATCCAAACTCTAAGTAACTTAATTCAAAACAAATTTGGTTAAAACCTACTCATAAACTAGTAAGGTAGGCTGCAGTCTCATATTTTTCTTCTATTTCTTAGATCTCACCACTAGCCTCATTATATCCTCTGCCTCTTAAAATTATATTCAGCCAGCAAGTCTCAGCGACCCATGAACTTTCCCAGACATTCGTGGGCAAAATTCATGCCTCTTTTCTTGTTAGTTCTTCATCACACTGGTTGTGTTTCTTTGAATCCAGTTTCCCTATAACATGTTTAAGTGTGGATTTATTTTTATGTGTCCTCCTCAGAATTCCCAGTATTTCTTCAACCTGAGGATGAATGTCTTCCATCAATTCTGGAAAATTGAATATTGTCATTTCCCCCATTCTCTCCATTCTTCTCCTTCTGCAACCTCTTGTGGGGGTAGTTTGGACCCTCTCATTCTATCTTCTGTGCTTCTTTTCTTCCATGTTTTTCTCTCTCCTTATTTTTCTATGCTGCATTTGGGATAATTTCCTCTAATCCATTTTTCAATTCACTAATTCTCTGTTCAGCTTTGTTTAATCTGCTGTTTGACACATCCGTTGAGTTTTATTTCAACACCTATATTTTTCATTTCTGGAAAGCTCTATTTGGTTCTTTTTATAAATTTGGCGGTTCTCTTTCAAAATGTTGTATTCTTTACGGTTTATATTTCATTTTCATTTTCTTAATCATTTTAAACAGTTGTTTTAAAGTCTCACATTGTTATATTATTTTATGTTATTAGAATGTTAAACTAGTTTGATATATTTGCTGATTTTCTCTAATGACATATCATTGCCTCATGGAATTTGTAATTTGTTTTATTATTGGTACAACTTCAAAGGGGATTATGTTTTGCAGTGAGAATGATGTTGCTCTGGGGCACATTTCTCCAGAACAGTCTTCCACTTCCTTCTCTTGATAACCCCATGAGTTTGACTGATCTGGGACCTGTTTTAACATTAATTTCTCAGCTTGGGAATTCCAAACAGTGGAAATTGAGACACTATAGTCACATATGGGTTGGACCTGGAGCTTCTATTTCTCACTGGAGACTTTTTTTCTGTTCAGAGCCCCAGTAAGGACAAGCTTAGTTGTTGCTGGTCTAAACCTGTGAATGATAGTTTTCTAGTCCCAATATCTTTGAGGATGCATTCTTTACAGCATTCCAGATTTTGCAGAGGTCTCAATTTTAGCTGTTTAGCTGTTGTGAACTAGAGATCATATCCCCGTCCCCACGTCAGCATCAGAACCATAGGCCCACGCACCAAGGGCTGTATCCAATCTGACATTCCCCATTGCACCATCGGCATGGCTTTAGCTTGTGGAATTTACCACTGAGACTTTAAGTGCTAGTTTACCTTTCCATTCTAACTCATGAGTTTTTGCAAATAGGCCAAGTACTTCTTGAAACATCTCTCTAATTCATCTTTGTTTCTCGTGTAGTGCCTAACATAGTGCTTGTCCACTCAAACATATAAACACCTTAGACATCTACAATGACCGTCATCTATGCAGAATCCTATAAGCCAGGGGGGCATGCGGGGCGATCAAAGGAGGAGGAATGGCCGAAGGAAGCACTGACCCTGGAGTAGGACGCTTCCTGTTCTCTTCCAAGTTACCTGTTCTTTCCTAGGAGGTAGTACAGGTCATGATTAGGGATTTGAACCAAGAGTCAGACCTGGTTCTAGACTGATCTCAGGTACTTATGAGCTGGGTGGACTTGGAAAAGTCACTTTACCTATCTGGAGTGTCATTTTTTGCATCTGTAAAACGGAGGTATGGGCTGTCCTGGGTGATCTCCAAGATTCCTTCCAGGTCCAACAGCCTTTGAACCTGCAAGGTAAGAATAGGCTCTCAGGTGGCCCCAGATTTCCCCCACCCCAAATCACCCACTGGAGTTTCTATTTCCCTGCTGCCCGCCTCATCTTATTCCTTCGGCACCTAAGCCTTTCCTTTCCATCCAGCTTCCTCTCAACATACCCCACTGTTCCTCCAAGTCCACTCCCTGCTGAGGACTTTGACCTGTGTCTGTGTCTTAGGAAAGGGGTGTAGAGGCTGTGGTGACAACGAGTATCCCCTCCAGTGATAGAGTGATGAGCCTGGGGGGGATCAGAGGGAAAAGCAGATGACACAGTGACCCAGTACCTGTGTGCACAGAAGCCCCATCTGCCCCCAGCTTCAGGGGTTTCCTGAGCCTTGGGCTGGGGACCCTGCAGCTTAATGAGCCTCTTGAGCCGGTTCAGAAACAATGAATCAAAACCAGCTGGAAGCTGCCCTCCGACCCAGCTAATGACTTGTTTATTGTCAGAGCAGCAGTGCGTCATATAAGGGAATTTCAAAGTGTCACTAATTGGCAGAGGGCCAGTAAATAGCACCATATAAATCTGAAGGTGCTTCCACTAGGGTTGAGGATTGAAGACCAGATACAGCAGAGGCAAAGGAAGAAGGGTACTGCCAGGGTAGGGCTGTGGGTGCAGGAGGTAGCACCTTATCAGATGCTGCTGCTGGGTCTCCACTACCCTGTGGAGATAGGTGTGTTTGTTCTGTGATTGGGAAGAGGACAGAAGAAGCCCTATGATGGTCTTAGTCTCACCCTTAGTGATATTGACTGCATGTCCGCAACCCCGAGATGCCTGACTACCTACTGTACTATGGGGGAAGACGTCTTCTATCTGAGGAAAGGATAAGATCTCATTTGAGGTAGGATTAATGGATCCTGCAGACATAAATTTTCAGGCCTTGTTCTCCATTACACAGAAATGTTCTGCTTACACTGAAGCTGGAAGACCCTAGTTCTAGTGGTCCTCTTAGGGGCTGAGCTAGGAGGACCAGGAAGAAATGACTGAGAGGATAGAAAGCACTGGCCCTGACACCCTCAGCAGGCAGGGAAGTGTTGGAAAGCTTTGCCTCAAGGCCCTGCTGGAGAGTGATGGGGGAGAAGGGCGAGGGCTGCTTTCTTGGGATAACTACTCTGTCTGGGGTACTGGGTGCTCAGGTTAGGCCCAGCCGAATGCTGGCTGAGTTTATGACTTGTGACATCAAGAAGCCACTGGGTATTGGTGGGAAGGCAAAAGGTAGACACAGGAGAGCTGATCAGAAGTCCATAGTCACCTGTGGTCTCAATGTGAGCGCTAGCACTGCCCAAATTTATTAGGCACCCACGACATGCACCTGAGATTCTTAGTACAAGCTAGTTGATCTCTCACAAGACGGTTCCCACTTCACAGATGGAAAACTGAGGTTCAAAGAATCAGGGCCTGTCTAGGGGATCCTGAGGCCTAAAAACTACTCACTCATTCACTCATGAATTCACAAGCAAGGATGGAGAGCTTATTATGTTCCGGGCACTGGGAGAGAACAGAGCATGCGCACTGTCCTCGACTGGCTTCCAATGATTGGGACCCCAACAACTGAAAACAGTATAAGATGGGATGCAGGACAGAAGTAGATAGAGGAAGGCGCAAAACATATCAGGATGGTGGGGTGAATTTTGATTTGGTAGGAGCAGGGAGGGCTTCATGTGGGGTGAAATTTGAGCCTAAGCCTTGAAGAAAAGACAGCCTTTTAACGAGTGGGGGAGGCCTGCAGGGGACAGGGTTCAGTAAGGGGACCTCCAGAGGCGGGGTCTGCCTCCTCCTGCCTCCCCCACCCAGCAGAGAGCAGTGCTCACCACACACACACACACACACACACACACGAATGGTGTCTGGCTTGTAGAAGATGCGCTGGGATAAGGCACATGGGCAAAAAAATCACCTGCCGAGGAAATTACTCCAGACAGATACACATGACCTCTGATGGCCTTGGATTGGACACCCCCAGATCCCACAAGTTTTTGTCCTCTGAAGAGAACCCCTGACAATTAGCCCTTTGCCTAACTCTGATAGCCAAACACCTTGAGGTTCAAAAATTAGGAGAGCTTGGGAAATTTTTCTCCCAGTGTGTATCCTTTTGTTTTGTTTTGATTTTCTAACATTTAAATTTTAATGTTCTTTTTTAAATCGTTTTTATATCATGCAGACATAGAACGAAAGAGTCGAAAGGACACTATGCTTTAAAGTATGCCTCTCACCCTGCATCTCATCATTGAGTTCCCCTTGCTGTGCCCAGAATTCCCAATAATCCCAGAGCCTTGTGGAACTTTCAAAGACTACATGTTCTCTTTGGAAAGAGAAATACCTTTGCCACCTGAAACAAACTTTCTGGGCTGTTTTGGGACTTCCCTGCAGAGGGGAAAGACCGGAAGTCCTGGCCCATGTAGAATCCTCCTGGGACTCCACATAAAAACAGCACACTGCTGTCCCCAGGTGATAATAGCTAACATGGTGTGCGCGGCATGCATTCTCTCTTCTACTGCTCATAGAACCTTGCGGTCAGCATTACTTCCATTTGCCTCTCCCCCCCCACACTCGTTTTCCAGATACAGAAACTGAGGCTCAAAGAAGTTCAGACTTGTTTTCCTGTCATCCAGCTGTTAAGTGGAAGCACAGGATTTGAACCCACGCCCATCTGCTTGCACATCTTTGACTCTTAACCACCACACAATTGTTTCTAGAAAGAGGACAAGAAAAGCACTTTGGATTTTGCAAGCTGAAGTCTCTGAGCATAAAATCCAGTCTCCAATCAAATGTCCAGGGAGAAATCTACCTGCAAAGAGCATTCCAAATTTCCTCATGAAATTTTTCTCACCTGCCTCAGGTTTTGCACTGAATCTTTGGGAGGAAGATTCTGCGTCAAGAACAGAACCTGTGCACACAGAGAAGTACCTTCCGGGCAACCTGAGTTTCCAGGTCTCCGGTGGGCAAATGCCCTAAGGAAAGGATGAGAGCTGCAAACATGAGAGCCGGCCTCTAGGGAGGTGTGGAGAGGCCTGCCAACTGACCCAGCAGTAACTGCCTTCTGTGGGTACCGAGAATGCCTGGTTAATCCCCCCTGCACCCACAGCCGCTTTGCACTAACAACTCCAGGTGAGAGATGCTCAGGTCACTCTGAGAGCACAAGGCAGTGTTTTCCAGTGGCCACGGAGGGGCCTCTGTGCAGACAGGCTTCCAGGAGAAGCTGGGTCATCGCCCAACAGAAATGATTGCACTAATAAGGAGAGAGGTGGCCTGCAAGAGCCCAGCCTTGGCCCCAAGCCTCCAGTTAATGAGACTTCACAGGGAGAAAGAGCTGTTAGGGTGAGTGGGGGTGGACTGAAGGGGCCGCAGAACAGCTGGAGGCCGGCGATCCCGAGGCTGTTTACTAGGAGACAAAGAAAGGACTTTGCTCCCTGCACTGAGGTCAAACGCAAGGTATCCAGGGGAAGTGGCAAGGGAATTTATGAAGTGAGGAGGCAGCAGTTTGACAGCTGTCACTGGCCCTGCTCCAACACAGGGCTGCCTCAACCGTCCCGGAGAGCATCCACCTGATGAAGCGAGATTCCAGCCAACAAGTGGGCAAATCCGGGATTCCAGGGCCCCTCCCCCCGGGAGCTTCTGGGAGATGATGCTCACATAATGACACAGGTCATAGGATGGATTGAAAAGGGAGAAGACAGTGACCTACTTCCTGGGTTCCTACAAAAGTCCAAAACCACCTACCTCACTTCCCAACTCCTTCCAACTCAGACAACAAGCAGATTTCCCTTAGAGCTAGACACTCCCTGGAGCCACGGTGCCAGTTGTGGTAGTCTCCTTCCTCTGAGGACAGATAACTGGGTCCTGGTATTGTGACCATGAGGCAGGAATGGGCAGGGCTGCCCCCTCCCCCATTCCACCCTGCAATTCTTAGACATATAAGCGGGGAGGGGAAGCTTCTATGGAGAGGGTGGAATTTCTGGGACTGAGCAGGAGGAAACTCAAGCATTGCATGTTGGGACACTGGAGAACTAGGTGAGAGGAGACACATATACATGTAAGAACATAAATTTAGACACTTTGGTTATTTAAGTGGCAATCAGACTCCTTTTTTTTTATTTTAACGAAAGAAAGGTGTATGTATTTGTGTGCTCGTATATGTTTGGGGTAGGGCGAGGATGCTGACAGGAAAAGCAATATCTGCCTTGCCTGCATACCATATTTGGACCCCATTCCTCCCAATGTGGGCACTCTGATACCCACACAAAATACGGGAACTTTAGTCTTGTAGGAAGACTAGAAATACAGCTCAAGACTGTACTCTCTGGCCATGTTCCCCCAGAGTGTAACAGCCCCCTCCCCACATGGGATGTCTTCTTCCTCCCTTTGCCCCAGAGAAATAGTCTGACACCCACCTCCCATCACCAGCCTCTCTTAGCCACCCTCCCTCCCGACATTTCAGCTACCAGGAGCCCTCTCTGCCCTCAGCCTGACCTTGCCCTGTGGAGCCAGGGCCCCCAACCCCCAGCAGGGTGGCTAGAGCGGCTGCCGGGCCCATCCATCAGGCCCAGCACTACCCTCCCTCCCCTCCAGCCCCACCACACCCAGCCTGTAAATGTCAGCACTGCCATTAAAGGGTCCACAGGGAGGGATTCCCAGGGTCTATCTGCCTCCAATCGCCCCTGGCAGCCCCTTCGGTGTGACAGCTACTGGGCAGAGGAAAGTGATGATTCCTCCCCCCCATCTTCCTTTTTCTGAGGCTGACAGCCCCCTCCCACCTGGTGACCTGCTGGGACCTACGGAGACCAAAGCCTCCAGTCAAAGATAAAAAATGCCTGGCTATTGACTAAAGCACAATAAAGGGCCAATTTGCATTTTATTTACATAACCAGTTAGTGCCTAAATAGACTGAGTTTGCCCATCCCCACTGCTGTCTTCCCTAGTGGCCCTGTCCCCAACCTTCTCTCCCCAGGGCTGCTTCCACCTTCTCTACCCTGCAGAGTGGGCTTAAGCCTGCATCTAAACTCCAGCTTCCCTCAGCATGGGGGTCGGTTTTGGGTATCCCTATGGATGGCAGAGATCTGAATGGCCGTCTTGAGCTCTGCCCCGTGTCTGTGCCCCTCCTCAGAAGCGTTTTCACAGCGCCCTGAGAAAAACCAAATCCCAGCTTGACGACCTCTCACCCCTGCAGACCTGCTATGTTTGTGCAGGAGCCGAGAGGACATAATGAGAGGCTGATGTCCTGCAGCTGGGCTGTGTTTGGGCTCTGGCAGGGTTTGGGGGTGGGGAGCGGCAGGGCAGGTCCAGAGAGTGGAGGAGGGTGAGGAGGACAGTAGAACGCTTGGGGCCCAGCAGTCAGGGCTCACACATGATTTTTCTCCCCACAATGTTCTCTGCTAGCCTGTGGGCCCCAGAGTCAGACGCTTCCAGGACTATAACAAGCCTTAGTTTATACACAAACAGCTGCATTTTCCTACTACCGTTTACTGCAAAGGGAGCCAGACAGCATCCTCCTAGCTCCACGGGGCTTTGGTTGTGGGTTTTAAGCTCAGTTGGCTGGTCTAGAAGAGCAAGAAAAGCACAATCCATGGATGGGAAGCATCCAGGTTGGGGTCCCCAGCTCCTGGGTCTGTTATTCAGTCTCCTTCTCTGTTTCCCCATCCCTCTGGACCCGGGGTTCTCTCCAATGTCCCTCATCCCATGCACTTACAGACACAGACAGAGGGGTAAAGAGCTTAGCAGTGGAGGCCAGTTGTTTCAGACTCAGTGAGATCATCTGTCAGGCAAAGGGACCACATAGAATGGACTCTATGCTTCAGTGTGTTGTGACCTCCGTGCAAGTTCATATATCTGCCCCTTCCACATCCCACTATCACCAGGGCCCTACAAATGCCCTGCGCCCTGGGGTTGCTGCAAGATGGCCAGACTCAGTGCCCATTGTGATGTGCTAAGGAGGCTGATGGCCCAGGAATCCTGCTGCTACCAGGCCCAGACGCCACCAGGAGGGAGGCCCCTCCCAGCCTAAAGCAGGGCTCCCCTTGCCTCTGCTGCTGTCTAGGCTGCCAGTGGCTAAGGGAAGTGTGCTGCCCCTGGGGACCAGAGAATAGTGACCCTACCACTGCTGCTCCCTTCAACCATTGCAAAGCACCTTTGGAGTGAGAGAGATTGCGATGGAGCTGGCAGGACGCGGTCCCCTCAGAGCTGTTGATGGTTAGTGCAGGACCCTGGAGGCACAGTGAGTGAACAAGTACTCAGCCTGGCCAGCTTCAGCCTCCTTCTTAAAACCCATGAGGACTCCCTTCCTGTGGCTGTGGCAAGACGGAATGTGTTACCAATAGGAAGCACTTAGCATGAGCTTGGCACACAGTAGGTGCTCAGTGATGACAGCTGTTGATACATCCACACAGGCCAGGCATCAGAGGGTGGACGGGAGGAGGGGAATTGGAGGTCTGAGATGGACACTGCTGCTTCTGGCTTCACACTGCTGGTGACTAAGGGTCAACCTTTCTTCAGAAAAAAGGTGGAAGAACCAAATTTCATCTTTTCTAGCTGAGTCCCAACGCCCCCACACTGGGAGAGACATAAGGTCTAGGAGCAGACAAACCTGGGTTGAAACCCCAGTCCTGCCTGGAGCTGGCTGTGTGGCCTTAAGAAAGTGACTTATATGATCTAAGTGTCCTCGGCTATAAAGTCATGGCTGGTAGTACCTGTTTTACCAAGCGAGACCCTACCCATGAGAGCATCTGATGCCAGCAAGGTCTGTGTGACACTGTGCAAGTCCCCCAGCCTCTTGAAACCAGGGCCTTTCAGGTAATAAGCAAAAATGTTCACAGGAGCCTCAGAGAATGGGGACACCAGGATTAGGATTCATTACAGCTTTCACTCTGGATAAGTTTAGAGCCATCGATACTGGGCTCCCAGGGCAACTATTCCAAGGGTGGGCCAGGCTGAGAACCTACAGGCCCCTATGGCTCACCTGAATGGCATCTTATGCCTTCCAGGGAGAGGGAGATCAATGGCATTTCTCAGGCCTCAATAAATCACACATACACAAGGCCAGCTTGGCCACCTGGCAGGTGTGCTGTACCAGTCACAATGTCCTGATGATAGCATCTCTCTCACGTGCCCAGAGGCACTCATGACCAACCTGCCCCCCCCACCCCCACCACATGACCACGATGTGCCCTGCACATACGAACCTGCACACTCCATCCTGCCTCTAGGGATACCTGTCGGTCATCCCCAGCTCCTGAGACCCAAGCTGGGGCCCCAGAGCACAGAGTTCCCAGTGGATCGCAGCTGGGACAGTCCCCAAAGCCAGCTACCCTACCCGCTTCCCTGTGGGGAGAGTGGACAGAGGGAGAGGCAGCTTGGGGAGAAAACAAACTTCAGACTCATTATCCGCCACCCCCCCCTTTCTGCTCTCAGCACAATTAAAGGTCTCTAATCCTGAATGAAAAGCAAACACAGCTCTCCTCTTGTCCCCAGCTTCCTCTAATCAGGGCTGTGGGCCCTGGCTGCTGTTTTCAATACAAATATTCAATTAAACTTTCCTGGAGGTTTCAGTAATTGGGTCCTGAAGGGGGAGATTCCCACAGAGAGAGTGAGACCCAGAGACAGTGAGACCCAGGAGGTGCAGACAGCCTCAGGCAGGGAGGGAGATGGGCAGGAAAGTGGGGCCTCCACAGGGGCTTCAGATTGGTCCTAATGGTCAAGAAACACTTTTCTAGAACTCTGTGCCCACAAATTCTGGTTTCCTCCGAACTGGCCTGACAGAGGAACTGAATCTTCTAAAACAGACTGCAGACCTGCCTGGACCCGCCTTGGACCCACCTGAGACTGTGTGACTCCCTGCCTGTCCCTGTCAGCAGCTCTTACTCCCACCCCCTCCAGCCAACATCTTCTCCATGTTTAAATAAGACACGAGCTGTACACGACAGTACAGCTCCGCCACTAAAACCTCTAAAGACCCCCCCATCTATGACACAAATTGCTACAAATAACAATCACTCCTTTTTCCTGTGGGAGTACCTTCAAAAGCAGAGTGTCCTATTCCTATGAAGAAACTGAGACCCAGAGAGGAGAAAAATTTGGTCAAGGTCACCCACCCTGTAAGTTAGGGCCTGAGCCTGACCAGCCCCCAGGGCACCTGGCACTCCCCAGGTTATTTCCACCCTGTTCGCTCCAATCAAGGCTGGAGCACGGGGATGCCTGGGTTCCAGCCCCAGGCCCACAGCTGACCTGCTGTAACACAAAGGAAAGAAAACTTCCCCTCTGATAACTTACAGGAATCAGTTTCCTCCATTGGAAACTTTCTCTTATAAATCCCGAGGACTCTTAAAGAGCCAAGACACCAGGATTCAAGAAGAAGCAAGACTTGGAACAAGGTGATTTTTAGAACATAGGGAGGAGGTGGGCTTAGCAGTTCGTCCTCCCTCCCTCCCTCCCTCCCTCTCTCTCTCTCTCTCTCTCCCTCCATTCTTGGCTCCATCTTGAGTTATAAGCCAGGCTGGGAGGGGGGAGGGGAGACAAAAGGCGCCCAGCTGGCCTCCTAATTATAAAACCTAAAGCCCTCTTGACAGATCTGCTTGACAGTGTGGGACTGACTCTTCTTATCCCAGCACAGGCTGCACCTGGAGGTCTCTGCTCATGACCTCTAGACGAAGGACAAGGTTGACTGGAAAAGGAAGAGGTGAGAGGAGGGGCCTGGAGCCCCTTCTTCAGACTGGAAGACAGACAGACTCTTGCACAGCTGGCTGGAACTGGGGGTTGGGGTGGGGGGGCAGGACCAGCACCCTGGGGTGGGGCCACAGAAGGAATGGCTTTACCTGGGTGCTAGAACTTTCACTTAAGGAAAGGTAACTAGAGGTAGATTTCACCTAAATTTTTCCTGGTTTTCCTCCTTTGTTATCCCCCACTGGTTGGGCTGATGGCTGTCTGGGACCTCTCCAAAGCCCAGTCTATCAGACCTTCCCCAAAATGCTAGTCAGCCTCTATGGATGCAGGAACCTCAACTTTCAGAAGGAATCGAGGGCTTCCTTCAGCCCAAGGATGCTCAGCCATCATAACCGGAGCAGGCCTGAGGCCTCCAGCCAGGAGGGCAGAGGCTGCCCCGCCAGAGCCAGAAGTCAATGTGTGAAGAAGTCCATGGGTTGTGAGGAAGAGCAGATTGGGAGACGCTCCCCTGGCAGTGAGCCCAGGAGGCGAGAGCCGAGCCAGGACCTTCCAAGGGAATCTGGCTGGGGATTTACGGGTCTCTTGTTCCTATTTTAAAAGACTCTGGGCCTCAAGTGCTCTGAAGAGGATCGTTACAGAGAGTTAAAACACAGGCAGAGGAAAGCTGGCTTTCTTGAGAGGCACCATCCTGTCCCCTCTGAGGCCAGGTTCGGGGTTCCCTGACTCCCTTGTCCCAGGCTGGGGATTCGAACTTCTCTATGATTTAGAACAAAGGAGAAGAGAGGGAGGGGGCCATGTTTCCTTGGCCTTGAGCCCAAGAAGGAGTGTCAAGTTCTTGAAAAGCAGCAGTGGCAGAAGGTCAGACTTACCGAGATTCTCAGGCTATCGGACTTGGGCTTGGAAAAATCACTATTTGCAACCTGCCTTTCTAGGATCACTGTTCCAGAAGTATCTCCTATGTGACCCAAACTGTGCTGGTAATTCCCTTCCCTCTATAACTTCCCACACTAGATTTAGGTACCACATAAGTCCTTTGGTGTAGATTCCACATAAATACTGATTGGAGCATCAGACTGTCAGACAGAGGACACTGACCTCGCTGGTGTCCAGCAAGGGCCATGTGCAGACGGACACTGACTGCAGCTGCCGCTGCTGCTGATTTATCTTGTATTTGTTGAAGTCTTTTGGCTATTGATCCTGCTTGGGGACCAGACCGTCCCATGACAACTGGGACTGTGAAAGAAGAGATGACAGAGGCCCTAATAACCAGTTCCATCAGGAAATGAGTGTTGGTGGAGGGAAAAGAGCAATCCTAGGAGGCTCTAGATTAAAAGTGAGAAGAACACTTTGGGGATCAATCTGTGGGAGCAGGCAGGGCGAGGAGCAAAAACAAGAGAAATGGTGACAGTGGGGGTGAGCACACTAATAGGCCTGGTCCTATTAGATAAGGTTTCAAATCCAGCAGGAGACTGACCATAGCTATTGCAGGAGATAGTTTTGTTTGTTTGTTTGTTTTTAAGATTTTATTGGGGAAGGGGAACAGGACTTTATTGGGGAACAGTGTGTACTTCCAGGACTTTTTTCCAAGTCAAGTTGTTGTCCTTTCAGTCTTAGTTGTGGAGGGTGCGGTTCAGCTTCAAGTTGTTGTTCTTTCAGTCTTAGTTGTGGAGGGCGCAGCTCAGCTCCAGGTCCAGTTGCCGTTGCTAGTTGCAGGGGATGCAGCCCACCATCCCTTGTGGAAGTCAAACCGGCAACCTTGTGGTTCAGAGGACGGGCTCCAACCAACTGAGCCATCCGGGAGCTCAGCGGCAGCTCAGTTCAAGGTGCCATGTTCAATCTTAGTTGCAGGGGGCGCTGCCCACCATCCCTTGCGGGAGTCGAGGAATTGAACTGGCAACCTTGTGGTTGAGAGCCCACTGGCCTATGTGGGAATTGAACCAGCAGCCTTGGGAGTTAGAAGCATGGAGCTCTAACTCCCTGAGCCACCGGGCCGGCCCTGCAGGAGATAGTTTTTAGTGGAATAAAAATGCCCTGGAGATGTCTGAAATGCATCTTATAATCAACGGGTATTGCTAACTACAAGAGATTTGCAGAAATCTTTTCCTCCACGACAGAGAAAAAGAACTGCAGGAAGAGGTGTATAGGTCCCCAAACTCCACTCAGGACGATGCCTCCACACCTTTGCACGGGCTATTCCATGTGCCTGGAATGCCCTCACTACCCTCACGAACCTGCTCTTTCTTCCCACTCCCCACTAAGTTAGGTGGTTCTTCTTGATGCTCACGGGGTGAGAATTAAGTGAGTTCATTCATGTAAAATCCTTAGGCAGAACTTGGAACATAACACTCAAAGATTAGTTGTTATTGTTACTATTGTTTTACCACAGTGCCCTTCACGTACCTCTACAAGGATCGTGTAGGTTGGTACTCACGTGCTTGTCTATCACACCTACCAGACTATGAGTTCTTGGCTAGCAGGAGTCAGTCATTACATTCGTTTGTATCCTAAGAACCTGGGATATGGGATAGTTTAGAGTCTGGTATATGCTAACTGATCATTAAATGTTGAATGAATATGTAAATGAAAAAATGAATGCCTATGTACTTTTGAGATGCATTATGAGCAAAACATGTGCCTGCCACCAGAGGTGGTCATATTCTCTTGGTCACGTGTTCCCTCACCACTCACCCACTGGTTCAGGCACTCAGCCAACAGCCTGTGGTCCACTCTCTCAGGAGAGAGTCCATTTTGCTTTTCTCCAAGGCAGCCAACATCAACAGCAATGTGGAGATGGGAAACAGACCAGGACCAATGAAAGTTGCTCTTTCTCCAGCTGAGGTTCCAACCATTTTAATTCTGCTAATGAGACCCAGCCAGGAGTAATCAGGAAGCGTCTAAAATTAGCTGTTTTAATTTGAGCAGGAGGGAAAGGGACTGACTCATAAGGGGGCACAGTCTCTAGTGGAAACAGTGGGATCCCAGGAAACTCAATGAAAACCAGAGCAACATCTGGTGCTCCAGTACCCAAGACGATGTCCAGGAGGGACTCAGGACCCCCAAGACTCAACACTTGATCACAGCTGTGGGGACAGAGTCCCAGAGAGCAGTTTCCAGGTTCTCGGCCTCACGTGGGAAAGTGCTGGCTAGAGTAGTAGATGGCCGTCAGCTGTAACCAGTGAGCCATTGGCCACTAATATAAGTGCTGTGGCTATGAAAAATGGGGGCTAGCAAGAAGATGGTGGCTGAGCCTGCAAGCGGCGGAGTGAGGGTTGCGGATCGTGTGGCTCCTGTTTCCTGTGTCTCCAACCCAGCCTCCAGCGAGAATATAGTGGTGTGAATCCACTATCTATGGCTCCGTGGGTGTTCCTTTTTGGCCTCACCATGTCCTGAGTTCTTATGTGGGGAGCAGGACCAGAGACCCCGCCTGACACCCCGCATGACACATGGCGCAGCGAGCAGGGTACGGTGCCGGCCAAAGCTCCCCGAAGGGCAGTGGAGCAGTTTGTGTGTATGAACACTCAGTCTCAGGAAGACCAGGAGGAGCAGCTGCTGGACAGCTGGACCCCCGTGGAGGGGTGGAAAGACGTGGATGGTTCTCCAACCATCATAGGCCGGAGAAAGCAAAGGTCGTTGCGGCCCTGTGGGCTGGGAAGTGCTTGCTGAGGCCCTCACCCCCAGGTTGGGGAGGACTTGGAGCCCTCGCCCTGCGGAGAGGGCACACGTTGTGAGGCTAATGCACAACACTGGTGAATGACTGTGGACTATGGGGAATGGACTCCATCTCTAATTTAATGGACCGCTTGACTGCTTGGGAACATACCACCATGTAATGGAACTGGTGGATGTTTGCTTTTGTGTCTTGACCGACCGCCATCGAGAATATGTAAGCACCTTGACTGCGAGTCGCTGTTGTTCCAGCACGGTGCCCTGAGAGGCCCAGAGAGAGTGGCAGTGCCCTGAGAGCCCTGGCTGAGTCCAGGAAGTCTGGTTGTGTCCAGAGAGAGTGGCAGTGCCCTGAGAGCCCTGGCTGAGTCCAGGAAATCTGGTTGTGTCCAGAGAGAGTGGCAGTGCCCTGAGAGACCCTGGCTGTGTCCAGAGGTCTGGCTGAGCCCAGAGAGTGGCAGTGCCCTGAGAGGCCCCGGCTGTGTCCAGGAAGTCTGGCTGTGCCCAGAGAGAGTGGCAGTGCCCTGAGAGACCCTGGCTGTGTCCAGAGGTCTGGCTGAGTCCAGAGAGAGTGGCAGTGCCCTAAGAAGCCCAGAAAGTCTGGCTGTGCCCAGAAGCACTGGTGGTGCCCTGAGAAACCCTGGCTATGCCCAGAGAGCCTAGCTGTGTTCAGGATATTGCATTCACCTCCAGGCTTCTTGTACAGCGCCCCTCGCGGAAGATGCTTGTCGTGTAAATTGTGAGGTGAGACCTATAGGGGTGGAGTGTGGGGACAGAACCAGGAGTGCAGTTTCCAGGCTCTCGGCCTCATGTGGAAAGATGCTGGCTAGAATAGTAGCTGGCCGTCAACTGTGGCTAGTTGGCCGTCGGCTGTAACCAGTGAGCCATTGGCCACTAATATAACTGCTGTGGCTATGAAAAATGGGGGCTAGCAAGAAGATGGTGGCTGAGCCTGCAAGCGGCGGAGTGAGGGTTGCGGATCGTGTGGCTCCTGTTTCCTGTGTCTCCAACCCAGCCTCCAGCGAGAATATAGTGGTGTGAATCCACTATCTATGGCTCCGTGGGTGTTCCTTGTTGGCCTCACCGTGTCCTGCGTTCTTATGTGGGGAGTGGGACTAGAGACCCCACCTGACACCCCACATGAGTCCCTGCATGACACATGGCGCAGCGAGCAGGTCTCCTGCATGACACCCTGCATGACAACAGCTTAGAACAAGCCACTTGTCAATTGTCCCAGAATCTACTGTGTTTCAAACTAGAGGCCATGGTTACAACCCGGAAAATGTTACCTGGAGTTTGATTCTGGGAGACCTTTCTCCTACCAACTTACCGCTTTCTAACTTCATTGTTTGGGTTCTCATGTCTCACCACTCAGGCATATGGTAGGTGCTTTGCTCTTTGTTAGATTTTTCCTGACCATTCTGGTCCACAGGGATCCCTACATCCTCTGAACTCCTAAGAGAAACATACTGTCTTTACGATTCATTGATTAATCCATCAAACATTTATCGAACCTGTAGTATATATAAGCCAGATACTGAGGTAGGGACAAGAGATTCACACAAAAAGGAAAGAGGCACAGTTCTGCCTTTTCTGCCTTAAGAAGTTCCGTTGGCTGGGGAGACAAAATGGAAACAAACAACTCCAATATCACGAGATAATTGCTATGTGGAAGTGATGCATGTGCCAGGAACAATGGGAGCACAGGCAGAGAACAATCTGGGTCCGCCTAAGGGAATCAAAGAAGATTTTATTTGGCACATAGCAGATATTGCCTTCTGTTACTGGTTTTCTTTTTTATTTCCTTACTCCCAAACTATGAGCAAGTTGCAGCCAAAGAATGTGTCTTCTAGTTCTTTATGTCCTGATCTGCACAGAACCTTTCACATAGTAGCAGTCCAATCAATGTTTTTCACTGGCGATGGCCTAAAGATGTGGGAATCTTTCATTACAGCAGACGGAGGCTGTTTTCATTCCTTTGAGAATCTATAAAAATAAATTGAAACTGTAGAGGAAAAGAATTAGGATGAGGGCTCCTGGACCAACCAATGGGTGACATTGTGAGGTTGTAGGGTCTCCTGTGACATGCTTCAGAAACAGGGAAGTGTCTCACATGTCCAGGGCAATTTAGATCTAGTCCCCCACTAAGGACGTGAGAGTAGATTTGATGAACTTCCAATGGCCTATTGGCTCCAAGGATTCTCTTGTGTCCCGGGGCCCCCAACAAAAGGCAAAAGACCAAGTTCTGTGGTGAGGAGAACTTACAAGTAGAGGGGTGATGCGAAGGGTGCAATCCAAGTCCTTCGCTTGCCTTCCACAGCCCTTCTCCGCTGGCCTCACCTGTCTCCAGTCTCATCCTGGTCACTGTTGCCACTCTGAACTTCCCACAGCTTCCCACGCTCAGTGGGCCCTTCCCATCCCTGCGCCCTCTCACATCTCAGGACACCCTCTTGACCTGAGAACATCCACTGATCCTTTAAGACCCAACACAAACGCCACCTCCTCAGTTAGGCGTTCCCTGACTTTCCCCAGCAGAATTAATCACTCAGTTCTCTCAGCAACTCTAGTATTTTATTTATGTCTCTGCTGTGCCACGTGCCACATTGTATTGTATGCATATTACTTAGGCTCTTAGGGTTCTGAGGACAAAAGTGATCTGGACTTCAAAGCCTGGACCATCTTGAGGGCACAGCTAAGCTCACTGACCCAGACAGAAATGCTGATATTAATAAAAAGTGTCAGCATAGCAGTTTCTCCTGAAAATCAGAAGTCCCTCGGCCCCTTATCTGCGAATTTGCCCTTAACATCATTTGCTATTCCCTCTTCATTCTCTATACCTACCCTTCCCCTCCTCACCGTGCACTACTCCAAATCATATAAATTGAAGTTCAAGGTCCTTCTCAATTCTGTCACTTTTCCTTGCCTAGGCTGCCACCACCTCAGCCCCAGTGGTTCTCATATTATAATCACCTGAAGAGCTTTTACAACCTTCCAGTGGTTTCCCTCCGCTCTTAGGTTAGAAACCACGTGCTTGCATTGGCACCAAGGCCCTGGTGGTCTGGACCTCGCTAGCCTCTCCAGCCTCACCTGGGGCACGTCACCCATGCTCACCATACCATCTTTCTGTTCCTCACATATGAGGTCAGATAATTACGTTCAGTAAGTCATCCTCGGAAAAGTGCTACATCCCTCATTGCTGAGTATCACTACGGTCACCCTCGAGTTACTCCCCTTGGGAAGCTATGCACCGACGCCAGTGCCTAGTCCACCCTTCAAAGCAATTTTGGAACTCTTTTTCTGGAATGGCCATCAGAGCTGTCATCATATTACCCTTGATGTCCTGAATGTCATCAACATGTGTTCCTTTCAATATTTCCTTTATCTTCGGGTAAAGAAAGAAGTCATTGGGGGCCAGATCAGGTGAGTAGGGAGGGTGTTCATATGGTTAATTGTTTACTGGCTAAAAACTCCCCCACAGACCGTATGTGTGAGCTGGTGCATTGTCGTGATACAAGAGCCATGAATTGTTGGCAAACAGTTCAGGTAGTCCAACTTTTCAATGCAGCCTTTTTAGCACTTGCAAATAGTAACCTTGGTTAACTGTTTGTCCAGTTGGTACAAATTCATAATGAATAATCCCTCTGATATCAAAAAAGGTTAGCAACAGTGTTGCAACAAGTTCGCAAACTTAATTGTCAGACCTTGTATGCTGCACACTTCCCTCTTTGGGGCCTTCTTAAGGAGGTGCTTCCTACGCCTAGAGAGTTCTTTCTCTTTCTCCCTGCCTGGGTAACTCCTCCTCCTCTTCCTCTTCCTAGAGGCAGCAGAGGTTAAGAACATGAGCTCTAGAGAAGACAGCCTTGATTCAAATCCTGGCTCCAGGCCTATATCCACTATGTAGGTGACTTCTCTAAGTCATAGTTTCTTCTCAGAAGGTGACTTTGGGCAGCGGAGCCACCTACAAGAAAGCAGCACAGTAATTTACTTAGATGTCTGTCTTCCCACTTCCCACTAATACTTACAGAAGAGGATCGTGACTTGTTTACCTGGCACCTGGTACTATGCCTGACATTGCTTTGAATGAGATGTCCCTGTCTGGGTTCCTGGAGCTCCATTCTTCCGGTGTTTGGGGTACTGGATCATCTCCAGCTTTCCCCAAACTGGGAGATTTACAGCTAGAGAATCGTGACTTCCTCTCTCTTTCTCCCATAAAAAAACAGAAAGCAAGTTGGACATCAAAAGCCTCTTTTAAAACCAACGTTTTGATGACTTAAGAGTAAATGAATGAGAAACATACGGCTTACATTTCCTTTATGATACACAAGGTCTACTTCTGGACTCACTTTCCATTGCTGCCAAGCTAATGATGAGAGTAGAGGTCGCCCAATTCTCACATCGTCAACAGATGGCTCCCCATATTTGGAAATTTTTCACGTGGCTGAGGAAGGAAACTGCCAGCTCCTCAAATCAGTTACGTGCCTAGCGGTGCTTTGGCCTGATTTAAATCTTACTCCCGTCAAAAAGAAACTCCACACCCAGCAGCCCCAGGCCTGGTGCAGTAGGGAACGCCTTCCTGGAGCTAGCAGCTGGTGTAGCAGGAAGAGCGTTGGACCTGGCAAAGACTGGGAGGCCTAGATGCTCGTCCCGATTTGCCACTGGCAAAGCCACATACCTTCCCTGAGCTTTCGTTTTTCTCACTGGCAAGATGGAATGATCCTTATTCTCTCTATGACAGTTATAAGGATACATGCGATGACATGGAATATAATGTCTGTCCCATAGCAAATAGTCAACACTAATTGACTCTGAGAGCAATACAAATGTAAACTCACTAGGAATTTTAACATTCTATGAGTGTATAAATGAGGAGCTGGCTTCTTGTGTTCCCTTCTAGCCGGGGGAATTGAGCCAGCCTCAGTGGGAGGGAAGGAGAACCCAGGAGACTTGGCTCTTGTTTCAGTGCTATGATCAGAGAAGAACCACCATGGAGAGGCAGAGTTTGGGCTGTAACTCCCAAAACACCTTTATTCTCAAGGCAATGACACCCCTATTTCCCCAAGGCCCATTCTAACTTTCAGAGTCATTGGTGAATGGCTGTGATTTGAGTGTCATTTTAAAAATCCTTCCAACACTGCCTTGGGCTGGCAGAGAAAGAAAAAAAACAAACCATCTCAGAGTCACAGCCAGACCAAGCTGGCAAGGGTTGACAAAAAGCATGAGACACCCCAGAGCAGAAGAAAGGTCCTGCTGCGTTTCCACGGGCAGGGCCATGCCCAGGTGGGTACTGACCTGAACTCTGTGGGACCTCCCTTCCTGTTATCATCTGTTAATGGTGAAAAACAATTCAAATGAATATCAAGCAGCGTCCAAGCAGGGGAGCGTGGGTAAGGCGGGTGAGGGTTGGGGAGAGATGGTATAAAGACATGAGTAGCGGGGAGGTAGGGTGGCTTAGGAAAGACTTGGGAGTGACCTCCTTCCTTCTGCCTCCACCTACCGCTTTCAAGTTTGTTCATTGATTTTCTCAGAAGAGGCTGCTCTGGGCCAGACTAGGAGCTGGGTCAGCATGGAGGCCATGACAGGTAAGAAACCTGAGCAGGAGATGAGTCTGAGCAGGTAGGAGAGGGTCAGGTGCTCCGGGAACACATCGACTCGGCCTAACTATCTGGGTAATCAGGGATGGCTTTCTGGAAAGAGTGAGATTTAAGCTGAGACTAAAGGACCTATAGGCATTTGTTAGGCACAGGGCTATGGGGGTGGGGGGAGGGGAGGCTGGGAGGAGTGTTAATAGCTGCTCAGGTAAAAGAAACCATGTGTGCAAAGGTCTTGATCAATACATTGCTTTGAGAGATGTTTTTTTAGTTCCATTTTGCCTCCTTGCATTTACAGATTTACAGATGGATATACATATATAGAGAGATATGTGAGTTCTTTTCCATGGGGTTCCCAAGTCCCTAGCAAATGGGCATATGTGGCAAGAAACAGTTGGGGTAAACAATGTCACCTCACCTCACATGCGAGGGTGCTAGAATTTTCACTCTGAAACAGGGATAGCCCTACTCACATAAGCTTTTTCATGTCTATCTCCTTGGCATTCTGTCCTTTTCATCATTTTAATGAATAATTTGGATGAAACCATAGGGATTATGTCACTGCAGTCATTATGAGCATGTGCTGGAATCAGATAGATGGGGTCACATTCCTGCTCTACAATTTATTAATTCTTGTAACCTTGGGAAAATTAATTAATCTCTCTAATCCTCAGTTTATTTATCTGTAAAATGGGGCTAATAAAAGGGCCTATCTCATAGGTCGTTGTAAAGATTACAGGAGGAAAAAGTCCATGTCGTGATTAATTTAGTACTGGCACATGCTAAGGAGACAGTACATGTCAGCTATTTTGGAGAAAGAGTCAGAGACAAGCATGAGGCTGAGAGCAGCTGAACACACTCTGGTCAGCAAAATTCAGGTTTCAGTGGGGTTAGATCTACAGGGCAAATCAGCCAAGATAAAATTTAATAAGAACAAATGCAAAGTCCTGCCCTTTGTCTTTCTCTCTCTCTCTCTCTCTCTCTCTCTCTCTCTCTCTCTCTCTCTCTCTCTCACACACACACACACACACACACACATACACAGAGACAGAGACAGAGACAGAGACAGAGAGCTTTACAAGGGTGAGACTGAGACAGGGAAGCCAACAGAACATATTGGGAAGAAACACTTGGATTTTAGTAGTTGTAGGCACAACAGCAGGCTGCCGCTGAGACTCCCAGGTTGTATCTTGGGAAAGCAGCATGTAGACCAAGGGATGTAATAACGCAGGTCTGCTCCGCGGGGCAAACCGCTGTGCAGTATTACCATAAGTTGTAGGTGTCACATTTTAAGAGACGTATAGTCAAAGCAGACACAATTCAGGGTGATGCGAGCACAGAAAAATCACGTTACGTGAGGCATTTTTAGCCCAGAGAAGAATAAGCCCCCAAAGTGCTGTCTTTCATTGTCACATTCACGTATTTAGAGATGCTTCCTAAGGGTCATGTAATGTGCTATGTGTTACCATGGCGATCAGAAAGTCACCCTCTTTGAGGTGATACACTGTGGTGCGAACCCAGATCCTGTCTTCAACGCTTATAGATCCATCCCCCACATACTGGGAATGCCAGGGGCTCACACCCTTTCCCTCACTAGGACCTCCTTGCCCACGGTCACGCTTCATACTAGGGGTGGCTTAATGTGGGGACAGAAAGGCCTGGCCTCCTTGCCACATCTGGGATGACTCTGAAGAGCCATTCCAGCGCCGGAGAGCCTCGTGGGACCAGATGAGGCCTCAGCTGCAACCGCAATGGACGGCTTCTCCCTGCCTGAGCCCACCATTCTCATTTCTTACAGGAATGGCTCCCTATCAGGGTCTGGCTGGTGGGTGGTTGCAGACAAGCACGCAGGTACTGCAATGGTTGACAGGGCTAGGGATGGGGCAGCACAGGGCACTGTGAGGTGTTCCTAGGATGGGCACCTAATCCAAATTTTGGGGGTCAAGGAGGCTTTCCAGCAGAGGATGTCTGAAACGACATCCAACGTGGGGCATGGCCAGGGCAGGGAAAATGATTGTTAAACTCCAACTAATCCAAAATGGAAGAGGAAAGACCCAGGATCTTTATCATGAGCCCAAGGCTGAGCACATGACCACAAAGGAGAGGCCCTGCTCCGCCTCTGCCCCTCCAGGCCTCTTGGCTCTCTGCCCGAAGCCCACATGGACAGGGCCCCTGGTTTTCAGCTGCTGGACACCAACCCCTATCAGAGTGCCCCAGGGCAGGGAGAAGGGCTCTACTTTTGGGGATTCAGTTTTCCTGCCCCAACCGCCACCCTCTTCTAAATGAGGTTGAGCTCAGAGATTAAAAACTCATTCCTTCACAGGAAATGAAGAGCTATTGCCAGGACCGCCCAGCCGAGAAAATATGAACAAGATGTCTCATGCTGCTCATGAACTCCCAACTCTTACTGCCTCCAGGGAAGGCAGGGAGATGGGCCACTGTCCCAGGCACTCCCATACTTGTTTCCAACTGGGCTTCACCCGAGAGTGGGAAGTCCCTGGCTGTGGTCTTGTCCATAGCCATAAAATGTCCTGGCTCCCATGGCTATAAATTGCCCCATTTGAAAGAGCAGCAAGGCATGCAAATGACATGGAAAGGGCACTGGGTTCCAGACCAGTTTTGCAACGAACTGGCTGTGTGACCTTGGGTGAGTCTGTTGACCTCTCTGGGTCTTGGTTTCTTTATCAATGTAATGGTAGATACACAGTTGGGCTTCTGGACTTCTAAGGCTTCTTCCATCTAATGCCGATTTCTGAGGAAGGAAATAGAAAAGTTGGCTACTATGGCTGGAATCTCACAGCCCAATGGCTGAGATTGCTAATCCCCCACTCCAATTTCTAATCCTCTTATTCCAAGAAGAGAGGAGGACCCAGGGAAATCAGTGAGAAGTCTCTTCAAAAGCATCCTGGTGTTTCCCTTCAGCCTCCAGATCAAAGTGAAGACGGATGAGAAGGCAGATTTTTCTGTGCAGGTTTGGATGTTAACTTGGATCATCTCCCACCTGGTTTCTCTTGCCCAAACCCCTCCCTCTACACTCTCAACACCGCAAATCCTCTTCAAATGTCCAACATTGCTCCCACCCTTTGTGTCAGATGAACTGTCCTAAAACAGGTAATAGATGCCCTTGATGGAGTCATCCTGGCACATCTTCATAAGCCCCAAACTTAACTTCAGGAATGACTGGATCAAATGAGTCAGCAAACACTTATTGAATAACTACTAATCACAAATCTACATGCCAGAGACTGTGGGGTTAGCAAAGAATAGGCAACAGCCTCTACTTGAGTAGGGCACAGGGAATTATGGGTGAGTTTTCTCTTGCCCTTTACTGTATTCTTATTGCCAACTGCCAATTCCTAGGTGTTACCCGCTATGCTGGGACCGTCCAGGTGGCTGCATTTTCCAGGATGGCTGGGTGGTTCAGCCAGAACAAGGGTCTCTCAGACAGGTGGTCCCAGGCCAAGATGTGTACTGTAGATGGTAGCTGACAGCCATTATAGTTACTAGCACCTGAGAACAAGTTCCATTATCTGGGAATAACATCCTTTTTCCAAGAGCAACACAGCATCAGGAAGGACTAACATGAGAGATATATTAATATTCCATTGCTATGTAATAAGTTACTGTAAACTTCGTGACTTAAAGCAACACACATTTATTATCTCGTGGTTTCTGTGGGTCAGGAATTTAGGCACAGCTTAATCAGATCCTCTGGTTCAGGGGTTCTCACCAAGAGTCAATCACGTTGTTGGCCAGGGTTGGGGTCTCATCTGAAGTTCAACTGGGGAAAGATTCACTTCCAGAAAAGATTGTTGGCAGGATTCAATTCCTTTTGTGCAAGCCAAGAAGAGAGTAGAAAGGCTGCTGGCTAGAGGAAAGTTACCATCTTGTATAATATAAACAAGGAAGTGGCATCCCCTCACCTTTGCTACATTCTATTTGTTAGAAGTTAGGTTGCAAGTCCTACCCACACTCAAGGGGAGGGCACTACACACGGATGTGGACTCCAGGAGATGGTGATCAGTGGGAGTCATCTTCGCGCCTTCCTGCCACAAGAGAGGAGGCGGAAAGAGAACACTAGCCACTGAGCCTTTGGCTGAATCAGCCCTGGCAAGCAATGTGGGACCGAGTGTCATAGCCAGAACAGCTTACTCCAAAGCTGTGTGTGTTGGAGGTGAGAGCCAGAGTGGTGCCATCTTAGGATGCAATGATACCACATTGCACACGTGGATGGTGGGAGAGGACTAGTGTCAGCAGAGATGTGACCAGAGGCAGGTGTATGGTGGTGACTGTATGATGAGAATGTGGGACAATATTTAGTCTCCATTCCAAGCAAACAGATGAGGCTGTCACAAAAGTTCAGAAAGGAATGATGCCTCTTCCAATGTCTTTTCCAGGCAAGAGCCACCCTCCCATCCTGCAACCGGGAATCAGCCCCACCAACATCCACCAGAGTGTCAAGATAAGAAACTATCCTGTGGGATACAGGAGGAGTAATAAACCTTTTCATTCTTTGCCTTCTCGGAAACTCCATCCTCAAGCAGCCTCAGCAATCATAAAGCTATAAAACACTCTCTTCCCTCTCAGGAGTGGCTCCTACAGCACAATGCTGTGGTTGTAACTCACAGGATGGGCTCTTACAAATACCTTGGGAAGTGTTAAGCTGGCTTCCCTCTGTCCTCTGAGTAGGGCAGCTGCTACCATGCAGGTTGTGCACTGCAAAAAGGCACCAGCTAAGGGGCAAATGTGACTCACAGCTGCAATGGACTAGAAGAGCGTTACCCTCCTGAAATCCACAGGGAAACGCCATGTGGGCTTGTTGTAGTCCTGCTCCCAAGTCCCATCATGACCTACAGGCCAAGTTCAGCTAAGACTACAACCAATCACTAGCTCGTCACCTTTAGGAGCATCTTGAAGGGGTTCCATCCTTGCTTTTGAAGGATTACTGAGAGGTAAAGAAGGCTGAGAAATAAGGCCAGCTCTCCACTCTGCATGAAGAGCCTTTCCTCAGTGTGGCTTCTTCCCGTCCTTCTCCACTTCTGCCAAGTTCTCAGTCCAGCTCCCACCCTGTCTTCCTCCACATTCCTAGCCTCAGTGTGGAGCTACCTACCAGATCATCCAGATGAGTAATATCATTGTATCAGAGCTCGATGGATAGTCACAAGAAAGCCTCAAAGAAGAGTAATCCAGACAGATGAATAGCAGAAAAACAGAAAATAATAATTCTACCCACAATTGATTGGAACACTTTATCCAAAGTATTATCCAAGTGCTTTACAGACACATTAATCCTCACAACCACCTCTGAGGAAGTTAATCATAGTTCCTTGTTTTACAGGTCAGGAAACTGAGGCTCAGAGAGGTTAAGTGGCTTGGCCAAGGCCCATAGCTAATAAAATGCTGGTAGGACCAGGACTTGACCCAAAGTCCATTTTCAACCTTGCACCTTCCAACAGACCTCCTCGGACAAGGACAGGGAAGCTCCAGATCACCTGCTTAGTGACAAGTGAGGAACCTGGGAGTCATCCTTGCCATCACATTTTCAATCCATCACAAGTCCAGAGGTCCAGAGAGTTTTAGCTCCCCTATGAGACTATATGCTTTATCTGTATAATTCACAGCAAGTGATGAAAATAATCTCATTAATTAATTGACTGATGGAGTAGGTGAAGGGGAGGAAGATGAAGGTGGGCAGAGGGATCCTGACCAGAGGAATCGCCAAGACTACATAAAGCAGGCGCCTCTACCTGTACTGTTAACCACTCCTTGTCTCTCTGCATAAAGTGCAACCCTTTCACTTGTAGATAAGATGTTCAGGCCCACTGAAGTTTCCCCTGAGCCTAGAACAATTCCAACACACTGGAGATGCTAAAAAAAGTAAGCAAAATTTGTTTGCCTTCATGCCTGACTGACTCCAGACAAAGTGTAAAAAAAGTTGTATTGCTGAGGAAGGGTACAAAAGAGTAAACATGGGAGGGGCCAAATTGCTAAAGACGTGCACACCAAACCCTGAGGAGAAGTGACAGAGAAAAGAGAAATCCTGCCATTTCATAAGACACAGGGTGCTGCGCCTACTAAGTGCTCACAAAATTTTGTCCACAGCTTCTTCTAACACATGGTCTACTCCTCACAACATATTCTTCAAGACAGGAGTTTCAGAGGTATTCGTTTTATGAATTTTTAGAGCTGAGAAGACTAGGACTCTGAGACATGGGTGACTTAGCCAAAGTCACATGGCTAATCAATGACCCCACATTCCTTGCTCTTGGGTGGAGATAAAGGCAAGAGGAGAGGAAAATGAAGGTATAAAGAGAAAGGGAGCTTTTCAACAAATGGTGCTCAAACAACTGGATATCCACATGCAAAAGAATGAAATTGGACCTCTACCTCACACCATGTGCAAAAATTAACTCAAAATAAATCAAAGACCTAAATGGAAGCACTAAAACCAGAAAAACTCTTAGCAGAAAATACAACCATAACTATTTGCAATTTTGGGTTAGACAGTGGTTTCTTAGCTATGACACCAAAGCACAAACAACAAAAGGAAAAAGAGATAAATTGGGCACTAACTCTCGTGCTTCCAAGGACACCATCAAGAAAGTGAAAAGATGGAGAAATCTGAGATGACAGAGTACATCTACACCGTGCCCGTGTTCTTCCATGAACACATTAAAATTACAACTAAATTATAGAACAATCAACCTGGAGAACCATCCGAAGTCTAGCTGCACAAAAGTCCTATAACTGAAAATATAAAGAAGAAGCCACGTGGAGACTGGAACAAGGGGCAGAGACGTGGAACAGGCCCCATACCTATGTGTGGTGGTTGAAAATCAGGAGGGATAGCTCGGCTGCATTTGTTCCCCTGGAAGAGTGAGGGACTTTAGCACCCCCACACCAGTCTCCCCAGCCCGGAGTACTTGTGCTCAGAAGAAGAGCCCCCACATCCTCTCGCTGTGAAAACCAGTGGGGATTCCGACAATTCAGGTGGGCCAGAATGCTGCGAGAAACCCAGATGTCCTCTTAAATGGCCCACTCACAGAGTCACTTGCTCGCAGGTACCCACTTTGGGCTCCAGCAGAGGGATGGTGACTTGGAGGGTCCTCAGAAACATATTGGGAGGGGCAGACAGACTGAGGTGTGTGGCTTCGGAGGAAGAACTGGAGGACAGTTGGCATTTTTCTGGTGAGGGGTCCACCTTTTGCTCAGCCAGCAGGTGGGCACCATCTTTCCTGTGTTGAGCCCACCCCCTCTGGCCCAATCTGAATCTGATTGGCTGCTGCTCCATCCTGCTGACTCACTGGGACCCTGCCCCACCCAACTCACTCACTGCCAAAGGCACTTTCTCTGCAAGCAACCAGCCCCACTCGAATTGCACTCTTTGTGGAAAACTATTGGAGTCTGGCAGGCCCCAGGCGGGTGGCAACTGCTCTGAGACTTTTGCTGTGTCACTTCAGGCTCAGCACTGGCACCAAACCAGAATTTACATGAACCTAGTGACCACAATTCTGCCCACTATAGTGACTCCCTGAGACCCTGCCTTACCCAAATCATGTACCACATGAGCCACGTACCACACGAACCTTAAGGGAGCTGGCAGGTGGCAGCAGGTTTGGGGGTGTCCTGGCTTTTTGTGGAGCTATGCCAGACCCAGAACTGGTGGCAGCCATCCTCAGTTCATAGCAAAAGCAAGAGATTGAGAACCTGTTTGAAGAAATAATTACTGAAAACTTTCCTAACCTGGTGAAGAAAATAGACATACAAGTCCAGGAAGCACAGAGTCCCAAACAGAATGAACCCAAACAGGCCCATACCTAGACACACTATAATTAAAATGGCAACAGTTAAAGACAAAGAGAGAATCTAAAAAAAGCAAGAGAAAGGCAAATAGCAACTTATAAGGGAACTCCCATAAGACTGTAGCTCATTTCTCAACAGAAACTTTGCAGACCAGAAGAGATTGGCACAAAATATTTAACATGATAAAAAGCAAGGACCTACAACTAAGACTACTGCACCCAGCAATGCTATCATTTAAAATTAGAGGACAGATAAAGAGCTTCCCAGACAATAAAAAGCTAAAGGAGTTTATCACCACCAAAACAGTATTACAAGGAACGTTAGAGGGACTTCTTTAAAGATGGAGGAAAAAAAAAAAAAGAACAAAATTATGAATAATAAAACAGCAATTGCTACATATCTATTTACAGTTACTCTCGGGCCGGCCCAGTGTGTCAGGTGGTTGGAGCACCGTGCTCCTAACGCCAAGGTCACTGGTTCGATTCCCACATGAACCAGTGAGCTGCGCCTACTGCAGCTAAGATTATGAACAACAGCTCTCCCTGGAGCTGGGCTGCCATGAACAGCCGGAGGTTGGCATGAGCTGCCATGGGCTACCGTGTGCTGCCATGAGTGGCCGGTGTCCAGTGTGAGTGGCTGGCAGCTGAAGAGAGTTCCTGTGAGCGACCGACAGACAACTGGCAACCGACTGCCTCAGCCGGGGGGAGCACAAGGCTCATAATACCAGCATGGGCTAGGGAGCTGTGTCCTATACATAGACTAAGAAACAATGGCTTGAAACGGAGAAGAGGGGGATACAATTGCTCTCAATGTAAATGGATTAAATAAATGCTCCGATCAAAAGACACAGGAGAATTGAATGGATAAGAAACCAAAACCTTTACATATGCTGCCTACAAGGGACTCATTTTAGGTTGAAAGACACACACAGACAGAAAGTAAAGGGATGGAAAAAGATATTTCATGAAAATGGAAATGAGAAAAACAAAAAAATCTGGAGTAGCAATACTTATACCAGATAAAACAGGCTCTAAAACAAAGGCTATAAAGGAGAGACAATGAAGGACCCAGTAATCCCACTTCAGGGTATTAATCTGAAGAAACCCAAAATGCTACTTCGAAGGGACTTGTGCACCAATATGTTCATTGCAGCATTGTTTACAATTTTGCAATGGCCAAGATGTGGAGGCAGCCTGGGTGTCTGTCGATAGATGAATGGATAAAGAGGAGGTGGTACATATATACGATGGAATATTGCTGAGCCAGGGAAGGGAATGGCTTTTTGCCATGTGCGGTGGCATGGATGGATGTGGAGGGTTTTGTGCTGAGTGGAGTATGTCAGACAGTGAAAGACAGATGCAATGTGGTTTTGCTTATATGTGAAATCTAAGAACAAAATTAAAACAAAACAGAAACAAACTTATAGATACAGAAAATATTTTGATGATTACCAGATGGAAGGGGGATTGGGAGTGTGTGTGAAAGAAGGAGAAGGGATTAAGAAGTACAAATTGGTTGTTACAAAGTAGTTATGGGGATGTAGGGTATAGCATAAGGAATATAGTCAATAATGTTGTAATAACTATGTATGGTGTCAGATGGGTACTAGATTTGCTGGGGTGATAGATGGGAGGGGTTGGGGGGCAGGGTGAAACAGATGGAGGGATTAAAAAGTACAAATTGGTAGTTGCAAAATAGTCAAAGGGATGTAAAGCACAGGGAATATAGTCAATAAAATGGTAATAACTATGTATAGTGCCAGGTGGGTACTAGATTAGTCAGGGGGATCACTTCTTAAATTATATAAATATCTAACCACTATGCTGTACACCTGAAATTAATATAAACTAATATTGAATGTCAACTGTAATTGATAAATTTTAAAGGGGGAGTGAAAGGGGAAGGCGAATAAGAGGTCCAAATTTCCAGGGATACAACAAATAAGTCATGGGGAGGTAATGCACAGCATGGGGAATATAGTCAATAATAGTGTGATACAGTGTCAGATGGTTGCTGTACTTACCATGGTGATCACTTCTTCAGGTATATAAATGTTGAATAACTATGGTGTACATCTGAAACTAATATATTTAAAAATAATGTAATATTTTTAATAAAAATCTTTTTAAAAGACTTATCAAACTCTACACTTTAAATATGTGCAGTTTATTGTACCTCATTTTACCTCAATAAAGGTGTCTTTCAAAAGGAAAAAAAAAAGACAACCCACAGAAAGGGATAAAATTTCTACAAATCATATATCTGCTAGGGGACTTGTATACAAGGAATTCTTATAACTCAATAATAAAAAGACAAATAGTCCAATTTTAAAGTGAGCCAATGATCTGAATAGACATTTCTCCAAAGAGGACATATAAATGGCCAATGAGCACATGAAAAGACGCTCAACGTCATTAGCAGTATAAACGTTCAAATCAAAACCACAATGAGATACCATTTCACATCCACTAGGACGTCTAGAATCCAAAAGAGAAATAATATTAGGTTGGTGTAAAAGTAATTGTGGTCTTTGCAGTTATTTTCAACCTTTTAAACCACAATTACTTTTGCTCCAACCTAATAACAAGTGTTGGCAAGGATATGGAGAAACTGGAACACTCGTACACTTCTGACAGGAATATATACCCATGAGAAATAAAAACATACAGAAAAACGTATACACAAATGTTCAAAGAAACATTTAAAAGCCAAAAAGTGGAAACAACCCAAATGTCCATCAACTGACAAACACATAAACAAAATTTGGTATTTCCATACAATGGAATATTATTCAGCAGTAAAATGAAATACCGTCACATGCTACAACAGGACGAGCCTGGAAAACATTTTACTTACGCTAAGCAAAGAAGCCAGTCAAAAAGGACCACGTGTTGTATGATTCCATTTGTATGAGTTGTCCAGAATAGGCCCATCTTTAGAGATAGATTGTAGAATAGTGATTGCTTAGGACTGGGGGGAAAGGAGGGTTTGGGGGTGATAACTAAGGGGTGTATGAGGGTTCTTTGGGGATGTTGAAAATGTTCTAAAATTATGTGTGATGATTGCACAGTTCTGTGAATATACTAGAAACCATCGGATTGCACACTTTAATTGGGTGAATTTCATGGTAATGTGAATTCTCACTAAAGCTGTTAGAAAGAGAGAGAGAGAAATGGAGCACCTCATTTCCTATGCTAGAGATTCTTAACTTGGGGTCCATAAAATCGTCTGTGGGAGAGAACTGACTCTGGGTGGTGAACACACAATAGGATTTATAGATGATGTAATACAGAATTGTACACCTGAAATCTATGTAATTTTACTAACAATTGTCACCCCAATAAATTTTTAAAAAAATCGTCTGTGGGAGAGCCTGTGTGCATTCTCTAAGAACACCTGCAGCTTTCACCAGACTGTCCAAAGGTCCAAGCGACAAGATGAGAAGCCAGAATTCCTGCCCTCAGGCTGACCTGGCACCTGTATGCAGAGGGTGTGAGAGCATCTCCTGCAAAGCCCTTTCTCTTGCTTTTCCACAGAGACACAGGAGGGGAGCGGCTCCACCCACCCCCTTCAGGGCCCATTCCTGTCCCAGTTCTGGTTGTTTAATATTTGCTCTGTGGTGTGTGAAGTCGTGTTAGCTGCAGCTCCCCCAGCAGCTGCCCTGACCACAGCCCATGCTTGGAGCTCTCCCCAGTGTCTTCCCCTCTGGGACCTCCTTTCTTCCCCCAGGCATCCCTCCACCTGTCCCTCCTCAGAGTCCCCAGCCAAGGACCGCTGCCCCAGGTCCTGCTGATACCACTTGCTCTAGCCGTGAACTGGGAAGCGGGACTCCTGACTCCCACGCCCTAAACTCCTAAGTTGGAGTGACCCAAAAGCAGGGTGACCACAGTCCTGATGGCCTGAGGACAGTCTTGGTTTAAGCCTGTTGTCCTGGGTGATTATTGAGTGTGACCTTTCATTCTCAATATCCTGGTTTGTAAGAGACATTTATTTAATCATTACCTTACCTAAAGGGGTAATGGCCATGGCTTCCTGGGGGTGAGAAGCACTTCAGTGGTCCCAAAGCCATGCCCCACCTGCAGGAAGGGTCCACAGCAACCCTCCTCAGCAGTTGTCCATGGATATTCAACTACATAGCGGTTGGCACCCCTAACCCCCGCGTTGTTGAAGGGTCAACTGTATTTACTACCATCTGAAAAGAGTTTTTCAAGCACTTCCTATGAACCAGGCCTGTGCGAGAATGGGGGACAGCCATGAACAGGACAGGTGTCTCTGCCCTCTGGGGCTATCTTTCACCATCAAGTCCAAAGCCGGCCCAAGGACTACAGAAAGCAATGAGATGATGATTTCTGGGTTCCTACGTCCTGGGTACCTTGATGCTAATGGTGACCTTTACATGGGTCCATAAGATGATGGGACAGACTCTGCTTAACAACAGAAGCTTTGCATGTTTCCATTCTGTGTCCCCTTGAGCAAGTTATTTCATTTCCATCCCATTTATGAAATGTAGGTAATGCCATCCATCTGGCAGGCCTATGGGGAGGTGCCAATGGGACAATGGCTATAAACACTCAGCACGACACCTGGCACGTGGGGACACTCCGTCAGTGGAGCAATGATCATCCCTGAGAAAATTGTCTGTCCTCCGTGAGCTGATTCTGTTGCCAGTCGACATTGCCACGTGTTCCAAGACAGTGGTTGTTAAATTTGGATGCGTTTAAGAATCACCATGGGAACTTTCTAAAAACACATATTTCCAAGCCCTCCAAACCTACTGAACCAGAAACTCAGGGGACAGGGCTCAGAAATTTGCATTTTCAGAAGTCTCCAGGTTTGCAATGAACGCCTCTCAAATCCAGCCCCCCGCTTCTATTTTCCAAAGCTCCTGTTAGGGAGAGGGGAGGTGCAGAGCTCCGAGGAACCCCCGGCCTGGCCCTCCCTCCTTCTCTCCATTCTGGAGCTGAGCACCCCAGCCAACTCTGCCTGTCCCAGGCTGCGGTGGGTCCCTTCTGAGTGAGGGAGCTGCTGGAAAGCTCCCGATGAAAGGCCAGACAGACAGGAGAGGTCAAAGTTCACACAAGCCGCTCCGCCTTCTGTTTCATTTACAAGTGGCAGTCACCTCATTAAACCCAGTCCCTTCACCCCCACCCCTCACCCACAGGCCGCCCCACACAAGCTCAGGCCAGCTCCTCCCGGCTTCAGCCCTGGCCAGGCATCAATACAGACACTTGGTTGGAGAACAAGGTCCTGGAGGTGCCCACCCACACTCCCTTGGGTGAGTCCAGCCCCCCCATGCTAGCCCAATACCTGGCGTAGAGAAGATGCTCAACCAATGTTTGTTAAACTCAGGCATTTGTAAATGCATAAAACTGGCATTTCTGCGGCCATAGCACAACTTGTACTAGGAAATCCAGTGCCAATGCCTGCAGGCCAGGTCCTGAGAAGGTGGATGTGGAGAAGGCCTGGCAATGCCGTGATCTGCTGTGTGCCCTGGGACGACCTTTTGCCTTCCTGACGCTCAGTTCCCTACTCTGTAAAAGGAAGGCTACTGACGTGAAGTCGATCCTGGTTTCGTGACTGGCGCATTGTAGATTTCTCAGTAAACATTCAGCAACGTCTAGCAGCACACCGAGTTAACCTGTTTTGACGACAGCATGACGACGAGGCCCAGGTGGTCAGACCACATAGAAGGACCTAGAGTCATGCGAGGGTTGGGTGGTGATACCCCAAGATAGGACGTTTAAACCAAGACCCAAAGGAGGGGCTTTTGCCAGGCCAAGGGCTGATGGGGATGCAGAGAGAAGCCACGCAGAGGGAAGCTGAGTATAGGGACGGGCCTGGCCCCGTTTGAGGTCTTGGGAGAAAGAAAGCAGAGTGACCAGTGAGTGAAGGGGGCAAGGGGAGGGCCCGAGAGGGAGCTGGGTGCAAGCAGGTCTTCTGGGACATGGGAAGGTTCCAGAGTATGGAGGCGAGTGGAAGCAGCGAGGTGCTTTAAGCCGGGCTACAACGTGGCCAGATCTGCCCCCTCCCTCTATTGAGTCTCCAACCCAGTTTGTGAGCCATCAAAGGAACTCAACCCAAAGTCACCTCAGGATGGTCCCCAGGACCCCAGTTTACAGAAACTTCCTTCTGCTCCCCTCTTCTCCCCCACTTCTCTGCAACCAAGAGGGCTGACTCCCCGCTGCCAGCAGGACACCCTGGATGTGGGACCTTGGGACTCAGTGTAGTGTTGGTGACAGCCTTTGGGTGGTGGAGACATCAGCATTTCCGTATGGCAGGGGCTTATGGGAGGCAGCCTGTCTGCAGGGCAAGGGGACTGGTCTGCAGACATTTGCAGAGCAGCACGTTTGTACTTAGGTTGTTTATTTGTGGGGGAATGGGTAGAGATTTTCAGGGGCTAAAGCCCCCCCCCCCCAACACAAAGCTCCAGGTTTGGGGAGCCAGGGAAGAGACCACCATTCACGCTGCCATCTCTGAGAAGGTGTCCCTGGGCAGGAACAAGTGAGCCTGCCACCGGGCCTCTCGTTGAAAGGGGAGGCTGGAGAGAGCGCTGGGAGGAAGCTGCCACTCAGAGGAGAGAAGGGGCATGAGCACAGAGGAAAGAGCCTGAGAGAGAAACACGGAGGAAGGGAAAGAGGCAGAGAGAGAGCAACCGAGGGGGAAAGGTTACAGTCTAAACAGAAAGGAAAAGACACAAGATAGGGAGATAGCAGAGGGCTGAACACATAAAAGGCTACGAGAGAGACAGAGTCACAGAGACTGAGGAAGAAACACTACAGCAGAAACGACAGAGGCAGAACAGATGACAGGCAGCCACTCACATTTTGGAGCTTGACTCTGTTAATGAGACTTCTTGACCTGGATCCTGGGGGTCAGGACTGAGGAGTATGCTGTCAGCAAATGCCTTCCTTCACTGGAACCCCAGAGGCAGCTTCAAGCCTCCCATAACCTGTGAGGTCCCAGCTGCTGGCAGACTCCCTGGGACAGGCTGGCTGAGTTGCTGGGTCTGCGTCCACCCAGAGCCACTAGGGCAGGTAGGGGAGGCTGACTGTCAGTGTCAGGAGCAAGAGCCCTGGGATGTACAAGAAAGACCCTAAGAACAGCCAGCCAAACCCATCTTGCCAGGATCCTTTCAGGCCTGCCTGGGACACTATGAGGCTGAGTGGGGACCTCGGGCCCAAGGGAATTTCTGGGTGTTTTGATATTGAGAAGCGGCTTGCCTGCTGCTGCTGCTGCAACGATGGCTATAAAACAAGCAGCTCAGGAAACGAGTCCTTTAGTCACCAGCTAAGAAGCTGCTCAAGGGGCCTCAGATGAAGTTCAGGCTCTCGGTCTCTCACAGCTCTGACCACAACAGCCTCTGCTCCGCCCACAGCACGGGCTTCCCAGCTTCTCCCTCTCCTGCTCTCACCTGCAGCTTGGAATCCAAGCGCCCTGCTCCCTCTTCAGCTCTGCTCCTTCCTGCCTCAAGCTCTGTGCTCCACTTACAACAAACTTCTGGGAGACCCGACTGTAAAGCTACCGCTCTTTCCTGGAGGGAACCGTCTACCTGGCAACCCACCAGCCCAGGCACACCTGCACTTCCTCATGGTCTCCGAACACCCTGTAGGTGTCACTGGTGACATATCTGAAACATGGGCTCAAGGACGGGACTGAGCTTCGTCTGCGCAGCTGCCACTGCCCGGCACAGAGTCTGGGCCCAGCAGGTGTCAGTGAATGGATGGTGGGCGGGCGGGTGGGACAGTGGTGGTGGGAAGCCACAGCTCACCGGTTACTCTGGATTGGCTCCACGTCAGTGTTGTCTTTCTAACTAGATTGCACACCGCTTGGGTGCAGGACCTGCATCTTGAGCTCCTGTGCCTCTGTCGTCTCAGACTCAGTCACGTGTCGACAGGAAGAGGAGTCAGAGTCCTGCTGTTGTCCCAAGGGACCCACCTGAATTCTCCGAGTTGTTCCCAGGACCCTGAGCTCCCAGGGGCCAGGAAGATGCCATGTCCACTGGGGGCTTTACCCCTTTGCAGAGACTGCAAGCTTAGAGATGCCCCCCTCCTGTACCCCAGATCCTGGCTTAGAGCCCCTTTTTGTTGATTCCAGAAGGAGGGGCAAAATCAGAGAACTGGTGATGGGGGCACTTTTCTTTGGAAAATACTGAGGCAGTTGGAAGAGGCAGAAGACATTTCCAATGTGTGTTTCCCACTGAGATAGTACCCGCGTACTGTCCAGTGACAGGCACCTGCAGCTGTGGCCCTGTCACCCACCCTGTGACCTGCCCGCCCAACGTGCCCCTTACCTGGTCTTACAGCTTTGGAATGAGTGGGGCTGGGCCCAGGGCCTAGAACCATGGTCTCCAGAACTTCCTCACCAGACAGAAACTCAAGCCCAGTAAGGCTGCTGCATGGTGAGGGTTGTCAGGCCAGGGACCCAGGACGACTTGGGCAGGTGTGGAGGGTGCAGCCTGAGGTGTTTTCTCTCCTCTCAGGCTGGGCCCAACTCCCACCGCAGCAAGGATTCCTCCCAGGAAAGGCCCGTGAGGGGCTCTGGGAGAAACCTGGCATCCTACCCCTGCACACCTTCCCAATATCAGCCTCCAGCCCCTGGCAGGATGGTCGGCACCTGCCCTGTAGAGGCAAGAGGGAGGGCAGCACCAGACCAACTCCAAATGAGTGTCAGCTGCCTCACACTGAAGTTCATCCGTGTCCTCATTCCCCCAGGACAAGCTCTTCGGAGAAGCTCAGTGCCTGGCCCTAAGTGGGGGCAGGGGGTGAAGGACAGCAGGGGAAGGTGGGGAGGAGGAGAGGGGGGACACAGTGTGCAAAGTCCAGGTGTGGGGGAGGCAGGACAGGGCCAGAGCCCCCGCCAGGAAGCAGCCCACAACCAGCCCTGCTCAGATGCACACAAAGGCTCTGTGTTCTCATCGGCCCCCCTCCCCAGGCGGGCCCTGCATCCCGCTCTTCCAGTGCTCTCTCTCCCAGGTGTCCTGAGCTGCCTGGCCTTGTCAGCGATGGCTGGGACAGGATACCAGCACTGACAGCTCTTGTCACAGCCCCTCAGGTCTTATTCATGCTGGGGAGGCGAGGACAGGTTAATTCCCTGACCCAGACACAGGGCTGCTTGCCAGATAGGGTGTGGGGCCACCATTGACCCCTCCTCCCTCTCTAAAAGGTGGGTACAGGGAACAAAGCCACTGGGCTCTCCCCTCTGCTCTCCTTCTGCTCTGCCCCCCTCGCCCCTCTCCCTGTACCAAATAGCAGCATTGGTGGCAGCTAAATCGCCCGGGATGAGTGATGCTGGGTGCTGAGTGAACCCTCTTGGGAGGACAGGAAGGAAAGAAAGCGTTTGACAGAGCAACCTCAACCTTCGCCCCCCTGATTTTGCGACTTGGAAAAGAACTGATGCTAGATCTTGGGGTTCCCTTAGCCTGGTATCCTGGGCTTCTGGCCCTCGAATCAGGAACCAGAAAGCCCTGGCTTCATCCCAGCACCTTCAAACCATCCTGCACTCCTCAAGGAACCCGGGCCCCTCAGGGCTGTCGGTGATGCTGTGTTCTCTGTCATACCTGCTCACTTCCAGGCCGGGGCCTTGGGTGCATCGTTTGCTCCCAAGCCCTGGGCTCCAGCTCCATCTCTGGTGGACAGTCCAGTCTGGGGAACACCTGCGTTCCCACCCTATTCTCCGGGCAATCTCCTGAGCGACCTGTGGGTCTCCTCACATTCACGCCTACAGCTCTAGCCGCTTAGGCATTGCCTGGCGACTCCTGGTCAAGGGCACCACACATCCAGCTCAGAACTGCAGGCTGACACACAGCAGGGAGGACCTGACTCCCCTTTCCTGCTTCTCCCCACACTGTTGCCTTCATCCCCCCAGGCACTCTGGGAAAATGTACTGATGGCCCAAAGAACCTAACCTGAGACCTGCCTTCTCTCTAGTAGAATTGGTAGGACTCGAAGACTGCATCTCAAACGGCATCCCCACGGCAAGGCAGCTAGCATGTGCACTCAAATCTCAGCCCCTCGCTTCCAAGCTGTGGGCCGTCGGGCGGGGCAATTTGCTGAACTCTGATTTCCTGGTCTCAGAAATACCTGCTTTGCGGAACTGCTGTGAGAGTTTAATAGGATCGTACAGACAGAACACAGCGTCACTGCTGAGCACGAGGCAGTCCTATGCCCAGCGGTCCTCCTCAGGAGTGGCTGCAGGGACCACTCACCGCCCGCAGGAGAGGGCCCTGCCCTTCTGTCCCCTGCCCCCGCCCCGTGCTGGGCAGGCAGAACGGTGAGGACCTGGTGCCCAGGACCCTTCGGGGAGGTTCTGCCTCCAATGACAGGCAAGACTCCTGGATTGGATCCAAATATCGAGTCACTGTACCGCCCTTTTCTGAGATGCCAACTCTGTGGGCTCCAGGCAAGGGGCCAAGGGTGTTATTTCTTCTCCCAAAGCAGTCATCTCAGCATAATCCGACTCAGGGGTCTGCAACGAGAAGGGATCTCACAGATTGTCTTGGCTGGAGCCTGAGACTGTAGACATTGTCTCATCCCACCCACTTTACAGGTGAGTACACCGAGGCCCAGAGACGTGCCGCAGCCAGCTCGTGGCAGAATAAAAGTGGGACCTTCCCATTGTGAGGTGCTCCCTCCTGTTCCAGGTACACGTCTCGCTCTCCTCGGGGCCTCTGTGTGATCTGGCAAGGCTGCGAGAGGACACCTACCTAGGACTTCTCTGTTAACCTGTAGGACACTGGGTCACTGGGGAAATGCAGGTCAACAGATGGGTCACAACCTTGTTCTGCTGTGGAAGCACATGAGACCGCAGGAATCCGGGCTTTACTCTGGGCGTCATGGCTCTCATTTGCAAAACAGAAATGAGAATTAGAAAGAATAGTCTAGTCCACACCAAGCTATGACTGGGGGCTTTAACTTAGCTAATACCTGTAAGAGACTTGGCGTAGGCAACAAATGTTGAATTTTGAAGTTACTGTTACTGTTAGGTTCCTGGCACCTGCATAGAAGGGAGGAAGGGAAGGGTCAGCGTTGGGTGTGTTGAGGCCCTGTCCTGCTTTCTTTCCCTCCTTGGCTTTTTTCCCCTAGGCCAGAAAATTAGGGGGACAGGGAAAATCTGGTTTATAACTCCAGAAAATAAAAGCCAGGGAAACTTCTGGAAAATTCTGTAACTTTAGACAGGAAAAAGGCCAGACTCCCCAGCTAGGCCAGGATGAGCTGGCAGCCTTTCAGGCCTGGCTCAAGGAGGCCCTGGGGTGTGTGTGTCTGATGACTGCAAGGAGTTCATGAGAGCCAGTGGCTCTCCCCTCCCTGTCTGTCCTTCTGTCTTCCATCTCCCTCCCTCCCTGTTCCTCTCATCTTCTCTCCCCCCCGCCCCCCCCCCCCCGTTCCTCTGTGAGGTGGGAACACTCAGGAGATGGGGAGCTCCTTGCAGTGTATACGTGTAGGTCCAGGCTTGGCAGCTGCCTGTTAACAATACAGTTGAAGGTACAGAGAGCCCCGTGACCGCTGAGGCCCTTCCCAGCTCTGGGATTCCTGATTCCAAAGAGATAATTCTCTTCTCTGACTCTCATGCATGAAATAATTACCACAGGCGCCTTAGAATCAAGTACAGATGAAGTTGATGGTTGGGGCCCCATCCCAGGTGCTGCCATCCCAGCCCTCCTTGTCCCCAAATACTCCCGCCGCCCCCACAACCCAGCCCCTCATTCCCCCTCCGAAGAGGTGTGTGAGCAGGTGATGGAGCCATAGTCAGGACACAGGCTGGAGGTTTGGGACAAGCTGCTCAGAGCAGCCTGGAGGCTTGGCCAGAGAGATCACCCCAGGAAGGGAGAGATAAAAGGGAGCAGTAGACAAGGTGACGTCTCAGCGCATGGAAGCTGGCGATGGGAGAGGAGATTGTCTGGGCAGCCCTCCCCCTGGCCCTCATCTCCTGCTCCCGCCCTGACCTCACGGCTCACATCAAAGTGGGACCCCTTCCCCGTGCTCTGCTCCCTGAATGACACCAGGTCACCTCTCCTGTCCCCTTGAAGCTGCTGATGGACAGACAGTAACAGCTCCCAAGCGCGGAAAGAAGACTCGACGTCAGGTTAGCACAGACTCCATGGTCAACACTGGCCCTTATCCGGCTTTCTGCATGACGGAGGCTGCCTTCCCTGCTGCCCCCTTTCCTGCACCCCACCCTCACAGCTCCCCTGGGACATTCTGGTTAGTGTGTGTTGAGTACAGGGGGTGTGTAGTCAGCTCTAACAGGGGTTCAGAGGCCCACAGATGCAGGTGGGAGGGATGGGAGAGGTGAGGTCCTCACTATGCCTAAATCCATGTCAGAAGGGCTGTGGGAACAACACAATCCTGTGAGGAGAAGGTAAGTCTTGCCCGGAAGAAGCCCACACCCAGGAGGGACGGAGGAAAGGGGAAGGGTGCCAGCACACATGTGTACATTTGATGTGCCTAAAATACGTTGTAACAGAGGTTTCCAAACTTGTCACCCTTTATTTATTAAATGTCACCGTTATTTATTAAATAATATTTCATCGACCTGTTTCTATTAGTCAAAATCATTCATAACTATCACTCAATGCTTCTGATCAACAAAGGGATTGCAGTTGTTTACTACACTGAGCCAAAACAGAATCAGCCAAGAGCTCAGCATGCTGACATTTTAGCTCAGCGGCGCGACCACGTGGTAGGTAAATGCGTATTTCCATTAGACTTTTTGGTAGTTGAGATCAGCTTGATTGTATGTTCCACAGTCCTGTAATGAACTTGTAGTACAACTGAGTATTTGTGAATCAAATTCTATTTCAAATTCACTGGGGGAGTCCAAACCACGACCGGGGACCCCTACTACCTCGCTCCACCAGAGAACAGAAAACTCCACGTTTTCTATTAGAGAAGTAGGGGACCCAGATTTACAATGCTGGTGCAGCCAAAATCGAGGTTATCAGGAGGTTAGTGGAAGACAGAAAAAGATTTAGGGAGGGTACTTTTTGGAGTAGCTCAGCCTAGAAAGGGATAAAAATCTGGGATACTGCTGACATCTGGTGGCCAAATCAGAAACAGCAGCTAATTTTCGTTTTGCTTTACTTCAATACTGTAATAAAACTAAATTGTACCCTATGAAATTATCTATATTTGATGTGGCGTGACCTTAAAAAAATGTCAATTTACCAAAGCAATTTCATGGGGTAAAGAATAATCTTTTCAACAAATGGTGCTGGAACAACTGGTTACCCACCCACATGCAAACTTGGACACCTTCCTTACATTATACACAATTTTTTTTTAAAGGATCATAGACCTAAATGTAGAGCTAAAACTAGAAAACTATTAGAAGAAAGTATAGGAGGAAATCTCCATGACTGGATAAGCAATGTCTTCTTATATATGACACCAAAAGCACAGCTGACAAAAGCAAAAACAAATTAAACTACATCAAAATTAAAAACTTTCATATTGCAGATAATATAATCAAGAAAGTGAAAAGAGGGACAGCCGGATGGCTCAGTTGGTTAGAGCACAAGCTCTTAACAGCAGAGTTGCCAGTTCCATTCCCACATGGGCCAGTGAGCTGCGCCCTCCACAACTATCGTGTTTCCCTGAAAATAAGACCTAGCTGGACAATCAGCTCTAATGCTTCTTTTGGAGCAAAAATTAATATAAGACCCGGTATCATATTATACTATTATATTATATTATATTATATTATATTATATTATATTATACCCAGTCTCATACTAAAATAAGACCGGGTATTATATTATTATTATAATTATACTAATATCATATCATATCATATCATATCATATCATATCATATCATGACCCGGTCTTATAGTAAAATAAGACTGGATCTTATATTAATTTTTGCTCCAAAAGATTCCTTAGAGCTGATTGTCCAGCTAGATCTTATTTTCAGGGAAACACAGTAGATTGAAGACAATGAGCTGCCACTGAGCTGCCGGAGGGGTGGCCGGATGGCTCAGTTGGTTAGAACGTGAGCTCTCAACAACAAGGTTGTTGGTTCAGTTCCCACAGGGGATGGTGGGCTGTGCTCTCTACAACTAAAGATTGAAAACCTGGATTTGGAGCTGAGCTGCACCCTCCACAAATAGATTGAAGGACAACAACTTGACTTGGAGCTGATGGGCCCTGGAGAAACATTCCAGGTTCCCCAACATTCCCCAATTAAAAATTTTTTAAAAAGAAAATAAAAAGAAGACAACGCACAGAAGGCGCGATGTTTGCAAATAATACATCTGATATGGGAGTGGTGTCCAGAATATATAAAGAAATCTTAAGAGGAATGTGTCAAGATGGCAGAGTAGGTAAATGCTGTGCTTGCCTCCTCTAATGACCACATCAAAATTATATCAAAACTACAGAACAACCATTATTGAGAAGCACCTGAAGTCTAGCTGAACAGAAGTTCTATAATTAAGGACATACAGAAGAAGCCACATTGAGACTGGTAGGGGGGTGGAGATGTGGATGAGCTGGTGCCCCCACATGATGTGGGGGTTAAAACTTGGGAGGGATTATCTCAACCGTGGAGATTCCCCCTGAGGAGCAAAGGGTCCCAGCCCCACATCAGGCTCCTCAGCCCAGGGTTCCAGTGCCAGAAAGAGAAGTCCCCACAACTCCTGGCTGTAAAAAACAGTGGAGATTGTGGCTGAGGGAGACTGTGGGCAGCTGGAGTCCCAGGAGTTTCTCTTAAAGGGCCCAGGCATGAACTTACTGACAGACTCACTCACTCTGGGATCCAGTGCTGGGGCAGCAGCTCAAAAGTCTCCAAGGACATACCAGGAGAAACTGAATTGTCTGGCTTCAAGGTGAGGGCTGAAGGAGCAGCTCTGTTCAGCTGTTCCTTTGTTTAGCCCTCCCCCACACAGTGTGCAGATGTGGGCCACCACCATATCTGAGTCTCCTTCAACCCCTAACACCAATCGTTGGTCCTGCCCTGGTGATTCCCTGAGACCCCGCCCCAGCCAACTTGTGGGCACACCCTAGCCACTTCCAGTGCGTTTTTCATACAAATGGCCAGTCTTGACTCATGCTATGGACTTTACAAAAATCTTTCAAACGTTTGCTAAGAGTGATCATAAATGGCTGCTGGATTTTGTCAAGCAAGCAGCATCTGACCTTAGCATGTCCTATACTACTTGCTAAGCATCCCCAAGCCTGGCACTAGCCTCAGTTCCCAGCTTAGCCTCTCCCAGGTACCTCCAAGCCCAACGCAAGTGGCAACCATCCGCAGGTCACTTTGTAGCTCACACCAAGTGGCCCTGGGCAAGGCCCATGCAGCAGCTGATGTTGGCCTGCAACAGAGCCCCTCCTAAGAGGCCCCAGAACCAACAAACCCGGTGGCCAGCTTCAGACCACATCAGAGCTCTACTCAACCACCTCCATAAATGATGATAGTCATTCCGACCAGCGTGAGGTGGTATCTCATTGTGGGTTGTATTTGCATTTCTCTAATGATTAGTGAGGTTGAGCATTTTTTCATGTCTGTTGGCCATCTGTAGGTCCTCTTTAGAAAAATGTCTCTTCATGTCCTCTGCCCATTTTTTAATTGGGTTTGGTTTCGTTCTTTGGTATTGAGTTTTTAAATTCATTTTGGATATTAACCTTATCAGATGTGTCACTGACAAATATCTTCTCCCCTTCAGTTGGATGCCTTTTTGGTTTATTGATGGTTTCCTTTGCTGAGAAAAACTTTTAGTTTGATGTAATCCAATGTTTATTTTTTTCTCTTACTTCCCTTGCCCGAGGGGATATATCAATAAAAATATTACTAAGGGTAATGTCTGCAAATTTACTTCCTATATTTTCTTCTAGTTTTATGGTTTCAGATCTTACATTTAAGTCTTTAACGCATTTTGAATTTATTCTTGCATAGAGCATAAGGAGGTGGTCCAGCTTTATTTTTTTGCATGTGTCTGTCCCGATTTCCCAGCACTATTTATTCAATAGATTGTCATTACCCCGAAGTAAATTCTTGCATCCATTGTTGTAGATTAAATGACCATATAGATATGGATTTATTTCTGGGCTTTCTATTCTATTCCATTGACCTGTGTCTGTTTTTATGCCAGTACCATGCTGTTTTGATTACTATAGCTTTATAGTATGATTTGATGTCAGGTATCGTGATACCTCCCACTTTGTTCTTATTTCTCAAGATTGCCGAGGATATCCGGGGTCTTTTATGGTTCCATATAAATTTTAGGACTATATGTAATATTTCTGTGAAAAATGTCCTTGGTAGTTTGATAGGGAATTGCATTGAATCTATATATTGCCTTAGGCAGTATGGACATTTTAACTATATTAATTCTTCCTCTCCATCAGAATGGTATGTGTTTCCATTTATTTGTATCTTCTTTAATTTCTCTTCAGTATCTTATAATTTTCTGAGTACAGGTCTTTTACTTCTTTGGTCAAATTTATTCCTAAGTATTTTATAGTTTTTTAAACAATTGTAAATGGGACTGTTTTTTTATTTTCTCCTTCTGATAGTTTATTGGTGTAGGCAAATGCAACTGATTTCTGAATACTAATTTTGTATCCTGCTACTTCACTAAATTTATTGATCAGTTCTAAAAGTTTTTTTGTGGTCTTTGGGGTTCACTATATATATATCATGTCATCTGCATATGACAATTTTACTTCCTCCTTTCTGATTTGGATGCCTTTTATTTTTTCTTGTCTGATGCTGTAGCTAGAATTTCCACAACTATGTTGAACAAAAGTGGAGAAATTGGGCAACCTTGTCTTGTTCCTGATCTTAAGGGAAATGGTTTTAGCTTTTCCCCATTGAGTATGATGTTAGCTGTGGGTTTATCATATATGACCTTTATTATGTTGAGATATGATCCCTCTATTCCCACTTTGCTAAGAGTTATCATAAATGGCTGCTGGATTTTGTCAAATGCTTTTTCTGCATCTATTGATATGACCATATGATTTTTATTTTTCATTTTGTTAATGTGGTGTACCACATTAATTGATTTGTGGATATTGAACCAATCTTGTGGTATGGGATTTCTTTTTGTAAAGATGAAAATATTCTAAAATTAGATTGTAGTGATAGTTGTCCAGTTCTATGACCATACTAAAACCATTAAATTAAACACTTTAAGTGGATAAATTTTATGGCATGTAAATTTTATCTCAAAAAAGATATTTTTTAAATGTCAAAGTTAATTGGCTTCAGCCTATTATATTACATTAATTGGACTCTTCTGGGAATTTAATAGGAATTAAATAATTTAATCCTTAAAATATCTAATATAAGTATTATTCTTACACCCATTTTGCAAGTGAGTGAACTGAGGCTCAGATAAGTTAAATAAATTATCCAGTCATTGAGAGTAAATTGCAGAGCCATCATTTGAACCCAAAGCCTACCTGACTCGAGCCTGAGAGCTCCCCACAGGTAGGTCTGCCATTCTATTCTGTTGTCACTTTTCAAGGGTTTAAGGGTATAGAGCTTTGGGGCCAGACACAATGGTAAGAGACTGGGTGCCTGCCCACAAGATGCTCACAGCCTGGGAGGAGGCAGATACGATTACAGGAAATGGTTAAGATGTGCTGTCGTAAGTCTAACTGATAAAGATGGGCACCTGCTCACGCTGCTATGGAAGCACCAGATCAAGGACCATTCTGGCCGTCCGTGGATGTGTGAATGTGTACTAGCACTTATATTGGATTGGGAGGGTGACCCCCAAAACCTGTTCCTCCCCCACTTACTGCCAACTCACCTCATCTACTGAGCTGCTAAGACTCCTTGGGATTCATCCTAACTTCTCCCTCTTCATCCCATATTTAATCCACCGGTCAGTTCTACCCATTTGGCTGCCAAGCTGCATTTGGGTCCTGTCTACTTGCCCTACCCCACCCCCACCCGGGTGACCCAGCCTAGTGCAAGCCACCGTCACATCTCACCTGGACTGTGGACAAGCCACCATCACATCTTGCATGGGAAAACCCTGGGAAGGAGCTTCACCCTACTGTGTGATCACCCTGACTAAATCCCATTCTCACTGCTGTGGATTTTAGCAGGTATGAGTGCGCTAACTGGGGTGTAAGGGGGGAAATGAACAGAAATATCCCAAGGCTGCTGACCTAAAAGGACCCTAAGGACCCACTTGCCTAAAAGGACCCAATTGATGGCGGCATCTACACAGACAACCACAAAGGCTGGTCACTTGCTGGGAGGCAGAAAGGTGAAGGGATCCCTAGATAGGATATCAAGGGATAACTAAGGGAACTGGGGTGGAGAGGGGAAACGGAACGTTGTACAACAAGGAATTTGCCTGGCCTTGGTCCCTGGCTCCTGGGAGGAAGCCTCCATATCTTTGGAATTTCCTAAGAGATAGCAGTGTCTTTGTAATTCATGATGGGCTCTGATAGTTTGTGCGGTGGTCTCAGGATGGGGGCTGGCCATGTCAGAAGACCAACCACGTGATTATAGAGGATAGGGGCTTTCAAATGAGAGGGGGGCTGGGTGAGTTCCCCAGTGATCGGTGGCCAGTGATCTAATAAATCATGCCTACATGATGAAACCCCAATAAAAACTGCAGACACCAAAGCTTAAATGATCTCCTTGGTAGGTAATACACGGAGGGTGATATATCCTGACTCCCCAAGTAGAGTCATGTTTGGGACCCTCCGGGACCTCAACCCACGTGTCTCTTCTTTTGGCGGGCCCTGACTTGTATCCTTCTATTGCTGTAATACAGCTGTAATCATAAGTGCAGCACGTTTTCCTGAGTTCTGGGAGGCATTTTAATGAATTATCAAGCCTGAGGGGGTAGTGGAAACCCCTGAATTTGCAGCTGGTTGGTGATGCAGTTCAGGACCTGCTACTCCAGGATATAGCACCTTGGCATATTGATTATTTTAAGCTGAAAAAATCTGAGAAAAAGGCAGAAGCAGTAAGGTCACTCTGACCTTACCTCCTCGCCCCCTTCCAGTGAAACAGATCATAAACCCTCAGGTTAGAGGTGCCTTTCCTACACCCCAGGAAAGGAGCGTCCTCTTCGACTGAAGACAAGGGGACACCAAGAAGAATCTGAATCCTAACACACGGCCTTGCTGTTTCTTCCAGTTTAGTACAATTACTTCACACCCATTACCCTCTCATATTCCTCCATAACTGTTCACTCTTCATCAAACCCAGCAGAAAAATACACTGTCATTTTGGGTCTTCATTTCCTTATGAAGACACCCATGTTTTGTAAAACTTCTATGCTTTTAAAAACATTTACATGCTTTTGTGGGGTAGGGATAAACTTTCCTCTACTCAAGGTTCTTCTTGCTGGTCTAATAATCAAATAGACCTGAGACAAATTAACAAGAGAAAATAACCAATACATACATATGTATGGGAATCCCACATGCACGAGAGATTCAGAAATAGAAAGGGAAAACGGGTATATAAGATATCCTGAGCTAGGGATGAGGTAAGGTGACTGTGGCTACAGAAGGTCACTGCCAGATGATAAGAAGAGGAGACTTTCAGTAAATAGAAGTTTGCCCTGCCCTACCGATAAGTCAAAAGTTATCTCTGATAATCTCTCATGGGCAAGGCCTCTAATTCAAATTCTAGGTAGTTAGGGGTGGGGCAGAAGTTTATCTTGAGCCTGAGGCTAAAGTTCCTTCAGCTCAAAGCAACCTGCATATCACAGAGGCACACCTTGGAGTGACACGTTCTGGAACCCCCCACTTTCCTCCTGGTGATCTGTTTAATTTTCAGACCCAGCCAGGAATCCTAAGAGGGCTGAGAAAAACCTTTTCCTCCCCTACACTAGTCAGAAACGTGGGTGGCTGGGAAGCTGAGCTTGTAGCTGGTGTCTGGAGAGGAGTCTTATGCAGGACTGTGCCCCTAACATTGGGAAGTCTGGCCTAAATCTGGGGAGTTTGTGTCAGAATTACACTGCACCGAGCCAGTACTTTTCACCCCACTGGGGGAAATGGTGTCTGCATCCACGTGGCATACTCTGCACAAGCAGACAGAAGGCCGTTTTCTGCATCCTACTAGGCACTCTGGCTAAACATAGCTGACAGCACCAAGGGCAGCATATTGAGAAAACTTGGGGGTGTGTTTCGGAGTGTCTCTGTCCTACTTAAAACAGCCCTCCACTGCTCTGACCCTAGGAACCCAGGGATACTCTCAACACTCACTTCTAAGTGTGCTCTCTGGTGGGAACTAGCAGGCTGCCCGGTCCTATTTCTACCCACCTTCATCTATCCCATCATCGTTGGAGGGTAAGGAGAGTGAAGCTGGTGTGCAGGAAGGGTAAAGAGGGAAGTGCACTGTCAAGAAGGGTTTAGAGTGAAACAGAGCAGGCTTAGTGACTACCTGGATTTTGAGACAGGTGTGAGAGGAGTAGTCCCCAAGCAATAGTGACACCACTTAACTAAGGCAGGGATAGGAGAGGACCAGGTCTAGAGACAAAAGATGATGAGCAGTTTGGCTATGACTCCAAGGACTGGACAGAGAACTGCCAGGGGGCAATGGACCACAGGCAGACGGATACAAGGTCAAGGGCTCCTGGGAGAGATCAAGGTTAGAGAGATATTTACAAGGCATCAGCGTTACAGGCAAAGGTCTCCAAAGTTGATCCAGCTCTGCAGCCAGGTCACTAGCGTGAAGAGTAAGTAGCACGCAAAGACGGAGCACCAAGGCTGGAGCCCCTCAAGGAGCCTGGAAGGAAATCCGAGCAAGTGAGGAGCCCAGAGCAGGAGACAGCTTGTTAAATTTAAAGACAAGGTACCGTATAAGGACAGAGAAAGAGCTTTCCCAGCTCAGGTTGGACGTGCCTGGCCTGGAAATAACCTACATGGTCACCAGCAGCCCAGGAGCTGACTAGGCAGTGTGCTGCTCCCACCCCCACCCCAGGGGGGTACTGCGGGGGCAGCCTGCCCTGCAGCCTCCTAAGGAAAAACACAATTAGCACGTCCTAGAGGTACACAGGCAACATTTGGGGGAGAGCTAAAAATAAAAGCCCCAGATGGGCAAGAACACTGTTTTTTATTATAAGCCTTTCAGTTCTTGTTTTGAAAAACTCATGTGCGTGTAGAACTTTAATGGAAAAAATGCAAAATCATTTTCTTATACTAATTATATGACTTCACCCTAAATCTAACCTTTTCACTGGTTCTAACCAGTATTTCATTTGAGGCACGTTCCAGCCTCCCTCCCTGTGTAATCCCAGCTCCCCAGCCCGCACCAGCCTGGGGTAAAAGTTCCCTCTTATTATTTTCAATGATTAAAGCTGCCATACTCAGCAAGACCAAGAACACAGACAGGAAAAAGAAGAGGGTCCTCATGCCCCACCCCTGCTCCCCCACCGTGGCACATTTCTGCAGAAGCAGAGGGTCTGCCCAGACTACAGAGGGCATACTGCTGCCTGGTCCCTTTGGGCTGGCTCCCTGGGTGCCTGGAGTGTCTCCACTCACAAGACCAGGGGTCCTTTTCATTTGTCTCCCTAAATCGAAGTCAATCGTCAATATTTTCTAAGTGTCACATGCTTATGCCTTTATCTTGAGAAGCGTGGTTTACTAGAAATAGAAACAACAGCCAAGATATTTAAATCTTACACACACAAATACGATCTCATCTGTGCTTTGGAAGTTAAATCCATCACACATGGTAACAGGGATCATGGAAACAGGGACAGGGTTTATAAAGCTGTGTTATCAGCACACAGAGCACAGAAAGGCCACTCTTGGGGTTTTCCCCAACTGCGGTCCCTCAAACTTTCCTTAGCTCAGACCCGAGTCAAGTACATGTATTAGCTGCAAGATTGTACTGTTGCAAGAAACAAGATGGGAGCCAGCAGGACAACTGGGCAGGAAGACCAGGATCATTTCCATCTGTAGGGCCATCTCCTTCCTGAGACCCAAGGGCAGGAGGCTTGCTTCCAAAACAAAGCTTTCAAACATGGCAACGCCCTCACAACCACACACTAACAGATTAACCAAAGCTAGCCCCTAGTCTAGAAAGGACAGACACTACATGCAGTTTAAATGCCAACTACTGATCAGAACTTTCAAAATAGCACCTTCCCCAAACTTCTACACCATTCTTTAACCACAGATTGCCAGCACGTAGCCTACAGACCAAATCCAACCTGCGAACATGATTGGCTTGGCTGCCGAAGTGATTTTTAAAAATATTGATTTAGTTAGTAATATACTGGGAGATTTCACACAAATATCTGGATTACCTGACTCCGAAAAAAATTAGAGAATCTGTTCCCACACAGTGACACCAGCTGGAGCTAACAAGTGCCCTCTTTAGACAGTGTGTGTGCCCCTCACCATGGCCTCACGTCCTGCCTGCGTCACTCGGGCATGTTATCTGCCTGCCACTGAGATCTGCTTTCCTTGCTGTCAAACACCGCATTGCAGGCTCGACCACGAGGGCAGCAGGGCTCCCATGCTGTAGCTGGAGGGAATCCCTGCATCCCAGGACAGGCGTGTCAGAAATCAGAGACGAGACAAATGGAGAAGCAGCTTGCTCATGAACTCCGCAGCTCCATGAGGACAGAAACCAACTGCTTCTGAAGTTCTCTGTAAGGTAGATAACCATCATGTTCTTTGCAACCACAGGAATCTTCCGGGTAGGTCAAGAACTTTATTGTTGGATGAAAACAGTTCTTGCTCACAGAATTTGTGCCGTAGTTCTCTTTTTCCGATTATTGACCCCCTCTGCCTAGTCCTGGGCGCTCTTCCATCCTGGCAAGGAGACCCTGAAGCCGAGAAACTTCCCCCAGGCTTTTCCAGAGTGTGGCCCAAATATCAGGAAATAGACTTTAGTCTCCAGTATAAGCCCTCGAGCAGCTGGGTTTCTTCAACTTAACACACTTGGCTCTTCTGGAGTCTGTCCCGAGGAGAAGTTAGCAGAGTCCCCTCAACAAAGCGAAGAATTCGGGGGCTACACTGCCCAACAGTCTTCACTGTGCTCCCAGATGCCCGGCTTCGTGGTCCCGGTTTTGATCCTGACTTGGCATCTTTAAGCCCAGACGGCTCAGGGAACGTACAAAGTAGCGAGGAAGCTTGCAGACCAAGCTGAGCTCCTCCTTCCTGGAGCCCAGGGCGGGCAGGATCAGCTGGCGGGCATGCAGGTGAAGGGGGATGTGGCGAGCCTTCGACTGTGGCAGCCCCAGCTTCTTCAGGGTGCCAACAGACAGCTTCTGTACAAAGACAAGACGGCCTCTTGAGAGCAAGGCCAACAACAGTTCACCCTCGACCGGTATGCAGGTCAGAAGACTTGCACTTACAGGGACCCAACACTAACATCCCCGGAAGACGCAGTAAGGGTAGGCTGCTTCAGAGGCACGTCTAGGAAGGGTTCAGGACCCAGGCAAGAGAAATCCACCCCACCCGGGAAGCTCTATCGGCCAATTCTCTGGCCTTTCAAGGGAATGGGCTGGAACTTCAACGGACAAAAAGGTTGTATGTTAACTGTAATTAAAAAAACAAAAAAATAATTTTAAAAAAAAGTGTCCACCATGGCCCTTCAGCAGTAGCACGAAAGCTGCTTTCAGCCTTCAGAAAGCCTCCTCCCCCTGCCCACAGCCTCCTATCAAATTCTGAGACTAAACAAATGATGCAGGAAGGTTTTGCTAAGAGATCCTGCAGCTCCACGAGGACAGACCCTAACGGCTCCTGAATTTCTCCATAAGCTGCATAACTAGTGTGGGGCCGCGTCTGAAGACCGTTAGTACATCTTGCTGTGACTCACTTCAGGGCTTTCACAGGGGGAAAGCGTAAGTTCTGCCCCTTCGTCGGCTGCATGTGGGGTCAAACCCGTATTACCTGGGGGGCCAGTCTGTTCCAGTCTGAGTACTTGTGATCCCCAAGGATGGGGCAATCCAACCCAAAGGACAGGTGGACTCGAAGCTGGTGTTTTATTCCTTCCAAACAAAAGACAGAAAACTTATGAGTGGCGACAGAAATGGTGCCACGGCGGTATCTGCTTCCAATCGTACTAAACCAAAGCACAGTAAATTGGCAAAGCCCCAAGTACAATCAAGTATGAAGAATAACACAACAAACTGTAAGCTAGTAGGAAATCAACATTGTAAATACTGTCACACCTGCATTTCCCCTCCCCCCAGTTCCCTCCTTCCATCACAGATAACCGTTGTCATCAACGGGTGCCTATCACTGCTATGCTGGTTTATTTTTAAAAAGAATTTTATTACATAACACTAAACAGTAGTTTTACATTTATCTTTTATTGTGGCAAACTATACATAACATAAAATTTGTCACATTAACTGTTTTTAAGTCAGTGGCAGTCAGTACACTCATACTGATGTGCAGCCATCACCTCCATCCATCTCCGGAACTTCGGCGTCACCTCAAACTGAAACTGTCCCCATTAAACACTCATTCCCCATTCCCTCCTCCCCCCAGTCCCTGGTAACAAGTGTTCTAAGTGTTTTCTGTCTCTATGAAGATGACTACTCTAGGTATCTCATATAAATGGAACCAGACAATATCCGTCCTTTAGCGTTTGGCTTATATTTCACTCAGCATAATGTCCTCAGATTCACCCCTGTTGCAGCATGTGTCAGCATTTCCTTCCTTTTTAAGGCTGAATAATATTCCATTGTACGGATAGACCAAATTTTGTTTACCCATTCACCTGTCCATGAACATCTGGGATGTTTTCAGCCTTTGGCTATTGTAAGTAATGCTGTAATGAACATTGGTGTACAAGTATCTTTTCAAATCCCTGTTTTCAATTCTTTGGGGTACATACCCAGGAGTAGAATTGCTGGATCATATGGTAATTCTATGCTATGCTTAATTTTTTGAGGAACCACTTGGCAAACTTTTAAATAAATGTAAGCAAGCTGTTTATGTTCTTTTGTTACCTACTGTTTTTAACAATCATCCCGATTGGATTTCCCAGCCTCAGAGTAGCACCAGAAGCACACTCTCTAACCAGGCAGCTACAATCCCAGCCTCCACAATACCAGCTGCTCAGAGGGTACAGCCCAGTCCAAGGCCGAAGACGAAGCTCAGCAACACTGGGGTGGCCTCCCACTGCAGAACGGGGGCACCCCCCCACCGCAGAACAGGGGCACGCTCCCACTGCAGAACAGGGGCACCCCCACTACAGAACGGGGGCACCCTCCCACTGCAGAACGGGGACACCCCCCCCCACTACAGAACGGGGGCACCTTCCCACTGCACAACGGGGACACTCCCCCACGGCAGAACGGGGGCACCCTCCCACTGCACAACAGGGACACCCCCCCACTACAGAACGGGGGCACCCTCCCACTGCAGAACAGGGGCACCCCCCCACAGAACGGGGGCACCCCCCACTACAGAACGGGGGCACCCCCCCACCACAGAACAGGGGCACCCTCACCAGTAACAGGCTGGAGCTCCAAGAGGGCAGAGGAGACAGTGCTGCTTAGCACCCGGTACTGAGTCACAGCCACGTGCGCGTTCCGGCTCGTCCGTACCCTCACCATTTTCCCATTGTCCATGCGGTAGCTCGGGGACAGTGCCATCTAAAGCCAAAGAAACCAATGTATGATTGTAAAGGAAGAGAAGAAAACCCGCGCCTCCGGGAGGCGGCCCACCCACCTTGTGGTGCGGCTGCTGGCCTTGCGCCTCCTTCTCAGTGATGGGGACATCCACGACGCCTGCCGAGGGTACTGGGACGTGCACAGTGATGGCCCTGGGGTGACACACAGACCCTTGCTTAGGCCACAAAAGTGAGAGAGGCACTCCTCAGATTTGGCTACTGAGAGGTTTTAACAGTGGACTTTCTGCACTACTGTGATCAGTTCTTAAGATCGGAGGGTCCCCAATGATCTCCTGGTATAATGCTTAACCTGAGAGCTTCACACTATCCTTATAAACACACCTTTTTTACTCCTAAAATACATGCTAATTGTAGAATATTTGGGGAAAAACAGAAAAAAAATTGTATGACTAAAATGGTCTTTCATTGCAGCCTTTCAAAATGAGTAAACATAGTTTAAAATAAAATTAGGGTAATTTGGTTTTGTATCCTGTTTTTCTTTTTTAAATAATGAAAGATGGTAAGTTCTGACTGAATATAAAATGAATGAAAAAAAAATAAAGAATGAACTGAATGAAAAATTCACAAGACCTCTCCTGCCCTATTTGCCAGGTAGATAAAACAGAGAGGAATTGTACTCAGAGAAGTCACAGGAACCACAACTCAGTGACTCGTTCCAAATCATTTTTGTTGGCGTCTTGTCGTCATGTCACAGACAGGGAGAAGACTATTTAATCTGTCCTACGTTCAAGCCTTTTCCAGGTCAACCACGGAGGAGTCTTCCTGGATACTTGGTGGCCTACCACAGAATCACTGAACAAGGGATCAAAAGCCCAGTCAGAGATAACATTTCACATCCTGGACACCCCATTTCAGGTTGGGAGCAGTTTGGGCTGCTATCTGATATATTTGATCACACTTAAACTGAGCTATAACTGGAAGATCACCTTCCTCATGACCTAACACTATTGCGCAAAAATGTTCAGTCAGTGAATATTCACTGAATGTAAACAGGCACCAATTTAGATAGGTCCTAGTTCTGTCGATGAACAATACAAAAAATCCCTGCTCTGAAGGAATTCAGAGTCTAGTAAGAAGATTCAAACAAATAACTATAATACAAGCTGCTATCATAGCAAGTCAGCAAAAGCTAATCAGTTCGTACTACTATGTCCCACTTGTAACTTCCACTTTCTGCACCTGGTATTTAGAGCATCAGTAACTAGCTCCCAGCCTACCTTCCAGCTCTTGCTGCCACCATCCACCACTCTGAGCTGGACTGTACGTCTCACTCCTTTGTGCATGCCATTCCTACAATCTAGAACACGCCATCTTGTCAATCAAATCCTATTCATTCATCAAGACCCAATTCATTGATTTCAACTCCGCCTGATATGGAGAATGGTGACCGACTCTGAACTTCCATGGACAATTTTCACAAATAATATAACACTTTTTTATAGACTTACATTTTGATTACTTGTATACCTAATAATGTCTCGGTTTCCACCTTTCAGCTTTTACTATGAGCTAGGTACTGTGTTAAACACTTCACGTCCATTGTGTTACCCAAAATACAAAAAGAATACTTACAAATCAAATAGAAAATAATAAACAACCCAACAGAAAATGCGCAAAAGAAATAAATAGTTTGTTCACAGAAAGGGAAACTCAAAACAGCCAATAAACATGAAAAACAGTCAACATGAAATCGAACAAATAGGGAAATTGAAAAAATATAATTGTTCTGTTTACTCATCCGAGTGGCAAATCTTTTAAAAAGGCATTAGTCAGGCATAAAAGGCAGGCACTCACCACTGCTAGTGGCAATAAAAACTGACATAACCACTTTAGAGAGCAATCTGGGTAGCAAGTATTCAAAATTGAAATGTGTGTACCCTTCAATCAGCAATTCCATGTCTACGAATTTGCCCTCAAGATATACTCACATATGTTTTGCAATAGGTCTTGAAAAATGGGAAATTACCTAAACATCTGCCAACAAGGAAATTATGACATATCCACACAATGGAAGACTATAGAGTCATTAGAAATAACCGGACCATCAGCTCTAATGCGCCTTTTGGAGCAAAAATTAACAGACGACTCGATATTATATGGTATTGTATTATATTATATTATACCCGGTATTTATTATATATTATATTATATTATATTATATTATATTATATTATACTATATTATATTATATTATACCCAGTCTTATATTAAAATAAGACCAGGTCTTATATTAATTTTTGCTCCAAAAGACTCATTAGAGCTGATGGTCTAGCTAGGTCTTATTTTCGGGGAAACACAGTAGCTCTAAATGTACAACACAAAATGATCTCTAAGATATACTGCCCAAGTGAAAAAAGCAGGATGCAAAGCAGTGCAAACATGCTGCCATACAATAACACGCTTCTACATGCTCTGGAATCTTATACAAGACACTAGTGATAGCGATCGCCTCTGGGGAAGGAAAACTGAGTAGATGGGGGACAGGAGTAGGCTTCATTTATGCTCATGTATCTTTCTTCTATTAAAAAAGCCGAGGTAAACCTATATGCACTAACATGGAAATATCCTCAAGACAGTTAACTGGGAAAAGAAAGTACAATGTACGTAGTACAATGTGATATATACATTGGTATATATACGTATGTGTGTGTATTATATATACTAGGTATGTACATAAATATGTTGAGTAAGGACCAGAGGAATAAAAACCAAACTACCCTAAGGGAAGGGATAAAAATGACAGCGGGTGGATTCTCCAGGAGTTTTTTTGCTTTATCTTCATTGTTTGACTATTTACCACAGAAATGAAATCACGTTATCACTTGTATAATTAACTTGCAATGAGTTTATGTATAGCCATAGTTAGGAACCACTATTCTATCAGACTCTAATATTCTAAGCACTAAATCTGTTTCCTGTGCCTTTTCTATGCCCACAGGTCCTACCTAGTACAGTGCTTTCGATTAATAGGAGTTGCTGCTATTTGAATGGACGCATAGACCAAAGGGATGACTTCACTTCTACCACCTCTACCACTGTCAGCAGACTTCATACCAGTACTTCTTTGTCACCTGACGGGTTCTAAACAATTCTTGGACTTGATGTGCCATGTCTTTTTCCCGAGCCAACACCATTACACCTGTGGTTTCCTTGTCTAGCCGGTGGCACAGATGCAGGGGCTCTGCCTTGTGGCCATGAAGCATCTTTGCCAAGATAGGCAGTACATCACTGATGCAGAGCTGGACCCCAGGGCCGCCTAAGAAAGAAAAAGACAGAAATTTGAGAGGCGAGGAAAAGATCCCAACAACACTCCACTTGGGAAAAAAGGCCTTACTGGATTAGTCAATGCTTTCTAGAGCCTTATTATTGAAGTGTGATCCAGGCTAGCAATATCTGTAGGCCCAGGGAGCTTTCTAGAAAGGGATCTCAGGCTCCCAACCCAAGCTATTAATCAAAATCTACATTTTAACAGGATGTCCAAGTGACTCACATACATATTAAAGTTTAAGAAGCACTGGCCTAGTGCACGCGGCTTTCTCCTCATATACATGTACCTATATATACAAATATATATAATCTATCACATTAATGCAAAAGTAATTGTGATTTTAAAAAAATTGCAAAACCCGCAACTACTTTTGCATCAATCCAATACTTATGTACATATACTCACACTAAAATCAGCAATCAAAACGAGGAGGTCTGATATTTCACTATATAAACAAAGGCTTGAGCATTTGTTAAGTAAACCCTAGTGAGAAATGGAAGATTATGAGGCCCTCCTGAGGCATTACAGAAGAACTAAGAAGCTTTGGGGTGATATATTCCTAGGTTTTACCCTATGTACTCTAACTAGCCACTGACCTAGGATAGGTTACTTAATCTTTCTAACTTTCTTCTCGTCTATAAAATGTAAGTATCTGTATTATAATTACATTCAACATTTATTCAAAAATATTTAAGTGTCCATTAAGTTCGAAGCACCCTTGGGTTTTGCTGGGTATATTCCACCACCACCCCACACACACACACAGCACGCGTGAATTTTGCTTATATGCTATTTCCTCTTTTCCAGTTTTGATGGAAAATAACCTGAAGACAAGAACCAAACAGCTTTTGTTATCTCTCTATAGCAATCTCTGTGGAGGTCTGCACACAGCATATTCCATAAATCACTGCTGACTGCCAGATGTTTGGAAAGTGGGGACTGTCTTGTTTATTTCTGTGTCCTCCGTAGTGCCTTCTATAGGGTAGTACTCCACAAAAGTTTAATTATTTTGAACGCAAGGCTTCCAACGACCCCACAAGTGATGTGTCAGAGTTGCCCCTAATTGTAGCAGAAGGCAGCAGCGGCCTCCCTCCCTTCCCCACGTGTTCCTTACCATGCACCGGGACACCGTAAGGCTTATTGATTACCACAAGGTCGCTGTCCTGGTGGACAATTCCTCGGCTCAGTGCCTTAGCGAGCACGTTAGGGTGGACTCGCTGTAGCTGCTGTGTAAATCGCACTAGTTCTTGCACTCTCTGCTGGACAGGGTTTGTGGGCACCTACAGGGAGAGAAAGAGCAATGGGAAATCCGAGGCGGGGAAGACCTTCAATAAGTCTGGGTGAGAATCTGGGCAGGGAAATCACCGTCTCTTCATTAGATACGAGCATTTCCCGGCTCATTTGAGAGCGGGGTGCTTAGCACCCAGCCCGATAGGAGCAAAGACCCAACCCACCGGAAGACACCGTAACCTGCTGACCGCTCCCTCGGCTTTCGTCCCATTCTTCCCCCACCGTGCTCCGCGTTTACATGCATTCTCTCAGAGGACCCTCCCCTCCCACCCCGCATCTGGGAAACCACTGAGCGCACAGCACTGCGTCTTGGGAGCTACAGTCCTTCCTCCTGGACTCACCTGCACCTTCTTCGTCTTTTGTTCCTGTTTCTGGGCTCGGAGCCTCTCCGCTAATTGCTGGGCATCCAGGGGCCTAGAGGCAGCAGCGGCGGAACAAAATGGCTTTGAGACGGTAGTGAGGGGTGTCTCCATACGCTGCCGGGCAACCTGGACCCAGAGGCGTGGAGCCCTGCAGCTGGGCGCCGCCATCTTGCCGAGATGGGTGGGGCGAGCCGAGACCACATGATTAGAGAGGAGGATTGGGCGGGCTCTGTGGGTCACGTGGGGCCGGGAGTGGGCTGGGCCGAGTCACGCGGGCTTGCAGGCTGAGTGCGCCTGCGCCGGCCGGTAGCTGCAGCTGGAGCGGCGGCGTTTGGAGCGGACGCGGTGAGTGTTTGGGAAGCCCGGCCGGGGCTGGGAAATGCCTGCACATCGGCACTTTAAAGTCTTCGCATCCCAGGGTCTGCGTATCGGAGAGCACTGCCCTTGGAGCCGTTTCTCCTTTTAGGAGACGACCCCACCCCAAACCCCGCCCGCCCCCGCGCCCCAGCAGAGCGATGCCCCCAGACGCTCGCCCCAAAACCTCCTCAGGCGCCTGCTTATTCATTTTGGCAGCCACGTCCCGGAGGACGTGTCCTATCTCCTTCATTTCCTTACCGCCCTCCTGCGAAGATGCCCGCGTCTCTGTCACCTCCCGACTCCCATCCTCTTTGTTTAATGTTGTAACCTGTTCTCTCCTGGGGACGATGTGGAGCCCTCGCGTTGTCCGGGGAACCCCGCCCGATTTTCTATCAAGGGAACACTGTGAGTTTTTCCTGTCCTTCATCAAGAATTCATTTCTTGGAGCCTCCTCTCCCCCTGCTCCTTGCGAAGAAAAAGGCTGAGGACGGAGCACGCACTTTCCCCTTTCTGCTTCTTTCATTTTCCCTTCCATAGTTTGCAACTGCCCCAAACCCCTTCTCCCTCTCTTACGAAGTGTAGTATTGGGACTCCCGTGCCCAAACTGCACGCGACTGCCTCTGATTTCACGAAGGGTGGCTGGGAAAATGGACATTTGGTTAAGAGGGAAATGTTAAAAATACCTTGCGACATACCTGCCATTTGTAAGGATGAAAGCTAATGCCAATTCCTGAAAGGTAAGGGATCCGGACTGACGATAGAGGAAACTGTGTTTTATGGCTGCTTAGAATGAACGCTGCCTGAGGATTTAGAGCAGGTAGTGGAATTCGGTTTGTGTCCCACCCCTGCAAAAGGGATTGGCAGAAGGGACCCATATTGAGCATGAAATAACAGGAGCTAGCCTATAGCCAACTTTAAGTTGAAAAAGTTTGAAATAGAAGCGATAAGTAGTGAGGAGTCTTTGGAGATTTTTGAGCAGTACAGAGACTTCTTGAAGGGGGAATTCTAGAAATGAATCTGGCAATTGATTGCAGAACAGATTGAAAAGGACTTCGATAGCAGGGAAATCTGCTAGGATGCTGCTATCTGCACGGTCAGTAATGAGGTTATGCTTCATTCAATGGTCTTTTTTTCCTACACCGTACTGTTCTTTGATTTTGAATTGATTTTGAGTTGTTCAGGTCAAGATGTACCATTGGCAGCTGCTGTTGAACTGTGAGTCCCTTAAGGACTCATTCATTTTTTTTATCCCTACATCTGGCACAGAGTATACTCTCAAATATTCATTAGATGTCTGAAGTGCATCATAGGCGTGTGTTAGGTATGTCTGAACATTTTGATTTGTCTTAGTTCTGTCATTTTTTGACCTGAAGAATGGAGGTAGGAGTTACTATTTGTAAAGAGCGGCAGGGAAGGTGTGTGTATGTTTCTGTAATAAGACAGGTGATCGGGATAGAAATGCAAAGAATTCCAAAGGAGACTGGGAAACTACTTCTCTCCCCCCACCCCAGCAAATTCACAGGTAAGACATAGGTATAGAAAAGTTGAGAAGTTCCACGCTACAAGAATTATTACCTTTTACTGATGTGCTCCACACCCAGTTTCTAATTTCACTAAACATGTTGCTTTCACTGAACAATTTCGCATCGTATGTTACTTATGTACATGAACCCTTTTTTCCCAAGGACTGGACATCATAATTCACATCGTTACATTAATCGCAAACCTGTTTTGGGTATAGTACTTTTATGGTTTTGTGTGGGAACTGGGAAAACCTGTTTCTACCTTAACCTGTCCTAATGGCATTCTAGAAATGACACCTGTTCTTGAAGAATTGGCCTTCTGTGGCAGGAAACAAAATGAAGAACCAACTCAGATGTCATTGCTAGTGACACAGAGCTTGTGTTCTTGAGTTTCAGGTTAACTCAAGGTATACACTATAGTGCCTAAGAATAAAAACACTGGGCACTTTTTTTCTGGAGAAGGAACTTTTTGGTTTCTCTTGAAACTTCATGAGAGATGTGAAGAATTCAGTTTTTGTTGTTTTGCTTGGTATCACGGTACAGTCTTAGCCAATGTGGGTACAGAAGTTACAACATTCTTAAGGTTTCTCATGTGAGTCTAGGCATTTGGTGATTTAAAGTAGAGTTACTAAGTACACAAGAGTTTATGCAAATATGATGTCTTGGTCTTGTTTTTTAATGCTATATTGCCTCCTTCCCTCTCCTTCCTTCCGCATTCGTTTGGTCCTATCTAAGGCAGTTCATTTTTCCACTTCTGCACCAATCTCACATTGTCTTTTTGGTTGGGGACTCCTCTCATCTGGACTGTTCGCTCAGTACAAGGAAGTAAATTCTGTTTGTGGTGTCATTCTTCTAGAGTTCAAACATGGCATATTTACGTAGATTTTCTTAATTCAATTTATTGGGGGTAACATTGGCTAATAACATAAATTTCAGGTGTGTAACTTTTTAAAACGACATCTGTAAACTCTATTGTGTGCTCACCACCCAAAGTCTAGTCTCCTTCTGTCACCATATATTTGCCCTCCCTTTACCCTCATTGTCCTCTCCTCAACCCCTTCTTCTCTGGCAGCCATCATAGATTTTGATATATCATAATATATCGAGTGCCCTCAAAATAACAAAGGACTTCATAATTCGTTTTTAAGGATATTTCTTGATCTACGCAAAAACAACACTGCCTTTTTTATAGACTGGCTCATAAAGGAACGTGTGTTTCAATAACACAAATTTTTGTTTAATTAGTGGGATAAGGTTGAATTTTGGCTCTTCAAACAATGATTTCCTAGTTGCAGATTAACCAGCAGTTCATTTTCCCTGAAGAGCAGGAAGTACTTGGACATTGTTTTATGGTTTTAGAGTCAAAGAAACAATCAGCAGGAAGGAGCTCTTTGGAGGTGTCCTGCAAAGTGCAGTGTGAGTAGCCGAGAGTTCTGGGGACTAATCCCAGTTCAGCTGCTTATGAATTTAAGTAATTTGGGCTTCAGTTGTTTTGTCTTTTGAAAGAAGATCCTTACAGCTAGCTCTGAGTTCATATTCTATGAAGATTTTCCACTGACCCTTAAGTATTTCTGTTACCAAGTGGAATTTATTTCAGACTTATCTTGAATACATTTAGCATTGGCACGGAGAACTAGGATTCTGCTCTTGTCCCCAGAATTTAAACATATGCCAGCGAGCTAACGTGTATTTGGAGATTACTTCATTGAGTAGTGTTGGAATATATCTTAAGATTTCCTAAGTGGGGAATAGGAGGAAGTGCAGACAGAAAAAAATACGTATATTAGAAATCAGTAGTATAGACCTATAGCATGGGTGTTGTTTCTTTTTTCCATACCAGCATTTTAAAGAGATTCTATCGTACTAGTGCCCCTCATTATACTTCCATCGTAATGATCAAGCTTTTGAGTAATGATCAAGGCAGGTCTAGCTTAAACCAGTGCTTCCAAACTTTTTTCATATCGTGGCACAGGTAGAAATAATTATTATTTCATGAAGGAAAACTGGAGGAAGCCCACAGACAACAACTGGCCTGGAAGCTGTGGCTGTCTTCAGTCCCCACCTGACAACACCACAGGCTGGGGAGATCCCTGTCCTGTGGCCCCTCTGACCATTAGGGAGATGAGCATTGCACATTCAAGGTCATTGACCCAAACTCTGCCTAGCTCGGGAGGAACTGCATTGTGAGTTATTTTTATTAAATCTGTAGCAAATTTGTTTCTCCTTTATGTGCCTTTATGCTCTGGGTTAGTTTGTATTTCAGGTCCTTACAAAAGGGCTTTTCTAAAAGTGTAAGAAGTAGTTAATTGATCAAGAGCTGGGATATGCTTTTGTCATGTTGCTTTGACCTCATTAGGTGTGGGCAGTCTTGCTTGGCCCATTTAGATAAGATAGAGAATTTCTTTAAAAAAGCTTAGTTCATGTTTTCTGTTATAAAACTAATACAGAAAATGTAAAAGATACAAAAAATAGAGTGGGAAGAAACCATCCATAGTTCTGTTTCTCAAATACTGTTATTGTCCTGGTTTTTCTCAGTCTTTTTATCTTGCATGTTTTCTTAATTGTAAATTTCAAACATTTATAGAAGTAGAGAAAAGACGGTAATGAACCCCACGTATCCTTCAGGCAGCTACTATCACCAACCAACACAGCGTCAGTTTTGTTTAACACCCCACCCTTACCTCCCAGATTGGTTTGGAATTGAATCCCAGACAGCATTTTATCTCGAAACACTTTGGTATGTATCTGTAAAAGATAGGACTTGTTTTTAGCATAACCAAAATACCAGTATCACGCCTAAAAAAATTTATTTCTTAACAATCACCAAGCAAGCAGTCAGTGTACAAATTTGCCTGTTGGTCTCATTTTTTTCTTTTAACAGTTAATTTGTTAGAATCAGGATCCAGGAAAGGTCCACAATCACACACACACACGCTTTTAATTAGAAGAATAGAACCATATGTGCATTCAGAAGAGATATGTGGACTGTAAACCTTAAGGATATTAGAGTTCACTGGCTAAGAGCTTGCACTTGGGAGTCAGACTGGGGGTCAGATCCCGGCTCTGCCACTTGCTAGCTGGGTAACCTCGTGCCAGTTAACCTCCCTCTCCCTTTAGTTTACTTATCCTGTAAAATGTGGATGGCGTCTGCCTTACGACTACTGTGAGGAGTAAGGAGGGTCATACCTGTGAAAACACTTGTATGGAACCGAGCACAGAGTGCTCAGTAAATACTGCTGAGCTACGTCTAGTTCTGCCCCTGCGGTGAGTCACTGCAACGTCTTGGACCTTAAATTTCTCACCCCACAATGGGGGTGGGGCAAACAAGTAGATGACTTCAAAAGTCCGGTGCTTGCACGAAACGAGGCAGTTCAGTATTTTAGAAAGACCATGAGCTTTGGAAACAGACCAGGGTCTGTATTGGGCCTTGTCATTTACAAGCATTTACTCTCAGCCGGTTTCTACAGCTGAGCAATGGAATTAGTAATACGGATTGATTGCTGTGAAGAGCCACAAGATGAATATATGTGGTGCCTAACGTGCAGTAAATACTCATTATTAGTAGCATTTCATGGTTATAATTTAAAATAAGATCATTACATTAGAGCATTTTTAAGACTGTAGAGGTATGAATTGTATGGCATTTATATAAACGAAGATGGGGAAAGGAATATACACTGGAAGGGTGAATGTGGAGACCGTGTTTCCAGAACATGAACAATGGAAAATTGAGGGATATTCACCATGTGGGTGGATAAAAGCCAGAGGATATCAGGATCCCTAGAGAAATTCAAGACGGCATTTGCAACAGATAGTTGCTAACGTTGACTAAACCTATTCTCTGCATTATTTGAAAATTTATATGTTAAAGATGGATTGTTGTGTGTGTTTTAATTGTTAATGATTGGAACATGCTCTGTTGACTAATGATATTGTTAGTTTAATGAAAATGACTTTCAGTAGCTGCTGTTAGGAGAGCTGCATTATTGTTAACTGATTTGGAAAACCACGTCTGCACTGGGTTTACTGATCCCCGTCTACTAGTCAGCATTTCCCCAACTGCTTGGTGTTAAGCATCTGAGGTACTTTTAAAGCTACAGATCCGTCCTCTAGGAATGTTCAATCAGTAAATATCGTGTTTCCCCGAAAATAAGACCGGGTGTCATATTAAGTTGTGCTCCAAAAGACTCATTAGAGCTTATGTTCAGGGGATGTCATCCTGAAAAATCATGCTAGCACTTATTTTCTGGTAAAGTCTTATTTTCGGGGAAACACGGTACTGAGTTATGGGCCAGGAATCAATTTTCCTGGCCCCTTCCTGCTCAGCAAGCTCTGTAGGGGCCTGGGCCCAAAAGTTCTTTTGTTTATAACTATACCACACAAATGGTAAGGTTACTTAAAAATGTAGAGAGAAAAATGGCAAATTTTAAATGTTGCTAATTTTTTCCTTTCTGTTTTGTTTTTTTATCAAAGAAATTTATGTATGTAGTTTAAAAAGTCATATTGTACTAAAGAATTTACAATGGGGGAAAAAAACACCGTTCCCTCCACTCTCCCCACCTCAGTCGCATGTCTTAGCGAAAACCACTAAATTGTGTTCCTCTTTCCACAGGTATTTTCATACTTCTAAATCATTTGGTATGTTATTATTTCTTGTTGTCTTTCCCCCAGTGTTTGCCCTGCTGATTTCCTGCTGTGATAGATGAGGACTTAGTTCTTCCACCCCATCAGTTCCCTACCTTTCCACACCTTCCACCCCTAGTTATATTGTAATAATTGGTTAAAACAGTCAGCTTTTATGTGTTTATACCTCTGCCAAATATCATTGACCATTGAGCCACATGACTGTCTCAGCTCTGCTCGTCTTATGTTCAGATTGACTTTTGCCTGTTTTTTCACATGCCTACCCTTACTATTTTTCCAAATTCTTCAACCTATATGTCCATTCTTATCAGTCACATTTTCTATGAGCTCACATGTATCACTTCCTTTTTTTTTCATTAGAGCCCTGCATCCTCTTCCTCCTCTCTTTACTCTTTCCTATGAACACCACCCAAATATCACAATTCAGGAACTGCCCTTCACTCTCCTGCTGGGCTGGCACCATGTTGTCTGTCCCATTTCTTGGCATATGTGCGTATTTCCTGGGAAGTATTTGAATGATTTTATTCTGCCCACAAACCTGCTTAGTAGTTTGGAAATGTTACAGAACTCTGGGTTGGAAATGATTTTCCCTCAGGATTTTGAAGGCAATGTTGTCCTCTCTGGTATCAGTGGAGGCACAGGGATTCAAAGCCTCTTTATGTGGCCTTGTTTTGTTGGTTTGTTGGTTTTCTTTTTCCTCTCCCTGGAAGCTTTGAGGATATTCTGTCCTTGGTGTTGTGGAATTTCATGATGATGTACCATAGTGTGGGTCTTTCTCCGCATTTATCTCTCTGGGTGCACAGTGGGCTCGGTCATTACAACTCCGTGTACTTCAGGTCTGGGACATTTTCTTCTAGTATTTCTCTGGGGTTTTTTTCTCCTCATATTTTCTTGTTATTTGATCCTTTTTCATAATATCCATTCTTAATACGGATATGATGACTTCAGAGAGAGCCCGTTACAGTTTTTTAGTTTTCTGCTCTACATTGGAGCGGGTTTGAGTGTCTGTTCTAGAATGGCAAGGCCCTGCCTGTAGTGAGAACTGCGTGCTTCATCGCAGTGTTATAGACCCCAGTAAGGCACGTCCACAGGGACTGGGGAGGGTCTAGCCTTCTGCTCACTCACCCCACTTTCCCATTGCCCTCAGTCACTAGAAATGTACTGCTGCTGTCTTTATTCTATAGAAACATGTGCTACTGGTCTTCTGGTGCATCCACAAGCGATATATTTTAAAAAGTTAATACTACTGAGGCACTAAGGTAAATAAGGGAAGAAACGTTTTTTAAAAACTGAAAATTTATGATGTAAAAGCGGGGGCACCCTCTTAAGAATGTAGTTTTTTTAATTGGTAGGGACATAAAACCAGGATGCTTGCTTGCCCTTCTTCCAAACTGCTTTTCTCCACATAACCTGAAACATCACGGTAGTCCTCTCCGGTTGGGGTTACAGCGTGGTCATCTGGGGCTCTTTCTCCGTCCCTGTCCCTTAGGTATTTCCTGCGCTGCCCCCTCTGGACCTGTTCCCTGGGCCCCGGCTGCCCAGCCCCTGTTGCTGCTCCTGTGATTTCACCTTGGTCTTGTCCGACCTCCTTCATTCTTTCCGAAAGTATGTTATTAGGTCTCCCTCACCGTTTTTTCTCTCACCTATTTTTTTGCATTAATTATTCTCACTGGCCACTTTTTAAGACTGATGCTCCCTGCTCAGCAAAGCAATGCTTTTAAAAGTGGTTTCTTCTAAGTTAGCCTCATCTTGTCTTTCTAGTTGTTCTGGCATCTGTGGCAGAGAATACCTTCGTATTTTTTTTGAGCTTTTGGATTCTCATTTCAGGTCTAAACAATGCTTTCATCTCTCAGTTCACTCACAGATCAAAGAGAATATTTTTCAGTTAAATTTTGTTAGGGAAAAATATCCTGAGAATATCAAGCTAGTTTAAGGTTTCAGGATTAACCACTTTCCTGAATTCCCTTTGGCCTGTCATTCTCTTGTTCTTTAAGGGATTATTGGAATTGATCCAAGGACTGTGCTTACAAGTACATTCCCCAAGTATATGACAGTTCTTTCAAAATCAGTAAATACTAGTTTCGGTGCTTGAAAGATAAATTCTCTCACCCAGAGATTATTTCTGCCCTTCAAAAACCTACAACCTATGATAAGGAACTGGTTGTTGAGCTGTTTTTCTGACCTTTAAGTTTGAAGTACCATCTTAAATAAGTACCTTTGCATGCGAGCGGCTGTGTAACTGAAACTTTTGAGTGTTATCTCATGGATCTGAAACACAGGAGAGATCTGAGCTGAAGATACAGATTTGGGAGTCATTGGCATTTAGTTGGTATTTTAAACCGTTGGAGGAGATGGGGTGGGGTGGGGAAGAAATATGTAAAGTGACTAGGCTAGAGAGCCCGACATAGACTGTGGACCCCCAGCATTTAGTTAATGGGCAGAGAAAAAAGAGCTGCCACTCGAGGGATGGGAGGAAAACCAGGAAAACACAGTATCCAGAGGAGGGTAGAATTGTGTCAGGTGCTTCCAACAGGTGAAGGAAGATAAGCACTAACAATTTCATTGAATTTTGCCTTAAAGGGATCTATCGCCCGTAAAAAACGGTCCTTCGTCTTCCTCAAGCACAATTGTTAATCTTTGTACCTTACACATGCACATTAAACTTAACAGAAATAATAAACATTTGTTTACAATTCTATTTCCCCTAAAAGGTAGAGATTTTTTTAAAGGTGTGGCCCTTAAGGGTATGGCCTATGGTCTGAGTCATCTTTGGTGAGACAGTATTGCATTGTATGTGTACAATATGGACTTGAGCCAGTGTCCTATGTCTAATGTGTAATAGCCATGTGACCTTTAGCAGGTACTTAATGCCTCTGTCCTTCGATTCCATTACCTATGGTATCTGTGATACGTGGTGTTAGTAATGTGTACTTCAGAGAAGAGTGAATGTTTGTAAAGTGTAGAAAACAGTGCCTGGCTCATTGTAAATGATAAATGGTGTTTGCCGGACATGGTAATAGTAATATTCTTGACTCAGTGTCTGGCATTTAACAGATATTTGAACATGAATACTCAACAACTTGTGACTAATGTAATTCCTATCATTTCACTCTAAAAGCATATGTGGAATATAGTCATGGCCAGGCCATTGGAAAACTACAGAATAGAAGTGGAGTGAGTTAAGTGCATGTAATTCTCTTTTATAAAACAAATCTATGGACTTTTTGCAAAGTACTTTGTGATCTTAGTTTCTTTTGGGAAGGAGAAAACCGAAAGATAAAGAAGGCTGCTCCAGAGCAGGTGAGAACTTTTATGTGTAGGAATAAACATTAGCCTTAAGCAGGTGAGTCGTGCCTATCAGTCACAGTATTTGTTTGGCTTAAAAGAAACAATACTACAACTTTACCCATTCATCCTGGTTGTTTTTCCTTCTCTTTTAAGAAAAAAATTTTAATTACAGTTGACTTAAATATTATATTAGTTTCAGGTGTATGACATAGTGATTAGATATAAGTGATTGCCCCAAAAAGTCTACTACGCATTGGACACCATACATAATTACTACAGCAGTATCAACTATGTTCCCTATGCTGTACTTTACATCCTGTGACTGTTTTTATAACTGGCAGTTTGTACTTCTTAATCCGTTCACCTTTTTCACCCATCCCGCCAGCACCCTTCCCATCTGGCACCCACCATTTTGTTCTCTGCATCTAAAAGTTTATTTCTGTTTTGTTTGTTCATTTATCCTGTTCTCTAGATTCCACATGTAAATGAAATCATACAGTATTTGTTTTTCTCTGTCTGACATATTTCACTTAGTAAATACCGTCTGGGTCTACCCATGTCGCAAATGGCAAGATTTCATTCTTTTTATGGCTGAGTAATAGTCCATTGTGTATATGCACCACATTTTCTATCCATTCATTTATCAGTGGGCACTTGGGTTGCTTCCATATCCTGGTTATTGTTAATAATGCTGCAGGAAACATAGTGTTTTTGAACTAGTGTTTTGAATTTCTTCAGATAAATACCCAGAAGTAGAATTTCTGGGTCATGTGGTAGTTCTATTTTTAATTTTTTGAGGAACCTGTTTACTGTTTTCCATAGTGGCTACACCCATTTGCAATCCCACCAATAGTGTGCAAGGATTCCCTTTTCTCCACATCCTCCCCAGCCCGTGTTGTTTGCTGATTTATTGATGAGGACCATTCTGACAGGTGTGAGGTGATATCTCATTGTGGTTTTGATTTGCGTTTCCCTGAGGTTTAGTGATGTTAAGCATCTGTTCATATGTCTGCTGGCCATCTGTGCGTCCTCTTCGGAGAAATGTCTATTCAGGTCCTCTGCCCATTTTTAAATCAGATTGGGTTGTGTTTTTTTTTTTTTGTGATTAATTATGAGTTCCCTGTATATTTGGGGTATTAACTCCTTATTGGATATGTCATTGGATATGGTAAATATCTTCTTCGTTCAGTAGGTTGTCTTTTCGTTTTGTTGGTTCCCTTTGCTGTGCAAAAGCTTTTTAGTTTGATATAGTCCCATGTGGTTATTTTTTTGTTTGTTTCCCTTGCCCCAGGAGGTACGTCCAAAAAAATATTACTAAGAGCGAAGTCAAAGAGTTTACTGCCTCTGTTTTTTTCTATGAGTTTTATGGTTTCAGGTCTTATATTTTATGTTTTTGGGTCTTATATTTAAGTCTTTAATCTATTTTGAGTTTACTCTTGTATGTGGCTTAAGAAATTGGTCCAGTTTTATTTTTTCCATGTATCTGTCCAGTTTTTCCAACACCATTTATTAAAGAGACTGTCTTTATTGCATATTCTTGCCTCCTTTGTTACAGATTAATTGACCATATAGAGGCATGGGTTTATTTCTGGGCTCTGTTCTGTGTGCCAGTACCATGATGTTTTGATTACTATAGCCTTGTAGTATAATTTGATATCAGGTAGCATGATACCTCCAGCTTTGTTGTTCTTACTCAAGAGTATTTTGGCTATTCGGGGTCTTTTGTGGTTCCATATAAATTTTAGGATTATTTGATCTAGTTATGTGAAAAAGGCCATTGGTATTTTGATAGGGATTGCACTGAATCTATAGATTGTTTTGGGTAGTGTGGACATTTCTAACGATGTTAGTTTTTCCTAGCCACAAAATTTCATTTATTTGAGTCTTTGTAATTTTCTTTCTTCAGTGTCGTATAGTTTTCCATATACAGGTCTTTTACCTCCTGGTTAAATTTATTCCTAGGTATTTTTATTATTTTTGATGCAATTGTAAATGGGATTGTTTTCTTAATTTCCCTTTCTGATATTTTGTTACTGGTATGTGAAAATGCACCCAACTTCTGGATATTAATTTTGTATCCTGCTACTTTACTGAATTCATTTATTAGTTCTAATAGCCTTTTTGTGGCATCTTTAGCGTTCTCTCTATATATCATCAAGTCATCTGCAAATAATGGCAGTTTTACTTCTTCCTTTCCAATTTGGATGTCTTATTTCTTTTTCTTGTGTATTGCTGTGACGAGGACTTCCAGTACTAGGTTGAATATAAGTGGTGAAAGTGGACATCCTTGTCATATTTCTGATATTAAAGGAAAACCTTTCACCTTAACACTGTTGAGTATGATGTTAGCTGTGGGTTTGTTATATATGGCCTTTATTACATTAAAGTATATTCCCTCTGTCCCACTTGCTGAGAGTTTTTTTTTTTAATCATAAATGGATGTTGGATTTTGCCAAAAGCTCTTTCTGCGTCTATTGATACGATCATATGATTTTTATCCTTCATTTTGTTTATGTGGTGTGTCATATTAATTGATTTGCAACTAGTGAACCGACCTTGCATCCCAGAAATAAATCCCACTTAATTGTGATGTATGATCTCTTTAATGTATTTGCTGGATTTGGTTTTCTAATATTTTGCTGAGGATTTTTGCATCTTATGTTCATCGGGGATATTGGCCTATAATTTTCCTTTTTTGTAGTGTATTTGTCTGATTTGGGCATTGGGGTAATACTAGCCTTGTAAAATGAGTTTGGGAGCCTTCCCTCCTCTTCAATGTTTTGGAATAGTTTGAGAAGGATAAGTATTAATTCTTGTCTGAATGTTTAGTAAAATTCAACCTGTGAAGCCATTTGGTCCAGGATTTTGTTTGTTGGGAGTTTTTTGATTACTGATTTAATTTTGTTAGTAGTTGTCAGTCTGTTCAGATTTTCTTTTTCTTCCTAATTCAGTCTTGAAAGCTTGTATGTTTCTAGTAATTTATCCATTTCTTCCAAGTTGTCTGATTTATTGGTATATAATTGTTCATAGTATTTTCTTACAATCCGTTGTATTTCCATAGTGTCAGTTGTCAGTTTTCCTCTTTCATTTCCGATTTTATATATTTGAGTCCTCTCTCTCTTTTTCTTCATGAGTCTGGCCAAAGGTTTATCAATGTTGTTTATCTTTTCATAGAATCAGATTTTTCTTTCATTAATCTTTTCTACTTTTTAAAGACTATTTCATTGATTTTTCACTCTGATCTTTATTATTTCCTTCCTTCGCACTTTGGGCTTTGTTCTTTTTCTAGTTCCTTTAGATGTAAGTTTAGATTGTTTATGTGAAATTTTTCTTGTTTCTTGAGGTAGGCCGGTGTTGCTATGAATTTCCCTCCTAGAACTGCTTTGGCTGTGTGCCATAGATTTTTTTTTTTTTTTTGGGGGGGGGTCATTGTGTTTTAATTTTCAGTTGTCTCAAGGTATCTTTTGATTTCATCCTTGATCTCATTGTTAATCCATTCATTGTGTAGTAGCTAGCATGTTATTTATCCTCCATGTGTTTTTCAGTTTTATTCTTGTAATTGATTTCTATTTTTATACCATTGTGATCAGAGAAGATGCTTGGTATGATTTCAGTCTTCTTAAGTTTACTAAGTTTTGTTTTGTGGTCTAACATGTGGTCTGTCCTGGAAAATGTTCCATGTGCACTTGAAAAGAATGTATATTATGCTGCTTTGGGGATAAAGTCTTTAAAAATAGCAATTAAATCCATCTTATCTAATGTGTCATGTAACGCTACTGTTTCCTTGTTTATTTTCTGTCTGGATGATCTATCCATTGATGTCAATGGGGTGTTCAAGTCCCCTACTATTACTGTGTGACTGTTGATCTCTTCCTTTATGTCCATCGACATTTCTTTTTATTTATTTATTTAATAGGATTATTATTTTTTAAATTTTATTAGTTTCAGGTGCACAAGACAAAGCAAAACTTAGACGTTTATCATTTATATCCCTCACACTGTGTGAACCTCCCTCCCCCTATCCACTATCCCTCTGACCTCGCACAGAGCCAATACATTTGCACTGTCTCTATTCCTAATGCTGTACTCTGCTTCCTGTAACAATATATATACAAATATATAAACATACATACATATATATATATACTAATATAAAATTATAGTTGTCATTCAGTATTTCTTTTTATATTTAGGTGCTCCTGTGTTGGGTGCATAGATGTTTACAAGAGTTGTATCCTCTCGTTGGATTGATCCCTTTATCATTACGAAATGACCCTCTTTGTCTCCTGTTACAGCCTTTATTTTAAAGTCTGTTTTGTTTGATATTAGTATTACTACCCTAGCTTTTATTTTTCGTTTGTTTCCATTTGCATGAAATATCTTTTTCCATGCCACAGACACTTTCAGTCTGTGTGTGTCTTTTCAATCTGAAGTGGGTCTCTTATAGGCAGCACATGTATGGATCTTTTTTGTTTGTTTGTTTTTTAAACTGTTCAGCCACCATATATCTTTTGCTTGGAGCATTTAGTCCATTTACATTTAAAATAACAGGTAGGTATGCAGTTATTGCCATTTTGTTATTTGTACTTTTGATACATATATATTTTTCATTCTTCTTAAAGAAGTCCTTTTAATATTTCTTATTATACCTGGTGGTAATGAACTCCTTTAGCTTTTTCTTGTCTGGGAAGCTCTTTATCTCTCCTTCAATTCTAGATAATGGCCTTGCTGCATAGAGTAATCTTGGTTGTAGGTCCTTTCTTTTCATCACTTTCAGTATTTCATGCCAGCCCCTTCTGGCCAGCAAAGTTTCTGTTGAGAAATCAGCTGACAGTCTTATGGGAGCTCCTTTGTACTTAACAAATTGTTTTATTTTTTTTTTCTTTTCTTGCTGCTTTTAAGATTCTCTTTTTGTCTTTAACATTTGGTATTGTAATTATGATATGTCTTGGTGTGGGCCTTTTTGTTTTCATCTTGTTTTGGGACTTGCTTTGTTTCCTGGACTTGTATTTGTATTTCTTTCACCAGGTTAGGGAAGTTTGCTGTCAGTATTTGTTCAAATAGGTTCTCAATCCCTTGCTTTCTCTCTTCTCCTTCTGGTACCCTTATGATGTGAATGTTGTTACGCTTGATGTTGTCCCAGAGGTTCCTTAAACTATCCTCATTTTTAGGGGGCTTGCCCGGTGGCTCAGGTGGTTGGAGCGCCCTGCTCCTAATGCCCAAGTCGCTGGTTGGATTCCCACATTGGTCGGTGAGCTATGCCCCCTACAGCTAAGATTGTGAACAACGGCTGTCCCTGGAGCTGGGCTGCCGTGAGCAGCCGGAGGTTGGTATGAGCTGCCATGTGCTGCCAGAAGCGGCTGGTGACCAGTGTGAGTGGCCAGCAGCCACCGTGAGTGGCTGTGGGCTGCTGTGTGCTGCTGTGGGCTACCATGTGCTGCTGTGAGCGGCCCGCAGCCAGCGTGAGTGCCCAGCAGCCAGCGTGAGCTGCTGTAAGCAGCCAACCGACTGGGCCCACCGGCGATTGACTATCTCAGGTGATTGACTGTCTCAGCCAGGGGGATCGTAAGGCTCATAACACCAGCATGGGCCAGGGAGCTGTGTCCTACACAACTAGACTGAACCGGAGTGAGGAGGGAGATGGAAGAAGGGTTGGGGGGACAAAAAACTCATTTTTAAAATTATTTTTTCAATGGCAATGAAAAATGCATTTAAAAAAAAATAAAAAAATAAAAAATTATTTTTTCTCTTTGCTGTTCTGATGGGGTCTTTTTCTCTACCTGGTCTTCCAGGTTGCTGATTCGATCCTCTGCTTCATCCAATCTGCTGTTGATTCCCTTTTATGTATTTTTCATTTCAGTTATTGTATTTTTTTTTTCTAACTTATTCTTTTTTATGTTTTTAAACTTAAAAATGTTTTCTGCTTGTGGAAGTTCTCACTGAGTTAATCTGTGCTTCTGAGTTCATTGAGCATCATTATAACCAGTGTTTTGAACTCCGTGTTTGGTGGTCGATTGCTTGTCTCTATTTCAGTTAGGTTTTTTTCTAGCGTTTTGTCCTGTTCTCTCATTTGGGATATGTCTCTTTGTCTCCTCACTTTGTCTGACTTCCTCTGATTCTTTCTGTGTGTTCGGTAGATCTCCTGTGTCTCCCAATCTTGCAGAGTGGCCCTTATTAGTAGCTGTAGTAGCTGTTCTGTGGGGCCCAGTGGCACAGTCTCCCTGTTCAACTGGCTGGGTGCTCCAGGGGTGTCCCTTGTGTGAGTTGTGTGTGCCCTCCTGTTGTAGTTGAGCCTTGATTACTGTTGTCACTTCATTTGGTGGGGTTGACTCTTAAGCTGACTCATTGTGAGGGCTGGCTATGACTACAGTGGATGAACTGTTGTGTGGGGCTGACCTCAAAAAGCAGGAATCACTCTAATGGGATTCTGGTGCCAGCCAAGTCTGCTGCCCTTCAGGTTTGTCATTTATGGAGGTGGTTGAGTGGTGCTCTGGTGTGGTCTGAAGTTGGCCACCAGGTGTGTTGGGTCTGGGGTTTTGGGAGGACCTCTGGTGAAGGCCAAGGTCAGCTGCCACTTGTGCCTGGGTTTGGGCTGCCTGGTGAGAGGTACAAAGTGATCTGCAGTTGGTTGCCACTTGTTCCGGACTTGGAGGCACTGGAGAGAGGCTATGCTGCGAATTGAGGCCAGGCTTGGAACCCTTTGGTGGGTACCAGGATGTGAGATGGGGTCAGCGCCTTTGTGCCAGGTTTGTGGCCGCCTAGTTGAAGCTATGTTCCAGGCGAAGACTGGTGGCTGCTTATGGCAGCCGTGGGGCCACATGATGGGAGTCAAATACAAGTTGAGACTAGTTGCCACTTGTGCCGGGCTTGGGGCTACTTAGCAAGAGATACAGGGCATGCCGAGGTCACGTGCTGCTTGTTTGGGTGTTGTGAACCTTTGAGAGATTTTAGGAAGGTCCTCAGCATGAGCCAATGCAGGCCCCTTGTGTGGAAAAGCCACTGGAGGAGGTTGGGGGTAGTGTGCGAGTTGAGTGTGGCAGGTTTTCAGGAACTCTCAAGGGCGGATCAATTGGTGTTATCCAGGTTAATGGAGAGCACAGGTTTGGGACCTGCCAGCTGGTGGGAGGAGCACGCAACAAAGGAACAGTGGCACCTGCCAGCACTTCTGTCTCCAGAGAGAGCTGCCTTGACCCCTACTCCTCCAGCCCTCGCCCTGAAGCTAGTCAACTCAGTTCCTCCTCATATGTCCGTGGTGTGTTTTGAGCTGCTGCCTCTGTACTGGGGCCCAGAGAGCGAGTGAGTTTGAGCAAGGGAGGCCATGCACTGACCCCTCAAGAGCAGTGCCTAGGTTTCCAGTAGCTCTCCACCTCACTCAGATGCAACCCCCGCTGGTTTCCACAGCCACATATTACGGGGACTCCTCTTCCTGGTACTGGTGTCTCAGACTGGGGGGGCCCAGCATGGGGCTGAGACCGCTCACTCCTCAGGTGGGACCTCCACCGCCATGATATCCCTCCTGATTCTTAACCACCACACGTGCGTGTGGGACCAGCCCATTTCAAGTCTCCATCCCTCCTGCCAGTCTTGACGTGGCTTCTTGTTTATATCCTTAGTTACAGCAATTCTGTTCAGCAGTCGTAAGGCGGTTCTCAATAATGGTTCTGTAGTTTAGTTGTAATTTTGATGTGGTTGTGGGAGGAGGCGAGCACAGCGTTAACTTACTCCACCACCTTTACCGGAAGTCCACATCCTGTTTGTTTTACAGACCATAAAATTGAAAGTATCTGTTGATGTCTTAGACTTGAAATTAACTCATGGTAGCTACACACTCATTCAGTCAGCAGATATTTGAATATTCACTACACTGTGTCAACACTTATGTATAACAGAAACTGCTGGGGCTGGGGACATGATTGAAATAGACAAACATTTACTTGTTTTAAAAGAGCTCTTACTCTTATGGGAGATGCTAATAATTGCAAATGTTAAGAGATGCAAACAAGGAGCTAAAATGTAAATGCGGCACTTGGGTGATGTCGGTGGATAACCAGACTACGGAAAGTAACGTGTAAGCTGAGACCTCAAGGATGAGATGGGGGGAGAGGCTCTTGTAGAATATGTCACTCTAAGTCAAATTGTGTGTGTCAGCCAGGAAAGTTTGTGTTGTGTTCTGTGTGGCTCTAGAGCCTGGTGAATGAGGGAGAGTTCTGGGTGGTATGTTGTAAAGTGGTTTGAAGATGCCAGATCATGCCTGGTTCTTGTAGCCATGATGAGTTTAATTTTATTAAACACAGTCAGAAACCGTTGAATGATTTTAAACCATGACTTAATCCAATTTGTGTGCTGAAATCCCTTTTGCTGCTATATAAACTTTTCTTTTAGTTGTATTTTAGATTTAATATATAAAACACAAGAAACTACTTTCTTAGCCTTAAATACTGATGTTCTTGAGTCATTTGCCAGAAAGAGTTCTTGCCTTAAGAATCCACCCTTAAAAATCAGTTTACATCTTAGATATCAGAAACTTGAGTTATAAAAATAAAATGATTTATATATACAAATGTTCAGTGAGTGTGAGAGGGTACTCTTGAAACCTTAAGTCTGAAATCCTTCTTCTGCCTGCTGGAATCAGATTACCTTTACTCACTGCTGTGACTGTTGGCATATCTGAAAAATTTTAGTCTGAATGTTGATTTACTCTGTATACAACTTGCACAGGAATTTGTCTTTTCCCATTTGTTCTACTTTTTTTAAGTGGTCTTTTAGGCTCCTTACTACGGTAAAAGTGGTGATAGTATGTTTCTTTTAATAGGAAATGCTTTCTGTGTTGCACATTAAATTTCTTTTAATTCCGATCACGAGTAACATCTTGCATTTGAGTTAGTTCATTCAATAAATATTTGAAAACCTGTTATGTGCAAGCACTGTTCTAGGGTCTTAGGATACCTTCTGAACTAAACAAAGATCCCTACTTTTGAGGAGCTTGCATTGCAGTGGGAGGAGTCTAGTGACAAATAATAAACATAATTAGTATCTTTATTGTATTACTGATGTAATTAGTGTATTAGAGGATGGTACATGCTATGAAATAAAAAGTAAAACAGTTAATGCAGTGTTGGGGAGGTTGCAGTTTAAAATAGGGTGGTCAGAATACCGAGTTTCCCCGCAAATAAGACCTGGCCGGACAATCAGCTCTAATGCGTTTTTTTGGAGCAAAAATTAATATAAGACCTGGTCTTATTTTACTATAATATACGACCAGGTGTAATATAAGTAATAAATATAATACCAGGTCTTATATTAATTTTTGCTCCAAAAGACGCATTAGAGCTGATTGTCCGGCCAGGTCTTATTTGCGGGGAAACACGGTAGCATCACTGAGAAGGTATGATTTGAGCAAAGGCTGGGAACCTTGTGTAGATACCTGGGGAAAGAGCATGCTGGGTAGAAGGAACAGCCAGTAAAAAGAAAGGCCCCAAGACCAGAGGGGACGAGGCCTGACTGAGAGACAGGGAAGAGGCCAGTGTGTCCAGAGGAGGGGAATGGAGTCCCTCAGCTTTCTAGGAATGGTCTCCTCAGTCAGTTTTAGGAAGTTCATCAGCCAAAACAAATGAATAATTAGGCAAAGAATTTCCATCCCATGAATGTTCTGCAGATGGTTACCTATGAACACACAGACTCCTGTCTTAACTTCAATTAGGTAATTTCAGGTAACACAGAAGTTTCTTCAACCCATGTCAAAAAGCAGCTAAACAAGCAAAAATCTCTTTTTTCTATAAATAAACTGATACTAGATCGCATGCTTGGAAGATCTCGCATTTAGTAAAAACTGAAAATTTTACCATTCCAATTTGTAGATCTCCCAAGTTTTGTTTTACAACAGAGGACGGGCCAAGATGCCAAATGCATTCATCTCTAAGAGGAGCGGTGATGGGTGAAGATTGGGCTCAGTCAGGTGAACTGTCCTTTAAGAGCAGGTTTTGTTACCTCCCTTAGCTCTTTCAAGCTCAGTAGCTCTAAATCCTTTTAACGTTTTTATTGGTGGTCTGCATTTTCTGTTCTTTGACTCGGTGAAATTTTGCATGTATTTCTTAAGTTTCCAATCTAAATCCAGCACACTGCTTTCATAAGACCCTATTCAATGACTGATAGACGCAGTAGAATATGGCCAGTCATGTGCATATCGAGCACACTGTGTGGGTCTGTATCTTCAGTATCATCTTGGTTGCAGGTGCACAGTGCTCTTTATAAGGAACCAGGCTCAGTTTATCCAGTGAGATCACTAGAGCTTTCCAGCTATCCTTGCCCATAACTAGTCTTTTCCCATGTTGTTTCTGAATTTTATTTTTCATGGAGTATCCTCTTGTAGTTTCTTAAACTTCTTTCTCCTCTGTTCCTTTCCTAATGTGTCACGGTTGTTTCATGTTGGAGTTCTATCTGTGAATTGCTATTCATTGCTTCTTCTAGAGTAGTTTTCCATGAGGTTGAAGCTTGGGTAAGATCACACAAGACAATGCTGAGAAGCATGGGTCTTTTGACTTTCTCAGCAAAACATTCTACTTTGTTCTCACAATAAAAGAGGAAAATGGTATGGCTCATATAACTGTGAGTTAGAAGGGCCCTTGAAAAATTTGCCAGGACTTTTCTTCCTTTAGGTAGGACTGCATATGACTCACCCCCAAATTAAGTAGTCCACCCCCTTTTTCTTCAAAAGGAAATCCAGTTCCATTGCCATGCTCAGTGGTAAGGTCAAGAGCCTAGCATTTAGTAGATATTTAATAGATGTTGAATGACAAAATTAAAAAAGAATTTGAATACACTAAATAAAAGGAAGCTTATTCTTGAATCCCTCTCTATTGGATATCCTGATAACTGAGTTTGAAACATAATTAAGAACCTAAGATGGGTATCTATTCAATTATTTTGTATGTTATATCTGTTTAAGGTATTGTGCACTTGAACGTGAACTTGAAAGTAATGAATAAATTAGACTTGAGTGATTTATTTTTGTTTATCTTAATTTTACAGAGTATTTTATTTATTTTCCTTTTAGTTAACTCTAAGAATAATTGTAAAACATCTTTGTATATCTCTTAAATTCTGTCCTTCGTTTTGCTGTTAATGGGGTTTGGAGTACATGGCCACAATTCGGGGACCTCTGAGATGTGTCACCTGGCATTGACAGTGAATTCACTTAATCACAATTACCATTCGCTATACTCGCAGCTTTTAATCATAACATTTGCCAAGCTTCGTGTTGTCAAAATACCTTTTTTTCTAGTTGTAAACTCAGTACTGTTTAAGTCAGAAATCCTCAAGCAAGTGAAAAGGGCGGGAAATTAGGGAGATTCTTACTAAACATTTTTATTTTTATCATGACAAAAGTCTTCCCTTCTTTAAGACTTGTCAAGTTTCACTTCATAGAGAGCTCCTCTACAGTGATGACATTTTCTGGGATCGCCCAGAGTTGGATGAGTCTGTATTTGTACACAGCATATTCTTTGTATTCTGTTGGCATGAAAAGCAAGTAGTTGAAGGTATCGCCATACGTAACTCATATTGTCTTAATAGGAGGAATTTGGTTTTTAAGGACTCACTAGAACACAAAATCTTGGCCTTGAAAATTTACTTAATCTCATTTTGAATGAATAACCTGTGTCATTTGTGATGAAATTGTATGATCGTACTACTTGATACATGGAAAATAAATATTTTTTAGTATTTTTGAAGTCTCCTTTCTTAGCAACATGTGTCATTGTTTTCAGGGTATACCTTCTCAGAAGTTTCACAGGAGGGAAAGCAGTGACAAAGTTCTCATTCTTGGTACAGTAAAAACATCAACTTCTGTCACCAATTTCTAATTCAAATCGGATTTTAATTTGGGTGTTCCATCATTCCTTCTTGAAACAGTTCAGTTCCCTATACGTGATGTGTTACTTTGGTTTTGTAAGTAAAAATAACTAATATAAGCAACATCTGAGCTCTTGAACTTGGAATACCAGTGTGGTTTATTTTGGGACTTGAGTTAAAAGGCTTTCTGGGACTTGAGGTTATGCCTCTCAATCCTTACTGTGGTGAGGTCACTGTCACGTTCATATGTGGGTCATTGTTTGCTGGTAAAATGCCAGGAATATGTGGTTATCAATGTAGCATTTTATCAGTGATGACGTTCAAGCAAGTTTTCAGGAAATGAATGTGATACAGATCTTACCCAGCAGAAGGTAAGAGTGTGTGAGGCACATACAATTTCGGGGTAAAAGTAAGAGCAGATTGAGTTAACCAGCAGTTGAGGAAATACTTCAGGACTGGGGTACACTCAGAGGAATCAGATCCTAGCATGTTGAGGTGTAATTCCTGTCTTTCAGTTCCATCTTTTTGTGCACATTAGAAGGCAGAAAATGGAAAATTTGTTCTGATAGGAATGGCCACAGTCTACACTGTAGAACTGAATTCATCAACTACCCGAGTCAACTATTTTATTTTATTTGTTACTTGTCAGGGAGCTTGTTTGGCGCTCATATAGTCCCCTGTGCTGGCGATCTTTTCCTTCCTCCCTGCCCTCCTCGTTGCTAAAAACTAGATGTGTTGGAATTAGTCCAAAAGCCACAATTAGAGGGGTTTGATTTCTTCCATGTCAGAGGGTGACTGTCTTTCTCCCTTAAATAAATGAAGTTAACCCTTTTCTGTGTTTACGCTGGAGAAGTAAGCAGTCTTTATTCCAGTCACTGTTCTATTTTTTAAAATAGAAGAAGGGGGAGCTTTTGAAGCAAGAAATGTACCTCCTTCTTAAGCTATTCATTTTTGCCTTTTACTTCCAGGCAAAAATGCCATCATTAGAACTTACTCTCTTGTCATTTTATTCCACCCACACATACACCAGTGTGAATTCTGTGTTCCTTCTGGCCTGTCAGATGTCTGAGCTGAAGACTACACAGTGGAAGCAGACGGAGAGATACATAGATCAGCATGAGGAACTCAGGCTGTGGGACCTCACTGATTCTTAGGAGGAAAAAGGCATCAGATTTTGCCATCTTTGCTGGCACCAAGATGCCACGAAAGCAGGGGCTACTGGGAGTCTTCGATGTTTCAAATCCACAAGTCCTCTAGTTTGCTAAAACTTATTATATTTGTGTAACCAGTTTCTTTTCTGTCTTTTTTTCCCCCCGTGTTTCTTAATGGATTTTTCCTAGAACACTTGCCTTGATTTTTTTCCCCTTTTTCATCCACCAGATACAAGCATTCTATTTCCTGCCAAACTGATAGGTTTCAAAGTGTAACTGTCCTATCTTACATGAAGACTTAGGCCTTCAAACATTTGTTAATGAGGTTGCTGTTAACTTTTCTCAGCATTTACCAAGTATCTGACTCTTATTTTGCTGAACTCTGTTGACCTTGAAGGATTTCTGAGTGGCTTAGCAGTAATCAGAGTAATGAAGACACTGCCACAGATAATTGCCTTTGTTTTCTTGTGGCAGAAAACCTTTTTCCATCTCTGCTATACATAGCATGCCCCACTAAAATGAAAACTCAAATAGTGGTCACTTAAAGAAATTAATGTGTCATGTAGTTGGTACATGTTAGGAATTCCGTGTAAGATTTTCACGATTAGCTTGGAAGCTCTTTAGCAGTAACTGCATGTTGTTTAGGGTAAAACGCTAAGGTGGATTTTTTTTTTCCTGAACCAATACTCTAGAAGGAATAAGATGTGGTTGATGCTTAGAAGCCACCAGGGTGTGCATAAGAGATTGTATCACATGAAACATCCTTTAGACTGAAGAAAAGATGTTACTGGTTAGAAAACCGGGTGACTGTATATGATCAGATATTATGTAAAATATTGAATTACTTCTCATTCAGTTCCTAAATAAGAGGACCCAAAACGTTCCAGTAACAACTTGTCAGGAGCTATTGATCATATGTAATTCTCTTAAATTATATAGATGAAGTGGACCTTCAGAACAGTTGACTCTGTAAAGAGAAAAATCAGAAAGTTAGTATTCAGGAGTAGAGACCAAGAATTGACCAGTGAAAACGACCTTGCATATTTTCCAGGAGAAAATGGTAGGACCGATGTGGGGTTCTGGTGGAGGAGTGGTGATGGTAGGCAGTGGCCAGCAGCCTCGTCTCCAGAAAAGCTATGTGTTTCAGCTTCTGAACGTAAGGGACTCCGTGATTGCATCAGCAGAGTGCCTGGTCACGTACCAGCTGTTATGCAGTACACAGAATTATTTCAAGTAAATGTGCTCTCCAGAATGCAGCAGCTTCCTTTTTTGATAGTTTTGAACTATAGATTAAAAACAAAGCTGAGAAGCTAATACTTGAAGAACGTCTTTAGATGGTAATAGTGTAGTTGAGAGCATGGACTTGGGAGGCAGACCGCCATGGTTTGAATTCTGAGACACCCAGCCTTTCTGTGTCTCAGTTTTCTCGTCTCTAAAATAGGATAATAAAAGCACTTCATACAGTTACGGTGATTACATGAGTTAATATTTATAAATAGTGCCTGGCATGTGATAAGCACTATAAAAGAGTTTGTTAAATAAAATGCTGGTTTAGTGGCTGAATTAAGCATTTAATTCTGAAGATGTCCGTTTCCAAAACTTAATAAACATTAAATTACTTCCCTGTATATTTTATTTTCATCTTTCTCAATACACAGTAGTTTTTACATGGGTGTAATTTGTTCACACGATGGGTTTATAGAACCATGTTTAAGGAAAGAGCACAAGCATGCACACTTTTCATTGTGTACTTTTAAAAAATATTCCCAAACTGATGGGTTGTTCTTTATGTGGTAGAAGTAACCATCTTCTACCACTACTTCTCCAATTGAGAGCATAGACTTTAGAGTAGGAAATTACTTCACAGAAATTAAACCTTCATAACATGTTTCCCCGAAAATAAGACCTAGCCGGACCATCAGCTCTAATGCGTCTTTTGGAGCAAAAATTAATATAAGACTCAGTCTTTTAATGGTGATTAACTCCTGACCGTTGATATTAGCAAACCTGGGAAGCTGTTAGACTGTAATAAATGATGTGTACACTTAAAGGAAGGGAGGACAGCATATAGTATGCCTAGTCTGTGTCCTACATTTAGCGAAAGAGTTGGGCTGTTTGATTTCATTTAGGTGTTTCCTATTTGCCTCGTAAGAATCCCCTGAAGATTCTGGTTCAGTAATTTTCGATTAGAGCCCAGAAACATACACTGTCTTTTAAATTAATGGACTGTTTTTAAGGACATACACTTTTAACAAGTATCTCAGATGATTATTAAGACAAGGTTTACTGAGTTAAATAATTCAGCTGTCTTCTCTGAGCCCCAAATTTCTCACCGACAGAATCAAAGATTTGACGAGAAAGACAGCCTACTTCCTAACTCATTTCTGTGACTCCTGTATTCCTAATGATTACGGTATTAAAGAAGAATTCCATTGTGTGTGATGCATATGAGGTGAGGAACTGAGCCTTCTATGTACCAGAGAAATTAAACCAGCAAACTTTTAAAAATGTTTTAGTAAAGAAAGCTTTCTAATAAAACAGTAAACTTCACATAATTGTTAGTAATTCCATTCTTTCTAAATTTGACCATGGAAGATAGTAAAATCCCCCAAACTCTAGTCATACATATTGTCTTCTGTATTGTGTGTATACACATACTGTTTGAAATATTGCTGTTTTAGAATTAATGGTCCTTAAATTTAGCAAGTTTACTAAAATTTCGAGCAATTAAAACTTCTCTTTATAGTTCTCATTCTAATTCACAATAGTTCTTTTACTTTTGCTAGTTACCTCATCACTTGAACATAATTGGTCATATTCCGTATATCTCTGCTTGATACCTTTCCCGTTTATCACAGTGTCTCTGAGACCACTCTGTGTTTAGGTAGAGAGACATGTCTCATTGCCTATGAGGACACAATCGCCCAGCACCAAGGAATGTATAACAATCAGTAAATGAGAGTTGATTGTTCTTGACCCAGTGATTTTTTTTTTTCTAGCTGATAGTAAATGGGTAATTGGGGGCTATTAGCACGTTTATCTGTGAGTCGTTTTATCCTCCTGAGTCTTCCCCAAGCCTGTCTCATGGAAAGTAACAGGTATTTCTTAGGTTCCATAAAATGATGGCCAGTAATTGATATGAGTTGGTGTGGGGGGTTTTTTGGCAGGGGGTTGGAGGGGCGGCAACCGTCAGGAACAGAAGCAAGATGGCAGTATGAAGCAGCAAAGTCATAATTTTGAGGTTACTTTGTTAGATGAATTTAATTCCTTAAGTCCGGGTTGCTCATTAATTAATGAATTTCTGTTAAGCAGGGGATACCTCTAGAACACTTTTAGAGTGTACAGCTTATTAAAACTGTTTAATGTATGTGCTATTTTGAATGGTACATTTTACAGATCTAATTGTGGTCCATGGTGTTTAATCTATTTTAGAAACTGGATGGCTTCTACAGGGAGCCAGGCCTCTGATATAGACGAGATTTTTGGATTCTTCAGTGATGGCGCACCCCCCACCAAAAAGCCCAGGTAAACAGGGGAAGGTGGTAGGTAACAAAAGATAATGAACTGGCCCTACACCCCGGTTGTTTTCACTAATTAATATTGACCTGTATATAAAAATTGTTTTTATTTTGGATTTTATTTTTATTTTTTATCAAGGTCATGAATGTACATAATTTTAAAAGTCAGTACTTGAAGAGAGTACTAATGAGAGAAAAATAAGACGTCACGTGATACAAGGGACTGGAAATCAGAATAGAGTAGCTATTATGGCAGGTACACGGAGATGTTAGCAGAGAATGAGCAATGGCTTCATTGCTCCTCAGAGACAATCACTTTCAACTTTTTATATGTTTCTCTAATATTTACATCCATATTTCTAAGTACTGTGTATATATTGCTATATTTTAGTGTTTTGGTTTTATGTATTTCCAATTAGAGACGGTAGAATTAGGCTTGCTCTCGTGGACCCTCCCCCACACTGCTCCTCCCCCTCCACATCATATATATGTTTTAGATCACATTTTTTGGTTAAATCGGTTTTTAATATTTACATTATGTGACTGTATAAATAGTATTCATAGATGAAATGAGTATGTGTTGTTATTACATTTCTTGTCAATTTTTCTCTCCAAGTTATTAAAAATTGTCTCATTTTTTGGGGGTTTGTTTGCTTTGTTTTCTGTGTACCTATCAATTTATCTTCAGACTCTGTGACAGAAGCGTCAGTCTCCTTGATATGCTGACACACATCAATTTGCTAGTTACATGTGTTTTATGGACGACACTCTGCTCTGGACAGTTGCTCTCAGCTGGTTTTGCTGTTTTCCTTGCCCATCACCCCGAGAATTCCTTTTACGTCTCTCCTGTGTTGGCCCCTGTTTCCTGGATCTCAGGTCTTCTTCTTTGGTGTACACCTTCATTGTGCTGAAGAATGTCCTCATTAGCTTTTTCAGGGAGGATGCATAGGAGAAAAGCTTTTGGAGCCACCTGAAGATGTCTTCATCATACACTTACATTCATTTGATGATTTGGCTGAGTGTCGAATTTTAGGTAGCAAATCGTTTTCCTTAGCATTCTGAAGCCGTTGCTCATTCTCTGCTAACATCGCCGTGTACCTGCCATAATAGCCACTCTATTCTGATTCCCAGTCCCTTGTATCACGTGACGTCTTATTTTTCTCTCATTAGAAGCTTGTAAGGATTTATTTTATTCTCAGTAACCTGACATTTCTACAGCTTTTCTCTATTCTGTCTTTGTAGAACTCTTGGTATTCAGACATTGGACTTTCTAGATTAAGTCTCTAATTTTCTTATACTTTTCTGTCGTGTTTTTATAATTCTGCTTTCTGAGATTTTTTTTCAGTTTTATCTTCCAATTTCATGAATTTTTAATTTCTGTTACATATTTTCAATTGCCAAGAAATCTTTGTTTGCCCATTTCTTTTTATAGCATCTGTTCATGTTTCATAGATGCCATTTTAAAAAAAAAAAGTCTATATGAAGATGTCATTGTTTTCTTTTCAATTTTTTTCTTTCCTTTATTGTCTCATTTCCTCCCAAGTTCCATTCTATCTACTGGTTGTTTTGGTGACACTCTCAGGTTTGCGGCTTTGCCCTAATTTGAGTTGACCCTTATTTGTCTGCTCATATTTAGGAGAATACCCTACAAAACCAATTGGACAAGTGCATAAGGGGCTTGGTTGCGGATAGGCTTCACTGTGGGTATCAAGTGTGGGACAGGCTCTCCAGCTGAGGAACGCCCACCGATCAGCAGCTGGGAGTCTTCTCTCTGGTGCTGGCCATTTTCCCCAAAGAGGAATCTTCTCATCTGCTGACTGAATGGGGGATGGGGTGCAGGTATAAGGTTGACTACCAGTGTGTGGGAGTCTTCTTCTGGGGGAAGAGAGGAGGGGAGAGTCTTGTATTTCATATGCAGACTTTTACTTACCCCGCCCTCCAAGCTGTTCAGAGTGTTCTCAAATTCAGAACCCTCTGGCTCACCCTTTCTGGAAGGCAAGCCTCTAGTCTGAGAGCTCTGACTGCTTAGTACAGCCTTGCAGTGAATTCCCCTGTTTCGGCCCCACCTGCCCCTCCGCCTTCAGATGTACCTGGACAATCCCAAGCTCCTGCAGAGAGAATCTGCTCTTACTTTACAATTTCTAAAATTGTGTTGACCTCTGTTCTAGGCCCTCATCTTTTCCTGTTGTGCTTTTCATGAACTCATGCCTTCTAAAAAAATTACTATTATTTTAGTGGTGTTAGGAAGAACCAGAAATGAAACACAACTGTTAAATATTTCCTTTTTTAACTGGAAGTCTTAAATTAGGAAAATTGTACCTCAACTCTATAATGTATGCGGTAAAAAATTCAAATAGTACAGCACAATCAGGTGAAAAGTAAAAATCCTTTTTCTCCCCAATCCTCACAGTTAACCATGATTTACAGTTCTTATGAACCCTTCTGGACATTTTCTGAGTTTATATTTGTGTATGCTTCACTATCTTGATTCCCTTGAACTGAAACTCATTTTTCATTTGCTTCTAATATCCGTTATTAGTCTTTTCCAGTAGACTAGACTTTGGAGATTAGGAACTCCATTCTGTTCATAAATACATCATTAGTAGCAACTGTAGTGTCTGGTACTTTATACATTTTTCGTATTTGTTGAATGACTGAATGCAGGAGCTGGTAATGAGGAAGGCAATTCTAGAGGTTTTTCCCAAAGCCAGGTTTCCCACGGCTAAAAGTACTGTTCGTTCTTGAGTTAACGCCAAAATGCTGGTCCTGTTTCTCTTCATTTTATTATTTGGACAAAAGGTAGAAAAAGGCAGTTTCTTGAGAAAAAACATGCAGCAAAAATTAAATAAATATGTTTCAAACAGATTTTAATATAGTCTCCAGAATAAGGGGGTGGGGAAGCAAAACACAAAAACCTGTGCTCATGGGCCCTCACATAGAAGCTTTAGGACAGAATTCTGTCTGTGTTTGTCCTGGTAAGAAAGGAATGTTTTTCATTTTTCATCATATCTGTTGAGTATGTATTTCTTTGTTTATTTAGGTTGGTGAGGCTCCTGTGTTTTCAGAATTCTCTTGGCTACTTTTTGTTTCTTTTTGGTCTGAGGATATCTGGAACAAACCAAAGGCAGACTTTTTCCCATGTGTTTGACTATCTCCCCCTCAATTTTAGTCATGCTCTATTTTAATCGTGTTCACAAAATTTGAGCTTACATTTTTTTATTGGTCTTTCATCTCCTGCTTTATGTTTCTCAGCAATAGCAATTTAATTTGTATGGCGTTCTATTCTCTCAGGAATCCAAATCAAACACGTTCTTGGTTTCAAATACAACTTAGTTAGCAAAAGTCATCCGAGCCTTGATATAATTGGACCTTTTCCTAATATTAGTGGGTTTTCTTAGATTGAGAGGACCATGAAGGAGAAAACTTGATTTTAAGATTACTTTTTAGGATTCCTGAAATAGATTTATTACTTTGTTTTTCAGCAAGCGCTGGCACAATATTTTGGTCTTTTTGATTAAGCTACTTTGGAGAGGTGTCAGAAACTGGCATTTATCATCTTTGCAGCTATAAAAGTTATAGCTGAACACTATGGTTAGACAATCTCTCCCTGTGCCTCATATCCATTGGATGTTCCACATCCTCTCATTTGTTGGACTTTTTCAGGAAGCTGCTTCCAAGCTTAAAAACTAAGAAGCCTCGGGAACTGGTTCTGGTGATTGGAACAGGCATTAGTGCTGCAGTCGCACCTCAGGTTCCAGCTCTGAAATCCTGGAAGGGGTTAATTCAGGCCTTACTGGATGCTGCCATTGAGTTTGATCTTCTAGAAGATGAGGAGAGCAAAAAATTTCAGAAATGTCTCCATGAAGACAAGAATCTTGTCCACGTCGCCCATGACCTTATCCAGAAACTCTCTCCTGTGAGTACTCTGCCATTTGAAATTTCCTAAAACCCATCACATACATGCTGAATGTAATCAGGATATTCATTTGTAGCGTGTAGATTTGCATAGCATTTACCTCTTCTGTAAAATGTCTGTTTATGGACCTGTTCAGGGTAGTCATCTTGACTCCATTTCAGGGAGAGGGAGAGAGACAGAGGGGTGCAAGGGTGGAGGGGGGAGAGAGATATGAGGCCTTTATGTGTACATAAATGAAACCACTGTTCCATTAGCATTGCATTTTGAATTTACTTTATTCTGTACCCACTACTATAAAAGCTGTGTTCACTGGCAGCCATTCCTTTTAGGGAACCTCAGAAAGATTACAGATAATTCTTATCATTTTATGGATGAAGCAACACAAGCTTTTAATGTTCCTTTTAAAGGCAATCACTCCAAATATTTATAAGGAATTCTGTCTTGCTTTTCTTTTATTATTATTAGTTTCAGGTGTATAAAACAATGTAATAGTTAGACGTTTATATCCCTCACAAAGTGATAACCCTCCTCCCCATCTTGCTTTATCAAACTGAATTGGATACCAATTCCCTAATAGCTAAAAGGCCTCCTTGTCTTGTTTTATCGTAAAAATGTCTTAAAAATCAGGATTTGCTTAAGAAATATCTGGAAATAATAGAGTAGCCAAAGCATATTCTAAATCTTAGTAAGTCAAATGCACTTGAAAAAAAATATGTAACTCTTATTCCTTAAAAAATAGGTATTTAAAAGTAATTTCCTTCTGGTTCATGCCTCATTTTAGAAACTTAGGGCCTTTTACTTCCTCTTAATTGATATAAACTGTTACTAACCTAGAACAATGTAAAGAATTAATAGGCTTTAAAGAGCTCCTGGGGCCTCCACCTCACACCACATACAAAAATTAACTCAAAATGGATTAAAGGCTTAAATATAAGAGCTAAAACTGTAAAACTCTTAGAAGAAAACATAGGATTAAAGTTTCATGACCTTGGATCTAGGAGTCATTTTTTAAACATGACACCAAAAGCACATGTAACAAAGGAAAAAAGAGATAAAACACTTCACCAAAGTTAAAACCTGTTAGGGTCAAAGAACACTACCAAGAAATGAAAAGGTAGCTTCAGAATGGGAAAAAATATTAGCAATTCATAAATCTGATAAGGGTGTATTATCCAGGCTACATAAAGAACTGTTGCAACTTTGCAATAAAAAGGCCAATAATCCAATTTAAAAGTGGCAAAGGATTTGAATAGACATTTCTCCAAGGAAGATATACAAATGGCCAATAAGTACATGAAAAGATGCTCAACATCGTTAGTTATTAGAAAAATGTACATAGAAACCATGTGAGATACCACTAGGATGAGTAAACTCAAAAAGTCAGTTAATAAGTATTGGCAAACACGTGGAGAAGTTGGAACCTGCACACACTGCTGGGACTGCAAAACAGTGCAGACAATTGTTTGAGGAACTTCCGCACAGTCTGGCAGTTCCTCAAACAATTAGTATAGAGTTAGTATATGACCCAACATCCACTTCTAGATACATACCCAAGAGAGATGAAAACCTGTGTTCATCCAAAAACGTATAAATGAATGTTTATAGCATTATAGCATAATAGCCAAAAGGTGGAAATAACCAAAATGTCCATCAGCTGTCAAGTGGATAAACAAAATGTGGCACATTCACACAATAGACCATTACTTGACAATAAAAAGGAATTAAGTACAGATACGTGCTGCAACATGAGTGAATCCATTATGCTAAGTGGAAGCCAGTTATAAAAGACAACGTATTAGATGATCCCATTGGTAGGAAATGTCCAGGACAGGGAAATCTGTTAGACAGAAAGTAGTTGCCTAGGGCTGGAGCAGCAATGGAGGGCAGAGGGTGATAGTTAAAGGGTATGGGGTTTCTTTTTGAGATGATAAAAATGTTCTTAAATTGACTGTGGTGCCAGTTGCACATGTCTGTGAATCTACAAATAATCATTGAATTGTACGCATCAAATAGGGGAATTGTGTATATTTAAAGTGCATCATATCTCAAAGCCGTTAAAAATAATGTTAAAAGGATGGAAAAGGTGTATGATTCAAACACTCATCAATAGAAAGTGAGAGGGCCTATTTAATATCTGATAAAGTACACTTGAGAGCAAGGAGGAAAGAAAACACTTTTTTTTAATGTCCAAAAAATTTACAAAATTATTGTCATATGAAAGATAATTCAAGACTATATAGCCAAAAAATGTAAGGGAAAAGTATTAAAGAGGTGTTTCAGCCAGTTTATTAATAAAAATGTTATTTTTCTGGGGGGGAAAAAGAAAGAAAAGAAAGAGCTTGTGGGGAAAAAGTACTGTCTCAGTCCAGGAAGACTAGTGAAGGTGAAGAAGTCCTGTTTCAAACTGCAGTGTTGCTGTGCCACCCTGTCACCTTGGCAGTGGCCCTCATTAATCCATTCAAACAGTCTCCTGAAAATAGAAAACATAACTTTGCTAGTTTGGGCTAGTTATGATTGAAAGTAATGAGAAGGTTTAAAGTCGGTGTCAATAAATGTGTACCAACCAAATACATCAAACTGGAATCACACATTATCTGTGGATAATTTATTATTAACTGGAAAGTTGTGGAATAATGTCAGTTCCAATAGAGTAGCAATTATTAAACTTTTTGGTCTCCATACTCCCTTACATCTAAAAAATGATTGAGACTCTCAAGCAGCTTTTGTTTATGTGGGTTGTATTTATCAGTACTCACTATTAAAAATTAAAACAGAAATTTTTAAAATATTTATTTTAAAGCAACAATAATAAATCTATTATATGTTAACATAAATGTTTATGAAAAATAATTCTATTTTCCAAAACAAAAATAAATTCCTGAGAAGAGTGGTTGTATTTCACATTTTTGCAAATCTCTTTAATACCTGGCTTAATAGAAAACAGTTGGATTCTCATATCTGCTTTTTATAGTCAGTCTGTTATATCAGTGTTGGTTTGGTTTAAATATATGGAAAAAAATCAGTTGTCATAGTTACATAGTTGAAAAAGAGCGAAGTATTTTAAGTCTTTTTTGGTAATTGTAGATATTCTTTGTTGATACTACACCAAAAATTCAGGAAGTGGTGGCTTCCTAAAGATTAAGAGCAATATGGAATCTGAGATCTAATTTTGTCCTTATTAATGGTAATAATGAAATTTGAACTTTTCCTATTCTAATGTATTAAATAAATTCCATTGATCCATCTTGCACTTAGAATGAGTCTTTTACTCGTGCATGATTTTGTGACATCATGTTTTGATCATTTGGAAAAGACTGGTTCACTGAGCGTACATATGTTCCAGGTGTTGATGCGTTTAACTACACAATCAAAAATGCATTCATTAATATCACTTCCAGTCTCATCACGAAAAGGTGTTTGGAAGCTGTCAAGCTCATAAAAGTTTTCAAAAAGTGTTGATTTTTGCTTGAAAACTCTGATTTCATCATTGACAACTGGCAGCAATCAATTGTTGTTTTCCTCAAAATGACAGGCTCGCTTCATTCATTTTTTTTTTTTTTTCAAGATTTTATTGGGGAAGGGTAACAGGACTTTATTGGGGAACAGTGTGTACTTCCAGGACTTTTTTCCAAGTCAAGTTGTTGTCCTTTCAAGATTAGTTGTGGAGGGTGCCGTTCAGCTTTAAGTTGTTGTCCTTTCAGTCTTAGTTGAGGAGGGCGCTGCTCAGCTCCAGGTCCAAGGTCCAGTTGCCGTTGCTAGTTGCAGGGGGCGCAGCCCACCATCCCTTGCGAGAGTCGAACCTTCAACCTTTGTGGGTGAAAGGATGCGCTCCAACCAACAGCCATCCAGGAGCTCAGCGGCAGCTCAGCTCAAGGTGCCGTGTTCAATCTTAGTTCCAGGGGGCGCTGCCCACCATCCCTTGCGGGACTCGAGGAATTGAACTAGCACACTTTGTGGTTGAGAGCCCACTGGCCCATGTGGGAATCAAACCAGCAGCCTTCAGAGTTAGGAGCATGGAGCTCTAACCGCCTGAGCCACCGGGCCGGCCCCCTTCATTCATTTTTGAGAAAATGCATGAGAATATCCAAATCTGAATAACCGAAGTTTGTCAGTCACTCAAGGAAAAATGATGTTTGTGGGAAAAAGGTGGCAAGTTCAGCTTACAACTCCAATAATCACACAAGTGTTTTGCCTCGAGACAGCCACCATACTTCATGATACAGCAGAAGTGCTTCACATATTTCCTGTTTATTTACGCAGAATATTAAAAGGACATGTATTCAAGAGTCAAGATTTAATACAATTAATTTGTACTGCTTCATTAAGGACATTCTTAAGTGAAACTGGCATCTTTTTCTTACCAAAAGTCTTGGTAATGAAGAATACAGTAATAACTGGCACAGCTTGGTTTGCTGTCTCATGCTAATGTCGACCTAAGAAATGTCCAAACCTGTGGAGAATTTTTATGAGTTTACTTGAGCCAAACTGACGACATATACCAGGGAGCACGATCGCAAATGCTCTGGAGAATAGCAATTTTACAGCTTATTTTATACATTAGGATCAAAGGAGGAGACATAAGGAAAGTACATGAAATCCAATGATGGTAGATGAAGGAGGTGGGAGAAAGCAAAGCAGGAAAATCTCTAGGATAAAAGGCAAAATGGAGAGAGAAACACGTACTTCTTTTACATTGGTGGGTACAGGGTAGTTAATAATTAACGTTTACAGCACACAGATAGTATGCAGGGAACAAGATAACAGTGAGATTCTGTGGTCTTGTGCTCTGGTGCCAGTGGTTGGTCCCTTGGGTTGTGCCTTTGATGGGTGGGAAAAGAAAACTACTCTGACCTTTCAAAGATACGTTATCCTAGATGCATAGGAACAGTGGATACAGCTGACTTAAGATAAACATTGACCTTTGCTAAGGAAGCTATGGGCCTGGGACATGACTACTTGCTGTAACCTGCCCAGTTAGGAATTTGTGATCAGACAGACCATCCTTTGTGGTTACTTTTGGTTTCTGAGCTTGTCAGGCCTGACCCCCCTGAGCTTGTCAGTATTATTGCATAGCCCCATTTTCATTCACATGAGGCACCAGCAGTTTTACCCATCATTGCCTTTGCATCGTCAATGCAAATATAAACACAATTTAAAAGACAAATGTTACCGTAATGTTATTATGAACATAATTTTGACTTTGCAGACCCCTTAAAGAATCTTAGGGACCCAGGGGGTCCGTGGGCCACGTTTTGAAAAACATTCCAATAGAGGATATGTAAGAAAACTATGCAGGCAACACAAAGGCTTTTAAAAAGAGACAGAGGCATCTGGGAAATTTGAACATTATCTGAGTATTTGATATTAAGGAATTAATAATACTGCGTATTTTAAGGTCTGATAGTGGTGTTGCAGCTGATGTTTTCTTTTATATGTAAGGGGGAGTCCTTATCTTTGAGGGAACCTATTGAAGTATCTGAATGAAATGATAAAATGCCTGGGAATTGCTTCAGAAACATTCAGTGAGAGGGGGAAGGAGTGTGATGGGTGAGGAGCTTAAGTGAAACAAGATTGGCCGTGTGTGGTCATGGTTCAGTCTGACGATGGGTGCGTGTCGTTTTCGTACACTCTTCGTGTTACTTTTATGTGTGTGCAGTGCTGATGAGACCCTGGGCACATCACTTCGCCTCAGAATCTGTTCTGCACCTGTAAAACTGGAGTACTACTACTTACCTCGTGGGGTTTTGTGAAGAATCAGTGAGACAATGTATATAAAGTGTCTGGCACATAGTAAACGCGCTATAAATGTTAATAACCTCGGTGAAAGTCAGGATTGGTATTGTTTTTACTGTATCTGGAGTCAGAAAGATGAGAGTTCCAGTGTAGAAGGAAATGAAGTAGCAATGGATTCAGTTCACTGTTTGCAATGAATGAGAAAATGTCAGTTGAAGTTGTGTGGGAGGTCGGCATTTCCTTTTGACCAGGGAACTTCCTTGTTTGTTTTCATTCCTTTGCCTTGATTTAGAGAAGCCATTGGTGGGAAATTTAGTTCTAGGGTCACCTGCTTCAAGAGAGAAAAACATTCATTTTTAAGTCTGAGGAAATCAGTCCAGCTATAAAAGCCTCATTCCTTCCTATGTTAACACGCAAGATGTAATAACTTCAAGAAATAGGACTGAAAGATAGTTAGCTAAAATAAGCGACTCATGACATTTATTTCCAGGTTTTACCCTTTTGTATGTCTTTTCTTAATAGAAGCAAGAAAACATATTCCACACCCATGATTAGCTGATTGTATACCAGGCGTTTTAATCTGTGTGTAATGATTAAACTGATGTTGGAATATAGCGTTATGTAACTGTGTATGAATCAGAAGGAAGTTATAAAACACAAAAGGACGTTCTCAAAATAACCATATTCTTTATTTAATTTTAAACTTCGTTTTGCTTTTTTGATTAGGTGCTGCTTACACACATTGCAGAAATCAAAATGAACATTGAAAAGGTTTATGGACCTCTCACTCCCACTCATATCTTTGTCTGCCTCTACTCCCCAAACTCACCCCCATAGGTCACCACTCTTAATAGCGTTTTGAGTATCCTTCCAGTGTTCTTTTTTGCAAAAAAAACCCCAAAAAACCAAAAACAAGCGAATAGGACTCTATGTATTCTTCTCTCACTACCATTATCCCCCGTGTCAACAGGTAGCATTCTAGACACACTGTTCTTGCACCTTGTTTGTTTGTCTTAACATTATATCCTGGAGGTCGTTCCATACCAGTCTCCTGTATGTGGATACTTGGCTTGTTTCCAGTCTTTTACTGTTAGACCCTGTTTCCCCAAAAATAAGACCTAACTGGACAATCAGCTCTAATGCGTCTTTTGGAGCAAAAATTATTATGAGACCTGGTCTTACATTATATAAGACCGGGTCTCATGTTGTAGTAAAATAAGACCGGGTCTTATATTAATTTTTGCTCCAAAAGATGGATTAGAGCTGATTGTCTGGCTAGGTCTTATTTTCGGGGAAACATGGTAGGTAACAGAGCAGTGACAACTGTGTATATGTCATTTCATTTGTTTGCAATTATATCTGTGGGATTTATTCCCAGAATGGAATTTTAAAATTGTAGGGTAAATGGGTTATAATTTTAAAGACATTAAAGAGGCACTATATAATGAATCTAGAAAAGTACCTGGCATTCATTCACTAGTATGTAGTAAAATTCAGTAATTGAGGTTATGAATTCTTCACTGTTGATTTCCGATCAGATTATTCATTCTGATTAAGTGTTAGAGTCCCCCGTTGATTGCCCGTGGGCTGCTAATTTGTGATGGAATTATTTATGCCCTTATGTAAAGAGAATGGACAGAAGTTTAAACACATGACCCACATTCTTAGCCACACAAATTATGGGCCGTACTATTTATTTCACACTAGAAAAGCATCTTTGAGTCCGCTGACCACAGGTTACAGTGAAGGCCTGTCTGGTAGCAGATGTAGCATGGAACAGCGTGTCACCCTCAGGCAGAGGTACTGTTTCACCTCTGCTCTCATTTTCCTACTGTGAAAATAGTTACCATTTGGTAGGTAAAAAGAATTGATAATTTTATAAAATACTTTGAAAAATGAGGAACAGAATTTGGCAAATTAAAGTGTGTTTTATGAATCTGCTTCCATGGTTCCATGGTAACAAATCTTTATCTGAGCATTGCCCTTTTAGAAAGATGTGCAGAGGAAACCAGGAAGGCGGGGGATCACGTTGAAGAAAAACAGATGTTGCTGATTATCTACTGTCTCGCAGTTACTTGGAGTTTGAATGGGGACTATTGGACCCTTTAAGAACTAGTTCTTGCTCTGATATCGTCTAATGAAATGGTATTGCAGGAATAGGACAGGGAGCAGATACTTTTTATAGCACATTACAGTTCCTTTCCCTTTCAAGTTCCTTTTGTCTCAGAAGCCACTTTGTCATTTAAGTTATAAGCCAACTTCCCACCTGAGGTGGGTATGGCATGTCCTCATTAGTCCTCAGAGATACATACATACATTCAAAATGAGTCCAGGGAAATGAGTTATTTAAATAAACCATATGTTAAGAAATAGGGAGTCTATTTAGAACTGACTAGTGTTTGGTAATTTTTCACAGTTGCAAAATGCAGGTTTTGGATGGTCTTTATTAAGTGCTAAGTATTCTTCCTAGCAAACCTGTAAACAAATTGCTGAGTTATGTAAGGGAATAAACAGGCAGGGGGAAGGTAAGCAGTTTTCTATAACATCCATAGCATAAGCATCCAAATCCATAAGCATCTGTTAAAAGCATCTAGGATTAGAAAAAGAGATGCTAAGCCACATTTAGGGGTGTCTTTTATTAGTTATTTCCGAGTTAGTTTAATGAAAGCACGTGTTGTCTTCTTGCCTGAGGCCTAATTAGAGGGTAATTGGTGCTGTGCTTTATTACCCAGGATTCTTTTAGTTCTCATAGTATCTTACATTTCCTGGCTATGCCCATTTTCTTCATTCTATAAAAATGCCTATTTAGGGGCCGGCCCGGTGGCTCAGGCGGTTAGAGCTCCATGCTCCTAACTCCAAAGGCTGCCGGTTCGATTCCCACATGGGCCAGTGGGCTCTCAACCACAAGGTTGCCAGTTCGACTCGTCGAGTCCCACAAGGGATGGTGGGCAGCGCCCCCTGCAACTAAGATTGAACACGGCACCTTGAGCTGAGCTGCCGCTGAGCTCCCAGACGGCTCAGTTGGTTGGAGCTCGTCCTCTCAACCACAAGGTTGCTGGTTCAACTCCCACAAGGGATGGTGGGCTGCACCCCCTACAACTAACAACGGTAACTGGATCTGGAGCTGAGCTGCGCCCTCCACAACTAAGATTGAAAGGACAACAACTTGTAAAATGTCCTGGAAATATACACTGTTCCCCAATAAAAGTCCTGTTCCCCTTCCCCAATAAAAAAAATAGTAATTTTTTTTTAAATGCCTATTTAGAGAGCTTGTGACATAATAATGCTGAGCACTTGCTGTGTGCTGCGCATTGTGCTAAGCCCCTGGCCTGTGTCATCCTATTTTCCTTATAACCCTGTGAAGTAGAAAATACTTACCCTTACTTTAAGTACAAAGTAGTCTTCAAAAATTTGTTATTACTGTAATTAAGACAAGTGACCTACCAGAACACCTAGCATTAATTTTTCTCTTTCAATTTCTCCCCAGCGTACTAGTAATGTTCGATCCACGTTTTTCAAGGACTGTTTGTATGAAGTATTCGATGACTTGGAGTCAAAGATGGAAGACTCTGGAAAACAGCTACTGCAGTCAGTTCTCCATCTGATGGAAAACGGAGCCCTGGTGTTGACTACAAACTTCGACAATCTCCTGGAGCTGTACGCAGCAGATCAGGGAAAGCAACTTGAATCCCTTGACCTTACTGATGAGAAAAAGGTAAAAAGTATAGGATTAGTCTGTTTTTCAGGCTAGTGGATTGTATCTTCATCAGAAAAACAGTTTTCTAGTTGGTGCCTTGTGAGGTACTGGTATTTATGTAGAGCTAGAAAGGAAAAGTCTTGTCTCTGGCTGTATTTTTGTCTTTTTATTTTTGAATTTTTTGAGATAAAAATCAATATACAGTAATATGCACAGATCTTAAAAATGTTCAGTTCTGTGAGTTTTGACAATTTCACCCAGTTTTAAAGCAACGGTAAAGGAAGTCATTTGAACTGTGAGATCACTTTAACACCCGGTAATACCGGGTGGGTGTAATACTGATTTAGCATTCTCTCTTAGGATATATTCTTTATGTTCACTCCATATAGAGAAAGGTGCCATAAATACTGATTTTCTCTGGAAACGTATGAAAACTACTTCATAATGTCTGGAAGAGCAACTCTCAGGCCAAGTAATAGCTGGGTTGAGGTTAGTGTTCAGTGAAAACATCAGCAGACGTGTTTTTTTATTGTAGCCCATACTATACCCAAGCTGTCTACCGTAATATTGAATTATAGTTGTTGATCTATGTCAACTAACGAGGTGAGGTTTTATTAGCATGGTCATGTGAGTTTGTAATTTGAAATCTAGCACCAATAGGAAATTCTTCAGCTACACCAACATGTATTTAATTGATGAAATACAGTGAAGCCACAAAATGGAAAATGTTGTCATTGCCATAAAAAGATGTCAGAGACATGAGTGGAGCAAAAAGAAAACAAAGCAGGTTGTGAACCACCACCAGGTCTCATTTGTCCTGCTCTATAGTTTGTGTAACTTTCCTCCTAGTTTATTTTCCCAGGAGCCTGTCTCTGTCCAATGTAGAGCCCAACTAAATAGAGTTTGAATAGACCAGAGATTCACCCACTGGTTTTCACTGGCACAGCACTGCCTCTGCCAGAGGAGTGGCTGTGATACCACTCTTGTAATTGTGCTGACCTTGAAGCCAGGTTTTAACCGGAAATCAAATTCAGAGAAATGATGCCACGAAGACTGATTTTCTCTGGCTAAAATGTTTTCCACCCACTACCCCCATGCGTTGTACGGCCAGCTCCTCCTTCACCTAGTAAATCTCAAATATCACCTCCTCTGAGAGGCCTTCTCTGATCATCCTATTTAAGAAGGGACCCACCCTTACATTTGTTTTTTGTCCATTTCCTTCATAGCACTACTATAACTTTCAATGTTTACCTTGGTTTGTTTGTTTTCTGGCTCTTTGGCCCACTGGAATAGCAACTCCATCTGGACAGGTACCATGTCAGCTTTTCTTACCCTAATGTCTAAGATGGTACCTGGCGCATAGTAGATGCTCAGTAAATGTTTTTTGAAGTAATAAATGATTGAATGAAATTCAGACATTAATGGCTAGACACAGTGTCCATACTATCTCTGATCATCTCCAAAGATCCTGACTAGCATCTGAAACATCAGGCCTCTTCAAAGTTAAGGGTACCTGTCAGACTTGACATTTTCCTTCTCACTTTCATCCTGGAGCTTCAAGATTTGCTTTGCCCTTTTAGTACACATTAGGGGCGATACCAAAGTCTAGTTGTTAGAACCATTGACTGGTAGTCAGAATGGGGCCTAGTAATATGCAAATTCTAAATCTCTGTGCCTCTTGACTATTTTTCCTAATTCACACCTTATTTCTGTAGAATGTTATAAGAATAAATGCATACTGTCTTGAGTCCCTGGGAAAATGGAACCACGGAATCCAGGTGGCTGTTGTTACCATTGTCATCTAAATGATTGTTCTTTATTGGTAGCCTTTTAGGTAACTCAGAGGTGACTGAAGGGGTTCTTTTATTGCTTATTAATTGCTACACAAGAAACTGCCCTGAAATTTTGTGACTTAGTACATTTTATTTGCCCATGATGATGTGAATTAGTGATTTGATCTGGGCTCAGCAGGCAGTTCTTCTGTTGGTTTTGTGATTCCCCACGTGCCTGCAATCATCTGCTGGCCTGACTACAGCCGGGTGGTACAAGATGGCCTCGCTTCTTTTTCTTTGTTGGTACAGGCAGTTGGCTGGACCCTGCATTTCTAGCAGGCTAGCCCAGGCTTATTCATATGGTAGCTGAGTTCCAAAAGCAGCAAAAGAGAAATAAGACTCGTGCCCACATTTTCCAAGCTTCTGCTTGTGTCATGTTTTTTAATGCCCCATTGGCGAAAGCAAGCCACATGGCCAAGCCTGGAGTAAGTGTGAAAAAGGACTTCACAAAGGCCTGGGTACAAGGAGTCTTGCTATCTTGGGGATCATTACTAAATAGTCATCTGTAACAGTCATCCATCTCTCTCATGTATGTCACCAGTGGAAAGAGCCCCTACCGTTCCTGCAGATGATGACAAATTCTAATTTTTGATTGTTACTTTCAAAGAGAAATCACCAGACTTGCTGCCATCAGTCCTAACAGTCATGCCTGAAATGGAAACTAAGGCCACTTCAGGTTTTGCTTTCTTGCTCTGTGGTATCATAAAGCTGGAGTTATGTCTAGTGTTGCTCACGGGGACCTTGAAGCAAGTGCTCAGCCATTCCAGCCTGGCTGAGCTCTCTCTGTGTTGTGCAGGTCCTAGAGTGGGCTCAGGAAAAGCGGAAGCTGAGCGTGTTACACATCCATGGGGTGTACACCAACCCAAGTGGCATTGTCCTTCATCCCGCTGGGTATCAGAATGTGCTCAGGAACACTGAAGTTATGGTGAGTGGTGCTCATCTTGTGGGTCTTGGGAAAGCCTTGCTGAGAAGCCTGTAAATGTACCATTGGTCTTCGAGGGATAACATTTTATTTTCGTTAATTAAAAACTGGAAGGTCAGACGTTCTTTCCTGTGTTTCTCAGCTTGTGGGTGTGCATGCCATCTTAGCAAAAGTACTCTTAGGTATCGAGCTATAGGGTTTTCCTTTGTTGATTGACAGCCAGCGGGTGGCACTGTCATTGCCATCATCTTCACGTGCAAAGAATAAGTATTGCCCCTTTTCATTGTTTGGTTCATCATAGTATTAGTAACCCTCTCTATGCCAACAATAATTTATGTAGCTTTTTATTGACCAATCAGTGCTAGAACATACATTCTAAAGAGATTGTGTGTAAATGGAGATGGGTTTATATTGAATTACTGCACTTATTCAAACTTATTGCTGAGTGGAAAAAATGTTTTTGACAGTTGGATTGAGTGATAAAATGAAGGTCTTCTTCATTGTGAAAAAGCTTGTTGATCTTTAAGGATGCAAGTTTTAGACTTGCTCACACATACATGTGCAAACCAAAAACATTCCCTGGCCAGTGGCGTGGGGGAAATGGTCCCCAACTCTGAAAACAGTATATATACTGGCTGTCAGCTATTCTTTCCTTGACCTCCATCACTGACAGAATGAGCCCTTAAGCAAAATCATTTCTAATGTTTTTATATTTATGTATATGTATAGATACATACAAATTCATATTGATATTCTAAGTATCAGACTTCCTTTGGGAAAAAAATCTGGTGATGAAATTATCTTCAGTGATCATGGTTCAGTTTATAAGGCAAAAAAAAAAGGCAAATATGGTCTAGAAAATGGAGAGTGAGATATATTGATAAGACCTCCTCATTGCTTTATGGTCTCTGGGCACGTAGATCTAAAAAATAAACTACAAAGTCAGTAGACCAGTGCCAACTCAGTGAAACCCTGAATAGAGCCTATAGGAGAATGCCAGGTAAAAATCAATTTTAGACCCACCAAGTTACAGTAATCAACAATAAGATCAGATGTGGGGACTTAACTGCCCTCTTAAATCTTGGTTAAATGGTCGCCAATCTGCTAAAAGTAGCAGTTATGATGACCCTGTTGACTTTTTTTACTTCAGACATGCCTTGTGTCTCTTTTCACGATGTCATTAATATGTTGTTTCTTTTCCTGCAAGAGAGAGATTCAGAAACTCTATGAAAACAAATCATTTCTTTTCCTGGGTTGTGGCTGGACTGTGGATGACACCACCTTCCAGGCCCTTTTTCTGGAGGCCGTCAAGCATAAATCTGACTTAGAACATTTCATGCTGGTGCGGCGGGGAGATGTAGATGAGTTCAAGAAGCTTCGAGAAAACATGCTGGACAAAGGGATTAAGGTCATCTCCTATGGAAACGAATATGCTGATCTTCCAGAATATTTCAAGCGACTGACCTGTGAGATCTCCACAAGGGGTAGATCAGGTAAGATGCATTTTGAGACTGAGAGGGATCCAAGAGCTATAGCTCTTCTTTCAGCCTTTTACCAAAATGAGGAATATCATCTTAACCAGATTATGAAGGGAGATTATGGTTAGTCTTCAGGTTAGACTGAAATGCCATTTGGATTGACAGTGGACAAAGGTATATTCCAGCAGTTCAGTATAAATGTAGGAAAAATGAAAAAACAGATTAAGCTTCCCTAGTTAGCAATGGAATGCAATTAGGATTTAGATTTCAAAATAGAAAAGAATGGTAACTGGGTTTTGGCTAAGGCTGAGGAAAGAAATATATTCATGTTGGAATATGTTCAAAATTTAAAAACCTTTGACCTAGAAAGCCCATTTGATACAATTTATTATTGGAGAAATTTCTCCTAAAGAGATAACTGGACAGTTGCACAAAGATAAATAGGTGTGGGAAGTAATCAGTGTTGTATATAATGGCAGAAAATTAGAAGCAACTTAAATTGTTGTTACAAAATTCTATAAATACACCATTTATTTGATAAATGACAATGAAGCCATAAAAGGGAGTATGTTTTTCTTGTCTAAAAAGATGTCAGAGACATGATACTGTGGATGAAGAAATGAAAAAAGCAGGTTGCAAAACAACACCATGGTCAGTCCCATTCATCCAAAATTATAGATTATTGTTTTCGTATGTATAGAAAAATACCTGCAATAATGTTTACTAAATTAATTATGGTTATCGTTATGCTGTAGGATTTAAGGGTTTTTTAAATGTTTTGTTTCTATGTTAGCATTTCCTACAGTGATTATGCATTTTCTTTATAAAAATAAAAAAAACTCTTAAAAATACTGTTTGGAAACTGTTACCGTAGTATGAAATCAGAGGTTCTTCCATTTTACCTCTAGGTTCTAACAAGACAGTCAAATGGGGGGAAAAGGTTCAGTTTATTAATGACTCCAGGCAAGTTCCCAATAATCCTACAAAATGCAAAACTTTGGTATGAGCTGAATTGCAGAGTGCTTTTGGAAACCTTACTTTGAATAAAACCAGGCCCCAGGCAGGGTATGGCTAACCTGACACATCACCCAGTTCCAAAGAAACTTTGTCGTTGTACATAGACTATGTTCTTGAAAAGTTGTATGTTAATATGGATTTTCATTGTCAACCCAAATGCATCTTCTAGGGCCTATCAAAGTACAGGTAATTTAACAGAGAACTTTTTCGAAATCTAATAATCATTCCCAGCAGTCTTTTATGAATCAGATTGCTTTGAGTACAATTCTCTGTAATGAGAAATCCCACAAACTCTTACCATCACCATAACTGAATACCGAAAAGCATGTCTCCCTTTCTCCAGAAGACAAACCTTTTGGTTTTTCTCGTTTGTGATAAATATTTGCTGTTCTTTCTTGGGGATGTGTTTCCTGCTGTTCTGCAGTGTTTGATATCTGCTGTTCACCCACACTTAGGACTTTCAGCCTTCCTACCAGGCACGTTGTTTTCATTCAAGAAGAGGCACAGACCCCAAGCTCTACGTTTTATCTACATTCTGAGATCTTCTACCCAGGGAAAATGCTAAAATTAAAAATAGCAACAAAATCCCTCTGGACAGCTCTTCCTATTACACTAAATCTTAACAGAAAGCATCTGAGGTATTGTAGAGTGGCACAAATTCTTTTATTAGATCTGTAGCTTTCCTACCAGGGTGGCTTTCTCCAAAGTTATCACTAATTAGGTATTTTGAATTTTTAAAAAACAAGGATTTTCATTATGGCCAGGAGGCTTTATTAGTATGGTCAGCTGAGTTTATGATTTGAAATCTAGTAGAGCAATTTTGGGTTAAAAACATTGTTTCATTTTAAGACAAGTCAAATTTATCTGCTATCCTTGGTTATGTTTTCAGTCTCTTACACTGATAACAAGGTAAGAGGTCTTCGGTGTTTTGTTTAACACTGAGCATTTGCTATGTACCTGGCATTGTGCTTTGTACTCACTTCTGCATAATAAAAATTACTTGGGTTCAAAAGAGTCTGTAGGATCTAGTACATTTATTTCAGGAAAATCAAGTAATGAGGAAAAGAAAAATAATTCTAATTCATTACCATAATACAAGCAGTTATTTTGGTATATTTCCGATTAACAATTTTTCCCTAGTCATTTTTCATAGTTGTAAACAGATATACATATACAGTCTTGGTACTCTATTCGGTGGTACATCATACAATTTCCCACATGGCTGCAGTTTCAATAATGGTTATTTTTAATGACTTACAATCTAGTGTGGATGTTATAGTTTGCCTAATTATTTCCCTATGTTAGGCAATTTCAAATATTTTCTAGTTTTTTTCTATTGTAAGAACTGTTGCAATGAATGATATCTTCATCCCTAGTTTTCCCTTTTGCCAGTAATTTCCTTAGGATAAGTTCTCAGTATAGTTACTAAATCAGAGGGCATGGACATTTTAGAAGTTGATTAAGTATTGCTAAAGTGCTTTCCAAGAAGAAATACCAATTTGTATGTTTGAATGCTCTCTCTTTCATTTATTTACATTCTAATTGGCCGTATTTCCTTCCATGTGTTCAGTTTTATACTTTTTCCTACACCATTATCTACCCGTGCTGTTCAATAGAACTTTCTGTGGTCATAGAAATATTCTATCTTTGCTGAGCAGTACTGTAACCACAAGCCACATGTGGCTATTGAGTATTTGAAATTAGTGTGACAGAGGAACAGAATTTTTAATGTACTGTAAAACTCAACAGCCACAGGTGGCTAATGGCATGCTGTTGGCCAGCACAGATCTAACCCATTTTACATTGTGGGAGTACCTGCTACTTTGCACTCTTCTGCTTGGTTGAAGTTGCTCACTTGCATGCTGCTCCCCATCTCTGGTCAGACTGATTTCTTTTCCCTAAACTTGGCCTTCAGGACTACAGACAGCAGACGCACTTTGCCCATGTAAAATGTTTTGTTTATAATCAATGTTAGTGCCCTCAAGGACCTTATTGTTCCTGTTATTTCATACAACTGTCTGAAGACTAATCGTTTCCTTTCACCACCTTGTGTTCTCCATGTAATCAATACTAAATAATGCCAGTCTTAGTTGGAACATGTGCTTTTATCTCCCTTTGATTGGTTGGTTTTCTTTCTACTATTAATAGTTTTGGCTTTTCAGTCTAACATCTGATACTAATGTACATTCTATTAGCAGGGATGGTGAGAGAAGGTCAACTAAATGGCTCATCTGCAGCACACAGTGAAATAAGAGGTATACTATTTCCTGTTCTACTGTTTGTGAATTTGTCAGCAGAAAATGTGTTCCTAGGACTTAATTAAGACCTTGGAGAATAATGACTTAACTCTCCTACCTAAGAAGGAGTCTGTATTTTCTGATCAAGTCTATTCCAAGATTCCTAGCGTCTTAGTCTTGTCTTCTGAAGGGTTAAGCTTGACTTACGTATTTGCAGCTTTACATGTGTAAACTTGTTTGGTGAAACTTCCTTTTATTCTCTACCTTTTCTCTCCACAGACGGCAGCACATGAGAGGGCGAGAGAAGTCACCACCATTAGACCAAGCTGTGAGGCCCTACGGTGGACAGTGTTTAACAACAAACTTACAAGAACCCAACACAACTCCTAGGAAGAACTAAAACCTAGAGGTTGAAGGTTGGGGGTAGAGAGGGGTTGGAACGTTCCAACTTAATCCTTCATGCCAGCTGGTTCTTGACCTTATGCGGCCTATTCCAGTTTAATACCAAGTGACAGCGGGACCCAGATGCTGCCCCTTCCCCACCCCCGGGCTGGACACGCCTGTGTCCACAGAGCAGGCCCGTGTGAAAGCCACTGACAGCCTGCAGCTTTGCATGAAGGACTTGGGCTCTAGATGCCATGGCATTGCCTTGGCCCTTGTTGCAGTTTTGTACTCTCTATTTGGTTTTTTAATTAAGCTTAACGGCTTTTTTAAAACAAGACTTGAAGCTCTAGTTTTCTAGGTCTTTTACAGTGTACAGTATTTTACATACCTGAGCTGTATTAAAAGCCTGTTCGTTTACTTCCCAGAGCACTGGTTCTACTTTTAGAATCACTTTAGAAAACATCTAATCATAACAAGCCTAATT